>NW_027507789.1:102040062-103240062 GCF_037356315.1 Lithobates pipiens
TATGACTGCCCAATAGAACTTTTGTCAGGTGCTGAAGTACCCTTCGGGCGCATCTTACCTCTTTTCAAAGTAGAACTCAAGACTTTACTGCAGTACATCGATGACAACTTGGAGAAGGGTTTCATCCGGCCTTCTACATCTCCTGCGGGCGCTGGAATCTTCTTCGTGGAGAAGGATCATACCCTGCGTCTCTGTGTCGATTACCAGGAATTAAATAAAATTACTGTTAAAAACAGATACCCCTTCACGTTTGGGGACCGGGGTTGCATTCTCTCCTCGGGCGCTCCCTGCGAGGTGGCGCCCGGTGGGGAGAACCTTTAGCCCCATGGTCAGTTCTACTCACTGCTACCCGGTAGCGGTTCTACGAGATGGGCTTAGCTCATCTCACCTGTTTTTGGTCTAGTTTTCGTAGCCCTGTGCAGGGGCGGTAATAGGGTAATAAGGTAGTAATGCTCTAGTAAAATTGTAGTACTATTGTTGCTAATGTTGTTATGTTTTACTATTTGTTAGCCTTGTGGTTGGTGGTGAAGCCACCTCTTTTAGTGTCCTGTAACAGGATGCCATGCCCACCCATTGTGGTGTTTATGTGTGTTACTTGTCTACTCAGTGTTTCCTTTCCTCTCTCTTCCTCTTCTCCTCTGTGCTCTCCTCCCTCCCGCTCCCCTACTCGGGCTCGGACTGCCTCACCATGGGATCAGGGTAAGTACGTACCTTGTTGGCTGTGTTATAATTATAGGTACCTTCCTTTACCCCCCCGATGGCTCAAAATGTGTTGAAAATATTCTCGCAGAACATCCATGGGTTCAATTCCCCCAATAAGAGGTCGAAGGTCTTCCGCCATTTAAAATCTCAATCTATTGATGTGGTGTGTCTGCAGGAGACCAGGTTCTCCCAATCCTCATCCCCCAAATATTTGTCCCCCCATTATCCAGTGTTTTTTACGGCCTCCGCCTCTGAGAAGCAAAGAGGGGTGCTGATGGCCTTTCGGCGTAACCTCCAATTTATCTGTTTTAAAGAAATAGCAGACCCTACGGGTAGATATTTGATCTTGCAGGGCACCCTGTGGGACCAGGAGGTCAATTTGGTTGGATACTACGCTCCTAATTCATTTCAGCAGAAGTTTTTCTCCCACCTATTCCAAGTGATCACCAGGCACCAAAAAGGCCTTCTGATTAGGATGGGAGACTCCGACTCTGTTTTTAACTCCTCTTTGGACAGGCGTAGTCTCAGGGAAGTGCCTCCGTCCCGTGATGCCTCTCAGGAACAAGTATTGCATGATCTTTTCCAATCATATGGCATGGTGGACGTGTGGTGCGAGCAGCATCCATTGTCTCAGGATTTTACCTTTTTTTTCTAACCCCCACCAGAGTATTTGTAGGATAGACCACGTGTTTCTGCAACTTAGCTCCCTGCCATTGGTACATAAGATCGCTATTGCCACCTCTCCATGGTCAGATCATGATCCCCTGATCTTCGGAATCACCTTAGCGGGATTCTCCTGCCCGGCCTACCTCTGGCGGATTAACGAATCTCTCCTGAGTACGAAAGCTACATCCTCCCAGATAGAAACTCATATCCAAACGTATTTTGCGGAAAATGTAGGCTCAGTCGATACTCCAGTTGCCTTGTGGGAAGCCCACAAGGCCACGGTCAGGGGACATTTGATCCAGATCGCTTCCCATACAAAACGGGCCAGGGAGAAGCGGATACGGGAATTGACCTCCTTGTTAGAGGCGGCGGATGCGACATGGAAGGCGCACCCTACGGTAACCCATAGGCAGACACGTGATAAATTGGCCACTGAGTTGGACTTGCTTGCCTCTGCTCAGGCGAAGAAGGACCTGCGCTGGTCCAAGTATAAATTTTATAGTTGTTCGAACAAACCTGGTCCTATGTTGGCAAGGAAACTTAATTCGGTGGGACGTCCGGGCAGGCCGGTTCGACTACAGGTGACAGGAGGGGGATTTACGTCAAATCCATCTAAAGTACTGGCAGGCTTTGCCTCCTTCCTCTCATCCCTATATAATAGACCGGCAGCCTTCGACCGAGACAAGGCTGAGAGATTCTTCCAATCGATTGACCTGCCTATATTGTCTCCGGCGGCACGAGATAATTTGAATGCTCCTATAACTGAAATGGAGGTCGCCCAAGCCCTAAAGTCCCTTAAGCCTTCCAAGGCTCCGGGTCCGGACGGCTTTACCAGTCTCTATTATAAGACATTTGCACCCCTGCTCACGCCCCATCTCACGTCTTATTTCAACGCTTGGCGGGACGGTGCGAGACCCTCGTCGGACTCGCTGAAAGCCCATATCTCTATGATCCCTAAGACACCTGAGGAAGCCACGGACCCACAGTCCTTTCGTCCCATCTCCTTGTTGAATGTTGACCTGAAGGTACTGGGAAAGGTCCTAAGTAAGCGAGTCAACAGATATCTTCAGGCCCTCATTCACAGGTATCAGGTGGGCTTTGTGCCCGGTCGCCAGGCGGGGCACAATGTCCGCAAGGTGGTCCATCTCCTCCATATACTTAATCAGCGTAAAATACCAGGACTCTTACTCTCCCTAGATATTTATAAAGCGTTTGATTCGCTCTCCTGGGATTACCTTTATTTTGTTCTAACCAAATGGGGATTTGGTCCACATTTCCTGCGATGGATCCAGGCCTTCTATTCAGCACCGTCGGCGTCAGTAAAATATGCGGGCTTCCTTTCTGACCCTTTCCCGATACTCTGGGGAACTAGACAGGGCTGCCCCCTGTCCCCGGCACTGTTTATCCTGGCATTGGAGCCGCTGGCGGCGGCGATCAGGGCCAATAGTGATATCTCGGGAATCCCTTACGCGGGCACTCAATACAAAGTGAACCTATTTGCGGACGACGCCCTTTTGACTATATCAAACCCGCTCATCTCCCTGCCCAACCTGCAATTTGTATTAGACCAATTTTCAGCCTTCTCAGGTCTTCAAATTAACCCCTCCAAAACCACAGCGCTGAATGTTAACCTCCCTCTGGAACTGGTACAGCGACTTCAGGACCATTTTCCTTATCGTTGGGCATCTCACTCGATTGACTATTTAGGTGTCAAATTGACGCCAGCTTACTCTTCCCTTTTCTCTGCCAATTATTATCCCCTGTTACGCATGGTGTCCACCCTTATGCAAGCCTGGCAATTTCCCTCACTCTCCTGGGTAGGGAGGATCTCAGCGGCGAAGATGACGATCCTTCCCAAAGTCCTTTATTATTTTCACACTTTGCCTGTCCGGGTACCCGCTTTTTTCCTCCGACTCCTGCAGAATAGGATCCTCCAATTTATATGGGCGCGCAAACGCCCCAGGGTACCTAGAGCGACCCTTTATACCCATAGTCTCCGGGGAGGCCTGGGGGTCCCCAATATCTCTAAATACTACATAGCGGCCCAGATCTCCCCATTGACTATGCTTCATGCAACCACGGATGTTCCTCTGTGGGTGCTCCTGGAGGTGCCTGGTTCTGACCCGTGTTCACTTCAGGCACTCCTCTGGCTCCCTCCCTGAGCCCCATGCTGCTTCATGGTCTGCAGGTGTGGGACTCAGTTTGCTCTGCTAACAATCTGATGTCCCCCTTCCTACCCCTACTCCCCATCACCCATAACCCTCTTTTCCCACCCGGTCTGGTGGAGCCCCAAGCATTCTCCTGGTGGTCTTCACGTGGCTACCCACAAGTCCAAAATTGTCTTTCTGCACGTTCATTCTCCTCCTGGGAGAGTATCAGGGAAATACAGGGGCGCCGGTCACGGAGCATTATCACTTTATCCAATTAAAGCACTGGATTGTAACATTGTGTGGCATGTCCACCTATCCCTTCCAAAAAACTTTTTTTGAACATACATGCCATCACTCCCCAGGGTCCCCAGGCCTGATTTCGGCCATTTATGCCTCCCTGAATGGTCGCTCACCATCGGCACCCCTCTCTTATATGACTCAATGGGAAAAGGACCTTCAGGCCCCAGTAGACCCAGAGGATTGGAACAGGGCCTGGAACACGGTCGCCAAATGCTTGTTCAACACAAATACCCTAGAGGCCGCATATAAAGTAATGTTCCAATGGTATTGGGTACCTGCCCGCACAGCTCGGGCATTCCCTGGGAGTACTGACAGATGCTTCCGCAACTGTGGACAGTGAGGTGATGTTTTGCACACATGGTGGGCTTGCCCAAGGTTGGTGGGGTTCTGGTCTAGGGTTTTTGGCTTACTGCAGACACTCTTTCATCTAACAATCCGAAGGGACGCTAAGCTAGCTCTCCTACATTGCCCAGTTCCTGACTTGCGTGGCCCTCAACAGAAGCTGGCTACCTATCTATTTATAGCGGCCAAGCGGGCCATTGCCCAAGCCTGGAAGTCACAACGGGTAGATTTTCAAGGGGTTAAGACACGCATGACTGCTATGTTACTTCAGGAACGTATGTCCAGTATTGTCCATGATTCTCATGCTAAATTTCTAAAAATCTGGGAGCCGTGGATCTCCTATGATTTCCCCGCACTCCAAGCGGCATGCCTGGGTTTGGTCTAAATTCTCCTGGCGGGGCGTCCGAGCCCGAGCTTCCCCCCCTCCTTTCCTCCCCCTTTCTTCTCTTTACCCTTCCTTCTTTTGTTCCCTATCTCTCTTCACTCTCCTTAGTAATCTCTCCCATTGCTAATAAAAACTGCTGCCACCCATGGACGGGGGTAGTAGCAAAAGGGCTTACCCTCAGGAAACAACAAAGGAACGAGTTGTTTGGTACTGAACCAGTCTTGATTTCATCCCTTGCTCATTTCCCTTCCTTATCTCGAGTTTACTAGAAGTATACTGTGATGGTTTGCCCTTTGGGTTTGTATTCATGATTAGTGGCCCCTGTGAGGGCTCACAAGGAGTAGATTGTAATCTCTTGTTTATTACTGTTTATTCAAAAATTCTCAATAAACATATTGAAACAGAAAAACAGATACCCTTTACCCCTGGTTCCGGAGATATTCCAACGCTTCAAGACATCCGTTATCTTCACCAAGTTGGATCTGCAAGGTACCTACAACTTAGTGCGGATCCGCAAAGGAGACGAGTGGAAGACGGCTTTCCGGACTAGGTTTGGACATTACGAATACCTTGTTATGCCCTTTGGGTTATGTAATGCTCCAGCCACGTTTCAGCATTTTATTAATAATGTTTTCAGAGACTTCCTTGACTTGTTACTGATTGTATATCTAGATGACATCCTTATCTTCTCCCCTTCCCTGGCAACACACCGTGAGCACGTTAAAAGAGTTCTCGGCCCATTAAGAGATCATGGACTGTACGCAAAGGCAGAGAAATGCAAATTCGAGAAGGAGACGATTCAGTTCCTGGGGTTCATTATTTCTACATCAGGTATCTCTATGGATCCCCAGAAATTTAGTTCTATCCTTGAGTGGAGCACTCCTACGGACAGAAAAAGCACACAGAGATTCATTGGGTTTGCCAACTTTTACCGCAAGTTCATTAAGAATTTCTCTGCCATCATTTCTCCGGTCAACCAGCTAACGAAACGGAATACCCGTTTCCAGTGGACACCTGCAGCGCAAGCAGCATTTGATCAGTTAAAAACTTTATTTACTACTGCACCTATCCTGCATCTCCTTATGTCCTTGAGGTAGAATGCCGTATGTTCCATCTTGTCACAACACCAGGAAACCAAGTCGCTGTTAGATCCCATTGCCTTCTGTTCCAGGAAACTCACTCCCGCTGAGAAGAATTATGACGTAGGAGATCTGGAATTACTGGCCATAAAGATAGCCTTGGAGGAATGGTGTTAATTGCTGGAGGGAGCAGCCCATCCTATCTTGATATTCACAGACCACAAAAACCTTGAGTATCTCAGGACTGCCAAACAAATTAGACCTCGGCAAACCAGATAGGCGCTATTTTTCTCCCTCTTCTCCTTCCACATAACCTATAGGCCTGGTACTAAGAATGTCAAGCCTGATACGCTTTCACGCATATACCCAGAGGAAGGAGAAGAGCACTATCAACCAGACACAATTTTACCTGTCCAGAGTTTTCTCCTGAAACAGACAGATCTGGTCACCCAGCTTAAACAAGCTTCCACAAGAGACGTTTTGCCACCTGGTGAGTGCTTCCAAGAACAAGAGGGGTTATTCAGGTTTAACCAGAGAGTGTTTGTTCCCCCAAGTCTACGTCCCAAGATTCTCAGCCTGTGTCACGATCATCCCCTGGCAGGACACTTCGGGGTGACCAAGACTACAGAACTTGTACAGTGTTAATTTTGGTGGCCAAGTTTAAGAACTGGCTGTAGAGACTATGTGGGTACCTGTGGGGTCTGTGTTCGGAAGAAGAATGATAAGTCCAAGTCCTGGGGCCTACTGAGACCATTACCGATACCCAAGAGACCTTGGCAGATGATTAGCATGGATTTTATTGTTGAACTTATTGTTGTCAGAAGTTTTATGCTGTTTTTCCCATCCCTCGTTTTGGCACTGCATGGGGATGTCCCAATGATCGAAAGAGAGGAGCTGTGTCAGTGGTCCTACGTATTTGGTAAGAGTACCCTATCTACTTGGTGGAGGAATTACCACAGAGATGTTATAATACTAAGTGTTATCTCACAGCAGTATTCAGCCTGTCATCAGCTTATGAATTGTATGGACTGTATTTATTGTGTGACAAGTTTTTTTGCTTGCTCTCTATTGGGTGTCTTTTTATAGTGTTTTGGCACCGTAATAGTTAATGAATTTTATTAAGTGAATATGTTGTTTTTATTTATTGCGCTGCACTTTTCCCTATTTCTCAATCAATCTTGTTATCAAGCCTGTCAGTAGTTGCTACTTTTTATCCACATCATATACTTTTGCTGTGATCAGAGGGGATTAAGATCAAATTAAGGCTTTGCATCAAATTACATTGGCTTTTTTGTATTCTTTATTGGACTTGGAGCTTGCTGGTTTTTACTATATTATATCAGGTATGGGAGATTGTCTATTATAATTTCCCCCCACCTTCAATCCTCCTCTCCAATTAAGCTGGTTTGGTCCTCTATATTCCTCTGTTCACTACTGACAGGATTGATAAAGCCACAATTTTTTATTTTGTCTAATGCCGCGTACACACGATCAAACAATCCAGTGGAAAAGTCCACCGGACAATCCCCCCCGTGTGTGGGCTCCGGCAGACTTTTTTTACCCAAAAGTCCAGCGGACTAAGAAAGTAGTTTTGCACCAAAATATGACAATACGGCCGTGTGTGTGCTAGTCCACCGTACTTTTGAAATTAACTGACTTTTCCCGCACGGAGAAAAGTCCGTTCATTTTGAGCGCGGCTCCAGGTAGCTGGGGCCAGTGAAGGAAGTTTCGCTGGCCCCCTCACCTGGTATGGAGTTAAAGGGGAAGCCCTACGCCGAAAAAAAACGGCGTGGGGGTCCGCCCTTAGGTTCATATCAGACCCTTATCCGAGCACGCAACCCGGCCGGTCAGGAAAGGGGGTGGGGACGAGCAAGCGCCCCCCCTCCTGAGCTGTACCAGGCCGCGTGCCCTCAACATGGGGGGGTGCTTTGGGGAAGGGTGGGCCCCCTGGCCCCGCCACCCCAAAGCACCTTGTCCCCATGTTGATGAGGACAAGGGCCTCTTCCCGACAACCCTGGCCGTTGGTTGTCGGGGTCTGCGGGTGAGGGGCTTATCGGAATCCGTGAGCCCCCCGGATCCCGGCCCCCCACCCTATGTGAATGAGTATGGGGTACAATGTACCCCTACCCATTCACCTGTGAAAAAAATGTAAATAATACACAACACACAAGGGTTAAAAATCATTTTTTGCACAGCTCCGGGGGTCTTCTTCCGTCTTGGGGGGTCTTCTCGCCGGACTCCTCCGCCATCTTCTGCTAGCTCTTTTACTAGCGGAGGAGCCTGGCTTTCTTCTTCATCGACTTCGGGGGTCTTGTCCCCCTCTTTTGGTTCTTCTTGCCGGGCCTCCGCGCCTTCTTCTAGCTCTTTTACAAGCAGTGGCCCGGTCTTCTATTGCCGCTGTCGCCGATGTCTTCGCCGTCGCCGCCTTCTTTTCTTCTCTTTTCCTCTTGAGCTGTTGCCTTGTCGCTGTCTCTGGCCACAATGACAGGCATGCGGCGTGCGGCAACTTATACAGGGACATCGCCGGATGATGGCCCCACCCATTATGATGTCACAGTCCCAGTGGATGCTGGGACTGTGACATCATAATGGGCGGGGACCTCACCCGGCGATGTCCCTATATAAGTCGCCGTACACCGCATGCCTGTCATTGTGGCCAGAGACAGCAATGAGGCAACAGCTCAAGAAGAGAAGAAGAGAAGAACAGAAGGCGGCGATGACGACGATGAAGACAGCGGCTATAGAAGACCGGGCCACCTCTTGTAAAAGAGCTAGAAGAAGGCGTGGAGGCCCGGCAAGAAGATTCAAAGAGGGGGACAAGACCCCCGAAGTCGGAAGAAGAGGGCAGCGATGAGGAAGAAAGCCGGGCTCCTCCGCTAGTAAAAGAGCTAGCAGAAGATAGTGGAGTAGTCTGGCGAGAAGACCCCCCAAGACAGAAGAAGACCCCTGGAGCTGTGCAATAAACTATTTTTAACCCTTGTGTGTTGTGTTTTTTTAAAAAAATTTTCACAGGTGAATGGGTAGGGGTACATTGTACCCCATAATCATTCACATAGGGTGGGGGGCCGGGATCCGGGGGGCCCCTTATTAAAGGGGGCTCACGGATTCCGATAAGCCCCCCGCCCGCAGACCCAGACAACCAACGGCCAGGGTTGTCGGGAAGAGGCCCTTGCCCTCATCAACATGGGGACAAGGTGCTTTGGGGTGGGGGGGCGCACGGCCCACCCTTCCTCAAAGCACCCCCCATGTTGAGGGCACGCGGCCTGGTACGGCTCAGGAGGGGGGGGCGCTCGCTCGTCCCCACCTCCTTTCCTGACAGGCCGGGTAGCGTGCTCGGGTAAGGGTCTGATATGGACCGGGGGGGGGCATTTTTACGGCGTAGGGCTTCCCCTTTAAGTCCATACCAGGTGACGGGGCCAGCGACGCTTCCTTCACTTGTCCCGGCTACCTGGAGCCGCGCTCAAAATGAACGGACTTTCAAAAGTTTCAAAAGTACGGCGGATAGTCTGGCGGACTTTGTCCTCTGGACTTTACGTCGGTTTGTCCGCCGGATAGTCTGATCGTGTGTACGCGGCATAATTGTGCCTAAAAAGTCTGAAGCCTTTTTCTTTTATTTTTTCTAATTAACCTTTAGGATGTGGCACATTTTTTACTGATTTGTATCCATAATACCACTATGTGTGATGATACAATGAAATTTATTGATTCTACATACTGCCAACTGTCATACCCTATACACTTCTCTCCTGTACTTACTGCCAACTTTCTTTCTCTCCACACTCCTCTCCCGTACATACTGCCCCATAATATCTTCCACTCTCCTCTCCTGTACATACTGCCCCATCATACCCTCCATACTCCTCTCCTGTACATAGTGCCCACTGCCATACCCTCTCCTGTGTACATACTGAAAACTGTCTCTCTCTCCACACTCCTCTCCCTCACCTGTACATACTTCCCAATTTTATACCATCCATACGCCTTTCCTATGCCACTTACCCACAAAAACAGTTCTTTAAAATTATATTGAATATCCTCAATGAAGATCGGGAATGCGCACACTTTTGTTAACTAATGGAAATCTTCTCAGTCCTCATATTTGCTCTGCCCATTATTAGTGCGCATTTAATTTAATTGTGTGACAACTATTGTGATGTATAGACGAACATAGTGGATGTCAGCTACTCTAAGTATCCCATTGGTAAAAAAGGTGTCCCTGAAAATATTTTTTGAAATGTTGGCAACTATGCACCTGGTCAATGGGGGGGGGGCATGGGGGAGGCCCATGAGAGGCTTCTGGGATCTGGTGATATTAAAGCGGTAGTAAACTTCTCTAACATTACTAGCATATTATCACATTAGGCAGGTCCTGGGCGCTTCCATCTTCGCCCGGTCTTCCTTCTGGGTTCTGTGCCTTTGGTCACTTGCCTTGGCCGGGCTGCATTGCTGTCACTCCCGTGCATATTCATGCGCATCCTCTCTCTCTCTTATCCTTCCTCCCTTACCCTTCACCCATCTCTCATCCCCTTTCTCTCTTTCTCTCATCCTCCCTCTCTGCATAAGTCAGCATAAGTTATGTCCTTTGTATTGACCACATCTTTGCTTGGTTGTCATTTCTTATGGAAACATTCTTAATTAAGTTCCTACTTTATGCAAATACCCAAAGCCTTAGACATATTCTCTTTTCTATTTCTTGACTGCATACCAATTGAGGGTAACATAGTTAGGTTGAAAAAAAGACACAAGTCCATCAAAATTGAAATAGTAGAAAAAAAAGTAAGCCCATAGAAAACCTCCATATACAAAATCCTATACCCACAGTTAATCCAGAGAAGGGCAAAAAAAAAATCCATAAAGCATGATCCTATTTGCTCCAGTGGGGTAAAACTTTTCCATTCTGATCCCCAGGAGGCAATTGACTATGGCCTGGATTAACTATCCCTGGTGGTATTACCTAAAAAATGTAATATCGAGAAATATGTTTTTCCTTTGGGAATGCATCCAGCTTTTCTTAAAACAATATATTCAGCTGGCCAGAACCAGCTCTTGAGGAAGTCTATTCCACATTTTTACAGCTCTTACTGTGAAGAAGCCTTTCTGTATGTGGACGCTAAATCTATTTCCCTCCAGATGTAAAGATGTAAAGATTGCCCCTTTATCCTCTGTATCTTGACCTGAAAATGAATAACACCAAGTTCACTATATGGACCACCTATGTATTTATACATGGTGATCATGGGTTAGTGATGTTGTTCAGGGTGAAGATTATTGCAAGTTATAGCAACTATAACGAGGAAGCAATCTTTAAATTTATGTTCTGTACCAAGTCCAAGCAACAGTGCATTACATTTATCAGTCCTTCAACACACAGTTGAGCCATGCTTTTATTGCCCCCTCCCAACTGTTTCCCCTTAAGTTGCAGATGCAGCAGACAGGGGTATACAAATGCCACTGGTGTGAAGATTTGCATTGCAGCATGGCAAAAAGCATCTCCCCTGTCACGCTTGGTGGGCAGTACCGTCTGCCAAACATGACGATTTATCTTACCTACCTCAGCACCGGGCCAATTCTGACACTTCTCACATATACAGTATGTAAAAAATCGACATTGTTTTGATAGAAAATTACTTAGAAACCCAAAACACTGTATACATTTTTTTAGCAGAGGCCCTAGAGAATAAAATGGTGGGTGTTTTTGTCACGCAGTATTTGCACATCAGTTTTTCAAATGCAATTTTTTGGGGAAAAATAAAATTTCATGAATTTTAGTGCACACAAATACTATATAACACCCAATTGTTTTTGTAAAATATTAAATCTGTTACAGCGTGTACACAGATACCTAATGTGCCACACTTTAAAATTGTGTACCTAAAAATCTCCATAAGCAACATTTTAAAAGCCGTTATGGGAGATCAGTTTAGAGTTACACAGGAGGTCTGGATATTGCTCTTGCTCTGATGTTTGTGACGATACCTCACATGTGTGGTGCGATCACCGTTTACATATGCGTGCGGGACTTATATGTATTTGTTCGTATTTGCGTATTAAACTGGAAGTGACAAAACCCTAGTTGCTTCTGGTTTCTGGGGTCACAGAATGGGAAGAACAATCCACAATTCTCCATAGATCGCACTTTAAAATGCACTGCAAGTGTAAATGAACCCTTATGGCTTAGGGGTTGCTTTGCTGCTTCCGAACCTGGGCAGCTTGCAGTCCTCAAGTCCACTATATATTCTGTAGCATATCAAAATGTGCTTAATAGGAATATGAGACCATCTGTCCAGAAGTTGAACCAGAAATTCTTTCAACATGGTAAAGATAAGCACATTAGCAAAGCTACCAAGAAATTACTCAAAAAGAAGAAATAAAGAATTATGGACTGTCCTAGTCAAAGCCCTGATTTGAATACCATTGAAATTTTGGGAGATTTTAGAACAGACAGTTCATGCAAGAAAACCCACAAATATATTGCAACTGAAGGAATTTTGCATGGAAGAGTAGTCAAAAACTGCAGGGTCAGAGTCAGGATCACTTATACAAGATGCCTATAAGAAGTAATTTCTGTTAGCCCTTGTATACACGGTCGGACATTCCGACAACAAAATCCGTTGGATTTTGTCCGACGGATTTTGTCCGAAACTGGTGTTGCATACACACGGTCGAACAAAGTTGTCGGAAAATCCGATTGTTCGGAACTTGATGACGTTATTTAGTTACAACGGGACTACATTCAGGCTAGTAGCCAATAGCTTTGGTCTAGGCATTTGATCTGAGCATGCGTGGCACTTTGTCCGATCGGAATTCTCTACAAACGATCATCAAAAGTCAGATCGGATCATGTTTTTGGAAAATGTTATATCCAGCTCTCAAACTTTGTTGGTCGGACATTCCGACGGAAACAGTCCGATGGAGCCCACACACGGTCGGATTATCCGACAACACAGTCCGATCGGACATTTTCTGGCGGAATGTCCGACCGTGTGTACAAGGGCTTACGGGGGCAATACCATTCAGTACATTTTTATTGCCTTTCATAACTTGTTTCAGAAAAGGTAAGCACATTACAAAGCATCTAAATGTCTAGAATAGATAGTCAAAGTACAAAGCATGAGGAATTTAACATTATACAGTATGGACTATTATTAGGAAGATACTTTTTCCACAGTATTCCATCACATCTACTGATATTTTTGTTGAATACATGATTGAAAAGGTATTTTTTCTTGTGTTTTATTCAATCTTTTATCTATAGGCACTGTTGGAATACAGTGTAATGTTTGTCTATTCAAATATGTTGCAAAATTGAAGAGGGTTTCAATGGGGTGTGCCTAATTTTGTTTCCAAGACTGTATGCTCAATAGGGATGAGCTTCGTGTTCGAGTCGAACATCGGCTGTTCGTCCGTTCGGCAAATTCCGAACGTTATGGGCCGTTCGCGCCAAATTTGTGTGGTGCTCACGGCCCACAATGCACTGCGCCATCGCAGTGCATTGCTGGCTCATGATTGGCCAAGCATGCACTGTGACCCTGCATGCTTGGCCAATCACAGCGCCGGCAGCGAGGAGAGCCATGATTGGCCACAGGCAGGATGCCTGTGGCCAATCATAGCTCAGGCTGTGTAGTACACGCCCCACACTATATAAGGCCGCCAGCGCGGCGGCCTTGTGTAGTGTGTTGGCGTCTGCAGGAGTTAGTGGGTGTTCTGTGTACCTTCAACACAGTATACACCGATCGTTATCGGCTGATTTTGCGTTCTTGCTCTTGTGTAGTGGTTGTTGTCTGCGTGCCCTGACCGCAGTATACACCGCTATATTCACCTATATAGCTAGCTATATTTCTCTTTTTTAATAGAGCTTGCAGTCAGTTGTAGGAGATTGTGCGTGCTGTCTGCGTGCCCTGAACCCAGTATACACCGCTATATCCACCTATATAGCTAGCTATATTTCTCTTTTTTAATAGAGCTTGCAGTCAGTTGTAGGAGATTGCGCGTGCTCTGAACCCAGTATACAGCACTATATCCACCTATATAGCTAGCTATCTTGCTCGTTTTAAATAGAGCTTGCAGTCAGTTGTAGGAGATTGTGCGTGCTGTCTGCGTGCTCTGAACCCAGTATACACCGCTATATCCACCTATATAGCTAACTATCTTGATCTTTTTAAATAGAGCTTGCAGCCAGTTGTAGGAGATTGTGCGTGCTGTCTGCGCACTCTGAACCCAGTATACACCGCTATATCCACCTATATAGCTAACTATCTTGCTCTTTTTAAATAGAGCTTGCAGTCAGTTGTAGGAGATTGTGCGTGCTGTCTGAGTGCCCTGAACCCAGTATACACCGCTATATCCACCTATATAGCTAGCTATCTTGCTCGTTTTAAATAGAGCTTGCAGTCAGTTGTAGGAGATTGTGCGTGCTGTCTGCGTGCTCTGAACCCAGTATACACCGCTATATCCACCTATATAGCTAACTATCTTGATCTTTTTAAATAGAGCTTGCAGTCAGTTGTAGGAGATTGTGCGTGCTGTCTGCGTGCTCTGAACCCAGTATACACCGCTATATCCACCTATATAGCTAGCTATCTTGCTCTTTTTAAATAGAGCTTGCAGTCAGTTGTAGGAGATTGTGCGTGCTGTCTGCTGCCCTGAACCCAGTATACACCGCTATATCCACCTATATAGCTAGCTATATTTCTCTTTTTTAATAGAGCTTGCAGTCAGTTGTAGGAGATTGTGCGTGCTGTCTGCGTGCCCTGAACCCAGTATACACCGCTATATCCACATATATAGCTAGCTATCTTGCTCGTTTTAAATAGAGCTTGCAGTCAGTTGTAGGAGATTGTGCGTGCTGTCTGCGTGCCCTGAACCCAGTATACACCGCTATATCCATCTATATAGCTAGCTATCTTGTTTTAAATAGAGCTTGCAGTCAGTTGTAGGAGATTGTGCGTGCTGTCTGCGGGCCCTGAACCCAGTATACACCGCTATATCCATCTATATAGCTAGCTATCTTGCTCGTTTTAAATAGAGCTTGCAGTCAGTTGTAGGAGATTGTGCGTGCGGTCTGCGTGCTCTGAACCCCGTATACACCGCTATATCCACCTTCATAGCTCTTCTCTAATTGAGCCATCTGCCATCTGCAGGAGTTAGTGGAGGTTGTGTGTGCCTCTAGCACAATATACACTACCCAATTGCTGGTTTTCCCATCTCTCTTCAGGCCATTACCATGTCTGGAAGGCCAGCAAGGAGAGGCAGACAGGCGTGAGCCGATAAAAGAGAGCAAGCAG
The DNA here is from genome assembly GCF_037356315.1 of Lithobates pipiens. Lineage (NCBI taxonomy): Eukaryota > Metazoa > Chordata > Amphibia > Anura > Ranidae > Lithobates > Lithobates pipiens. The sequence continues at coordinate 102,054,971 of NW_027507789.1, forward strand.
GCTCTGTGTCTAGAGACAACAGTGCTGGTCGTGGACGCGGTGCATCGTCATCATCAGCACGTGGCCATGGGACACGCTTGTCCTTCTTTTCGGCAGCTGGACATGTTGAGCCGCAACATGCCAACGACTTGGTAAAGTGGATGATCATGCCCTCCTTATCCTCCTCATCCTCTCTCACCCAGGCCCAGGGTACTAGCAAAGCAGCTGCCAACGCATCGTCTTCCCTCCTCAATGTCATCATCAGTAACTCCTTCCCTAGACCCACCACGTTCCTCCTGAGGAGTCTCCTGAACTCTTTGAGCACAGTGTTTGGTACATGCTCCAGGAGGATGCCCAGTGTTTTGTAGGCTCTGATGATGATACTCAGCTAGAGGACGGCAGTAGTGTGAATGCAGAGAGAGGGGATGCTCAAGAAGGACAGCAATCTGGCAGTCATGTTCCACAAGCTGCAGCATACTGCCAGGTTTGCTCCAGCGATGAAGAGGGAGGGGATGATGAGGGCACTGACTCCATGTGGGTGCCTGGTAGGAGAGAGGAGGAGGAGGAGGAGGAGGCACATGTCCAACGAGGCAGGATGCCCTCCGGGGGCCAGCTTAGGGGCAGCACACCGACTGAATCACACCGCAGAGCTCCGCCTGTGCAGGGCGCTGCCTCTGCGCGTTATTCTAAAAGTTCTTTGGTGTGGGCCTTTTTTGAGACGAGTACATCAGATTGCACTGCTGCTATTTGCAACATATGTCTCAAGCGTATCTCGCGTGGCCAAAACATCAGCCACTTGGGCACCACATGCTTGACCAGACATATGTTGACCTGCCATGCAGCTCGTTGTCAAGCATACTTCAAAGACCCACACCAAAGAACAAAGCGGATCTCTCCTTGCTCCTCATCAGCTGGGATCTCCAATCCCACTAGACCTTCAGTCCTCTCTGAAACCTGCTCTGAGAGGAATGAAGGTGTAGAATTAGGTGTGTCACAGCCAAGTGTTTCCTGGCACTCTGCTAGCAGTACACCCACGTCCGATTATAGCAGGCAAATGTCCCTGCCCCCGCTGCTGGACCAGCGAAAGAAGTTCACTCCCAGCCATCCACATGCCCAGCGGTTGAATGCTAGCTTGACTAAATTGCTAGCACTTCAACTGCTGCCTTTTCAGTTGGTAGACTCGGCCCCCTTCCGTGAGTTTGTACAATGTGCGGTTCCTCAGTGGCAGGTCCCCAAACGCCACTTTTTCTCACGGAAGGCGATTCCGGCTCTCTACCGGCATGTGGATGCAATGTCCTTGCCTCGCTGGACAGGGCGGTCAGCGGTAAGGTGCATATTACCGCTGACTCATGGTCCAGCAGGCATGGACAGGGACATTACCTGTCTTTCACGGCCCATTGGGTCACTCTTCTGGCAGCTGGGAAGGATGCAGGACAAGGTGCAGTAGTGTTGGAGGCTGTTCCGCCACCACGCCTCCAAAATGCTACTATTGGTTGTGACACACCTCTCTCCTCCACCCCCTCATCTTCTTCTTCCTCCATGGCCTCTTCCAGTGCTCTATCCTCAGAACCAGCGGTGCTCCGTAGGCGTTCCAGGGGCTACGCAAGTACGCAGGCAAAACGATGCCATGCCGTGCTTGCGCTGGTTTGTTTGGGGGACAGAAGCCACACTGGGGCAGATGTTTTGTCAGCTCTGCAGGGGCAGGCCGAGAGGTGGTTGACGCCACGCCAGCTTAAGCCAGGAATGGTGGTTTGCGACAATGGCACCAACCTCCTCTCTGCCCTCCGACAGGGACAACTGACCCATGTGCCCTGTGTGGCTCACATCCTTAACCTGGTGGTGTAGCGGTTCTTGGGCAAGTACCCGGGCTTACAGGATGTCCTGAAGCAGGCCAGGAAAGTCTGTGTGCATTTCCACTGATCATTTAATGCCTGTGCTTGGCTGGCTGAGTTCCAAAAGGAGTTGAACCTGCCCAAGAACCGCCTTATATGTGACATGCTCACCAGGTGGAACTCAACGTTGGCCATGCTGCAGCGGCTGCACACGCAGCAGAGGGCCATCAATGAGTACCTGTGTGACTACGGCACCAGGACAGGGTCAGGGGAGCTCGGTTTTTTCTCACCACGCCAGTGGGACATGATCAGGGATGCATGCACTGTCCTGTCACCGTTTGAGGAGGCCACAATGATGGTGAGCAGTGACAGTGCATGCATCAGTGACACTGTACCTCTTGTCCACCTCTTGGAGCATACGCTGCGTGGAATAATGGACAGGGCACTTGAGGCAGAACAGAGGCAGAAGGAGGAGGACTTCCTTGCCTCTCAAGGCCCCCTTTATCCAGACAGTGTTCCTGCTGTGCCACCCATCACACAGGAAGAGGATGAGCAGGAGGAAGAGGAGGAGGAGGATGATTGTGTCAGCATGGAGGTGGAGGCTGGCACTCAGCATCAGCAGCAGTCTTGTAGGGATGATTTACAGTCCCAAGAAACCCGTGGACTTCTACGTGGCTGGGAGGAGGTAGCTGCGGATCATGTTGTCCTTAGTGACCCAGAGGACTCCGGACCGAATGCCTCAGCTAACCTACGCTGCATGGCCTCCCTGATCCTGCAAAGCCTGCGGAAGGATCCTCGTATTCTTCGAATCAAGGAGAGGGACCATTACTGGCTGGCCACTCTCCTTGATCCACGGTACAAGGGTAAGGTTGCCGACCTTATCTTGCCGTCGCAGAGGATGAGACATCTCCGGGAGGCCTTGCAGAAAGGTCTGTGCAACGCGTTCCCAGAGACTGGGAGGTTACAAACTCCTGGTCCTGGACAACGTGTTGCTGAGGCATCGGTCAGAAGGAGCGGTGGAGAAGGTGGCTGTCTGACCGATGCTTTCAGACAATTTTTTAGTCCCCAGCCCCAAGGTATGATCAGCTCCAGCAACCATCGCCAGCGTCTGATTTACATGGTGCAGGAATACCTAGGGGCAAGGTCAGACTTGGCCACCTTTCCCACCGAAAATCCTCTGGCTTACTGGGTCTTGAGGATGGATCACTGGCCAGAGCTTGCACAGTATGCAATTGAGCTACTGGCCTGTCTTGCATCCAGCGTTCTTTCGGAACGCACCTTCAGTGCTGCTGGTGGCTTTGTTACCGATCACAGGGTGCGCCTGTCCACCGAATCAGTTGATCGACTGACCTTCATCAAGATGAATCAGTCTTGGATCACCCACAGCTACCAAGCACCTGAAGCTGATGTAACCAAATAATTTTTTTTGAAATATCACATCCCTTTAAGACTGCCTATGCTGATGCTGAATGACTGTCCTGTTATGTTGATTGTCTATCCTCTTCCTCCTCCACTGATATGTTGGAAGAACATTTTTGGTTCTGGGTGATGCCACCAGCCCAATTTTTCTGCCCCTGTTTAACAGGGGCGTTTAATTACAATTTTTGATGCAATGCTTTGCAGCAGGGCTCATTCCTGCACTAAAACTAGAGTATATGGGAGAGGTTGCAGTGTTGTGGCACCAGCACCAGTGCCAGCAGCCCAATTTTTCAGCCCCTGTTTAACAGGGGCATGTAATTACAATTCTTGATATAATATTTCACAGGAGGGCCCGTTCCTGTGCCCACCCAGAGTAACTGTAAGGACTTAGTGTTGTGGCACCAGCAACACCACCACCAAAGGTCAATTTTTCTACCACTGTTCAACAATGGCATGTAATTACAATTCTTGATATAATCGTTCACAGCAGGGTGCTCCACCGCCCACCAAGAGTCACTTTGAGGGCTTACAATGTTGTGGCAAAACCAACACCTTGTTCCGCCATTTCTGCAGAGCATATAGGGCAGGCCCCTACTTTCAAACATCCAATTTACAAACCTCTCCTACTTGCAAACGGAAGGAGACAACAGCAAGTGAGATGAAAAAAGACGGACGGCAAAACAAATTATAAAGGGGTGATAACCCTTCCCTATGTTTTCCAAAAAGCTTAAAAATAGATTTTTTGACTGGAGCTACACTTTAAAAATGTACCAGTTGAAAATTACAAACAGATTCTACTTAACACAACAAACCTACACAGTCCCTGTCTTGTTTGCACCGCCTGTATACTGCTGTTCTGAGTATATAGGGCCTGGGGGCCACACGTATTTCCTTTTTTTAATATGGGTACGGGGTTCCCCTTAATATCCGTACAAGACCCAAAGGGGCTGGTAATGGGCAGGGAGGGCTACCCATGCCATTTTTCTCAATGATTTTCAACCATATTGCAGTAACCAGATACAACATTAAAACCGCAAGCAGTCTTAAATTACGTTATTTCCGTTAAATGTCATTTTGTGCAGGGACTGTTCTAAACACGGGAAACACGTGGCACTTCACAGGCATACTATAGACACCCCCCAGGCACGATATTTAAAGGAACATTTCACTTTTTTTTCACTTTAATCGTCATTAAAATCAGTGCTCCCGCCAAAACGGCCATTTTTAAAAACATTTTAGGCATTGACCCATGTCCCCTGGGGCAGGAGCCAGGTCCCCAAACCCTTTTTAGGACAGTATCTTGCATATTAGCCATTAAAATTAGCACTTTTAATTTCGAACGTTCGAGTCCCATAGACTTCAATGGGGTTCTAATGTTCGTACGAATTTGGGGTCCGTTCGAAAGTTCTGGTGCGAACCGAACCGGGGGGGGGGGGGTGTTCGGCTCATCCCTAATGCTCAATTCACACTCAGCCTCCTCTGTCTTATGTCCATGTTCAGATCCCACTAACTTCTCTCTTCCTCCTGCTCATTGCTTCTCTGCTGTCTTTCTTTCTTATGCCATGTACACACGACCAGACTTTTCGACGGACTAGGTCTGGCGGTCTTCCTGACGGACTTTCGGCGGAGGTCCGACAGACTTTCTGAACAAAACAGACTTGGCCACACACGACCGGACTAAGTCCGTTCAAAAGTCTATTAGTTTTGAATGTGATGACGTAAACAGGACAAAACCAGGGGCAGATCCAGAGTCTAGTCTTAGGAGGGGCAGTGCTAGAAAATGTTTTTTTGGGGGCAATTTATCAAGGAAATGGCTGGTATTGGCACTTCAATCATCACGGCACTATGGCTTTTATGGTGTCAGGATAAATGGTTCAACTCGCCATAATGCAGAATCAGTTGGGAGCCCTGAGGGTGTCACTTGCCACGTTGCCTGCCACCAAATGCGGATTGTCACTTGTCTCGTGACTTGCCACACACTGCGGATTATGACTTGCCACGTCACTTGTCACCAAATGCGGATTGTCATTTGGCACGTCGGCTGCCACACATTGCGGATTGTCACTTGCCACGTAGCCTGCCACACATTACGGATTGTCACTTACCACGTCACCTGCCACACATTGCGTATTGTCACATGCCACATCACTTGCCACACATTGCGGATTGTCACATGCCACGTCACTTGCCACGCGTTGCGGATTATCACTTGCCACATCGCCTGCCACACATTGCAGATTGTCATCTACTGTGCCACTTTCCTGCTAAGGTGGTCTTTTGCTGTGTCCCAGAGTGAAGTTAGGCAGCAGAGAGATGATGTAATCTCTCTGCTGCCCACAGCTTCCTGCACAGTGAGGGCGGAACTGCAAGGATGCAGGGCAGTGAGAGATGATGTCATCTCCCTGCTCCCCTGCCCGCCGGCTTCCTGATTGGCCACCAGCCCGCTCAAACACTGAGCCCCCCTCACCTGCCCACTCACCGCCCGAGCCACCCGCACTGTCACCCACGGAACCGCCTGCCCGCGCTATCACCCACGGAGGGGGCAATTGCCCCGTTGCCCCCCTGGATCCGCCCCTGGACTAAACAGGGAAGTTCAATAGCCAGTAGCCAAAAGCTGCCCTTGCGTCATATTTGGTCCATTGGACTAGCACACAGACAAATGATTTTCCCGATTTTTAGTCCGTCGGATAGATTTGAAACATGTTTTATTTCTAGGTCCGTCTGACTTTTGGGGAAAAAAAAGTCTGCTGGAGCCCACACACGATCGAATTGTCCCACTGATTCCGGTCCGCTGGACCAAGTCTGCCGGAAAGTCCGATCGTGTGTACACATCATTAGGCTTCATTCACAGGGCCGTAAATATTTTACTAATGTAAAATTTGTTTTCTAAGAGAAAAGTTCCTGCGTAATGATCAGTAAAATATTTGCGTATATTTGCACTTAAACGTATAGACACGTAATAATAATTTTTTTCCTTGTCTTTAGACATAATGTAAGTGCTTACAAAGGCATATACATGCATTCATATGCATAAGTGCATGTTCTCAGATGCCGATTTTTGGATTCTGTTTTACGGATCTGAATGCAGTGCACGTTTAAGCACCTGTGTGAATCGCTTGTAGGCAGGTTGCCTACTGTGTTCATTTTAGCTAGGTTTGTGTGGTTGCCCAGGCTAGGGGGAAGGTGTTAATACCTGCTCACGTTCACTGGCTTTTTGGGGTCTGGCCTCCTGTCCTGTGATATATAAAAGGCAGAGGTTTGGGTCTTGCAGGACTTGCTGAGACTTGTAGTTCATCTACAGAGCATCTCAGAACACACCCAAACCATGGACTTCTCCAGTTAAGTTGTGCCAGTTATGGATTTCACCTATAATGACTTTAACAGTGCAGGTACGCTGGGGCAACGCAGGTCATCAGTCATCAGGTAAGTGTTCCCACCCAACAAGATGCCATCTGAGGGACAAAAGTGTCCCTGGTTTCGCAAGCCAAACAAGCCTATAAGCAAATCTGTTGCTGCATGAAGGTTTGCCCCTGCCTGACTCTCAGGTGGGGGGGTCTACTTCGGGAGTTTGCAGCTCGGTGGACATTCCTACTTTCCGACCAGTGGGACTGCGAACTGGTTTCATCGGAATACAAGATAGTTTATTTCTTGTGAAAATATGGCTGAAAAACAACAGCTAGTAAACTCCGTGCCACTTATAAAAATGTGAAAAAAAGGAATAAACTAATAATCAGTGAATCAAATATACCAAGTGAAAACACTAATAGCTGCTCCCTAGAAACAAGAGAAAAAACTTGTAGTGCTGAAAATAGAGTGATAGTAGGGGCGCTGAAAAATTGTAAATATAAACGTTAATTACAAATGTGAAAATTAATAATCATAAAAAACCTCAAGTAATAGTCACTATCACCATGAATTGAAAAACAAATAGTTGCAACAAAATGAATGATAATATAAAAAATAATAATAAATAAAGTCCCACTTAGATACTAGAAAAACAAAAATATCCACAGTCCAAGACAGTGATTCATTCAGTGGAAAACTCCATCTAAATCCATATGCCAGAAGGCGGCTGAAATCTTCTACAAAGTTGTGACACGTCCCTTCACCAAACTTTTTTTGGACACAGAAAAACACCCCAACTGTGAAGATAAAGTTGTCTTCTTACCAGATGCTGTTGACTACTTTACTTAAAAAGATAGTCAAATAGGCTTATGCAGGTGAATTCCCTGCTCACATGGAATATGCTGGACCTCTTATGGAAAAAACCTTCTCCTCATAGATTCAGACAGGTCATAAAAAAAGAAGAGCAAACAGAATCCATAGTGTGACACCGTTTAATAATAAAATAAATGAAAAAACATAAGGCCAAATGGCTGCTTACATATGCCGGTGCCCGATCTGGCACTGGGGCTGCTCGCTTAAAACAATCGTTTCATAATGGATACGTAGTTCCTCGTTGTGTAGGGCGTGCGTTCCACCAAGAAACAGCCGACAACCAAAAACGTCCGGAACTGTATGTGTACGAACCTGACTAGATACCGCCTCGACGTACGTTTCGTTTGACACGTCATCAGGATGAGTTTATTTCTTGTCCGCCAAACAGATCTTTTCCCTCCAACCTTCATCTTCTTCCGGCTTGTCGTGAAGCCTTGTTCGGGGCAGTACAGGACCTGCTGCTGTGCGGGGTGATAGTGCCTGTGTCGACACCGGAAAGGTTTCAGGGATTATACTCCAATCTGTTTGTAGTCCCAAAGAAGGAAGGGGTCTGTCCGGTCCTGGATCTCAAGGCCCTAAAACAGCTTTGTGAAAGTACAAAGGTTCAGGATGGAATCAGTTCACTCCGTGGTTGCTGCACTCCATCAGGGGGATTTTTTGGCATCCCTGGACATCAAGGACGCATGCTTGCATGTCCCCATATGGGTCAGGCATCAGAGGTTTCTGCAATTTGCGGTCGGGGACGAGCACTACCAACTTGTAGCTCTCCCTTTTGGCCTGGCATCAGCACCAAGGGTCTTCCCCAAGGTGCTAGCCCCAATTCTGGCTTTGCTAAGGCAGCGAGGGATCACAATCATGGGTTACATGGATGACCTCCTTCTGAGAGCAGCTTCCGCCTTAAAATAAGGGAGGATGTGGCAATCACCATGCAAACTCTTTGGGAGTTTGGTTGGGTACTGTTATACCTGAAGGGTTCCACATGTACTGCCACTTTAAGGCTGGCTCCACCCAGGAGTGATGCCAAGGGTCAAGGGGTATAGTAGCCATCTTGGACACATGTAAGCAGCCTAATAAGATGTACTGTCCTGAGATGCATGTTGCAGTGTACAGTGAGTACTGGAAATAAACTTCCATTGTTCCAGACCAGAGTCTTGTGTCTCTCACAACACAGAGGATATAACAGTGGCGACGAGGATGGGATTTACAAAGTGTCTATCAGTCTGAGAGAGAGACAAAGACATTGTGGATTGTTACCTGGATAAAAGCAATCACAGATCCCAGCAGGAAAATGTCATTGATCGGGACATTAAGTGAATTTGATGGAGAACAGACATCCTGGAGTTCCTGGGTGGAGAGACTGGAACAGTATTTCAGTGCAAATGGCATCCCAGGTGAAAGGCAAGTAGCAGTATTTCTGACAGTGGTCGGTGCTCAGACATATGACACTCTCAGGGATCTCCTTTTTCCTGTAAAACCAGCAACTAAGACATTGGCAGAGCTCCTGACACTGTTAGAGGGTCACTTCCAGCCTAAACCACTAGAGATTGCAGAAAGATTTCGTTTTTATCAGAGGCAGCAGCAGCCAGGTGAAGGAATTAAAGCTTATGTGCTCGCCCTTCGCAGACTAGCCTCTACCTGTTCTTTTGGGGAGTACCTACCTACTGCACTGAGAGATAAGTTTGTCATGGGACTGAATTGTGACTCTAGCCAAAAGAGACTGTTAACAGAGAAAGACCTTACCCTTGCAAAGGCAATTGATATAGCTTCAATGATGGAAATGGCTGTGAAAGATACAGAGGAATTGAACTCCCAGGGCAAAAGAGAAGAGGTGAAACAAGAAGTTTTCAGAACAGAAGTCAAGCCCACAGTTGCAAACTGGAAATACAGACCTCCACCAAGCCGGGGGTCAGCTTGCTACCGTTGTGGGAATACAGACCATGATCACAAAGTCTGCAGGTTTAAGGATCAGACCTGTCATAACTGTGGTAAAACAGGACATCTGAAACGAGTTTGCCGGAGCAAGAAGGTGCGAGATAAACAACCTCTGAACCCCAAGACAAAGACCTATATGGTGGGAAGATATACATCATCATCTGAGTCAGAGGATGAGGAAGTGCTCCACAGTTTAGACATACATCATATGCATTCAGCACCCTCTGCAATGACTGTAGAGGTAACCATTGAGGGAAAGAAACTAAAGATGGATGTAGACACAGGAGCAGCAGTTTCAGTTATCACTCAGAAACAATGGAGACAACTTCAGACCCGAACAACTGTCCGCCCAACGCCAATCAAACTGCAGACATACTCAAAGCAGATACTCCACCCACTGGGTTATGCAAAAGTGCAGGTATTGTACAAGGGTCAGACAAAGAGACTGCCATTATATATACTAGAGAATGGGGGACCCCCTCTCTTTGGGAGAGACTGGATTGCTCACTTTGGTATGCCAGACATCGCCATAAATCCCTGTAACACTGTGACAATTCCATTAGGAGATAATGAGGGATGGGTGGTGTCGCTGAAGCAGCGGTTCCCAAAGATCTTTGATGACCAGTTGGGGAAAATAAAGCATGACTGTGTGAGACTCAAGCTGAAACCCAACGCCCAGCCTAAGTTCTTCAAAGCTCGCACAGTACCTTTCGCACTCCGAGCAGGAGTGGAAGCAGAACTAAGTCGGCTGGAGGAACAAGGTGTCATCTCAAAGGTAGAGCACAGCGAGTGGGCATCACCTGTTGTACCAGTGAAGAAAGCGAATGGGGACTTGCGCATTTGTGGCGATTTCCGCATGGCACTGAACTCCCAACTGGAAATAGACCAGTATCCTCTACCCAGAGTAGATGACATTTTTGCCTCTCTTGCAGGGGGTCAAAAGTTCACCAAGCTTGATCTCAAACAAGCATATTTACAGTTTGAGGTCCATCCTTCTTCTCGCAAGTTTCTGACCATCAACACCCACAAGGGACTGTATGAGTACAATCGGATGGTGTTTGGTGTAGCCTCTGCCCCAGCCATTTGGCAACGGAAGATGGATGAGATTTTGGCGGACATTCCTTTCACTCAGTGCCTGTTAGATGACATGCTCATCACGGGACGGACGGACCAGGAACACAAGCAAAACGTGGAGCTTGTGTTGGAAAGACTCCAAGAGTAGGGTCTGAAAGTGAACTTGGCAAAATGCCAATTCATGGTGCCGAAATTGGAGTTTTGTGGCCACCTTGTGGATGCAGACGGTATACACACCACAGAAGCCAAGGTTGATGCCTTAGTCAAAGCTCCTGCCCCAACCAATGTCCAGCAGCTGCGATCATACCTTGGCTTGCTGAACTATTACCACAATTTTCTGCCGGATCTGGCACACACCTTGTTTCCGTTGAACAAGCTCTTGGAGAAACACTCCAGATGGGACTGGTCGGCCGCATGCCAACGCGCTTTTGAAGTCTCTAAGCGGAAGCTGTTGGCGTCACGCATGCTTGTTCACTATGACCTCCAGAAGCCTCTGACCTTGGCTTGTGATGCCTCACCCTATGGTCTGGGGGCTGTACTGTCTCACATCTTACCTGATGGGTCAGAAAACCAGTGGCATTTGCCTCCAGGTCTTTGACAAAAGCAGAAAGCAATTACTCTCACATTGACAAAGAGGCTCTTGCGCTGATATGGGCAATTAAGAAGTTTCATCTTTACCTGTATGGTAGGGAATTCACCATACTGACAGACCATAAACCACTCCTTCAGATCTTTAGCCCTGACAAAGGCATCTCTCAGACTACTGCGGCCCGCCTCCAACGCTATGCCCTGTTCTTGGGAGCGTACAGTTATAAAATCCAGTATCGCGGTCATGATGCCAATGCTAATGCGGACGCAATGTCCCGACTGACAGGGAGGTCAATGGACTCCTCTCCACCGGTCAAGAGTTGTCGTTACACCAGCCTGTCCTTCTTATCTTCTGGGGAGATAGCAGCCCATACAGCCAAGGATACCTTTTTGAAAACAATACTCTCCTGGGTACGGTCCGGTTGGCCTGCAACCGTCACGCAGGATTATGAACCTTATTTCCGTAGGCGTATGGAATTAACTGTGGCTGGTAACTGTGTTTTATGGGGAGACCGAGTGATCATTCCACAGACCCTCCGGAGACACATTCTGGACTTGCTACATACTGGTCATCCCGGGGGCACACGTATGAAACAAAAGGCCCGAGGTTATGTGTGGTGGCCAAACTTAGACTCGGATATCACAACATATGTGAATGCTTGTGCTGGATGTGCACAAACTGCAAGAGACCCTCCTCGAGGGTGCGTCCAGCCCTGGACTTGGCCCACGGTTCCTTGGTTTCGACTACACTTGGACTTTGCAGGTCCGATCAGAGGACACACCTTCTTGATCATAGTGGACGCCCATTCAAAGTGGCCTGAGATCATTCCTGTTACTCAGCCAACAACTAAGGCAACAGTTTCCATACTGTTACATCTCGCTGCTACATTTGGATACCCCAGAGAAATCGTCACAGACAACGGTGCCCAATTCACCAGTCAGGAGTTTCAGTGTTCTTGACTGCCCACAACATCAAGCACAAGTTGACCGCACCTTACCACCCAGCTACAAATGGTCAAGCAGAGCGGTTTGTGCAGACTTTTAAACGCTATTTCAAAGCTACAGTGGCTACAAGTAAACAGCAGTCCCTGTCACCCCAGCATCTGGACTCCTTCCTTTCTGCTTACAGAAACACACCACATGCAACCACCGGGAAAACTCCAGCAGAACTCCTTCTGGGTCGGCAGCCATGGACTGTTTTGGACATGCTCCGCCCACAAACAGTCCAGGAACATGTACTGCAGTCCCAAGACAAGATGGTCAAACACCATGAGATCCCCCGATTCACAGCCCAACAAAAGGTATGGGCCCGATCTTATGGGGCTTCCAACACCCGTTGGCTTCCTGCTGTCATTGCAGAGACTTTGGGACCCAAGATGTATAGGGTCTGCCTGGAAGATGGTTCCATTTGCAGAAGGCATGCGGACCAACTGCGCCCTCGTTTTCAACTGCATGAATCCCTGATGCCGGCTGAACCACCAGTGTTGCAAGGTACTGCTCCCAGTGGATCAGGATGCATGGGAACTGATGATTGGGGGGACTCTGATCTTTTGAACTCAGCTCCAACAGAGCCCTCCAGCCCTGGTCCGGAGGTTGGTTCACCCACTGAACTGGGGGATCCCTTCTTGGCACCGCCGGTGCCCATTCCAGTCGACCCTGTTTCCTCCGATCCCGAGTCGATGGGTGCCCGCCTTCAACGACACTGTCTCCCTCCTGACCGGTTTCAGCTTCAAGACCGGTTACGAGACTTTCGACGGGGCCGCCGAAAGTGATCCAATGACATTGTATCCCCGTAACTGTCCCTGGAATCTTCCTCTCACATCTGGTTGTAGGAAAAGTCCTGTGCATCTCCTGTGTTTGGAGGACTGTTATTGGACAGTTATTAGTTAATGTTTTGTGCCTTTTCTCATTTTTTTTTTGTTTGTTTTGTTTTTTTAGGGATGGATGGAAGGTGTTATACCTGAAGGGTTCCACATGTACTGCCACTTTAAGGCTGGCTCCACCCAGGAGTGATGCCAAGGGTCAAGGGGTATAGTAGCCATCTTGGACACATGTAAGCAGCCTAATAAGATGTACTGTCCTGAGATGCATGTTGCAGTGTACAGTGAGTACTGGAAATAAACTTCCATTGTTCCAGACCAGAGTCTTGTGTCTCTCACAACACAGAGGATATAACAGGTACTGAACCTCCAAAAGTCGGTGTTGGTGCCGACTCAATGCCTGGAGTACCTGGGCTTGCTTCTGGACTCCCTTCGTACAAGCTGCAGACTCTTCAAGCTGCGATGAATTTGTTGGTGTCCCGCAGGTGGTCGTGGCTGCATTTTTGCATATGAATCTTGGGTCTCATGGTAGCCACTTTCGAGGCGGGACCATATGCTCAATTCCACACTTGAGTCTTGCAAAAGGAGATCCTGTTCAAATGGGACAAATCTCCATTATCTCTGGATTGTCAAATTCGGGTGAGCCAGCTAGTCAAGGATTCTCTACTCGGGTGGCTGAGGTCTCTGGCCCTTTGGTCCGGGAAGTCATTCCTTCCTCTTCATTGGATGGTGATCACAACGGACGCCATCCTGACCGGTTGGGGGGGAGTTTGGGGTGTACAGTCGGCCCAGGGTCGCTGGATGCAGGAAGAATCCCACCTGCCGATCAATGTGCTGGAACTTCGGCTTATCAGGCTGTGCCTCTCCACATGGTCACAGAAGCTGCAGGGGTGTCCGGTCAGGATCCAGTCAGACAATGCCACGGTGGTGGCATATGTCAATCATCGAGGAGGAACAACAAGCTCGGCTGCAGCCCTGGAGGTCGCTGAGATCTTGCGGTGGGTAGAGCGGCGCGTGCCGACTCTTTCGGCCGTGTACATTCCAGGAGTAGAAAACTGGCAAGCGGACTACATAAGTCATCAGGAAAAAGGACTGAATAGATGAGTTAATCAAAAACAGGGTAATTTTGAAAAAAATTATCTCGTGCCTCTGCAGATTGCCGGGGATTGCCGATGCTCCTCTGTGGCGTAGTTTCAGTTGGTTATCTTTATTTATAAAAGTCAGCTTAATAGATTCTTTTTCAACAAGCATGGAGCTATGACCCACCTGGTAAGACGGCCATTGTTGTAATTAGATTGTCTTGTCTTGTTTAGTGCTCTTGCTTGAACAAGAAATGTACATATATATTTTATGTTAAATGTATCAGTACATACTCAATATATCTACTAATAATGTATGTCCTTGAATTAATATTTATTAAACATTAATACATACCTTGATTAGAAACTGTTATCGGTTTAGATTATAAATCTGATTAACAGACATCAAACACAATGTATAATTTTTGTCCGATAAAAATCCTCTGGAATTTATTGGCAATTTATTTACTTTATTTTATTTTTCAGTTTTTAATTTTAAACGCTGCAACATCCTGAGGAAGCTCAAGAGAGCGAAACATGTAGAGAAAAATGCAGCATTTCTTTGTACAAATTGGTAACATGTATGGATATTTGTGACTCTGTATCAGTTTTGTACTTCAGTATTTGATATGTGTATTCACATTTCTTTCTATTAATGGTTTTTAGTATGCATTTGTACTTTAAATAAAACTTTATTCATTCTATTGTTGGCATGTGACTGTTCTGCCTTTATAATTGGTACCTTTTAAAAGTCCCGGGGGTTGGTTACCCTCCAGCCCCTTTACACCTTCCCCTTTATCTCTAAAACCTACATAAGTCTTCAGATGCTGGACCAAGGGGAATGGGTGTTACATCTGGGTGTGTTTTGGCTCCTTTGTCTAAGTTGGGGCACGCCAGATGTGGATTTCTTGGCTTCTCGACTCAATCAGAAGGTACAGAGGTTTGTGGCCAGGTCAAAAGATTCCTAGGCGGATGCGGCAGACGCGTTGGTGGCTCCATGGGGGCATTATTGGCTGATTTCTGCCTTCCCCCCACTCAAACTTCTACCACGTCTGCTTCGCAGAGTGGGGGCCGAGGGAATTTCGGTGATTCTGATTGCTCCAGATTGGCCTCAACGTCCTTGGTATGCCGACATAGTACGAATTGTGGCAGATGTTCCTTGGCGACTGCCGATGCGAGCAGACCTTCTTTCGCAAGGTCCAATACTTCATCCTGCTTTACAGTCGCTAATGGCATGGCTGTTGAAAGCCAGGTGTTAAGGGACTGAGGTCTGTCGGATTCGGTAATCTCAACTATGCTGAGGGCGTGGTAGTCATCTTCTTGGAAGATTTATCATGGTATGTGGAAGGCCTACATCTCTATGTGTGAAGAGATGGGGTGGCATCCGCGTACATATTCAGATTCCAGGATCCTGCTGTTTTTGCAGCGAGGAGTGGATCAGAAACTTGCCTTAAGCACCATTAAGGGGCAGGTATCAGCTTTGGCTTTTCTTTATTCAGCGACCTTTGGCGACTCATTCATTGTTCAGGGGGTTCGACATGTGGACCCTCCGGTTCGACCACCACTGCCTCCATGGGATTTGAATCTGGTAATCTCAGTGCTTCAGAAACCGCCATTTGAAAATATTATGGAGATCCCCTTATTGACATTCTCTCAGAAAGTAGTCTTTCTAGTGGCTATTACATCTACCAGGAGGGTTTCTGAGTTGGCGGTCTTGTCATGCAAGTCTCCCTACTTGGTCCTCCACAAGGATAAGGCGGTGCTGCGCCCGCAGCATTTGTTTCTTCCAAAGGTGGTTTTGGCCTTTCATCTAAATGAGGACATTGTGCTTCTGTCCTTATGTGCTCGGCCGTCACACCCCAAAGAGGTTGCTTTGCATTCCTTGGACCTGGTCCGAGCTCTGCGGGTGTATCTGTCTATGGCTCCTTTTCGGAGGTCAGACTCGCTGTTTGAATCGGTGGCCTGTCCGAAGTAGGGCCTGGTGGTCTCGACGGCCACCATTTCTCGGTGGATCAGACAGATCGTGGTTCAGGCTTATGCCTTAAGGAGGAGGGGCGCCCCCCTTTCCTGTCACGGCGCATTTGACCAGGGCAATTGGTGCCTCCTGAGCTTTCCGACATCAAGCGTCCGTTTCCCAGGTGTGTAAGGTGGCGGCCTGGTCGTCTGTTCACACTTTCACAGAATTTTACAAGGTTGATATGAGCGCATCTTCGGATGCTTGCTTTGGCCGCAAGGTTTTGCAGGTGGCTGTTTAAGGTTGCAACTCCTCCGTTGAGGAGCTCTGGTTGTTATGGGTGGAGTTATTTTCTTGCTGTTCCCACCCCTCGTTTTTTTACACTGCTTGGTGACGTCCCTAAGGTCAAGATGAAGATGTCGTGTCCTTCAACGAATGAAAGAGAAAATAGGATTTTTGTACTCACCGTAAAATCCTTTTCTCTGAAGTTCATTGACGGACACAGCGCACACCCCTCCTATGTATGTTTGTACTGCATTTGATGAACTGAGCTGCTGGATGCAGTGTGAGGGTTTATAGCCAGTAGGACCGCCCCCCCTGGGGTCTCTTTCGACCCTTCCCTGCAGTTTTGTTGTTTTTACATGTTCTGCCTAGTCCTCTCCTGAAGGTGGTGATATAACCATAAGGTCAAGATGAAGATGCTGTGTCCGTCAATGAACTTCGGAGAAAAGGATTTTACGATGAGTACTAAAATGCAATTTTTTTTTCTTGTTTGACTCCACAGTTTCCTTCAACGCCACAGGAATGGCAGACTTTGGAGCGGCTATGATGGGAAGCATGTCCACATTGTGCCACCATTCATTCAGGGTCTTACTATTTATAACTATATGGGGTTTAATAGTGTAGTGTTAATGGCGGTGGTGTCGGCACACTATGAGTTCCTCTATGTGGATGTGGGGAAGAATGGCTGGATGTCGGATGGGGGAGTCTTTGCCCAGATGGAGTTTTACTAGCGTCTCCAGACTGGTGCCTGGCATTGCCACCTGATGTGGATAACGTGGAAGGACTCCGCTTCATCTTTATTGCAGATGAAGCCTTCAGTCTGGGCAAACACCTGATGAGGCCATTCCCCCAGAGGACCCTGACCCTGGAGAGGAGGGCTTTTAACTACCGGTTGGCCAGAGCAAGAAAAGTCGTTGAGAATACCTTCGAGATAATTTTTTTTTTTTTAGGTATTTTTTCATATATATATATATATATATATATATATATATATATTTTTTTTTTTTTTTTTAACAAATGCGCATGTTTTGAAGCATAACATACACAACTCTGGAACTTACAAAGTTCAATATATAAAAACTGAAGGCAATAAATATCAGACATTATAGTGTCAAAAATGTTTTGATATTGTCTTCATCAGATGGGGTGATGTCACCCCTGTAAAAGCCAAATTTTGAAGATTCATAAAAATTGGGAGTCCAAATGAGTAAAGTCAACATGTGCTATCTCCCATCATGGGGGATAAATCCACATGTTTTGGGGGTGCAACGCCTTCCTCTCACCTACTAGAGTTATGAGGAAGGGGTTGCACCCACAAAACACGTACATTGAGGTCATTTGATCGCAGATAGCACATGTTGACACACCATGTGCATCTTCAAAATTTGGCTTTTAAAATGTAAAATATAAAAAAAATTTGGGGAATATAAAAACAAAAATAAAACGTTCTGATTCTAGGGAAAAAGTGATTATATTCTCCCCAAAACATCGATCATGTTCTCCATTTCCTGTTCCATAATGTTAAGGAGATTTCTCATCGCGTCAATTTCCCCATTCCAGGTCATAATTTGCTGGATGAGTGCTTGGGCGCTGGCCCTAGTGAAAGGTTCCACCTCTTCCTCATCCACAACCAGCACATCACTTAAAATTGTTTAAAAAACATTTAATTAGAAATATGCAGGCATACATAGATTACATGAAGCTGGGGTGTCAGACACTCACCTGGTTGGTGCCCATATCGCCCACTTCCTCCACCTCTCCTTCCTCCAGATCCTCGGGGGGGGGGGGGGGGGGGCTCGGGCTAATTAGCCAATCAGGTTGGTGGGGTTGGGGGTCCCTGGTATCCTCTGACTGCTATCTGAGTCTTTTCTCCCCTATGATAAAGGTATACTTAGCACACAGATATTTGAGTCCAGAAATAGGAATATGAAACATTGCTTTGAAGTGGTGTACATTTGTCTGTTTAGGAAGAGATCCAAGTTGAAGACATGATAAAATTCCCTTTTTACCAAGCTGGAATACTTACCTTTTGTGGCCAGGTTTCACAGATGAAAACACCCCAAGTATCCACTGGAGCACCTGTGTGGGTTACCCTAAAAAATGTGCTCTGGTGTCCCACACTAGTGCTCCTGAGTCCAGATGTGTAAACAGATGCTGAGTGTCCTCTCCTTACATTCCACTGAATCAAATTTGCAATTCATTCAAATTTCAAAGACATCTAGACAACAATGTTTTAAGAAGACAAATTAGCATGACCAAAATGTAGTTATAACCCTGTATCAGCTAAATGGCAAACAATGTTTCCTACGATCGATGTTTCCTACGAATGATTACTGTGCCCATGAACATGAAAGTAGTCATTTAAAACTGTACAACAGTAAAGAAAAGCACACGGAGCAGCATGCAAGTTAATTATCATAATAGGAACACACGACAAGTACTTACTTTTTTAAAGCACCTTCTTTATTTTGCGATACTGATCTGGCTCCCTCAGTTTTATGTCGGACCAGTGCTTCCTTAATTAGTCTTTGGACCGTCGTACCCCAAACTTGTGCTCCAGAGTGTTCACAACAGTCATCATGATTTGGTCCTTTTGCAAATTGGGATGGGTGTACGGACCATGTTTCCCATCATAATCCTCCCTTAACAAGATCTCCACCATTTCATCAAAGGCCATGTTGGTGGCCTTCAATCTCCTCCTCCTGGATCTGGAAATTTGGGGCTCCGGGCTTTCCTCCTTGCTAGATGTCAAATTGCCAAACACCTGTGTCTCCGGCATTTTGCTCCTACTGTGTAACGAAGAGAGAAGGGGAGGGGAATATTCGTGAAAAAGAACGTCAGGGGCGGGCGACGTGGGCAGAGTTTGACACATGCGCAGTGTATATAAAGCTAACATGCATCTGTCGTACGTACGATCTGTGTGTAGAGGATGAACGAACGGATGTGGCGAGCGTGCTAAACAAAGGTAAAATTTGAACTTGGCCCATCACATATACTGCTTCAAGATTGAGGCCTATATTGGGATAAGATTATGAGAGTTTAGGCTGACATTAGTATTTTTGTCTTGAGTATTGTCTCACAGCAAAGGTGAATCAGTTTAAGGAGCCAGAATTCATGGCCAGTTTCATAGACAAATACAGGGAGATGAGGAATTTGTGGGAGGTGAAACACAGTTTATATTATAATAAACAAGCTAGGAGGTCATCGCTGGAGAAACTTCTGGAATTTGTGAAGACTCGGGTCCCCGAAGAAAACATTACGTTTTTGGAAAATAAAATTAGGATCTTGAGGAACACGTACAAGAAGGAGCATAATAAGATTCAGAATGTTTATGTCCCCAGGTTGTGGTACTTCAACAAACTGCGGTTTCTGCAGGACCAGACTGAAGCCAGGGAATCTCTTTCGACCCTTCCCTGCAGCCTTCCCTCCACCCTTCCCTCAACCCCAGCAGAGGCTGACGAGGAACAACCTGGGCCTTCCATCCTGGAAGAAGTGGATGCACCCAGCTGGAGCCAGGTGTATTATTTTTGGACATATGTATTGTCCTAATATTATTAATGTTAACTAGATTTTATAATTGATTACAAATCAATGATTTCATCCAAAAAGTGATGTATACATATCACTAGACAGTAGTGGCCAAAAATGTTTGGGACCAGCTTGAAAAATGCTGGGGTCAGAATGATAGACTTTTCTATGTATTAACATTCAATTTGCAAGCCATGAGCTGAAAATTGTGTGTGATTGATGAAGCAAAAACTACAACTATGCCCCTTTTTTAGACACAGGATGAGCTCAGCCAGGAGGAGGGTCTGGAAAGCATCAGCCAGGAGGAGGCCGTGCCAAGCATCAGCCAGGAGGAGGCCGTGCCAAGCGTCAGCCAGGAGGAGGCCATGCCCAGTGGCAGCCAGGAGGAGGCCGTGCCCAGTGGCAGCCAGGATGTGGTTGGGCCCAGTAGGAGCCTCACCCAATCCTAGGTGCCTCCCCTCTGCCTTACCACCAAAAGTGGACAATGACGGAGGAGACAAAACTGGGCATTAGGGGAGCCAGCAATTTCCTCAGGAGCTCCTCCAACGCTGAAGAGGCAGGCCTATGGCTGCTATCTAGCCACCAGGTTGCTGGAATTGGAGAAGGGACAACGCCTCCTCTGTGAGGGATTTTTTTCTGATGCCCTTCAGAAGGAGTTGAGGGGCCAGCTGACTGAGAACAGCCACATATGTGAGCTCGCCTATCCTCCTCCTCCTCCTGCCACAAGTCCACCACCAGAGCCACAGCCTCAAAGGAAGGCTGCAGGGAAGAGAAGAAAGTAATGGCCTGGGTTTAGTCTGGTCTGACAGAAGACACAGGCTGTTGTAGTACTACAAACTGGGTACTGATCTCTGGCATTCCTGGACCAGATTGTGCTCCCTATTATATGGACTCCCCAAGCTACCAATTTTCTTTTCCACAGACTTGCTGATGTGTGCCCTGGGGGCCAAAAGGCTTCACAAATTACAAAAGTTTATCCAGCGTTGACTTCCTCTTTATTTTGTTACCAAGAATAAATGGATATTTTCTTTTCACAAAATACTTTACTATTTGTTTTTCTTCAAAAGGGACAGTTTGTTTGTGAGTAGGTAGGTACATTTAAAAAAGACAATGTCAAATTAACAAGGGACACCAACCTCCTTGAAGTTAATAAAAAAATATAAGATAATAATGTTATTATGGTAACTTGACACTCCAAAAAAAAAACATATATATAAAACATATGAAAATATTTTTTAAGTAATCGTAAAATAAATCTTGATGAAATAAAAAATTATAAAAGATGAGTATAAAAAAGAATTGTAAACATTATTATGGAGATCAAGCTTTTAAAAAATAGAATATTAGTCATGAGATAAGGATAAATAATGAAGAAAGACGTTTGTGAGAACTCTGTGTGAATATGAGCAGCAAAACAACTTAATTCTTCCAGCATTCTAAAAAAGAAAAGAATGAGCTGCATTAAAAGATCACAGAATTAGCAGCGTGAAGAATGTGCTAGCTCCAATACGAAGGCTAGTTTTACCACACCGAGCGCTTCTGTCTCATACTTGCTTCAGAGCATGTGTCGTTTTTAGTCCGTCAGAACAGCATACAGCCAAACGGTTTTCCCGATAGGAATTGGTTCCATCGGAAATATTTAAAACATGTTCTATTTCTAGGTCCGTCAGAATTTTCGTTAAAAAAAAAGTCCGATGAGGCATACACACGATCGGAATATATGATGAAAAGGTTCCGTCTGACTTTTTCTGTCGGACATTCCGCTTGTGTGTACACGGCATAAGGGTTCTTGTAACATTGCTACAGCAAGTTGCTTTGAGTAACTATAAGGAAGAACAACAGCCAGGCATTGGCATGGTACCTGAATAAGTGACAGGTGCTCTGGTAGTGAGGGGGATCAGCATTTGGCTCTCTCCCAAGCTGTCTTTCTCCATCGGTCTCCGGGACAGAGACCTAACCTCGTCACTTGTTATGGAATGAAAAGAGTTGAAGCACACAATGAGGTCCAGGCTATGTACTCGGCAGAACCCCATTCTGTTACTGGGAGTGAGGTGGCAGAGGTGCGCTGACTGGTGAAGTGGGCATAGGCTCTGTGTGTCCCTCCTAATGTGACAAATACGGCTGTTCAAGTGTAGACAAGGAACAGTATCTTTGAAAGAGCTCTGCATACAAGACTACACACAAGTAGCCCATCTCTGAGTCGGGAGACCACTTTAATGTTTGACTTTCACATGACCGTGACCCTTGCCTGGTTGGTAAGCACACCTTTGGGCAAGGTAAGCCCTGTGCTAGAATGAGTAATCTTGGTCATCACCTCGCTTAGCCCAGAAAAACCCAACCCCAGCTAGGCCTCCTATGTGACCCACACTTGGCACCCAACGAGTTAATGGGGAAACATATGGAGGAGGTGTCATCCGCCTACTGCAACATACACCCTAACCTTACATGCTCCTTTGAAAACAATGCAGCTGTGTTCAGATCTGTAATTAAAAAACACTTGTATATGCATATTTTTACGGCCTTGTAAATTAAGTTTTAATCTCCCCAGCTTGTGATTTGGTCATACTCGGCCTTCTCTCTCATTCCTTTCAAGTTACCTCATGCTTTGCATCTCTTAGCCCTTGTACACACGGTCGGACATTCGGACGGAAAATGTCCAATCGGACCGTGTTGTCGGATAATCCGACCGTGTGTGGGCACCATCGGACTGTTTCCATCGGAATATCCAACCGACAACGTTTTAGAGCAGGGCTATAAAATTTTCCGACAACATGGTCTGATCGGACTTTGTCCAATCATTAGTAGAGAATTCCGATCGGACAAAGTTCCACGCATGCTCAGATCAAATTACAAGACCAAAGCTATTGGCTACTAGCCTGAATGTAGTCCCGTCATAAGGAAATAACATCAACACGTTCTAAAATGATCGGATTGTCCGTCAACTTTGTCCGGCCGTGTGCATGCAACACCAGTATGGGACAAAATCCGTCTGACAAAATCCGACGGATTTTGTTGTCGGAATGTCCGACCGTGTGTACAAGGGCTTAGAGTTCCATGATTAGATGTTACTCTTGCCCCTCCATTTCCTGCCCCTCTGGTTCACAGCTAGTTACTGTTCTACTTCTTCTGCCCCACTCTAATCCATGTTCAACACCATTCTGACTCTTCTTCCCTTGTGATCTATACATTCCCACTTCACTATAAGCTTACAATTTGTCCTTTGTCTTTATAATTTAAGTGGTTGTAAAGTCTCCACAATAAACTCCTAATGAAAGGTTTTCTTATAGAACAATAGTAATGGAATTGTTTTTTTTTTTTTTTTAGCAATATAATCTCTAAATACCTTTTCCCAGCAGTGCTTCTGTGCAGTCACATGGTTTTCCCATTTCTTACTCCCTGGCAGAGAGACTCTAGTGGGAGGGGCTCACATCCCTCTGCTGGTTTAGTTTCAGTTACAGGAGGGGAGGGCAGGGCCAGGGAGAGGAGGGGCTTCACACAGACAATGAAAATTACAGGAAGGGAGGGAGAGGGAGAAATACAGATGTTGCAGAGAGAGCAGCATGACGGAAAGTCAGTTTATTGACAGGAACACAGGACAAGACAGGATCAACTAGGTATTATACTACATGGAAAAGAATAAATAACTTTAAATTTATTGTTATTAGCACAACAATAATGAAGGAAGGAAGGAAGGAAGGATCAAAGATAGGAAAGGAAGAATCAATTGAAACAAGGAAAGATCAATCGATCCAATGAAGAATCGGTCAAAGGAAGGACTGGTTGGTCAGTCACAGGAAGGATAGCTCAGTTGTCCACAGGGAGAATTGGTCTGTCAATCGCAGGAAGGATCATATAAAGGAAGGATCGGTCTATCAATTGCAGGAAGGATCAAAGTAAGGAATAATTGGTCTGTCAATCGCAAAGAAGGATCAACATAAGGAAGGATCTGTCAGTCGATCGCATGAAATATCTCTAGGTACATAGCAGGAAGGATTGGTCAGTCAATAGCAGGAAGGATCGTTTGGTCAATCACAGGAAAGATCAAAGTAAGGGAAGATTGGTCAATCTGTCATGTAACTGGTTGGAGGCCAGAATGCTGAGAGGGCTTCCCTTGCGGCTGAGAGCAGAGCACCCCTGAAGGTGATAACCTGCTAATATGTGATGCCCAAAGAAGCAGAGGTTGCCAGCTGTGATTGTCTGAAGAGCAGAGGAGATGATCGCCAGATAATAGAAGGAACAAGCAGGATGCACTGCAGGACAGGTGTCCCTCAGAAATTTCAGGCGTACTTGGCAGCAGGGCAAGACTGGAAGCAGAGTCAGGAGCCAGGCCAGTGGTCATGCACGGGTGATCAGTTGGGAGCAGAGACAGTTAGCATGATCAGGGACAAGCGGGGGTCAAACACGGGTATTTAGGCAGCAGTGGATTCAGTAGCACAAGCTAGGGGTCAGAGCCAGAGATGGAGACAAGACAGTTCAAAGGCAAGCTGGGTCGCTAACAGGGAATCCAATATCAGACAATCATCCAGCAACTAGTGAGCAGAGCAGCTGTCCTTTTAAAGGGTAGAGGGTGCCAGAATTTATCACGTCCTGCACGTGCCAGCACGGACGCGCGCCAATGGGACATGTGTGCACACGGGAGCAAGTAAAATGCAGCAATGCCAAGTATTGGCAACATTGCCAGTTCTCCCCTGGCTATTTCCCTGACAGTGCACCCCCCCCCCCCCCCCCGGGCAATTTTTACTGGATATCTGTTAAAGAATCTTTGCGAGAGCCTGGGGGCATGTGCATTGCTTTCAGGTTCCCAGGAATTCTCTTCCAAAGAAGACCCTTTCCACTTAATGGGATATTGAATTTATCTACCTCTTTTTTGGCAATACAGAAAAGCCCCCTAACGAGACTGGAGATGGATGCACCTCTTCTCTTCTGGGAAATAGACTGGGTACAGCTGGCTTGAGAAGAGAAATATGGAATACCGGATGAATCTTTTATGAATTTGGCAGTTCGAGTTCAAATGCCACCGTGTTAACATCCCTCTTGATTTCTAATGGACAAATACATTTTGGCCCCAACTTCCGGGAAGGCTCAAAATTTGCTGAAGAGAGCCACACCTTGTCCCCAGCTTTAAGAACAGGATTTTCCCTCTTCCTGTTGTCATAGTGCTTCTTGTAGTCCTCTTGACTCTCTGCATAGCCTACTGAAGTGCCTAGTAATTTGTTTGATGTTTAAGTGCAAATTCAGCACAAGGAAGTAAGGTATTACAAAGTTTGTTTAGTTCTTTAAGTCTGGCCATTGCTCAATGATGTATGTCGGCAGAATGGCTCGGGCAGGTATTGAAATTGCTGCCCTGGCATCGCGTGCGCACTGCCGCCGGCGCACGTGTGCCGGTCGGGACTCTGTGAGTCCGGTCGCGGGTCCCGCTGACTCGATCGTCGCGGGTCCCGCTGACTCGCTCGTCGCGGGGTTACCCGCGATCATCTCACGGGGAGGCTGAATGGAGAGATGCCGATGTAAAAAGCATCTCCCCGTTCTGCCTAGCAACAAGTGACACTGATCTCTGCTCCCTGTGATTGGAGCAGAGATCAGTGTTCACTAACACACAGCCCAGCCCCCCACAGTTAGTAACACGCCCCTAGGACACACTTAACCCCTACACTGCCACCCCCTGGTTAACCCCTTCACTGCCAGTGTCATTTACACAGGAATCGGTGCATTTGTATAGCACTGATTGCTGTATAAATGACAATGGTCCCAAAAATGTGTCAAAAATGTCTGATGTGTCCGCCATAATGTCACAGTCACAATAAAAATCGCTGATCACCGCCATTACTAGTAAAAAAAAAAAAAATTATTAATAAAAATGCCATCAAATTACCCCCTATTGTGTAAACGCTATAAATTTGTGCAAACCAATCAATAATCGCTATTGCGATTTTTTTTTTTTTTTTACCAAAAATACGTAGAAGAATAAGTATTGGCCTAAACTGAGGAAAAAAAATGTTTTTTTATATATTTTTGGGGGATATTTATTATAGCAAATAGTAAAAAATAATGCGTTTTTTTCAAACTTGTCACTCTTTTTTTGTTTATAGCGCAAAAAATAAAAAATGCAGGGGTCATCAAATAACACCAAAGGAAAGCTCTATTTGTGGGGGAAAAAAGGACGTCAATTTTGTTTGGGAGCTACGGCGCACGACCGCGCAATTGTCAGTTAAAGCGACGCAGTGCCGAATCACAAAAAGTGGTCTGGTCTTAAGCCAGTAAAATGGTCTGGTCATAAAGTGGTTTAGCGATCTTCAATCTCCAAGAACCCCTGCAAAGAGTTCTCCAAAATCTAGAGATGAACTGCACCCCTCTGTCAGAAACAATTTTGTTCGGTAAACCGTGCAACCTGACTATTTCTTTCAGAAATATATTTGCTGTATCCAAAGCAGGAGTGCGTATGATAGGCAAGAAATGTGCCATTTTGGAGAGACGGTCCACTACCACCAAGATAGTAGTAAACCTTTCGGGGGGGGATCCACTATACAATCCACTTACTACTCGACCCGAATGTAGTGATATATTATATAGTATAGTTTATAGTGGGTAGATAATTAGTAGTTATTATAATGAAGATGGAAGTACTCTTCCGCAGAAACCCAATTGTTCCGTTCACTTTCCAGCACTTTGTGAAGAATATTTTTCAAGAATGTATGGACAACTTTGTGATCATCTACATATATGAAATCCCCATGTTCCCTGCCAATTTTTCCAGAGAGATGCACTTTATTGATTTCCAACACAGAACAAAGTCTTGCAACAGATGGCAAAATCCAACAGAGTAAATATGACAACGCTAGTAAATATACTAGCCTTCAGAGTCCCATGTTTCCTATACCTGTGCCTTCATAATTACACAGCCACAGAATAATCTGAACTTCCACACTGAATGGCTGAGCAATTTGATTGGCCGTTTCCATTTAGGCCTTTGATTTGTTTCTGTCTTTCAGAGTGGCAGACAATGACCTCTAGCCATGAACAGCTGCAGTCGCAAACTGCCCTAATTTGAACATAGCCCAGAGTCACTATCTGTCCCCTTTTCATATGTGTAATTAGATTAACAGATATCACCTTAGCACCCTTTTGATGTGTAGAATGCACTACTTGTCCTGAAATGCTTACATTCCTAATCTGTATTCTTGCATATTAACATCAACAAATCCACTTTGTAACTGGAGCAATGATGGCGGAAAAACCCTTCACGAATCTCTGATAGGAGTTGGCGAAGCCCACAAATCTCTGGATGCCTTTCTTATTGGGGGGAGGGGCTGGCCATTCAAGGATAGCTTTCACCTTTTGTGGGTCCATTGCAATCCCATCTGTGAATATGATAAGGCTCAAGAACTGAATAGAAGTCTATTCAAAGTCACATTTTTCCACCTTAGCATATAGTCCGTGCTTCCTCAGAGTAAGCAGAACTTTCTTCACATGTATTCTATGGTGTTCCAAAGTGGCAGGGAACATGGGGATTTCATATATGTAGACGATCACAAAGTTGTCCATACATTCTTGAAAAATATTCTTCACAAAGTGCTAGAAAGTGAACGGAACATTGCAAAGTCAGAACAGCATAACAAGGTATTTAAAGTGTCCAATTGAGTTCGGAAAGCTGTTTTCCACTCATCCCCTTCACAGATGTGAATAAGTTTAGAGGGCACCTCGCAGATCCAATTTTGTAAAGATCCGGGCAGTTAGAAGTTTTTGGAAGAGTTTGGGGATAATGCCGCGTACACACGATCGAATTGTCTGGGGAACTAGGTCCGCCGGGCCACAATATACCGGACAATTCAGTCGTGTCTGGGCTCCAGCGGACTTTTTCATCGTAAAGTCTGGCACACTTAGAAAATTTGTCCACCGGACTTGGCTTTCAGCGGTCAATCCGTTCGTCAGTGTGCTAGTCTGGCGGACTAAGAATGATGCATGCTCTGAAGCAAGTAAGAGAAGAAAGCTATTGGCTACTGGCTATTGAACTTCCTTTTTCTAGTCCGATCGTACGTGCTGTATGTCATCGCATTAGAAATCGCCGGACTTTCGGAGCGTCCGTGTGTGGCCAAGTCCGTTCATTATAAAGTCAGATTGTTTGCCGGACCAATTCCGCTGGACAATTCGATCGTGTGTACGCGGCATAAGAGGGAGCAGATGGCGATTCTTTATAGTGATTTTGTTAAGCTCCCTGTAGTCCACACATGGTCTCAGTGTGTGGTCTTTCTTCTCAACTAAGAATATTTCAGCACCAACAGGAGAAGAAGATGGATGGATAAATCCCTTTTTTAAGTTCTCACTGACATATTGTCATAGTGATTCAAGTTCAATTTCGGACAGAGGGATTATGTGACCAAAAGGAATTTCAGCACCAGGGAACAACTCAATTTGGCAGTTATACGGCTGGCGAGGTGGAGGGATATCGCTTTGTTTTTGTCCAGAAACTTGTGCTAAGCTGGCGGACAGTCTAGGTACTGGTTGGAAAGTCAGGTAACTTGTAAAGTCTCTGGATTCAGGGGCAAAGCAGTGCAACAGACAGTAAGTGGATGTAAAGGAGACCCTTCTTTTGGCCCAGTCAATTTGTGGGTTAGCCACGGAATTTCCAGGATGACAGGGAACAATCATGAGCACAGAACATCGAAACAGATTCCTGGTGGCCAAAGTCTGTCAAAGTGAAAATAAGTGTAGTCTCTTGTGTGACGGGTCCTGATCTGGGCATGGAATCATCAGCTAAATGTACCTCCAGTCTCTGTCTTTTGGTGTGGAGAGGTATACAAAGTTTTTTTGCCAGGGACAAGTCCAGAAAGCAGCTACATGCACCAAAATAAATTATTGCTAGATGCCTGACCCCCCCCCCCCCCCCTCCGCCACCTGCAACAAGGCAGGGAGAATAAGGTGAGATGAGAAGATCTACGTGGGGAAGATTTATTGGGTCTCACTGGATAGTTGTGCAGAAAATGTCCGGCTCCTCCGCAATACAGACACAGATTGGCTTGCCTGGCGGCGTAGTCTCTCATCAGAGTTTAAGGCAGAGTTAACCAGGCCAATCTGCATAGGTTCTCCTTTGGAAGCAGCTGTGGTAGAGGGTCCAGACACAGATGTAGGAGCAGGTGGAACTTTGGGCAAAATCCCAAGTAGGCCTGATATCTTGGGACCGTTCTGACTTCCGCTCCCACAAGCATCTGTTGAGTTGAATAGCCAGCTGGATGAGACCTTCTGGTGAAAAGGGGGTCTCTACTCAAGCCAGCTCATCCTTGAGGGCTTCAAACAGACCCAGCCAGTATTGGTATCTAAGAGCCTCCTTGTTCCACCCCACATCTGCAGACCACTTGCGAAAGTCCTCTGTACACTCTTCCGCTGGGTGCCGTCCTGCTCTAAGGTAAGTACTTGGCTGAAGAGCCAAATTTAACAGGCAGGCATTCTTGAGCGCTCAAACTTCCTTCGGTCACATGAAAAACATTCAGGAGTTGGCACCCTTGTTTCATAAGGTGGAACCACCACAGTAGGAGCAGAGGTTGTGCGTTCCTGGGCTGATGAGGTACACTGAGGACAGTGGGTGCTAGAATCTATCACACCCTGCACGTACCACCGAACATGGGCAACCACTGATGTTTTCCAAGCAATAAAGTTGATCAAAGTTGAATAAAAATCTAACGCGCCCCTCCCTGCACGCATATATAAACGTTGATCATACCACACGTGAAGTATCGCCAGGATACAGAGCAAGAGCAATAATTCTAGCACCAGACCTCCCTGTGTAATTCTAAACTTGCAACCTGTAAAGGCTTTTAAAACGCCACTAATCGAGATTTTTAGGTACCGTAGCTTGGCGTCGCTCCACGGGTGTACGCATTTTAACAGTTCAAAGTTTGGTATCCATTTACCCAGTATAACATCATGTTTTATATTTAAACAAATGTGTATTATATAGTGTTTCTGTGCAAAAAAAAATCACGAATCTCCAAAATTTTGCATTTTAAAAACCGCTGCGCAAATACCATGTGAAATTAAACATTTGCAACACCCACCATTTTATTCTCTAGGGCCTCTGCTAAAAATATATATATAATGTTTGGGGATTCTAAGTAATTTTCTAGCAAAAAAATTATTGTTATATGTAGGAGAGAAACTTCAGAATTGGCCTGGGTGGGAACTGATTAATCATGTCAGTCTGACACAACGCTACACCGATCTTGGTAAAGAGCCTCTGACGGAGGCTTTTGTCACGACCACTCGGGCACTCCGATCGTATTCAAGGGACTCACCTGTAGAGATCCGTCGTGGAGAACTCGTCGTTTTCCGTTGACGCGCGCTAAAGCCAACGAGCGCATCCGCGTCAACACGAACGCACGCGCACACGCACGTAGGTCACGAACGGGGGCACGTCTACGTGTGAGGGCGCGCTGACCCGTCGTACGTCCGCTTGGCGCCCTAAGGCCTATTTAAGTCACCAGTTCCCTTCCACCCGTGCTGTCCGGTCTACAGCGTGTCCGTGATCCATACTATTCGTAAACCTGAACCTGTTACCTGATTCCTGACTTCCGGCTTGTTCTCTGATTCTGATTGACTGCTGCCTGCCCACGACTCCTGCTTGCTCGACTACGCTTTTGCCTTATCCCTCTGTACCACGCTGATCGTATCCTGCTGACCCGGCCTGTATCTGACTACCGCAGTTCCTGCTACCTACCTGAGCTCCTGTTCTACGGGACGTCTATTCACCAGCCAGTCTCCGCACAAGTGCTTACCTGCTACTGTCAAGTGTCGTTCTCTGTTCCAGCCTGTTGTCTGTGCCAGCTGACCATCTGGACCTTTACCACCTGCCAGGCACTTGTGCCCCCTGAACTGTTGAAGCACCTGTTCCCATCTCCAGGGGCTCAATAGCCAGGGGATACGAGGGGCCGCTCCCTGCATTCCGGGCTCCATCACCAGGTACGTGACAGCTTTTTACCACGTGATCAGCCGTTTCCATCAGTGCCCATCATCAGTGACACCTCATCGGTGCCACCTCATCAGTGCTTGTCAGTGTAGCCTCATAAGTGCTGTCATTGAAGGAGAAAACTTTCTCATTTACAAAACTTTATAACGGAAGCAAAGAAAAAAATGTTTTTCCTAAATTCTCTGTCTTTTTTTTATTTGTTGTGCAAAAAATAAAAACACCAGCAGTGATCAAATACCACCAAAAGGAAAGCTCTATTTGTGGGAACAGTGTAGCATGACTGTGCAATTATCATTCAAAGTGCGACAGCACTGAAAGCTAAAAATTGTCTTGGGCAGGAAGGGGGTGAAAGTGCTTGGTATTAAAGTGGTTAAATATTGCTTACTTTCTTGCAGGTATTCAAGAAATCTTCTTTATCTGTGAACTACAAAATACTTCCTGAAAAACTGAAAAAGATTCTGAAGGGTTTGAGAGAGACTTACAAAGAAGTCAAGTTTGATTTTAATGAAAAGTCAGGCATCTGTGAGATAAGTGGATCATACACAAACATTCAGACACTGAGCCAAGAGATTATTAAACGCATTGAATTTGACCATGGAAGCTCAAAGGAAAATTCATCAAACACACACAGGGAAGCAGAGACTAACCAGCCTACACTTAGAAAACATTTTAATGTGCCAGTGGTCTCACAAGTCAGAGATCATACATCTTCAAGACCATATGTCAGTGCTGAACCAGTACATTATTTGGCAAGAGGTGAAACCACTGAACAGCTACAGGAACCATTTGTTTGGGACTCTGATATTTTCAGGTATATAAAGCAATTTTACAATTTTAAGTACAGAGAATTATTAAACAAGTACAATGTTCAAGCAGTTGAGGAGAGTTCTGATGAAATCACCACAATTTATCTACAGACCCCACATGGAGATAAGGATTGCATGAAACATTTGAGAGATGCAAAGATCAATCTTATGGAGCTTTACCAGGGGTTGGAATTAATTCTTCGGAAAGAACAAATCGACAAGAGAGACTGGATTGGCGATAAGGATACTCACAGGCTATTGTTGGAAGAACTCAAAACCCTATTTCCTTTACTCCTTTGCCATGAAGATGATCAATATATCTTCCTTATTGGAAACAGTGGTGATGTGGCTCTAGGCAAACAACACATCTGTGATGTACATGTGAAGCTTAATAATCCATCTAGCCTTCTACAGTCATATAATATGCAAGCTACAGGAGGCCAGTTGAGCTATTCAGGAGGAAAAAGAGATTTCACACCACTTCCATTTAACAGTTATGAAATTAAAGGGGGAAGCAGAATTTCTGCCACGTTGAATCCATCCACAGGCAGCAATGCATACTTGAAGAGCCATCTAGATGAGAAATACCTAACATCCTCCAGTAGTAACAACAAACAGCACATTGATCTTGAGCATTCTGCACGTAGTAACAAGACACTGGGGACAAGTGATTATACCACATCATCTTATATTAATAAAGTGGAAGACTGCAGCCTTTCGCAAATCAGTGAGAAATCCGGTAGCAAAGATTTAGCACAGATCAAAAAAATGGATGTTCTTCCTGCACTACAAACTGGTAGAGTAGACATAAGACAGGCCAAATCCACTACACAAAGTGTAGGAAAACTTCAACCTGTCCGAATCACTAAAGCCTCAAGTGAGTATCCCTGCTCTAGCTGGATAGATGTTCTCCCTCAGTCCATACAGTTTAATCCAGCAGAAGTCAAACTTAGAAGATCTAATAGCTTTTGCAGTGTTTCTGCCAAAGATTCATCTGATCGTCAAGAAGGAACATCAGAAATAAAAGATGAACTACCTATGGAAGATTGGCTTTGGCATTATATGAAAGAGTTTCACAAATCAGACATTGACACTTGGTGTGCTGAAGTCACATTGACAGAGGAGAAACTCTGTGAATTCACTGTGTTAAAATTAAATGCATCTAGCAAAACTAAGTTGTGGTTTGCAAAGGATCGTATGCAATCACTGTACAAGGAAAAACTTCAGAATTGTACAAAAACGTACTTTCAGTACTCCAGGCTTGGAGTTAAAGGTCCAAATGATACAAAAATCAAAGAGTGGTGCAATGTATTCCACAATTGCTCTGACAAGCTGAGTTTAAAAGTGGGGAAAGATGCACTGCTTCTTGTATATCCTAAAGTAATAGAAAACAAAGTTCTCGAACAATGTGCTCGTTTTTTGGTTAAAAGTAAACACCCTGACAACTTATCTTTGGTAAATAATGTTCACTCAACTTTAACAACCGTTATAAAGGAGCAAGAGAATGAGCCGGATTATTCTGTGAAGTATTTAGAAAGAAATTACTTGAAAGGTCCAGAAGATTTTACCACTGAATTTAATAAAAGTGAATTTATGACACCTACAGAGGATGAGAAAAAATCTCTAGTTGATAGAAAAAATGAAAGCTTTATTGAAGATAAAGCCTCTTTCAGCAATTTCTTTCCAGCATTACAAAATGAAAATATACAGAAACCTCTTCAGTTTCAGGAAACTCCAGATTTCCTAAAATCAGATATTGTTTTAAAGGATCCAGAGGGACTTCATTTAAAGAGTTTTGACCTCAATAATTACCAGGCAGATGTCTGTGATTCATCTTTAGCAAAAATAATCCATTCTTCTAGTAATCCATCTAAGCTGAGGAGACCTGCAGTAGGACAAGAGTCTGAGCCAGTTGATAGAGTTTGTGACCACTGCAAGAGAGATGACAAAGCAAGTACACTAGCCTGTGGCCACCATATCTGTGATAACTGCCATTCAGAATTCAAGGACTCTTGTCGTGTGTGCTCTGACAAAAAAGTATGCAGTAACAAAAATGCATTAAATGCTACTATGACCTATAGTAGCATGTCTCTACCCCTAACAGGATATGATCGACACACTAGTATAAAAATTAAATATGAAGTTCCTGATGGAGTACAGAAGGTAAGAGCTTTATTATTGATTTTGGTGTATGTTGATGCACGGTATAAGTGGATTCAAACCACAGGGAGGCAAAAGGCAGATTAACCTGTCAAAGTGGTAGGTAAACCAGGAAAACCATGATCCACAGCCACTTTGTCAGGAAATGCTGAGTTGCACAGCATAGGAGCAATAAAAAAAGCCTTATGTATCCATTAAGCATGAGAACACTGCCTACTAATGGGTAGAGCCTTGTTCACAGAAGCAACATCATCCAAGATGCAACTAAGGCTGGATTCACACCGATGCATTTTATGCTTTTTGGATTTTGCAGATTGGCTCTACAGAACGTGTTTCATAGGAAACCATGTTAAATGGACTGCAGTGGAATCTACAAAATGCAAAAAGCACTAAAACCGCATAGTTGTGAATCCAGCGTTAGTCTGACCCTGGAGTTGATGTTATGTTTAGGATCCCTAAAGAGGGCAATCCAGTAGATCTTGACAAAGTTTCTCTGCCACAATGTATTTAGAGAATAGGTTTGTTGGTTTATCTGCTTCTTTGACTAAATCATTTTAGCCAATACAGCTACACTTTCTCTTAGCTCAGCTCTGATATTATTTTACTCTTTACAAATTTACTATTACACATTACTGAGTCTGAAAGGATTGGTTTATTTGTCAGTTTTGATATTGTTTTTCATGTAAAACCTGGGTCTTCTACGGACGCTGGTAACAAAAAAGGGTCAGTTTACTGTGGTTACTACATTATGATTTAAAAGTGTTTGTTTTTATACCTATACAGTATTCATGTCAGGTGTTTTATAAGTCTTTTCACAGTTTAAAACATTAACATCAGATGTACTTTATAAATGTTACACATGTATAGTGCACACTGTTTGAAAGCAGTGTTCAACCCAAGAACAAATATTTTTTTAAATGCAGCTTACCAATTCTTAGATGTGATGGCTGCATTTGTTTTCTTTTTTAGGCTTTTCTTTCCTATAGCTTCACCTGGTGATCCAGCCAGTAAGTCTGTTGTTTTTCAACTTGCAGACAAAGCTGTTCAGACAAAATAGCATTTAGACATACCAATGTACATTCACCGGCCACTTTATTAAGTACACCTGTTCAATTGCTTGGTAACACAAATTGCTAATCAGTCAATTACATGGCAGCATGCATTTAGCCATCTAGACGTGGTAAAGACGACTTGCTGAAGTTCAAACCAAGCATCAGAATGGAGAAGAAAAGGGATTTAGGTGACTTTGAACGTGGCATGGTTGTAAGTGCCAGACAGGCTGGTCTGAATATTTCAAAAACTGCTGATGTACTGGGATTTCATATACAACCATCTCTAGGGTTTACAGAGAATGGTCCAAAAAAGAGAAAATATCCAGTAAGCGGCACTTGTGTGGACAAAAAATGCCTTGTTGATGTCAGAGGAGAATAGGCAGACTGGTTCGAGATGATAGAAAGGCAACAGTGAGCCTTGAAATGGAATTTGTTTTGGACTTTTTAGGCACAGGTATACACGTTTTCATAAAAATATAATATTTTATTACAAAAGTTAAAAAATCATTTACAAAAAATATTACATAAAGCACATAATGCCTAAGAGGAGTTCAATCAAAACCAATACCACTAGAACCACCATAACTTTATCTTGGTAGTAGACAAAGGTCTGTATTTAGATGATAGCTCATGTCCATATAGGCTCGTGGAAGTGGATATGATGAAGTTGCTCTACATGTTGCTTCCTCAGGAGCTTTAGGAAAGTGTTCTAAATAAGCACAGAAAAAAAGGAAACCATATAGTTAAAAAAATGATCATAATAACAATTGGTATTCAAGACAATTACAACAATGTCTCACATACATCAACACACAGACTGGCTCCTGCTGGCTTAGGACTACTGATACACTGCAACCACACAATGGAGCATGCCACAACTATGGGGATGCACATAAGCACGAAGGCCACCACCGATTGCTCAGTACATCAAAAAAGGAGGGGGGAGTGTAAACCTTATATGGAATTGTATCAAAGTAATTAAAGTTATCCTTGGGGTTCAAAATAAAAATAGACCTACAGGATAAATATAAGCAAGGGAGTAAACTCAATACATAACGCATAGAGAAATCATCTTCAAATTTTTGTGGAGAATGTTGATCATGGGGAAAAGACAACCAGAAGAGATAAAACGGGCAGGTGATATACCAAAGGTCCTCGCTCCTAAGGTTATCTAAATAGTAATAATACAATAAGTTAAATATATAAAATAAAAAGTATATATAGGAGGTAACATATGGGAGTACAGTGCACTCACCCAGAAGTCTAACTAATCACCAAAGGTTGCTTCATATGCACTGAAAGCCAGCAATGTTAGGAATCCATACTTTAATAATTAAAAATGCTTCATCTAAAGCCTTGTACACACGGTCGGAGAATCCGTCGGAATGTGTCCTATCGGACCGTTTCGTCGGATAATCCGACTGTGTGTGGTATGCATCGGACTGATTCCGTCCGAATCTCCGCCGGACCCAATTTTCCAACATGTTGGAAATATTTCCCGACCAACTGGGCCGGTCGAACCTAATCCGATCATGTGTAGAGCATTTTGATCGGACCAAGTGCCACGCATGCTCACATTCAGATTGCGACACGGAAGTGCTCGTTCAGGTAAAACTACTGCTCGTAAGCGATATAGCACATTCGTCACGCTGCAATGTTAAAAATTCTTTCATCAAGCGCATTCTCTTGTTCTTTACAATGCTGCAAGAACGAACTTCTTTTGATGCTCAGTCTCACACACTTCTCCCGAACGGATTTCATTACTCTTTTTTAACCATTTCAGCAATACAATTTTAGTTTGCGTCACATCTACACAATTTTAGATTAGTTTTTTTCTTTTTTGGATGTTTTTGGGGGGGGGGGGATTCCCTAAAAATCTCCTTTAAAGACAGTTTGCTCATTTCTCCTTATTTTTTTTATTTTTTTTTGTGTGTAAACTTACAACAACAACATTATTGTATTTTTTATATTTTCTTTCTCTTTTTTTTAATCTACAGGAGGTTGTTTAGTGTTGTTACCCCTTGTTATTTAGTTCTCTTTGTATTTTTGAAATGTACCTGCCTGCTCACAAATAAACTGTACTTTTTGAATGAAAACACATTACACAAGTATTTCATCAAACAAAAAAAAAATGTATTTTGTTCGCTAGAAACTAAAAATAGGAACGCAGCACTGGAGAAACTTCTTAACTTTGGTGCAGCCTTTGGCCCCCAGGGCAGACATGACTAAATTAGATATTAAAAAATTGGTGGCCTGAGGAGTAGATATCTCAGGGAGAGAAGTCTGGTCCTGAAGTCCTAGAGAGCAGGAAATTCAGATGCCATTTTTGTCCCCAGGATGTGGATCTTCAAGAGGCTGCATCTTCTGGCACACCAGACTCAACCCAGGCCATCACTCTCTTGTCTTCCTTCA
Source organism: Lithobates pipiens (assembly GCF_037356315.1). Lineage (NCBI taxonomy): Eukaryota > Metazoa > Chordata > Amphibia > Anura > Ranidae > Lithobates > Lithobates pipiens. Next base: position 102,092,063 of record NW_027507789.1, read on the forward strand.
GGACTTCCCACCAGGCATCTTTCCAGGCTGTGGCTGGGCTCCTGGGCAGGAGGAGGAGGAGGAGGAGGGCGTTGGTGGACCTCCTGGCTGCCACTTGCCACAGCCTCCCCCTGACTGAGGTCATCCTGTGTATGAAAAGGGGACATAGTTTTAGTTTTTTGATCATCAATCACACCATTTTGTGCTCCTGGCTTTTGCTAAATGAATGTTACCAAATAGAACAGACTATCATTCTGAGACCAGCATTTTTCTTTCCCGTCCTAATCATTTTTGGTCACTGCTGTCTCTTGAGATGTAAACCACTTTGAGAAATCACAACTTACTGATCAATAAGAACATCTAGTTAACATCATTAAATGTAACACAAGAAATATGTTCAATAATGCAATGGAAGGCCCAGGTTGAACATCAGAAGCCTCAGCTGGGGGTGAAGGATGCCTTGGAGGAAGCCTGGAGAGTGGGGGCCTGATTGGTGGCCTGGGTACCCCTTGGTCTACCAGAAAATGCAGCAAGTGCACCATCCTGGGGTAATAAACAGCATCTGTATATCCTGCTCTCAAGGACTCCAGGTGCTTCTTTCTCTCCCTGAGATATGTCATCTTCATGGCCACAATTTTTCGATTCAGATAGGTCATGTCTGCCGTGGGGACCATGATCCGCAACAAAGCAAGAAGTTTCTCCAGTGCTGCATTCCTCTTTGATCTGTCAGTATAAAACTTGTTGTGGAACTGCCACAGGCAGGGCATCTCCATGTACAGTTCTATGAATAGCCCCATAAAGTTGGCATTTGTGAATGGATCCATATTGTCTGCAAGACACAACACAAGACAAAACCTCAAATACTAATAATGCAATTAAAATACCTCCTAATCTTGTCCCAACATCGGCCTAGATAGAAGCAGTCTAGTCTAGTGAAGCACCAATTTAAAAATGTTACCTTCGTTTCCACATTCGTCGCGTCCGTGCCTCACACTCTCCTCCCAGATCGTACGGACGATACACACATGTTGCATTTTATATACAGTGCGCATGCGTGGAAATTCCGCCCGCCCCTGACGTTCTTTCCAGACTATTCCCCGCCCCTTCGCTTCCCACGCAGTGGGGAGAGCACATGGCAGAGAGAACGCAGGTGTGCACTAATAGTTCCACTAACGAGGAGGAGGGTGAGGAAGGCCCGGAGCCTGAAACGTCCCGATCCAGAAAGACAAGATTTAAGGCCTCAAATATGTCTTTTGGAGAGATGTTGGAGATGGTCGACATATTGAACAGGACAGACTATGATGGGAAGTATGGACCTTACCCAAACCCAAATATCAGAAAGGCCAAGATCATGAATAAAGTTGTGAAGAGTCTTCTGAAGAATTTTGGGGTACGCCGATCCAAGGATCAACTGAGAAAACGCTGGTCAGACCTGAAACTGAGGGAGCACGAGCAGTACCTAAGGATCAAGCATGTTCTTAAAAAAAGTAAGTAGTTGTCGTGTGTTAATATGATTATTCTTGCTTGCATACATGCTCCATGTGCTTTGATTTCATGTTGTGTATTTTAAAATGGCCACTTTCAAGGTCATGGTTTCATTCGTTCGTATGAAACATCGTTCTGCAGGGAAGTATTCCAGCTTAACAAAGTGTCCCCAATAATGTTCTCACCTTGTAACTCGCCCCAAAAACACAATTGTACAACACTTCCAAGCAATGTTTCATATTCCTATTTCTGCCCTCTGTGTGCTAATTAATCTTTGTTTACATTCTCATAGGGGAGAGAAGACTCGGCAAGTATGAGGCCACCAGGGACCACACCCCTCCCAAAGAAGGCCAACTTCCAAAAGCAGAAACAGAGGAGCAGGAGGAGGAAGGAGAGATTGTGGAGGTTGGACAAATTCTCACCACAACAGGTGAGTGTCGGAGAACACAGCTCCCGGTAAGCTCATCAATGTATATCACCATATTTGGATTATATGGTGTATTTGTTTGCTTTGTTTTGTAGGTGATGTGGAAGAAGATTCCTGTTTTACCAGTGAAAGTGCCCAGATCTTGATCGGGGAGATAATGGGGTGCAATCGGGATTTGGAAATTGTACAACAAAACATCAATGATGTTAAAAATAAAATGAAGAACATCATTGATGTTTTGGGGAGAGTGTGAAAACTCAAAAACTAGATAGGGTTTTATTTTTGCTTTTTAACATAAAATTTTTGTATTTTGCAAAATAAAAAATTTGGAAGATGCACAGAGTGTGTAAACATGCGCTATCTCCCATCATGGGGGATCAATGTACATGTTTTGTGTAAAGTGTCTGAGATGAAGGGGTTGCAGCCCCAAAGCATGTACATTGATCCCCCATGATGGGAGATAGCACATGTTGACACACTGTGTGCATCTTCCAAATGTGTTTTTTTCAGGGGTCACACCCCATGTGATGAAGGCAATATCAGCCCAGTTTGTACATACTCATGTCTGATATTGTCTTCACTTTTCAAAGTTGAACTTTGTAAGTTCCTGTGTTCTGTATTTTACGGTTTGATACATGCCTGTTTACACAAAAAAAACAAGTAAAAAAAATATGATTAAACTCTGTTTTGGATACACAAAATCTCTTGGTTTGTTGTAAAAACCTTTAATAAAAGCACATATGAATGTGCTTGTATTAAAAAGTTGAATTCTCAACAATGTGTGGCTTCTTTTTTCATTGGGCATAAAATGTATTTGTAGTCAAATTTGAGTTTGTGCTGAGAAGGAGTGCGATTTACTAAAGGCAACTCCACTTTGCACTCCAAGTGCAGTTTCAGGTGTACTTTTGCAGTGCACTTGTAGTGCATAGTGGATGTGCCTTTAGTAAAAAGCACCCACAGTGAGGTGTAAATTTGGACAATCATGCCATTTTGGGCAATCATGCCATGGTGCTGAAAATTAGCACAATTTTGATCAGTAATGCACTACATACATTAGTTAACAAAAAGAAGGTGTGTGTGTGTAGCAGACCCACAACATAATAAGATTATCTGAAGAGACTGTCCCCTCATCTCGCTCTGAACTTGGGTTTGCACTGTTGGTGAAAAAGTCACAACTTTAATAAAACTGGCAAAGTGGGAGGCCACAGTCTGCCATTCCTGTGGCGTGGAAGGACACTGTGTAGTGAAACAAGAACAAAAACTAGTAATTTGACAAATCAACATTGCATGCAGATTAGACACCCACATTTTTTGACAAAATTAGTATAACATTTTTTTAACTGAGTATTTAAAGCCTAAAGTATAAGGTCCCCTTATGAGAGTCATAACCCCCTATCCCCCCCCCCTCCCCCATCTGATGGGCCCTTGCTAAAAAATGAAGGGGGATGTTTAGGACAGGTAACCCTCTCCACTTGATTAAGAGCTGAATGCCTAAATAATGTGTGATACTTTGGGAAGCCCCTCCTTAGTTACACTATTGGCAGCCCACCGGACAGGTAAAAAGTGTCATAATAACAAAATGGAAGCACATTTTGACATTCTACTTATTACATAGCAAGAAAATTAATGTGTTAAAAAAATAAAAATAGCATTTGAAAGTATTGAGGCAGGCCCTTACACTACATGCTTTGGTGAATTTGTCCATAAATGTGATCATGAAAAAGGTATTTAGAGTGTGTATTGGGTTGGGTCAAGTCATCAGATAGAGGATTGCTATCAGCTGAGCTAGCAGTTGGGGAGAGGGGGGTTACTAATCAGTTTGGCACAACTCCAAAAATCAAAAAAAGGTCACTTTGCATGAATTGAAGCACACACATCACATTTGTAGAGATTTTAGGGGAAAGCAATACTATGGAGCTGCCAAAAGACATTGTTAAGTGACTAGACTATAGTTTTAGGGGCCAAGAAGAGCATGGTGGGGAAGTTAGTGAGGCAAATATGCATGAGGACAAAGGGGCAGAGCATATGAATTAGAGCATATTGCAATGATGGTAATTAGGGAATGAGGAAAGAAATGCAAAACATTAGCAATCATGAAATACATAGAATGTGATGTTTAAGGATAAAAATTTGCATAATATAGTCCTTCTGCAGGAGCTGAATGATGGCAGAACAGGTCTCTGGAATAATGATCCCCAGAGCCTGGGGGGAGATGCCTGTAGAGAATAGGGATGAGCTTCATGTTCGAGTCGAACATACGTTCGACTCGAACATCGGCTGTTCGTCTGTTCGGCGAAGTCCAAACATTTTGGTCCGTTCGCGCCAAATTCGTGTGGCGCTCACGGCCCACAATGCACTGCGATGGCGCAGTGCATTGCTGGCTCATGATTGGCCAAGCATGCACTGTGACCCCGCATGCTTGGCCAATCGCAGCGCCAGCAGCGAGGAGAGCCATGATTGGCCACAGGCAGGATGCCTGTGGCCAATCATAGCTCAGGCTGTGTAGTGCACGCCCCACACTATATAAGGCCGCCAGCGCGGCGGCCTTGTGTAGTGTGTTGGCGTCTGAAGCAGTGGGTGTTCTGTGTACCTTCAACACAGTACACACCGATCGTTTTCGGCCGATTTTCGATCTTGCTGTTGTGTAGTGGTTATTGTCTGCGTGCCCTGACCTCAGTATACACCGCTATATTCACCTCACCTATATAGCTAGTGATCTATCTTTTATAATAGAGCTTGCAGTCAGTAGTGTTAGGAGATAGTGCGTGCTGTCTGCGTGCTCTGTACCCAGTACATACCGCTATATCCACCTACATAGCTGTTCTCTATTTGAGCCCACTTGCCATCTGCAGGAGTTATTGGAAGTTGTGTGTGCCTCCAGCACAGCACAGTATACATCTGTATATACCCCTTTATCTCTGGTGTTCTATAATAAAGGCATCTGCAGGAGTTAGTGGGTGTTGTGTGCCTCTAGCACAATATACACTACCCAAATGCTTTTTTACCCAACTCCCTTCAGGCCATTACCATGTCTGGAAGGCCAGCAAGAAGAGGCAGACAGGCGCGAGCCGATAAAAGAGGGCAAGCAGGCTCTGTGTCTAGAGACAACAGTGCTGGTCGTGGACGCGGTGCATTGTCATCAGCACGTGGCCATGGGACACGCTTGTCCTTCTTTTCGGCAGCTGGACATGTTGAGCCACAACATGCTAACGACTTGGTAGAGTGGATGACCAAGCCCTCTTCATCCTCCTCATCCTCTCTCACCCAGGCTCAGGGTACTAGCAAAGCAGCTGCCAACGCATCGTCTTCCCTCCTCTCAATATCATCATCAGTGACTCCTTCCCTAGACCCACCACGTCCTCCTGAGGAGTCTCCTGAACTCTTTGAGCACAGCGTTGGGTACATGCTCCAGGAGGATGCCCAGTGTTTTGTGGGCTCTGATGATGACACTCAGCTAGAGGAAGGCAGTAGCGTGAGCGCAGAGAGAGGGGATGCTCAAGAAGGACAGCAATCTGGCAGTCATGTTCCACAAGCTGCAGCATACTGCCAGGTTTGCTACAGCAATGAAGAGGGAGGGGATGATGAGGGCACTGACTCCACGTGGGTGCCTGGAAGGAGAGAGGAGGAGGAGGAGGAGGCACATGTCCAACGAGGCAGGATGCCCTCCGGGGGCCAGCTTAGGGGCAGCACACCGACTGAATCACACCGCAGAGCTCCGCCTGTGCAGAGCGCTGCCTCTGCGCGTTATTCTAAAAGTTCTTTGGTGTGGGCCTTTTTTGAGACGAGTGCATCAGATCGCACCGCTGCTATTTGCAACATATGTCTCAAGCGTATCTCACGTGGCCAAAACATCAGCCGCTTGGGCACCACATGCTTGACCAGACATATGTTGACCTGCCATGCAGCTCGTTGGCAAGCGTACCTCAAAGACCCACACCAAAGAACAAAGCGGATCTCTCCTTGCTCCTCATCAGCTGGCATCTCCAACCCCACTAGACCTTCAGTCCTCTCTGAAACCTGCTCTGAGAGGAATGAAGGTGTAGAATTAGGTGTGTCACAGCCAAGTGCTTCCGGGAACTCTGCTAGCGGTACACCCACGTCCGATTATAGCAGGAAAAAGTCCCTGCCCCAGCTGCTGGACCGGCGAAAGAAGTTCACTCCCAGCCATCCACATGCCCAGCGGTTGAATGCTAGCTTGGCTAAATTGCTAGCACTTCAACTGCTGCCTTTTCAGTTGGTAGACTCGGCCCCCTTCCGTGAGTTTGTACAATGTGCGGTTCCTCAGTGGCAGGTCCCCAAACGCCACTTTTTCTCACGGAAGGCGATTCCGGCTCTCTACCGGCATGTGGAAGGCAATGTCCTTGCCTCGCTGGACAGGGCGGTCAGCGGTAAGGTGCATATTACCGCTGACTCATGGTCCAGCAGGCATGGACAGGGATGTTACCTGTCTTTCACGGCCCATTGGGTCACTCTTCTGGCAGCTGGGAAGGATGCAGGACAAGGTGCAGTAGTGTTGGAGGTTTTTCCGCCACCACGCCTCCAAAATGCTACTATTGGTTGTGACACACCTCTCTCCTCCACCCCCTCCTCTTCTTCTTCCTCCATGGCCTCTTCCAGTGCTCTGTCCTCAGAACCAGCGGTGCTTCGTAGGCGTTCCAGGGGCTACGCAAGTACGCAGGCAAAACGATGCCATGCCGTGCTTGCGCTGGCTTGTTTGGGGGACAGGAGCCACACTGTGGCGGATGTTTTGTCAGCTCTGCAGGGGCAGGCCGAGAGGTGGTTGACGCCACGCCAGCTTAAGCCAGGAATGGTGGTTTGCGACAATGGCACCAACCTCCTCTCCGCCCTCCGACAGGGACAACTGACCCATGTGCCCTGTGTAGCTCACGTCCTTAACCTGGTGGTGCAGCGGTTCTTGGGCAGGTACCCCGGCTTACAGGATGTCCTGAAGCAGGCCAGGAAAGTCTGTGTGCATTTGCCTTATATGTGACATGCCCACCAGATGGAACTCAACATTGGCCATGCTGCAGCGGCTGCACACGCAGCAGAGGGCCATCAATGAGTACCTGTGCGACTACGGTACCAGGACAGGGTCAGGGGAGCTCGGTTTTTTCTCACCACGCCAGTGGGGCATGATCAGGGATGCATGCACTGTCCTGTCACCATTTGAGGAGGCCACAAGGATGGTGAGCAGTGACAGTGCATGCATCAGTGACACTGTACCTCTTGTCCACCTCTTGGAGCATACGCTGCATGGAATAATGGACAGGGCACTTGAGGCAGAACAGAGGCAGGAAGAGGAGGACTTCCTTGCCTCTCAAGGCCCCCTTTATCCAGACAGTGTTCCTGCTGTGCCACCCATCACACAGGAAGAGGATGAGGAGGAGGAAGAGGAGGAGGAGGATGATTGTGTCAGCATGGAGGTGGAGGCTGGCACTCAGCATCAGCAGCAGCAGCAGCAGCAGTCTTGTAAGGATGATTTACAGTCCCAAGAAACACGTGGACTTGTACGTGGCTGGGAGGAGGTAGCTGCGGATCATGTTGTCTTTAGTGACCCAGAGGACTCCGGACCGAATGCCTCAGCTAACCTACGCTGCATGGCCTCCCTGATCCTGCAAAGCCTGCGGAAGGATCCTCGTATTCTTCGGATCAAGGAGAGGGACCATTACTGGCTGGCCACTCTCCTTGATCCACGGTACAAGGGTAAGGTTGCCGACCTTATCTTGCCATCGCAGAGGGAGCAGAGGATGAGGCATCTCCGGGAGGCCTTGCAGAAAGGTCTGTGCAACGCGTTCCCAGAGACTGGGAGGTTACAAACTCCTGGTCCTGGACAACGTGTTGTTGAGGCATCGGTCGGAAGGAGCGGTGGAGAAGGTGGCCGTCTGACTGATGCTTTCAGACAATTTTTTAGTCCGCAGCCCCAAGGTATGATCGGTTCCAGCACCCATCGCCAGCGTCTGATTTACATGGTGCAGGAATACCTAGGGGCAAGGTCAGACTTGGACACCTTTCCCACCGAAAATCCTCTGGCTTACTGGGTCTTGAGGATGGATCACTGGCCAGAGCTTGCACAGTATGCAATTGAGCTACTGGCCTGTCCTGCATCCAGCGTTCTTTCGGAACGCACCTTCAGTGCTGCTGGTGGCTTTGTTACCGATCACAGGGTGCACCTGTCCACCGAATCAGTTGATCGACTGACCTTCATCAAGATGAATCAGTCTTGGATCGCCCACAGCTACCAAGCACCTGAAGCTGATGTAACAGAATAATTTTATTTGAAATATCACATCCCTTCAAGACTGCCTATGCTGATGCTGAGTGACTGTCCTGTTATGTTGATTGTCTATCCTCTTCCTCCTCCGCTGATATGTTGGAAGAACATTTCTGGTTCTGGTTGATGCCATCAGCCCAATTTTTCTGCCCCTGTTTAACAGGGGCGTTTAAGTACAATTTTTGATGCAATGCTTTGCAGCAGGGCTAATTCCTGCAATAAAACTAGAGTATATGGGAGAGGTTGCAGTGTGGTGGCACCAGCAGCAGTGCCTAAGGCCAAATTTTTCTGCCCCTGTTTAACAGGGACATGTAATTACAATTCTTGATATAATATTTCACAGGAGGTCCCCTTCCTGTGCCCACCCAGAGTAACGGTGAGGACTTATAGTGTTGTGGCACCAGCACCACAACCACCAAAGGTCAATTTTTCTACCACTGTTCAACAATGGCATGTAATTACAATTCTTGATATAATCGTTCACAGCAGGGCGCTCCAGCGCCCACCAAGAGTCACTTTGAGGGCTTACAATGTTGTGGCAAAACCAACACCTTGTTCCGCCATTTCTGCAGAGCATATAGGGCAGGCCCCTACTTTCAAACATCCAATTTACAAACATCTCCTACTTGCAAACGGAAGGAGACAACAGCAAGTGAGATGAAAAAAGATGGACGACAAAACAAATTATACAGGGGTGATAACCCTTCCCTATGTTTTCCAAAAAGCTTAAAAATAGTTTTTTTGACTGGAGCTACACTTTAAAAATGTCCCAGTTGAAAATTACAAACAGATTCAACTTAACACAACAAACCTACACAGTCCCTGTCTTGTTTGCACCGCCTGTATACTGCTGTTCTGAGTATATAGGGCCTGGGGGCCACACGCATTTCCTTTTTTTAATATGGGTATGGGGTTCCCCTTAATATGCGTACAAGACCTAAAGGGGCTGGTAATGGGCAGGGAGGGCTACCCATGCCATTTTTCTCAATGATTTTCAACCATATTGCAGGAACCAGATATAACATTAAAACCGCAAGCAGTTTTAAATGGTGTTATTTCCGTTTAATGTCATTTTGTGCAGGGACTGTTCTAAACACGGGAAACACGTGGCACTTCACAGGCATACTACAGACACCCCCCAGGCACCATATTTAACCACTTGTGGACCGCCTCACGGGCATGTAGGTCCTTTTTTTGAAGAGGGATACCTTGGTAACGGCAGCAGCTGCTGCCACAACCGAGATATCCATCCCTTCAGGCGGCGGTCGGCTGTACGATAACGGTGGTCTCCGCAGCGGATTCGCCATGAGATCACCGCTATCGGCGGCGGGAGAGGTGCCACCCCCCTCCCGCCACCCTCCCGCACCTTCCGCCGCTTACCGGAGCCGTCGGTAGCGGCGGAGGCGATCGGGTCCTCTTCCTAGCTGGGCATAGAGACAAGAGAGGCTAAGATGGCCCCCACTCGTCTCTATACCATCGGAGGGCGATGTCAAAATGTCACTTCCGCCCATACCTCTTAAAGGTATATATTTTTTTTAAATGTCAGATTTTCTTTTTTTTTTTTTCTTTTTTTTTGCATTTTAGCCCAAATATGAGATCTGAGGACTTTTTGACCCCAGATCTCATATTTAAGAGGACCTGTCATGCTTTTTTCTATTACAAGGGATGTTTACATTCCTTGTAATAGGAATAAAAGTGATCCATTTTTTTTTTTTATAAAAACAGTGTAAAAATAAATAAAATCAATTAAAATAAATAAGAAAAAAATATTTTTTTTTAAAAACACACAGAAGCGGGCGCATACGTGAGTAGCGCCCGCATATGAAAACGGTGGTCAAACCACACATGTGAGGTATCGCCGCGATCGGTAGAGCGAGAGCAATAATTCTAGTCCTAGACCTCCTCTGTAACGCAAAAAATGCAACCTGTAGAATTTTTTAAATGTCGCTTATGGAGATTTTTGAGGCTAAAAGTTTGACGCCATTCCACGAGCGGGCGCAATTTTGAAGCGTGGCATGTTGGGTATCAATTTACTTGGCATACCATTATCTTTCACAATATAAAAAAAAATTGGGCTAATTTTACTGTTGTCTTATTTTTTATTCAAAAAAGCCGCCATTTTATTCTCTAGGGTGTTAGAAAAAAAACAATATAAAATGTTTGGGAGTTCTAAGTAATTTTCTAGCAAAAAAAACAGTTTTAAACATGAAAACACCAAGTCTGAAAAAGAGGCCTGGTCCTTAAGTGGTTAAAGGAATATTTCACTTTTTTTTTCACTTTAATCGTCATTAAAATCAGCGCTCCCGCCAAAACGGCCATTTTTAAAAACATTTTAGGCATTGACCCATGTCCCCTGGGGCAGGAGCCAGGTCCCCAAACCCTTTTTAGGACAGTATCTTGCATATTAGCCGTTTAAAATTAGCACTTTTCATTTCGAACGTTCGACTCCCATAGACTTCAATGGGGTTCTAAAGTTCGTTCGAATTTGGGGTCCGTTCGAAAGTTCTGGTGCGAACCGAACCAGGGGGTGTTCGGCTCATCCCTAGTAGAGAACTTGAGGTCCAGAAGACTTCTCCCTGGCGCCAAGTAGCGCAACGTGGCGATGAGCCTCTGCTCCGGAGTGATGGCTTGCCACATGCAGGTATCGTGCCTGGTGATATATGGGGTCAGCAAAGCCAGAAGACGGTGAAAAACGGGGTCCGTCATCCTGAGAAAAATCCAGAAATGATCACGATTATTCTCGCGGATCTCACGGAGCAAAGGCATGTGGGAGAACTGGTGACGCTGGCGCAACCAATTCTTGGTCCACAAACGCCTCCCCTCCATGTTCATGGACCGGGCTTGTGTCAAAGTCAAAGTAAGAACCCCAACACGAAGCCCCTGCACAGCACAAACTGTACGATGAGTACGTAGACGAAACATGTTTGGAAAACGGTCGGCTGGTCAGAGCGGTAGCGATCTGAATCACTAATCTGAAAAGCGCGAATCGTCCCTCACCAAACTTCTACTAAAACACGAGATCAGCAGAAGGAGCCCAAAGGGTGTCGGACGTGGTGCTGAACTTCCTTTTTCTAGTCCCGCCGTACACGGCTTACGTCACCGCGTTCTTGGCAACCGCTAAATCAGACAACTTGGTCCGACCGTGTGTATGCAACAGTTTCGGACACAATCTGTCGGACTAAATCTGACGGACAAAATCCGACGGATTTGGTTGGCAAAATCTCCGACCGTGTGTAAAGGGGCTAAGAGTGGTTAACCTGCTCGCCCTGCTGTAGCAATACCTACAACACAAACCAATTAAATAGGGGTTAGGATGCTTATATGTATCCACCAAACAAGGGGCAAGACTATGCTCAATATCGATGACAACACTCATACCTTTTAAAAAGCTCCACCAGGCAAACTCCACCATGACTCCTGCTGTATACAGCAATGGCAGCGTTAGAATGGGGTGGGCGCCGCACCTGATATATACACGCCCCAAACCAGGGCTCTAGTCACTGATGAAATTTGGTGGTGACGACACCTGGGCCGGCCGCCAGTAACGGTGCCTGCATTCCAACGCATGCGCCGATCAGCCAGAGCACCCACGGATCGGCGTGAAGAGAGAAGGGACGCATGGCACAGCCTAGGGAGCAGCCCACCCAGGGGACAGAAAACCCCCGGTGATGTGGCCACACCCAAACGTTACAGCCCAAACCCAGCCAGGGATTGGCTGCGGTCAGAACTGTGGTGCTTGGTGGCCACACAGAAGCAGCAATGACATCCACAACATGTAATGAAGCGACAGGGCAACCCAGAACCAGCTAGACACAACCACAACAAAAAAAACAATGTAACAGAAACCCCACAGCCATATCAGTGTCAGGGCTGGGCTCAGCCCTTCCTTCTCTGAGCTGGCCACTCAGCTGTCGGGTAATTGCCAGCTCCCATCTCTCTCCACAGATACTCACCTGTTGGTGATCCTGCTCGTCAGTCCTGCCTACTTAAACCATCCAGTCCAGAGGAGTTCTGCCTTCGCCTTGGTCACATCACAAGAAACTACCTCCTGCATTCCTGTTTGAAGACTGGCTTTGCTGACATCCCTTCTGGCTCCAGATCCTGCTTGCTGTTCCACTACTTTGATCCCTGACTTCTGGCTTGGCCAACTATCCATTCCGGTTACTGAACTTTGGCTATGTTTTGACTACATTTGTTCTTTTACTTTTATTATTATTAAGAAGTGTGATTTAACTGTACTTCTGTCTCGGTGTGAATTCATGGTTTCTGACAGACACACAGTATCTCCCAAAAGTGAGTACACCCCTCACATTTTTGTAAATATTTTATATCTTTTCAAGTGACAACACTGAAGAAATGAAACTTTGCTACAGTGTAAAGTAGTGAGTGTACAGCTTGTATAACAGTGTAAGTTTGCTGTCCCCTCAAAATAAAGACACACAGCCATTGATTTCTAAACCGCTGGCAACATAAGTGAGTGTACCCCTAAGTGAAAATGTCCAAGATGGGCCCAGTTAGCCATTTTCCCTCTGACTCATTAGTATTACAAGGTCTCAGGTGTGAAGTTCAACATAGCACCTCATGGCAAAGGACTCTCAGAGAATCTGAAAAAATGAATTGCTGCTCTATATAAAGATGGCCTAGGCTATAAGAAGATTGCCAAGACCCTGAAACTGAGCTGTAGCATGGTGGCCAAGCCCATACAGCAGTTTAACAGGACAGGTTCCACTCAGAACAGGCGTTGCTATGGTCGAATAAAGAAGTTGAGTGCACGTGCTCAGCATCATATCCAGAGATTGTCTTTGGAAAATAGACATATGAGTGCTGCCAGCATTTCTGCAAAGGTTGAAGGGGTGGGGGGTCAGCCTGTCAGTGCTCAGACCATACGCCACAGACTGCATCAAATTGGCCTGTATGGCTGTCATCCCAGAAGGAAGCCTCTTCTAAAGATGATGCACAAGAAAGCCCACAAACAGTTTGCTAAAGACAAGCAGACTAAGGACATGGATTACTGGAAAGATACTGAAAGATAAACTTATTTGGTTCGGATGGTGTCAAGCGTGTGTGGAGCCAACAAGGTGAGGAGTACAAAGAGAAGTGTGTCTTGCCTACAGTCAAGCATGGTGGTGGGAATTTCATGATCTGGGGCTGCATGAGTGCTGCTGGGGAGCAACAGTTCATAGAGCGAACCATAAATGCCAACATGTACTGTGACATACTGAAGCAGAGCATGATACCCTCCCTTCGGAGACTGGGACGTCTCCAAGATGACCACTGCCTTGCTAAAGAAGCCGAGGGTAAAGGTGATGCACTGGCCAAGCATGTCTCCAGACCTAAACCCTATTGAGCATCTGTGGGGCATCCTCAAACGGAAGGTGGAGGAGTGCAAGGTCTCTAACATCCACCAGCTCCGTGATGTCATCTTGAAGGAGTGTGAGAGGACTCCAGTGGCAACCTGTAAAGCTCTGGTGAACTCCATGCCCAAGAGGGTTAAGTCGGTGCTGGAAAATAATAGTGGCCACACAAAATATTGACACCTTGGGCCCAATTTGTACATTTTCACTTAGGGGTGTGCTCACTTTTGTTGCCAGTGATTTAGACATTAATGAGTGTGCGTTGAGTTATTTTGAGGGGACAGCAAATTTACACTGTCTGTTATACAAACTGTAGACTCGCTACTTTACATTGCAGCAAAGTGTAATTTCTTCAGTGTCATCACATGAAAAGATATAATAAAATATTTACAAAAATGTGTGTACTCACTTTTGTGAGATACTGTATCACCCAAAATAGAAAAAAAGGACCAACAGAGATTCTTACATATATATGATATAATAGAACCAAAAGCATAGTCATGCTAAAACAAAGATAGTAACAGTGGTCAAATTCTCCCTCACAATCAACCCCCATACAATATACATTTAACAATTGGAAACCACCCCACACCATAGAGTATGTGTATATCGCCCACGTTGGGCGTATAGGTCAGACATGATTAACATTATCATCGCTACCCACAGGTTCAAGCAGCAAAGTCATTGCAGGCCTCACGACTCAAAACGATAGGGTAAACAAAGAAATGTAGCCCAAATGAGTCGAATGGTGTAAAGGAAAGGCCTGTAAGACTGTGTCTCATTGATCCCTGGATACCATAATACATTCATTCGCTCAATCCAAAATGTCTCCTTCGGGAGAATCCGTTTGTCCCAGTTACCACCGCTGGTGTCTCAGGGGAACCACTGCAAGGACAATGAAGGACACAACCAAGGTGTTAAATTTGTGATAGAGATCAAGGTGTCTGCTCACCGGAATAAGCATTTTTCCATTGGCTGAATAGTACACATGGTCATTTAATCTCTGTCTGAACATATAAAGCGTCTTTCCTACGTAGAATACTCCACACTTACATACCATTAAATACACAACCCCTTGAGTATTACAGTTTGCATGAAATTTGGGGACAAAAAATTCACCATTAGGTAGTGTAAAACACGTACCAGTACATACCCATGGACACAGAGAGCATCTACCACACTGGAAAATGCCCTTAGGTTCATTTTGGGTTGTAGAAAGTGGAAGTGAGTCTATTACGCATTGATAAGGCTTGTCTCAAAATTACCTCCAGGTAATGTTTAATATACTTGCTCAGTATGGGAACTTCCTTAAGTAAATGCCAATGATTAGTATCTCCTTGACTTCCGATTGTTGAGAGGAAAATCTAGTAATAAATCTGACAGTGGCGTCATTAGAAACTGGTATTTTGGTTTTGTATAGCAATGTGCTATGTGTTTGTGTCAATGCCCTATTGTAGGTTTTGCTAAAACCTCTAATGAGAACGTAATAACTGAGCTTGAATCCTGAAATCGGATAGATAGGTGCAATTACGTCTGAGTCTTATGTACTGTCCATACGGAATATTATGTATCAAAGATGGTGGATGTGCACTTGCCGCATGCAGTATGGTATTGCCGGCCATCTCTTTGTAAAGCAGACTCGTGGCCAAACAGTTATTCGCATCTTTGAATATTTGCAAGTCCAAAAAATGTAATTTTGGATGAGTCACTTTCAACCGTAAATTTAAGATCGAATTCATTGTGATTAAGTTCATCAATAAAAGCTTTTAATAGATTGACTGTACTAGTCCAGACAATGGGAAACTGAGTGTTCAGGCAATCGTACATGTCTTGAGGCATTATTGATGATAGAAAGCTACAAATAACTGTTTGGCCACGAGTCTGTTTCGCGAAGAGATGGCCGGCAATACCATACTACATGTGGCAAGTGCACATCCACCATCTTTGATACATAGTTATTCCATATGCACAGTACATAAGACTCAGACGTAATTGCACCCATCTATCTGATTTCAAGATTCAAGCTCAGTTATTACATTCTCAAAGGTTTTAGAAAATCACCCCTACGTAAAGCCTACAATAGGGCATTGACACAAACACGTAGCACACTGATATACAAAACCAAAACACCAGTTTCCAACTATATCACTGTCAGATTTATTACTAGATTTTCCTCTCAACAATCGGAAGTCAAGGAGATACTTACTAATCATTGGCATTTACTTAAGGCAGATCCCATACTGAGCAAGTATATTAAACATTACCCAGAGGTAGTGTCGAGACGAGCCTTATCACTGCATGATAGACTCACTTTCAACCACTACACTCCACCTTCTACAACCCAAGATGAACCTATTGGAATTTTCCAATGTGATAGATGCTCTCCGTGTCCATGGGTACGTATTGGTACACCTTTTACACTACCCAATGGTGACGTTTTTGGTATGTAATGGTATGTAAGTGTGGAGCATTATAAGTAGGAAAGTTCTTATGTTCAGACAGAGATTAAATGACCATGTGTACTATTCAGCAAATAGCAAATTACTTACTCCATGAGCAGAAACCTTCATCTTTATTACAAATTTAACACCTCGGCTGTGTCCTTCATTGTCCTTGTAGTGGTCCCTTGAGACTCCAGGGGTGGTAACTGGAACAAACGGATTCTCCAGAAGGAAACATTTTGAATTGAGTGATCAAATGCATTACGGTATCCAGGACCAATGAGACATCATTCAACTCAGGGTATTTGGGCTACATTTCTTTGTTTACCCTATCCCTTTGAGTCGTGAGACCTGCAATGACTTTGCTGCTTGACCCTGTGGGTAGCGATGATAATGTTAATCATGTCTGACCTATATGCCCATCATGGGTGATATATGCATAATCCATTCTCTATGGTGTAGGGTGGTTTCCAATTGTTAAATGTATATTGTATGGGGGTTGATTGTGAGGGAGAATTTGGCCACTGTTACTATCTTTACTTGTTTTAGCATGAATATGCTTTTGCTTCTATCGTATCATATATATGTATATACAAAATACACAAAAACCTAAAAAATCCCAGTGGCCGACCTATAGTGTCAGCTATAAAAGGTCCAATGGATAGAATTGAAAGGTACTTAGATTCCTTACTTAACCACTTCAGCTCCGGACCAATAAACACCTTAAGGACCAGAGGTCTTTTTCCAATTTCGCACTGCGCTGCTTTAACTGGTAATTGCGCGGTCATGCAATATTGCACCCAAACGAAATTTGCGTCCTTTTCTTCCCACAAATAGAGCTTTCTTTTGATGGTATTTGATTGCCTCTGCGATTTTTTTTTTTTTGCGATATAAATGGAAAAAGAGCGAAAATTTTGAAAAAAAAAGATATTTTTTTTTTTTTTGTTATAAGAAAAATCGAATAAACTAAATTTTAGTCATACATTGAGGGCAAAATTTATTCAGCCACATGTCTTTAGTAAAAAAAATGTCAATAAGCGTATATTTTTTGGTTTGCGCAAAAGTTATAGCGTCTACAAACTAGAGTACATTTTCTGGAATTTACACAGCTTTTAATTTATGACTGCCTATCTCATTTCTTGAGGTGCTAAAATGGCAGGGCAGTACAAACCCCCCCCCAAATGACCCCATTTTGGAAAGTAGACACCCCAAGGAAATTGCTGATGGGTATGTTGAGCCCATTGAATATTTATTTTTTTTGTCCTAAGGGATTGAATAATGACAGAAAAAAAAAAAAATATTTTTTACAAAAAGTTGTCACTAAATGATATATTGCTCACACATGCCATGGTTATATGTGGAATTGCACCCCAAAATATATTCCGCTACTTCTCCCGAGTATGGGGATACCACATGTGTGGGACTTTTTGGGAGTCTAGTCGCGCACGGCACCCCGAAAACCAATCACCACCTTCAGGATTTCTAAGGGTGCAAATTTTTGATTTAACTCCTCACTACCTATCACAGTTTCGAAGGCCATAAAATGCCAAAATAGCACAAAACCCCCCAAAATGACCCCATTTTGGAAAGAAAACACCCCAAGCTATTTACTGAGAGGCATGTTGAGTCCATGGAATATTTTATATTTTGCCACAAGTTGCGGGAATATTACAAACTTTTTTTTTTTTGCACAAAGTTGTCACTAAATGATATATTGCTCACACATGCTATGGGCATATGTGAAATGACACCCCAAAATACATTCTGCTGCTTCTCCTGAGTACGGGGATACCACATATGTGGGACTTTTTGGGAGCCTAGCCGCGTACGGGACCCCGAAATCCAAGCACCGCCTTCAGGATTTCTAAGGGCATACATTTTTTATTTTACTCCTCACTACCTATCACTACCTATCACAGTTTTGAAGGCCATAAAATGCCAAGATGGCACAAAACCCCCCCAAATGACCCCATTTTGGAAAGTAGACACCCCAAGCTATTTGCTGAGGGCCATGTTGAGACCATTGAATATTTTTTTTTTTTTGTCCCAAGGGATTGAATAATGACAAAAAATAAAAAAATTTTTTTTTTTTTACAAAAAGTTGTCACTAAATGATATATTGCTCACACATGCCATGGTTATATGTGGAATTGCACCCCAAAATATATTCTGCTACTTCTCCCGAGTATGGGGATACCACATGTGTGGGACTTTTTGGGAGTCTAGTCGCGCACGGCACCCCGAAAACCAATCACCACCTTCAGGATTTCTAAGGGTGCAAATTTTTGATTTAACTCCTCACTACCTATCACAGTTTCGAAGGCCATAAAATGCCAAAATAGCACAAAACCCCCCAAAATGACCCCATTTTGGAAAGTAGACACCCCAAGCTATTTACTGAGAGGCATGTTGAGTCCATGGAATATTTTATATTTTGCCAAAAGTTGCGGGAATATTACAAACTTTTTTTTTTTTGCACAAAGTTGTCACTAAATGATATATTGCTCACACATGCTATGGGCAGAAGTCAAATTACACCGCAAAATAAGTTCTGCTGCTTCTCCCGAGTCCGGGGATACCACATGTGGGGGACTTTTTGGGAGCCTAGCCACGTACGGGACCCCGAAAACCAAGCACTGCCTTCCGGATTTAAATATAAAATGCTACCAAAAAAACTGTTAGCGATCGCAGGGATCACGCCTGACTCTGCGATCGCTGCAGTTATGTGTTTAGTGTTTTGTAAGTGACAGTGATCGATCGATACTGCACTTGGGTGGGCTGGGCAGAGGGGAAAAACGCAGGTGCTAGCAGGTATCTGGGCTGATCCCGCTAACAATGCGTTTTTTTGGAACCCTGAACTGCTGGGGACGCTAGTATAGATCTGATCAGATCAGATATTGATCTGTTCAGATTCTATACCACTACGGGAGGTGTATGCTTTGCACGTGGGTGTTAGTGGTACTGGCACTAACCTAGCGCTGCCTGGGGCGACGCAGACCCTGACCCTAATACCTAATTGATATCACCCGCCGGGTGATCAGGGGGTTAAACCTTTATTGGGTAATAAATGGTGGGTGCCCTGATGCTATACAAAGCAAACTAACCAGAGTCACCCCTAACACTTATACGGTGATCAGTGGTGAAAGGGTTAACTAGGGGCAATCAGGGGGTTCAAATTTTTATTAGGTAGTATATGGGGGTCCCTGGCGCTATATAAAAACCTGACGGGGAACCTAAATAACTAACTGGCTAACCAGCGTCACCAGTGACACTTATACTGTGATCGCTGGTGAAAGGGTTAACTAGGGGCAATCAGGGGGTTAAAACCATTATTGGGTAGTATATCGGGGTACCTAGCGCTATAAAAACCTGGCGGTGAACCTAAAAAAATAACTAGCTATCTAGCGACAGTAGCGACACTGATGCAGCGATCAGAAAAATGATCGCTTAGTGACACTGGCAAAAGGGGATGAAAGGGTTAACTAAGGGCAATCAGGATGTTAAAACCATTATTGGGTAGTATATCGGGGTACCTAGCGATATAAAAACCTGGCGGTGAACCTAAAAAAATAACTAGCTACCTAGCGACAGTAGCGACACTAATGCAGCGATCAGAAAAATGATCGCTTAGTGACAGTGGCAAAAGGGGGTGAAAGGGTTAACTAGGGGCAATCAGGATGTTAAAACCATTATTGGGTAGTATATCGGGGTACCTAGCGCTATAAAAACCTGGCGGTGAACCTAAAAAAATAACTAGCTACCTAGCGACAGTAGCGACACTGATACAGCGATCAGAAAAATGATCGCTTAGTGACAGTGGCAAAAGGGGGTGAAAGGGTTAACTAGGGGCAATCAGGATGTTAAAACCATTATTGGGTAGTATATCGGGGTACCTAGCGATATAAAAACCTGGCGGTGAACCTAAAAAAATAACTAGCTACCTAGCGACACTAGCGACACTGATGCAGCGATCAGAAAAATGATCGCTTAGTGACAGTGGCAAAAGGGGGTGAAAGGGTTAACTAGGGGCAATCAGGATGTTAAAACCATTATTGGGTAGTATATCGGGGTACCTAGCGATATAAAAACCTGGCGGTGAACCTAAAAAAATAACTAGCTACCTAGCGACACTAGCGACACTGATGCAGCGATCAGAAAAATGATCGCTTAGTGACAGTGGCAAAAGGGGGTGAAAGGGTTAACTAGGGGCAATCAGGATGTTAAAACCATTATTGGGTAGTATATCGGGGTACCTAGCGCTATAAAAACCTGGCGGTGAACCTAAAAAAATAACTAGCTACCTAGCGACAGTAGCGACACTGATGCAGCGATCAGAAAAATGATCGCTTAGTGACAGTGGCAAAAGGGGGTGAAAGGGTTAACTAGGGGCAATCAGGATGTTAAAACCATTATTGGGTAGTATATCGGGGTACCTAGCGATATAAAAACCTGGCGGTGAACCTAAAAAAATAACTAGCTACCTAGCGACACTAGCGACACTGATGCAGCGATCAGAAAAATTATCGCTTAGTGACACTGGCAAAAGGGGGTGAAAGGGTTAACTCTAGGGGCAATCAGGGGGTTAAATCTTTATTGGGGGGTAATAGGGGGCTACCCTGGACCTAACACTAACTGCCCTGACAGTTTTTACTTTTACAACTGACACTGAATGCATTGATCAGTAAAGAAATGATCAATGCAATCAGTGACACTGTGACTGGGGGGTGGAGGGGGGGATCGGGGGGGGGGGTTTGTGTACCTGTGTGTACCTACATGTCAGTGTAGTGTTGGTGCACACTTACTATTAGTCTTCTCCTCGTAGTCCGGTCAAAAAGACCGCCCCGAGGAGAATGACATCACTTCTTCCTTCCTGTGTAAACAATACACAGTGGGAGGAAGTTCGTCATTGGCCAGGAGCGATCCAGAGGGGGTGGCCAGAAACCAACGGCCATCCCCTCATTACGGATCGCTGCTGGAGGGAAACGGACCGCCGTATCCAGCGGGAGGGGGTCCGATCGGACCCCCCACCCGCTGGAAGGCAGGCACGTACATCTACGTGCTTGTGCCTGCCTGTGCCATTCTGATGACGTATAATGGCAATACGGCGGTCCTTAAGTGGTTAAGGAGATGGTCCTACAATTTAGATAATATGTCAAGGACACTGGCGATGTCCTTGGCAAAATTAAAGATTTAAAAATCCTTAAAGATGCATTGTTGGTTGGAGTGGACGTATAATCCCTCTACACTTCCATCCCACATGAGTGTGGGCTAAAGGCAGTGGAGGGGTTTCTCGACCTACATTTTCATGGATGCGCTCACCAAAATGAGTTCATACTTGAATTGTTAAAGTATGCACTAGAACACAACTGCTTTCAATTCCTAAATAAATTCTACCAGCAAATCAAAGGTACATCTATGGTAGCCTCTTGGGCCCCAGCGTATGCCTGTTTACACCTGGGGTTATGGGAGAAAGAAAATGTATTTACCAATCAGATGTATCCTGACCATGTACATACCTGGTTAAGATACATAGATGATGTCCTGTTAGTATGGAGTGGTACCCTCATTGAACTACACAAATTCATGGAACAATTGAATATCAATGATTTAAACATTCATCTAACATATACTTTTGACCAAACAAAGATTTAATTCCTGGAATTGTGGATTTCAATTTTGGGAGATACGATCACCATACGTACCTACAGGAAGGACACATCTGCGAACACCCTCCTACGAGCGGACAGCTATTATCCTAGATGGCTGAAAGACAGCATACCAGTTGGACAGTTTCTCCATCTCAAACGTAACTGTACAGACCCCGCAGACCATAGAAGAGAAAGTAAGGACCTCTACAGAAGATTTAGGGAGCGGCAGGGGCGTACCTAGAGCATTCGGCACCTGGGGCGACTCCTATATCTGGCACCCCCCCTCACTTTAAAATGTAAAAACACCGCACTGTGTCCCCTGCATACCTCTGCATCCCCCAATATCTCTTTGTCACTACTTTGTACCCCCTCTCCACAACTGGACTCCTTTACATTGCACAGCCCCCCGCAGCTCTGGATCCCTTTACATTACACACCTCTGGACCCCTTTACATTACAAAACCGGTGAACCTCTAGACCCCTTTACATTACACAACCCCCTGTACCTCTAGACCTCTTTACATTGCATAACCCCCTGAACCTCAGGGCCCCTTTACTTTACACAGCATCCTGCACCTCTAGACCCCTTTACATTACACAACACCCTGCACCTCAGGACACCTTTACATTACAAAACAGTCTGCACCTCTGGACCCCTTTACATTACATAGCACCCTGCACCTCAGGACACCTTTACATTACAAAACCCTCTGCACCTTTGGACCCCTTTCAATTACACAGCACACTGCACCTCTGGACCCATTTACATTACACAACCCCCTGAACCTCAGGGCCCCTTTACATTACATAGCACCCTGCACCTCAGGACACCTTTACATTACAAAACCCTCTGGACCCCTTTACATGACACAACCCCCTGCACCTCTGGACCCCTTTACATTACACAACCCCCTGCACCTGTGGACCCCTTTACATTGCACAGCCCCCTGCACCTCTGGACCCCTTTACATTACACAGCACTGTGCACCTCAGGACACCTTTACATTACAAAACCCTATGCACCTTCGGACCCCTTTACATTACACAGCACCCTGCACCTCTGGACCCATTTACATTACACAACCCCCTGAACCTCAGGGCCCCTTTACATTACATAGCACCCTGCACCTCAGGACACCTTTACATTACAAAACCCTCTGGACCCCTTTACATGACACAACACCCTACACCTCAGGACACCTTTACATTACAAAACCCTCTGCACCTTCTGGACCCCTTTACATTACACAGCACCCTGCACATCTGGACCCATTTACATTACACAACCCCCTGAACCTCAGGGCCCCTTTACATTGCACAGCACCCTGCACCTCTAGACCCCTTTACATTACACAACACCCTGCACCTCAGGACACCTTTACATTACAAAACCCTCTGCACCTCTGGACCCCTTTGCATTACATAACCCCCTGCACCTGTGGACCCCTTTACATTACACAGCCCCCTGCACCTCTGGACCCATTTACATTACACAGCACCCTGCACCTCTAGACCCCTTTACATTACACAGCACTGTGCACCTCAGGACACCTTTACATTACAAAATCCTCTGCACCTCCTGGACCCCTTTACATTACACAGCACCCTGCACCTCTGGAACCATTTGCATTACACAACCCCCTGAACCTCAGGGCCCCTTTACATTACATATCACCCTGCACCTCAGGACACCTTTACATTACAAAACCCTCTGCACCTCCTGGATCTCTTTACATTACACAGCACCCTGCACCTCAGGACCCCTTTGCATTACACAACCCCCTGCACCTCAGGACCCCTTTACATTACACAACCCCCTGCACCTCAGGACCCCTTTACATTACACAACCCCCTGCACTTCAGGACCCCTTTACATTACACAACCCCCTGCACTTCAGGGCCCCTTTACATTACACAACCCCCTGCACTTCAGGACCCCTTTACATTACACAGCACCCTGCACCTCTGGACCCATTTACATTACACAACCCCCTGAACCTCAGGGCCCCTTTACATTACATAGCACCCTGCACCTCAGGACACCTTTACATTACAAAACCCTCTGGACCCCTTTACATGACACAGCACCCTGCACCTATGGATCCATTTACATTACACAACCCCCTGAACCTCAGGGCCCCTTTACATTACACAGAACCCTGCACCTCTAGACCCCTTTACATTACACAACACCCTACACCTCAGGACACCTTTACATTACAAAACCCTCTGCACCTCCTGGACCCCTTTACATTACACAGCACCCTGCACCTCTGGACCCATTTACATTACACAACCCCCTGAACCTCAGGGCCCATTTACATTACACAGAACCCTGCACCTCTACACCCCTTTACATTACACAACACCCTACACCTCAGGACACCTTTACATTACAAAACCCTCTGCACCTTCTGGACCCCTTTACATTACACAGCACCCTGCACCTCTGGACCCATTTACACTACACAACCCCCTGAACCTCAGGGCCCCTTTACATTGCACAGCACCCTGCACCTCTAGACCCCTTTACATTACACAACACCCTACACCTCAGGACACCTTTACATTACAAAACCCTCTGCACCTCCTGGACCCCTTTACATTACACAGCACCCTGCACCTATGGATCCATTTACATTACACAACCCCCTGAACCTCAGGGCCCCTTTACATTACACAGAACCCTGCACCTCTAGACCCCTTTACATTACACAACACCCTACACCTCAGGACACCTTTACATTACAAAACCCTCTGCACCTTCTGGACCCCTTTACATTACACAGCACCCTGCACCTCTGGACCCATTTACATTACACAACCCCCTGAACCTCAGGGCCCCTTTACATTGCACAGCACCCTGCACCTCTAGACCCCTTTACATTACACAACACCCTGCACCTCAGGACACCTTTACATTACAAAACCCTCTGCACCTCTGGACCCCTTTGCATTACACAACCCCCTGCACCTGTGGACCCCTTTACATTACACAGCCCCCTGCACCTCTGGACCCCTTTACATTACACAGCACTGTGCACCTCAGGACACCTTTACATTACAAAACCCTATGCACCTTTGGACCCCTTTACATTACACAGCACCCTGCACCTCTGGACCCATTTACATTACACAGCACCCTGCACCTCTAGACCCCTTTACATTACACAGCACTGTGCACCTCAGGACACCTTTACATTACAAAATCCTCTGCACCTCCTGGACCCCTTTACATTACACAGCACCCTGCACCTCTGGAACCATTTGCATTACACAACCCCCTGAACCTCAGGGCCCCTTTACATTACATATCACCCTGCACCTCAGGACACCTTTACATTACAAAACCCTCTGCACCTCCTGGATCTCTTTACATTACACAGCACCCTGCACCTCAGGACCCCTTTGCATTACACAACCCCCTGCACCTCAGGACCCCTTTACATTACACAACCCCCTGCACCTCAGGACCCCTTTACATTACACAACCCCCTGCACTTCAGGACCCCTTTACATTACACAACCTCCTGCACTTCAGGACCCCTTTACATTACACAACCCCCTGCACTTCAGGACCCCTTTACATTACACAACCCCCTGCACTTCAGGACCCCTTTACATTACACAGCACCCTGAAGCCTTTGGGTTCACACTGGTGTCTTGGAGTTTGTCGCAGTGTTGGGGTATATGCAGTTTTTCAGCATATAATCCTCATTTTTAGCTGCAGTCCCACAGACGTCTATTAGCTTGTGTAATTTTACTGTGTTTTCTGAAAGATTCAGTATAGAGGACATTTGGTGCGCTTTCAGAAAATGGTGCAAAAATGTGTAACCTAATAGAAGTCTGTGGGACTGTAGTGAAAATTGAGGCAACTGAACCACAGCGCATCAGTGTGAACTCACCTGAGTCCTGGTTCACATATATGCGATGCGATGCAGGAATCGGTGAGATTCCAGTGCAGATTCCTGCATTGCATGTTGCTTGTTGGCTGTTCACACTGCCCTTTGCAAGCTGTTACGGGTGTCAATGTAAAATTAATGACATCCCCAGATCGGTTTGCAAATCGCAGTGAGAACTGTGAAATGGTGCAAGAATCGCATTGCATAGGTGTGAACACCCATCCAATCCAATTCCAGTGCAACCAAAAAAAGGGTCCCTCACCATTTTGGTGCAAATGTGATTTCAGCCATACAGTTTGTATGGCTGAATTTGCATAGCACAGACATTGCATGTGATTTGCACAGCAATTCAGTGTGAATCACATGCAATGTCTATGAACACACAAGTGTAAACCCTGGTAAACATGATGGGGAGCATGATGGGAATATGATGGGGACATGATGGAAAGATACTGGAGGACAACAGAGGAAAGAGGGGGAGTGAATGAGATTTGGGAGAGAGAGGGCAGTGTTAGGTGTGACCTCAACAAGTCACCTATTTGTCAGGTTATGTTACCGTTTCCCAATTGTTAGTTAGAGTTCTTATCCAAGCAAAGAGACACGGAGATATTATTCAGTATTTCTGCTCAGAAGTCCGTCGTTAACTCTGACTGTCTCTGACTGACTCTGGCTCTGAGGCTTCTTTATTACATCTTTTATAGACAGAAAAGAGCAAACATCAGCAAATGTAAAAAAAACAACATTTTCAAAGAAAAGACAATTCTCCGGGTGTTATCAGCTGATAAGACAATCTTCTGGGCGTAGACTGCTTTTTAGGGCTGATGCGGCCTCTTCTTGATGAGTACGTGACAATAGATGACGAATCCTTATTTTACAAAGAAGGATAGAAAAATACATGTATTTAGTAAGACATACGGTCAACCATATTTTGTTTAGACACCCCTTAATCCTTACATTTCCCCCTTTGACATCACCCCTCCCTCTTGCCCTGGGTCCACCTGAACAAGTTCTAGTCGGCCTATATCCAGAGTACTCTCCCTGACCGCGAGTTGTCAGAGGGGTATACACCCATCCCCCTGGACAGTACCAACATCTAAAATTCAGGAAGAGTGGCTTTTCTGACAGATGGGTGATGTCAAGAAACTAAATCTACCTATCTTCACAAAAGTTCCATCTTTTCCGCATCATTTACCTTGGCTTTCTTGCAAAAGCACATGAGCAGTTTAAAGCATGCATAAAAGAAAAATACGAATAAGAGCACCACTATAATCGTCATTGCTGCCTTCTTAACCCAAGAGAATAACCCTGAGAAACTAAAAGTTCCACCAAACGGATCCCAGTCGCGACCAAT
Organism: Lithobates pipiens; assembly: GCF_037356315.1. Lineage (NCBI taxonomy): Eukaryota > Metazoa > Chordata > Amphibia > Anura > Ranidae > Lithobates > Lithobates pipiens. The sequence continues at coordinate 102,118,921 of NW_027507789.1, forward strand.
ATTTCGGGCCTTCTCTTGTAAATTCTTTACTTCCGTACGGTGTTGTGCAATGATGTCATAATAATCAGGTACCTCAATGCTGGTGTTATGTATCCAAGTATAACATTTATCCTCACAACAGATGTATATATTGTTTCCTAGAGCTACTGATCTTGAACTGATATCATTTCTATAACGAGAGGTGTATCCATAGAGGGATAAGTTGGATACTAACCACCTAACATTATTATCCACAATGTTAGTGAGGAAGTCAGATAATGTCTGGTGTGTGCTGGAATTACTGGGGTAGAAGCTTCCATTTAATACGACAATGGACAAATTAAACTTGCTGTCTTGGCATTCTCCATTTCCTCCCGTTGTGTTCCCTAAGTTGAAACACCAATCAGGGAAAAAGGCGAGACCATTTGACTTAAACATTACTGTCTCGCTGGTATTTGTTCTAATTATGTTAATGCTACTGTTAGCAAGATCAGTATAGTTTATAGGAACTGCCATCAGTGGTATACTTGCTGTGCTGGGGTGTAATTTGCTACAAATCCAACATTTCTCATATCCTGACTTCTGGGCATAAGCATATTTAAACTTCAGTAATAACATTTTTTTAGAAAATCCTTCATCTTTGTGTATTTTATTCTGTGAGGTAACCAAACTATTAGCCAGGATTACTGAAACAATAAAAAGATACATGTTGTCATTTGCCAACTGGCTCCTTTTTACAGTGAGAAGCGTGGATCCAGGTAGGTTTCCCTTCCAATTTCACTGAGGTTGCTGTAATCAATAGCACCTGGAAAGGACCTTCAAACCTTGGTTCCAGTGTCTTTCTGGTATGTTTCTTTACATACACATAGTCTCCTGGTTGTAGATCGTGTGTACCTGTGACAGAATTAGGGTCTGGAAGAGAAGAATACACACTCTTGTGGATTTTAGTCAGACGCTGTTGCAACTGTATTACATACGTAGTTAAACTATCACATTGTAATTGCATACTTTGAGGAAAATATAAACCTAATCTAGGTGCACTTCCAAACAGTATTTCATATGGGGATAACCCTGTTTTTCCTGTTGGAGTATACCTTATGGAGAACAAAGCTAAGGGTAGGCACTCAGGCCATGGTTTGTTCAACTCCTGCATAGCTTTTTGTATTTTCAGCTTGATTGTACCATTTACTCTTTCTACTGATCCTGAACTCTGTGGATGGTAAGGAGTATGAAAACTTTGTTGAACCCCTAACATTGCCATCACATTTTGCATTATTTCTCCCGTGAAATGTGTCCCCCTATCTGATTCTATTGTTTCTGGGAGACCAAACCTAGGTATCAGCTCAGTAATCAGTTTCTTGGCGGTGGCTTTTGCCGTAGCTGATTTCACAGGATAACTTTCGGGCCAGCCTGAAAATAGGCAGATGCACACGAGAACAAATTCAAAGGGGCCGCTCTTAGGCATTTGTATGTAGTCAATCTGCAGTCTCTGAAAGGGATATTGGGCCCGGACCTGATGTTTACGTGGGGTTTTCACTCTCTGTCCTGGGTTATTAATCAGACAGATTTGGCATGCAGCACAGTAGTTCCTTGCAGTACTACTGAATCCAGGGGCTAGCCATCCTTGGCTTACAATCCTATACATAGAATTGGAGCTGACATGAGTGGGTAAGTGAACAGCCGCTGCCATTGCGGGGTATAGAGAAGCGGGTAGACATATTTTGTCTCCTTCTCTCCATACATTGTCAAGGCCTGGTGCAGCTCCCTCCTTAACCCAACGGTCCTTCTCAATAGCCCCTGCTTGTTCCTGTAGTTCCATTAGCTGCTGCCATGTGGTTTCGGGCATACTCACCTGTACCGTGGCTAAGGTCTCAGGGCTTACTTCCCCTAGAGCTGCCTTCTTTGCAGTTAAATCTGCAAATGCGTTTCCTTTTGCCTCAGTTGTTTTTGCGCTCGTGTGTGCCGCTATCTTCATGATGGCTACTCTTTTAACCTTTTGAAGATTGTTCAGGACTCTTTTGATTCCTTCACCATGTTTAACAGGTGTGCCTGCTGCTGTAAGGTAACCTCTAGCTTTCCATATGTGGCCATAATCATGTGCCACACCGTAGGCGTATGCGGAATCAGTGTAAATGTTCCCTTCTTGTCCCTCCAAGTGTTCTAGGGCTTTCTCTAGAGCGGTTAGTTCCGCTTCTTGTGCCGACATGTGTGCTGGTAGTGACTTTGCCTCAATTACCTGTGTGTCCGTTATCACAGCATAACCTGTGTGATATTTACCTTTGTCATCGGCAAATCTACTACCATCTATGTACAGTGTGTGTTCTGCATTTGCAATGGGTATGTCTGTGACATGTGGGAACCCCGTGGTTTCTTGTTCCATAAGTTGAAAACAATCGTGTTCATCAGATGTTATGTCATGAAATGAAAGTGTGTCAGAATCCTGAGTATCTTGTGCTGTATCTACACCATTATCATCATTACTCCCCCCTGTCAAATCTGTCTGTAATGGTAAAAGCTGTGCTAAGTTAAAAGAAGTGCATCGCTGAAAGGTAACATTGGGGGGTAGGAGCAAGGTGCATTGTAGACGCAGCTGCCTTGCCATTGATATGTGTTTTGGTTGGACCTGTGACAAGATGGCGTGTATGTCATGTGTGGTATGTACCACTACAGGATTGTCTAAGACAATTTCTGAGGATTTGTCAATGATAATTGACACTGCTGCGACTGCTCGTACACAGGACGGTGATCCTCTAGAGACAGGATCGAGAGCCGCCGAGAAGTATGCTACCGGCCTTTGTTTGATGTGTTGTTGTGTCAACACCCCTGTTGCGTGTCCCGTGATTTCAGCAATGTACAAATGAAATGTTTTGGTATAATCAGGGATCCCGATCGCAGGTGCCGAAATTAGTAACCTTTTTAAGGTGCTAAAAGATTCATGACCTGCTTCTGTGAGTACATAGGGTACTATTTTCAAGCAATCATATAATGGCTGCATCAGAGAACTGGCATGTGGTATCCATTGTCTACAATATGATACCATTCCCAGAAACATACGAAGTTGCTTAAAGTTGCGTGGGATATTCATTTGTCTTATGGCCTGGACTCGGTCTTCAGTGAGATGTCGAGTACCCTGGGATATACAGTGGCCCAAAAAGACAACCTTTTTCTGACATACCTGTAACTTAGTTCTATTCACCTTGCACCCTTTTTCAGCCAGGAATTGTAACAATGATAGAGTGGCTTTTAAACAAGTATCGTTATCCGGACAACATAACAATAGGTCATCTACATATTGCAACAATACACAAGTGTCAGGCGGTAGCCATTCTCCTAACACTGTCTGCAGGGCTTGTGAGTATAGAGTTGGCGAATGCGCCATTCCTTGAGGTAGGCGTGTCCAGGTTAGCTGACGGTTTCGAAGGCGGAACGCGAACCATGGTTGACATTCCTCCGCCAGGGGTACAGAAAAGAAAGCATTTGCCAAGTCTACAACTGTAAATGAGGAGCTATCTGATGGTATTTCTGACAGTAAGGTATGCGGGTTCGGTACTAATGGCGTTATTGGGGCCAATATTTTGTTTATTGCCCTTAAGTCCTGTACCATCCTATACCTTATTGGGCCATCCCCCAATGTCTTTTTCTTAACTGGATACAATGGGGTATTGGCTGGTGATTGTATTTCTTTTAATGCTCCACTTTTAAGTAGAGCCTCCACTTGTAGTTCTATAGCTGCTTCCTGGGGCGCACTGAGTGGGTACTGTTTCTGCTGAGGGAGAACTGCTCCTGGAATCAGCTGTAGAGTAACCGGGGGTATGGGCAGAAGCCCAACGTCTGCTGGATGTGTTTCCCATAACCCTTCCGGAAGGCTAGACAGAATTTGGTCTATTTCCGGTGAGGGCGTATTGGACGGTTCTGGTTCTTCTTCCAAGCATTGTATTTTACTACAGATTTCTATACCCTCTGGGTCATCTCCTATTGCTAGGGTGACCATGCCATCTGGGTGATAAGTAATGTTCGCTCCTATTTTCTGAAGAATGTCTGCTCCTAATAAATTAGTGGGAGCTCCTCTGGAAATCAAAAAGCGTGACAAAAACATGTGATTTCCTATCTTTACTTTTAAAGGTTTAGTCAGCGGGGCATCAGTCAGGAGTCCGTCATAACCACTTATGGGTATGGTGTCACGGGACGTCATGTGTGGAGGGACTACTGAATCAGACAACAGACTGCGTGACGCTCCTGTGTCAACCAAACAAGTAATATGTTTACCTTCCACCTTCATCAACATGTGGAGCATTTTGTTCTCTGATTCAGCTAGGACTGGGGCAAGTCATGCGGTCGGATCGTCCCTATCATTGGTACGCCCCTGTCTGTAGTCCCTCGTGTCTCTGTCCGTGTTTCCTTCCTGTTCGTCTTTTATCCTTTTCCTACAGTCTCTTTTTATATGTCCCACCTTGTTGCAGTAATAACAGGTAAGAGGTTTACGGGAGGAATTCCCTCCTTCATTGACCCGGGCAACAGTGTTAACTCCCGGTGTCCTTCTGGGTTTAGTTTCTGCTAAATCAGCCTCTATGCCTTGTGCTTTCTGCAACAATGTTCCTCTGTCCCGTATGGCTCTCCATTCGGGAGTACATGCCTTCAGTTTGTCACCTACTTGGGGTACTAGTCCTTCCATAAACTGTCGATTGAAAGCCCTAATGGTGACGGGTAAGGCTAAATCTAGACCTTCGTCAGCCATCATGCTTTCCATGTTGAGGTAAAATTCTGTAACAGTCTGACCTGGGGCCTGTTTTATGGGCGCTGTCGAACCCCTTTCCTGCTGTTTCCCTTGGCAAAATTCTCGTAACTGAGCTATAAACAGGGGTCTAGAGTCTATATGACGAGGGTGTATTCCTGGTGGATCTGTGGTAGGATCCCCATTCGGTCTAAGTGGGGTAAGTTTATTCATAAATTGATTAAACATCGTTAGTGTCATTTTATGTCTACATATATCTTCCCCATCTTGCCAAGTTGCTTCATGTGTGTCTAGTAATTGTGTCACGAATCTACAGAATGCGGCAGGTTTTGCTACGGGATCAGGAGCATTCTGTATTAATGCCATAAGAGTGTCAGCCGACCAAGGTGTCCATGTCCTCAGAACGACTTGTCGGGTCACTGTAGGTGGCTGTCCTGCTTGACCCGCATTTGGATTATTTACTTGTATTACCCTAGTCCGACTATGGACTGGAGCTACGGGCTCTGGTCTTTGAGCTCCGCAATGTACACATTCCTGTGCCCAGTCTGGGTTCTGGGTACCGCATACTCGGCATACCCATCCTCTTCCTCTTAAGGAAGGATAAAGTTTTGGTCTTTCATTACCTGGTGTGGTAGTGTTATAAGGAGGTGGAGTATCTCCCGTATTAACCCTATCGCCGGGAGCAGAAGGAAGACTTTTGTGTCGGACCTTCATATCCCATCCACCCTTTTCCTGACAATACTCCCATCCCTCCTCTTTAGCCCTGTTGGAAACCTTAATTAAACATTGTATTTGTGATACCCATCTGTTCTGCAGTATCTCTCCCTGTCTGTCTTTCTTTATTTCTTCCCAACCTTCTACACTTAATCCATTTTCTCCATCCATCCCCAATTTCTTGAGAATCCTATTTGTGCCCTGTGCCTTATCCTTCCCATACAACATTGTAATTATGTCTTTAACAGCATAACATTTCTGAGATTCCTCCTGGGGTTTACCATGTGTCTGGCCCATTTTGACAGTCCTGCCTAGGTGGCGTTTGGATCACTTACTAAGTGTCTCGTTGCCTTCTCCTCCTAGGGTGCCAAAATACTAAAAAACCTCTCCTGGATGAGATCGAATTACTTTATATGCTAGCCAACTGACAAATATTATGACCAGACTGACGGCTACAACATATACAAGCATTCCCTTTTGGTGGCCAAACACATATGACTAGGTCTCCGGGCTTTGTGGAGACCTTATTTCCTTCCCATTACCATGGAATCTCTCAGCATTCGTTTCTTATTCCTGCTTTATCGAGGCAGTCAGGACTTATACTTTCAACCCGTTTTTAGGCTCATGAATCAAAAAGCGTATATCAAACTTAAGTGTCGGACCCCCAAAGTACTCTTACGAGTTAAGGGCGCATTCCGTTACCCATTGGGATGATATATGTTTCAATTCACACCATACAAACAGGGCTTATCTCATTCACAACAGACAGATGACAAGTAGACAGACAAGAAACAACGGTAACATAAGCCAAAATATTAAGTTCAAGACCCGCTTACTACAGAGGTTGGTGTTTACCTGAAGAACAATTCAGACAGATCAGGTGGGCACAAATCTAAGAAGCACAGAGTTTATAAGAAAATAAAGCTTTTCTTACCTGCGCAGGATTTGTCTGTGGTTCTTGATGTGCCCGACCATTTCGTTCCGTCCTTATGTTCGTTCGCCTCTTGTAGTTTCTTCAGCGAGTCCCTATTCGCGGCGCCAGAAATGTTAGGTGTGACCTCAACAAGTCACCTATTTGTCAGGTTATGTTACCGTTTCCCAATTGTTAGTTAGAGTTCTTATCCAAGCAAAGAGACACGGAGATATTATTCAGTATTTCTGCTCAGAAGTCCGTCGTTAACTCTGACTGTCTCTGACTGACTCTGGCTCTGAGGCTTCTTTATTACATCTTTTATAGACAGAAAAGAGCAAACATCAGCAAATGTAAAAAAAAAAACATTTTCAAAGAAAAGACAATTCTCCGGGTGTTATCAGCTGATAAGACAATCTTCTGGGCGTAGACTGCTTTTTAGGGCTGATGCGGCCTCTTCTTGATGAGTACGTGACAATAGATGACGAATCCTTATTTTACAAAGAAGGATAGAAAAATACATGTATTTAGTAAGACATACGGTCAACCATATTTTGTTTAGACACCCCTTAATCCTTACAGCAGAGTCTGAACACAGGGACAGTGCTGATAACTTACTTGGATGTTCTTCCTCACACTGTTTAAATGTTCCCTCCCCCATATTCCTTTCAGAGCAGCTCAGCACACAAGCTGCACGGAGCTTGGATGGGACACGCAGGGGAGAGAGGGAGCAGAGCTAAGGCAGACTCTTCCATCTCTGTGAAGGGGAGGGGGGGGGGGGAATTGTACTCACTCACTGGGCTGTTATAATTAAACAGAGAGTGAGAGCATTGTGACAATGGGTCAGTCTGCCTGAGGTCTCCCTGCTCAGCATGTCACATTGGCTGCACTACCAAGCCTGTCCCACTCTCACTGTTTCATACAGGGGAGCTGCCTGACACCCCCCTAATGTGTGGCACCTGGGGCGGACCGCACCCCCTGCCCCCTAGTTAGTACGCCACTGGGGAGGGGGATACACACACAGCCAGCTTAGAAGAGCAAAAAACAAGGTAGCTGCCCGCAATAGAGAGGATCTACTATCAACCACGATAGGAGAAAGGGTGACTACTAGGAAATCCAATCTAACCACACAAGGCCCCATCAGAATGATTACACAATTTGGTGTCCAATTGGACACAGTCAGAGAAATACTTGAAAAACATTGGGGTATACTGACTAGTACCCCAGGTTTAGCCAAAATAGTAGGCCCCTCACCTAATATGGTAGCTAGGAGAGCCAGGAATTTAGGTGACCTACTAATACAATCCAAGTTCAAAAAGGAGGGGGGGATACAATGTGGTTGTCAGAATTCCCAAGAAGCAGGGGCATGTTTTCATGTGGGCATTGTCAGATATGTCCATATGTGGATAGTGTGGACACATTTAGGGATGCACGAGGAGAAAGAGAATTTGAAATCAGGGACCTCATTAACTGTGCCTCCTCTAAAGTGGTCTACATGATAACATGCCCCTGCAGAAAAATGTATGTTGGTAAGACTAAAGCCCCGTACACACGAGCGGACTTTTCAACATCCAAAGTCCGTCGGACTGATTCCGTCAGACTATTCGATCGTGTGTGGGCTGCAACAGACTTTTGATTCACCAAAGTCTGACGGACTTTAGAATATGGAACATGCTTCAAATTTTTCCGACGGAACCCAGCCGGACCCGGTCCCTTAGAAAAATTCGCTCGTGTGTATGCTATTCCGACGGACTAAAACCGACGCTAGGGCAGCTATCGGCTACTGGCTATGAACTTCCTTATTCGAATCCAGTCGTACGTCATCACGTTTGAATCCGTCGGAGTTTAGTGTGATTGTGTGTGGCCAAGTCCGCTCAGCCGGAAAGTCCGTCAGAACTCTGTCGGAACTCCGGCAGAACTCCTTCGGAAGTCTGTCGGACATAAGTCCTCTCGTGTGTACGGGGCTTAAGCATACCCTAAGAGTTAGGATAGGGGAGCACATGTGTGAGATAAAAGCAAAAGATCCTGAAAAACCCCTAGCCAAACATTTTATTCAATATCACGATGGCAAACTGGAGGGTATGACGGTAAAAGGCATCTATATACTGAAACATCCCCCGAGACAAGGAGAATATCGCATATTGTTGCAAAAAGAAAAACGGTGGATTTACCATTTGAAATGTTTGAGTCCATTAAGTATATATACAGAATTAAATGTTCAAGTCTTTCTGGAAACCTAGCAAAGTATAAAATGTCAATGGGGACTATTATCTATCTATTTGAATTATTACCACAAAAAAAGTCAGAATTTCATTATATAGAGACATCGATTCTGCCCCCCCCCCCCCCCCCCATTAATGATATTAAGATAGAACCAAGAAGTGTTATTTAAACACATCCTGTAAAGATACAGTATAGGATCCATATCCGTATCTGTGTTTTTGCTTTGGTCTCTGTCTTTGTGGTGGTTTTTCTTTTTTGTTTTGGATCTTCTGTATTTTGCTCTTTGTTTTCTGTTTTCTGTCTTCAGTGTGATTGACTACATGTATGTGTATACATCGATACAGGCATGTGGGGGTTCATATCCTAATGCCCGTGTCACGCGATAGCAGCTAACTTTCCTTTCTTTCTTCCTTTCTGTCTTTCCTTCTCCCCTGCTGCACCTATACAGTAAATGCATAGGAAAACTTGTAGACAGACAATGCACATTAAAAACAACGTTCCTTTAATAAATGAATAAGGGATGGGTACCTTCCGTGGCGGTATGCCATAACAAGGAACAACGCAAGGCCTGCCCATATGTCTATATGAAGCTACGCAATTTCTCTTGCGAAACGCGTTGACGATCTCTGGCAGATCCCGGAAGCAAGCCTGCGATGAGATTGCGGGCTGATGAATTGGAGAGACTGCAAAATCTAACACGGGGAGCCTAACACGGCCAACGGACTATACAGAAGCGGATATACTTTGCGCTTTTGAGCGCCAAATAGATTTATACTGCTGTCTATGGGACTCTGAGTATGAGAAAATCCACCGAACATAACAGCATCGCAGAGTGGGTATTGTATGCCAATCTTTTACTACACATATTGCCTACACATATTGCCTATACTGGCGTGTTATATGGATACTATACAGTGATCTAGCAAACTTGGAATTACCATCCGTGTGGTGACACTATCAATACTGGAGTACCTATATATATATGTGACCACAACACTGGACTCTCACGTACCCGTATACTTTCGCTATATACCCCTTGTGAACTACCATCAACATACACATTATGGCCATTACTGACATATAGCTGCCAGTACATGTGGGAATTAAATTAGCAAGTGTATATAGGACCTGTGGTTATTGTAGCCCGATTTATCTCCCCCCTCCCTTCTCTTCCCCCCATCTCTTTCTGCACTTGACAGGCTCGAGCCCTCTGGGGACCTCTGTGCGGATGCCCCCGACCTATTTAGGATATTTATGCCTTTACACTAATATATTGTTTTGACGTGGCGAGGACTCCCGTACAAAGACTCTCGGCGTCCGGACGCTCTGTTTTATGTTGTATGTATAGTGTTTTATGTGATGCAGTCTTTTATGTTGTTATATTCAGAGACAATATGATACCGGTATCTCTGGAGGTTATTTAGTTGTAGGTGTTAACAATTTTACCTTCCATGATTGGAATAGTGTGTGTATTTTTCAAATTATAAATACATTTTTCTGCTATTTATCTTCACATTGTATGCTGTGACACTCATTTGGTCGTTTGGTCCCTGCCAGTCTAGACAGGAACAAACCAGGTTTTTTTGATAGGCATCTTTCAATAAAGGGTAGAGGGTTAGGAGTGAGTTCAGGTGCTTGTATTGCAAAAATTGAAATCTTTCGAAAAATCCAGAGAAATAGAAACCGTTTCACAATTGGATTTAACAACCCCCCGGTTAAAATCTCCACTCACTAGGCCTAGCAGCCAGTGGGGTGCTCAAAAAAGTCTCTTCCACAGACTTGTGAGGTACACTTGAGCGTTACTGAGGGACGTAGATAAATTTAAAGAGCTAACATATGGTACCAGGTTCTCTCAGCCGATCCGGCGATACCGTATGCTTGTCGATCCAGGTTGCGTCCTTCAACTAAGCCTCCAGGCTGCTTCAGAGAAACCAACCTTGCGCATGGCCTTCTCCTGAAGAGTTCTCCCCTGGGGTTCTTCAGTTGCTGGGCCTCTCCCTTCAGATGAGATGGCACCGGACCACCCTTGGATCAGTAGGCCCCGAAATCCACTTGGGCCTGTCCCAGCAGTTGTGTTGCCTCGGGCCCGGGATGCATGGTTCCGCACCCCAGGCCAGGAGGGCCATGGGGCTGGGTCGGGAGGACCACCAGAACTGAACAGACAGAAAATCAAAAATGGAACCACATGGCGTCCGTACTTTAAATACCACCCCCCAGAATGCACAGCAGGAAAACACTCCCAATGGGCTGGTTCAGAGAGAATAACGGCATTCAATGCACCCAGCTAGACTGCGTTTCTACTCTTGCCGGCGGTGACAGCGACACCTGGGGTCAAGGAGAATCCAGTGCAACCCAGCTGGTGTGGTACTGAAACCATAAATTTCGAGAAATAGGCCCGAAACCCAACTGTGGTTTCAGCCAAATTAACTTTTCAAAAAACATAGCACCTGCTCGTCATATATATTGTACAGGACGCTAAGGTTGGGTCCTGTACGGGTGCTATGTAGCACCTATATTTGGGTTGTGGTCCCTTTAAGGGAATCCTGGTAGGCCTCAGGGGGTCACCCAAAAATGGGTGACAAATTCCGGGGATAGTTTTAGGAGAAGACTGACTCGCGGTCCTCTCTATATTAAGAGAGATATTTGGGAGGCTCTGAAGTGACATTTCGGTGGGAAAGAGCCTCCCTCCTTGACCACAGGGATGCGGCCAACAGGGGGATAATGGCCTCCAAGAAGACAGCCCATAAGACAGGAAGTAGTAGAGAGGTGGTGGTGAGGAGGAGAAGGAGATGAACACCTGTCTGAGGAGCTGTCTGGCTGTGTTGCTGTCTGGCTGTCTTGCTGCTTTGAAAGGCTGCAAAACATCTCTGTAAGGACTCTAAAAACTTTTGGGTAAAGACCTGACTACAGAACTGTAGGTGCTTTCTTTTCTTATTATTTTTGCTGAAGATAAGCGGACTTTAATTTCCGTTTTTGTATGCTGAAGAAAAGCTTTATTTTTGATTTAATTATAAAAAAAAGTATTTTGGTTTCACCTTATACCGGTTTATGCACTTGGTCCCGCGGAGCTATTATACCCAAACTTTACAATATATATATATATATATATATATATATATATATATATATATATATATATATATATTTATTTATATATATGTAACCAGTAATACAGAAATTAGTCCATATGATTCATGAAAATTTCAGTATTAAAACAGCGCTCTAAATAAAGTCCAAGATATATCAATAAAGAGTTATATCATAAACAGTTAAAACAGAGTCCTTAATGTGCAGAAAGGGTGACTGTAGTGATTTAGTCAATGTTGCAAGGTGATCACGGTGGTTATATCAAAGTGCTGTTAATATCGCTTCCACCAAATAATGGCAGGATTTCACTGCATGTGATGCATCCCCCTTAGGGGGTTAAACTCACCAGACAACGTTGAGCAAAAGAGCCTTAAGAAGTATTCCCTCTCTTAGGTTTACCAGAATTCATACGTCATCCCCTGGGGGTCCAGCTTTCAACAATGCTCCAAAAAATGTTATAAAACAAAGCAGAGTGTGCACATAGCGTAATTCCGTTTTATTCAAAGTAAATTGCACAAGCTAATACGTTATCCCATTTAAATATCTGCGTACATTAAATATAAATAATCAGCATTAAAAACTAGTGTGTTTCACCGGGTTTCCTGACGCCAGGATCGTCCACCCGTGTTCCGTTGCAGACACTGTAGGTGACTTCCTTGACTTTGGTTAGCGGTGGAGCGCACACATCACTTCCGGGAACGTCGTGTAGGCCACGCCCTGATGCGTTTCGTCACTTCCGACTTCAACAGAGGGCGTGGCCACACGACGCAACAGGCGAGCTTATATCGCCATGTCCTCCACTGCGGGAGCCAATCACGTAATGTCCAGCCCACATGGCGCTGCACATCGTCATGGTAACTGGACGCGATCAGCACTACTCACAGCGGGGGGCAGAGCGAACACGTAGACACAATCGATTGCCAACCAGATAGCTCAATAACAACCATGCCGGCACCGCAATCATTACATATGGAGCAACACACAAAGATAAATATATAAATTAGAAATAAAAAATAAAATATAAAAATACGCGTAAGGCTGGAAGCAGACTATTTGTCAGAACTAATTGATACAGAACATAGTAACAACTATAGCCTAGACACTATGTATATATGTAGGGTGCATGTACTCCCCTTCACACAGGCAGTACTTATTCAGGAAGAGTCTGCATTTTTAAAATACACCCCATGTAATAATCTTAATAACACCAGTATAAAAGAAAAATTATATAAAATATTTGTACATAAAATCTAAAAAATAAAATCAGGGTGCCTCCTTAATCATAAATATGTTTTTTGGTCCCCATCTCAAAATAATTTACAAATTAAAAAAGTATCAGGTTACTCAACACTAAAAATATTGTGGAACCGAATCTGTCTGAATCTTTTTTACAGGCGAACGGTACTTATTAAGTGTGAGTGGAAGGTATCAGGAAAATATGATGCATGTTATAGCGGAATTCAAATCATTATGGCCTTCAGAGGAGAAGCAGTAGACATCTGTGTACATCTAAAAAATGTTATATAGGTGTTGGTATACATAGGTGTTGGTATACATATATATAGCAGTAGACATCTGTGTACATCTAAAAAATTTTATATAGGTGTTGGTATACATATAAACTAAACCAAAATAAATTGTTGTGCTGCTCTGAACCCCACAATATACATATAAGTAAAAAAAAAAAAATTATATATATATATATATATATATATATATATATATATATATATACACACATATAAATAATATATAGTACATTATAAAATCATTAATCTATTGCTAAAACTGGACCCTCTAATCAGGTCACAACTTACAGGGAAATTAATAGTCACTGATGAAGCAATTTATATCTAGATCCACATTTAACCCTTTTGGTGCCAATGTGTCTGCTAAATATATCCACTCGGTTTCTCGTTTAGATAGCTCCCGTACTAGGTTTGACCCTCTCCAGGAGGGTTTCATGTGGTCTATACCCCAAAACTTCAGCCCTGATGGATCCTGATTGTGATAAATCTTAAAGTGTAGGGATACATTATGATCCTTAAAACCTAATTTAATATTTGCAACATGTTCTGCTATACAGATCCTTAAATGCCTTTTGGTATGGCCTATATAAATCAACCCACAAGGGCATTGCATAGCATACACCACATATGAGGTATTACATGTGATGAATCCTTTGATTGTGAATTCCTTGCAATTTGCAGTTGCCAAAAATCTATCAATGGCTCTCATAGGTGTATTCACTTCTTTACAGGCCCTACATCTTCTGCAAGCATAAAACCCATCTTTCTCCCAAAAAGTGGGAGGGTGGGTAGGGGGATCCAAAACTTTTTTGACTATTTTGTCAGCATAATTAGGAGCTCTTCTATATATAAAATCAGGTTTTGTAGGCAGTACTGATTGAAGTGTTTTGTCCATCAAAAGGATATGCCAAAGTGCTGAAAATATGTCCTCCACTTCCCTATATTGTGCATGGAATCCAGATATAAAGTTCCATTCATGACTATTGGAAGTCTGGTTGGTAGTGTTATCCTTCAAAAATTCCTCTCTTGGTACAGAGGCTTCTATGACTTTTTCTAGTTGTTTGTCACAGTAGCCCTTTTCCAGAAATTTTTTCTTAATGATTTTTGCCTGGGAATTAAAATCATCGTCATTGGAACAATTCCTTCTAATTCTGGTCACTTGCCCTTTAGGGGTGTTCTTTAGCCATATAGGGTGGTGTCCACTATGTATGGGTAGATAGCTATTTGAATCAGTGGGCTTAAAATAAGCCTTAGTGCACAATCTTTTGCCGTGTCTATAAATATTGACATCCAGAAAATGTATGTCTTCCATACTCACTTCACTCGTCAATTTGATATGGCTAGTGTTACTATTCAGTTCAACAAGAAAATCCATAAGATGGCCTTGATCCTGACCATATGAAAATCAGGTCATCTTTATACCGTCTGTATAATAGTAATTGTTGTCTCTTAACTGAAAAAATCTTCTTGTCCTCCCATTCTCCCATAAAAAGATTTGCTATACTTGGTGCAAATTTGGCGCCCATCGCTACGCCACGTTTTTGGGAGTAGAATTTTACGCCATACCAGAAATAGTTATGACTTAAGCAAAAGTCAAGAGCGTTTCTTAAAAAGACTTTTTGATTGTGCGTCAGATCATCCCTCTGGCTGAGTGCCTAATTGAGAGCTAAAATAGCATCATCATGTTGAATGATGGTATATAAAGATGCAACGTCAGCTGTGACTAGATATACCTCTTCTTTGCCCGTTAAGTCTAGCTCTTCCAATAGTTGAAGAAGATTCTTAGTATCCTGGAGATATGCTTTTGTCTGTACTACACTTTTCTGCAAAAAGAAGTCCAGGTACTGGCCCATTCTTGATGTAATGGAGCCTATCCCATTTACGATTGGTCTCCCAGGTGGACATTGTATATCCTTATCGATTTTCGGCAAAGTGTAGATAGTAGGAATCCTACTACTACTTGGAGTTAAATACTTCATCTCTTTATTAGTTAAGTCCCCCGTTGAGACGCCGAAATTTACCAACGACTTCAGCTCGTTCTCATATTGTTTAGTGGGGTCTTTCTCTAATTTTCTATACGTATCCTCATCCATCAGCATTTCTGTTAATTGGTTGTGATAGAATTATTTTGTAAGTATAAGAACCCCTCCACCTTTATCAGCAGGTCTTATGATCAAATCCTTTCTTTCTTCCAACATCTTAATTCCTTCATGTATGTATCGTGGATTGACATTTTTCTTAGGCCTTAAAGTTTCTAGATCACGCAAAACGAAATTCTTGAATACATCAACTTGTTGATTGGCACTATTTGCATGGTTGAACAAGGATTTGTTGCGTAATCCACTATCAGTCTGTACTGATGAAATTGTGGTAACTGGTTGGGAATTTTTATTCAAAAAAATATTTTTTTTTCATATTGATTTTCCTCATATACTTGTGTACATCTATGAACACATTAAATTTATTTATCGGTCTTTTCAGACCACACTTCAATCCCATATTTAATATGTTAGTTTCTTTATGTGTTAGGGGGACCCCTGCTAGATTAAAAATTCCCCCTAATCCTTCTCGCGCCTTCTTTTTCTGGACCCTTCGTCCTGCTCTGCAGCCTCTTGTTCGTCTCTCCTCTGATTCAGAAACTGATTTTGATTCCTTTCCCATTGCGTCTGTTCCCTCCAATGGGGTCCTTGCAGTGGTTGGGGCTGCATTGGTGGTCTCCCTCTCCTGGGGAACCCCCGACCTCGTCCTCGCTTTTGCCAACCCCTTCCTCTTCCTAAAAAAGGACGTGGTGATTGTTGATACTCTCCACTGTCATATTGTAATGGATTAAATCTATTATACACCGGAACCAGGTAATGGTTATTTTGTGGTGGATGTCTTGGGGGATTGGGAGGTCTCCCTCTTGTTTTATGTCCTATCACACTGTTAGTCACATTCCTAACTGGAGTGGATTGATTCACCGGGTGGTATAGAGGACCATCATTTCCCGGGCAGACCCTAGTGGTAGGGTTACCGCTATCCACGTATTGTGATTCCATGCGTAGATCCTCCTCCTGTCTGATTGTTCCTTTGTTCTCCTCCAATGGACATCCATTCGTCTGTTGCCACAAATATATAGAATTTGTTTGAAAATCCCCCAGGTCCCTGTGGAATATCTTTGTTTTCTTTATTTGTCTATTCTTATCCACTTTTTCCAGTTTCTTTTTAATGCGTATGTTAAAATCTATCACTTGTTGTGAATCTTTAATAGGGTCTAATTGTAATTTTAATTCGTTGATTCTTGCCTCTAATTTAGCCATTTTCTTCTGTTTCCTTTTTAATACCAGATCCTGTAATTTGAACCCTACCCCGTTAAAAAATTCTAACCACTCTTTCATAGAATCAGGGTCATCTAACCCATCTTGGGGGACTACCTCCCACCTTAGACTTCTAACGATAATATTTTCTTTTATGTATTGCTCCAAAGTGCAGATGTCCCACCATGTTCTTACTTGTTTCTCTAGGGCATTCCCTAGAGCCATCATTGCCCCATTATAATTGGCCTGGGTGGAAGTTTGTTCATTAATTGCAAATATGCTGTTAATATCTATGGTTCTATTTTTTAGATACTGGAGTGCATCCATGGCTGCCGATAAAAAAATATATGTAACAACAAAATGAACACGAGGTGTATTTGAAAAGGCGACCTATAGTACACCACTCAGCGCAGAATGTAGACTAAAACAGAAATCCCCCCCCCCAAAAAAAAAAAAAAAAATATATATATATATATATATATATATATATATATATATATATATATATATATATATATATATATATATGGTAAATATAGAACACACAGTTATGGCCTGTCAAATCTTTACAAAATAACAGACAGATCAATACAGTAGCAGCCGTTTAAAAAGTATAGTAGTTATGTAACCAGTAATACAGAAATTAGTCCATATGATTCATGAAAATTTCAGCATTAAAACAGCGCTCTAAATAAAGTCCAAGATATATTAATAAAGAGTTATATCATAAACAGTAAAAACAGAGTCCTTAATGTGCAGAAAGGGTGACTGTAGTGATTTAGTCAACGTTGCAAGGTGAGAAGAAAGAACGGGTGGGACTTTATATGAGACCAGGACTATCCAGCACCTAGGTCTCCATCCCTAGTAACATCAAAAATAAAGGGAAAATGGGGGGAGGTGGAAGAAAGTTGGGACTTTATATGATAACACAACCCTCAGGGTAGGATGGGACATACAATATAATATCTAAATTTAATCAAAGATGACGATAATGGACATAATACTATGGTAAATATACATTTAATTGGTACAATAAGTATGATACACATTAGTAAAACATTGTTGAAACATCATATAAAATAGCATAGTAAACAACGTATCATATAATGAGATCAATATAAGCAGTACGTCCAGAATAGTCAGCGGAACAGTATAAACATGTAGTATTGAATAAATTGATGACTCATCCAAATAGAACCCATGGGATGGACATGGTTGCTGTGACATGACATCAAATATATAAGCTCTACGCGTTTCGTGGATTTGTATCCACTCATCAGGAGCAATTAAAATAGGGATGTCTAAAATAAATAAAATAATAAATAAATAATTAGTATTCAATTGATTTACACAGGAAGAGAGGGAGCAGCAACTACAATCCTAACACTCTTACCTGTGAATGTAAAATAAATTTATAAAGAAACATTAAAATATGACTGTTGATGATGAAAGGCACCAGGGGATGCCTTGCAAGGTGATCACTTTGGTTATATCAAAGTGCTGTTAATATCGCTTCCACCAAATAATGGCAGGATTTCACTGCGTCTGATGCATCCCCCTTAGGGGGTTAAACTCACCAGACAATGTTGAGCAAAAGAGCCTTAAGAAGTATTCCCTCTCTTAGGTTTACCAGAATTCATATGTCATCCCCTGGGGGTCCAGCTTTCAACAATGCTCCAAAAAATGTCATAAAACAAAGCAGAGTGTGCACATAGCGTAATTCCATTTTATTCAAAGTAAATTGCACAAGCTAATAAGTTATCCTATTTAAATATCTGCGTACATTGTAAATATAAATAATCAGCATTAAAAACTAGTGTGTTTCACCGGGTTTCCTGACGCCAGGATCGTCCACCTGTGTTCCGTTGCAGACACTGTAGGTGACTTCCTTGACTTTGGTTAGCGGTGGAGCGCACACATCACTTCCGGGAACGTCGTGTAGGCCACGCACTGACGCGTTTCGTCACTTCCTACTTCAAAAGACGGCGTGGCCACATGACGCAACAGGCGAGCTTATATCGCCATGTCCTTGACGAGTGAAGTGAGTATGGAAGACATCAATTTTCTGGATGTCAATATTTATAGACACGGCAAAAGATTGTGCACTAAGGCTTATTTTAAGCCCACTGATTCAAATAGCTATCTACCCATACATAGTGGACACCACCCTATATGGCTAAAGAACATCCCTAAAGGGCAAGTGACCAGAATTAGAAGGAATTGTTCCAATGACAATGATTTTAATTCCCAGGCAAAAATCATTAAGAAAAAAATTCTGGAAAAGGGCTACTGTGACAAACAACTAGAAAAAGTCATAGAAGGAATAGCCTCTGTACCAAGAGAGGAATTTTTGAAGGATAACACTACCAACCAGACTTCCAATAGTCATGAATAGAACTTTATATCTGGATTCCATGCACAATATAGGGAAGTGGAGGACATATTTTCAGCACATTGGCACATCCTTTTGATGGACAAAACACTTCAATCAGTACTGCCTACAAAACCCGGTTTTATGTATAGAAGAGCTCCTAATTATGCTGACAAAATAGTCAAAAAAGTTTTGGATCCCCCTACCCACCCTCCCACTTTTTGGGAGAAAGATGGGTTTTATGCTTGCAGAAGATGTAGGGCCTGTAAAGAAGTGAATACACCTATGAGAGCCATTGATAGATTTTTGGCAACTGCAAATTGCAAGGAATTCACAATCAAAGGATTTATCACATGTAATACCTCATATGTGGTGTATGCTATGCAATGCCCTTGTGGGTTGATTTATATAGGCCATACCAAAAGGCTTTTAAGGATCCGTATAGCAGAACATGTTGCAAATATTAAATTAGGTTTTAAGGATCATAATGTATCCCTACACTTTAAGATTTATCACAATCAGGATCCATCAGGGCTGAAGTTTTGGGGTATAGACCACATGAAACCCTCCTGGAGAGGGTCAAACCTAGTACGGGAGCTATCTAAACGAGAAACCGAGTGGATATATTTAGCAGACACATTGGCACCAAAAGGGTTAAATGTGGATCTAGATATAAATTGCTTCATCAGTGATTATTAATTTCCCCGTAAGTTGTGACCTAATTAGAGGGCCCAGTTTTGGCAATAGATTAATGATTTTATAATGTACTATATATTATTTATATGTATGTGTATGTGTATGTGTATATATATATATATATATATATATATATATATATATATATATATATATATATATATTTATACATTTACTTATATGTATATTGTGGGGTTCAGAGCAGCACAACAATTTATTTTGGTTTAGTTTATATAACATTTTTTAGATGTACACAGATGTCTACTGCTTCTCCTCTGAAGCCTATGGCTATAATGATTTGAATTCCGCTATAACATGCATCATATTTTCCTGATACCTTCCACTCACACTTAATAAGTACCGTTCGCCTGTAAAAAAGATTCAGACAGATTCGGTTCCACAATATTTTTAGTGTTGAGTAACCTGATACTTTTTTAATTTGTAAATTATTTTGAGATGGGGACCAAAAAACATATTTATGATTAAGGAGGCACCCTGATTTAATTTTTTAGATTTTATGTACAAATATTTTATATATTTTTTCTTTTTATACTGGTGTTATTAAGATTATTACATGGGGTGTATTTTAAAAATGCAGACTCGGGGGGCGTGGTCTGGATGGCAGCGAGGAGAGACGCACGGCACTGAAGCTCCTCTCCTGGCCTGCCTGTATTACTGATTGCCGGCACCTTTTTCAGCTGAATATGGGCAAGCAGAAGCGCCACAGGGAGCCCAGCTCTCAGGGACTGAGTACGCGGTCCTCCGTGGCCCCTCCGCCGCTCATTATGGAATACTTTAGCCCGGAGGCAGCGGGACACCACGAGGCCAAGATGGCGCCGGCGGACGCGCCGACGGCAAGCTCCCCTGCATCGCGCCCATCCGAAGGGCCTGGCGATGCGGGCTGTGATTCGGGGGGGCTCCCGATGTCCGCGGGAGGCACGGATGGCACTCTTCATCCCCGCGCTGCACGTGTATCCTCCGCGGGAGACTACCGAGGGGACGGCCGGCCGGCGCAACAGCTCCTATCCCACATGACACAGGCAGTGCTCTCTTCAGGCTTTTCTACAGGACCTGGTGCCCCGAATGCTGACTGCATGGATGGAGGTGAGAACACTGCCTATGCCACTGGCTATCCCCCTCTTACCCGCGGGGGAGCCCATCCACCTGACAGCCTGTCCCAGTCATTCCCCCCCTGCCTGCTTGCTCCTGTGTCACCCACTCAAGGGCGGCCGGATCTCTCATCCCACTCTGCTTCATCATGGGACTCCCCCACTCCAGCATGGGATTCGTGCCCCCTCCCTCAGCGGTCCCAGGGAACCAGGACACCATCTGCACCCCCAGAGCCCCTCCACGGACCGCGGTCTCAGCCTAGGGCTCACTCCGGGGCATCACGGCCTATGGACTACCCTGAACCTCTCCACCTGCCAGGTCAGACCCATGGTCCCTCGGCTTAATTGCCTCGTCGCCCTCCCCCTAGCCCATCGACCCCGGGGGTTGGTGCAGTTCGGGCTGCTCCTGCGGGCCTGCAGGGGGATCCTCAGGATGGTGACTCTGATCCTGAACCGTGCACCTCGTGGAGAGACTACGTTCGTTGTATGCCCACGAAGCAGATTTTCGTATGCTTATCCAAGAGGTCCGTGAAACTTGCAGGTCTGAGATTAGTATGCTACGTACGGACTTGCACCATCTTTCTACCAGGGTGTCCTCCTTGGAAGATGAGAATGAGGGCACTAAACTTGAGATCTCCCACATCCACTCCCAGCTGGCTTCGCAGGCGAGTACCCTCCGCGACTTTCAGCGCCATCTTGAGGACCTAGATAACAGGGGCCGGTGGAATAACATTAGAGTCCGCGGCCTCCCAGAAGCGACTCAAGATGAGGACCTATCCATCACGCTTCAAGCCATCTTCAACAATATCCTAGGCCGCCCGGAACGCCAAAAGATCAAGCTTGATCGGGCCCATAGAGCTCTCCGACCGCGGGGACCGGGTTCTAAACCACGCGATGTGATCTGTAGAGTCCATAATTACTCTCTTAAAGAAGAGATTATGAGAAAGGCCCGCAACATGCACGCTATTGATTTTGATGGAGCCTCCATTCAACTCTTCCCAGACCTGTCATGGCTAACTCTCCAGCAACGGCGTTCCCTGCAACCTCTTTTGTCCCTATTGCGTGACAATGACTTCCGTTATCATTGGGGCTTTCCTTTTAGTCTCACGGCCAAGAAAGATGGGAGATCTACAACGCTCCGATTCCCAGAAGAACTCCAGTCTTTCTGCAGAGACCTGGACATTCCCGTCCCTCCCACTCCCGGCTGGGAGCCTCTCCCGGTCCCGCCGCCACGTCCAGTTCCTTGGACCCAGGTAGGGGGTCGAAAACGTGTGGGTCCCGGTCCGGCTGGAACCCCCCCATCGTCCCGGGGACGACGGGCTTAGGCCCTTAGCATGGTCATCATTATATCCTGGAACTTGTACTATGGACTGCCTGTTGCCTTCTTAACGCTGGACCTTTAGCGGGTTTATGTTGGGATTTGACGCTGTGAGCCCTCCCCTCCTGGGGCGGTCCCCCCTCAAGGGGGGTGCTGTCCTGGGGGGGGCTGTCAGCGTTGCTGGTTATCATTTGGTTTTTGTTCTTTTTTGTCTTTTTACTGTGGGATGCCCTTACCAAGCCCATTACCCCGCGGGTGGGAGTTGTTTTACTTGGAGCTGTTCTGTTGAGGGTCCTCCTCTGCCGACGCTCCTCTTGGGGGGCGCTGGCTCGGAGGACCCCTTTATGCTCTGGTGTGCGGTCCTGGGCCCCTCTGGTTTTTCCCCAACTTTCCTAGTTCTCCCCCGGGGGGACTGCCATCCTGTTGAACTGTTCCCTGGTTCTGCGGTTTGTTTGTTTGGCTGGGTGGGACTGAGGTTTGTGCTTAACTAAGGGGGGTAAGTGAGGTGCAGCCCATCACATGCTGCTTGGGCCAGGTGCCGGCCCCTATTCTCTTTTTTGTGTTTTAGCTTTATCTGTAGGCAGGCCAGGGAGTTGTGTATCTCTTCCTTGCTCATCTATTTCACCCCCCTCGGAGTTTCCCGACTGGCCTCCTATCTGGCGATTTTGCTAGTTAGGCCACCTTTCGGCGGGCGTGAAGTATTCGTGCCTGTGCGAGAGGGCCCCTCGGGAAGCCCCTCAATGCCACCGGTTTTAGGTGGATTACATGCTGGCGTATTTATGTCGGCTGTGTTGCTATTGATTGCTAGTACGCCATTTGTTTGGTTTATTGTTATGTTTTCTCTCTCTTTTCTGGAGCTCAGCCTCCCCTTCTCTTTTCTTTCTCTCATATTTCTTTGGACGCCTTCTTACCTAGAGACTTGGACTCTTTCCGGTTTGCTCCGACCCTACACTCCGGGCTCCCTTGGATGGATTTCTGGCAGGAACCTCCGCCACTCTGGTCCGGGAGCGGTAGGTGGGGTAAGTGATGTTTTGTGTTCTCTTTTTGGTCTCCACCATGATTGAGATTCTGTCGTTAAACGTAAAGGGCCTGAACTCCAATATTAAACGTAGTCTGGCCCTTTGTGAGTTCAAGCGCTCAAAGGCAGACATTATCTTCGTCCAGGAGACTCACCTCCTGAAGTCAGGCACCTTGTCGTTTGCCCACAGACACTTCCCACAGACGTACCTAGCCTCCAACACACGCAAACGGGCTGGCGTAGCGATCCTTTTTAAACAAGGCTCCCCCTTCCAGTTACATTCACAATATGCAGATCCACTGGGCCACTACCTTATTTTGCGGGGCGCGTGGAAGGGGTCCAACCTAACTTTATGCAATATTTATGCACCCAACACCAACCAGGTTCCCTTCCTCTCCAAAGTGTTTAAACGGTTGTACTCCTCTCCCCACCAATTTTTGGTGGTTGGAGGGGACTTCAACGTAGCCTTCTCCCCGTCTTTAGATAGGCTTTCAGTTAACACGGGGAGGACCGGTGTTATGGATGATAGGAAATCCACCTCGTTACGCCAGCTGACCAGAAAGTATGCCCTGTTCGACGCATGGTGCACAATGTACCCTTCCGCTAAACAGTTCACGTTTTATTCTCACCCTCACAAGTCCCACTCCCGCATTGATCATTTCTTTGTGAACGCCCCTACGCTCCGCACATGCACGAGTTCAGACATTCAAGCGATTTCATGGTCTGATCGTGCTTGCCACTGGCGGCTTAATGAATTCTTACTTAAACATGATCCTTCCAGGTCTGAATTGGAGAGTACTTTGAGGCTCTACTTTGCCGAAAATACCTCTCCTGAGGTGTCTCTGACCTCGGTGTGGGAGGGCCACAAGGCAGTGTTTAGAGGTCAGTGTATTGCACTATCTACGGCCCTAAAGCGGAATGCGAACAAGGCGAGACAGCTTCTACTCCGCCGGTTACATGCTCTGGAGGCCAACCTCCTGCGATCCCCTACGGTTCGCACGCTTAGGGCTTTAGTGAGCACCAGGGCGAGCTTACGGGACCTAGAGGTTGGGAAGACGGAGAAGGCTCTTCTCCGTCTGAGACAAACTTTCTATGATAAAGCAAACAAATCCCATACATTTTTAGCAAGGCAACTCCGTGAGAGGACTGCGGTCACTGCACCAGTCTCCATCAAAGATGCGACTGGCACTTTACAATCACACCCTTCTAAAATCACCCAACTTTTCCATGATTATTATTCCGCCCTTTACAATGACCCGAGCGTTCCCCATAACCCTCCGACACCCGCTTTGGCCCAAGCAATTGACGAATATCTGTCAGACTGTGACCTCCCAAGGCTCTCCCCCACGGCTCTAGCTAGCCTTAACTCTCCAGTTGTAGATGAAGAAGTGGAGGACATAATTAAAGCCCTTCCTAACAACAAGGCTCCTGGGCCTGATGGCCTGCCTTACCTTTACTATAAATCTTTTCTGCCGGTCCTGCTTCCCCGACTTACTTCACTATTTAATGCTTTCATGTGCACGACAACCATCCCGAGGGATATGCAAACGTCCTTCCTGACCATGCTTCCCAAACCTGGGAAAGACCACACTCTATGCTCTAATTATAGGCCAATAGCTCTCCTAAATTCAGATTTAAATTTTTTTACTAAGGTATTGGCCAACAGACTGAATGCTTTTATGCCCTCATTGATACATAAAGACCAAGTGGG
Source organism: Lithobates pipiens (assembly GCF_037356315.1). NCBI lineage: Eukaryota > Metazoa > Chordata > Amphibia > Anura > Ranidae > Lithobates > Lithobates pipiens. The sequence goes on from NW_027507789.1 coordinate 102,143,614, forward strand.
GTTCATCCCCGGTCGTCAGGCAGGGGATAATACCAGGAGAGTGATTGACCTCGTGGAGGTGGCGAACAGGAACAATACGGAAGCAATACTCCTTAGTTTGGATGCTGAAAAGGCCTTCGATAGGCTAGGATGGCCCTTCCTGTTCGCCACGCTCCGGAGAGCGGGGGTGGACGGCCCTTTCCTACAGGCTATCTCTCACCTCTACTCGTCCCCGCTGACCCTGGTTAGGACCCAGTTTGCCCTCTCTCCCGCGCTACCTATCTCTAATGGAACTCGGCAGGGATGCCCTCTATCCCCTCTCTTGTATGCCCTGTGCATCGAACCCCTTGCTGCCCATATAAGGCTAAACCCGAACATTCATGGCATCCCGGTCCGGACAAGGGACTTTAAAGTGTCCCTGTTTGCGGATGATGTCCTCCTATCCTTGACTCAGCCACATATTTCCCTGCCGAATCTCCATAAAGAATTGGACGCTTACAGCCTTCTCTCGGGCTACAAAATCAATAGTTCAAAGACGGAAGCCCTTCCCCTTAATATGACTCCGAGGACTTTGTCCACTCTGTCTCACTCCTTTCACTACGCTTGGAAGACGTCCTCTCTAAAATATCTGGGGGTACATCTTACTCCGTCCTATGAGACTCTATACAAAGCTAATTTCCCCCAACTTTTTAGGGACATTAGGGCGTCCCTGGCCAAATGGAAATTATTAAAACTGTCCCTCTTTGGCAGGTTAGTGACCATTAAGATGACCATCCTCCCTAGACTTCTCTACCTCTACGAGACTCTGCCCATCCCTATCCCTCTGGCGCACCTTAGGTCGCTCCAGGGTGACCTTCTACGTTTTTTTTGGAACTATGGAAGGCACCGGTTAGCACGGTCTGTACTATTTGCCCCACGCTATCAGGGGGGTCTAGCCTTCCCCAATATAACCAAATATTATTTAGCGGCCCAACTTAGGCCGATAGCTTCGTGGAGTACGCTACACGCCTATAGCCGCTGGTCCCAAATCGAGAAGTTGTGGCTGGCCCCTACGCATCCTAACTCCATGTTGTGGAGCATGGAAATTTGCCTTAGTAAATATCAAACATTGGGACCAATAGCGTTGGTTCGCACTTTATGGCTTCGCTCCAAAAAAGTGTATCCGCTGTCCTCACCAGCCTCCCTGGCCACCTCTTTTTTGTTCACTCCCAATGTTCCGGATATTCTGACATCTCGAATGTCCCAACCCTGGTTTAGTAGGGGTCTCTTTCGTTTTGGTCAGCTGGGGGACACTAGGACTAAGTTACTTCGATCATTCCAGGAATTAAAGGATTTATATGATTTACCTAAACAAGCATTCTATAGCTACCTGCAGATCCGCCATTTTGCACAATCTTTTACACCGACCCTACATTTCTCCCCTGTAACTGAATTTGAAAAAGTATGCCTGGAGGGCTCATCTCTGAAGGGCATGATTTCAAATACCTACCAAATTCTAATAGCGGATTCTTCTTTGACGGGTCCGCGGCACGCGTATATGGATAAATGGGACAGGGATTTGGGGGAGGCCGTGCCCTTGGAGACCTGGCAGCGGGTCTGGTCACGTGCAGCTAAAAGCTCCGTTTGCACTTTATATAAGGAAAATCAATACAAGGTTATGCTGCATTGGTATCAAACTCCGTCCCTGCTCCATTCTATTTACCCCTCCGCGGACTCCCGCTGTTGGCGCTGCCGTAGTGCAGTTGGGACACTGTTCCATATTTACTGGACTTGTCCACGAATTGTCCCCTACTGGGAAATGGTTAGGACCTTATTATGTACCATTTTTGAAGCACGAATACCGTTAGACCCCAAGCTGTTTCTCCTGGGCCTACCTCCTGCCACATTATCCCGATCCTCCCAATTCCTGTTAGCCCACGTGCTGACGGCTGGGCGCTGCCTAATTGCCCTAAAATGGAAGAAACGGGAGATTCCTTCACTAGTGGAGTTACACACTAGAATTAGAGACGTCAAGCGTATGGAATACCTTACAGCTTCCCTAAACAACACGCTTGACAAACATAACAAGGTATGGGATCTTTGGGATAAGATGGAGGCACCCGCCTTCTGAGTGTGGAGGGGGAGGGGGCGCGGGGTAGGTGGGTCGGAGGGGCGTTCTTTACTTTGCTTTTCTTTCTTTTGCTTCCCCTTTTCATTTCTTTCTTCTTCTTTATCTAAAAAGGTTTGTTAATTTGACCGGTAGCAGGCTGCAGGAATCTAACCCTCCCGGTAAATGAGTGTTATTGTATTGTAATGCTTGAGCTGATGCAATGCTATATTTTTTGCCTTTGCTTACTGTGGTCTGTGACCGCTTATTTCTACTACCTGTGCCTTAATGTTCCTTCTTTGATTTCTTTGTTTCACTTGAAATTTCAATAAAATGTCAGTTTTCAAAAAAAATGCAGACTCTTCCTGAATAAGTACTGCCTGTGTGAAGGGGAGTACATGCACCCTACATATATACATAGTGTCTAGGCTATAGTTGTTACTATGTTCTGTATCAATTAGTTCTGACAAATAGTCTGCTTCCAGCCTTACGCGTATTTTTATATTTTATTTTATATTTCTAATTTATATATTTATCTTTGTGTGTTGCTCCATATGTAATGATTGTGGTGCCGGCATGGATGTTATTGAGCTATCTGGTTGGCATTCGATTGTGTCTACGTGTTCGCTCTGCCCCCGCTGTGAGTAGTGCTGATCGCGTCCAGTTACCATGACGATGTGCAGCGCCATGTGGGCTGGACATTACGTGATTGGCTCCCGCAGTGGAGGACATGGCGATATAAGCTCGCCCGTTGCGTCGTGCGGCCACGCCCTCTGTTGAAGTCGGAAGTGACGAAACGCGTCAGGGCATAGCCTACACGACGTTCCCGGAAGTGATGTGTGCGCTCCACCGCTAACCAAAGTCAAGGAAGTCACCTACAGTGTATGCAACGGAACACAGGTGGACGATCCTGGCGTCAGGAAACCCAGTGAAACACACTAGTTTTTAATGCTGATTATTTATATTTACAATGTACGCAGATATTTAAATGGGATAACTTATTAGCTTGTGCAATTTACTTTGAATAAAACGGAATTACGCTATGTGCACACTCTGCTTTGTTTTATAACATTTTTTGGAGCATTGTTGAAAGCTGGACCCCCAGGGGATGACGTATGAATTCTGGTAAACCTAAGAGAGGGAATACTTCTTAAGGCTCTTTTGCTCAACATTGTCTGGTGAGTTTAACCCCCTAAGGGGGATGCATCACACGCGGTGAAATCCTGCCATTATTTGGTGGAAGCGATATTAACAGCACTTTGATATAACCACCGTGATCACCTTGCAACGTTGACTAAATCACTACAGTCACCCTTTCTGCACATTAAGGACTCTGTTTTAACTGTTTATGATATAACTCTTTATTGATATATCTTGGACTTTATTTAGAGCGCTGTTTTAATACTTAAATTTTCACGAATCATATGGACTAATTTCTGTATTACTGGTTACATAATTACTATACTTTTTAAACGGCTGCTACTGTATTGATCTGTCTGTTATTTTGTAAAGATTTGACAGGCCATAACTGTGTGTTCTATATTTACCATATATATATATATATATATATATATATATATATATATATATATATATATATATATATATAGGTATATATATATTTTTATTTTTTTGGATTTCTGGTCTACATTCGGCGCTGAGTGGTGTACTATAGGCCGCCTTTTCAAATACACCTCGTGTTCATATATATATATATATATATATATATATATATATATATATATATATATATATAAGGACCTCTGTGGGTCCCTCTTTTGTTTTCTCTTTTTGATATGGCTGTGGGGTTTCTGTTTGTTTCTGTATAATTGGTTGTTTTGTACGTTAGGTCTGTTGGCTGTGTCTGGCTTTGTTGTGGGTTGCCTTGTCACTGCATTGCTTGCTGTGGATGTCATTGCTGCTTCTGTGCGGCCACCAAGGACCACACTTCTGATCACAGTCAACCCTTGGCTGGGGCTGGGATGGGGTGTTTGGGTGCGGCCCCATCCCTAGAGGTTTCCGCCCCTGGGTGGGCTGCTCCCTATGCTGCGTCCCTCTGTGCGTCTTCTGCCCGCTCAGTGCGTGCGCTGAATGCGGGCACATGTACGGTTACTGGCGGCCAGGCCAGGTGTCATCACTACCGAATTCCATCGTTGATTGGCGCCCTGGTTTGGGGCGTGCATATATCAGGCACGTCACCCATGCCATTCGAATAATGCCATTGCTGTGTACAGCAGGAGTCAGTGGGCTTTTCCCGGTGGAGCTTCTCAGAAGGTATGAGTGTTGTTATCAATATTGGGCCTTTATATTAATATAGTCTTGTCCCTTGTTTGGTCATCTAAAGCTCTAGGTGGATACATATGAGCATCTTATTTAATTGGTTTGTGTTGTAGACAGGGCCGTCTTTAATTTTGATTGGGCCCTGGGCCGATTGGTTGCTAAAGGTTAATGCACATCATTAACACTTACTGATTGGCTGCTAGAGATTAAAGCAGATCACTACTGTTCGCTGATTGGTTGCTACAGGTTAATGCACATCATTACCTCTCACTGAGCAGTGGAGCAATCCTAAATAATTGAGCAAGTAAAGGGGCACATTAATACACATACTACAGGAGAGTGTCAGAGAGTGCAGACATACTACAGGAGAGGTTCAGAGGCTGCAGACATACTGCAGGAGACAATCAGAGACTGCGGACATACTGCAGGAGACAATCAGAGACTGCGGACATACTGCAGGAGACAATCAGAGACTGTGGACATACTGCATGAGACAATCAGAGACTGGCAACATACTGCAGGAGACAGAGACTGGGGACATACTAAAGGAGACAATCAGAGACTGCGAACATACTGCAGGAGACAATCAGAGACTGCAGGTATACTACAGGAGACAATCAGAGACTGCGGACATATGGCAGGAGACAATCAGAGACTGTGGACATACTGCATGAGACAATCAGAGACTGGTGACATACTGCAGGAGACAGAGACTGGGGACATACTAAAGGAGACAATCAGAGACTGCGGACATACTGCAGGAGACAATAAGAGACTGCGGACATACTGCAGGAGACAATAAGAGACTGCGGACATACTGCAGGAGACAATAAGAGACTGGGGACATACTGCAGGAGACAATACGAGGCTGTGGACATACTGCAGGAGACAATCAAAGACTGCAGACATACTGCAGGAGACAATCAAAGACTGCGGACATACTGCAGGAGACAATCAAAGACTGCGGACATACTGCAGGAGACAATCAAAGACTGCGGACATACTGCAGGAGACAATGAGAGACTGCGGACATACTGCAGGAGACAATCAAAGACTGCGGACATACTGCAGGAGACAATCAAAGACTGCGGACATACTGCAGGAGACAATAAGAGACCGCGGACATACTGCAGGAGACAATCAAAGACTGCGGACATACTGCAGGTGATGGTCAGAGAACTTTCAGCAACGCACAGCTTAACAGTTGAATAACACAGGGTTTAAGCAGTCAGGCATTTTATGGGTGCAAGGACATACCTGGGCAACCAAACTCACTACATACATTTAGAGGTGTGTGGGCGGGGCTTCCATTCTCTGATCTCATTCTCTGAGCTCCACTGATGCTTTGTAGGGGGCCCCGTTACCCGTGAATTGGGGCCCCAATGAAGGTTTTGCAGAGTGCACAGAGGACACGGGAGGCTGTATTCCCGCACTAGCCAGCTGGGGGGGGTGGGGCCGGGAACTCCACTGACGCGCTGACCCCACCCCGTGTAGCCTGTATGCTCGGAACAGAGCGACTGTAGTGAGAGCCAGTGATCGGAGTGGGAGTGTCAGTGGAGCTCCCGGCCCCGCCCCCTCTATACTGGCTGGGGAATACAGAGGTCCGGGGGCGGGGCCGGGAGCTCCACTGACACTCCCACTCCGATCACTGGCTCTCACTACAGCCGCTCTGTTCCGAGCATACAGGCTGCACGGGGGCGGGGTCAGAGCGTTAGTGGAGCTCCCGGCCCCGCCCCCTCTCTGCTGGCTAGCACGGGAATACAGCCTCCCGTCCCGTGTCCTCTGCGCACTCTGCAAAACCTTCATTCACGGGTAGCAGTGCGGGCCCCCCTACAAACATTGGGCCCAGGGCAGGTGCCCCGTTTGCCCTGCGCTAAAGACGGCCCTGGTTGTAGATATTGTTATAGCAGGAGGAGCGGGGTCACTTAAATTAAGCATTTGTAATTATTAAAGTATGGATTCCTAACATTGCTGACTTTCAGTACATATGAAGCAACCTTTGGTGAACGTTTACACTTCTGGGTGAGTGCACTGTAACCCTGTATGTTACCTCCTATATATACTCTTTATTTTATATATTTCATTTATTGTATTATTACTATTTAGATAACCTTAGGAGTGAGGACCTTTGGTATACCACATGCCTGTTTTATCTCTTGCTGGTTGTCTTTTTCCGGTGATCAACATTCTCTGCACATATTTTAAATATGATGTCTCTATGCGTTATGCATTTTGTAAGTTTGCTTGTACGTCTACATACTTGGTGTGTTTGGTCCCTTGCTTATATTTATCCTGTAGGTCTTTTTTTACTATGAACGCCAAGGATAACTTTAATTACTTTCATACAATTCTATATAAGGTTTACACCCCTTTTTTTGATGTACTTAGCAAGCGGTGGCGGCCTTCATGCTTATGTTCATCACCATAGTTGTGGCATGCTCCATTGTATGTGTGGTTGCAGTGTATGAGTAGTTCTATGCCAGCAGGAGCCAGTCTGTGTGTGTGTTTGTCCCCTATGGCTATGTGAAACATTGTTGGAATTGTCTTGAATATCAATTGTTATTATGATCATTTTTAAACCATATGGTTTTCTTTTTTCTGTGCTTATTTAGAACATTTGCTTAAAGCTCCCGTGGAATCGCTGAAGCACGCAACATGTATAGCAACTTTACATCATATCCACTTCCACCGAGCCTATATGGACATGAGCTACCGTCTAAGTACAGTTTTCTCTGGGGTAATAGGGGTACATCACTGACATATGCAGTGGAAGGGGCCACCTCTCTCCTCCTTCCCTCCTGACTGATGTCAGTGGGGTATCCCCGGCCCCGCCTGCTGCATCTGTCGGGCCAAGAGAGGAGATAGGCGGCGGATCAATAAGTGCAGATCAGTGCTCTGTAAACAAGGTGTATACAGCATTATTTTTATACAGCACAGTCACAGGGGCCATTACAGTAAAAAACTGAGATTGTATTACAAATAAACAGTAATTTGAGCAGTAGGGTGGGAGGGGGCAATGCAGACAGAGAGCTGACAGGCAGAGACGGTAGGGGGGAGAGGACAGAGGAGAGGACACAGGAGATATAGAGCAGGGCTGCGGCTGATGGAGGCACGTACGTTGACAATGGTGTCGGAGCTCAGTAGCCCTTATATATCGTGGTCAGCGTACAGGGGGGAGGGTATAAACTGGCAGGATCAGCCAGGTATTACAGGTGATACAGGGGACCAAATTACACAGCACAAGCACTGTGCTGCATAACATGCTTTATAGGAACAGGATCTTTATTTGATTTATTTGGGTTAACAAACACTTTAAATTAATTTATATTAAATTATGTTAAATCTGCTAGTACATCTAACACCACCTTCCACCCAGATTAAGCATACTGTGTCCAAATACCCACTGTGCTCCTTCATCCAGAGTGGATGCACTCTAATACAGAAGATTTGTTACTGGTCAGAACAACAGGTAAACATATATGGAAAAGAAAAACGAATCTAGCCACCACATCTAATGATTGGTAAGCTGCAATAAATTGAATTTCAGGCTGTGCTGCGGGTGCAATCTGTCACCCACTGTGTCCCACTGCCAGTACCTTGTGATGGCTGTGACCAATCACAGCAGATCAAGTGACAATTGTAAAGAATAGATGGCTTACTTTCATGCCATCCTTTGTGCACAATTGTGTTACTAGCTGTGATTGGTCACAGTGATCACATGGTACAGACAGGCCAATCACAGCCCATCTGTATCATGTAATTAGCGGTGGCCAAGCACCGCTAATCATAATAATACTCACGGAATGAATCTTTTAGTTAAAATGGTTGCTTATACCAACCATTTTAACTAAAAATGGTTGCTTATACCAATGAAATTCATTGGTATAAGCAATCATAATGTGTAAAAAAAAAAAAAAAAAAAAATACTGTTCACTTCACCAGAGTAGTATAGGGTTATTATGGTAGCACTGCACTGCCCTGGTCACAGTGTTAAAAAAAAAAACATAAAAAAAGAAATAAAATGTAATAAAAACAAAAAAAATAGAAATTGTTTTATTGTTTTTTTGCATACTGTCACCACCATTCAGTGTCTCTGATCACTGCCATACCAGTTATATGATGATGCTTTACTTCACTGGTGACATGGTATGTAAAAATAAATTATGAGATTTTTTTTTTTTTTTTTTATTTCTTAATTTTCCAAACAATAGTGACAAAAAAAATGACAACTTCAAAAAAACTTGCCATGCCTTTTACTAAATACCTCGGACTGTCTACATTAAAAAAAGGGGTAATTTGGGGGATATTTGTACTGCCCTAGCAACTTTGGTCCTCAGGAAATTAGATCGAATTTTTTTCCATCGGAATAAACTCTGCTGGTTTTTCTGACGGATTTCCGACGGAATTCCGCTCAAGCGGTCTTGCCTACACACGATCACACCAAATTCTGACTGCCAAGAACGCTGTTATGTACACCATGTAAGACAGGACTATAAAAGGGAAGTTCAATAGCTTGTGCGCCAAACTTTGGGCTCCTTCTGCTGATCTTGTGTTTATCTCATGTTAGTAGAAGTTTGGTGAGAGACGATTTGTGCTTTTCAGCCTCATGCGCATTTGTTTGTCAGTGCGTGCTATTTATAATAGTACTGTATTTGATTTTCATTGCGTTATGGTCCGCTCATTTCTGATTTTCAGCTTGTTCTTTCAGGCCTTGCTGTTTTTCAGTTCTTTCTGTTTAGTTCGTTCTGACCAGCCGACCGTTTTGAAGCCATGTTGTGGGTACGTGCTCGTCGTGGAGTTTGTGCTGTGCGGGGGCTTGGTGTTGGGGTGTTGGGGTTCTTACTTTGACACAAGCCACGGACCATTTTGCAGGCCAAAGACCAGAGCACTTTTTGCGATTCGGCACTGCGTCGCTTTAACTGACAATTGCGCGGTTATGCGGCGTGGCTACCAAACGTCCTTTTTTTCCCACAAATTGAGACTTCTTTTGGTGGTATTTGATCACCCCTGCGGTTTATATTTTTTGTGCTATAAACAAGAAAAGAGCGTCAATTTTGAAAAAAATGCATTATTTTTTACATTTTGCTATAAGAAATATCCCCAAAAATATATAAAAAAAACTATTTTTTTTCCTCAGTTTAGGCCAATACGTATTCTTCTACATATTCTTGGTAAAAAAATATCATAATAAGCGTTTATTGGTTGGTTTGCGCAAAAGTTATAGTGTTTACAAAATAGGGGATCGTTTTATGGCATTTTTATTAATATTTTTTTACTAGTAATGGCGGCGATCAGCGATTTTTATCCTGACTGCAACATTACGACGGACACATCAGACATTTTTGACACATTTTTGGTACCATTGTCATTTATACAGCAATCACTGCTATACATATGCACCGATTCCTGTGTAAATTACACTGGCAGTGAAGGGGTTATCCACTAGCTATCAGTTTAGGGGTTAAGTGAGCCCTGGGGAGTGTTTCTAACTGTGGGGGGGTGTTTCTAACTTTTTGGGGGGGCGTGGCTGTGTGTGACACGTCACTGGTCACTGATCTCTGCTCCAATTACAGGGAGCTGTGTTCAGTGACACTGTCACTAGGCAGAATGGGGAGATGCTTGTTTACATTAGCATCTCCCCATTCTTCCACCCCGTGAGACGCCCACGGGCATCCCCGCGGCGATCGAGTCCGCAGGACCTGCGATCGGACTCACGGAGGTCCCAACCGGTGCACGCCGCCGGTGCCGCACACGCGATGGCACGGCGGCAAATTTAAAGGGTCGTACCTGTATGCAGATGGAAGGGAACGGATCCCCTTCTTTTTTCTTTTTTGGCGGATCAGATTGGAGGTAGGCGGGTGTAAACAGGCAGTAGTTTGTTTACATCTGCCACTCCGTAGAGGTGAAAAGAGGGTCTAATTGGGTTGAATCGATTGTGTGAAAGGTGTCTAAGCCTGCTTTCAAGCTGATGTGCTGGGGTTTACCACAGTGCAGTGAACCTGTGACTTTCCTGCGATTTAGCTGCACTTTGCCATAGGTTTCTATTATATCCTGCAGGTGAAGTGCACTTTCTGAAAGCACACCAGAAGATAACAGAAGTCTATGGCTCAGTGCAGGTAACCTGCAGGTGCACTGCGCTGGACACGCAAATCAGTTTGAAAGCAGCTCAGTAAGCACTGAAGAACAGATATGCCCTGATATACACTGTGATTTTAGTAATAAACTTACCTATAATAACAGTCTCCCATTCAGGTATTGCTGACTGTTGCTGTCCCAGGCAGAGTGCATTTGGTATCACTCCGCTTGTGACAGGAGGCGGCGCTTCACAGAAAGCAGTGCCTTATGCCTCTCTGCTTCGCAGCCGCTTGTGTCCCCTACCGCCACCTTCATTCACAACACTGATGCTCTGAGATTGCCAACCAACCATCCCAGAGCAGGAGGTCGCGGGCCACATCAGAGGGCTCCGCGGGCCACATGTAGCCCCCGGGCCACTGGTTGGGCACCCCTACTTTAGTGTGTTGGGATATGTCTCTATTAACTATGCACGTCCAGACTTTGCAATTTTTGCCCATGCTTTGAAGAACTGCTCAAATTCAGTTAAGTTTGATGGTTATCTTCGGTGGACTGCAGTCTGCAAGACATTCCATAGATTTTAAGTGGGGTTTAAGTCTGGGCTCTGACTAGGCCATGGAAGGACATTCACCTTTTTCTCCTTCAACCACTGTGTGGTAATTTTTCCTGTGTGCTTTGGGTCACTTTCATGTTGGAATATAAACCTTCTTCCCATTGACAACTTTTGTCAGAGGGCAGCAGATTTTCCTCAAAAATCCCATCCATTTTTCTACACATTTTTTGCACAGAAAGACCCCATAACAAGATATTACTACCTTTACTGTAGGAATGGTGTTATTTGGATGGTGAGCTGTATTGGTTTTCCGCCAGACATATCATTTGGTCTTGAGGCCAAATAATTAAATTTTAGTCTTATCTGACCAAAACACCTTTTTCCATGTGGCCTCGAGATCTTCAAGGTGCATTTTTTGGCAAAGCTCAGTTGCGACTGCATGTGGCCTTTCTTGAGGAGTGTTTTTTTTTTTTTTTTTTTTTTTTATGCAACCCTCCCATACAAGCCACATTTGTGGAGAATTTTTCAAATTGTTGTCACATGCACATAATGACCAGTCTCTCATAAATTCCTGCAACTGCTTCAGAGCTGATGTAGGCCTTTTGATAGCCTCTCTGACCAGTTTCCTCCTAGCTCTTCCATACAGTTGGAAGATGTCCTGATCCAGGAAGGGTCTGTGTTTTACCAAATTCCTTCCACTTCTTAATAATAGATTTCACAGTGCTTCTAGGCATTGATAAAGCCTTTTTTTGCATCCATCTCCTGACTTGTGCCTGTCCACAACTTTCTCCCAGAGATCTTTTGACAGTGCCTTGCCACCCATAGTTTCCTTAAGTTCCAATACCAGGGACTTTAATGCTCCAGGAAAACGTTTTTTATGCTGAGCTATTTAAAATTAACACAATCAAAAGTCAAATGGCTTTGTGTGCCAATGAGAAGGTGATTAACTACACCTGATTTTTACAGGTCATGTTTAGGAGTGGGTGATCCTTTTTCCAATTCATTAATTCTGTTTTTCATTTTTTTTCCTGATATGTTGGGGTTATATCTTTCTTTTTTACAATTTCTTTATTTTTTCCCCTTTTTTCTTTCATATAAACAAGAATGGAATTTTACATAAACAGTCTGAATATCATACATCGAATTTCCATATTTATACATAGTAAAAAGAAAAACATAACAATTCCTTCTATTTCCTTTACCTCTTGCTTCCCTTATAGTGTAATATATAAATCCAAGGAAAAAAAAAAAGCTAAGTTGATGGTAATGTATGGGGACGACGTAGAGGAAACTCCTCCCTCTGAATTCGGTCCCACATACCCTATGTCTGGTCCTGGGTTGGTACTATTCCCAGCCAGGCCAAAGTTTTATGGTTATCTTCTTATTTCTCATCTCTCCCCTTTATTTCCATCCTTGTTCCCCCCCTCAAAAAAAAAAATTAATCCCACCCCAAACCACCCCCCTCAACACCCCCACAAACCAAGAAGGGGAGGGGGAGAGGGGAAGTTCTCATCTCCTTCCCCTATATCTCCCCCTCCTCCCCCCTAGATCGCATCAATCTGTCTCTTTCCCTCCTCCGAAGAGATATAAAGATTCCATGGTGTCCATATTTCTAAGTAGGTTTTTCTTCTTTTCCTAGCTGTCCATATTAGGTCTTCCATCCTGTTCACCTCCTCAACTTTCTTCAGCCACATGCTCACACTAGGGGGTTGTGTTTGTTTCCACCTAAGTGTTATACATGCCTTGGCTGTGTTTACCAAGTGACACAGGATGGAATTCCTATTTATATTCCCCGGGATCTCTGACAAATGCAAGAGAAATACTGCTGGGTCCTCCCGTATTTCTACTTCACTGAATTTTTGAATAATCTCTCGTACATCCTTCCAATATTTCTCAATTTTTGGGCATGACCAAAATATATGTAGAAAATTTCCCACTTCTTTCTGACACCTCCAACACTTACTTGATGTATGAGGGAAATATTTTTGAAGTTTTTCTGGTGTTCTGTACCACTGTGAAATGATTTTATAATTAGTTTCTTGTAGTTTTGTACATGTTGCTGTTTTAAAGATAGATTGTATCATATTTTTCTTCTGCTCCTCTGAAAAAGTCCTTCCTAGGTCTATTTCCCACTTCCAAAAGAAGGGTAGCTGAAAATTTTCTACTGGTTTAATCAATAACGCGTACATTTTCGAAATTACATGCGTAATTGGCTCCTTTTCCATACAGAGTTTCTCAAATGGCATATAGCCACGGTCTAATAACTCTGGCGCTATCTCTGTACTTAAAAAATGTCCTAGTTGTGCCGCCTGCCAGAAATCTAATTATCCATCATCTCCTGCATTGTTGGCCATTTGCCTATTTTTATGAAATGCGAGGCTTGATATATTCCTTTTTTAATCAGCTTGTCAAAAGGTCCTTTCTGTATGCCTAGTATGAATCGGGGATTACCTAATATAGGGACTAGAGGGGAATTCTGTGTCGATATTTATTCTTAACTAGGGATGAGCTTCGTGTTCAAGTCGAACGTACGTTCGACTCGAACATTGGCTGTTCGTCCGTTCGGCGAAATCCGAACTCTTGGTCCGTTCGCGTCAAAATTCGTGTGGCGCGCACGGCCCACAATGCACTGCGATGGCGCAGTGCATTGCTGGCTCATGATTGGCCAAGCATGCACTGTGACCCCGCATGCTTGGCCAATCGCAGCGCCAGCAGCGAGGAGAGCCATGATTGGCCACAGACAGGATGCCTGTGGCCAATCATAGCTCAGGCTGTGTAGTGCACGCCCCACACTATATAAGGCCGCCTTTGAGGCAGCCTCGTGTAGTGTGTTGGCATCTGAAGCAGTGGGTGTTCTGTGTACCTTCAACACAGTTACACACCGATCGTTTTTGGCTGATTTCCTATCTTGCTCTTGTGTAGTGGTTATTGTCTGTGCCCTGACCGCAGTATACACCGCGATATTCACCTCACCTATATAGCTAGTGATCCATCTTTAATAATAGAGCTTGCAGTCAGTAGTGTTAGGAGATAGTGCGTGCTGTCTGTGTGCTCTGTACCCAGTACATACCGCTATAATCCACCTACATAGCTGTTCTCTATTTGAGCCCAATTGCCATCTGCAGGAGTTATTGGAAGTTGTGTGTGCCTCCAGCACAGCACAGTATACATCTGTATATACCCCTTTATCTCTGCTGTTTTCTGGTTATTGTCTGCGTGCCCTGACCGCAGTATACACCGCGATATTCACCTCACCTATATAGCTAGTGATCCATCTTTAATAATAGAGCTTGCAGTCAGTAGTGTTAGGAGATAGTGCGTGCTGTCTGCGTGCTCTGTACCCAGTACATACCGCTATAATCCACCTACATAGCTGTTCTCTATTTGAGCCCAATTGCCATCTGCAGGAGTTATTGGAAGTTGTGTGTGCCTCCAGCACAGCACAGTATACATCTGTATATACCCCTTTATCTCTGCTGTTTTCTGGTTATTGTCTGCGTGCCCTGACCGCAGTATACACCGCGATATTCACCTCAGCCTAAGGCCCAATTTTTCTGCCCCTGTTTAACAGGGGCGTTTAAGTACAATTTTTGATGCAATGCTTTGCAGCAGGGCTAATTCCAGCAAAAAAACTAGAGTATATGGAAGAGGTTGCAGTGTGGTGGCACCAGCAGCAGTGCCTAAGGCCAAATTTTTCTGCCCCTGTTTAACAGGGACATGTAATTACAATTCTTGATATAATATTTCACAGGAGGACCCCTTCCTGTGCCCACCCAGAGTAACGGTGAGGACTTATAGTGTTGTGGCACCAGCACCACAACCACCAAAGGTAAATTTTTCTACCACTGTTCAACAATGGCATGTAATTACAATTCTTGATATAATCGTTCACAGCAGGGCGCTCCAGCGCCCACCAAGAGTCACTTTGAGGGCTTACAATGTTGTGGCAAAACCAACACCTTGTTCCGCCATTTCTGCAGAGCATATAGGGCAGGCCCCTACTTTCAAACATCCAACTTACAAACATCTCCTACTTGCAAACTGAAGGAGACAACAGCAAGTGAGATGAAAAAAGATGGACGACAAAACAAATTATACAGGGGTGATAACCCTTCCCTATGTTTTCCAAAAAGCTTAAAAATAGTTTTTTTGACTGGAGCTACACTTTAAAAATGTACCAGTTGAAAATTACAAACAGATTCAACTTAACACAACAAACCTACACAGTCCCTGTCTTGTTTGCACCGCCTGTATACTGCTGTTCTGAGTATATAGGGCCTGGGGGCCACATGCATTTCCTTTTTTTAATATGGGTACAGGGTTCCCCTTAATATGCGTACAAGACCCAAATAGGCTGGTAATGGGCAGGGAGGGCTACCCATGCCATTTTTCTCAATGATTTTCAACCATATTGCAGGAACCAGATATAACATTAAAACCGCAAGCAGTTTTAAATGGTGTTATTTCCGTTTAATGTCATTTTGTGCAGGGACTGTTCTAAACACGGGAAACACGTGGCACTTCACAGGCATACTACAGACACCCCCCCCAGGCACCATATTTAAAGGAATATTTCACTTTTTTTTCACTTTAATCGTCATTAAAATCAGTGCTCCCGCCAAAACGGCCGTTTTTAAAACTTTTTTTTGCATTGACCCATGTCCCCTGAGGCAGGAGTCAGGTCCCCAAACCCTTTTTAGGACAGTATCTTGCATATTAGCCGTTAAAATTAGCACTTTCCATTTCGAACGTTCGAGTCCCATAGACTTCAATGGGGTTCTAACGTTCGTAACGAACGTGGGGTCCGTTCGAAAGTTCTGGTGCGAACCGAACCGGGGGGTGTTCGGCTCATCCCTATTCTTAACTAAGAGATTGTAACATATCTGTAGTGTGGGTCCTATTGTAGGATGTAACTTCGTATCCGATGTCAGGTTTCTATAGCACCAAGGTGCCCTATGTAATAGCTCCCTACATTGTGCTTGCTCTAAATTTACCCATATTTTCTGGTCTCCATGTCGACACCAGTCCAACAGTCGGCCTAGATGTATTGCCTGATAATATTTATATATATGTCCGGTGTTGCCAGTCCCCCGTAATGCTTCGGTAATGTTAATAGTGTCCTCCGTATCCTTGGTTGTTTATCTGCCCATATAAATTTCATGAATAATGTTTGTATAGTTCTAAAAAATTTCCTTGGCATTGGAATTGCCTGGAGGAGGTACAGGAGTTTTGGCAGAATATTCATCTTGATTATATTATTTCTTCCAAACCAAGAATGTATTCCCCTATGCCATCTCTCCAGGCATCCACGTACCATCTTCAATACCGGCGCAAAATTTAATTCATATATTTTATTGGGGTCTGTTGCAATCATTATTCCTAAATATTTCAGCCCTTGATCCGTCCAATTAAATTTATAATTTAGTTTTATTAATCTCGTCATTTTCTCTGGGACTGCTACCATCAAGGCTTCTGACTTGGAACAGTTTATTTTAAAGTAGGATAGTATACTGTATGCCTCAATTTCCTTAAATAGATTTGGGAGCTAAATTGTCGGATTCGTCACTGTAAAAAGCATATCATCTGCATATGCTGCCACTTTATTACGAGTTCCTCCTATGGTTATTCCTTGGATATCCCTGTTAAGCCTTACTCTACATAGCAGTGGTTCGAGGGTCAACGCGAATAACAAAGGGGACAGTGGACATCCCTGTCTGGTCCCATTTGTTATCGGAAAAGATGAAGATACCACTCCGTTTACTCTTACTTGAGCTGTGGGTTTTTCATACAAACTTGCTATCCAGCCTGTCATTTTCCCCCCTAACTTTATATGTCGGAGTACCGAGAACATGAACCCCCACCCTACCCGGTCAAAAGCCTTTTCTGCATCTGTTCCTAAAAATATGCAGGGGGTCTCGGCGGAGTTGGCTGTATGCATTAAGTTTAAGGCCTTGATAGTATTGTCTCTTGATTCTCTTGTTGGGACAAATCCCACTTGGTCTTGATGAATCAAAGAGGGCAAATACTGTTGTATCCTCAAGGCCAATATTTTACTGAATATTTTCAGATCCGCGTTCAGCAAGGATATTGGCCTATAACTTCCACATTGTTTCGGGTCTTTACCTTCTTTCTGTATCACTGTAATTGTAGCTTTAACTGTTTCTGAGTGGAAAGTCGATATGTCTCCTATTTCATTGAACAATTTAACCATATATGGGCATAATTCCGGCATAAGCATCTTATAATACTGGGCTGAGAATCCATCTGGGCCAGGTGCTTTCCCACTTTTTATCTGTTTTATCGTGTTTTGTACCTCATCTAGTGTGATTGGCGATTCCATCTCCTCCCGTGCAGTGCTTGTCAGAGACAGCATTTCACTTGAGCTTATACAGGTCCTTCTCAAAAAATTAGCATATTGTGATAAAGTTCATTATTTTCATTATTTTCTGTAATGTACTGATAAACATTATTATTTCATATATTTTAGATTCATTACACACAACTGAAGTAGTTCAAGTCTTTTCTTGTTTTAATATTGATGATTTTGGCATACAGCTCATGAAAACCCAAAATTCCTATCTCAAAAAATTAGCATATCATGAAAAGGTTCTCTAAACAAGCTATTAACCTAATCATCTGAATCAACTAATTAACTCTAAACACCTGCAAAAGATTCCTGAGGCTTTTAAAAACTTCCAGCCTGGTTCATTACTCAAAACCGCAATCATGGGTAAGACTGCCGACCTGACTGCTGTCCAGAAGGCCATCATTGACACCCTCAAGCAAGAGGGTAAGACACAGAAAGAAATTTCTGAACGAATAGGCTGTTCCCAGAGTGCTGTATCAAGGCACCTCAGTGGGAAGTCTGTGGGAAGGAAAAAGTGTGGCAGAAAACGCTGCACAACGAGAAGAGGTGACCGGACCCTGAAGAAGATTGTGGAGAAGGACCGATTCCAGACCTTGGAGGACCTGCGGAAGCAGTGGACTGAGTCTGGAGTAGAAACATCCAGAGCCACCGTGAACAGGCGTGTGCAGGAAATGGGCTACAGGTGCCGCATTCCCCAGGTCAAGCCACTTTTGAACCAGAAACAGCGGCAGAAGCGCCTGACCTGGGCTACAGAGAAGCAGCACTGGACTGTTGCTCAGTGGTCCAAAGTACTTTTTTCGGATGAAAGCAAATTTTGCATGTCATTCGGAAATCAAGGTGCCAGAGTCTGGAGGAAGACTGGGGAGAGGGAAATGCCAAAATGCCTGAGGTCCAGTGTCAAGTACCCACAGTCAGTGATGGTCTGGGGTGCCATGTCAGCTGCTGGTGTTGGTCCTCTGTGTTTTATCAAGGGCAGGGTCAATGCAGCTAGCTATCAGGAGATTTTGGAGCACTTCATGCTTCCATCTGCTGAAAAGCTTTATGGAGATGAAGATTTCATTTTTCAGCACGACCTGGCACCTGCTCACAGTGCCAAAACCACTGGTAAATGGTTTACTGACCATGGTATTACTGTGCTCAATTGGCCTGCCAACTCTCCTGACCTGAACCCCATAGAGAATCTGTGGGATATTGGGAAGAGAAAGTTGAGAGACGCAAGACCCAACACTCTGGATGAGCTTAAGGCCGCTATCGAAGCATCCTGGGCCTCCATAACACCTCAGCAGTGCCACAGGCTGGTTGCCTCCATGCCACGCCGCATTGAAGCAGTCATTTCTGCAAAAGAATTCCCGACCAAGTATTGAGTGCATAACTGAACATAATTATTTGAAGGTTGACTTTTTTTGTATTAAAAACATTTTTCTTTTATTGGTCGGATGAAATATGCTAATTTTTTGAGATAGGATTTTTGGGTTTTCAGGAGCTGTATGCCAAAATCATCAATATTAAAACAAGAAAAGGCTTGAACTACTTCAGTTGTGTGTAATGAATCTAAAATATATGAAAGTCTAATGTTTATCAGTACATTACAGAAAATAATGAACTTTATCACAATATGCTAATTTTTTGAGAAGGACCTGTATATTAGTTTATCTTAGCCTGATCTGATGCTCTCAGGTTCAAATTATACAGTGAGGAGTAAAAATCGCCAAACACACCAGCAATCTGTTCTGGCATCCACTCTTCCTCCCCATCTTTTTTCCTAATTGTAGGTATGTATGTCTTTGTTTGTATTTCCCGTAATGCTCTCGCCAATTGTTTTCTGCATTTATTGCCGGATTCATAACTACACTTACGTCCTATCTGAATTGCCATTTTAGCTCTGTACTGTAACAGATCTGTCACTTGCCTACGTGTACTTATTAATTCTTGTTCAACTTCTAAATTCTGAGCATGTTTATGTTGGGCTTCTAAGTGTTGCATTTTTGCTAAAAGTTCTGTTAACTTAGTTTCTCTTTCCTTCTTAATCCTTGCTCCATGCTTAATCAGTACTCCTCTAATTACTGCCTTGTGCGTTTCCCAGATTGTTCCCGAGGAACTTTCTGGACCTTCATTCTCCTGAAAAAAGAATTTTATCTCCTTTCGGACATCCTCCAGCACTAAGGGGTCTTGAAGGAGGCTCTCATTGAGTTTCCACATCCTGGGGGGTTAAATGTTTTTTCCCATTAGATTATATTTTAAAAAGATTGGGGCATGATCTGACCAGGTAATTAAACCAATAGTGGCTTCCTTAACTGAGGATAGTTGTTTATGCGGAATAAAGAATATATCTATCCGTGAGTACACTCTATGTGGATTAGAAAAAAAAAGAGTAGTCTCTTTCCTTGGGGTGTAATAATCGCCATATATCTACCAGTTTTGTTTCTATTATTGCCTGAGATATCCTCTTTCTTATTTTAGGTGTCACTGACGATGTCCCGGATGAGGTGTCTTCACTAGGGATTAATGGGATATTAAGGTCTCCCCCCATAATCAACTGTCCTTCTACAAATTCCATAGGTTTATCAAATGTCTCTTTAACAAAAGAGTCTTGTTGTATATTGGGGGCATAATATGTTGCTAATGTTACTCCTATACCTCCTATAGTCCCCTTTACGAACAAATACCTTCCCTTTGCATCTATCAAGGAATCTCTGTGATTCCATGCTACTGTATTTGATATCATAATGGTTACTCCCTTGGTTTTGGAATCCGGATTGAATGCGTGGTAGACCATTGGATAACCCGTATTCCTTAACAAAGGGAGATTGTTTTCTCTGAAATGCGTTTCTTGAATAAACGCTACATCTATCTTCAGTCTCTTTAAATCATGGAATAACATTCGTCTTTTTTCAGGGACATTCAATCCCTTTACATTCAAGGACATTATTTTTAAAGTTTCCATATCTCTTTGGAAAGAGAGGCAAAACAAAAAAAAAGAAAGAAGAAAAAAAAAACCCCTTTAAGTCTACCCCCTCCCACCCCCCTCCCGTCCGATTTACTACTCCCTCCCTCCCTCACTACCAATCCCTGGGTTGGCCGTTTGCCCACGGCCTCCCCACGAATCTCAAAGCTCTACTGCTTTTAACCACTCAATTTCCGGACCCTCCGGATTATGAGTGTTGACCTAATGGGGTTTTGTGGTTGTGCATGGCTGCTCCAGGCCGAGCTTTCCCCGTGCACTCCGCCAGTTTTTTATAATAACACGTTTTCTAATGTCACCTGTTACTTCACTACACATTGTGTCTACTCCAACATGGCTCTTGCAAAAGAAAGGAGAGATCGCAGAAGAGAGAAAAAAAAAAAAGAGAGACCAAATTAAATATGTCCGACCATATCCGTGTGTGTATATATATATATATATATATATATATATATATATATATATATATATATATATATATATATATACACATGCATACATACGTGTACCCACATTTGTCCACCACTTAAGCTTCTCCTATGTTTATATTGATCACACCCCCCTCATTCCCATTTTCCATATCTCCTCTCTGTTTCTCTCTCCCCTCCTCCAAGAGCCATATTGTGTATCAACCTTATTCCAACAATACAATACATTAATACACTAATACAGCAATACAATAACACCATTCATTCCCTGATGAAGTCACATGTCCACGTGACGATACGCGTAGGATTGGACTAGGAGGATACCGGAAGTGACGTTCGTAGTACACACTACCTGCTCGTTCGTTTGATGCTGTCGCTTCGTGTAAAGTTTTTTTGCATTTATGGTTTATGCTAAATGTGAGTACCCTGGACTGTGTCCTTTTAAAAAATAAAGTTCGGATTGCATTACATACTTCACTATTAGCATTTTCTCTTCTCCTATGGATGCATATGCTACCTTTGACTGAGGACCGAGAGAGGGGGGCATCCACTGTTGTTTACATCTACCACCTGCTCAAAAGGATATATGCTGTTCCCTTACAGCAGTAAGGTAAGGTAGCCATTGCTACCAGTGTGTGGACACCTTGCACGCTATCACCTATGGAATAAAGATTCACTCACGGGATTAGCAGATATTTGCACACAGAGTGGACTTTTTTTCAGTGCATGATCCAATACGGACTGTGGAATATACTTTATACAATATAGTTAATCTGTTTATAATTTTATTGTTATATATATATTTTTTTCTCACTCACGGGATTACCAGAGATTTGCACATAGAGTGGATTAATATATTTTTTGCAGTGCATGATTTAATGCGGACTGTGAAATATACTTTATATAATTTATTTATTATTTATTATTTATTATTTTTTATTATTTTTTATGATTCTATTGTCATATATGTATTTTTTCCTTGTTGCACCTTTGATATTAGATTATTGAGTGTTTTTTAATCACGCTGCAGATCCTACTATCACTGCAATCTGTGCACTTTGGATATATTATATACCTACCCGAGCACTTGTATGCACTTTATTGAATGCACCTTTTTGATGCTAAATCATGCGTTTATAGTTTGTAGGAATATTCACTTTTAATTTTGTACATTGTGTACTTCACATATTTACTGCTATATTTATTTAAGGAGCGCAACACCACTTTCATACATTTGTTTTTTACTCACTCAGGGGAGGGTTTGAACCCCTGTCGGTGCTTTGCTGCAACCATAATCTTTTTTGTTTGTGTATTTTCCTTTTTCTATAATTACTGTGGCGCGAGGGTAATCTTTCTTTACAACACCATACATTCCTCATCCTTTTTCAACTAAGAGGAAAAAAGGGTACCCGAAGGGTACATCTCATGGAAGTATTTTATTCATCTTTAGGTTCAGATAGGGGGGTCCAATCCCATGGGCCTTCCATTTCCCCCAGGTCCCTGACTATGTGCTTTTATTTTATTAATGATGATATTAGTGATTAGTGATATTAGTGATTAACAATGTTTGTTATTAAACTTAAATAAAAAAATAAAAATAAATAAAAAACAAGAACAAACAATTCCTTGTGTTATTATTAAATATACTCTCCTTCTCTAACCCTCCCTCACCTGCTCATTATCTCTCCCATTATCCCTCCCAAAGTCCAAGCCCACCTTTGTGCCACCATCATATGTATTCACTAACCCACCTCTCCTTTACCCCCTCCCTCTCTCAAAAAAAAAAAAAGATTTATATACCCCCCCCCCCCCCCCAACACTTCTAAAAAAAAATCAATCCCAAAAAAAGGACACGGCAAACCCCTATCCTCACATTTTCTCCCAACCATCTCTTTACCCCCTCGTGAAATATAATATTCTCCTAAGTGACCACCTCTTCTAGGAACCTAGGTTATGTAAGTTCCCCAAGGGACCCGATCCCCCCCCTCTCCCCCTTCCCTCCTTCTCTCCCTCCATATTTATATATATATAATCATATGATCATATTTATGTATTTATCTTGAACTCTCCATCTATATCTCCTATCCTATTCCCCCTCCGTCCCACCCCCCTCCCTCCTCCAAACCTCCTCCTCCCACCTGCTACCCCCACCTCATCCCTCATTATCTCCATTCATACCAATCCAAAAAAACAAACAAAATGGGAACAGATCTCACTCCACTCATACTTCTCAAATCATCATGGGAGGAAGTAATTAAACAAGTTGGGAACCTGGTCGATGGGGGAAGAGGAGAAAAAAAAAAAAAAAAAACAGAAAACGCAGAAAAACAAATTCTGAGGTATGGCTTAATTTGGCTTAATTTCCAGCGTGTGTCCCAGTATACTGTAACATATTTCTCTCTTCCTTCTCACTCCCTCTCCTCCCTCTCCTTCCCTCCTATATTTCTGGCTTTTTTCTCTGTAGCAGAGAGAGTGGGAGTCTCCAATTCGGCACCATAAACGGCTCAACACCTATGAAGGCAAATAGCTTTGAAAGATCGCTGTAAAGTCGCAATGAGCATGTAGATGTTCCTTTTCTTATTACCACAGCAAGCGGGTATTTCCATCTGTATGTGTATCCCTCCCGTCGTACACAGTCCAAGACAGTTCGCAACTGTGCTCTGCGCTGTAATGTGGCCCGCGAAAGGTCAGGTAGAAGCTTCACTACTGACCCCTCTATCTCAATAGTGCCGGACTCCCATGCCTTCCTCAGCAGAGTCTCCTTATGCGCATACCTATGGAGGCGGCAAATTATATCCCTGGGTCTTTGGGGGTCTATCGATTTAGGTCCTAGCGCCCTGTGTACTCTGTCCAAGTCCATGTTAGCCGGGACATTACCCTCTAAAACTTTGTGAAAGACGCTCATAACCTTCCCCTGCAAGTCCTCCTGTTCAGCGACTTCAGGGACGCCTCGGAGCCTCAGGTTACAGCAACGGCTGCGATCCTCGAGTTCCTCGATCTGAAGCTGCATCTCCGCCGTCGTCTCGCCATGCTCCTTACTCTCCCTCTCCACTCTCTCTATTTTTCCTCCAAATGAGGACACTCTTACCTCCCCCGCTGTCAGGCGGTCGGAGATGAGCTGGATCTCAGTATGCACCTGCTGGATCTCCGCACGGTGAGTCTCCTCCACTCTCTTAATGAGAACCTCTATATCGGCCTTCGTTGGTAAAGCCTGAATTAGACTCTTCAGATCCTCTGCTTCTGATCGTATATAGCGGGGGGCAGCCTCCTCGTCTTCCACTCCGCTGTTCCCTGCATCAATTGAGCTCTTCATCTCTCCTCTATTCAGCTGCACACTCACCGCCTCACGGGGCTTGGCTGTATCCGTGATCTCAGCGATATGCCCGGCAGCCGACATCCGCCTAGGGGAGAAATACTGCTGTATAGCAGACTGGGGGCCACCGCACCCTGCAGCTCTACGGGAGGTTTTCGTTTCCCTCTGTCTAGGTGCGCTCATCCCGGGATCTTCAGGCACAAATCTCCTGTGACTGGCGGTTCTGCTCGGAGCACAGACTCTGCGCGCCCTCACTCAGCCATGCTCAGACCCGGGGTTATATCTTTCATTTGGAGTAAATACAGCTGGATAAAACAAAAACTGCGTCTTTCTTCATTTTTAGGATGAAAAGCAACAAAATGGGATTATTTTAGAGAGGGATTCTTTTTTATACCTATTGTATATAACATTGCTTGTGGACTCTATAACTTTCTTATAAGCTAAATAATAAACACAAATTTGGGTTATTTTCACCAAATAAATGAAGCAGAATTTTGGTTTAATTTTTTTTGAAGAAAGATTATTTATTTGCAAAATTGTATAACAGAAATTAAGAAAAACATGTTTTTTCAAAATTCTAATTCATTTATCAAAAAAAAAAAAAAAACTGTGGTGATTAAATACCACCAAATGAAAGCTCTTTTTGTGTGAACAAAAGAACATGATTTGTTGCACACACACCCACCAAAACAATGTTTCAGTCACTAGCCTTGAACAGAACTATGTATGCTAAGTACAGTATCATTTTGAAACAAGTGACAAAAAAACAATAACATTTCAACAAGGATATATTAGTCTTGATTGAAAAACAGAGAGCTCAGGAAATACTGTAGGGGGAAAAAAAGAACAAACTCTCAGTACTGCACATAAAGAAAATATGCCCAGTAACTTTATAAATAGTGATGAGACACAGTTCCTAAACAGCTCGCTACTATTCCTTGTATGATGTGTTTACACTGTTTTGTGAATAGACACCCACTGGATTATGGGTTGCTCTTGCCCCTGTCGTCATCACACTGATTTACTATTAGGAACTAGTAAAAACACAATATTTTCTATTAGGGCCCTTGATGGTTACTAGCATTTGCAGTTTACTGCATCCCTTAATACAGTTTGAACCAACAGTTGGCAGGGTATGTGCACACACCAGGGAAAGTTAAAGTGAAATTTAACCCAAAATGAAAGTTCTGCTTGGCCTCCCACCCCCCTCCTTTGATGGTAGCCGGTAGATAGTTTTGACAGGTCCCCGCTCCCATTTCCGCTGGGATTGCCTAGGTGCTCCAGGTAGAAGTTTGGCCCCTTCCTGCCTACCCACAACCTCCTGGGACCTGTCATGTGTGGGCTTCAGGACCCCTCATATAGTGCAGTGCAGCTCACACATGGGGATCTGGCTGTGGAGCTGCAGGGGGTCACAGCCAGCTTCCTACAGTCACCATAGTGGCACTGGGGCAAAATTTGATATGCGGACAAGAGCAGGTACACACTGTGTGCATTCGGTTCCAAGCACCTGCTCCTGCCTGCATGTCAAAATTTGACACGCGTCCTGGGGGATTTCAGACTTGGGCACTTAGATAAAAATAATGGGGGGGGGGGCACTCGCATCAAGATTGGACTAACAGTGGAGGGGATTTTAATTGTGAGTCTATACGCTGTGTGCATGTTAACATATGGCACAGTCCTTGTACTCAAAAATATTCTTTAATTACAGTGCTACAAGTAAAAGTCTAAGCCCTTGTACACATGATCAGAAAATCTGATGGAAAATGTCAGATTGGACCGTGTTATTGGATAATCCGACCATGTGTGGGCTCCATCTGATTTTTTCGGTCGGAATGTCCGACCGACAAAGTTTGAGAGCTGGATATAAAATTTTCCGACAACGTGATCCGATGCGCGTCAATTCCTATCATGTGTAGCCTAGTCCGACGGACAAAGTGCCACGCATGCTCAGAATAAATTCTGGGACGGAAGCGCTCGGTCAGGTAAAACTACCGTTCGTAATCGATATAGCACATTCGTCACTTGGCAATGTTAAAAATTGTTGCAGCGCATTCTCTTTTTCTTTATAATGTTACAAGAATGACGTTGTTTTGCTGCTCATATTCACACAGACTTCTCCAAAACGTATTTCTTCATTCTTTTTCCCCATTTCATGAATACAATATTTTAATTAGTCAGATCTCCCCAATCATTTTTGATTTGATTTTCTGTAAATTTTGTGGTTGGTTTTTTAATCAAGATCTCCTTTTATAACATTTTGCTCATCTTCGTAATTTTTTTGGTGTGTTTTGTGTGTCAACTTACCACAACATCATTATTATACTTATTACCACTAATGTCTATTGATATGTGAAACACTTTCTAAAATCAGCAATTAGTGAGCAAAAATCAAGTTAACATCATTAATTTTTACTCCAAAAATATGTAGAACAATACTATACCTGGCTCAAGCTGGGCTCCTCCAGTTCTTCCTGTCTGGAAGGCCCAGGTTGGGCATCGGAAGCCTAAGCAGGGGTGGAATGAAGCGTAGAAGGAAGCGTGGAAGGAAGAGTAGAGAGGGATTCCATGACCTCAGCCTGGTCTGACAGAAAATGCATCCTCTCATAGTACCACAGCCTGGGGACATAAACTTTATCTGTTGCTGCTCCAGTTTTCATGGACTTCAGCACCTTCTTGCGCTCCCTCAGATATGTACTCCTCAGGCCACCAATTTTATTTTTTAAATAGATGATGTCTGCCCTGGGGGACCACCGGCTTCACAAACTCCAGCATTTTCTCCATCGCTGCCTGCCTCTTTAATTTGTTGCTGTAGTGGGGATGTGTAGCTTGCCACAAACAGGGCAGCTCCCTGTACTTGTCGATGAACAGAGGGAGGAAACTGTGGTCATTAAACTCATCCATATTCTTATCTGCAAGACGCAACACAAGACAAACCCTAATGTCAGGCTAAACTCTCCTAATCTTGTCCCAATATAGGCCTCAATCTAGAAGCAGTATAGGCTAGTGATGTACCAAGTTAAAATTGTACCTTCGTTTGAAGCTCCTCCCTCTGCTCACAGATCATACGTACGACACACGTGTGTTGCGTTTTATATACAGTGCGCATGCGTGAAACTCTGCCCACCCCTGACGTTCATTCTAGTCTATTCCCCGCCCCTTCTCTTTCGGCGCAGTGGGGAGAGCACATGGTGGAGACACAGCATGGGCATGATAATAATTCCACTTAGGAGGAGGAGGACGAGGAAAGCCCGGAGCCAGAAACGTCCCGATCCCGGAGGAGAAGATTTAAGGCCTCAAATATGTCTTTTGGAGAGATGTTGGAGATGGTGGACATATTGAAGAGGAACGACTATGATGGAAAGTATGGACCTTACCCAAACCCAAATGTCAGAAAGGCCAAGATCATGACTAAAGTTGTGAAGAGTCTTCAGAAGAATTTTGGGGTACGACGATCCAAGGATCAACTGAGGAAACGCTGGTCAGACCTGAAAATGAGGGAGCACGATCAGTACAGAAGGATCAAGCGAGTTCTTCAAAAACGTAAGTAGTTGTCGTGTGTTCATATTATTATTATTGCTTGCATACTGCTCCGTGTGCTTTGATTTAATGTTGTACAGTTTAAAATGGCCACTTTCATGTTCATGGGTTCAATCGTTCGTAATAAACATAGTTCATTAGTCCACTCCAAAAACGATGTTTTGCCAAGTTGCACTTGACTACATTTGTTCACACAACAGGTAAGTTATTCCAGCTTTAGAAAGTTTCAAAAATAATGTTTTCACCTTTGAACTCTGCCAAAAAACACAATTGTATGACACTTCCAAGCAATGTTTCATATGCCTATTTCTGCCCTCAAATATCTGTGTGCTAAGTATTCCTTTTTTACATTCTCATAGGGGAGAGAAGACTCAGGATGTCTGAGGACACCAGGGACCCCACACCTCCCAAAGAAGGGGAAATACCAACACCAGAAGCTGAGGGGGAGGAGGAAGGAGAGATTGTAGAGATTGGCAAAATTGGCACCAAGTTGTTGTTTTCTGTGACAATGGGTATTATCTACTAAAGGCAAATCAACTTTGCACTCCAAGTGCAGTTTCAGGTGTACTTTTGCAGTGCACTTGTAGTGCATAGTGGATTTGCCTTTAGTAAATAACACCCACAGTGCTTTTTAAATTTCCACAATCACGCCATTTTCGTGACCCCACATATTTCTGCCATGGTGCTGAAAATGAGCAATATTTTTTGTCAGTAATGCACTACATACATTAACAACAAAAACAAGGTGTGTGTAGCAGACCCACAACCTAATAAGATTATCTAAAGAAGAGACTGTCACTGCATCAGGCTGTGAAATTGGGTTTGCACTGTTGTAGAAAAAGGCCCAAAAAAAACACAACAAAATACCTATGAGACACCTAAAAAAAAGCCAAGCAGTAAATGAAAACAAAGATTATTGGAGTTTCAAAGAAAAATGTATTAAAAAAATGCCTCTCAGACATTGTCTGGCATATCGATGCCCCCCCCCCACCCACAAAGTACTCCACATATCTTGTTCTGACCTTGTGGGTGCTTTGGGGGGGGGACAAGCCAGGATGGCCAGCTTCAAGGGCCGTCAGGTTGGCATTTTCAGGTAAGTCTGCATCAGGCCCAACTGAGGCCACATAGTTGCTGAGTGTTTTTAAAAAAAATTGTGCAGAATGCAGCACGAAAGCACAATATGATTGAGTTTATATTCCGCCTTGTAGATTGGAGTCAAAAATAGGCGGAATCGGCTGGCCATTACCCTGAAAGTGTTCTCCACTACTCTTCTGGCTCTGGCCAGCCGGAAATTAAAGATCCTCTGGTCCGGGGAGAGGGTCCTCACCGGGAAAGGCTGCATCAGATGGTTTGCCAGAGTAAACACCTCATCCGTGACGAAAACGAAGGCGGAGTCCTTCCACATTCTCCTCTGGAGGTGGCAAGCCCAGACTGCCACTTTGGAGATGCCAGTAGAACTCCATCCACGAGAACACTCCACCATCCGACATCCGGCCATTTTACCCCACATCCACATACAGGAAGTCATATTTCGCTGACGCCACCGCCAACATCACGATACTATTATACCCCTTGTAATTATAATAGTAGGCCCCCGAGTTGGGGTGTGGGACGATGCGGACGCGTTTCCCATCAATTGCACCTCCACAATTGGGAAAGTCCCAACGGCTGGCAAAGTGGGAGGCCACAGTCTGCCATTCCTGTGGCGTTGAAGAAAACTGGAGTCAAACAAGAAAAAAAAAATAGTCATTTTGCACATCAACATTGCAAGCAGATTAGACACAACAATTTTTGGCCAAGATCAGTATAACATTTTTGCTATTACATTCTGCTATTACCTATCAAGATAATAATAGGAGAAAAAAAAACTTTAAACTGTAGCATTTGAAAGTATTGAGGCAGGCCCTTGCACTACATGGTTTGGTGAATTCATCCATAAATCTGACCACAAAAGAGGTAGGTATGGTGTGTATTGGGTTTGGCAAAGTCAGCAGATAGAGGATTGCTATCAGCTGAACTAGCAGTTGGGGAGAGGGGGGTTCCTAATGAGTTTGGCTCACCAAAAAAAAAAAAACCTCTGGCACTCTGCATGAATTTAAGCACACACATAACATTTGTACACATTTTAGGGGGTGTTTGGGGGAAAGCAATACTATGGAGCTGACAAAATACATTGCTAAGTGACTAGGATATAGGTTTATGGGCCCAGAAGAGCATGCTGGGGAAGATAGTGAAGGAAAATATGCATGAAGGACAAAAAAGGAACTTTAAAAGCTTCCAGCATGGGGCACAGCATATCAATTACAGCATACCGCAATCATGGTAATTAGGGAATGAGGGAAGAAATACAATACATTAGCAAACATTAAATACATAGAATGTGATGTTAAAGGAGAAAAACTTGCCTTAATATAGTCCTTCTGCAGGACCTGTATGATGGCAGAACAGGTCTCTGGAATAATGATTCCCAGAGCCTGGGGGGAGATGCCTGTCGAGAACTTGAGGTCCTGAAGACTTTTCCCTGTCAACAAGTACTGCAATGTGGTGATGAGCCTCTGCTCCAGAGTGATGGCTTGCTGCATGTAGGTATCCTGCCTGCTGATATAAGGGGACAGAAAATCCAGCAGACGGTGAAAAACTGGGGTCCGTCATCCGGAGATAATTCCTGAAATCATCAGGATTATTTTCCCGGATCTCACAAAGCAAAGGCATGTGCGAGAATGGGTCACGCTGGAGCAACCAATTCTTCTCCACAAACTCCTCCTCGCCCTGTTCATGGACTGGGCTTGTGTCAAAGCTAAAAGCCCAACACCAAGCCCCTACACAGCACAAACTCTACGACGAGTACGTACCCTGCTTCAAAACGGTCGGCTGGTCAGAACGTATAAGGCCGCGTACACACGGGCGGATTGTCTGCCCAACTAAGTTCGGCAGGCAATCCGACAGACAGTCCGTTCAAAATTAGCATTAACGGACTTGACCACACACGATGAGCAGACAGTCCGCTGAAAGCGTGCGTGATGACGTGTACAGCACGTACGACGGGACTAGAAAAACGACGTCCTATACACTGCGATGCAACCTTCGGCCGTGTAAACCCTTTCTGAGCATGCGCCATACTTAGTCCGTCCAACTTGCCTACACACGAACGGACTGTCCGCTGAAACCAAGTTTGGACGGACAAAACCAAGTTTGAACGGACTGTCTTACGGAAATTCCGTAAGACTTTGTTCGTCAGATTGTCCGCTGAAAAAGTCCGCTGAAGCCCACACACGAGCGGATTTTCCGCTGAAACACTGTTCAGCGGACTAAGTTGGACAGACAATCCGCCCGTGTGTACGCGGCCTAACAGAAAGCACAGATAAACAGCAAGGCCTGAAAGAACGAACTGAAAACCAGAAACGAGTGGACAACAAGCACTGGAAATCAAAGGGTACTATACTAAGATATAGTCCGCAATGACCAACAAATGCAAACTGACTACACGCACTGATAATCAGATACGCACCGACAAGCACAAACTGAAGAGCAGTAACGATCTGAAGCACAAATCTGAAAAGCGCGAATCGTCTCTAACCAAACTTCTACTAACACACGGTAAACACGAGATCAGCAGAAGGAGCCCAAAGGGTGCCGCACGTGGTGCTGAACTTCCCTTTTCTAGTCCTGTCGTATGCGGTTTACGTCACCTCGTTCTTGTTGACCGGAAATTCCGATAACTTTGTTTGACCGTGTGTATGCAACACCACTTCTGGGCTAAATCCGTCGGAAATTATCCCACGGATTTTGTGGTTGGAATGTCTGACCGTGTGTACAAGGGCTAACAGGGGTCTGTAAAAATATTATTATATTGAGCTGGACTAATGTGCTACGTGTGAACTGTGTATTAGATCAGTAGTGTGGAACTGCTACAACCACCCAATCAGAGTACTCAATCACAAATAAAACAGAATAAATGCAAATAAAAAAAATTGGTGCGTTGCTCCTTTAAATAAAAATTAATCTAAATACTCTGTAATGTATACTTGTGTTAACAATAGCAGGTATAAAAACGTATGGACCATAGGCAAAAATGAATATCCTAACCGGATGTGACGTCACCAGCTCCGCTCGACGCATTGTGTCACTGGTACTTACTCATGACCATCACTACCAGTAAACAAGGAAAAAGGAGGGCGCACCGACCTTGTGCATTACCGATGGTAAATTTTATTAAAAGCTATAACAACAATATTTATACTCACAAATGAGCATTTAAAAGATGCTTATCAGTTGGTGAGACTGCATCTCTGGACACCTGCAACCCGAACCTGATGTCGGAGTGATCAGATGACATCCCAAATGGTTGACGCATTTCAAGGGTGTACCCTGAGCCTAATCGGGCAATGGCTCGTCTCCTCTGGTTACCTCTATATGTATACACGTGCCCATGCCCCAAACGACACCCACCAGAACAAGTCACACCCATCCACATGGACTGACTCCACCTAGTGACTGGTCAAATGCCTATCCTCTGGTAGGCTAAAAGAGCCCCCATCCAGAATTCTGGGATATATTATGGACAGGGATTGATGTGGGTATAATTCCCCCAGAGTGGTCTATATAAAAATAAAAATATAAGAATTTAAATCTAAAAATGTATATTATATATGTATATATATATATATATATTTATAACTGATCAAATTATGTTTTTCAAAAGGCATATCAGTTTAGGCTTACACTGGGGGTCCCTCCAGGGGCATATTGGCACGCGGACACACACAGAGGTCCTAAGGAATGCACAGTGGGTAGAACCGATATTCGGCTATTTTTCCTATATATACAGTCACAATTGAATATAGTTGGCATACAGAGAAAGAATTTAAATTTGAATTAAAAAAGTTTTTGGATAAATTGATTAAAAATTTAAAATATTAAAATTCCATAAAAATCCCGTAAAGACATTTTAACATTAAAACACATATACACGCATGTACATAAACCTAAACACCCCTATATACATATAAACGTGTGTGTGCAACAATACTAAAAACCATTAAAACACATATAAACACGTATCTATGCAGGTATGTACATACATGTTCTACATGCGTGTATGCAATGATACTAAAATTTAAAAAATGCAAGTACAATCATAGACACTTCTATAGGCACATGTTAAGCGCATTACCGTCAACCCACTGTGCATTCAAGCAATGAAAATAAACTATTTTTTGACTATACACCAGAGGAGCAATATTGGAGCTTCCGTGTACATGTTGGACAGAGTCATGATATTTGTACATAGTCAGCAATAAATACGTGTTCACTATGTTCCATTGCTCCAGGGAGAGCCCATTGCACTGCTTTAGTCTGGTAAATTTTCTAAAAATGAACCATGTTAGTTAAAAGTATTGTTACATAAAGATTCATTGTTCTAAAAGATCTAATAAATGCCTTCAACCTAACTATCGAATTAGCCTGTTTGTTCTTCACCTACCCCTTTTGTTATTCATAATAATTTTTCTTGATCATACATCACGGGACACAGGAGCTTCATTACATAGTGGGTTATATAGGCACCTCTGGTGATTGGACACTGGCTAACCCCAATTAAGGAGAATTCCTCCCCTATATAACCTCTCCCATATGGGAGGCACCTCAGTTTTTTCGCCAGTGTCTAAGGTGGTTGGTCACGTAAAACATGTGCTATGAAGATAGCTCTATGCAGGTCCCTGCAGGGGTCTAAGGGCTATGATAACCGGATCCATATCTCGGGCAGATATTTGACTCCCAAGATAATATAGTACCCGGGCCTCGTCATCCGAAGAAACGAGGTTTTGCCTGTAAGTCCTCTCCTTTGGAAGACTGGGCTCTGGGAAAACCAGACTTGGTGTACTATTTAAACAGTGGCACGAAAGTTTCTGGCAGAGTCTTTTACAAGGTCCAGGTAAGAGGTTATGAGAAGGAACCCAAAAAATCCTGAAGGTTGGCACAACTCTGCCCACGGTGATGGGTGAAGGCTGGAATCTGTCTGTTTTCAGCAGTTCCTGCAGCGAGAACAGGTAAGAGAAGTTAATACTATATAAATCATATATTATGGATTTCTTCATGCGAGTAGTTGAATGTCTTACCTGGTTTCCGCCACTAGAGGGAGTAAGAGCAGCCTGATGCATACTTACATGCCTTTCCAAGTATACACGCTCAGTGAAGCCAGTCCCGGATGGCTCACATCCTCCGCTGCAGACTCTGCCACAATAAGGTAAAAAAGAGGTCCCACGTAGTCTGGGGGTCCCGCGCAGCTCTGTAGGTGGTCCTCTTCCCCCCCCTCGGATGCCGGCAGTCCGCGTGCATGCGCTCGTGCACGCACGCTGGGAGTGCTCTGATATTAAATGAAGAAGGGGTGTGGTTGCGGGCCACCAGCGTGCACATCGCTTACTGCGCAGGCGCCAAAGCGGCAATTTTAAAAGCCCAGAACGCCAGGGGGCTGTAAGTGGAGGACACAGAGCTGTGGGCAGTAAGCATCCTAAGGGGTTGGATCCAGGCAAATCTAAGACACCTAATCAGCATCAGGTTGTGCAGTTTAAGCATATATTGTTTATTGTGAGGCTTGTAGCACAACAGTGATTGCACTTTTGTACTAGTACAAAAGCTTTGTAGCTTAGGACTATGTCTCCTCGTAAGAGGGTCTCAGGGGGGGGGGGGGGGTAACAAGGGCACTGGTAAATCACCGCCTAGGTCTAGGGGTCCTAAAGATGCCTGTAGATTACCACCCCCCCCGTACCACTTTCAGAATGCCGGCTGCTGAGGCCGCTACATCCTCCGGTACATCCTCTGTTTCTTTCCTGGGGGTCAGGAGAATCCCACAGACTGCCTTTTATTTTCCAATTCATCCCTTAATGGATAAAGTGTTGTATGAGGATTGGGGACATCCTGATAAACTGTTTGCTCCTCCTAAAAGGTTTTCTATGCTTTATCCTCTGGAGGAAAGTTTCACCAAAAAATGGGGGGTCCCAGGGGTCGATGCGGCTGTTTCTTGTGTGAATAGAAACCTGACCTGTCCTTTGGATAATGCTCAGGTATTTAAGGATCCAACTGATAAGAAGCTGGAAACGTTATTGAAAGCCTCCTTTTCCATGCTGGCGCTGTAGTGCAACCTACAGTCGCAACTGTGGGGTTGTGTCAGTTCCTCAAGGAACAGGTTAAGCAGATGCTTGGCCTTCTTCCCAGTGAGGAAGTGGAGAATTATGCAGAAATTCCTCAAATTCTGTGTTTTATGATTGATGCGATTTTGGATTCTGTCCAACAAGCATCTCCTTTGTCTCTCCTGTTGGTACACATGCGAAGGGCCCTGTGGCTCAAAAATTGGGCAGCTGAGCTGTCGTGTAAGAAATATTTGACTGGGTTCCCATTTAAAGGGGAACACTTATTTGGGGAGGAATTGGATAAATTCATCCAAAAGATTACAGGGGGTAAATTTACTCTCCTGCCAATCAAAAAGAACAAATGTCCATCATTTAGGCATTCTCTTTCTCCCGGAGCATCAAGCTCTAAGCAGTGGCGACGGCCTTCCCAACCTCCCTCTAGAGCAGGGGTGGCCAACCCGCGGCTCCCGAGCCGCATGCGGCTCTTTGCCCTGTTCCGTGTGGCTCTTACGTTACTTACGCTACTGGCTATGAACTTCCTTATTCGAGTCGAGTCGTACGTCATCATGTTCGAATCCATCGGAGTTTGGTGTGATTGTGTGTGGCCAAGTCCGCTCATTCGGAAAGTCCGTCAGAATTGCAAAACATGCTTCAAATTTTTCGGCCAGAACTCTGCCGGACCCAGTTCCTACCGAGAAATTCGCTCGTGTGTGTGCTATTCCGATGGACTAAAACCGACGCTAGTGCAGCATTGGCTACTCCTGGCTATGAACTTCCTTATTCGAGCCGAGTCGTACGTCATCACGTTCGAATCCGTCGGAGTTTGGTGTGATTGTGTGTGGCCAAGTCCGCTCATTCGGAAAGTCCGTCAGAATTGCAAAACATGCTTCAAATTTTTCAGCCAGAACTCTGCCGTTCGCCATCCGCTCTCCTACACACCTCCGCTCACCCCTCACTCTCACTACCCCGCCCCCTTGCTCTGTATTTACGTCAAATGCACACGTGGGCAGTTTTTCAGTAAGAGCAAAATGGCAGGGAAAAAATGCACAGCAAAACGAAAATATGAAGAAGAACACAGGACGTTTTTAACAGAGTGGGAGAGTTTATATTTTTTTGTTGAACGTAATGGAAAGCCATTCTGCCTTATATGTCAGGTGTCCTTGTCGCATTTCAAAGCTTCAAACCTTCAGTGCCACTTCAGCTCACTCCATGCTAACATCGACCAGGAATTTCCAAAAGGGACTGAACTTCGCAAGCACAAGTTGGTTACTTTGAAAAGTCAGACAGAAAAGCAGGCAAAGTTTTTCAAAAAACGTACAAAGCACACAGAGACTGTAACGCTTGCATCGTATCAACTGGCTTGGAACATTGCACGGGCCAAAAAGCCATACAATGAAGGGGAGTTCATTAAAAAATGCCTCTGTGACATTGTTGAAATCTTGTCTCCTGAAAACGACAAACTAAAACGAATGGTATCAGACCTCCAACTGTCCCGCCACACTGTTGAGCACAGAATATCAGACATTAACACGTCTATTCAGTCAAAGTTGCACTCTGATCTTCAAGCTTGTGAGTATTTTAGTGTCGCATTGGATGAGAGTTGTGACATACACGACAAGGCTCAATTGGCAATATTTGTACGGTCTGTGTCAAACGATTGTTTGATCAAAGAGGAACTCCTCGATATTATGCCTTTAAAAGACAGAACCCGTGGCATAGATGTGAAAGATACAATGATGGATGCATTTGTGAAAGCAAATCTGCCCATAGCGAAACTAACTGCAATAGCCACAGATGGAGCGCCAGCCATGATTGGATCTGTGAATGGGCTTGTGGGGCTGTGCAAAGCTGACCAAACATTTCCAGAGTTTTGGAATTTCCACTGCATCATACACAGCGAGCAACTTGTGTCTAAAACATTGAATTTGGACAGTGTCATGAAGCCTGTGATGGCAATCGTCAACTACATCCGTACACATGCGCTTCACCACCGGCAATTCAAGAATCTCATCGCTGAGCTGGACCAAGGGCTTCCAGGTGACCTGGCGCAACACTGCACTGTAAGGTGGCTGTCAAAAGGCCAGGTACTCTCTCGCTTCTTCCAGCTTTTGGATGCTGTGAAACTGTTCATGGAAGAGAAGAACAAG
Source organism: Lithobates pipiens (assembly GCF_037356315.1). Classification (NCBI taxonomy): domain Eukaryota; kingdom Metazoa; phylum Chordata; class Amphibia; order Anura; family Ranidae; genus Lithobates; species Lithobates pipiens. The sequence goes on from NW_027507789.1 coordinate 102,180,465, forward strand.
GACTATCCACAGCTCTCGGACCTCGAGTGGGTTATGGATCTGGCCTTTTTGGTTGACATGCTGTGTCACTTGGACAAACTGAACCTGACCTTGCAGGGTAAGTTAAAAATGCTGCCTGATCTGGTGCAAAGTGTGTTTGCATTTGTCAACAAACTGAATTTGTTCAAGGCGCATATTCAAAAGGGAGATTTAACACATTTTCCCACTCTACTAAAAGCCAGCGGGCAGGTCACCAGCGCCGTCCTGAACAAGCAAAGAGCCAGATATGCAACACTGGTTGAAAAGCTGCACGAAAGCTTTGTGGCCCGGTTCCGTGATCTACAACTGAAAAGGCCACAGATTACGTTCCTTGTCGACCCATTTAACGCTGAGACGGACTGTTTGAAAGCCCCGCTAGTCACAGATGAGGGTGCGGCTGAGATGGAGATGATTGATCTTCGTGAAGAGGGCAAACTGAAACCTGCTTTAAAGGAAGGGACCATTGAGTTTTGGAAACTTGTGCCAATGGAAAAATACCCCAATGTCAAACGAGCTGCACTTAAGATACTGTCAATGTTTGGGTCAACATATGTCTGCGAGTCTGTGTTTTCCACCCTGAAACACGTGAAATCGAAGCATCGGTCTGTTCTGACCGACACTCATGTGAAAGAATTGCTTCGAGTTACAACAACGGAGTACAAGCCAGATTTGAACAGGATTGTTCAAGACAAGGATTGCCAGAAGTCCCACTAAATAACACATATAATGCGCATAATAAAAGGTAAAATGTTTTGTAAATTGTTCTATTATTCTTGTTATGGATTTGGTTAAACAGAGTTTGTCTGTGTGAGAGTGCACACAGTGTTCATTGTTGAAAATGACTGGCCTGTGGTCTTTGTAGTGTTAAAACAGTGTGTGACATTTACAATAAATCCAGCTGAGCAAACGTATGTGTGTATGAGGAAGGGATGGGGTGATGTTCATGTGTGCCCATGCGTATGATGTGGCTCTTTGCGGTAACTTGGTAAAAAATGTGGCTCTTGGTCTTTGTCTGGTTGGCCACCCCTGCTCTAGAGGAAAGGCCCAAGGTCACGCCCAGGGGCAGAAAAAGACTTGGGGGCGAAAGCTTGCCAAGCAGAGCCCAAAAGCTTCCTTGTGAAAGGGCGCCCCCACTCGGCCGAGTGGTGGAAGGCTCCTGCAGTTTGCAGAAGCCTGGCGGGAAGAGATTCGGGACAGGTGGGTAACCTCCTCAATATCTCTGGGCTACAAACTAGAGATCCAGGAGATTCCACCATCTCGCTTCCTAAGGCCAAGGATCCCCAAGCATCCAGTAAAGCAAAGACCGCTACTTCTGGCCTTAGATCACTTACTATCCCAGGGGGTGATAGTGGAAGTGGACCCAAAAGATCTAAAGGATTTGAACCAGTTTTTGCACATTCGGTCTTTCAGAATGCAGTCAATATGCTCTGTGGTCTCTTCCCTGCAAGGGGGAGAGTTTATGGCATCAATAGATATCAATAGATATCAAGGATGCATATCTTCATGTGCCAATATTTCCCGCACACCAAAAGTATCTAAGGTTCACGGTAGATCAGCGCCATTTATAATTTGTGGCCCTGCCTTTCGGTCTCGCTACAGCTCCTCGAGTCTTCACAAAGATTCTAGACCCTCTCTTGGCAAACCTAAGAGCTCAGGGTATAACCTATATTATCTAGACGATTTGCTACTCATAGAGCAAACAGTAGCGCTCTTGAACCACAGTATTATCAAAACATTAGAACACCTCAAACACTTAGGTTGGATTATAAACCTAGAAAAGTCATCCCTGCAGCCTGCTACCAGGTTGGAGTATCTGGGCATGGTCATCGACACCGCTCAGGGCAGGGTGTTTCTACCAAGGCCAAAGGCCATGGCTATAGGGGCTCTGGTGCACCTAATACTGGGCAGAAGGACTTCTCCCATTCGGCTGTGTATGAGACTGTTAGGGAAAATGGTGGCCTCCTTCGAGGCCGTTCCATTCGCCCAGTTTCACTCAAGGCCTTTGCAAAGATGCATCCTTGTGGCTTGGAACAAGAAGCCCCAGGCCTTGGACCTTCCTATGTGTCTATCCCCAGGGACACGCAGGAGTCTCGTTTGGTGGTTACAGACCAAGAATCTGCTGAAAGGCAAAACTTTTCTTCCCCTTCCATAGAAGATTGTAACTACAGATGCCAGACAGACAGGCTGGAGAGCAGCGTTGGAAGAATTATGCACGCAGGGGAAATGGTCTGCGACCGAAATACTACTGCCCATAAATATTCTGGACATTATGTACTCTACAAACTATTATTAACTTGTCTCTTCCCATAGTTATCTAATTTATAAAACCCTACTAGGCACACTGATATAAAGTTACTTATGAAAACACACACATTGCTGCTAGTAAAACACTATCTTATTTATTTCCCAAGAAATTAGGAAAGCTAACATAAAGTATTAATAAAAAGACATTACAATATCACAAAGCTTACAATCAGAACATATAATACAAGAATATGAAAGATACTTATCACACGGTCCTCCGTGAGGCTTTGCTTTATCGGCTAGGCTCAGACCAGGAGAGGGCCTTCACCATAAGGTTTAGGCCGGAGCCATCACCCAGATTAGGCCTCGAGATGGCCGAATCATCCTGTCAGCAGAAAACACATGGCAAGCTCTTGCAGCGAACAGAAAGAGAGCCTTGTCTGTGTGTGAGCCTTTTCATTCAAACATACACGCCCACTCGTAGCCACCCCCATTTGCCTTCCATCCAATAGATTTCGCCAAGAGGTATTCCTTCACATGTATGCCCATTCTTCAGGAAGAATGCTGTATTGTCCACTATGATCAGTGTCTCTATTAAAGATGAGCCATCTAGCTCGCTCTTATTCCCTTTGAAGCCTGCAATCACACATATCACAGCAGGTGGGTCTGAGCCAAGCTATTGTTCTTCTGATTACAAAGCTTTCATGTGCTTCATTCAACTGAGGCTAAGTGGCTATCTCAACCATGAACAAATACCAGAAGTATTATATGAATTCAATCCAACAGCCCTCATGAACTGGTCCTACAGACTACAGTGTCTCCCTGTTCGAATACAGTCCGACAATGACACAGCTGTGTCTTATATCAATCACCAGGGTGGCACCAGGAGTGATTGCACAAAGAGAGGTGAATCGCATACTTGCTTGGGCAGCGAGGCATGTTCCATGCCTTTCTGCAGTCTTCATTCCAGGAGTGGAAAATTGGCAAGCAGACTTTCTAAGCCGCCAACAGTTATGCCCAGGAGAATGGGCTCTACACCCCGACATATTTCAGACCATATGTCACAAATGGGGCACTCCAGACGTAGATCTGTTTGCGTCCAGATTCAACAGGAAGCTGGACAAGTTTGTGTCAAGGACAAGAGATGTATTTGCTAAGGGGTCAGATGCTCTGACAATTCCATAGGATCGGTACAATCTAATTTATGCCTTCCCACCATACCTGCTTCTGTCAGTGTTCCTAGGAGTCAAGAGGGATACAAAGCCGGTTCTATTGGTAGCCCCGGCTTGACGCAGGCGACCTTGGTACGCAGAGATCATGAAGTTGGCAGTAGGCAGGCCTTGGATCCTTCCTCTCCAGTCAGATCTTCTCTCGCAGGGTCCAATTTACCATCCTGCTTTACACAGTCTGAATTTAACGGTTTGGCTGCTGAGACCCACATTCTGAGAGACCGTGGGCTCTCGGAGCCAGTCCTTTTCTACTCTGGTCAATGCCAGAAAGCCGGCCTCCAGGCTTATTTACTACAAAATCTGGAAGGCATATGTTTCCTGGTGTGAACCCAGGGGATGGCATCCTAGAAAGTATGTAGTTAGCAGGATCTTGGCTTTCCTCCAGTCAGGCCTAGAAATAAATTTGGCAGTAAGCACTATCAGGGTTCAGATTTCAGCCTTGTCAGGGTTTTTCCAGAAACCACTTGCATCACATTCTCTTGTGTGGGCTTTCATTTAGGGGGCCATGCGGTTAAGGCCGCCAGTCAAACCTCCGGTATGCCCATGGGAACTGAATTTGATTCTCTCGGAATTGCAGGGACAACCATTTGAACCATTGCATCAGGCTTCGTTAGTTCTTTTGACTAAAAAGTTAGTTTTCTTGATAGCCATATCCTCGGCTAGAAGAGTGTCAGAGCTGGCAGCTCTCTCGAGCAAGGAACCTTATCTAATTATTTATAAGGACCGAGTAGTGATGCGTCCTAATAGGTCCTTTCTACCTAAGGTGGTTTCAGGATTCCATTTGAATCAAGATGTAATCCTACCATCCTTTTTTCCAGATCCACAATCTGCAGAAGAAGAGTCTGCACACTCTAGATGTGGTAAGGGCAATCAGTATCTATCTCCAGGCAACTGCTCAAATAAGAGAGACTGATTATTTATTTTGCCAGAAGGCCCTAAGAAGGGCCAACCGGCATCAAAATCCACTCTCTCAAGATGGATTAGACAAGTTATTCTTCAGGCCTATAGTGTAAAGGGGAAGAATCCTCCTTTTCAAGTGAAAGTGCACTCAACTAGGGCTGTAAGTGCTTCTTGGGCAGTGCATCACAAGACCTCCCTGGCTCAGATCTGTAAGGCTGGAACTTGGTCATCAGTCCACACATTCACCAGATTTTATCAGGTGGATGTCAGAGGGCAAGAGGATACCGCCTTTGGGCGCAGTGTACTGCAGGCTGCAGTTTAGATCCTCTGGTCCATGGCGGTCTATAATTCTGATCTGTGTCTCCCTCCCCTCAAACTGAGCATTGCTTTGGGACATCCCACTATGTAATGAAGCTCCTGTGTCTCGTGATATATGATCAAGAATATAGGATTTTTATATACAGCTTACCTGTAAAATCCTTTTCTTGAGAGTACATCACGGGACACAGGGCTCCCGCCCTTCTTGGATTTTACGTGGTTTCTTATTGCTTTGCTACAAAACTGAGCTGCCTCCCATATGGGAGGGGTTATATAGGAGAGGAATTCTCCTTAATTGGGGTTAGCCAGTGTCCAATCACCAGAGGTGTTTATATAACCCACTATGTAATGAAGCTCCTGTTTCCCATGATGTACTCTCAAGAAAAGGATTTTACAGGTAAGCTGTATATAAAAATCCAATTTTTTAGTGTAAAGATCCACCTAAGTCTACAAAACTGACCAAAAGGGACATTCTTAATCCACCTGGGATGATGGTGACTGCGGGCATGAAAATAAGAATTACCAGCACTTGGCTTAAAGTGAATCCTTGAATGGATTACTCCATTGTCATTGGCCCATAGCTCTAGGTCTAAAAAGATCAAGGACTTCTCATCAACCACATGTGTAAATGAGATTCCAAAGGGATTTCTTGCACAATGTGCCAGAAATCCTTCCAGTTCGTCATTGGTACCGTACCAAATAATGACATCATCAATGTACTGTGCATACAGGACTAGGTTCCTCCCAAATGGGTTGTTAGCCCAAATATATTTGAGCTCCCAATACCCCATGAATAAATTTGCGTAGCTGGGAGCAAACCTAGCCCCCATGACCTGCCTATATTAACTATCCATGAATGAAAAGTAATTATGGGTCAAGGTAAACTGAATACACTCGTATATGAATTGCAGTGTTGAACAGATGGGCTTCTGCCAAATAGTACTCCACAGCTCTAAGGCCGAATTTGTGCTGAATAGATGTATATAGGGATGCTACATTGAGCAATAACCATCTGTATCCCTTCTCCCATGTATATGCAGTTAGAATCTCTAGGGCATGGCCTGAGTCCTTTATGTATGACGACAGGCTAGTTACCAATCCCTGGAGAAAGTGGTCGATGTAGCTACCAAGATTGCTGGTCAGGCTGTCAATTCTTACAATAATTGGTCTACCAGGAGGCTTCTCCATGTCCTTATGCACCTTTGGTATGTGGTAGAATTGGGGGACCACTGGATGTTTTGAATATAGGAATTGGTACTCACTTTTAGTCAGGACCTGATTCAATAGTGCCCTGTCCAACAACTCTTTAAACTTGTTGTTATAACTGCCAGTAGGGTCCCATAGGAGACTTTCATATGTATTTGTGTCACCAATCAGTCTGAATGCTTCCTCCAAATATTAATCCCTATCTTCTATGACCAAGCCTCCACCTTTATCTGCTTTTCTAATTATAATTTATGAATTCTTTCTCAAGCTACTCAGAGGGCCCTCCATACCTACTTCATAGCCATTATTGTATTTATAGCCTTTGTCACCACACATTTTATTTGCCTTTGTCACCACACTCATAGAAGGTGGGTTTGAAGTTGCCCTTATTCCAGTGCAGGTAGAAGCTTGATTTTGGTCTAAAGTTAGTGCTGATATTCCTTCCTTCCAGTGCCAGGGAGGGAGTCTCATGTACAAACTCTTGACCTCCTTCTGTGAATAATTCTTCCAGGATCTCCAACGATCCCTTATGTAAAGGCTCAGCAGGAAGATTAGGGATCGTTATCTCCGAACTTTCATTGACTGCTCCATTTATTTCTCTCAACCTGTAGTGGCGCTTAACAGTAAGGTTTTGCACAAATTATTTAATGAAATGAAAAGTCAATGAAAAGTTCAAAGAGATTGGGGGGGCTCTCTGGAGCATAATTGAGGCCTTCTAAGCAGCTCAAGTTCTGTTTCCGAAAAACTCGCATTTCGAAAGATTAAATATTTTTATGGTGGAATAGCCCTCTAGTGCTTCTGGTCCCTTTTTGAATTTCTTCCTTGCCTTTCTCCCTCTTCTCGTCCTGGTATTCGGAGGAAAGAGGAGTCTGAATGCTATGTTTTTCTGCACTGCGAGTTTTGACCTTCCCGCAGCTCCTTCCACAAAAAAATTATCGTCCTTTGATTTTGTGGCTTTCATACTAGTGGCATCTCTTTCTGATCCCAAAGGATTATTTGATCTTAACCTTAGGAGGGACTCCTGTTGTTTCTCAATACATCTAAGTTTGTATGTATCACTTTCCCTTGGTGCCTCTTGCACCGGGGCTTCTTTCTGTGGTTATAAGGTATCGTTAATGACATAGTCCTGTCCCAAGGGGTTCCCGACATCCTGGTCCCCTCGATTGCATTTACCATCACCGTTGGATTCTACGGGTGGAACCCTTTGCACTAGTAGGGGCGGGAAATCTTCGTGAACACTAGATCTATAGAATTCACTATTTGACCAATCGTGGATTTCCTATTGCTGTTTTTAATCCAACATTTATTTTTGTTCTTATTTCTGTTGCCATTTCTATTCCTATTGGTCCTACTCTCTACTTTAGAAGGGATATTAGTCACAGGATAATTTCTTTGCTCCTTTCCACCCTGCTGGTAAAATTGACTAGGCTGACCAGTATCATTTACCATTATTCTCTCCTGTTCATTCATTGGAAGCGTATACATCTTGTCCTTCTTCCTGTTGAACTAACATCCTGACATATAAACCTGCCTATCCCTCCCAAATTTCCCTGATTTTCGAATTATCAAGTCTGCTTCAAACTCTGTTGTTTGTTTTGCTTATCCTAGTAACCCATGTAGTAAGGGATTCTAGATCTGTAAATGCAACTAGTTCTTCTTGTATATTTGTAATATCTATCTTGATAGTTACTAGATTTCTCTCCCTTTGTCTGATAATAATTTTTAACCATATCTTGTTGAATGACCTCATCTCTCTAGTCCATTCCTGGCCAATATCCTCATCAAAAAAGTTACATCATTTTGTTATTCTCAATCCTCTAAGGATCCTATTTACTTCCAAATATTTTTGTAACAATATAATAATACCATTGAGTAATTTCGTTTTGCAAAAGATGTTTAAGTTTGTAAAAAGCTGATATCATCGTCTCCTCTCTATTTGGTGTAACTTGAGTAATCCTAATGCTATTCAGGAAGCCTTTTGCCAACAAAGCTCTCCTTAGCTGCCTCTCGTCTATGGACAATACCATGCCTCATCTGGCATCACTTCCATCGGGGATTTTAATCTCTTTGGTAATTTCTTGGCCCTGCAGTTGCGTGTGCTCACGCACACGTGTATGTGCACACACCCTAACTGACCTAATAGCCTGATACCTCCCCCACCAGCGGCCCAGTGAGAAATTGCATCAAGGCAGTTCCAATCATTTACAGGAACCCTCTGCACTTTACCCTAACACTGTGGGCCATCAGGACATGATTCCTTAGTAGTCACTCTTAAATCGCCTAGTGGCCGCAATATATCAACCAGGCTGACGTCACCCAATCTGTTAAGTTGGGTATATATAACAGCTCTGCAGGTGCCTGCAAACACCGTCTGGCAGATAGAGCGTATAGCTGATCAAATTATGTTTTTCAAAAGGCATGTAGGTATAGGCTTACACTGGTGGTCCCTCCAGGGGCATAGTGGCACAGGGACACACACAGAGGTCCTAAGGAATGTACAGTGGGTAGAACCAATATTCGACTCTTTTTCCTATATATATATATATATATATATATATACAGTCACAATTGAATATAGTTGGCATACAGAGAGAGAAATAAAATTCAAATTAAAAAAGGTTTTTGGATACATTTATTAAAAATTTGAAATATTAAAATCCCGTAAACATCCCATAAAGACATTTTAACATTAAAACACATATACACACAGGTACGTAAACCTACACACACCTATATACAAATATATGCATGTGTGTAACAATACTAGAAAACTATTAAAACACATAACACATAGTTACATAAAGACACACGTCCATCCAGTTCAACCACAATAAAAAAAATAATAATAATAATAATATCATACAATCCCATATACCCAATTCTATACCTACAGTTGATCCAGAGGAAGGCAAAAAACCCCAGCAGAGCATGATCCAATTTGCTAAAGCAGGGGGAAAGATTCCTTCCTGATCCCTCAAGAGGCAATCGGATTTTCCCCGGATCAACTTTACCTATAAATGTTAGTACCCAGTTATATTATGTACACTTAGGAAATAATCCAGGCCCTTCTTAAAGCAATCCACTGAGCTGTCCAGAACCACCTCTGCAGGGAGTCTATTCCACATTTTCACAGCTCTTACTGTGAAGAAACCTTTCCATATTTGGAGATGAAATCTCTTTTCCTCTAGACGTAAAGAGTGCCCCCTTGTCCTCTTTGTTGACTGTAAAGTGAATAACTCAACACCAAGTTCACTATATGGAGCCCTTATATATTTGTACATGTTGATCATATCCCCCCTTAATCTCGTCTTATCACGAGTGAATAAATTCAGTTCCTCTAATCTTTCCTCATAGCTGAGTTCTTCCATGCCTCTTATCAGTTTGCTTGCCCTTCTCTGCACTTTCTCCAGTTCCCCAATATCCTTTTTGAGAACTGGTGCCCAAAACTGAACTGCATATTCCAGATGAGGTCTTACTAATGATTTGAACAGGGGAAAAATTATATCTCTCTCTCTGGAATCCATACCTCTCTTAATACAGGAAAGGACTTTGCTCGCTTTGGAAACTGCAGCTTGGCATTGCATGCTATTATTGAGCTTATGATCTACCAAAACTCCCAGATCCTTCTCCACTATGGATTCCCCCAGTTGTACTCCCCCTAGCATTTATGATGCATGCATATTCTTAGCCCCCAAGTGCATAACTTTACATTTCTCAACATTAAACCTCATCTGCCACATAGTCGCCCAATTAGACAGTGCATTGAGGTCGGCTTGTAAATTGGAGACATCCTGTAAGGACGTTATTCCACTGCATAGCTTGGTGTCATCTGCACTGCGGAAATGTTACTTTTGATCCCAGACCCAATATAATTTATAAAGATATTAAAAAGTAAGGGTCCCAACACTGAACCTTGGGGTACACCACTGATAACCTTAGACCATTCAGAGTAAGAATCATTAACCACTACTCTCTGAATTCTGTCTTTTAGCCAGTTTCCTATCCATTTACAAACTGATATTTCCAAACCTGTAGACTTTACCTTACACATGAGCCATGTGTGCGGAACTGTGTTGAACGCTTTTGCAAAATCCAAGTATACCACATCCACCGCCACCCCTCTGTCCAAGGTTTTATTTACCACCTCATAAAAAGAAATCAGGTTTGTCTGACAACTTATGTCTTTCATGAATCCATGCTGTCTGTTGCTTAAAATATTTTTTTCCTGCAGGAACTCGTCTATGTGGTCTTTTATTAATCCCTCCAGTATCTTCCCAACTATAGAAGTTAAACTAACAGGTCTATAGTTACTTGGTAAAGACTTTGTTCCCTTTTAAATATAGGCACCACATTGGCCCTGCGCCAATCCAGTGGTACTATTCCTGCCATTAATGAGTCCCTAAAAATTAGATACAATGGCTTTGAAATTACAGAGCTCAATTCTTTTAGGATTCGTGGGTGGATGCCATCAGGTCCAGGTGCTTTATCCACCTTTATTCTGTCCAAATATTTCTTGACCATATCACTTTTGAGCCATTGTGGATTTGGGGCTGCGTCACTACCACCCACATTATGGACATGAGCTCCCCCATGCTCCTTTGTATACACAGAGCTGAAGAAAGTATTTACTATGTTAGCCTTCTCTTTGTCCCCAGTCACCCACTCCAGATTATTTTGTAAAGGGTCTACATGCTCAGACTTGACCTTTTTACCTTAATATATTTGAAGATTTTTTGGGGGTTTGTCCTACTATCTTTTGCAATCTGTCTTTCATTTTGAATTTTTGCATCCTTGATTTCCTTTTTACATATTCTGTTATATTATTTGTAACATTTAAATGACACTAGCGTTCCTTCATTTTTATATTTTTTAAAAGCTCTTTTTTATAGCTTATAGCTTTTTTAACTTTGGCTGTGAGCCACATCGGTTTTATTTTTAGCCTTTTAAACTTATTGCCTGTGGGAATATACTTTGCCGTGAGATCACAAACAGTCTTTTTTGAAGAATTCCCATTTCTGTTCTGTGCCCATTGATGCCAATATTCTCTCCCATTCTAGGTCCTGGAGAGCAGCCCTCATTCTTGGAAAATTTGCTCTCTTGAAATTAAGTGTTTTTATCTTTCCCGTATGTGATTTTTGCTTACAGCTAACATCAAATGAAATCATATTAGGGTCACTGCTACCCAGGTGTTCCTTTATCTGAACATTAGTAATACGTTCTACATGCGTGTATGCAATGATACTAAAATTAATACATATGCTAGTACAATAATAAACACTTCTATAGGCACTTCTATAAGCGCATTACCGCCAACCCATTGTGCATTCAAACAATGAAACTAAACTGTTTTTTCACAATACACCAGAGGAGCAATATTGGAGCTTCCATGTACATGTTGGACATGATATTCGTACACAGTCAGCAATAAATATGTGATCACTAGTTCCATTGCTCCAGGAAGAGCCCATGGCCCCGCTTTAGTCTAGTAAATTTTCTAAAAACGAACCATGTTAGTTATAAATGGTGATGAAACCCAGTTCCTGACCAGCTCTCTACTATTCCTTGTATGATGTGTTTACACTGTTTTTCACCCACTGGATTATGGGGTGCTCTTGCCCCTGTCATCATCACATTGATTAACTACTGGGAACTAGTAAAAACACAATATTTTCCATTAGGGGCCTTGATGGTTACTAGCAGTAGCAGTTTACTGCATCCTTTAATACAGTTGGAGCCAACAGTTGGCAGGGTATATGCACACACCAGAGGAAGTTAAAGTGGAATTTAACCTAAAAAGGAAGTTCTGCCTGGCCTCCCACCCTCCCCTCCCTTGAGGGGAGCAGGTACATAGTTTTAGCAGATATCCGCTTCCATTTCCGCTGGGATTGCCTAGGTGCTCCAGGCAGAAGTTTGGCCCCTTCCTGCCTGCCCACAACCTCCTGGGACCTGTCATGTGTGGGCTTCAGGACCCCTCATATAGTGCAGTGCAGCTCACACATGGGGGTCTGGCTGTGGAGCTGCAGGGGGTCACAGCCAGCTTCCTACAGTCACCATAGTGGCACGCTGTATACATTCGGATCCAAGCACCTGCTCCTGCCCACATGTAAAAATTTCACACGTGTCCTGGGGGATTTCAGACTTGAGCACTTCGAGAAAAATAATTGAGGGGGGCCACTCGCATCAAGATTGGACTAACAGTGGAAGGAATTTAAATTGTGAGCCTATACGCTGTGTGCATGGTAACATATGGCACAGTCCTTGTACTCAAAAATATTTAATTACTGTGCTACAAGTAAAAGTCTAACAGAGGTCTGTAAAAATATTATTATATTGAGATGAGCTCATGTGCTACGTGTGAACTGTGTATTAGATCAGTGGTGTGGAACTGCTACAACCACCCAGAGTACTCAATCACCAACAAAACAGAATAAATGCAAATACAAAAAATGGTGCATTGCTCCTTTAAATGAAAATGAATCTAAATACTCTGTAATGTATACTTGTGTTAACAATAGCAGGTATTAAAACGTATGGACTGTAGGCAAAAACGAATATCCTAACTGGATGTGATGTCACTAGCTCCGCTCAACGCGTTGTGTCACTGGTATTTACCGGTATTTAAATTGCTAGCGGCCATCACTAAGCTCCCTACTCTGAGGAAGTCACAAGACAGCAGAGCCTGTGATGTCTCATCCGATTAGGATGAAAAAATGGAAGTGTAGTGAATAAATGGCTACTGGTTTATCTGTCACACAGTAATTTTAAACTTATGTCAGTGCAACTTGGATTTAAATAAATGGTTTTAACTCTCGAAATGTGTTACACTATGAGAATGTCCCTGTCATATGTTTGAGTGACACTGGTAGTGGAGGCAGCAGGACCCGGCATCTTAAAAGAATCCAACATGAGAAGTGGGCACTATTAGCACGATGGTCTATCTAAAGTGCATTGACCTATATTGTTATAGGTCAATATTAAAGGTCAGCACGCACTGCACCTAAAGGTGGAATAGTGGCATATTAGATCTAACACTGAAGATTATAACATTTTAATCACTGTGGAAATCTGATGCACTGTAAATCACAAGTGGATATTTTTTGACATTATTATGTGATTCTGTTCAGAGATGTTGGGTGGAGAAGAGCACATAGCACTTTGTTTATTTGATTTGTTTGATGCACTATTATAGTGTATGCATGCACTTTATTGCTTACAGTCTATACATTTTAATACATGCTATTGTTAACACAAGTATTCATCACAGAGTATTTAGATACATTTTTATTTAAAGGAGCAGTGCACCACTTTTGTATATGCATTTATTCTGATGGGGATCTGTATTGCACATGGTGCAGGCATCAGGGTAATACAAAGAATTACCTCACTCCTCAAGCCCCCCAATTCCCCTCTCCCTAGTACAGCTCTCCCTCCAGCACAGATTTTCCTCCAGCAAAATAGATCTTCCTACTTCATAAATCCCATCACCATACAGGCATCAGAGTAAGTGGAAGTCCTGTGTTATGTGACTAGGGCCCAGGAAGAGTTAAAGAACCTCCCTCTTTCTAAACTGTGGCTGCCCATCTCTGAAGTCTGACAGGCAGTAGGAGTGTGGCTGCAGTCCATCAGGTGTGCAGAAACTGTCGGCTCTAGCTACAGTACCGCAAACACTCTGGGTGGGTTTGGACTCCCCTTTCCCCGCCCCTATATTATCTACACTTCTGAATTATACATGGAAAATAAAGAAAGCAGAGCACAAAGCAATGTCAGCAGTTTAGTAACTTTTTTCAAACTAAAAAAAGCATTCACTTACATGTAAATTAATGAATTCCAGCACCAGCAATGGAGCAGGAGCATCACTGGGTGTTGACAAGTGGAGGAGAAGAGAAGGATCCAGGATCCTCAGACAGCTGCAGCGGTGCAGCCTCAATCCAAAGCCGATGTGTGAGAGCAGCTAGCAATAGCAGCATATTAGTCATTGTGGACTAGAGTTGGGGAGGGAGAAAGGCGCAGCATGTACTAAACTGTCAGCCTTGTACAGAATACAGGTGTAGTGCTGACATCATGGTTTATTGATGTGATTATACATGCTTTAATGTGAGGTATATGGACATTACTGTGGTTTCACACTAGAGCCATCTAGTGGCCAAATATGGGTAACGCACCTGTTTATCATTTACCTCAGAACAACTTATGTACATGAAGTGACTGTTTGGATCCTGAAGTTTGACCTTGTTACCCAGGAGTCCCTGTGTGACCTACCCATGAACATTCTCTTAGGCAGTGCATGCTGGGTATGGGATATAAGGGACAGCAGGGGCCATTTTAGGTCTCTTGGGACCACGTTACCTGCCTGTGCGGATCAGTGGAGGGGTGTCCCGAGAGGCAGCGGCTAACAGCTATTGTGGAGCGCCAGACTGCTCGCGATTGGGAGGTGACCTGCAGAGCGAGAAAGGTGGTAGCCGGATTGAGATGGTCCAAAGGCACTCGGTGGAGAATCGGAGAACAGGATCGATTCCGCGGAGCGTTACAGAGCATCTGGCCTAGCTGACGGAAAGACAAGCTATTGTCACCGGACCAAAGTGATCACACGGAACTCTGATCCAGTTGGTGAGCGGGCTACTGCCCACCGTTTGTTAATTTGCTGCACACAGTTAGACTCACTTACAGGCCTTGCTGGAACCTGTTGTTCCACGGATGCGTAACAGAGCAACTGACATTGAGCAGGCTTGAGGCCTACTTCACTTTAGTGCCCAAGCATTGTGTATAAGTTCTTGGAGTTATACCTGGAGTACCTTAAGCTAACTTTTACCTACCTTTTCGATTACAAATATCAGAGGAGTCATCTCTAGCTAGCGAAGAAAGAAGATACGGGAGAGAGTACTTTAAGTGAGGCCTCACGTATAACTTTAAAGTAGCGGGAGCTCCCAGGTTTAGATACAAAGAAATATATATATACTGTATCTTTCATATTGTATTTGTTGATTTATATTGTAGTGACATCCTACGTTGGGATGGCAGTGCAATCTCTATAACCACCTGCTTTAATATACTTGCAGTAAAAATATTTCTGGGTAAGTGCCCAGTTGTGTGGCGTGCTGTTTTTCCCCACCAGGTGGAGCCTGAGGGTATTATACAGGTACTTTACATTGTTTTATATTGCACCACATCTGTGCCAAGGTGATTGAGTCAAGTTAGTGGGGTTTCTTGGTAGACTGCAGGCCCAATTCAAACCAGCAGCTCCTTTGGGGGTCAGTGCTACACAGGCAATGCATTTCTGGGCTTTTTAGACACTTTCTCAAGCCAGGCTACATGTGGGTAGATGCTTTCTTTAGATTAAATAAAGTTTCTAAACTGCCGGCATTGCTCTGCGCTCTGCCTTTTTTGTTTTATCTGTTCTAAGGCGGGACCTTCCCAAGGTAGTCATGGTGGGTGCTGCAATTGATATACGGCTGACCCCTGTTAACGTACAAAAAAAACACAACATCCCTTATTGTCTTATTTACAGATTGCTGCAAGACTTTTTGATTATGACTAGATACAAGAACGTTCGTTTTTACATTTGATGTCACATGCTCATTTGGACTCTATTCCGCTCTACACCAGATTACTTTTTTAGCACTACAATTTTTGTTTTTGATTTACCCTGATTCACATATAACTACACAGCCAGACATGTCACTTCTGTATTTTCTAGTTCAGCGATGCAGCTTCTTGCATCGCCTCCAGCATGCTCACTAGAAAATAAAGTGATCAAGAAAGTGGAATCAAAAAGTAGTAGCCTGGTCTACCTGGTAATGCTTGGTGGCATGTGCTATTCATAAGAGTAGCAATAAAGAAAAAAAAAAGTCCCATGATGGGTAAAATGGTAAGCAAAGATTAAACACACAGTATTTGTATTTTAGCTGCCTGGAATTCAACTTTAAAGCGATACTAAACCCACAACAGTAAAATAAGTATGTACAGTATATGCAGTAAAGCATGCGTGTTATACTCACTGTGGAACCTAAGGGGTTAATCCCCTGCATTGTTTAAAAAGGCTGTTTTATCCTGTCTTCTCTGATCCTCCCCTTTTTCCACAGTCCCCAATCTGCTGATAGAACAAAGCCTTGGGGGCAAGCCGCACATGCCCAGTTTGGTGTGTATTGCTAGAGAGTTTTTTTTTTTGGAGAGTGCATGTGATCAGCAAAGGGCAATCAGCACTGTCCAGACAGAGGGTCAGGGGTCCTGCAGCCTCATAGGACAATCAGGGGAGAATGAAAACTTTTCTTACAAGCTTTAACCAGTGCGTGGCTGGATACTGATAGAAGTCACAAGACTGCTCTAACTGCTGATGAGAAAAGGTATTTAGCAGTTTATATCTACTAAAATAATTGCATTTCCATGTTCTGTGTACTGTGGGAGACCAGATACAGTGAATGCATGGTCCTGGGTTTAGTAACACATTAAGATTTGTAGCCAGGTTATGCAGCTGGGGTGGATAGACCACAAGAATATGGACATTACTTTACACAGGTGAAATAGTTCATGTGTGTGCTTCAATTGTGTATTTAGCCTTTTAGCTAGTTACTTTTTAATGTACTTGATTTATACAAAAAGAGGATTCTACTCTTTAAGTTAGTGGAGGTTTTGTGCTAAGAAATCTGGTTCACTTCTGCTGTCTTTTCATATTGTGACTAGCGTATTATGTTGTCTGTTACTTAGGCAGAAGATCCTCACCCTGGAGAACCATACAGAGGGGGGGCCTTTGAAGCTTACCTACCTGAAAATGGAGAAGGGAAGAAGCTGCTTTCACTTTTAGAGAAAGCTTTGAAACAAAACTTAACATTTAAAATTGAACCAAACAAGGATGGAGATGTTGTGACATGGCACAAAATTCCTCATAAGATTGCCCTATCTGGAGGGAAGACAAAGTAAGTATGGCCTGAAGTTTCTCGAGTTCACCGTGTTTGTTAATAATGTACTAATTTTTGAAATGCCTACTGGTTTCTCTCTGGCACCATTATTCCTCTTTAGGACAACATCATGTTTGCATAATAGCTACTTTAAAGTGAATCTGTATTCAGGCTATGGACCAGTGATTCTCAACCAGAGTTCTGTGAAACCCTAGGGTTCCTCCAGAGGTTGCTAGGGGTTCCTTTAGCACTGGGCAATTACTGCCTCTCAGATAAGTTCCCAATCACACCATTGATCTTTATAGCTATCTGTAAATAGGTAATTTTTCCCAATGACCACAAGTGTAAAGGAACATTCTTCCCACTGACCATCACACTAATGTAACATGAGTTGTAGATTTCAAATTTTTAGAAGTGGTTCCCCCGAGACCAGAGAACTATTTTAAGGGTTCCTCTGTGTTGAAAAGGTTGAGAAAGGCTGCTATGGACATTGAAGTATTTACATATTACATAATATCAAGCATTAAATGAGCTAAAACAAACAGACATGCTTGACCTCTTTAACTGTAAGCATTGTGGAGCAATTAATCACATTTCACAGTAGAAATGTTGTATGAGCAGCTCAGCCCCCTCTCCTAAGAGCTTATTCACACAGGGTCATAGATCTATACATCCTTTTACGGGGCCGTATTTATCCATTAGGGAGGTATAGGTGGTCTGCACAGACACATGCAGCCAGCCTGTTAAAATCAATCACAGGCTGACATTGCTATCTGAGGGTGTGACTTGAGAGTTTCTACTATAAATTTTGAGAGTAATGTGCTTCATAGTTTCCTCAGTTACAAAGGTCAGTGACGGTTGAAAATGCTTTAATACTTGTAGACTGGCCATAGGTTTATTATAGCGAGAGAAAAGGATGACACTGAAGAGTTAAATCATGGGTCTTCAAACTATGGCACTCCAGTTGTTCAGGAACTACAATTCCCATCATGCCTAGTCTTGTCTGTGAATGTCAGTTTTACAATGCCTCATGGGATGTGTAGTTTCGCAACAACTGGAGGGCTGTAGATTGAGGACCATTGAGTTAAATATTTAAAGGAGATCTAAGAAAGAAAGAGTGGAACAATTGGTAAGAAACAGACGGAGGTGCTGCATACTCCCTGAAGATGTAAAACTAAAGGCATAACGTTTTTTACCTTAATGCATTCTCTGCATCAATGTAAAAAAAAAAGTCCACTATCAGGCCCCCCGCCCCCCCCCCCCCCCCAAAAAAACACTTACCTGGCTCCTCTTTTGATCCAGCGCCGTGCTTGTCTGCAGCAGTGCTGGTCTCTCTCCCTTTTTTCACAAGACACAGCCATTGGCTCCTGCTGCTATCAGTCAAAGTCTGTGAAGAGGGAGCAAGAGTGGAACCAAGTCACGCTGTGTGTGTCTGTGGCTGCACACAGCTTGGCTCGGGAAGCTCGACTGCATAAGTGCCCCCTGTGACAGACCTACCTGGGACAGAGGCTTTTGTCGAGGACTGTGAGTAAGCTTCTTACCCACTGACTATGGGCCCGAGCTTTTAAGGGAATACTACTATTTGGAAGGTGTATGCCTGGGGGACCCTAATATTTACTTTGGATTCAAGTCTGTGTCTCTCCAAGACACACAGACTCTGGGACTCTAGGCTCGGGGTCCCTGTTTAAGGCCTAGCTGCCACTTTAAAAATAGTGACTGCTTCACACTGTGAGACTAGCAGATGTTGATGTCATTAGCAAGCCACCTGTCTGGGGCCACCTGCCATAATGGGTTTTTGAATTGCATAACAGGACATCTTCCTAAATGCTTGTAGCTCCCTCAAGTGCCAGGGCCTATAGTCGGTAGGCAAGGCTATAATTTAGTCCCCTCCAAAAGCCTCTGTCCCGGTTGGGTCTATCACATTTCTCCCCTTTTGGCAGGAGACTAACACAGAAGGAGACCCCAGACGCGTTAACTTTGATGTTTGTCCGTGGTTCCATCTCGCCAATGCCCGTACCCACACAGTACCCCAAACAAATTGTCTCAAACAGAGCATTACTCACCCAGCCAACCTCTGCTTCTCTTGTAGAACATACCCGCCGCTGGGGAGAAGTACGGACTGGCCCCTCTCCCTGGAGTCGTTTTAGCCGCTGAAGAGAAGACAGGATGGCTGGGCTCACTCTGTCATGCTGTTGGGGATCTGGGCTGACTGCCCTGTATCCCTGGGCTATACAGGTGGAGACCATAATTCCATCCACTACCACAGGAAATCCATCTTTGGTTAGTTGAGGGCAGAGGCCAGCAGCACTCTACCCTGTTGCCAGCCCTTCTGCAGGGTTGTTTTCATTGTAGACGGCAGGCCCATCCATCGACACCAGCTCAAGCTGCAGTTGTGAGGTGCAAATTGCATTCTCCCCCTGGAGCTCCTGCAAAATTGATTGCTGTGTGCAAAGGCCAGTAGCGTTCTGCCATGTTAGCTCCTATGATATAGCACATGGCTTGCTATAGGTGCATTCGGAGAAAAGGAGGAGTAGAAAGCATCGGCGTGGGACCTCAGAAGAGGAGGTAAGGGGTTGTTCTGTGTATAATATTTTTTTTTAATTTGAGGGAAAAATAAATGATGCCTTTACAACCATTTTAAGGAATCCTCCTCCAGTAACCCTAACAGCAAAAATACCATTTAAGGCTTTATATTATATAGGGTTAACAGAGAGAAAAGCAGCAGCCAGTAGATGTGAAGTACAAAACAAAAAAGTGTCAATTGCTGTGGACTCAATTACTGCAGTAACTGTGTGGTGATTGGCCTATGTATTAGCAGCCTGCAGGTTTAACTGACATGAGTTTGATGTAAAGATTTCAAGAAAATAACTTTTAACAACTTTACATCATGTAGTGGTGATCTAAAGTAGGCTCAGCTCTATAGAATAAGTTAAAAAGCTACCGATCTTTAAAAATAATACAAATGTCATACATTCCACTTATTAGCAGTAGTAGCCTGGCTTAGGTTATTTCCTTTCCACTGTACATTTTAAACAAGATCTCACTACAGAAATAAGGAAAATACGATTAAGCCTTATTATAACATAGGCACTGTGTGAATGTATGAAAATATGTTTTTGTATTGGATATTTATAAAGGAGGTATTTCAGCCATTGTGTTTGCTGTAAACAGGAGAGGATACCCAGATTCACAGTACATGAAGAATACAATAGCTTTACTGAAGACCTTGGGTATTGAATGAGAAGAGAACATCTAATCTGCAAACAAAGCAAAGCGTAACATTTGTTTCTACTCTTTTATATTTCTTTCCTTTGTACTTGAGAATCAGTATACATTTATCATAAACTGAATATTGGAAAGCATGATGTTAAATGTTTGTGTTAGGCCGCGTACACACGCTCAAAATTTGCATGAGCGGACTTGACCACACACGATGAACGAACAGTCCGCTGAAAGCGTGCGCGATGACGTGAACGGCACGTACGACGGGACGAGAAATTCGACGTCCAATACACTGCAATGCAACCTTCGCCGTGTAAATCCTTTCTGAGCAAGCGCGAAACTTAGTTTGTCGAACAAGCCTACACACGAGCGGACTGTCCGCTGAAACCAAGTTTCAGCGGACTGTCTTACGGAAATTCCGAAAAACTTTGTTCGACAGACTGTCCGCTGAAACTGTCCGCTGAAGCCCACACACGAGTGGACTGTCCGCTGAAACACTGTTCAGCGGACAAAGTTGGGCGAACAGTCCGCCCGTGTGTACGCGGCCTTACAGGCCTTGTCATGGAATAAACAGAATAAATAGACAGGATCCAGTACTATTCTAAAACTGTCATCAACCTATATTATTGTGCCTTCACAATCGAGAAAAGAAAATCTATAGGGCACTTCACTAAAAGAGTTGGAAATCTTCACTCAAAAAATTGTGAATACTCACACTCGCACTCATGTGAAAAGCATCTGCACACAGTTTGGTATTTAAACGTAGCTAAAGGGAGCTATACTTGACTTTCCTTCAATGGTCCTTGTCTCTCACCAGCATCTTTTTCTTCTAGCGCTTTCTTTTGGTGGTATTTGATCGCCTCTGTGGTTTTAATTTTTTTGCCCTATAAACAAAAAAAGCTAAACATTTTGAAAAAAAGCTATATTTTTTACTTTTTTGCTATAATAAATATCCCCCAAAAATATATAAAAAAAACATTTTTTTCCTCAGTTTAGGCCGATATGTATTCTTCTACATAATTTTGGTAAATAAAATAAAAAATAAATCACAATAAGCGTATATTGATTTGCACAAATTTTATAGCATCTACAAAATAGGGGATAGATTTATAGATACATTTTTATTATTCATTTTTTTTATTAGTAGTGGCGGTGATCTGATATTTTTATCGGGACTGCGACATTATGGCGGACACTTTTGACACTATTTTGGGACCATTGTCATTTATACAGCAATCAGTGCTATAAACATGCATTGATTACTGTGTAAATGACACTGGCAGTGAAGGGGTTAACCACTAGGGGGTAGTAAAAGGGTTAAGTGTGTCCTAGGGAGTGATTCTAACTGTGAGGGGGAGGGGCTACACCTCACATGACAGCAATCACTGCTCTCAATGACAGAGAACAGTGATCTCTGTCCTGTCCCTAGGCAGAATGGGGAAATGCTTTGTTTACAAAAGCATCTCCCCGATCTACCTCTCCATGACACTAAGGTTGGGACCCACAGTCATGGTCCAGCAGCACCACTTCTTAAAGGGGACATACCTGTATGCCCTTTTGCCCACTAGTGCCATTCTGCTGACGTAGATCGGCGTGCGCTGGTCGGCAAGTAATTAAGGTGCCATTGCTGGTGTTCCTTCTGAAAAGGTTAGTCTTCTAAATGGATTCAGTACTGCCCAAATTATTGGCCTGGAAGAAGTATTCTAAAAGTGAAGTTAGAATTTCCAATGGGCTTACTTATTTCAGACCAATTAATGAAATTGTTAAAGCCAAAGTGTCAGTAAGACAGGCAGACTTTTTCATGAGAAAATCAGCAACAGCAAGGCTTTGGGAGTTGTGGTGACCTATTCTAGTTGAATACTAATGTGTAATCCATTTTTCTGGGCAGATTACATTGCATCAGCATATGGCATTGCATCTCATCATGTCTGTGTAATAGGAAAACTCCAATTAGCCTATTCACAAGAGCACCAGGAGTGGAACCAGAGCATGCCAAGAACATTTTAGCCAGTCGATCAGTAGATCTCTGTTTGCGACCTGTTCTGCTAATCACCAATTGGGTGCTTTTACCTTGAAAACTATAAACCTAACCCAGAGGTGTTTTTTTTTTCTGAAGATAAGACAGGACATTGAGTGGGATGGTAAAAATTATTTGAACAAGCATGGCAATGGTAGGGGAATAAATTGGTTTTAAAAAGTCTCCAAAATAAAAACAAATGTTGGTTTTACCTCTTTTGGTGAAAACATTCAAATACTCCCTTTATCAGTTATATTGATAAAGAAACAGAGGCAAGAACAACTTGACTAATCCTAATCTTGTCCAGATCGATAGGATTAACCCTATTCAGTCACCCTGTTAAACGATCTGTACACACCGTTCAGCGGGGGGGGTAATTGGTGTCAAAAACAGTAAACCCTCTGAGCATATATTAGAAAAGGACTGGAAATTTCAAAAAAGATATTCTTCAAAGAGGGTATACCGGATATAACAAAATTTTATTGATAGCTCTCACACCACAGATAAATACTACAAAAATTCAATATAATTAACTCCTCCAATACAAGCAATTAAAATTAAGACAAGGTCTTAATGAGACACCGGTGTCTAACATATGTACTCATTCGCACCATCCATTCAATCCACACACATCACTCTATTGGAAATTTTGGACCATGCATAGTATTAAAAAATGTGAAAGATATAATGACAATTTTTTTTTTCTTTAAATAGTCTTATTCAAAATTCCACCAATGTGTTGATTAACTCCACTAACATGACAACTTTATTGCTACAGATATCCTGTTAGTTATCCCTTTGAATGAAGGTGACTGTGTAAAGAAGTATCTAATCCACGTATATGAAAGGACCCCTGGTAGGACTTCATAGAGGCTTATCTTCAAAGCCAGGTGTATCAGTCAGGCAATTAGACAAGGAAACAAACAGCTATGACTTTAAATAGGCAGTCTTTTCATTTATCAAACACAGCTCACCGTTTGACGTCTTGTCACATGCTCTTCTTTTAATTCTTTGATACTTTCTGTTTCTCATACAGACAGCTTCATCACATGTAGATTGCCACTTAAGTATCAACTTGCGATTTGTTCAAACACATCAGAGTTCACAGTCTTACAACATTCTCCAGTCACCAGGGCACAGACCTTAACAGAGTCTCCGGATGGAAAAGGTATAGCGCTTAGTGGAGCCATAGGATGAAGGAAATACAGCGCTGTAAGAGTAAACATGCCGGCGTTCACATCACACAAACGTAGTGATGTCTCTAAATGCTTACATGTTTTGCTTGTAACCAAGCTTCCTCAGAGCATGCTGAATTTCCTTTGATAAATGGAAAAACTGCCTATTTAAAGCCATAGCTGTTTGTTTCCTTGTCCAATTGCATGACTGATACACCTGGCTTTGAAGATAAGCCTCTATGAAGTCCTACCAGGGGTCGTTTCATATACTTGGATTAGATACTTCTTTACACAGTCACCTTCATTCAAAGGTAAAATTAACAGGATATCTGTAGCAATAAAGTTGTCTTGTTAGTTGAGTCAATCAACACATCAATGGAATTTTGAATAAGACTATTTAAAGAAAAAAAAAATTCATTATATCTTTCAAATTTTTTAATACCATGTATGGTCCAAAATTTCCAATAGAGTGATGTGTGTGGATTGAATGGATGGTGCGGATGAGTACATATGTTAGACACCGGTGTCTCATTAAGACCTTGTCTTAATTGTAATTGTTTGTGGTGTGAGAGCTATCAATAAAATGTTATATCCGATATACCCTCCTTGAAGAATATCTTTTTGGAAATTTTCAATCCCTTTATCAGTTCACCTGAGGCAGGAGTACACCAGTTGTCCTCCATTAAAGTACCCAACTTTATGAAAAAGAGCATCAAGGTTGGTATCCGCTTATCAAAAAGTCTTATGCTCAGAGCCCTGGTACTGTAGTGATACCATTTTGTGTGCCAGATTGGTATCAGAAACTGGGACCAAGCACAATGGAACCAAAGAATAAAAGTACCAGGAAACATATTTGATTATTTTGCCTTTTCTTTTACTAAATTAAAGAGGAAGTAAACCCTGATGAGTTTACTTCCCCTTTGATTCCCTGCAAAGGTAAAGCATAATAAGCTACTATGCATCGCATAGTAGTCCACTATGTGTCACTTACCTGACACAGGAGCCAGCGAAGTCACCGCTGTCCCCTGTAGTTCGGAGCATCGGTGGGTCTCGCTGCTCCACCGCTGTCATTCAACGAAGCCACGATGACGTCACTCCCACACATGTGCACGGGACCCGCCACTCGCAGCATATCGTCGTTGACATAGGCGCGCTCAGTGCACCTGCGCACCGCTGTCTATGGCGCATGCGCCGTGGACACCGGTGCCTGTCTTTCGGCAAATACTTCCTAAACCGTGTAGGTTTAGGAGATATTTCTTGGACCTACAGGTAAGCCTTAATCTAGGCTTACCTGTAGGTCAAAGTGGTTTGTAAGGGTTTACAACCACTTTAATGTATTTCAGTAGGGGAAACACACTGTTATAGAATAGCCAGAACATTCTATTTGTAACTAAGCAACTGGAAAAGTTTTAATGGCAGCAAACGCATTTGTCAGTTTGCCACAGCATAAATGCTAATTTATGACATTCCTTTTCCGTAAGATGAATACAACGATGGAATGAAAGAAAAAAAGTGAGGCTTGTAAAAACCAGCAGTTTCTAATTTATGTTTTTTCCCCTCTTTTTTTTAATGCCATTGTAATAGTAGTTGAAATCCAAACACGTGACTGTCATGTATAGCCCTCAAACCAGATACTGATGCATTATTTTATCATATATCACACTAGTTTTATGTTGCCCTCTTTTACTTTTATAATAAAAATTTTTTTTATAAATGACGTTTTAATACTCAGGTACATTATCTATATATGAGTGACCGTTAACCTGTGTGATCTGCCTAACTTCTTCTGTTCATCGGCTATTCCTTATTTTTAATGTATTTTATGTGTGGCCCAACTGCTATCTGGGGCTCCATTAGAGATGTTAACTTTGTCACACTGACAACAGCTTTAGCAGAGAGGAAGCAAAGGAAACAGAAAGAAAAAAATCAAACAGGTTTTCTAACCTTCCCATATGATACATATATATATATATATATATATATATATATATATATATATATATATATATATATATATATATATATATATATATATATATATATATATATATATATATATATATATACATACACACACAAACTATATACTATATATTTATATACAGTTGTGCTCATAAGTTTACATACCCTGGCATAATTTATGATTCCTTGGCCATTTTTCAGAGAATATGAATGATAACACAAAACATTTCTTTCACTCATGGTTAGTGTTTAGCTGAAGCCATCTATTATCAATCAACTGTGTTTACTCTTTTTAAATCATAATGACAACACAAACTACCCAAATGACCCTGTTCAAAAGTTTACATACCCCAGTTCTTAATACCGTGTATTGCCCCCTTTAACATCAATGACAGCTTGAAGTCTTTTGTGGATGAGGCTCTTTATCTTCTCAGATGGTAAAGCTGCCCATTACTTTTGCAAAAAGCCTCCAGTTCCTGTAAATTCTTGGGCTGTCTTGCATGAACTGCATGTTTGAGATCTCCCCAGAGTGGCTCAATGATATTGAGGTCAGGAGACTGAAGCCCCATACACACTATCAGATTTTCTGCTGATTTTTCCTTCAGATTTACCAAAACCATGTAGTGCAAGGGCCTGACTGATTGCATACAAATTGAAATGCCTAAGGTTTAACCTCATGTTATGTGGTTCTGGTAAATCTGAAGGAAAAGCTCAGCAGAAAAGCTGATAGTGTGTATGGGGCTTAAGATGGGCATTCCAGAACCTTCACTTTTTTTCTGCTGTACCCAATGACAGGTCGACTTGGCCTTGTGTTTTGGATCATTGTCATGTTGGAAGGTCCAAGTACGCCCCATGCGCAGCTTCCTGGCTGATGAATGCAAATGTTCCTCCAGTATTTTTTGATAACATA
Organism: Lithobates pipiens; assembly: GCF_037356315.1. Classification (NCBI taxonomy): domain Eukaryota; kingdom Metazoa; phylum Chordata; class Amphibia; order Anura; family Ranidae; genus Lithobates; species Lithobates pipiens. Next base: position 102,206,558 of record NW_027507789.1, read on the forward strand.
CTGCATTCATCTTGCCATCAATTTTCACCAAATTTCCTGAGCCTTTGTAGCTCACACATGCCCAAAACATCAGCAATCCACCTCCGTGTTTCACAGTAGGAATAGTGTACCTTTCATCATAGGCCTGGTTGACTCCTCTCCAAATGAAGTGTTAATGGTTGTGGCCAAAAATCTAAATTTTGGTCTCATCACTCCAAATTACTTTGTGCTAGAAGGTTTTAGGCATGCCTCTGTGCTGTTTGGCGTATTGCAAGCAGGATACTTTGTGGCATTTGCTTAGTAATGGATTTGTTCTGGCAACTCGACCATGCAGCCCATCTTTCTTCAAGGTCCTGCTTATTGTGCAGCTTGAAACAGCCACACCACATGTTTTCAGAGAGTCCTGTATTTCACCTGAAGTTATTTGTGGGTTTTTCTTTGCATCTTGAACAATTTCCCTGGCAGTTATGGCTGAAATTTTAGTTGGTCTACCTGTGCTTGGTTTGGTTTCAACAGAACCCCTAATTTTCCACATCTTGATTAGAATTTGAACACTGCTGGTTGGCATTCTCAATTCCTTGGATATCCCTTTCCTGTTTTATGCAGTTCAACTACCTTTTCCCACAGATCCTTTGACAATTCTTTGGCTTTCCCCATGACTCAGAATCCAGAAACATCAGTGCAGCACTGGATGAAAGATGCAAGCATCTGTCAGGGGTCCAGAAACCCATTGACCATTTATACATACACACTGGTGTAGTGGTGTAGTGGTTAGCACGCTCGCCTAGCAGTAAGAAGGGTCGCTGGTTCGAATCCCAACCACGACACTACCTGCCTGGAGTTTGCATGTTCTCCCTGTGGCTGCGTGGGTTTCCTCTGGGTACTCCGGTTTCCTCCCACACTCCAAAGACATGCAGGTAGGTTAATTGGCTTCTGTCCGAAATTAACCCTAGCATATGAATGGGGACCTTGGCTTGTGGGCTCCTGAGGGTAGGGACCGATGTGAGTGTGCAATGTACAAGGGTAGGGACAATTGTAGACACTCACTCAGGTTGAACTGGATGGACTGGTGTCTTTATTCAATCTTACTAACTATGTAACTAATTACAAGCAAACAGATCACAGGTGAAGATGGTTACCTTTTAATAGCCATTCAAACCCCTTTGTGTCATCAGTCACCAGGGTATGTAAACGTTTGATAATTTGGGTAGTTTGTGTTGTCATTATGATTTAAAAAGAGTAAACACAGTTGATTGATAATAAATGGCTTCAGCCAAACACTAAGCATGAGTGAAAGAAACATTTTTGTGTTATCATTTATATTATCTGAATATGAATGGTAATCATAAATTCTGCCAGGGCATGTAAACTTATGAGCACAACTCTATATACATATATATCTGTGTGTTGATGTTGGAGTGTTCCCTGCACTTCCTGTCTAGTAAAACATTACAGGAAGGGAATATCCATAAAATTGTAGGGTGTCTTTCCTACTCTATCCAAAACTACGAAAAACATTTGAAAAATTTGACATTTGACATTTCTATCTGATGTTTACTACTGTGTAAGTTTTTTTTATGCACTTTTAATATTTGTACATTTTTGATCATATAGCATTGCTTATATCTTGGTAATTTTGTTTTTCTCCTCAAAAGTTAAATAAAGAGACTAAAATAAAAACGCTAAGACCTCTTCTGCACAAATGCTACAAGCATGTTTATGAATGCAATCATGATCTAAAGAACAGCTGTACCTTGCTAACAAGTGTCATTAAATCCACCATGGAACCAAAGGTGTAGCAGGCTAGGAAGGGGGGGTAGTATAAAGTCGTTTATCAATAATTGCTCGAATGGTACACTTGACCTTTAACCACTTCAATACAGGGCACTTCCCCCTTTCTGCCCAGGAAAATGTTCAGCTTTCAGCACTGTCACACTTTGAATGACAATAGCCCGGTCATGCAACACTATACCCAAACTACATTTTTATAATTTTCTTCTCACAAATAGAGCTTTCCTTTGGTAGTATTTGATCTCCTCTGGGGTTTTTACCTTTTTGCTAAACAAACTAAAAAAGACCAACTTTTTTGAAAAAAAAAAACACATTTTGTTTTCTCCTTCACTGACAAGCACTGATGAGGTGGCACTGACAGGCACTAATGAGGAGGCACTGACGAGTTGGCACTAATATATAGAATTGATGGGCACTGATTGGCAGCACTGATGGGCACTGGCACTAATAGATGGCACTGATGGGCACTAATAGATGGCACAATAGACATCACTGATGTTGAGGCACTGATTGGCATCTGACATGGACACTGACAGGCGTTTCTGAGGGGCACTGATTGGCACTTACTGGCACTTTGGTGGGCACGGACTGGCAGCTGATGGGCACTTATTGGCAGCTGTGGGGGCACCTCTGATGGGGCTGAGTTGATAATCAATGTGTTGATTATCAGCTCAGACCCTCCCTCTGACAGGAGAGCCATCGATTGGCTCTCCCTGTCAGCGTGAACTGAGGAAAGCCATTTACCCGCACATTCTGGTTACACGCTGTGATCAGCTATGATTGGTCACAGCTGATCACGTGGTAAAAAGCCTATGTCAGAGGCTCTTTACCTAAATTGGAGTTGTGGTGTGTCAGAGTGACACACCACAACACTGATCACCGCGCTGCACGCCCCCATGGGCACGCAATTGCGGCTTATCCTGCTGGACGTCATATGACACCCAGTCAGGATAACAGAACCACCATCCAGGGATCATTCTGCTATAGGGTGGGCGGGAAGTGGTTAAGGATTACTTCATGTTGTGGCAATGGTTAAATAGGTCCAGCTTGGACCATTGTAAGAATGTGCTGTACCTGTGGTATCCCTGTGGAAGCTACAATCACTGTAGCAGGCACCACTACTGCAGTGATTTATACTAGCCTCCAGATCCTGTGCAGAGTGACTGCATTGCTGCATTGTAAACACAGAAGGTTGCTTGATCGGCATGGGTGCCAATTAGGGAACACTTTGCATTCTCCCAATGAATGGACGAAGTGATATCACAGATGATTCAATGGGATCATTAATTGTGGCCAATGGCTTCTTTCCGGGTCTTAGGTTGAATCACACCCATTTCTGTGCACATTGCAATGTGTTTTGGGAGACAAGACCCTTACTTTTTAATATCTTTATAAATGATATTGGGTCTGGGATCAAAAGTAACATTTCTTGTCTTTGCAGATGACACCAAGCTATGCAGTGGAATCACGTTCTTACAGGATGTCTCCAAGTTACAAACCGACCTCAATGCACTGTCTAATTGGGTGACTATGTGGCAGATGAGGTTTAATGTTGAGAAATATAAAGTTATGCACTTGGGGGCTAAGAATATGCATGTATCATACATGCTAGTACAACTGGGGGAATCCCTGGTGGAGAAGGATCTGGGGATTTTGGTAGATCATAAGCTCAATAATAGCATGCAATGCCAAGCTGCAGTTTCCAAAGTGAGCAAATTCCTTTCTTGTATTAAGAGAGGTATGGACCCAGAGAGATTAGAATTATATTTCTCTTATATTCACCGACCGACAAAAGCTCCTCTCTGTAACTAAATGGGTTTGTTAGCCTGCCACTAGGAGAACTAGGCAAAATTGTAACCCAATACACAGAATTGTCAGTATCGCCCAGGGGGCAGACCCTGTGCCAACAACCCTCCCTGCTGCCCCAGCAGCCTCAGTTTTTATTTTGCCTAGTGAAGGAGAATGACCTAGGAACCCTGCAGGCCCTTCAGTCCATTATTTTGATGCAGGACTTATACTTTTGCGCAAGATGAATGATCCTGTGATCTTCTATCAACTGCCGGCTGGGTGACAGGCTGGTTGAGTTATCCTTGTAGTCCCCCTAGTCCGGCCATTGAGCGTGTGCAGGTCGCAGCTACAGCTCGGCAGGCCACATCATACCTCAGCTCCAGAGGTGGTCGATGAGCTTCAATGCTCCGGGGTATGCATATGACCGGGCTACTGATGTCTGGATCACAGTATACTGAGGCCAGCAGCCACCCTGTAACTGCGCAGGAGTGGGTCTGTGATGGAATGTCTCCCAGCTCTACAGGACTGGTAAGTACGGCTGTCCCTGCTTCGGGGTGTTGAGCAGCTGAGCATTCCCTGGGAGGTCGATTGGGGGGCCACCTCACCTCCTGTTCTCTTCCACGTCCCTATCTTCCCTCCTCCCCCCCGGGGGGGCGACTGCATGTGTCTGCTGTCGTTGTGTATACAGGGGATCGCTGGATCTCTCCTCTGTATGGGGTCTGTGCGGTTAGCGATGGTCCTGGTTCCGGTGTGGGGGGGTCCCAAAAAGGTGCCTTTGGAGGTATTTCGCTGGTTGGAGGCAGCACTGTTCTGTGGGCTTTCACTTGTCACCGCATGGCGCTGTCTGGTGGCCATTTTGGATGGGGGCAGAGCAGGTTCCCCTTGTGAGCTTCAGCGGCCATTTTTTTGTGAGATTTTCCTATTCTGATTATTGGCTGCCATTTTTTTGAGACCCGAGTGTTCTTTTCACCGCAGCTCTCTAGTGACAGTATGCCATGTGCTATCGCACGCTGTTTCCTGTGTATACAGGACGCTGGGCGGCCATTCCCTGAACGCTGGTGCGAGCTCTGCAGATCGTTTCACCGCTCTTTTCTACTGCTGCTGCCGACACAGCTTCTTCACTCTGCACTTGGGTAACCTCCTGGGGACTACAGGCATGGCCAGTAACTGTCACAGAACGCCTCAGGGTGGTGAGTCTGGCGCTAGGAGCCCCCCCAGCCAGCAGCAGCAGGAGGGTGGGACCTTCACTGTCCTAAGTCTCCTTTCAGGTGGCAGACAGGGTAGGGTCAGGATGGCTTCAGAAACTGGTGTTTCTTCCCCCGAAATCCAGGCTATTGCAACCGGGTCACCTGCGGATAGCGCTATGCCCATGGACACCCTAAAGGTGGTCCTTAACTCATTTGTTGCTAAAATAGAGGCGGTGCATGGACGGAAAGGTGCACAAAAAAGGCCCCTGCCCCCCTGTCCTCTGGGGAGAGCTCTGATGCAGACTCTGGCCCTGCTGCGGCTGGTGACCCCTGCTCTGACCTATCAGACGAAGCTGCCCAGGACCATTCGGACAGCAAAGATGATTCCCGGTCCGGGCACGACAAGGTGCTGGTTGGAGCACTTATCACAGCTGTGCGTGATACCCTGAAGATCCAGGAGCCAGCAGATCCCTCTGCTGATGTATCGGTCCCCTTTGGGTCCTGCAAGCCAGCACGTTCACCTAAGGTGTTCCCGTATTTGACTTATTTTGACAAGTTCATCTACAGGGAATGGGGTCGGCCGCAAAGGACCTTTTCTGTCCCCAAAAACATGGCGGTGCGTTACCCCTTTGAGGAAAGCCTTCTCAAGAAATGGTCGGCTCCTCCGGTCATGGACCCCCCAATATCTAGGTTAAATAAAGTAGCCACGATCCCGGTAGAGGGGACTCCTGCATTCAAGGATCCCATGGACAGGAAGGCCGAGGCAGTGGCTTGCTCCTTGTTTATGGTTGTGGGGTCCGCCATTCGACCAGTACTGGCATCTGCACTTGTGTTGCAGACACTAACTGAGTGGGCAAAACTTTTGCACCGTGAATTGGGAGAGCAAAAGGCTTCACCTGTCTGCGTAGAATTGGCGGACCAACTAGTGCAAGGCCTCAAGTACGTTTGTGACATGTCCCTGGATACCCTCCCATTGTTATCCAGGGCTTCAGTGTCAGCTGTGGTGCTGTGGCGCCTGATTTGGCTAAAATGCTGGTTTGCTGACCAGGCATCCAAAAAAACCCTGACGGATCTTCCTTTCCTTGGCGACCGGCTCTTTGGGGCCTCATTAGATGACATTATTAAAAATGCCACCGGTGGTAAAAGTACCTTGCTCCCACAAGCCAGGAAGCCTAAGGAGCCACGCCGCAGGCAAAGGCCCTCTTTTTCCACTCACAAACAGCTTTTTCGTCCGACCGGGACTTCGGCATAGCGTCCCCAGCCCGACAGGACGGCTACGGACGGACACAAGCATCCCTGGCATCTCAAGCCTAGCAGGCCTGCGAAAAAAAGTGCTACCGCATGAAGGTTTGCCCCCACCCATGTCTCGGGTAGAGGGGTCGCCTTTGGGAGTTTGCAGCCCGGTGGTCATCCCATTTATCCGACCAATGGGTCTGCGATCTGATTTACACGGGCTACAAGATAGAATTTCTCTCTTGGCCGCCAAACAGATTTATCCCCTCCAGCATACCCGTGTCCCCGGTTCGCCGGGAGGCCCTATTGGGGGCGGTAGGGGACTTGCTGAGTCGAGGGGTGATTGTACCAGTTCCGGAATCGGAACGCTTCCAGGGATTCTACTCAAATCTGTTTGTGGTCCCCAGGGGCGGACTGACCATTGGGCCACTCAGGCACTGCCCGAGGGCCCAGAGCCACTAGGGGGCCCCATCAGGGTTGCCAGCCTCAGTAAAACCAGGGACAGTATGTAAAAAAAAATGTTTTTCTTACATCTGTCTCTGAAATATCCCTTACTGACATCCTTTTGGTCTAAAAATCCCAAGTTTATAGCTGCCCCACCTCTCCAGTACCTTCTCAGCCAATAGAAACATGTCTGTGTATACTGTGTGTACATGTATGTTTATACTGTGTGATTGTATAGTGTGTGTGTATACTGTGTGGCCCCATAATCTCCTATTGCCCGGGGGCCCCATGAGTTGTCTGCCCCTGGTGGTCCCCAAGAAGGATGGGGTACATCCGATCTTGGACTTGAAAGCCCTCAATCACTTTGTAAAAGTGCAGAGGTTCAGAATGGAATCAGTTCGTTCAGTAGTCACTGCACTCCATCAAGGGGACTCCCTGGCATCCTTGGATATCCAGGATGCATACCTGCACATACCCATATGTCTGCGGCATCAAAAGTTTCTGCGTTTTGCAGTTGGGGAAGCCCACTATCAGTTTGTGGCTCTACCATTTGGCCTGGCATCAGCCCCCCAGGTCTTTACCAAGGTATTGGCTCCAGTTTTGGCATTGCTGCGACAAGCGGGATCGCGATCGTGGGATACCTAGACGATCTCCTCCTGAGAGCATCTTCCACCTCAGAGTTGGAGGAAGATGTTGCGATCACCATGCAGACTTTGCAAGAATTTGGGTGGCTGTTGAACTTAAAGAAGTTGGTGGTTGTACCGACCCAGCATCTGGAGTACCTAGGCTTGCTGCTGGACTCCAAAGAAGCGAGAGTCTTTCTTCCTTCAGACAAAGTGCAGACCCTCAGAGCCGCGATAAAACTACTGTGGAATCGTGAGTGGTCATCACTTAGCTTTTGCATGCGAGTCCTGGGACTCATGGTGGCCGCCTTCGAGGCCATGCCGTATGCCCAGTTCCACACCAGGGTCTTGCAGGAAGAGATTTTGTCAAAATGGGACAAATCTCCATTGTCCTTGGATCGCTCGATCCAGGTGAGGCAGTCAGTCAGAGACTCCCTGCTATGGTGGCTGAGATCCCCGGTGATTCGGTCAGGAAAGTTGTTCCTACCTCTCCAATGGACATGATCACAACAGACGCCAGCCTATCCGACTGGGGTGGAGTGATGGGTGTTCAGTCGGCTCAGGGCCTCTGGTCGACAGGAGAATCCAAGTTGCCGATCAATCTGCTCGAATTGAGAGCGATCAGGCTGTGCCTCCACACATGGTTGTTGAGATCAGGATGCAATCAGACAACGCCACGGCGGTGGCGTACATAAATCACCAAGGGGGAACAAGAAGCTCAGCCGCTGCTCGGGAGGTCGCTCACATACTTCGGTGGGCAGAGCGACAGGTTCCGGCCCTGTCGGCCATTTACATCCCGGGGTGGAAAATTGGCAGGCGGACTATCTGAGTCGACAGATGCTGGACCCAGGAGAATGGGCATTGCATCCGGAGATATTCAGACTGCTGTGCCTGAAGTGGGGCACACCAGATGTGGATCTATTGGCATCCCGTCTCAATCGGAAGGTGCCGAGATTCATGTCCAGGACAAGAGATCTGTGGGCAGACGCGTCAGACGCGCTGGTGGCTCCGTGGGATCAGTACCAGCTGATCTACACCTTTCCTCCACTGAAACTGTTGCCACGTCTGCTTTGCAGAGTGGAAGCCGAGGGGATTCCAGTAATCCTGGTGGCCCCAGATTGGCCTCAGTGGCCCTGGTACGCAGACCTGGTGCGTCTGGTCTGCTTTAGAAGGAAGCACAACTCTTACAATGTGACCTACTGTGTCTCCAAGAAACTAATTTCTCCCAACAAAAAACACCAAAATTTCAACACCCATGCTTTTCCACAATAAATTTGCTCCAATGCACCTAAGAAAAAGTGCAGTGTTGCTATTATTGTGAAAGATACTGTGTCATTTAAAGCTATCCACACTGACATTGATACAATGGGCAGATATATTATACTAATATGCAAAGTCAATAATGTAGTATATACTGTTGTAAATGTATACCTACCTAATGTAAAACAACTGAAAATATGTCGCCCTACCCAACAAACAACTGGATGTATCAGATAAATCACGTAATCGCCAGGGGAGGGCCACCCTTTCGCACTTTGTGTCATCAGAGAACCTGTATGATGTGTGGCGATGCCAACACTCAGCAGAGAGGGACTTCTCTTACTTCTCAAATGTGCACTGTACATACTCGAGAACTGAACTCTTTCTGGTCGACAAATTTTTATGAGAAAACATAAGTGTATCTAACATACACAACATTACATGGTCTGACCATGCTCCAGTGTCAATCATGGTGGAGGGGAATCATACAGAAACTAGGGCAAATAGATGGAAAAACAATGTCTTTATTTTTGAACATCCAGAATATAAATTCAAAATATCCACTAAAACACAAGGTTCAAATTATGAGAGAACAAATGGGTATATGCGTGTCAAAAATGGATGAAATGGAGAATAGGCTCTGCAGGAACAATGTGAGGTTGGTGGGGCTTCCTGAAAGAAGTGAGGGTCCCAACCACTTAGAATTCATGGAAAAATGGCTCATAGAAATATTTGGAAAAGAGACTTTCATCATTGTTTTCAATAGAACGAGCACACAGAGTCCCTTTTAGGGCTCAACCACCGGTAGGATATCCCAGACTACTATTGGTGAAATTTCTTAATTATAATGATAAAGTGATTTTATTGCAGAAGGCCAAAGAGATTGGGGAACATTCTTTATAATGGACTTAAGATTTAGTTGTATCCAGACTTCTCACCCAACCTGCAGAAGTGCAGGACAGAGTTTACAGAAATTAAACGCACCTTACAAAAATTTTAAGTTATATATGCATTGCTTTATCCGGTGTGATTATGTGTAGTGGCGCTGGGGGGGACCCAGTTTTTTGACTTTCCAGCTAGAGTGGCATCATGGTTGGAAGACAACAAGGAGAAGCTGCAGGCAAACTGAATAGAAGAGGAAGGGAAGAATGAAGGGGTGAGGAACAGAAAGGAAATAGTCAATTGGTTTACATAGTTGCATAGTTAGTAAGGTTGAATAAAGACACCAGTCCATCCAGTTCAACCTGAGTGAGTGTCTACCCCTATCACTGTACATTGCACACTCACATTGGTCCCGACCCTCAAGGAGCTCACAATCTAAGGTCCCCACTCATATACTAGGGCCAATTTTGGACAGAAGCCAATTAACCTACCTGCATGTCTTTGGAGTGTGGGAGGAAACTGGAGTACCCAGAGGAAACCCATGCAGGCACAGGGAGAACATGCAAACTCCAGGCAGGTAGTGTCGTGGTTGGGATTCAAACCAGCGACCCTTTTTACTGCTAGGTGAGAGTGCTAACCACTACACCACTGTGCCACTGCCACTAGTTCACTGTAAAGACGAATACGCTTGATAATGGAATGATTGGGAAGACACACATAAGAGGATTGAATTAATGAATGAGGGGGGTATCTGTTTAAAAAAAATGTGTGTTTATATATTTTTTGATAACCTGGGGGGTAGATGGGAGGGATGGGATGGGGAGGAAAGAAACATGCTTCATTGGAAGGATATGGGAAGTATGTGTTGTATGAGCTGGTCACAAAAAAAAGCCCTTAGGGCAAGCCAAGATAGGTAGTGGGGGGGAAAGGGGGAGGAGGGAGTGGAAGGGGGGGCCGGAGGAGGGGAGGAGAGATACGAGAAAAGGTTGGGGAGCAATGCAGAATGGTTGTAAGCTTGATAATGAAACAAATATTAGAAGGTTTCACAAAAACTGAGATTACACTGAGGGTACAACACAGATTACAAGGAAACAAGGGTATTAAGGCAAAGAGAGTAATTAAACCACATGGATTTTTGCTTTTATTTGTTTCTTTCCCCTTGCCTTTTTCTTTTTTACCATGCAGGCTAAAATACTTAATATAGATTCCTGGAATGTCAGGGGGCTGGGCAACCCGGTTAAGACATCTGCAGTTTTTGTTTATGATGGAAATGTATGGAGTAGGGTTGGTCTGCCTGCAGGAGACACATCAGACGAAGCTCACTATGCCACAACTACGAAATAGGAAGTACCAATGTCATTACCATTCGGTATACTCCTCTTATTCTAGCGGGGTGAGTATAATGGCGAGAGGTGGGGTGGCTTTTTCCTGCAGGCAGATCAGCATAGATGAAATGAGCCATTATATTTTCCTCTATTGTTCAATGGAGAATAATATGTATGTTCTGGCAAATGTATATATCCCTCCGCCTTTTAAACTGGAAGTTATGGTGAATAAGGAGGGTAACCCAGTTACAGTAGTGGGGGATTTTAATGAGGTTCTTGATAAAAGAGTAGACAGGTTTCCATCCAGTGTACAGTTGGATAAAATGGCTGAGGGTCGGCTGTATCAATTTCTAGAGTAAGCAGGGCTACTTGATATGTGGAGAGTGCAGATCCCGAATGTCCAGCAATATTCCTCCTTTTCAAGCTCGTATTTCACACTCTTGTATGGCCCTGGGAAATGGGGAAGCATCACAACTCGTAAAAAACATAGTATACCTACCAAGAGGGGTGTCGGATCACTCGCCATTGGTGTTATCGGTGAACCTGGGGGGGAAAAGAGCCCCATGGGTATGGAAAATAATAAGTCAATTTTGGTTAGAACTAATCTACTGAGGTGCTATTAAAATCAAAAGAGTTTGTGGAGTTTAATGAAGGTATGGCGTTGACTGAGGTATTGTGGGATACCTTGAAGGCATTCCTCAGGGGCATACTGATCCAGCAGATGATTAAAATTAAGAAGAAATCCAGGGAGTGGGAGGAAAGTACCAGGAAAGAGGTGATAAAGGCATAAAATCGATATGTGGAAGATCCAACCCCAGAGAAGCAAAGAGTATGGTTAATTAAAAAACAACAGAACTACAGAATAGCAGTTATAAGGAAAGCAGAGAACAGGCGATTTTTCCAGAAGCAATGTTATTTTGGAGAAGGGGAAAGTGTGGGACAAATGCTGGCTCATCTGGTGAAAACCAACCCCTCCCCCCCCCCCCCCCCCGAGCTATAGGCTATACCTATATATTAGGAGGGTAAAAGGAGAGATTTCCACTCATATGGCAGAGATTATAGACACATTCAGAGAATATTATAAAAATTTGTATCTTTCGCAGAGGATAGGTGAGGAGGGAGAGATGGATATATTTCTTAGGAAATCTGAGATATTGGCCCTCACAGAAGAAGACAGAGAGGGTATGGAGGCCCCAATAACTCTTGGGGAATTACAACAGGCAGTAGCCGGGATGGCCAACCAAAAATCTCCTGGACCGGATGGACTCCCGGTGGAGCCCTATAAATATTATGGAGAGGTACTACTCCCGGAGTTGCTTACGGCATTGAACTGGACGGTGGTGGAGGGGAGACTGCCTAGTTCAATGTTCGAGGCAGCTACAATAGTGTCGCATAAAAGAGGGGAGAGATCCGCTAGATACATCTTCGTATAGACCAATACCCTTCCCCGTGTTCTGATGTTTAAATATTGGCAAGGGTACTGGCAGCCAGGCTAAATCAAATTATTTAAAAACATATAAATCCAGACTGGATATATTGCTAGTAGATCCACTAGTATGAATATTAGAAGGGTATACCCGAATCTGCAGACCCCGACAGAAAATATGGGATCGAGAGCTGTTTTGTCCCTAGATGTAATTAAGGCTTTTGATAGCTTGGAGCAGAACTATCTCTGGTGAGTTCTGGGGGAATTTGGGTTTGGACCTTCTTTTATTGGGTGGATAAAAACACTGTACAATGACCCAAGTGTTAAAGTTAGAATCAATAATGAATACTCTGGAAAGATTCAACTGGAAAGGGGGACGAGGCAGGGGTGCCCATTGTCGCCTTTGCTCTTCGCCCTTTCATAGAATTTCATAGGAAGACAGGGGAGGAAAGGATTACACTGTACACGGATAATGTTATTCTTTTCCTGGGGTACACTGAACAGTCCCTCAGGAAGGTAATAAATATAGTAGAGGGGTTTGGAAGATTCTCGGGTTTAGCTATAAACTGGCAAAAGTCTGTATTTTTACCATTGGACCTTTATTAGTAGCCCTGTATTGTCTGAAATGCCCCAACTGGCTGTAGTAAACAATGAAATATTTAGGTATACATCTGTGGAGAGACGCTAGTCAATATACTGTATCAGTAACAACATATAACACTTTTGACTAAATTTGACAAAAAAGCGATATCTGGGCCAGCTTCCTCTAATAGTAGCGGGTCAATGCGATCTTCACAAAATGATATGGATGCCACAATTGTTGTACCTGATACATAATTCCCCAGTGTGGATATGTAAGAAATGGTTTAAAAAAATCAAAAGTCTTTTCAGGGAATTCATTTGGAGAAAGGGTCAGGCTAGGATTCAACTTCATACATTGCAGCTACCAACAAAGGAAGGGGCCTGGCTGTGCCACATCCCCGGAGTTACTTCCTGGCAGCACAGTTGCAGTACCTAGGGGGATGTGACACCCTGGGAGGAGGAAATGCAAGTGGGAGAATAATGTTGTTAGGAGTCTCACATAATACAGTAGTGGAAGTGGAAGTGGATTATTTTTCCTTTAGGAATTCAACAGTAAAGATGGTTATAAAAGTATGGAAAACAGTTAAGATACTAATGGGGTATGAGGGGGTATTAGGATATACCCCCCTTTGGAATAATAAGAACTTGCAGGAACTGTTGGCTATGGGAAATAATGTGAAATACAGGGGATAAATAGGCTGGCACATCTATATGATGGGAGCACTCTAAAAACATTTGTAGATTTGAGAAGAGATTATAATATACCAAACTATTCATTCTAGAAGATATTTACAGATTAGACATGCCCTTGATGCCCAGTTTAATTAAGACACGAGCACTAGAATGGAATAAAGCCCCCCTTCTCCAAAGGATGATTAAGTCGGATACGACTAAGGGGCTTTATGAGCTATACATACAGATATGCAGCAGAGCCATCGCTGTGCCAGAGTCCCTCAATAGTAGGAAGAGATGGCGGGACAGTAGAGGAGGATATTGGAGCTGGGGCCATTGGTATCGGTCTCCCCCTCACAGAATGTATCAAAATTGATGTTGATACATAGAGCCTATTTCACTCCCAATAGATTGTTCTTGTTTGGCAGAAGACCAGATGCCAATTGCCCGTGCCAGGAGACAGGAGACCTTATACATATAGTATGGAGATGCCCAAAACTATTCCAATATTGGGGAGAGGTTCTTGACACCATAAATATAACTTATGAGATCATTGGATATGGAAGCCAGACTTTGAGTATTGGGATATAGGGAAAAAATCTAGGGAATTGGCAAGCACTACAGTAGTGGTGTTAGGTGTTTATTTCAAGTAAGAAAACTGATGGCGCAGAGATGGCAGACGATGAGGCCTCTGTTAGTGAGAGAATGGGTCCAAATTATAAATGAGATAGTATGGAGGGAAAAGGTAGTTTACACTAAACTTGGGCGGCACAGTGGTTCAAATCCCAACCACGACACTACCTGTCTGGAGTTTGCATGTTCTCCATGTGCCTGCGTGGGTTTCCTCCAGGTACTCTGGTTTCCTCCCACATTCCAAAGACATGCAGGTGGGCTAATTGGCTTCTGTCCAAAAGCATGAAGAGGTAAAGGTTGGAGATATGTATTGCAATGTGAAAAGAAAAAATCATTGGGAAAAATGTTGTAATGTTTTTATATGACGTTTTTGTAAATGGGTAAAAAATTCAATAAGGAATATAAAAATAATAATATAAAAAATAACCGAAACACTGCAAGAATTTTTTCTCGTTAACGCCCCATCTGTGTTGAACCCCCTCACCATATGGAACAGCCACAAAGCATACATAAGAGGTGTATTTATGAAACTAAGCAATGTCCTCAAGAAGAGACAGAACCAGAAGCTTTCATATTTATTCTCTAAGATTCAAAAATTAGAATCAGTAAACAAAAAAAAATCCAAATTCTCCGGCCAACTCTCAGCTAGATCATGCTCGACACGAACTTCGACTACTCCTCATATCGCACCACAACAGTAAATTACATAAATGGAAAGCTCAGCTTTACTGCCATGGCAACAAAACTGGGAGTGTTCCCGGGTCTACTACAGTAGTCTATACAATTTAAAAGACAATGAAACACCACAACCTACGCCTGCCATAATTCAACAATTCTTAAACTCTATATCCCTACCTAAATTAGATGAAGAAAGACTACAATCTCTCAATGCACAGATTTCAGAAACGGAAATTCAGAAAACAATCTTTACCTAAAAGAAAATCCCCAGGAGCAGATGGATTTTCATCTGAGTATTACCACACATATCAAAATGTACTGAGCCCACACTTACTGAAAATTTATAAGGCTGCTGTTTCCAAATCTTCATTTCCACCAGAAATGTTGACTGCCACAATTGTAATGCTTCCCAAACCAGGTAAAACACCAGATTCCCCACAAAATTTCAGAACCAATTTACTACTAAATGTAGATTTAAAAATATATGCCAAAATCATTGCAAATAGATTAGCTTACTATATGCCTATATTAGTGAAACAAGATCAAGTTCGCTTCATAACGGGTCGACAGGCACCAAACGCCACATGCAGAATTCTTAACCTTCTGCATATTGGGGAGTCCTCTAGACATTTGAAGGCGTTTGACAGCATACATTGGGGCTACCTTCAGCATGTTTTAAATAAATTTGGGATATTGGGATCTATTAACTCAGCTATAACAGCTTTGTATACTAACCCATCCTTGATGGTATTCACAGAGGGCATGTTTTAGGAAAGTTTTAGCATAACAAAAGGAACGTGACAAGGTTGCCCACTATCACCACTAATATTTGCCCTATTATTGGAGCCACTGGCTGACAAAAAATAGATCTGATCCAGATATTAGTGGGATTAGCTCATCACACCATTCTCACATTATATCACTGTTTGCTGATGATGTGATTCTCTCTATATCAAACCCAAGTAAGTCCCTCCCTTAAGTACATGACATTTTAGGTCAGTTCAACAAAGTATCTTATTACAAAATGTACGCCTCCAAATCAAATATATGATCGGTCACTATAGAGGATAGGATCAAACATAACCTAATGTTACAATTTCCCTATTCTAATAAGCACATACAGTACTTAGCAGTGTTTCTTACTACTCCAAGCTCAAACTTATATAAAACTAATTTTCTCCCCCTCATCACATCTTTACAAGGTGAACTAAATAGACTGAAATCCTTCTATCTCTCATGGGTGGGAAGACTTGCGGCTATAAAATGCTTATTTTGTCCAAAATTCTATATTGCTTCAGAGCACTCCCAATATCAATTCCAGCTTTATTCTTTAAAACGATGCAAAAACAACTCAGAAAGTTTAAATAGGGGCGGATAAGAAACCAAGATGTTCTCAACCTATTTTAATGAAACACAAAAAAGTGGGAGGAATGGGACTAACCTATACTGCAGGATTACTTGAGAGCATGCATTTTGGAACAAACAAAATTTTGGTTCCACTCTTCTGAGCTGAAACACTGGCCTTTGATAGAAAAAAGCTGGATACATCCAAATTCCCTAAGCTCTACTCTCTTAGCCAGTTCCTTCACGAACACTTCTATAAAAATCTCACACCCTATCTTACAACTGGTGGTGAACACATGAAAAACTTTCTATTATTCTAATGCCGCGTACACAGGGGCGGACTGTATGGCCTACTTAGTCCGCCGAAACACATTTCAGCGGACAGTCCGCTCGTGTGTGGGCTTCAGCGGACTTTTTCAGCGTGCAGTACGGCGTACTAAGTATTTTGGATTTTTCTAAATTCTGTCCGTCGTACTCTCATTTCGGCGGACAGTATGGCCGTGTGTGTGCCAGTCCGCCGTACTTTTGAAATGAACGGACTTTTCCCGCCCGGAGAAAAGTCCGCTCATTTCGAGCGGGTCTCCAGGTAGGCGGGGCCCGCGAAGGAGACGTCGCTGGCCCCGCCGCCTGGTATGGACTTAAAGGGGAACCCCATCACCGAAAAAAATCGGCGTGGGGGTCCCCCCCAAGTCCACAACAGACCCTTGTCCGAGCACGCTACCCGGCCGGCCAGGAAAGGGGGGCGAGCGAGCGCCCCCCTCCTGAGCCGTACCAGGCCACGTGCCCTCAACATGGGGGGGTGCCTTGGGGAAGGGGGGGCCGCGCGGCCCCCCCACCCCAAAGCACCTAGTCCCCATGTTGATGAGGACAAGGGCCTCTTCCCGACAACCCTGGCCGTTGGTTGTCGGGGTCTGCGGGCGGGGGGCTTATCGGAATCCGGGAGCCCCCTTTAATAAGGGGGCCCCCGGATACCGGCCCCCCACCCTATGTGAATGAGTATGGGGTACAATGTACCCCTACCCATTCACCTGTAAAATAAAAGTACAAAAAAAAACACAACACACAAGATAAAATACTTTATTGCACAGCTCCGGGGGTCTTCCGTCTTCGGGGGTCTTCTGCCGGGCCACCGCGCCTTCTTATAGCTCTTTTACAGGCGGTGGCCCGGTCTTCTGTCGCCGCCGCCGCTGCCGCCTTCCGTTCTTCTTCTTCTTCTTCTCCAGGAGATGTTGCCTCGACGATCTCTCCGGCCGGAATGCCAGTGATGCCCTGCGCGGCCACTTATATAGGGACAAGGGGCGGTGTCACATGGCTTTATGTCACATGGGTTGGTGTCACATGGTGATCCCGCCCCCTTACGATGTCATAGTCCCCATGGGACATCAACCCATGTGACCAACCCATGTGACATAAAGCCATGTGACACCGCCCCTTGTCCCTATATAAGTGGCCGCGCAGTGCGTCCCTGGCATTCCGGCCGGAGAGATCGTCGAGGCAACATCTCCTGGAGAAGAAGAAGAAGAAGAAGAAGAACAGAAGGCGGCGGGGGCGGCGGCGGCGACAGAAGACCAGGCCACCGCCTGTAAAAGAGCTATAAGAAGGCGCGGTGGCCCGGCAGAAGAACCGAAGAGGGGGACAAGACCCCTGAAGTCGGGAGAAGAGGCCGGCGGCGAGGAAGAAAGCCGGACTCCTCCGTTAGCAAAAGAGCTACAAGAAGATAGCGGAGGAGTCCGGCGAGAAGACCCCCGAAGACGGAAGACCCCCGTAGCTGTGCAATAAAGTATTTTATCTCGTGTGTTGTGTTTTTTTTGTACTTTTATTTTACAGGTGAATGGGTAGGGGTACATTGTACCCCATACTCATTCACATAGGGTGGGGGGCCGGTATCCGGGGGCCCCCTTATTAAAGGGGGCTCCCGGATTTCGATAAGCCCCCCGCCCGCAGACCCCGACAACTAACGGCCAGGGTTGTCGGGAAGAGGCCCTTGTCCTCATCAACATGGGGACAAGGTGCTTTGGGGTGGGGGGGCCGCGCGGCCCCCCCTTCCCCAAGGCACCCCCCCATGTTGAGGGCACACGGCCTGGTACGGCTCAGGAGGGGGGGGGGGGCGCTCGCTCGCCCCCCTTTCCTGGCCGGCCGGGTAGCGTGCTCGGACAAGGGTCTGTTGTGGACTTGGGGGGGGACCCCCACGCCGATTTTTTTCGGCGTTGGGGTTCCCCTTTAAGTCCATACCAGGCGGCGGGGTCAGCGACGTCTCCTTCGCGGGCCCCGCCTACCTGGAGACGCGCTCGAAATGAGCGGACTTTCCTCCGCGTGTGTGGGCGAGTCCGTTCATTTCAAAAGTAGGGCGGATAGTATGGCGGACTTAGTACACCGTAGTAGTCCGCTCAAAAAGTGGTGTGTGTGGGCAAGTAGCCCGTTCGGAAAGTCTGACGGACAGTCTGGCGTACTTTTCCGCCAGACTAAGTACGTCACACAGTCTGCTCGTGTTTACGCGGCATAACATTCCAGTAGGAAACCTGACTGACATCCCAGTCCACAAATGTCTATTAAATGAAAAATTTGGATATTGCAATAGCACATTGGGAACAAGAAGGGATCAATTTGATAACCGACCTCAATGGGAAAGTTATCCCATTCAACACACTGTCACAAAAATATTCCATACTGAACACATATTACTACACTTACACCAGAATAGCTCTATTCCTCAAAGCTTACCCTTTAAACCCTATCAGGGTACCACATGAACACCTAAGCAAGAGGCACCACCAACATGAAGACCAAGGAACTATCCAAACAAGTAAGGGACAATGTTGCTGAGAAGTCAGGGTTAGGTTATAAAAAAAATATCCAAATCTTTGTTGATCCCTAGGAGCACCATCAAATCTATCATAACTAGGGCTGAGCGGACACCTGGAAGTTCGGGTTCGGCCGAACTTCGCAAAAAAGTTCGAGTTGGGGACCCGAACTTGACCCCGAACCCCATTGACGTCAATGGGGACCCAAACTTTTGAGGACTAAAATGGCTCTAAAAAAGTAATGGAAAGGGCTAAAGGGCTGTAAATGGCAGCAAAATGTTGTTAAGAGCAAGGCAAGTGCTCTGCAAACAAATGTGGATAGTGAAATAACTTAAAATAACATAAAATACATAAAAATAAAAAATAATATGCGGGAGTCCCCCTTCTCAGAAGAAGAGGTACAGGAAGTCATTAAAAACCTCAAATCAGGTTCTGCTCCAGGCCCCGATGGTCTCCCTAACCCCTATTACAAGACATTTACTACCACCCTGACTCCACATTTGACACAATTTTTTAACACAAAGACACAGGGAACCCCACTTGATCCTCACCTAAACACAGCCTACATTGCAGTAATACCAAAACCGGATAAAAACCTGGAAGAAGTCAGTAATTATAGACCCATCTCCCTCATCAATAGCGACTTAAAAATCCTTACCAAACTCCTTGCAAATCGTCTAGCTTCCTTCATTAACCGATATGTTCATAAGGATCAAGTGAGGTTCATCCCAGGCAGACAGGGCCCTGATCAGAAGAGCCATAGACATAGGGGCTGATTTACTAATATGAATGTGCTGCGTCGGTTCATACCTCAATTTGTGCGGCAGATAAATTATTAAGTGAGCGTATGAACTGGCGCGCGCAGAAGCGCAACAGATGATATCATTAACAGTCCATTCACACAGGGGCAACACGACTTCCAGCGAGACTTTGGGAGGCAACTTGGACACGACTTGAGTGTGAATCACAGCACGACTTGGGGTGACTTACAGGTCTGGCATGGATTTTAAGGGGAACCCCGCGCCAAAAAAAAACAAACCACTTGTGTCTTGTCATCAGCACATTGTCTGAAGAACTGCCACGCTAGGGCACTCTTTGGGCCTGGCTTTGGTGTGCTCGGTCCCTTGCTGCATTGGGCAGTAGCAGGCGTACTGTCTAGGGGACAGACACTCCGCTTTTGCACCCTGCTCCCTCTTCTGCTGTGTTGGTGGCTCTGTGCGACCACCGCCTCTTCCTCCGAACAAGAATAGCAGAATAGAGCAACAGTACCGAAAGGGTGTATCTCACACATACAGATATGCAGAAAATGATCTTCAAAAAAAATTTTTTTGCCCTAAATTATTATTTTTTTGAATAGCAGACTAGAAGAACAGTATCTAAAGTGTGTATCTCACAAGTACAGATATGCCGGAAACACTGTAAAATATTTTTTTTGCCCTAAATGGGTGTTTTTAGAATAGCAGAATATAGCAACAATATCTAAAGGGTGTATCTCACAGTAACATTTGCAGTGCTGGTGCACTGAGCTTGCATAAAATGCCTGCTGACACCAACCTAACTAACAGATGGATAAAACTTTTCTCTGGCACTGGGCTCAGGGCAGGGTAAAAAGATTGTGCACTGCACCCACATAACAAAATCAAGGTAGATCGCTGAGTAATTCGATTTCTGAAGCTGGACTCCTATCTAATTCTCTCCCTCAAAGCAGCAACAGCAACCTTTCCCTACACTAAATAAAGCAGAGTGACGTGCTGTGCTATGTCCCTCTAGCTTATATAGAGGCTGGGTCACATGCTGCACTGGCCAATCACAGCCATGCCATTAGTAGGCATGGCTGTGATAGCTTCTAAGGGCACACAAGTTAAATGAATGTTGATTGGCTGCCCTGCAGCTGTTTAAAAAGCGCCATTACATTACCAAACCCGAACATACAGTAAATTGTTTTGGGTTCGAAAACAGTTCGGGTTTGCTCAACCCTAATGATAACCAAATTTAAAGAACAGCAAACCTGCCAAGAGATGCCCGCACACAACAAAATTCACAGACTGGGCAAGGAGGGCATTAATCAGAGAGACAGCACAGAGACCTAAGGTAACCCTGGAGGAGTTGCAGAGTTCCACAGCAGAGACCGGAGTTTCTGTACATAGGACGACAATAAGCCGTACGCTCCATAGAGTTGAGCTTTATGGCAGAGTGGCCAGAAGAAAGCCATTACTTTCAGCACATTTTGAGTTTGTGAAAAGGCATGTGGGAGACTTCCAAAATGTATGCAGGAAGGTGCTCTGGTCTGATGAGACTAAAATTGAACTTTTTGGCCATCAAAGAAAACGCTATGTCTGGCGCAAACCCAACACATCACATCACCCAAAGAAAATCATCATCAGCAGTCGGGACTGGGAAAATGGTCAGAGTTGAGGGAAAGATGGATGGTGCTAAATACAGGGATATTCTTGAGTAAAACCTGTACCACTCTGTGTGGGATTTGAGGCTAGGACAGAGATTCACCTCCCAGCAGGACAATGACCTCAAACACACTGCTAAAGCAATACTTGAGTGGTTTAATGAGAAACATGTAAATGTGTTGGAATGGCCTAGTCAAAGCCCAGACCTCAATCCAATAGAAAATCTGTGGTCAGACTTAAAGATTGCTGTTCACAAGCACAAACCATCCAACTTGAAGGAGCTGGAGCAGTTTTGCAAGGAGGAATGGGCAAAAATCCCAGTGGTAAGATGTGTCAAGCTCATAGAGACTTATCCAAAGCGACTTGGAGCTGTGATAGCCGCAAAAGGTGGCTCTACAAAGTATTGACTTTAGTGGGGTGAATAGTTATGCACATTGACTTTTCTGTTATTTTGTCCTATTTGTTTGCTTCACAATAAATAAAAGAAACATCTTCAAAGTTGTAAGCATGTTTTGTAAATTAAATGATGCAAATCCTCAAACAATCCATGTTAATTCCAGGTTATGAGGCAACAAAACACAAAAAATGCAAAGGGGAGTGAATACTTTTGCAAGGCACTGTATGGGATTTTTCACGAGAGGCACTGTTGAGTAGGGATGAGCCGAACACTTCCCTGTTCGGTTTGCACCAGAACATGCGAACGGGCAAAAAATTAGTTTGAACACGCGAACACCGTTAAAGTCTATGGGACACAAACATGAATAATCAAAAGTGCTAATTTTAAAGGCTTATATGCCTGGTATTGTCATAAAAAGTGTTTGGGGACCTGGGTCCTGCCCCATGGGACATGTATCAATGCAAAAAAAGTTTTAAAAACGTTTTTCGGGAGCAGTGATTTTAATAATTGTGGCAGCACGCAGGTAAAATAACCTGGTTGTATCCAGGATGGAAAATATGTATGCCCTAAATTCAGGCTTTATGCAGACTTGTACAACTAGAGGTGTGTGCTGGGAGTCCTATAGGGGAAGAGTTAATGAGCCCAGCTGAAGTAAGTGGGCTCATTAAGACCTCTACAAAAAACCCCAGCATGCTTAGGGAGATGCATCCTGGAACCAGTTTTGTGTTTGTATAGACTGGGGAGTGTGACACCTGTTCTGTGCGGTGAGTTAACGCCTGTGTGGCAAACCTCTACAACAGAGACAGGGACTGGTGCGGCACAAGGCTGCACTCAGTTGTTAGACAGGGAATCTATGTGTGTAATTAGAGGTCAAGCTGACCAGGATTTATTTTCATGTTTTTCTTTTGTTTGGCTGTAATATTTTTCACTGCATGTAGCATAAATAAACCGCACCTTTTGTTTTTTCCACCTACAATGCTGTCTGCTGTGCCTGATTTTGTGTTCTGAACACATTCAGGGGGTCACACACACCCGCTGCCGAGCGAACCCCTCACAGTTGGTGGAGAATAGGGATGAACCGAACACCCCCCAGTTCGGTTCGCACCAGAACTTTCGAACGGACCCCAAATTCGTACGAACTTTAGAACCCCATTGAAGTCTATGGGACTCGAACGTTCGAAATTAAAAGTGCTAATTTTAACGGCTAATATGCAAGATACTGTCCTAAAAAGGGTTTGGGGACCTGGCTCCTGCCCCAGGGGACATGGGTCAATGCCTAAAATGTTTTTAAAAATTGCCGTTTTGGCGGGAGCACTGATTTTAATGACGATTAAAGTGAAAAAAAAAAGTGAAATATTCCTTTAAATATGGTGCCTGGGGGGTGTCTGTATTATGCCTGTGAAGTGCCACGTGTTTCCCGTGTTTAGAACAGTCCCTGCACAAAATGACATTAAACGGAAATAACATCATTTAAAACTGCTTGCGGTTTTAATGTTATATCTGGTTCCTGCAATATGGTTGAAAATCATTGAGAAAAATGGCATGGGTAGCCCTCCCTGCCCATTACCAGCCCCTTTGGGTCTTGTACGCATATTAAGAGGAACCCCGTACACATATTAAAAAAAGGAAATGTGTGTGGCCCCCAGGCCCTATATACTAAGAACAGCAGTATACAGGCGGTGCAAACAAGACAGGGACTGTGTAGGTTTGTTGTGTTAAGTTGAATCTGTTTGTAATTTTCAACTGGTACATTTTTAAAGTGTAGCTCCAGTCAAAAAAACTATTTTTAAGCTTTTTGGAAAACATAGGGAAGAGTTATCACCCCTGTATAATTTGTATTGTCATCCATCTTTTTTCATCTCACTTGCTGTTGTCTCCTTCCGTTTGCAAGTAGGAGATGTTTGTAAGTTGGATGTTTGAAAGTAGGGGCCTGCCCTATATGCTCTGCAGAAATGGCAGAACAAGGTGTTGGTTTTGCCACAACATTGTAAGCCCAGAAAGTGACTCTTAGTGGGCGCTGGAGCGTCCTGCTGTGAACGATTATATCAAGAATTGCAATTACATGCCATTGTTGAACAGTGGTAGAAAAATTTACTTTTGGTGGTTGTGGTGCTGGTGCCACAACACTATAAGTCCTCACAGTTACTCTGGGTGGGCACAGGAACGGGCCCTCCTGTGAAATAATATATCAAGAATTGTAATTACATGTCCCTGTTAAACAGGGGCAGAAAAATTGGGCCTTAGGCACTGCAACCTCTCCCATATACTCTATTTTTATTGCAGGAATTAGCCCTGCTGCAAAGCATTGCATCAAAAATTGTATTTAAACGCCCCTGTTAAACAGGGGCAGAAAAATTGGGCCTTAGGCACTGGTGCTGGTGCCACCACACTGCAACCTCTCCCATATACTCTATTTTTATTGAAGGAATTAGCCCTGCTGCAAAGCATTGCATCAAAAATTGTACTTAAACGCCCCTGTTAAACAGGGGTAGAAAAATTGGGCCTTAGGCACTGGTGCTGGTGCCACCACACTGCAACCTCTCCCATATACTCTAGTTTTATTGCAGGAATTAGCCCTGCTGCAAAGCATTGCATCAAAAATTGTAATTAAACGCCCCTGTTATACAGGGGCAGAAAAATTGGGCTGATGGCATCACCCAGAACCAGAAATGTTCTTCCAACATATCAGCGGAGGAGGAAGAGGATAGAGAATCAACATAACAGGACAGTCACTCAGCATCAGCATAGGCAGTCTTGAAGGGATGTGATATTTCAAAAAAAATTATTCGGTTACATCAGCTTCAGGTGCTTGGTAGCTGTGGGTGATCCAAGACTGATTCATCTTGATGAAGGTCAGTCGATCAACTGATTCGGTGGACAGGCGCACCCTGTGATCGGTAACAAAGCCACCAGCAGCACTGAAGGTGCGTTCCGAAAGAACGCTGGATGCAGGACAGGCTCGTAGCTCAATTGCATACTGTGCAAGCTCTGGCCAGTGATCCCTCCTCAAGACCCAGTAAGCCAGAGGATTTTCAGTGGGAAAGGTGTCCAAGTCTGACCTTGCCCCTAGGTATTCCTGCACCATGTAAATCAGATGCTGGCAATGGTTGCTGGAACCGATCATACCTTGGGGCTGCGGACTAAAAAATTGTCTGAAAGCATCAGTCAGACGGCCACCTTCTCCACCGCTCCTTCTGACCGATGCCTCAGCAACACGTTGTGCAGGACCAGGAGTTTGTAACCTCCCAGTCTCTGGGAACTAGTTGCACAGACCTTTCTGCAAGGCCTCCCGGAGATGTCTCATCCTCTGCTCCCTCTGCGATGGCAAGATAAGGTCGGCAACCTTACCCTTGTACCGTGGATCAAGGAGAGTGACCAGCCAGTAATGGTCCCTCTCCTTGATCCGAAGAATACGAGGATCCTTCCGCAGGCTTTGCAGGATCAGGGAGGCCATGCAGCGTAGGTTAGCTGAGGCATTCGGTCCGGAGTCCTCTGGGTCACTAAGGGCAACATTATCCGCAGCTACCTCCTCCCAGCCACAAGTCCACGTGTTTCTTGGGACTGTAAATCATCCCTACAAGACTGCTGCTGCTGATGCTGAGTGCCAGCCTCCACCTCCATGCTGACACAATCATCCTCCTCCTCCTCTTCATCCTCTTCCTGTGTGATGGGTGGCACAGCAGGAACACTGTCTGGATAAAGGGGGCCTTGAGAGGCAAGGAAGTCCTCCTCTTCCTGCCTCTGTTCTGCCTCAAGTGCCCTGTCCATTATTCCACGCAGCGTATGCTCCAAGAGGTGGACAAGAGGTACAGTGTCACTGATGCATGCACTGTCACTGCTCACCATCCTTGTGGCCTCCTCAAATGGTGACAGGACAGTGCATGCATCCCTGATCATGCCCCACTGGCGTGGTGAGAAAAAACCAAGCTCCCCTGACCCTGTCCTGGTGCCGTAGTTGCACAGGTACTCATTGATGGCCCTCTGCTGCGTGTGCAGCCGCTGCAGCATGGCCAATGTTGAGTTCCATCTGGTGGGCATGTCACATATAAGGCGGTTCATGGGCAGGTTCAACTCCTTTTGGAGCTCAGCCAGCCGAGCACAGGCATTAAATGATCGGCGGAAATGCACACAGACTTTCCTGGCCTGCTTCAGGACATCCTGTAAGCTGGGGTACCTGCCCAAGAACCGCTGCACCACCAGGTTAAGGACGTGAGCTACACAGGGCACATGGGTCAGTTGTCCCTGTCGGAGGGTGGAGAGGAGGTTGGTGCCATTGTCGCAAACCACCATTCCTGGCTTAAGCTGGCGTGGCGTCAACCAGCTGGTTCTGAGGACAGAGCACTGGAAGAGGCCATGGAGGAAGAAGAAGAGGAGGGGGTGGAGGAGAGAGGTGTGTCACAACCAATAGTAGCATTTTGGAGGCATGGTGGCGGAACAACCTCCAACACTACTGCACCTTGTCCTGCATCCTTCCCAGCTGCCAGAAGAGTGACCCAATGGGCCGTGAAAGACAGGTAACGTCCCTGTCCATGCCTGCTGGACCATGAGTCAGCGGTAATATGCACCTTACCACTGACCGCCCTGTCCAGCGAGGCAAGGACATTGCCTTCCACATGCCAGTAGAGTGCCGCAATCGCCTTCCGTGAGAAAAAGTGGTGTTTGGGGACCTGCCACTGGGGAACCGCACATTGTACAAACTCACGGAAGGGGGCCGAGTCTACCAACTGAAAAGGCAGCAGTTGAAGTGCTAGCAATTTAGCCAAGCTAGCATTCAACCACTGGGCATGTGGATGGCTGGGAGTGAACTTCTTTCGCCGGTCCAGCAGCTGGGGCAGGGACATTTGCCTGCTATAATCGGACGTGGGTGTACTGCTAGCAGAGTGCCCGGAAGCACTTGGCTGTGACACACCTAATTCTACACCTTCATTCCTCTCAGAGCAGGTTTCAGAGAGGACTGAAGGTCTAGTGGGGTTGGAGATGCCAGCTGATGAGGAGCAAGGAGAGGTCCACTTTGTTCTTTGGTGTGGGTCTTTGAGGTACGCTTGCCAACGAGCTGCATGGCAAGTCAACATATGTCTGGTCAAGCATGTGGTGCCCAAGCGGCTGATGTTTTGGCCACGCGAGATACGCTTGAGACATATGTTGCAAATAGCAGCGGTGCGATCTGATGCACTCGTCTCAAAAAAAGCCCACACCAAAGAACTTTTAGAATAACGCGCAGAGGCAGTCGGTGTGCTGCCCCTAAGCTGGCCCCCGGAGGGCATCCTGCCTCGTTGGACATGTGCCTCCTCCTCCTCCTCCTCCTCTCTCCTACCAGGCACCCACGTGGAGTCAGTGCCCTCATCATCCCCTCCCTCTTCATCGCTGTAGCAAACCTGGCAATATGCTGCAGCTTGTGGAACATGACTGCCAGATTGCTGTCCTTGAGCATCCCCTCTCTCTGCATTCACGCTACTGCCTTCCTCTAGCTGAGTGTCATCATCAGAGCCTACAAAACACTGGGCATCCTCCTGGAGCATGTACCCAACACTGTGCTCAAAGAGTTCAGGAGACTCCTCAGGAGGACGTGGTGGGTCTAGGGAAGGAGTCACTGATGATGACATTGAGAGGAGGGAAGACGATGCATTGGCAGCTGCTTTGCTAGTACCCTCAGACTGGGTGAGATAGGATGAGGAGGATGAAGAGGGCTTGGTCATCCACTCTACCAAGTCGTTGGCATGTTGCGGTTCAGCTGCCGAAAAGAAGGACAAGCGTGTCCCATGGCCACGTGCTGATGACAATGCACCGTGTCCATGACCAGCACTGTTGTCTCTAGACACAGAGCCTGCTTGCCCTCTTTTATCGGCTCTCCTTGCTGGCCTTCCAGACATGGTAATGGCCTGAAGGAAGTTGGGTAAAACAGCAGTTGGGTAGTGTATATTCTGCTGGAGGCACACAACACCCACTAACTCCTGCAGATGCCTTTATTATAGAACACCAGAGATAAAGGGGTATACTGTAATGGAGTCACACAACACCCACTAAGCCCTGCAGATGGCTCTATTAGAGAACAGCAATAAAGGGTAGATACAGGTGTATATTGTGCTGGAGGCACAAAACACCCACTAACTCCTGCAGATGCCTTTATTATAGAACACCAGAGATAAAGGGGTATATACAGATGTATACTGTGCTGTGCTGGAGGCACACACAACTTCCAATAACTCCTGCAGATGGCAAGTGGGCTCAAATAGAGAAGAGCTATGTAGGTGGATATAGTGGTGTGTACTGGGTACAGAGCACGCAGACAGCACGCACAAGCTCCTAACACTACTGACTGCAAGCTCTATTATAAAAGATAGATCACTAGCTATAGAGGTGAGGTGAATATAGCGGTGTATACTGCGGTCAGGGCATGCAGAAAACAACCACTACAGAAGAGCAAGATCGAAAATTGGCCGATAACGATCGGTGTATACTGTGTTGAAGGTACACAGAACACCCACTAACTGCTTCAGACGCCAACACACTACACAAGGCCGCCGCGCTGGAGGCCTTATATAGTGTGGGGCGTGTACTACACAGCCTGAGCTATGATTGGCCACAGGCATGGCTCTCTTCGCTGCTGGTGCTGTGATTGGCCAAGCATGCGGGGTCACAGTGCATGCTTGGCCAATCATGAGCCAGCAATGCACTGCGATGACGCAGTGCATTGTGGGCCGTGAGCGCCACACGAATTTGGCGCGAACGGCCCATAATGTTCGGAATTCGCCGAACGGGCGAACAGCCGATGTTCGAGTCGAACGCATGTTCGACTCGAACACGAAGCTCATCCCTAGTGGAGAATGCGGGCAGTTTTTTTTTTTTTTTAAGGCCAGCATGGAGGAGATACTGAGACAGCTGGCTCTAGCAAATGCAAATCAGCAGCAAACAAATGCAGGTTTACAAAGGAGCCTTGCAGCCCAGCAGCAGAGTCTGGAAGCTCAGTAGAAAGCTCACCAGCAGAGTCTGGAAGCTCAGCAGAAAGACTGCAGAGTCTGGAAGCTCAGCAACAAGCCCAGCAGCAATCTGAAGCTCAAAAAAAATCTTTGGAAAACAGCGCTGTCCAGAAATTACTCGATTAATCAAAACAAGGCCTAAGCCAGTGAGGCAGGCTCCAAACGTGATAATATGAATAATAACAATATACATTCTTGCTGAAGCTCAATGTGAGATACCCACACTAAACACATAGGTTGCAGAGAAAATGTTGGGACTTTAAATGAGGCCAGATGACCTCCATCCCTATTGATACGGTAAAAAGAAAAGGTTGGGACTTTGACGAAGCATGCGATTTTGGAAGCAACAAGCAGAAGAGCAACAAAAATCAAATAGTGTAAATTTATTAACTATAGATTGAATGTATAGCATAGGGCACAAAGATACACAATGTATAATCCATGATCCATCATAAGTAGTAAATGTATTAAAGTATTACACATCAAAAACATCAATCCCACAGTTCATACATCAAAAGCATTGACTTCATGTATAGGCATTTTGCACATAGTAGAAAATCAATAGAATTAAATAAAAACATTCCAGAGTCTAGTAAAACTGCATGTTTGGATATGATTTGTAGTATTTAAAGCTCTACGCGTTTCGTGGCTACATTGCCACTCATCAGGAGCTGATATATGATGAATATCTGTGGGACGAAAAATGGTGTGCCAACAATTAGTCAGGTTTGTATAATAAATAAGAGAAAATGGGGGAAAAGGGACAGTGTATCCAAATCGAGTACCCATACTTACGGGTCAGGGAATGGCGAGAGGCGCAATCACGGGCAACGGAAGTAGCCAGGAGTGTCAACTGACATGGGAGCTGAGGCAGACAGAGCGTGCGGTGTCGCGATGAGGCAATGTACCATTGATGTGAACCAAAAGTGATCATCACCCTAGGATGAATGATTGAATGTGTGAGTGTAAATTAATTAATTGAGATATCTAAATGACTGAAATATAATGTGAATTGGATTAGAAAAGGTGTGGCACAGTTTAAGGAATGTACTATACTATACCATACCTAACCCGGGTCTGCTGTGGTATGGGGCGCAGGTTCTACAGCTTTGGTTTTGTGGTTGGTGGTTTTCTTCTGACTATGGGAGCTGCGATGCGCACCGGGGCTCTCGCCCCTCCTCCCCGCTGGGGGATTGGGCGGGTTCCCCCGCTGCGCATCGACGTCACGCATTCCGGCGTCACGTGGTTGACGTCATCACGTGGGCGCCGTGTATTTATCTGGCGCCTTGCTGGGAGAGAGCTAGTGATTGGCGCCGCTCGCTGGGGGGTTGACTCCCCCGGGGGACGACGCTGTGTCCCCCCCCTACTTGGATTGCCAGCGTGACGTTGGCGGCATCGTGCGGCCGCGGTGAGGCACAAATAACTTCTGGCACAAGACTATTGGACACTATTAGTATGGCTACTATTGCCTTTGATAGCCCTAGGCACCTAGATGGAATGAGCAGCATGTTCAACACATCCAGGTATTGTTTCACAGTACACTCACTTAGTGGTTTTTGTTTTTAACACTCACTTGTTTTGTTTCTGTTTCTGTTGTCGATTTAGTTCACATTTAATTTTTATTTAACGATGGTGTTTACCACTGTTGGAGCATTTCCATTGCCCTCAACATGATTTCACTATCTTACATTCCTTAAACTGTGCCACACCTTTTCTAATCCAATTCACATTATATTTCAGTCATTTAGATATCTCAATTAATTAATTTACACTCACACATTCAATCATTCATCCTAGGGTGATGATCACTTTTGGTTCACATCAATGGTACATTGCCTCATCGCGACACCGCACGCTCTGTCTGCCTCAGCTCCCGTGTCAGTTGACACTCCTGGCTACTTCCGTTGCCCGTGATTGCGCCTCTCGCCATTCCCTGACCCGTAAGTATGGGTACTCGATTTGGATACACTGTCCCTTTTCCCCCATTTTCTCTTATTTATTATACAAACCTGACTAATTGTTGGCACACCATTTTTCGTCCCACAGATATTCATCATATATCAGCTCCTGATGAGTGGCAATGTAGCCACGAAACGCGTAGAGCTTTAAATACTACAAATCATATCCAAACATGCAGTTTTACTAGACTCTGGAATGTTTTTATTTAATTCTATTGATTTTCTACTATGTGCAAAATGCCTATACATGAAGTCAATGCTTTTGATGTATGAACTGTGGGATTGATGTTTTTGATGTGTAATACTTTAATACATTTACTACTTATGATGGATCATGGATTATACATTGTGTATCTTTGTGCCCTATGCTATACATTTAATCTATAGTTAATAAATTTACACTATTTGATTTTTGTTGCTCTTCTGCTTGTTGCTTCCAAAATCGCATGCTTCATCAAAGTCCCAACCTTTTCTTTCCCACACTAAACACAAACCAAAAAATAAAGCTGCGCTAAAACTTATAAATTACAATAATAATATTGTGACATATTAAATTCTAGTATCAAATACTAGACAGTGTGTACTATCAAAAATTGTGCAAAAAATCATCAAACTTAAAACATATAAAAAGTCCAAGGGGAAGAGAAGCACAAAGGCATGAATTCAGTCCATTGAAGTGACTCTTTACAAACACCCTTCAGATGTATAGCAGGTGCGCCCAGAAAGAAAGTTTTATCCACCACCTAATTCAGTGAGGCTTACCAGCTGCCAAGATCTCTTTTTAGGGAGATCATACAAGCATGAAACAAAGCGATCATTCCTGGTCTCTCCAATGGGTTCTGCTGGCGTCTCCAACTCTCATGTCTCCTTCTTAAAGCGTCTCACATTCCACCGTAATTGTTAGGTAAAAGCAGAAAGAAAGGCTCCCATAGCATAATTCCATATAAAATTTTAATCCGAATGTAATAAAAGTAAAACAAACTCACAGATTTCCAGTTGAGTACAAGCGTAAGTAAAATCACGAGCCGGCCGGCTCTCTCCTATTAACACTGCCCGCCCTTCCTGGTCAACGGGGAATGGTGGTGACGTCAGCACGCCGCTCACCCTACGTCGTTTAGTCAAAAATGACTTCTTCCTGGGGTACGGGCGGCGCGCTGATCCACCGCCTTAAATACTCACTGGCAAAGAATGTAACCACCCACTTCCGAGCTCCTGGCTACAGCTCCTAATCAGCCATTTTAAAAAAGGGCAAAAATGATCGTTCGCCCTAATCTTTAACTAAAAAATATAAAACCACTCTAGGGAATCAGAAACAAACCGTTTCCCAAATGGGTTCATATCAACTAGTTCAACTATGTCCCTTAGTTACCCCATCAGGAGAGCACGATCGGACCGAGGCATTCCCCCCATATCCGATCGCACAATTCCGATGTATGCAACCAAAAAATGGGAGGACCCATACTCACTCCCCGACCCTGCTCTTCCCTGTGGGCAAGAGACACGTGACTAACAAATCATCAGACCGTTTCATGAATGTAAAACTTCGTAAAACTATATATAAATCAGAAGAAAAGGAACATTCTCATATACAAAACATTATTCCAATTTAGCCTTATATGCAAAGGGCCATTGGAAAAATGATATGCTAAAATATGCCAAATATATCAAAACACCCCCAAGGGAGCTTAGTTGACCCAGTCCCACAAAGGGGATCACTATCCCATGCATTAACATGGGTCGCCAACCAGCTAGGATAAATTTAAAAAAGGATAGTAAAATGTTAATACTACCTCATACCAGCTCATATCATACCCTTGATCTATACTTAACCCATAAAAAATCGGGGGTTCAATGCAGTCCCCATATACCAATAGAAGAGATTATTCAGGCACTCCCCATCACCCACCCCAAAAGGTAAAGCACCTTCCCTGGGTGGCCTAAAATACTGTAAAGGGTGGCCAAAAACACTACCAGGCCCTACTGGTCAATACTAAAACGGGATATACCCATCACATCTCCTCACGGGGGATGATGTCGGTTAGATGGATATGATCCCGCAGGGCCAAAAATTAATTAATATAATTCAGAATAAGCGCCCATAGTGATTTATGAAAAAAAAACAAAAGAATCGAAAAAATTGAAAAATCCTCTTCTCTAATCATATCAAGACTAGAAATAAGGACCCAACCCAGGAATTCGGAAGTGGTTCACATTAGAGGGATCTAGCCATTGTCTATAAAGGCATTCACGTCAACATCCACATTGAGACCATGGGGTGTATAACACCGTGTTTTATGTATCCACGTCATTTCTAGTCTAGACAAATCGCGCACCAGGGAACTACCCCTCCAGTGCGCTTGGTTCTCCCTATGTATTGGAGCCCACAAGGGCATTGCAAAAGGTATACGACGCCCTTAGAGCTACACGTTATAAAAGGTTTGATTTTATGCTCCCTCAGAGTACTAGTAGAGACAAAAGTTTCAGTTTTTCTCTTTTTGCTTTTGTTCAACATACAGATCTGACACCGTCGACATTGATGGTATCCTGTTATATGTTGAAAAAAGGAAACATTCTTAGTAGGAGGATCTATTACATTAGGAGCTATCCTATGTCTCAGGGAGGGGACCCCTCTAAAGATAATCTCTGGTTTGGCTGGAAGAAAGGTACGGATGACTCTATCATTACACAACAGATGCCAATGTTTACGCAACATCTTTTTGACTAGATAATGTTGGGTAGTTTCATAGTTTCATAGTTTCATAGTTAGTAAGGTTGAATAAAGACACCAGTCCATCAAGTTCAACCTGAGTGTCTACAATTGTCCCTATCCCTGTACATCGCACGCTCACATTGGTCCATGCCCTTAAGGAGCCCACAATCCAAGGTCCCCATTCATACACCAATTGGCCAATTTTTTTGACAGAAGCCAATTAACCTACCTGCATGTCTTTGGATTTGGGTAGAAAAAGTTGTAACAAAAGGGACAACAAGCTTCTCCCTTTCTTTGCCCGAACTAGCCCTCAGCAGAGCGGTTCTATCGCCCTCAGCAATCTGTTCAACAGGGAAGAGCAGGGTCGGGGAGTGAGTATGGGTCCTCCCATTTTTTTGTTGCATACATCGGAATTGTGCGATCGGATATGGGGGGAATGCCTCGGTCCGATCGTGCTCTCCTGATGGGGTAACTAAGGGACATAGTTGATATGAACCCATTTGGGAAACGGTTTGTTTCTGATTCCCTAGAGTGGTTTTATATTTTTTAGTTAAAGATTAGGGCGAACGATCATTTTTGCCCTTTTTTAAAATGGCTGATTAGGAGCTGTAGCCAGGAGCTCGGAAGTGGGCGGTTACGTTCTTTGCCAGTGAGTATTTAAGGCGGTGGATCAGCGCGCCGCCCGTACCCCAGGAAGAAGTCATTTTTGATGAAACGACGTAGGGTGAGCGGCGTGCTGACGTCACCGCCATTCCCCATTGACCAGGAAGGGCGGGCAGTGTTAATAGAGAGAGCCGGCCGGCTCGTGATTTTACTTACGCTTGTACTCAACTGGAAATCTGTGAGTTTGTTTTACTTTTATTACGTTCGGATTAAAATTTTATATGGAATTATGCTATGGGAGCCTTTCTTTCTGCTTTTACCTAACAATTACGGTGGAATGTGAGACGCTTTAAGAAGGAGACATAAGAGTTGGAGACGCCAGCAGAACCCATTGGAGAGACCAGGAACGATCGCTTTGTTTCATGCTTGTATGATCTCCCTAAAAAGAGATCTTGGCAGCTGGTAAGCCTCACTGAATTAGGTGGTGGATAAAACTTTCTTTCTGGGCGCACCTGCTATACATTTGTAAAGAGTCACTTCAATGGACTGAATTCATGCCTTTGTGCTTCTCTTCCCCTTGGACTTTTTATGTGTTTTAAGTTTGATGATTTTTTGCACAATTTTTGATAGTACACACTGTCTAGTATTTGATACTAGAATTTAATATGTCACAATATTATTATTGTAATTTATAAGTTTTAGCGCAGCTTTATTTTTTGGTTTGAGCAATCTGAAGCCCACCTCATAGACCTGTTGCAGAAGCAAGAGCAGAGTTTTCAACAGCAAATAGAGACATTAATACAGCAACGTCCGCAGACCAATGAGGCAAGTGGTTACACTAATACCACATCCTTTGGTGTGAGCCGTTTACTGACAAAAATGACTGGAGAGGATGATCCGGAAGTGTTTTTGACCACGTTTGAAAGGACTGCTGAAAGGGAAAAGTGGCCTAAGGAGCAGTGGGCTGGACTGGTGGCCCCTCTGTTAACTGGGGAATCGCAGAAAGCTTATTATGACCTAGAGCCTGACCAAGCAAAAGACTATGTGGTGCTAAAAACAGAAATATTGGCACGGCTGGGTGTCGCCCTGGCCGTCCGGGCTCAGCGTGTGTATAATTGGACTTTTCAGGTTGGAAAACCCCCCAGGTCTCAAATGTATGATCTCATTCACCTGAGCAGGAAGTGGCTGCAGCCAGAGACTTTGACCGCACCAAACATTGTGGAACGTGTTGTTATGGATCGTTTCCTGAGAGCTCTTCCTACTGCCATCCAAAAATGGGTAAGCCATGGAGACCTAGAAAATGCAGATAAACTTGTGGATCTGGTTGAGAGGTACTTGGCTACAGAGAACCTGACCACCTCTTCCAGGGACTCATGGACTTTCCACCCTAAGACCAGATCATCCCCAGTGGTGGGTAAGATGACTCCAAGGGGTGAGGGTGGAGAGAGTGAGAGGTTGGGAGTTCTACCTAAGGTCTGGCGGGAGCAGCCCCGGAAGCCCAGGCTGGAAGAGGCAGCGAAAAAGATTATTTGCTACCGCTGCCGGCAAGAGGGACATATTGCAGCCAATTGCCCAGTTGTGCATGAGCCTATGCAATGTGACTTTATAAGGGAGAGACATCAGTCGCTGTTTGCGACAGTTGTATGCACTGCCATTCGGGGACCTGAGAAACATTTATGTAAAATGTGTATTAATGGTAGAAATGTTGATGCGTTGCTGAATTCAGGTAGCCTGGTAACATTGATAAAAGCTGAATTAGTTACTACAGAGGTCTCTGAGAAGAACAAGGTGGCGGTTATTTGTGTGCATGGGGACACCCGAGAGTATCCTGTAACTTCAGTGTTTTTTGAGACCCCCAAAGGTAACCTCTCTCATCAAGTGGGGTTAGTGTCTCACTTACCACATAATGCTATTGTGGGAAGGGATTTTCCAAAGTTCTGGGAACTCTGGGATTGTCCTGAGCCCCCCACTGGTGCCCCTATAGACCAGGAAGATGACCAGAATTCCTCTGGGAGTGGTGAGGACTCTCCTGAATTTCCCTTGTCTGTATTGGCGGGGGAAACTCAAGAAACTGGGGAGGAGCCAACATCCTCAGATGAAAACATGCCGTCTGTGGAGTTTTCAGATCTTGAGGTTCACAGGGAAAATTTTGCCACAGAACAGTTAAAAGACCCCACCCTAATAAAGGCACGGGAAAATGTGGTGAAAATAGATGGCGAGTTAGTGAACCCAGATAAGACTTGCACTTACCCGTACTTCACTATGGAAAGGGACCTGCTGTATCGAGTGGCTCAAAGGGCAGAAGAAACCATTGAGCTACTTGTGGTGCCCAAACCTTACAGGAAGTTGGTGTTAGAATTGGCCCATGGGCACATTCTGGGAGGTCATCTGGGGACAGAGAAAACCAGAGAGAGGGTATTGTAAAGATTTTATTGGCCTGGGGTCGTGAAGTAAACAGAAAATTATTGTTCCTCCTGCCCTGTGTGTCAGAAGTCGGCACCTATGCCACATTTCCGTAACCCGCTGGTACCTCTTCCTATCATTGAGGTCCCCTTTGAGAGGATCGCAATGGATTATCTTGAAGCAATTCCTCTTCGAAATACCTTGGCCAAAACCATAGCCAAAGAGCTGTCTCTTGTTTTTAGCCGCGTGGGTATTTGTAAGGAACTGCTTACGGACCAAGGTACACCCTTTATGTCCCAGGTTATGAAAGAACTATGCAAGTTGTTCAAAGTGACACAATTGCGTACATCTGTGTATCACCCCCAAACAGATGGGTCGGTTGAAAGATTCAACAAAACCCTAAAACAAATGTTAAAGAAGGTGGTGGATAGAGATGGAAAGAATTGGGACTGTCTAATACCCTATCTGATGTTTGCCATTAGGGAGGTACCCCAATCCTCTACGGGTTTCTCACCCTTCAAGTTGCTCTATGGGAGACACCCAAGAGGGCTGCTGGATATCGCCAAGGAAACTTGGGAAAATTAGAGTTCTCCTCACAGGATTGTGATTGAGCAAGTCGCCCTGATGCAAGATAGAATTGCACAGGTAATGCCAATCGTAAAGGAACATTTGACCCAAGCGCAGTTAGCATGGCAGAGAGTGTACAACCGTGGGGTCAAGACCCGTACTTTTTCCCCGGGGGATAGGGTCTTGGTGCTAGTCCCTACGGTTGAAAGCAAATTTCTGGCCAAATGGCAAGGTCCATACGAAGTAATTGAAAAAATTAGTGAGGTGAACTACAGGGTTAGACAGCCAGGAAGGCGAAAGCCGGAACAGATCTATCACATCTGCTGAAAGCCTAGAGGGATAGGGAATCCCTAGTCGCAGAGACTTTGTCACCAGCCCAGTCTGATTGCTTAGTTCCTGAGGTTGGAATAGCAGTCACCTTATGGAAACCCCAACAACAGGAGGTTAAAGAGTTTGTACTTCGTAACAAAGAGATTTTCTCTGAGCTGCCGGGACAAACATCTGGCGTAGAGCATGACATTATCACCCCGCCAAGAGAAAGGGTAAAACTAAAACCTTATAGAATACCAGAGGCCCGACGGGAGGCAATACGTGGGGAGGTACAAAGGATGCTGGAATTGGGTGTGATAGAGGAGTCCCAGAGTGACTGGTCCAGTCCTATCGTACTAGTGCCCAAACCTGATGGGAGCTGGCGGTTTTGTAACAATTTTCGACAATTGAATAAAGTTACAAAATTTGACACCTACCCCATGCCACGTATAGATGAGTTGATTGACCGGCTGGGAACAGCCCGATATATGACAACTCTTGATCTCACCAAAGGGTATTGGCAAATTCCCCTGGCCGAGTCGGCCAAGGAGAAAACTGCGTTTGTAACCCCAGATGGGGCATTCCAATATGAGAATGCCGTTTGGGTTACAGAATGCACCGGCAACATTCCAGCGGAAAAGGGATACGATTCTGAGGCCACATCAGAAATATGCTGCAGCTTACCTGGATGATGTGATTATCCATAGCACAGACTGGGTCTCACATTTGCCAAAAGTACAAGCAGTCCTAGACTCTATCCGGGAAGCTGGGTTTACGACCAATCCAAAGAAGTGTACCATTGGACAGGAGGAGGCCAAATATCTTGGGTACACTATTGGGAGGGGGGTGATAAAACCCCAAGTCAATAAAGTCAAGGCCATACAGAGTTGGCCACGTCCCAACAGCAAGAAACAGGTACGAGCCTTTCTGGAAATCGCTGGCTATTATCGACGATTCATTCCCCATTTTGCTTCTCAGGCTGTGCCCCTCACCAACCTGACAAAAGGGAAAGAGTCTGTCATGGTTAAATGGTCCCCAGAGGCTGAAGAAGCATTTCAGTCCT
This sequence comes from Lithobates pipiens, assembly GCF_037356315.1. NCBI lineage: Eukaryota > Metazoa > Chordata > Amphibia > Anura > Ranidae > Lithobates > Lithobates pipiens. The sequence continues at coordinate 102,244,595 of NW_027507789.1, forward strand.
TAAAAACAGCCTTATTTAGTCAGCCAGTGTTGTACTCACCAGACTTCTCTAAGGACTTTGTTGTACAAACTGATGCATCAGACGTTGGGTTAGGAGCAGTGTTATCCCAGGTCTGGAACGGGGAAGAGCACCCAGTCATTTACCTCAGCAGGAAGTTGAAGTCCCATGAGGTAAATTACGCCACGATTGAGAAGGAATATTTAGCAGTGAAGTGGGCTCTAGATTCCCTTCGGTACTATCTGCTAGGTAGGCACTTTGACCTGGTGACTGATCACGCTCCTTTAAAGTGGATGGCTCAAAACAAGGAGACCAATAGAAGGGTAAATAGGTGGTTCCTGGCCCTACAGGAATTTAACTTTACAGTTAAGCATCGCCCTGGTGTTAAAATGAGGAATGTGGATGCTTTGTCTCGGATACATGCGTGTCTGACTGTTTGTGTTACAACCCCAAGGTTGAAACAAGAGGGGGGGGGGGGGGGTATGTGGCAGCATGCAGGTAAAATCACCTGGTTGTATCCAGGATGGAAAATATGTATGCCCCAGATTCAGGCTTTATGCGGACTTGTACAACTAGAGGGGAGTGCTGGGAGTCCTATAGGGGAAGAGTTAATGAGCCCAGCTGAAGTAAGTGGGCTCATTAAGACCTCTAAAAAAAACCCCAGCATGCTTAGGGAGATGCTCCATCCTGGAACCAGTTTTGTGTTTGTATAGACTGGGGAGTGTGACACCTGTTCTGTGCGGTGAGTTAACGCCTGTGTGGCAAACCTCTACAACAGAGACAGAGACAGGGACTGGTGCGGCACAAGGCTGCACTCAGTTGTTAGACAGGGAATCTATCTGTGTAATTAGTGGTCAAGCTGACCAGGATTTATTTTCATGTTTTTCTTTTGTTTGGCTGTTATATTTTTCACTGCATGTAGCATAAATAAACCGCACCTTTTGTTTTTTCCACCTACAACGCTGTCTGCTGTGCCTGATTTTGTGTTGTGAACCCATCCAGGGGGTCACACACACCCGCTGCCGAGCGAACCCCTCACATAATGCTTAAAGTGAAACAATAAAAGTGTAATATTCCTTTAAATTTTGTACCTGGGGGGTGTCTATAGTATGCCTGTAAAGGGGCGCATGTTTCCCATGTTTAGAACAGTCTGACACCAAAATGACATTTCTAAAGGAAAAAAAGTCATTTAAAACTACTCGCGGCTACAATGAATTGTCGGTCTGCAATACACATAAAAGTTCATTGATAAAAACAGCATAGGGGTCTCCCTAAATTCCATACCAGGTCCTTCAGGTCTGGTATGGATATTAAGGGGAACCCCGTGCTAAAATGTTAAAAAACAATGACGTGGGGGTCCCCCTCAAAATCCATACCAGACCCTTCAGGTCTGGTATGGATTTTAAGGGGAACCCCGCACCAGAATAAAAAAATGGCATCCAATGACAATCAATACTGGACCCTTATTAGAGCACGCAACCTGGCAGGCCGCAGGAAAAGAGGGGGGATGAGAGAGCCCCTCCCTCCTGAACTGTACAAGGCCACATGCCCTCAACATTGGGAGGGTGCTTTGAGGTAGCCCCTCAAAGCACCTTGTCCCCATGTTGATGGGGAGAAGGGCCTCATAAACACAACCCTTGCCCGGTGGTTGTGGCCCATAGAGAGGGAACTACGACCCGCTTTATAATCAATGGGAGCCCGGGACTTCCCTTAGATCACATTACTGTACTGAAAAATTTTGGCGATAAGTAAAAATATGCGTTAAAAACAAGTCTTATGCTTCTACACTCTAATGGACTACATGTTCTTTAAATGAGAACTTCCCCTTTTTAAAAATCACAACAAATGTACTTTTAGACATGTTTAGTAATGGCAATCTACAAACAAATAATTATAGATTTTCTCCCCATTCTTCTCACAGTGGCTATTTTCAGGGAATATGAATCCATTTCTGTTCACTTTTTGGGGGTAGAAATACAGTGAATTCACTCATGGTATGCAACTACACATCCTGGTCTGATTGAATCTACCAATTTTAAACCCTTTTTGTGAACATGAACAATTTGATTCCATCTATTGTCTAAATAATGTATTAAATATATTGATTATTTGAAGTATTGTTCATTTTGTGGTTTAAGTTTAGAATTTCAGAATAAGCAAATTTTAAAAAGGCTCCCTTTCTTCACCTAACACCTTTTCTGACTGTATATACAGTACTTATCTATATTCAGGTCGCTCCAGTCTGGTTACCTAATCTCCCTTGTGTCAGCTAGTCCAGTAATGTAACCAGTCTGCTAACAGCATTCCCTCCTGTCCCCTGCAGCCACTGCTGGCTGACACGGGAGCTGGATCAAGTCACTGAACCGGAGCAGTCTGAAAAATAGTTAAGCATATACATCTTTGTTACACAGGTCAGTACAGATGGTAAAAGGTAGCAATTTTAAGATTCGTTTTGGAATTACACTTTTTTTTTTTTTTTTTTACAATTTGGCCTACACTTGTGCATGGTGGTCTATTTGGTCTGGCAAAACAAGATATAATTTGTTTTTCCATTTAAGATGTTCTATGATTTATGTTCCATTAAGATTTAGGATGACTTATACACTTGATTGTGTCTGCATTGGCTCCGATATTAGGGTATCTAGGTGATGGCAGACCCTAAGTTCAGGATGAATTTGGGGCACTTATGCTACCTTTTATTGGGAGATAATATGATTATTTGCAGTAGATGGATGGTGATAGTTCCTGGATTTGGATGCAGCTTGCTTTTTGACCACAAGGTGTGGCCAGGTGGCTGTGGTATCAGAGACCTTTGTTTCAGTCTTTGATGTTAGTCTTACTTGGTAATAGCCCATTTTCTGTATTTGTTGAATGACATCACTGTCAGAGTAGTAAGAGTTTCTAGTTCTCATTCAGCCTGTTAGAGCTTTCCCTACTTATTGACTTCACTATATCTTTATAAGGTCCCTTTGTGATTGCTGCTCATTCTATGCCTTAAAGAGGAACTGCAGACTGCTCACATAATTTGTAATAAAAACATATTTGCCATTCTGAAGCATCTCTCCAAACACTTTGCATATTATTTTATATATAGTGTGATTCTGTACTTGCCAAATATGCTGCAGAAATCTCCCCCCGCTAAGTATGGCTGCAGCCATTTTAACTGTGGGCAGCTGAAGCTGCTGCCTGTTCACTTTCTGGATTTACACAGACACACAGAGGCACGTCTCCAGCTCTCGCAGCCCCGCAGCTCTGATTGTCCATGCCGCGTACGCTCGATCTGAATTTTGGTCTGAAAAAGCTCTGATGGTTTTCCCCATGGAATTTCGACGGGATTACGCTCAAGCTGCCTTGCATACACATGGTCACACCAAATTCCGACCGGCAAGAATGCGGTGACGTACAACACGTACGACGGGAAAAAAAAAAGAAAAAGGAAGTTCAATACCCAGTAGTCAATAGCTTCCATCTCCTAGTTGAATCTGAGCATGCATGAGTTTTTGCGCATCAGAATTGCATACACACGATTGGAATTTCCGATAGAAAGTGTCTTTTATATGGAAGTTAACAGAAAATGGTCGACAAAATCTCAAGAGATCTTGGTATCAATCAGAACAAGAGGCTTCTCCAAGATGGCTGCTGGAGACGAGTTAGAGAACAATTAGAGCCTCAACAGGATTTCATAAATCAGCAGGAAAACACAAACACATTCTGAATATAATATGACATTTCTGCATGAGAAAGTAAGTATGTGAGATTGTAGGTCACACACCCTCCCACTTTAACCACTCCCCAGATACTACTAAATAACCACACCATACATTTTGGCAAAATATTTGGCCACGAAACCTTATTGGTTTAACATCTAAACATCCAATTGCACTTACTGTATTCTCATAATAATATTACCAAATTATTAACCACTAGAGATCCGCTCTATAGCCAAATGACAGCTACAGCACGGACCTCCTTTGCCGGGACGACGTCTATTGACATCGTCCCGTGCGCGAGCGGCCTGCGCGCTCTGTGATCGGCGAGTCTATGAGACTCGCCTGATCACGGATCCGAGCAAGGGGTCGATCCCGACCCCTTACCACATGATCAGCTGTCAGCCAATGACAGCTGATCATGTGATACAACGGAGCCAGTAATCGGCTATTTTTCCTCCTCGCGCTGACAGCGCGAGGAGAAAAAAAAAGAGCCGATCACCGGCGGCCGTGATCGGGACATAAGTCCCGATCCCGGCCAGCTTACCAGTGCCCACCTGCCCCCTGCCAGTGCCACCTCAGGAATAAATAAGTGCCCCCGTCAGTGCCACCCATCAGTGCCCATAGTGCCACACAGCAGTGCCCACAGTGCCACACATCAATGCCCACAGTGCCACACATCAGTGCCCACAATCTGCCTCAACAACGGTGCTGCACCCCATTGCCACATATCCGTGCCCATCAGTGTCATCTACCAGTGCCCATCAGTGCCGCCCATCAGTGCCCAGCAGTGCCACCTATCAGAGCCACCTATCAGTGCCACCTATCAGTGCCCATCAGTCCCATCTATCAGTGGTACCTATCAGTGTCCCTTAGTTCCACCCATCCATGCCACCCATCCGTGCCCATCTTTGCCCATCAGTGCCACCTTATCTGTTCCCATCAGTACTGCCTTATCTGTGCCTATTAGTGCCGCCTTAACTATGCCTATCGGTGCCCACCAGTGCAGCCTATCAGTGCCGCCTCATCAGTGCACTTCAATGAAGGAGAAAAATGACCTGTTTGCAAAATTTTATAACAAACTATTAAACATGATTTTTTATTATTTTTTTATTTTGCATATTTTTTTGTTTGTTTAGCAAAAAATAAAACTCCCAGCTGTAATTAAATACCACCAAAAGAAAGCTCTATTTGTGGGGAAAAAATTATAAAAATTTCATTTGGGTACAGTGTTGTATGCCCGCGCAATTGTCATTCAAAGTGCATCAGCGCTGAAAGCTGAAAATTGGTCTGGGCAGGAGGGGGGTTTAAGTGCCCAGTAAGCAAGTGGTTAAACTGCCCAGTTTTCAGAACTTGGGAAGCCAGCCAACAACTTTTTTCAAATAACAAACAGCCCCACCCTCCCCAAAAATCCAGGGCGACCCCACCACATAATAGGTGGACGCGACTAGGGAGGGAGTACTGCTGCTGCTGGTCCGGTCTGGCCCTTTATAGACAATCCAGGCTTCCAGCACCTTCCCAGCAATCCTATTGGATCTTCAGAACCTGCAACACAGAACCTCTTAAAGAGACAGTACCCTGTCTAACCATAACCATTATCCTACCTAATTATATGCTTAATATAGGTGTGCTGGCCACAATCTCACCCAGGTGGGCCCCACTTAGTGCCCCCCTTTGTCATGAGATTGTAGGCCACACACCCTCCCACTTTTACCACAATACACTTAGAATATACTTTCTTTCAAAGATACAAAGTATATTCTGGTACACTGCTGCTGACTGCTGTACTGCTGAGTGCACTGCTGACCAATTCTGCAGCTGTCTTTTGTCAGTGTAGGGACAGGACACTGTGTGGAGCAGGGACAGTCAGTTTAATCACTAGCTATTATTAGGTCCACAAAGGTCCTTTTAAGGACTGGTATAGGTGTACAGTATATAGGGTTGTAATACACTTAGAATATACTTTCTTTCAAGTATATTATGGTGCACTGCTGACTGCTGTGCTGCTGAGTGCTTGCTGACCGATTCTGCAGCTGTCTTTTATCAGTGTAGGGAGGGACAGTTTGGTGTTTGGAGCAGGGACAGTCTGCAAATCACTAGCTACTAGGTCCACAAAGGTCCTGTTAAGGACTGGTATAGGTGTACAGTATATAGGGTTTGTACACGTATAATATACTTTCTTTCAAATATAGAAAGCATATTATACTTGACTGCTGTGCTGCTGAGCTGATTGCTGCCCAATTCTGCAGCTGTCTTTTATCAGTGTAGGGACTGAGGGACAGTTTGGTGTTTGGAGTAGGGACAGTCTGTGAATCACTAGCTACTAGGTCCACAAAGGTCCTTTTATAGGTGTACAGTATATAGGGTTGTACACGTATAATATACTTTCTTTCAAATATAGAAAGCATATTATAATGCACTGCATGCAGTGCTGCTGACCGATTCTGCAGCTGTCTTTTATCAGTGTAGGGACTGAGGGACAGTTTGGTGTTTGGAGCAGGGACAGTCTGCAAATCACTAGCTACTAGGTCCACAAAGGTCCTTTTATAGGTGTACAGTATATAGGGTTGTACACGTATAATATACTTTCTTTAAAATATAGAAAGCATATTATAGTGCGCTGCATGCAGTGCTGCCGACTGATTCTGCAGCTGTCGTTTCTCAGTGTAGGGAGGGACAGTTTGGTTTTTGGAGCAGGGGCAGTCTGCAATTCACTAGCTACTAGCTAGCTACTATTAGGTCCACAAAGGTCCTTTTAAGAACTGGTATAGGTGTACTATTTGGTGTGCAGTATATAGGGGTCTAATACACGTATAAAATACTTGCACATATAGAAAGCATAGTATAGAGCATTTCCACTGTGCAGCATTGTGACTGCTGAGTGGTTCTGCAGCGATAATACAAAGAGTGACAAACGCAATAAAAAAAAAAGTATTATAACTGGTGTGATAGACCAGTGGCCCCCAAAAACAACAGACTGAAGTGGGGTGTTATATACCTTCTTCCACATACATACTGCACTTCTCTAGAGACTTTTGTCACAGGGTCATTTAAAAAAATGACAGGCAGAGGAAGAGGCAGGTCCTTTCGCAGGGGTGGTAGGGGTAGGGCAGGAGCAACAGGCTTGAGCCAAAGTGGCAAATTGCAGAAAGTGCGTGCGATTACATCAAAGGACGCACCAGACTTGGTTGAGTGGCTCACTCAGCATTACTCTTCTGAACCCTCTTCATCTTCTCGATCTGCACCCTCTTCTTCACTCTCTGCTGTGTGCACCCCCAAAGACACTACCACCAACACTACCACCACCACCACCATATACCCTCCGCTTGAGTCACAGGAATTATTTTCCAATCCATCACAAGACATTGCCGACGCGCAGCCACTCTTGGCATTGGAGCAGGAAGAGGAGGTAACAACAACCGCCACTCAGCAGTCTGACGACAGTACCCAGATCAGCCCAAGGAGGAGGTTGGTCCCCGATGTTGCTGCCTACTCCGAGATCTCTAATTATAGCGGTGGGGAAGGTGACGTAGATGATTACATGTCTAGTGATGTCACGTGGGTGCCCACAAGAGAGGAAGAGGAGGGGAGTTCAGAGGGAGATATGGACCAGCAGATAGGGAGGAGAAGCAGGCGGAACTTACATTGCACAGGAGGGACAAAGCAGACTGCTAATGTATCAGGAGCGAGGCATCAACCATTTTTAACGTGTCCGCTGCTGACAATAGTGTTGCCATCTGCAGCCTTTTCAGTCAACGCATAAGTCGTGGTAAGCCCAAGACTCACCTAGGGACGACCGCCTTAAGAGAGCACATAAGCTGCCATCACTGAGCCCAGTGGGAGCAACAGAACCCACAAAGCCACACTCCAGGCTCTCACTGTCCAGCCTCGTCTTCTACTTCTCCTTCTCCTCACAATTGTCCTCCACTCCACCTTCCATCATGCCATCCTTACGTTTTTCTGGAAAAAGGCAGGCTTCCGTGGGCCAAATGTTCGGGCGGAAAAAAATGATGACACTGGATAACCCTCTTGCCCAACGGTTGACGGCTGGCTTGTCAGAACTGATAATCCACCAACTACTGCCATATAAACTGGTGGACTCTGAGGCCTTTCGGAAATTTGTGGCCATTGGAACACCACAATGGAAGGTCCCAGGAAGGAAGTATTTCTCACAGAAGGGCATCCCAGAGCTATATGGCCATGTTCAGAGGCAAGTGAATGTATCTCTGGCACACAGTGTCGGTGCCAAGATACATCTGACCACAGACACGTGGTCTAGCAAACACGGGCAGGGAAGGTATATAATTGCCAGGATATATGGCGACACCTTCTTCTGGCTTGGGGGTCTTGGTGACTATGGGATATTCCTTCTTCCAATGTTCACACAGGAAGTGATTGTGTTGGTAAACAGGCTTAGGAAACATGTCTCATGTTCAGGGGAAATGTTTAGGGGTACCGTTCCTAAATGAGGTCTAGCCCCCCCCACACACACAGCAATTAGTCCTATTGTGTTTCCCTGCACTATACCGCATCCACTCGGGCCACAAGTTGACATCTGCGAACCCAGTTTCTGCAGCCATAGTATCCTCAAAGATAGGGTCTGCTATGGCCACCATGGTCCTTAATGTCTGTATATGGGGCCTCAGTGGGTTGGAGCTAGATGTAGATAAAAATAAGTATTGCTTTTTGAGTGCTGGTGACTGCTGGGTTGCATTTTTAGGTTCTTCTTGTAGCTTTTTAATACCCTTTTCTGACACTTTTTAAATAGTTTTTTTTTCTTTCCTTCTTTCAGCCTACTAATTAAGGGGAGGGTTTAATTGGGCACAGGTGCTTGAGGTCTATATAAGTTTGGGTAGAACTCATTTGTGCCTGCTCATCTTAAGTCTGTGGGAACTGTCTAAGTGGTGAGTTAAAAACCAGAGTTGAAAACAGGAGGTTATAACAGGGGTCATAGTAGCTGTGTAGTGTGAGTACCTGTGTGAGTAGTGTGTGTGTATATCGTTGGTACTTGGGCATTGTGGGTGCACGCTGGTCTGTGAGTACCTGTGTACTGTCTTGTTGAGTATTAGTGTCAGGAAGCTAGTTGTTAGGTAATTTGGACTGGGTATAATCTCTAATCCTCATTAAATTAATAGGTACGATGACTGGCGGGTGTGGAGAGGCGACTCGGTGTACATCTTGCGGCATGTATGTGTTCCTTGTTCATCTGATCGAGGGTGAATACTGCTTTGCGAAATGTAAGCATATTGTTTCCCTAGAAGCCCAGGTTCTGAATCTGGGGAAGCAACTGTCAGCACTGAGAGGACCCTCCACCCTAAATGAGACCCACGAACGTACACGGCAGGTGCCGGCAGGGGTCAGCACAGAGGTTGGTGGAGACAAAGAGGTGCAGGCACTAGCAGAGAGTAGATGGGTGACAGTCAGGAAGGGTAGAGTGGCAAGTGCCAGGGAGGCGATCCAGGGCTGGAGCATCCCAATAAGTACGCTCCATTGAGTGACATTGGTGATCCCAGTCAGGGACCAGCACTGCTGGAGCTGAGGGATTCTCCTAGCTGCCAGGAGAAGAACTCCTCCAGTGAGAGTGGGGGGGAGCGAAGGGAAAGGAAAGACAGATTCTGGTGGTAGGGGACTCAATTCTTAGGAGAACAGAGAGGCCAATCTGTAACAAAAACCTGAAGTGCCTAACTGTATGTTGTCTGCCGGGCGCTCGGGTTCAGCACATCATGGATCTGGTAGACAGATTACTGGGAGGGGCTGGGGAAGACCCAGCTGTCATGGTGCACGTTGGCACCAATGACAAAGTCAGAGGCAGATGGAGTGTCCTAAAGAATGATTTTAGGGACTTGGGAGCTAAATTGAGGAAAAGGACCTGCAAGGTAGTATTCTCAGGAATACTACCAGTACATCGAGCCACACCAGAAAGGAAGAGGGAGATTAGGGAAGTAAACAAGTGGCTCAAAAGCTGGTGTAGTAAGGAGGGGTTTGGGTTCCTGGAGGACTGGGACGACTTCTCAACCGGTACTATAGAAGGTACGGACTGCACCTACAGTGCCTTGCGAAAGTATTCGGCCCCCTTGAACTTTTCAACCTTTTGCCACATTTCAGGCTTCAAACATAAAGATATAAAATTTTTATTTTTTGTGAAGAATCACCAACAAGTGGGACACAATTGTGAAGTGGAACGAAATCTATTGGATTTTTGAAACTTTTTTAACTAATAAAAAAATGAAAAGTGGGGCGTGCAAAATTATTTGGCCCCCTTGCGTTAATACTTTGTAGAGCCACCTTTTGCTGCGATTACAGCTGCAAGTCGCTTGGGGTATGTCTCTATCAGTTTTGCACATCGAGAGACTGAAATTCTTGCCCATTCTTCCTTGCAAAACAGCTCGAGCTCAGTGAGGTTGGATGGAGAGCGTTTGTGAACAGCAGTTTTCAGCTCTTTCCACAGATTCTCGATTGGATTCAGGTCTGGACTTTGACTTTGCCATTCTAACACCTGGATACGTTTATTTGTGAACCATTCCTTTGTAGATTTTTCTGTATGTTTGGGATCATTGTCTTGTTGGAAGATAAATCTCCGTCCCAGTTTCAGGTCTTTTGCAGACTCCAACAGGTTTTCATCCAGAATGGTCCTGTATTTGGCTGCATCCATCTTCCCCTCAATTTTAACCATCTTCCCTGTCCCTGCTGAAGAAAAGCAGGCCCAAACCATGATGCTGCCACCACCATGTTTGACAGTGGGGATGGTGTGTTGAGGGTGATGAGCTGTGTTGCTTTTACGCCAAACATATCGTTTTGCATTGTGGGCAAAAAGTTTGATTTTGGTTTCATCTGACCAGAGCACCTTCTTCCACATGTTTGGTGTGTCTCCCAGGTGGCTTGTGGCAAACTTTAGACAAGACTTTTTATGGATATCTTTGAGAAATGGCTTTCTTCTTGCCACTCTTCCATAAAGGCCAGATTTGTGCAGTGTACGACTGATTGTTGTCCTATGGACAGACTCTCCCACCTCAGCTGTAGTTCTGTGCACTTCATCCAGAGTGATCATGGGCCTCTTGGCTGCATCTCTGATAAGTCTTCTCCTTGTCTGAGCTGAAGGTTTAGAGGGACGGCCAGGTCTTGGTAGATTTGCAGTGGTCTGATACTCCTTCCATTTCAAAATGATCGCTTGCACAGTGCTCCTTGGGATGTTTAAAGCTTGGGAAATCTTTTTGTATCCAAATCCGGCTTTAAACTTCTCCACAACAGTATTACGGACCTGCCTGGTGTGTTCCTGGGGTCTTCATGATGCTCTCTGCGCTTTCAACAGAACCCTGAGATTATCACAGAGCAGGTGCATTTATACAGAGACTTGATTACACACAGGTGGATTCTATTTATCACCATCAGCCATTTAGGACAACATTGGATCATTCAGAGATCCTCGCTGAACTTCTGGAGTGAGTTTGCTGCACTGAAAGTAAAGGGAACGAATAATTTTGCACGCACCACTTTTGAGTTTTTTATTTGCTAAAAAAGTTTAAAATATCCAATAGATTTCGTTCCACTTCACAGTTGTGTCCCACTTGTTGGTGATTCTTCACAAAAAATTAAAATGTTATATCTTTGTTTGAAGCCTGAAATGTGGCAAAAGGTTGAAAAGTTCAAGGGGGCCGAATACTTTTGCAAGGCACTGTAAATGAGGAGGGTGCAGATCAGCTGGGATTAAGGATGGCCAAAAAGTTAGAGGGGTTTTTAAACTAGGAGATGGGGGGGAGGGTTCAGAGATAGTCAGCGTGGAGCATATTCCAGAGGGTAATATTAGGGGCATTAGTGGTAGGGTAACCAAAGCACATAAACCCAAGGTAAATACAGTAGCAAGTCCTAGTTGTAATCTTGGAACACCCAAGAGGATAGTATGTGACCGGTCAAAATATATTAATACATTAAAATGTTTGTTCACCAATGCCAGAAGTCTGCCAAGCAAAATAGGCGAGTTGGAAGCTCTGGTGCATCAGGAGAGCTATGATGTAATCGGTATTGCTGAAACTTGGCTTCATTCCTCACATGACTGGGCTATTAATATTCCTGGCTATGCACTCTTTCGGAAAGACAGAGTAAAAAGGAAAGGTGGAGGGGTCTGTCTGTATGTGAGAAGTGATCTCCAAGCGAGTGAGAAAGAGGACCTGGTGGACGGAGAGTGTGATGAGTCTGAGGCATTATGGGTGGAACTGCATACAGATGTGCATAGTTCAAAGTTAATCACTGGAGTTTGTTATAGACCACCCAATGTTAATGAGGAGGTGGAGACTCAGCTCCTTGCACAGATAGAAAGGGCTGCAAGGGCTGGGACAGTGATAATAATGGGGGATTTTAACTACCCAGAAATTGACTGGGGTAATGGCACTGCTGGGACAGTTAAGGGCAACAAATTGTAAACCTATTACAGGACAATTTTATGGTCCAGTTTATTGAGGCCCCAACTAGGAATGATGCTCTGTTGGACCTGGTAATCTCAAACCATGCAGAACGTATTACTAATGTTTAGATAAAGGAACATCTGGGTAGCAGTGACCATAACATGATTTCATTTGATGTTAGCTGTAAGCAAAAATCACATACGGGAAAGATAAAAACACTTAATTTCAAGAGAGCAAATTTTCCAAGGATGAGGGCTGCTCTCCAGGACTTAGACTGGGAGAGAATATTGGCACCAATGGGCACAGAACAGAAATGGTAATTCTTCAAAATGACTGTTTGTGATCTCACGGCAAAGTATATTTCCATGGGCAATAAGTTTAAAAGGTTCAAAATAAAACAGATGTGGCTCACAGCCAAAGTTAAAAAAGCTATAAACGATAAAAAAAGAGCTTTTAAAAAATATAAAAATTAAGGAACGCTAGTGTCATTTAAATATTACAAGGAATATAACAGAATATGTAAAAAGGAAATCAAGGATGCAAAAATTCAAAATGAAAGACAGATTGCAAAAGATAGTGGGATAAACCCCCAAAAATACTTCAAATATATTAATAGTAAAAAGGTTAAGTCTGAGCATGTAGGCCCTTTGCAAAATAATCTGGAGTGGGTGACTGGGGAGAAAGAGAAGGCTAACTTATTAAATACTTTCTTCAGCTCTGTGTATACAAAGGAGCATGGGGGTGGTACTGACGCAGCCCCAAATCCCCAATGGCTCAAAAGTGATATGGTCCGGAAATATTTGGACAGAATAAAGGTGGATAAAGCACCTGGACCTGATGGCATCCACCCACGGATCCTAAAAGAATTGAGCTCTGTCATTTCAAAGCCATTGTATCAAATTTTTAGGGACTCATTAATGACAGGAATAGTACCACTGGATTGGCGCAGGGCCAATGTGGTGCCTATATTTAAAAAGGGAACAAAGTCTTTACCAAGTAATTATAGACCCGTTAGTTTAACTTCTATAGTTGGGAAGATACTGGAGGGATTAATAAAAGACCACATAGACGAGTTCTTGCAGGAAAAAAATATTTTGAGCAACAGATAGCATGGATTTATGAAAGACAGAAGTTGTCAGACAAACCTGATTTCTTTTTATGAAGTGGTAAGTAAAACCTTGGACAGAGGGGTGGCGGTGGACATGATATATTTGGATTTTGCAAAAGCGTTCGATACAGTTCCGCACACATGGCTCATGTGTAAGGTAAAGTCTACAGGTTTGGAAATATCAGTTTGTAAATGGATAGAAAACTGGCTAAAAGACAGAATTCAGAGAGTAGTGGTTAATGATTCTTACTCTGAATGGTCTAAGGTTATCAGTGGTGTACCCCAAGGTTCAGTGTTGGGACCCTTACTTTTTAATATCTTTATAAATGATATTGGGTCTGGGATCAAAAGTAACATTTCCGTGTTTGCAGATGACACCAAGCTATGCAGTGGAATAACGTCCTTACAGGATGTCTCCAATTTACAAGCCGACCTCAATGCTCTGTCTAATTGGGCGACTATGTGGCAGATGAGGTTTAATGTTGAAAAATGTAAAGTTATGCACTTGGGGGCTAAGAATATGCATGCATCATACATGCTAGGGGGAGTACAACTGGGGGAATCCATAGTGGAGAAGGATCTGGGGGTTTTGGTAGATCATAAGCTCAATAATAGCATGCAATGCCAAGCTGCGGTTTCCAAAGCGAGCAAAGTCCTTTCCTGTATTAAGAGAGGTATGTACTCCAGAGAGAGAGATATCATTTTGCCCCTGTTCAAATCATTAGTAAGACCTCATCTGGAATATGCAGTTCAGTTTTGGGCACCAGTTCTCAAAAAGGATATCGGTGAACTGGAGAAAGTGCAGAGAAGGGCAACCAAACTGATAAGAGGCATGGAGGAACTCAGCTATGAGGAAAGATTAGAGGAACTGAATTTATTCACTCTTGATAAGAGGAGATTAAGGGAGGATATGATCAACTTGTACAAATATATAAGGGGTCCATATAGGGAACTTGGTGTCGAGTTATTCACTTTACAGTCAACAAAGAGGACAAGGGGGCACTCTTTACGTCTAGAGGAAAAGAGATTTCATCTCCAAATACGGAAAGGTTTCTTCACAGTTAGCCCTTGTACACACAGTCGGAGAATCTGTCGGAATGAGTCTTATCGGACCGTGTCGTCAGATAATCCGACTGTGTGTGGTATGCATCGGACTGATTCAGTCCAAATCCCAATTTTCCAACATGTTGGAAATATTTCCCGACCAACTGGGCCGGACAGACCTAATCCGATCATGTGTAGAGCATTTTCATCGGACCAAGTGCCACGCCTGCTCACATTCAAATTCCAACACGGAAGCGCTCGTTCAGGTAAAACTACTGCTCGTAAGCGATATAGCACATTCGTCACGCTGCAATGTTAAAAAATAATTCATCAAGCGCAATCTCTTGTTCTTTACAATGCTGCAAGAACCAACTTCTTTTGATGCTCATAGTCACACACACTTCTCCCGAACGGATTTCATTACTCTTTTTTTAACCATTTCAGCAATACAATTTTAGTTTAAGTCACATCTACACAATGTTTTTTTTTTTTGGATGTTTTTTTGGGGGGGGGGGATTCCTTAAAAATCTCCTTTAAAGACACTGCTCATTTCTCCTTTTTTATTTACTTTTTATTTTTGGGTGTAAACTTACAACAACAACATTATTTTTTAGATTTTCTTTTTTAATCTGCAGGAGGTTGTTTAGTGTTGGTACCCCTTGTTATTTAGTTCACTTTGTATTTCGCAAATGTACCTGCCTGCTCACAAATAAACTTTACTTTTTGAAGGAAATCACATTACACAAGTATTTCATCAAACAAAAATAAAATTTATTTTGTTTGCTCGAAAATAAAACTATGAACGCAGCACTGTAGAAACTTCTTAAGTTTGGTGCAGCCTTTGGCCCCCAGGGCAGACATGACTAAATGACATAAAAAAAATTGGTGGCCTGAGGAGTACATATCTCAGGGAGAGAATTCTGCTCCTGAAGTCCTAGAGAGCAGGAAATTCAGATGACATTTCTGTCCCCAGGATGGTGATCTTGAGGAGGCTGCATCTTCTGGCACACCAGACTCATCCCAGGCCATCACTCTCTGGTCTTCCTTTGTGACTTCCCACCAGGCATCCTTCCAGGCTGTGGCTGGGCTCCTGTAGCTGGGGCAGGAGGAGGGCGTTGGTGGACCTCCTGGCTGCCACTTGCCACAGCCTCCCCCGTCTGAGGTCTTCCTGTGTATGAAAAGGGGACATAGTTTTAGTTTTTTGATCATCAATCACAACATTTTATGCTCCTGGCTTTTGCTATTTGACTGTTACCAAATAGAACAGACTATCATTCTGACACCAGCATTTTTCTTTCCCGTCCCAATCATTTTTGGTCACTACTGTCTATTGAGATGTAAACCACTTGGAGAAATCTCAACTTACTGATCAATAAGAACATCTAGTTAACATCATTAAAAGTAACACAAGAAATATGTTCAACAATGCAATACCTGTCTCAAGCTGGGCCCCACCACATGGTGCTGCCTGGAAGGCCCAGGTTGGACATCAGAAGCCTCAGCTGGGGGTGAAGGATGCCTTGGAGGAAGCCTGGAGAGTGGTGGCCTGAGTGGTGGCCTGGGTACCCCCTGGTCTACCAGAAAATGCAGCCTGTCAAAGTGCACCATCCTGGGGTAATAAACAGCATCTGGATCTCCTGCTCTCAAGGACTCCAGGTGCTTCTTTCTCTCCCTGAAATATGTAAGCTTCATGGCCACAATTTTGCGATTCAGATATGTCATGTCTGCCGTGGGGAACCTGATCTGCACCAAAGCAAGCAGTTTCTCCAGTGCTGCGTTCCTCTTTGATCTGTCATAATAAAATTTGTTGTGGAACTGCCACAGGCAGGGCATCTCCATGTAGAGCTCGAGGAATAGCCCCATAAAGTTGGGATTGTTGAATGGGTCCATTTTGTCTGCAAGACACAACACAAGACAAACCCTCAAATACTAATAATGCAATTAAAATCCCTCCTAATCTTGTCCCAACAGCGGCCTAGATACAAGCAGTCTAGTCTAGTGAAGCACAAAGTTAAAAATGTTACCTTCGTTTCGACATTCGCCGCGTCCGTGACTTACACTCTCCTCCCAGATCGTACGGATGATACACGTGTGGCATTTTATATACAGTGCGCATGCGTGAAACTCCGCCCGCCCCTGACGTTCTTTCCAGACTATTCCCCGCCCCTTCGCTTCCTGCGCAGTGGGGAGAGCACATGGCGGAGAGAACGCAGGTGCGCAATAATAGTTCCACTAACGAGGAGGAGGGTGAGGAAAGCCTGGAGCCTGAAACGTCCCGATCCAGGAAGACACGATTTAAGGCCTCAAATATGTCTTTTGGAGAGATGTTGGAGATGGTCGACATATTGAACAGGACCGACTATGATGGGAAGTATGGACCTTACCCAAACCCAAATAGCAGAAAGGCCAAGATCATGAATAAAGTTGTGAAGAGTCTTCTGAAGAATTTTGGGGTACGCCGATCCAAGGATCAACTGAGAAAACGCTGGTCAGACCTGAAACTGAGGGAGCATGAGCAGTACCTAAGGATCAAGCGTGTTCTTAAAAAAAGTAAGTAGTTGTCGTGTGTTCATATGATTATTCTTGCTTGCATACATGCTCCATGTGCTTTGATTTCATGTTGTGCATTTTAAAATGGCCACTTTCAAGGTCATGGTTTCGTTCGTTCATATGAAACATCGTTCTGCAGGGAAGTATTCCAGCTTAACAAAGTGGCCCCAATAATGTTCTCACCTTGTAACTCGGCCCAAAAAAACAATTGTACAACACTTCCAAGCAATGTTTCATATTCCTATTTATGCCCTCTGTGTGCTAATTAATCTTTGTTTACATTCTCATAGGGGAGAGAAGACTCGGCAAGTATGAGGCTACCAGGGACCATGAGGACACCAGGGACCACACCCCTCCCAAAGAAGGGCAACTTCCAAAAGAAGAAACAGAGGAGCAGGAGGAGAAGGAGGAGGAGGAAGAAGGAGAGATCGTGGAGGTTGGCCAAATTGTCACCACAACAGGTGAGTGTCGGAGAACACATCTTCTGGTAAGCTCATCAATGTATATCACCATATTTGGATTACATGGTGTGTTTGTTTATTTTTTTTTCTAGGTGATGTGGAGGAAGATTCCCGTTTTACCAGTGAAAGTGCCCAGATCTTGATCGGGGAGATAATGGGGTGCAATAGGGATTTGGAAATTGTACAACAAAACATCAATGATGTTAAAAATAAAATGAAGAACATCATTGATGTTTTGGGGAGAGTGTGAAAACTAAAAAACTAGATAGGGTTTTATTTTTGCTTTTTAAACAAAAAATGTTGTATTTTGCATAATTCCAAATTTGGAAGATGCACAGAGTGTGTAAACATGCGCTATCTCCCATCATGGGGGATCAATGTACATGTTTTGTGGAAAGTGTCTGAGATGAAGGGGTTGCAGCCCCAAAGCATGTACATTGATCCCCCATGATGGGAGTTAGCACATGTTGACACACTGTATGCATCTTCCAAATTTGTATTTTTCACGGGTCACACCCCATGTGATGAAGGCAATATCAGCCCAGTTTGTACATACTCATGTCTGATATTGTCTTCACTTTTCAAAGTTGAACTTTGTAAGTTCCTGTGTTCTGTATTTTACGCTTTGATACATGCCTGTTTACACAAAAAAACAACTAAAAAATAAATATGATTAAACTGGGTTTTGGATACCCAAAATATCTTGGTTTGTTGTAAAAAACCTTTACTAAACGCACATATGAATGTGCTTGTATTAAAAAGTTGAATTCTCAACAATGTGTGGCTTCCTTGTTCATTGGGATTAAAATGTATTTGTAGTCAAATTTGAGTTTGTGCTGAGAAGGAGTGCGATTTACTAAAGGCAACTCCACTTTGCACTCCAAGTGCAGTTTCAGGTGTACTTTTGCAGTGCACTTGTAGTGCATAGTGGATGTGCCTTTAGTAAAAAGCACCCACAGTGATGTGTAAATTTGGACAATCATGCCATTTTCCTGCCAGGGTGCTGAAAATGAGCACGATTTAGATCAGTAATGCACTACACATTAGTTAACAAAAAGAAGGTGTGTGTGTAGCAGACCCACAACATAATAAGATTAGCTGAAGAAGAGACTGTCCCCTCATCTCGCTCTGAACTTGGGTTTGCACTGTTGCTGAAAAAAGCACAACTTGACGAAAAATGGCAAAGTGGGAGGCCACAGTCTGCCATTCCTGTTGCGTTGAAGAACACTGTGTAGTGACACAAGAAAAAAAACTAGTAATTTTACAAATCAACATTGCATGCAGATTAGACACCCACATTTTTGGAAAAAATTTGTATAACATTTTTTTAAATGAGTATTTAAAGCCTAAAGTATAAGGTTCCCTTTATGAGAGTCATAACCCCCCCATCCCCCCCATCTGATGGGCCCTTGATAAAAAATGAGGGGGGATGTTTAGGAGAGGTAACCCTCTCCACTTGATTGAGGGCTGAATGCCTAAATAATGTGTGATACTTTGTGAAGCCCCTCCTTAGTTACACTATTGGCAGCCCACCGGACAGGTAAGAAGTGTCATAATAACAAAATGGAAGCACATTTTGACATTCTGCTATTACATAGCAAGAAAATTAATGTGTTAAAAAATCAAAATAGCATTTGAAAGTATTGAGGCCCTTACACTACATGCTTTGGTGAATTGTTCCATAAATGTTATCATGAAAAAGGTATTTAGAGTGTGTATTGGGTTGGGTCAAGTCATCAGATAGCAGATTGCTATCAGCTGAGGTAACAGTTGGGGAGAGGGGGGTTACTAATGAGTTTGGCACAACTCCAAAAAACAATAAAAAGGTCACTTTGCATGAATTGAAGCACACACATCACATTTGTAGAGATTTTAGGGGGTGTTTAGGGGAAAGCAATACTATGGAGCTGACAAAAGACATTGTCAAGTGACTAGACTATAGTTTTAGGGGCCAAGAAGAGCATGGTGGGGAAGTTAGTGAGGCAAATCCGCATGAGGACAAAGGGGCAGAGCATGTGAATTAGAGCATATTGCAATGATGGTAATTAGGGAATGAGGAAAGAAATGCAAGACATTAGCAATCATGAAATACATAGAATGTGATGTTTAAGGTTAAAAATTAGCATAATATAGTCCTTCTGCAGGAGCTGAATGATGGCATCACAGGTCTCTGGAATAATGATCCCCAGAGCCTGGGGGGAGATGCCTGTAAAGAACTTGAGGTCCTGAAGGCTTCTCCCTGTCGCCAAGTAGCGCAACGTGGCGATGAGCCTCTGCTCCGGAGTGATGTCTTCCTGCATGCAGGTATCCTGCCTGGTGATATAAGGTGACAGCAAAGCCAGCAGACAGTGAAAAACGGGGTCCGTCATCCTGAGAATAATCCAGAAATGATCAGGATTATTCTCGCGGATCTCACGGAGCAAAGGCATGTGGGAGAACTGGTGACGCTGGCACAACCAATTCTTGGTCGTCCAAACATGTTTCATCTACGTACTCATCGTACAGTTTGTGCTGTGCAGGGGTTCTTACTTTGACTTTGACACAAGCCCTTTGGCCGGACGGAGGGTGCCGGACGTGGTGCTGAACTTCCTTTTTCTAGTCCCGCCGTACACGGCTTACGTCACCGCGTTCTTGGCAACCGCGAAATCAGACAACTTGGCCCGACCGTGTGCATGCAACAGTTTCGGACACAATCCGTTGGACTAAATCCAATGAGCAAAATCCGACGGATTTGGTTGGAAAAATCTCCGACCGTGTGTACGTGGGCTAAGAGCTGTGAAAATGTGGAATAGACTCCCTGCAGAGGTGGTTATAGCCAGCCCAGTGGATTGCTTTAAGAAAGGCCTGTATTACAGTGCCTTGCGAAAGTATTCGGCCCCCTTGAACTTTTCAACCTTTTGCCACATTTCAGGCTTCAAACATAAAGATATAAAATTTTTATTTTTTGTGAAGAATCACCAACAAGTGGGACACAATTGTGAAGTGGAACGAAATTATTGGATTTTTTAAACTTTTTTTAACTAATAAAAAAAATGAAAAGTGGGGCGTGTAAAATTATTCGGCCCCCTTGCGTTAATACTTTGTAGAGCCACCTTTTGCTGCGATTACAGCTGCAAGTCGCTTGGGGTATGTCTCTATCAGTTTTGCGCATCGAGAGACTGAAATTCTTGCCCATTCTTCCTTGCAAAACAGTTCGAGCTCAGTGAGATTGGAAGCGTTTGTGAACGGCAGTTTTCAGCTCTTTCCACAGATTCTCGATTGGATTCAGGTCTGGACTTTGACTTGGCCATTCTAACACCTGGATACGTTTATTTGTTAACCATTCCTTTGTAGATTTTGCTGTATGTTTGGGATCATTGTCTTGTTGGAAGATAAATCTCCGTCCCAGTTTCAGGTCTTTTGCAGACTCCAACAGGTTTTCATCCAGAATGGTCTAGTATTTGGCTGCATCCATTTTCCCCTCAATTTTAACCATCTTCCCTGTCCCTGCTGAAGAAAAGCAGGCCCAAACCATGATGCTGCCACCACCATGTTTGACAGTGGGGATGGTGTGTTGAGGGTGATGAGCTGTGTTGCTTTTACGCCAAACATATCGTTTTGCATTGTGGGCAAAAAGTTTGATTTTGGTTTCATCTGACCAGAGCACCTTCTTCCACATGTTTGGTGTGTCTCCCAGGTGGCTTGTGACAAACTTTAGACGAGACTTTTTATGGATATCTTTGAGAAATGGCTTTCTTCTTGCCACTCTTCCATGAAGGCCAGATTTGTGCAGTGTACGACTGATTGTTGTCCTGTGGACAGACTCTCCCACCTCAGCTGTAGTTCTCTGCAGTTCATCCAGAGTGATCATGGGCCTCTTGGCTAGTGATGGACGAACTTCCGACGGGACGTTTCGCGAACGTGGACCGCGGCCGATAGTTTGTGAACCGTAACGTTCACGGCAGGCCCCATTGACTTCAGTGGGAGGTGAACTTTGCAAACCTACAGGTCAAATTTGCAGCCACAAAATAATTACTAGCTGTGCAAACATAGTCCCACCACATCGCCGATGACATAACACATGTATGAGGTGAATCTGGGATCGACAACTACAAGCATTCTTTTTTTATATGTGAAATTGTGACAATTCAGGACTGTGGAGCGCATGAAGGCAATGGAGGAGAGGGAAGGTCAGGGTAGGCAAAGAAGAGGGTGCAGGAGATGATCACCAGCAGCGTGACATACAGCAATGACACCTGCACCATGATAGAGTGATCTGATACCAGCACCGTGATAGAGAGCACTGACATCAGCAGCGTGACATACAGCAATGACACCTGCATCGTGATAGAGAGTACTGACATCAGCAGCGTGACATAAAGCACTCACACCAGCACCGTGATATACAGCACCGTGATATACAGCACTGACACCTGCACCGTAAGCAGCCCCAGGAGGAAGTCAGCATAGCACAGGGATGGTGGGAGCCCCTCATAATATGCACAGCAGAGGTACAGCCCCAGGAGGAAGTCAGCACAGCACAGGGATGGTGGGAGCCCCTCATAATAAGCAGCCCCAGGAGGATGTCAGCACAGGGATGGTGGGAGCCCCTCATAATGAGCATAGCACAGAGATGGTGGGAGCCCCTCATAATATGCACAGCAGAGGTACAGCCCCAGGAGGAAGTCAGCACAGCACAGGGATGGTGGGAGCCCCTCATAATGAGCAGCCCCAGGAGGAAGTCAGCACAGCACAGGGGTGGTGGGAGCCCCTCATAATAAGCAGCCCCAGGAGGATGTCAGCATAGCACAGGGATGGTGGGAGCCCCACATAATAAGCAGCCCCAGAAGGATGTCAGCATAGCACAGGGATGGTGGGAGCCCCTCATAATCAGCAGCCCCAGGAGGAAGTCAGCACAGCACAGGGATGGTGGGAGCCCCTCATAATAAGCAGCCCCAGTAGAAATATGACACCGCTCAACCTCTTCAAACAGGAGGGTACGGGCATATAGTACGGTGTGCTTTTTTTGGACAAGGAAGTGAGCCAACTAAAGAAAGAAGGTCTGTGTGCTCGATTAAAAAAATAGTTTATAGACATATACATGGTCTACTGGTCACATGTGTTGAATTCCTCCGAGATCCATGCCTCATTCATTTTTAGAAATGTGAGGTAGTTAACACTGTCGTGAGCTAGGCAAGTACGCTTATCGGTCACGATCCCCCCTGCTGCGCTGAACGTCCTTTCAGACAGGACACTGGACGAGGGGCAAGCCAACAGTTCGATTGCAAATTGGGCAAGCTCTGGCCAGAGGTCAAGCCTGCCCACCCAGTAGTCCAGGGGTTCATCACTCCTCAGAGCGTCCACATCGGCCGTTAACCCGATGTAGTCGGACACCTGAATGAATGAAATACTTGTATAGCGCACAATGCGAACTGAATCGCCTCTAGGGAACGGTCTAGGCGTTCCCTGATGCTGGATCCGGATGACACCTGTCGATGGGTCAGCTGAAAGAATGACCTCATATCTGAAGTCACCAACACATCTTCAAACCGGCCTCTTCTTGCAGGCGCTGTTGGATTGGTACCCGCAACTCCTTCTCTGGGAGTGGGAATTGCTCCTCTGCCAGCGCACGCAAAAGCAGAATGCAGTATTTCTCGAAGCAAGGCCTGGAAGTGCTCCATTCTGACAGCCCTCTGTGACGGCGGTAACATTTCCACCATTTTGTGTTTGTACCGGGGGTCTAAGTACGTTGCCACCCAGTACTGGTCCTTGACCCTTATGCTTTTTATACGGGGGTCCCTATTAAATCACTGGAGCATGAAGGCCCCCATTTGCACTAAACTGGAAGCAGTGTGGTGGCCTGGCTCCTGCTCATCATCCAGGATAATGTCGTCCTCTTCATTCTCCTCTCCCCATCCACGCACAACAACAGGGATCCCAGAAAGGTTTAAAGCATGCTCTTCTTGCTCCTCCTCATCTGCCCCGTCACCATCCTCCTCTGACTCCTCTTCAGACTCCTGTTGTTCACTTGTCTCAGATAGAGCAGCCCGCCCTGGGAATTCACCCAGCATTGCGACTTCCTCATCTTCCCGCTCCTGCTCCTCCACAGCTTGATCAATGACACGACGCAATGCACGCTCCATAAAGAAGGCATAAGGTACCATGTCACTGATGGCGCCATGGCTGCGACTGACCAGTTTGGTGATCTCCTCAAATGGCCGCAGAAGTCTGCATGCGTCGCGCATGAGCAGCCACTGGCGCGGTGAAAAAAAACCCAGGTCCCCAGAACCCGTTCTGTCGCAGAGTTCATACAGGTAGACGTTAACTGCACGTTTCTGCTGGAGCAGCCTATCAAGCATATAGAAGGTTGAGTTCCATCGCGTCGGGCAATCGCAAATAAGACGTCTGACCGGCAGATTGTGTCGCCGCTGAATGTCAGCAAGGCGAGCCATGGCCGTGTAAGATCTTCTGAAATGGGCTGAGATTTTCCTTGCCTGCCGCAAGATGTCCTGGACCCCAGGGTATTTGACAACGAATCTCTGCACGACCAAGTTTAAGATGTGTGCCATGCATGGCACGTGCGTAATTTTGCCCTGTTTCAATGCGCTAAGCAGATTGGCACCATTGTCACACACCACTTTACCAACTGTCAAATTGAGCAGTGTTAGCCACTGATCTGCCTGTGAACGCAAATCTGAAAGGAGTGCCGGGCCAGTGTGGCTCTTGGCTTCCAGGCACAACAGACGCAGCACGGCATGGCAACGTCTCACCTGGCATGTCGAATAGGTTCTGGGAAGCTTGGGCGGCGCAGTGGAAGAGACACTAGCAGCGGAAAAGGAGGAGTCAGCCGAGGAGGAGAGGGAGGAGGATGGAGTAGGAGCAGGAGGAGAAGAAGAGCCAGGCCTGCATGCAATCCGTGGCGGTAAAACCAAATCTACACGGGTGCCATGGGTTACATGCTTGACGGCCGTCAGAAGGTTCACCCAGTGGGCAGTAAAAGTGATATACCTTCCCTGCCCGTGTTTGCTAGACCACGTGTCTGTGGTCAGATGTATCTTGGCACCGACACTGTGTGCCAGAGATACATTCACTTGCCTCTGAACATGGCCATATAGCTCTGGGATGCCCTTCTGTGAGAAATACTTCCTTCCTGGGACCTTCCATTGTGGTGTTCCAATGGCCACAAATTTTCGAAAGGCCTCAGAGTCCACCAGTTTATATGGCAGTAGTTGGCGGGCTATCAGTTCTGACAAGCCAGCCGTCAACCGTTGGGCAAGAGGGTTATCCGGCGTCATCATTTTTTTACGCTCGAACATTAGGCCCACGGAAGCCTGCCTTTTTGCAGAAAAACGTGAGCTTGGCATGATGGAAGGTGGAGTGGAGGACAATTGTGAGGAGAGAGGAGAAGGAGAAGTAGAAGACGAGGCTGGGCGGTGAGAGCCTGGAGTGTGGCTTTGTGTGTTCCGTTGCTCCCACTGGGCTCAGTGATGGCTGCTCATGTGCCTTCTTAAGGCGGTCGTCCCTAGGTGAGTGTTGGGCTTACCGCGACTAATGCGTTGACTGCAAAGATTGCAGATGGCAACACTATTGTCAGCAGCGGACACGGTAAAAAAAAACACACACTGCGGAGCCATATGCCGGCGTCCTGGGAGTGCCAGATGTGACCTACATGGTCGATGACTCACTCCTGATACATTAGCAGTCTGCTTTGTCCCTCCTGTGCAAGTTATTCCTGCTTCTCCTCCCTATCTGCTGGTCCATATCTCCCTGCTGAACTCCCCTCCTCTTCCTCTCTTGTGGGCACCCACGTGACATCACTAGACATGTCATCATCGACGTCACCTTTCCCACCGCTATAAGTAGAGATCACGGAGTAGGCAGCAACACCGGGGACCAACCTCCTCCTTGGGCTGATCTGGGTACTGTCGTCAGACTGCTGAGTGGCGGTTGTTGCTACCTCCTCTTCCTGATCCAATGCCAAGAGTGGCTGTGCATCAGAAATGTCTTGATATGGATCGGAAAATAATTCCTGTGACTCAAACGGAAGGTATGTGGTGGTGGTGGTGTTGTTGGTGGTAGTGTCTTTGGGGGTGTACATAGCAGAGAGTGAAGAAGAGGGTGCAGATCGAGAGGATGAGGAGGGTGCAGAAGAGTAAGGCTGAGTGAGCCACTCAACCAAGTCTGGTGCGTCCTTTAAAGTAATTGAACGCACCTTCTGCAAATTCCCACTTTGGCTCAAGCCTGTTGCTCCTGCCCTACCCCTACCACCCCTGCGGAAGGGCCTGCCTCTTCCTCTGCCTGTCATTTTTTAAATGACCCTGTGACAAAACTCTCAGTCCCTATACTGATAAAGGACTGCTGCAGAATAGGGCAGCAGTCAGCAGTAGTGCACCTCAACCCTATATATTGTGGACCTATACCAGCCCTTAAGGAATAGCAGACTGTACCTCACTCAACCCAATGTACTGTAGTACCCTATACCTTACCAGTCCTTATAAGGACCTTTGTGGAACTAGTAGGTTGTGAATGATTAGCAGACTGTACCTCAGTCCCTATACTGATAAAGGACTGCTGCAGTATAGGGCAGCAGTCAGCAGTAGTGCACCTCAACCCTATATATTGTGGACCTATACCAGTCCTTAAGGAATAGCAGACTGTACCTCACTCAACCCTATGTACTGTAGTACCCTATACCTTACCAGTCCTTATAAGGACCTTTGTGGAACTAGTAGGTTGTGAATGATTAGCAGACTTTACCTCAGTCCCTATACTCATAAAGGACTACTGCAGCAGAAGGACAGCAGTCAAGTATAATATTCTTTCTATATTTGGAAGAAAGAATATTATACGTGTACAAGCCTATTACCATACCAGTCCTGAAAAGAACCTTTGTGGACCTAATAGTAACAGCTACTGATTAAACTGACTGTCCCTCACTGCCACACACAGCTTCCTGCCTGTCCCTATTTAAACTTACAAAACACAGGCTGCTGGAACAATAACTTGAATAGCACTCAAAACTATATCCTGTACTACTTTACCATACCAGTCCTGAAAAGGACTTTTGTGGACCTAATAGTAACAGCTAATGATTAAACTGACTGTCCCTGCTGCACACACTGACAAACGACAGGCTGCTGCAACAATCACTAGCACAGCAGTGCCTCAAACCTTTATCCTGAACTACACCTAAGACCTATACCATACCAGTCCTGAAAAGAACTTTTGTGGACCTAATAGCTAGCAATTTGGGTCACTGCAGTCTCTCCCTGCTCCACACAGCAACCTCTCCCTATAGTGACAGAAGAAAGAATGTAAAATGGCCGCCGGATCGGGTCTATTTATAAGTTAGGGTGAATGTCCAAGTGTCCATGTGCTGTAATGTCTCAATTGACTGTCCTGTACCCCATGATGGATGTGTCATCATAGGTCAAAGTTCTTTTACACAGTAAACACGGAAGTCCGCCGGGCGAACGGCGGCAATAGTCCGTCGATTGGGCGGACCGCGAACAGCCGAAATTCGCCGCGAAACGACCGCCGGGCAAACCGTTCGGCCATCCCTACTCTTGGCTGCATCTCTGATCAGTCTTCTCCTTGTCTGAATTGAAAGTTTTGAGGGATGGCCAGGTCTTGGTAGATTTGCAGTGGTCTGATACTCCTTCCATTTCAAAATGATCGCTTGCACAGTGCTCCTTGGGATGTTTAAAGCTTGGAAAATCTTTTTGTATCCAAATCCGGCTTTAACCACTTGGGTACCGCGCTATTGCAAAATGACGGCAACAGCGCGGACCCACATTTCCGGGACTACGTCTATTGACGTCGTCCCGGATACGAGCGGCCTGCGCGCCCCCTGAGGGGCGCGCGCGGCGCGCTCTGTGATCGGCGAGTCCGTGAGACTCGCCTGATCACCGATCCGTGTAAGGGGTCGATCCCGACCCCTTATCACGTGATCAGCTGTCAGCCAATGACAGCTGATCATGTGATAAAACGGAGCCGGTAATCGGCTAGTATTCCTCCTCGCGCTGACAGCGCGAGGAGAAAAAAAAAAAGCCGATCGCCGGCGGCCGTGTTCGGGACATCAGTCCCGATCACGGCCAGCAATTTAAGCGGACACCTGCCCCCTGCCAGTGCCCACCTGCCACCCGCAGTGCCATCCTGAAATAAAGTAAGTGCCCCCCTGTCAGTGCCACCCAGCAGTGCCCATAGTGCCCACAGTGCCACCCAGCAGTGCCCACAGTGCCACCCAGCAGTGCCCACAGTGCCACCCACAGTGCCACCCACAGTGCCACCCAAAATCTGCCTCAAAGGTGCTGCACCCCAGTGCCGCCCATCAGTGCCCAGCAGTGCCGCCCATCAGTGCCCAGCAGTGCCGCCCATCAGTGCCCAGCAGTGCCACCTATCAGAGCCACCTATCAGTGCCACCTATCAGTGCCCATCAGTCCCATCTATCTGTGGTACCTATCAGTGCCCATCCGTGCCACCCATCCGTGCCACTTATCCGTGCCACCCATCCGTGCCATCTTATCTGTGCCCATCTTTGCCCATCAGTGCCGCCTTATCTGTGCCCATCGGTGCCGCCTTATCTGTGCCTATTAGTGCCGCCTTAACTATGCCTATCAGTGCCCACCAGTGCAGCCTATCAGTGCCCACCAATGCAGCCCATCAGTGCCCACCAATGCAGCCCATCAGTGCCCACCAATGCAGCCTATCAGTGCCGCCTAATCAGCGCACTTCAATGAAGGAGAAAAATGACCCGTTTGCAAAATTTTATAACAAACTATTAAAACATGATTTTTTTTTTTTTTTTTGCATCTTTTTTTGTTTGTTTAGCAAAAAATAAAACTCCGAGCTGTAACTAAATACCACCAAAAGAAAGCTCTATTTGTGGGAAAAAAATGATAAAAATTTCATTTGGGTACAGTGTTGTATGACCGCGTAATTGTCACTCAAAGTGCATCAGCGCTGAAAGCTGAAAATTGGTCTGGGACTGAGGGGGGTTTAAGTGCCCAGTAAGCAAGTGGTTAAACTTCTCCACAACAGTATTACGGACCTGCCTGGTGTGTTCCTTGGTCTTCATGATGCTCTCTGCGCTTTCAACAGAACCCTGAGACTATCACAGAGCAGGTGCATTTATACAGAAACTTGATTACACACAGGTGGAGTCTATTTATCTCCATCAGTCATTTAGGACAACATTGGATCATTCAGAGATCCTTGCTGAACTTTTGGAGTGAGTTTGCTGCACTGAAAGTAAAGGGGCCGAATAATTTTGCACGCACCACTTTTAAATTTTTTATTTGCTAAAAAAGTTTAAAATATCCAATAGATTTCGTTCCACTTCACAATTGTGTCCCACTTGTTGGTGATTCTTCACAAAAAATTAAAATTTTATATCTTTATGTTTGAAGCCTGAAATGTGGCAAAAGGTTGAAAAGTTCAAAGGGGCCGAATACTTTCGCAAGGCACTGTATATATATATATATATATATATATATTTCTATGTATCTAAACCTGGGAGCTCCCGCTACTTTAAAGTTATATGTGAGGCCTCACTTAAAGTACTCTCTCCCTTATCTTCTTTCTTCGCTAGCTAGAGATGAATCCTCTGATATTTGTAATCGAAAAGGTAGGTAAAAGTTAGCTTAAGTTCAAGTTCAAGGGGCCGAATACTTTCGCAAGGCACTGTATTTCCTAAGTGTACATAATATAACTGGGTACTAACATTTATAGGTAAAGTTGATCCGGGGAAAATCCGATTGCCTCTCGGGGGATCAGGAAGGAATTTTTTTCCCCTGCTTTAGCAAATTGGATCATGCTCTGCTGGGGTTTTTTGCCTTCCTCTGGATCAACTGTGGGTATAGAATTGGGTATATGGGCTGGTATGATATTTATTATATAATTTTTTTTTTTTTTTTGTGGTTGAACTGGATGGACTTGTGTCTCTTTTCAACCTAACTATGTAACTATGTAGATTAGGGAACTCCCCCCTCTGGGTTATTGGACATATCTTTTTTTTTTTTTAAACTTTATTTCTTTATTAACCACTTATCAACTGGGCACTTAAACCCCCCTCGTGACCAGACCATTTTTCAGCTTTCAGCGCTCCCATACTTTGAATGACAATTACTCAGTCATGTAACACTGTATCCAAATGAATTTTTTTCCTTTTTTTTCATACAAATAGAGCTTTGTTTTGGTGGTATTTGATCACCTCTGGGTTTTTTATTTTTTGTGCTATAAATGAAAAAAGACCGAAAATTTTGAAAAAAAAACGCATATTTCTTTGTTTCTGTGATAAAATTTAGCAAATTATTAATTTTTCTTCATAAATTTTGGCCACGATTTATATTGCTACATATCCTTTGTAAAAAATAACCCAAATTAGTGGATATTATTTGGTCTTTGTGAAAGTTACAGAGTCCACAAGCTGTGGTGCAAATCATAAAAAAATGATCACAACTGATGTACTCGTGGCCTATCTCATTTCTTGTGACGCGAACAAGCCAGTAAAGTACAAATACCCCCCAAATGACCCCTTTTTTGAAAGTAGACATTCCCAGGTATTTAGTAAGAGGCATGGTGAGGTTTTCGATGTTGTCATTTTTTCCCACAATTCTTTGCAAAATGAAGATTTTTTTTCCCACAAAATTGTCATTGTAATAGGTTATTTCTCCCACATGGCATGTGTATACCACAAATCAGATTGCACTAATACGTGGCACTGATGACATGTGACACTGATGACAGATGGCACTGATATGCTGCACTGATGACACGTGACACTGATAACAGATGGCACTATGTGGCACTGGCGACCAATGGCACTGATGACAGATGGCATTTATACTTGGCACAGAAGTCACTTATACGTGACGCTGGGGACAGATGGCTCTGATGTGGCACCGACGACACGTAGCACTGATGACAGATGGCACTAACGACACGTAGCACTGATGGCACAGTGGTACTGGCAACAGGTGGCAGTGAGGGCAGATGACACTTTATTTATTTTTTACTAACCGCTGCAGCGGTTCATCTCTCCCTCCTCACACGCTGCCTCTGTGTGAGGAGGGAGAGCCGGCGATGAGAGATGATCTCATATGTTTACATATGAGGTCATCTCTCATTGGACACGCAGATCGCGCTGTAAACGGCCGCTGTGATTGGCCATTTACAGCGATCTGAGAGGGCCAGCACAGAACTTCCCTGATGCACGCTCGTGGGAGCGTGGTGGCGGGGTCTGTCTCTATGTGAGAAGTGATCTCAAAGCAAGTGTGAAAGAGGACCTGGTGGATGGAGAGTGTGATGAGTCCGAAGCATTATGGGTGGAACTGCATTTAGATGGGTGTAGTTCAAAGTTAATCGTTGGAGTTTGTTATAGACCACCCAATGTGAATGAGGAGGTGGAGACTCAGCTCCTTGCACAGATGGAAAGGGCTGCAAGGGCTGGGACAGTGATAATAATGGGGGATTTTAACTACCCAGAAATTGACTGGAGTAATGGCACTGCTGGGACAGTTAAAGGGCAAAAAATGATAAACCTATTACAGGACAATTTTATGGTCCAGTTTATTGAGGCCCCAACTAGGAATGAAGCTCTGTTGGACCTGGTAATCTCAAACCATGCAGAGCTTATTACTAATGTCCAGATAAAGGAACACCTGGGTAGCAGTGATCATAACATGATTTCCTTTGATGTTAGCGCTAAACAAGAAATACATACGGGTAAGATAAAAACACTTAACACTTAAGAGAGCTAATTTTCCAAGGATGAGGGCTACTCTCCAGAACTTAGACTGGGAGAGAATATTCGCTTCAATGGGCACAGAACAGAAATGGGAATTCTTCAAAAAGACTGTTGGGGACCTCACTGCAAAGTATATTCCCATGGGCAATAAGTTTAAAAGGCTAAAAACAAAACCTATGTGGCTCACGGCCAAAGTTAAAAAAGCTATAAACTGTAAGAGAAGAGCTTTTAAAAAATATAAAAATGAAGGATCACTAGTGTCATTTAAATGTTACAAAGAAATTAACAGTATATGTAAAAAGGAAATCAAGGATGCAAAAATTCAAAACGAACGACAGATTGCAAAAGATAGTAGGACAAACCCCAAAAAATTCTTCAAATATATTAATAGTAAAAAGGTCAAGTCTGAGCATGTAGGCCCTTTACAAAACAATCTAGAGTTTGTGACTGGGGACAAAGAGAAGGCTAATTTATTAAACACTTTCTTCAGCTCTGTGTACACAAAAGAGCATGGGGGAGCTCATGTCCATAATGGGGGTGGTAGTGACACAGCCCCAAATGATCCACAATGGCTCAAAAGGGATATGGTCCACAAATACTTAGACAGAATAAAGGTGGATAAAGCACCTGGACCTGATGGCATCCACCCACGGATCCTAAAAGAATTGAGCTCTGTAATTTCAGAGCCATTGTATCTAATTTTTAGGGACTCATTAATGACGGGAATAGTCCCACTGGATTGGCGCAGGGCGAACGTGGTGCCTATATTTAAAAAGGGATCAAAGTCTTTACCAAGTAACTATAGACCTGTTAGCTTAACTTCTATAGCTGGGAAGATACTGGAGCGTTTAATAAAAGACCACATAGACGAGTTCTTGCTGAACAAAAACACTTTAAGCAACAGACAGCATGGATTCATGAAAGACAGAAGTTGTCAGACAAATCTGATTTCTTTTTATGAGGAGGTAAGTAAAACCTTGGACAGAGGGGTGGCGGTGGACGTGGTATACTTGGATTTTGCAAAAGCATTCGATACAGTTCCCCACACACGGCTCATGTGTAAGGTAAAGTCTACAGGTTTGGAAATATCAGTTTGTAAATGGATAGAAAATTGGCTAGAAGACAGAATTCAAAGAGTCGTGGTTAATGACTCTTACTCTGAATGGTCTAAGGTTATCAGTGGTGTACCCCAAGGTTCAGTGTTGGGACCCTTACTTTTTAACATCTTTATAAATGATATTGGGTCTGGCATCAAAAGTAATATTTCTGTCTTTGCAGATGACACCAAGATATGCAGTGGAATAACGTCTTTACAGGATGTCTCCAATTTACAAGCCGACCTCAATACACTGTCTAATTGGGCGACTATGTGGCAGATGAGGTTTAATGTTGATAAATGTAAAGTTATGCACTTGGGGCCTAAGAATATGCATGCATCATACATGCTAGGGGGAGTACAACTGGGGGAATCCATAGTGGAGAAGGATCTGGGGGTTTTGGTAGACCATAAGCTCAATAACAACATGCAATGCCAAGCTGCTGTTTGCAAAGCGAGCAAAGTCCTTTCTTGTATTAAGAGAGGTATGGACTCCAGAGAAAGAGATATAATTTTGCCCCTGTTCAAATCATTAGTAAGACCTCACCTGGAATATGCCGTTCAGTTTTGGGCACCAGTTCTCAAAAAGGATATCGGGGAACTGGAGAAAGTGCAGAGAAGGGCAACCAAACTGATAAGAGGCATGGAGGAACTCAGCTATGAGGAGAGATTAGAGGAACTAAATTTATTCACTCTTGAGAAGAGGAGATTAAGGGGGGATATGATTAACATGTTCAAATATATTAGGGGTCCATATAGTGAACTTGGTGTTGAGTTGTTCTCTGTACGGTCAACCCAGAGGACACGGGGGCACTCTTTATGTCTAGAGGAAAAGAGATTTCAGCTTCAAGTACGGAAAGGTTTCTTCACAGTTAGAGCAGTGAAAATGTGGAATAGACTCCCACCAGAGGTGGTTCTGGCCAGTTCAGTAGATTGCTTTAAGAAAGGCTTGGATACTTTCCTGATGGTACATAATATAACTAGGTACTAACATAGGTAAAGTTGATCCAGGGAAAATCCGATCGCCTATTGGGGGATCAGGAAGGAATTTTTTTCCCCTGCTGTAGTAAATTGGAGCATGCTCTGCTGGGTTTTTTTTCGCCTTCCTCTGGATCAATTGTGGGCATAAAATTGGGTATCTGGATTGTACGATTATTTTTTATTTTATTTATTTGTTTTTAAGGTTGAACTGGATGGACTTGTGTCTTTTTTCAACCTGACTAACTATGTAACTATGTAACTATGTAACTATGACATCCAGGGATGGCCTCCCGGCAATTGTCGTCTGCGCTGCAGCCGTCTTTCGGCTATAGCGCAGACGCCTAGTGGTTAAGATATTTATTTTGTTTACAAAATACATCTAAATTAAACATCCCCTTAGCCCCCCTCCCTCCCATCGCCTTATCAGATAAGAATATAACAAAAAATTAATAAAAAATCGTTCATATCTTGGGTGGCCTAAGAGAGGATTGGTATCATGGGCCCATCCTATCTGATGCTCCATTTAATCTAGATTCCTACTCTATCACACTTCCCTCTCATCCCCATTCTCGCACACTTCCATCCTCTTCATTTGCCCTCTTACTTTAATTCCTATTGGGTCACTTTTCGTTGTTAGAATATTTTTCCACACTATTATTATTCACATATCAATCCCTCTGGCTTCCCACCAAGGTTTACACATCTCATCATATTTCTTTAAAGTCCCTTGTTTTATATATATATATATATATATATATATATAAATAACACTTTCTCTTTAAGAATTACCACATTCATGCTATTTATCCATTCTCTACCGGACGGAGGCAACACCAACAACCATCTTAGGGCAATCAGTTTCCTTGCCTGAAATAGGCATCTCAGAACCGCCGTCTGGCTGCTTCCCGGGTTTCCAACTCCTTCAACTAATCCCAGGAGACAATACTTTGTCTCCATCCTGGTGGAGGTTCCAAACACCCGATCAATGATTCCTGTCACCTCCATCCAGTAGCGGATCAACTTCAGGCATCTGCAAAACATGTGATTCATGTCTCCCTCCATGTCCCCACACCGAGGGCAGCTTGCGTCCGGCCGTAGGCCAAATTGAAAAAGTTTGCGAGGAGTATAATAAGTTCTATATAATAAGAACAGATGTGACATCCTCTGAGAGGGAGAGAGTGATACCAATGGAGCCAGTTCAAGAATTGTATTCCAGAGATATCTCCCACATCTTTTTCCCACTTCCTCTTGTACATAGGGGTCTCTATCCCTCCCATTCTCCCCCTGTATATATGTGGGTATATTTTTGAAATTAAACCTTTCCCTGTTTCTGCATTAATTATTTTTTGAAGAACTGGAATTGTGCTCCATTCTAAAGTCCTCCCTCTAAACTGCTCCTCCAGTGCGTGCCTGACCTGCAAATACTTATAGAAGGATTTATTTGGTAGAGCAAAACAATCTCTCAGTTCCTGAAAGGTTTTCAGGGCACCATCTTGGTATAGCTGAGCGATAAATCTTATTCAACATCTCTCCCATTCTCTTACTGTCCCCATCTTCTGCAGTTCTCCCAATTTGCTATTCTTCCATATGGGGGTATGCTCATTAAATCCTCTGTATTTTAATATGGCCTTCGCTGTGTCCCACACTCTCATCATTAAACCCCATATACTGGAGTTGTGACGCGAGGAAGTAGCTAAAGGGGTGTGGGAGCGCTACTTCTCCTTCCTGTTTTTGTAACGGCGAAGTACTCAATCTAATTGTTGCCGACCCACCCTTCCAGATCAGTTCCCTGAACACCGTGTCTATCTTTTGAAACCACATTTTATATAACCAAATTGGGGAGTTATGCAATACATAGAGAAGCTGCGGGATCCATATAATTTTGATTAAATTACAGAGACCTGCCACTGATAATGGCTGGCGTTTCCAGACTTTTGTCTTCCTCCTAAATGTATTCAGTAACGGGATTATATTATCTGCTACGTACTGTTGAGGGTCTCTGGATACGTTTATTCCTAGGTATTTAAATTTGCTTACTACTTGGATCTGGGTCACCTCCTCAGGCAAGGGGCTTCCCAGAGGATCTACTGGCAGAAGGCTAGATTTTTCCCAATTTATCTTAAGTCCAGAAATTTGTCCAAATTTGTTAATGTCCATAGCTTTCCGAAGGGAATCCTGTGTAGCACCAAGGAATAACAGAAGGTCATCCGCTTATAATGCTAATTTTTCTTCCACGTCACCCCTTCTAAGACCCTTCACCTGAGAAGAAGACCGCAGGGCAATGGCCAGAGGTTTAATTGCAATGGCAAAGAGGAGGGTTGACAAGGGACACCCTTGTCTTGTCCCCCTCCCCAGTCTAAATTTGTATGACTTTTCACTGTTCACCTTTACTCTGGCTTCTGGTGCCCTATAAAGCATTTTTACCCATTTCATGAAACCCGGTCTAAATTGGGCCTTCTCCATAACTCTCCAGAGATACTGCCACTCAAAACTGTCAAAGGCCTTGGCGGCGTCTAAAGACAAAATAGCCCTCTCTCCACTCTCATCCGTAGGGACCTGAAGATTCAAGTATACCCTCCTTATATTCGTGCTAGTTGTTCTTCCCGGTATAAAACCTGATTGATCAGGGTGGATGAGTTTCAGTATAACCTTATTCATCCTAGCCGCCAAGACCTTTGCCAGTATTTATTTTTTATTTTTTTTACAAAGGTTTTTATTGCAAATGAAGTATTACAAAAGTGTACAAAAAATTACTGGTTACAGTAGACATCAGACAGCATCATTTATATAAAAAATAACAAAACAACAAAAAAGACCCGACATCAAAACGTTGGCTATAGTGAGCTGTGTACATAACGCTCATGAAGAGGAAATGAAAATCCTAAACGATTCTGAAGGACTTAATCATCGACAAAAAATAGCCAATGTAGACAAAGCGTATGAAAACAAAAAAAGAAAAAAAAAAAGGAAAAAAGAAGTACACATTGGAAAATAAGATAATTAAGAAGTGCAATATAGCCCGTCGGGTTCGGATATTTCAGTCTACCATAACCATCAGAATTAACTTGGCTCCGTCTCGGCCAAAGTCTTTTAGCGAAAAAAAAAAGACTAAGGCAGAAAAGAAGAGATAAATGAAAGTAGGAAACAGAAAGAGAGCAGAAAGAGTAAAAAGAAAAGAACAGAGGAGGGGAGGAGGAGTCCATTCCACTAAAGGGAGCGGGGGTGCACACGGAGACCCTAGATAGACAAAAGTTGGCTGTTGAATCTGGAAGGTTGGACAGAGGATATCCAGGGCCCCCAGGTTCTGAGAAACTGGTCATGGGTATCGAAAGCCAAGGAGGTAAGTTTTTCATTTATCATGATGTCGCTCATACGGTTTTTAACTGCCTCGAAGCTGAGTGTAGGCGTTTTCCAAGACTTAGCAATGATCAATTTTGTTGCATTAAAAAGGTGTTGGGCTAGTTGACGCTCTGGGCGGAGAAGTTCCGGGATAGGTTTACATAACAGAGCTGCATAAGGGTCTCTTCTCAGGTTGGTATGGAACATATTTCGTAACAGGGCGTATACCTGAACCCACAATCTGCAGGATCTAGGGCAGGTCCACCAAATGTGGGCCATGGACCCTGGTACCGGGCAGCCCCTAAAACAATTAGGGGAATGTGAAGGAATGAATCTTGCCACCCTCTCAGGCGTGTAGTACCACCTATAAAAGACCTTATATGCATTTTCTAATATGAGAACATTCCTGGAACTTTTCATGAGATTTGTGGTCATAATCTGCCAATCTGCCGGGTCCAACCGCGTCCCTAATTCTTTTTCCCATTGGAGATGATATTTGGTTGTTGGGGGTTTGTTGGTAGAAATAATAGAGGAATATATCAATGATATTGTCCCCGGGGAATGAGGAGTAGCCCTACATACCTTTTCGAAGGGAGTTAGAGAGTACGGGGTTGGCTGAGCCCGAAGGAGCTGTTGTATGAAATGTTTGAATTGTAGGTCCTTTGCCAGTATTTTTATGTCAGTGTTTAACCACTTAACAACTGGCCCATAGCCAAATCACAGCTACAGGGCGGTTGCTTAACTCTGGGAGGCCGTTATATGACGTCCTCCCAGAATTCCACTCTCACACGTCCCCTGGGGTGCGCACTCGAGAGCATCTGTATTCCGTATCCACAGGACCCGGCGCATCACGGATCAATCACTTGTAAACAAACCGGCGTCATGTTATGACGCAGGTTCCTCCCTCCACTCTCTGTACCGATCGGTACAGTGAGAGGGGAGAGGTCGGTGTCAGCAGCGCTGTGGGTTGCATCTGCAGTGCGCACAGCGCTGCTCACCGACAATTAACCCCTCAATTCCCTGCCAATACTCAGCAATGCCCTGCCAATACTCTGCAATGCCCTGCCAATACTCTGCAATACCCAGACAATATTCTGCAATACCTTGACAATGCCCTGCAATACTCTGCGATGCCCCGACAATACTCTGCGATGCCCAGTAATGCCCTGCCAATACTCTGCAATACCTAGCAATACTCTGCAATACCCTGCCATAAATTGCCATACCCAGCCATACTCGTAGACACCCTGCACTACCCAACCATACTCGGAGATACCCAGCCATACTTGGTGATACCCTGCAATACCCAGCCATAGTCGGTGAGACCCTGTAATACCCAGCCATCCTCTGCAATACCCAGCCATACTCAGTGATACCCTTCAATACCCAGCCATAGTCGGTGATACCCTGCAACACCCAGCCATACTCAGTGATACCCTGCAATACTCGGTGATACCCAGCCATGCTCGGCTGTACTCAGCCTCTGTATGTTGCCAGGCTGTGGAAGTTTCACACGTGTTATCGCCGTACTCAGGAGGAGTAGGAGAATATATTTTGGGGTGTAATTTTTGGTAAGTACATGCTATGTGTTAGAAATATTGTATAAATGGACAACTGTGTTAAAAAAAAAATGCATTTAAACCACTTCACACCCGTCGGCCGTCATATGATGTCCTTGACTTTGTGCGGGAATATCTGAATGATTCCTGTAGCTACAGGCATCATTCAGATATCAGCTTTTTCAGCCGGCGATTCCCTACACCATAAGAACAATCATAGCGGCTGTAATGCTGCTTGATCTTTCTTATAGGAGGCTAGAGGGGACATCCCCCCTCCCTCCGGTGCTTCTACCGACTCGCCAATATGATCAAAGCCAGAATCGTAATTTTTTATTTTTTTTATATTTCAGGCTTCCCAGCCTAGAGGTGAGATGTGGGGTCTTATTGACCCCATATCTCACTGTAAAGAGGACCTGTCATGCCATATTCCTATTACAAGGGATGTTTACATTCCTTGTAATAGGAATAAAAGTGATCAAAAAATGTATTTTTGGGGAAAATTTTGTTAAAACTAAAATAAAGTAAAATGAAAAAAAAATAAAAATTAAAGAGCCCCTGTCCCCATGTGCTCGCATGCAGAAGCAAACGCATACGTAAGTCCTGCCCGCATATGAAAACGGTGTTCAAACTACGCGTGAGGTATCACTGCGAATATTAGAGCGAGAGCAATAATTTTGGCCCTAGACCTCCTCTGTAACTCAAAACATGTAACCAGTAAAAAAAACTTAAAGCGTCGCCTATGGGAATTTTTAAGTAGCGACGTTTGGCGCCATTCCACGAGCGTGGGCAATTTTGAAGGGTGACATGCTAGGTATCTATTTACTCGGCGTAACTTCATCTTTCACATTATGCAAAAACATTGGGCTAACTTTACTGTTTTTTATTTTTATTTTTTTTAAGCACCAAAATTTCGAAAAATTGCTGCGCAAATACCGTGCGAGATAAAAAGTTGCAACGACCACCATTGTATTCTCTAGGGTCTTTGCTAAAAAAAATATATAATGTTTTGGGGTTCTAAGTAATTTTCTAGCAAATAAATGATGATTTTTACATGTAGGAGAGAGTGTCAGAATTGGCCTGGATGCTCCAGAACGCCTGATGGTGCTCCCTGCATGTTGGGCCTCTGTATGTGGCCATGCTGTGTAATAGTCTCACACATGTGGGAGTAATAGCAGAATGTGTTTTGGGCTGTAATTTGTAGTATGCATATGCTGTGTGTGAGAAATAACCTGATAATATGACAATTTTGTGAGAAAAAAAAATCTTGATTTGTGGGAAAAAATTACAACTTCAAAAAACTCATCATGCCTCTTACTAAATACCTTGGAATGTCTTCTTTCCAAAAAGGGGTAATTTGGGGGGTATTTGTACTTTTCTGGCATGTTGGGGTGGATTTGGCTAGGGTGGAAATGGCTTTATCCTCCACTCCCCAGGATGGTTACGCTCACCCAGCTCTAGTAATATTGTCACTGGGGAATGGTCCGACAGACCCCTTGGTCTGTAGTTCACATTCTTTATGATAGACATATTTTCCTCATTTCCCAGCACTAGGTCGATCCTGGAGAGTGTCGAATGTGTCCTGGAGAAGCGCGCATATTGTCATCCCTCCGGATTCCGTATTCTCCAGATGTCCCACAATGCTGCCTCCCCTAAAAAAAAAATCGGGGAGCCGGCTATCCGTGACACCACCCATTAGGGTCTCCAGGGTGGAACCTATCTAGTCTCTGGTCTATTGCCATATTGAAGTCCCCCATTACTATCACCGGCACTCCCAGCTTATCCACAAGAAACTCTGCAAGCTCACAAAGGATCGAAACGTTAAAGGGTGGAGGGAGGTACGCATTTGCTAATACACAGACTCTGTTCTCAATCTTACAGAATAAAAAAATAAATCTCCCATATTCATCCACCTTAGCCTACATACAAGAGAAAGCCACCCCTGATCTAACAAATATACTCACCCCCTTAGAATAGGAGCTGTGTACTGAATGGAACTGTGTGCTGTAATCCTTCCATCTCAATTGGGGAATAGAGATTCTAGTAAGATGTGTCTCCTGCAAACAAAGAATAGCCACCTCATATGTCTTTGCAATCAGGAGAACTGCTGATTTTTTCTCTATCTCCCCTTCCCCAGACATTCCATGAGCACAATTTTTTTTTTTTTTATCTGAGTGCGCATAACCATCAAAGTTTAATTTTTTAGTGAATCTAACCAGTGCCTTTTCAACTTGATATGGTTTTCTTGTATCATTTTTTGTGACTCCATAGTGTCTCTTCTCATACCTGTGATTTAAATCGAACAAACTTTCGTGCCAAACCCACCGCTCATTCTATCCCATACACCTATACCTCCTCTCATGCCTATAATTGTGTTCACATAGTCTTTTGTACCAAGCAAACCACACGTTCCGTCTCATACACCCATGCACCCCATTCACCTGCCCTCTGGGCCTATTTTGGGGCTTATTCCTATTGTGACCTTTGCATTTGTCTATCAATTTAAGTGTTATTATCAACTTTAAAATTGTGTTCTTACACTCTTCTCTCCCTAGCCCACCCCCCCTCAAAAAACCATACAACCCACATTTAATAAAATAAACAAACAAGACAAGACAAACATAACAAAACAGACAACACAAATAGAGAGAACTCTTCGCTCTACCCCTTAGAAACATGGGGCGGTATGCTCGTTGTTCCCTCCCACCTTTCCACCACCAACACCCTCCTCTCTCCCTAAATTATTCAACAGTGTAGTGGTTTGTGTCTTAAACAAAATCATATTACTAATAAAAGTCCAGGGTAACACAGTCAGATTGGTCTACATTCTCCCACAATAGGTTACTATCCAGTTCTCCACTCCATCCGGGGTATCGAATAACACAGTCCCCTCGGGGTGTTTATACGTAGTCTTGCCGGGTATAGCAGTGCATAGTTCAATTTTAATTGTTGCAATTTGCGTTTGACTTCTCCAAACTTAGCTCTTCGCTTTTGTAGATCAGGTGAGAAATCTGGGTACATAGAAATTCTGTTGCCATTGTGAAGAATATTACCCATTTCTCTGGCTTTATTTAGTATAGTTACTTTATCTTTATAGTAAAGCAGTTTTACCGATAAGGGTCTTGGAGGGGCTCCTGATTGGGGAGGTCTAGAGGGGACCCGATGAGCTCTTTCCAGCGCCAAAAGGGGCGACAAGGACTGTTCTCCAAATAAGTCTTTAAACCATTTTTCCAAAAATATAGTGGGATCTGTTCCCTCACTACGTTCTGGGAGTCCCACTATCCTCATGTTCTTCCTTCACATCCTGTTCTCCATTTTGTCGATCTTTATCTGGTGGTTAGCCATTTGTTCCCTTATAGTCCTTATCTCCCGTTTAAGAGGGTTCATGTCGTCCTCTAATAGGCTGACCCTCCCCTCGAGGGTGGTAGTCCTTTCGCATACTTTTTGCATGTCATGCCTTACTTTTGTGGCGTGCTGCGATGGCATAATAACATAGTCGGGTGGTTTAGTTCCTGGGAAATATATATTTATCTCAATCCCCCTTTTTCCCCTCCTCCGCTGTCCCCTAAAGCCTGCCACCTAAATAGAGTAATATTGTGGACCAGTAGGCAAAAAAAAAAAATTTTTTTTCCAAGGTGGAGAGGGGAGAAAAGCGTCCCACCACAGTTCAAGAGGATTACGCTTCACAGTCCAGTTTCCAAAATCTACACCGGGAGATAGTGGGAGAAGGAGTAAAATGGACTGCGCTATCTCTACACGGCTCTTTTCTCAGAATGTGATTTGTTAGATGTACTGAGAATAGGGTGGAAATTATATACAATAAGTCCGCTAAGTCCAGGGTAATAGAGGGAGACAATTCTCACATGTTGGATTTACTAGGTTTGGTATATAACCTGCGGCGTATATATAGCAAGATTAGCAATAGGAAATACAGCTGAGGGGTTACCTCAAAAAGTCTCTCAAGCTTAACCGCCGCATTCCAATGTACGTCATCACAACGAAATGTACAGGCACAAGCACGTACATGTACGTGCTTGCCTTCCAGTGGGTGGGGGGTCCGATCGGACCCCCTCCCGCTGGATGTGGCGGTCCGTTTCGCTTCAGGAGCGATCCAGGATGAGGGGATGGCCGTTGGTTTCTGGCCACCCCCTCTCGATCGCTCCTGGCGAATGAGAAGCTTCCCCCGCTGTGTATAGTAAACACAGGCAGGGAGGAAGTGATGTCATTCTCCTCGGGGCGGTCTTATTGACCGAACTACGAGGAGAAGAGTGAAAGTAAGTGGTTTTTATAGCGCTAGGTACCCCGATATACTACCCAATAACAGTTTTAACCAGCTGATTGTCCCTAGTTAACCCTTTCACCCCCTTTTGCCAGTGTCACTAAGCGATCATTTTTCTGATCGCTGCATTAGTGTCACTGGTGCCGCTAAGTAGCTAGTTATTTTTTTAGGTTCACCGCCAGGTTTTTATAGCGCTAGGTACCCCGATATACTACCCAATTATGGTTTTAACT
Organism: Lithobates pipiens; assembly: GCF_037356315.1. Taxonomy (NCBI): domain Eukaryota; kingdom Metazoa; phylum Chordata; class Amphibia; order Anura; family Ranidae; genus Lithobates; species Lithobates pipiens. The sequence continues at coordinate 102,287,071 of NW_027507789.1, forward strand.
CCCCGATTGCCCCTAGTTAACCCTTTCACCAGCGATCACCGTATAAGTGCCACTGGTGACGCTGGTTAGCCAGTTAGTTATTTAGGTTCCCCGTCAGGTTTTTATATAGCGCCAGGGACCCCCATTCACTACCTAATAAAGATTTTAACCCCCTGATTGCCCCTAATTAACCCTTTCACCAGTGATCACCGTATAAGTGTTACGGGTGACTCTGGTTAGTTTGCTTTTTATAGCATCAGGGCACCCACCATTTATTACCCAATAAAGGTTTAACCCCCTGATCACCCGGCGGGTGATATCAATTAGGTTCTAGGGTCAGGGTCTGCTCGCCCCAGCCAGCCCTAGGTTAGTGCCGGTACCGCTAACACCCACGCGCAAAGCATACACCTCCCGTAGTGGTATAGAATCTGAACAGATCAATATCTGATCTGATCAGATCTATACTAGCGTCCCCAGCAGTTTAGGGTTCCAAAAAAACGCATTGTTAGCGGGATCAGCCCAGATACCTGCTAGCACCTGCGTTTTGCCCCTCCGCCCAGCCCACCCAAGTGCAGTATCGATCGATCACTGTCACTTACAAAACACTAAACACATAATTGCAGCGTTCGCAGAGTCAGGCCTGATCCCTGCGATCGCTAACAGTTTTTTTTGTAGCGTTTTATATTTAAATTCGGAAGGCAGTGCTTGGTTTCGGGGTCCCGTATGTGGCTAGACTCCCAAAAAGTCCCCCACATGTGGTATCCCCGTACTCGTGAGAATTTATTTTGGGGTATAATTTCACTTATGCCCATAGCATGTGTGAGCAATATATCATTTAGTGACAACTTTGTGCAAAAAAAATAAAAAATTTTAATATTCCTGCAACTTGTGGCAAAATATAAAATATTTCATGGACTCAACATGCCTCTCAGTAAATAGCTTGGGGTGTCTACTTTCCAAAATGGGGTCATTTGGGGGGGTTTTGTGCTATTTTTGCATTTTATGGCCTTTGAAACTGTGCTAGGTAGTGAGGAGTGAAATCAAAAATTTGCACCCTTAGAAATCCTGAAGGCAGTGATTGGTTTTCGGGGTGCCGTACGCGATTAGACTCCCAAAAAGTTCCACATATGTGGTATCTCCGTACTCAGGAGAAGCAGCAGAATATATTTTGGGGTGCAATTCCACATATAACTATGGCATGTGTGAGCAATATATCATTTAGTGACAACTTTTTGTAAACTTTATTTTTTTTTGTGTCATTATTCAATCACTTGGGACAAAAAAAAAAAATATTCAATGGGCTCAACATGCCCCTCAGCAATTTCCTTGGGGTGTCTACTTTCCAAAATGTTGTCATTTGGGGGGGGGGGGGTTTGTACTGCCCTGCCATTTTAGCACCTCAAGAAATGAGATAGGCAGTCACAAATTAAAAGCTGTGTAAATTCCAGAAAATGTACTCTAGTTTGTAGACGCTATAACTTTTGCGCAAACCAATAAATATACGCTTATTGACATTTTTTTTACTAAAGACATGTGGCTGAATAAATTTTGCCCTAAACGTATGACTAAAATTGAGTTTGTTCGATTTTTCTTATAACAAAAAGTCTTTTTCCATTTATATCGCAAAAAATAAAAATCGCAGAGGCAATCAAATACCATCAAAAGAAAGCCCCATTTGTGGGAAGAAAAGGACGCAAATTTCGTTTGGATACAACATTGCATGACCGCGCAATTACCAGTTAAAGCAGTGCAGTGCGAAATTGTAAAAAGACCTCTGGTCCTTAGGCTGTTAATTGGTCCGGGGCTGAAGTGGTTAAACGCTGGATATGAAACACCAATAGTGCAATATGCTACCTGTACACTAAGATAGCAGACAGGATCAGGTTTTGGTGCTACATATTTTTAGCATATCGTCTTTAAAGGGATTGTAAAGTCTTTTTTTTTTTTTTAAATAACAAACATGTTATACTTACCTCCACTGTGCAGCTCGTTTTGCACAGAGTGGCCCCGAACCAGCTCAGATCCAATTTGCATGGCCGTTAAGCGGGATATAGTAGTAATGGGGGGGGGGGGGGGGGGGGAAGAAAGAAAGAAAAAACAGGCTTTTGCCTCTCATCCAGTGCTGCAGGGGTTAATCCTCCAAGCCTCTGCTCTCTGCATACATTTAAACTGCAGTTAGATCTGTCCCATCATCAAGCTCCTTATCACACACTGTTTCTTGGGGCTATCACACTCAATGATAAAGGTTTGCTCCCTTAGTGTGTCAGCAGATCAGCGCTGTCAGCATATCAATGATAAATACAGTCCAGGCTAACAGTGTGCAAAACAAAAATAAAAAATGTGAGAAAGCAGAGCGGGGGGAGAAAAAAAAAAAAAAAGGTTTTCACCTGCATCCAGCGCACACGGGATGATCCTCAGAGACACGGTTCACTGCTCTTTGGCATACATGCTGGAACTAGTTTCCTCGTAGTACTCTGACCTGCGAGGGAGGAAGGGGTCTCATCAGCTCAGCTTGTTGTCCAGGCTAGTGGGATTATGTTGGAGAGGAGCATTTAGGAGCTTTTTAGCACAGCCTGATGCCTCTCACACATCCCCTGCTGGCTTCCATATCCACATCAGCTTGTCTCAGGTGTGGGGTGCAGAGGGAGGGAGAGCCGTCCTCTCACATCCACCTCTGGTCACGCCCCCTATTGGACATATCTTTGAGTTGGAAAGGTTTTCTAAAACTGGGATACCCACTTCCCCACTGTAGGCCCAGAACATAGGTCCCATTATCTCCTGGGCTGGGATTCTCAATGGTCAACCTGAACTCCTTGGTGAAATACTGATCTGTGAGTTTGTTGATTGTCATTCTATTTATAAGTGACTTCCCATTTTTGTCCTATTTAAGGCATTCTCAGGCTTGTACCCCCAGTCTGGTCCAGTGTTCCATCCCACTGCTCCCCAGGAATCACAGTTGTTTCCCCAATAGTTGTCATTGATGCATACATACAGTCATGTGTCTTACTGTTTCACCCAAGGACCAGATCTTGTACATATTACCTGGAATTATCTGCTCATAAGAGGATATAATGATGGTAACATGTGTATTAGATGAATTGTACCAGAATTGTGTTATACCATCTGTTTGATGGTTACCTCCTGTGCCTGAACAATGATAAGGATATACAGAATTATAATTTGGTCCCCTCAGCCTCTTCCTCAAGTACAGGGACCTTCTTGCAGTGGGAGGCATGTATCCACGTGTTCTTCCCGGCCACTTTGGCTGATGTGGCAGTTGTTAGGAGAACCTGGAAAGGACCATCATATCTGGGTTCAAGAGTATGTTTTCTCACAAACTTCTTTATCAGGACCCAATCACCAGTAACCAGCTTGTGTGTTCCTGTATCTAACTCAGGATCTGGAATGGAACAAAAAACTTGCGAATGGATACGCATTAATTCTCAAGAAAAGGTAGTCACATAATCAGTCAATACATCAGATTGGAGCTGTAATTGCTGTGGGAATTAACAACCCAGTCTGGGGACTAAACCAAACAATCTCTCATAGGGTGACAGACCATGGTTTCCCCTTGGAGTGTGCCTAACACTAAATAAGGCAATGGGTAGGCTGTCTGGCCAACTCATTCCTGTTTCCTGAGACATTTTTGTTAGCATTCTAGACTTTGTGCCATTCAATCTTTCCATCTTCCCACTGCTCTGAGGATGGTATGGGGTGTGGAAAGCTAGTGTAATCCCTAAAGCTGCCCATATTTCCTTTGTCACTGAGGCCGTGAAACCGGCCCCTGATTGCTCTATGACCTCTTGGACACCCTATATGAACAATATTGCTGTTAGAAGTCTTTTAGCTTGGACGCAGATTGTCCGATTCTTACATGACAATATAGGATTGTCAGTACTATCAGACCCCAAACTATGCCTTCTGGGACTTCTACCAGATGTAGAAATTGGCAAATACCAAACTACATTTTGAAATGAAATTCCGTTTATGGAACGTAAGGTAATATCCAAGGTATGGAGGCAGACTTCGCCCCCCTCCATACGTCAATGAAAGGGCATTAATAATGCAATACCATTTAAAAAAACTAGTCTATGCACATAGAGGATGTGCTCATAAGCACTCAAAAGTGTGGGATAGGTGGCTGGAAGATTTGGAAACTTGTACCTGAAAATCTCCCAAATCCCACAGACAGGCCTGCCTAGATAAAAAAAAAATAGTAAGAGGATATCTTATGTAGGAATTAAGCATGGAAATCCTCATTCGGGAATATATTTGTAACAGAACCACAGGAAGTCTCTTATGCATGTGATGTATATACTTTCGCAAATTTGTGCCTTATGTTTTACAATGAAACTCACACAAATTGTTTGGTGTAATTTATTTTATCCAAGTGATTGCTTTTTAAAATGAATCTTATCAAAGTAAAGTTGTCTTTTTCCAATAAAAAAAAAAAAAAGTATTTTAGCCGTGGTCTTTGTCATCATGTTGGTAACAGGATAGCCTTCCGGCCATGTGGAGAGCATGTCAATGATAATCAATGCGTATTAATATCGGCCACTCTTTGGCATCTGGATGTGGTCAATCTGTATCCTTTGGAAGGGGTACTGGGCTTTTGCTACAGTGCCTTGCGAAAGTATTCGGCCCCCTTGAACTTTTCAACCTTTTTCCACATTTCAGGCTTCAAACATAAAGATATAAAATTTTTATTTTTTGTGAAGAATCACCAACAAGTGGGACACAATTGTGAAGTGGAACGAAATCTATTGGATTTTTGAAACTTTTTTAACTAATAAAAAAATGAAAAGTGGGGCGTGCAAAATTATTCGGCCCCCTTGCATTAATACTTTGTAGAGCCACCTTTTGCTGCGATTACAGCTGCAAGTCGCTTGGGGTATGTCTCTATCAGTTTTGCACATCGAGAGACTGAAATTCTTGCCCATTCTTCCTTGCAAAACAGCTCGAGCTCAGTAAGGTTGGATGGAGAGCGTTGAGAACAGCAGTTTTCAGCTCTTTCCACAGATTCTCGATTGGATTCAGGTCTGGACTTTGACTTGGCCATTCTAACACCTGGATACGTTTATTTGTGAACCATTCCTTTGTAGATTTTGCTGCATGTTTGGGAGCATTGTCTTGTTGGAAGATAAATCTCCGTCCCAGTTTCAGGTCTTTTGCAGACTCCAACAGGTTTTCATCCAGAATGGTCCTGTATTTGGCTGCATCCATCTTCCCCTCAATTTTAACCATCTTCCCTGTCCCTGCTGAAGAAAAACAGGCCCAAACCATGATGCTGCCACCACCATGTTTGACAGTGGGGATGGTATGTTGAGGGTGATGAGCTGTGTTGCTTTTACTCTAAACATATCGTTTTGCATTGTGGGCAAAAAGTTTGATTTTGGTTTCATCTGACCAGAGCACCTTCTTCCACATGTTTGGTGTGTCTCCCAGGTGGCTTGTGGCAAACTTTAGACGAGACTTTTTATGGATATCTTTGAGAAATGGCTTTCTTCTTGCCACTCTTCCATAAAGGCCAGATTTGTGCAGTGTAAGACTGATTGTTGTCCTATGGACAGACTCTCCCACCTCAGCTGTAGTTCTCTGCAGTTCATCCAGAATGATCATGGGCCTCTTGGCTGCATCTCTGATCAGTCTTCTCCTTGTCTGAGCTGAAAGTTTAGAGGGACGGCCAGGTCTTGGTAGATTTGCAGTGGTCTGATACTCCTTCCATTTCAAAATGATCGCTTGCACAGTGCTCCTTGGGATGTTTAAAGCTTGGGAAATCTTTTTGTATCCAAATCCGGCTTTAAACTTCTCCACAACAGTATTATGGACCTGCCTGGTGTGTTCCTTGGTCTTCATGATGCTCTCTGCTCTTTCAACAGAACCCTGAGACTATCACAGAGCAGGTGCAAGACTTTATTACACACAGGTAGATTCTATTTATCACCATCAGTCATTTAGGACAACATTGGATCATTCAGAGATCCTCGCTGAACTTCTGGAGTGAGTTTGCTGCACTGAAAGTAAAGGGGCCGAATAATTTTGCACGCACTACTTTTCAGTTTTTTATTTGCTAAAAAAGTTTAAATTATCCAATAGATTTCGTTCCACTTCACAATTGTGTCCCACTTGTTGGTGATTCTTCAAAAAAAATTAAAATGTTATATCTTTATGTTTGAAGCCTGAAATGTGGCAAAAGGTTGAAAAGTTCAAGGGGGCCGAATACTTTCGCAAGGCACTGTAGATGCTTCAAAAAGGTACCTTCTCTGTCCTTCCTGGACTGCACTTAGCACAGATGGTGCGTGCCTTGCAGAAGTTGTTGGTGAGTGGGGTGATCCCTGGAGCCAAGTATTTGTTGATCAGGACATTCAAGGTTTTTGACAGATGAGAGGCACCACGGGCCCACAGTACCACTGCAGGAAACATTGATCGTGGCAGACACGGTCTCTTATTTAATTCCATGATTCCTTCAACTTCTGTGGCTCCTTTTTTGATCCACACTTCTTTCTCTTTGTCAGCTAGCTCCTGTTGCTCCTTGAGGTGAGTCCTGTCCGCAGAAGGGTTTTGTAGAATCATGGTGGTTTGCAGTGTCTCTTCAGGGGTAGCTATTGGGTCATCCAGGATGGGTGCATTCACTCTGCTGACCACTTCTCACGTTCCATTTGCAGCCTGTTTTGCAGCGGTATCTGCCAGGTGATTTCCCCTGTGCTTCTTGGGATACCAATTTACTGTGTGCCTTTACCTTTAGTATAGTCACTTGTGCTGGGAAGAGTAAGGCATACATTAAGTCCTTGATAGCTGCACTGTTTTACAGGTGTACCTGCTGCTGATAGGAACCCTCTGGTTTTCCAGATGATACCGAAATCACAGGCAGCACCAAGAGCATATCTTGAATCTGTATAAATGTTGGCTCTTTTTCCTTCTGTCAACTTGCATGCCATGGTTAGGGCCTGAAGTTCTGCTTCCTGGGCAGACTTTGAGGAAGGTAATCCTGAAGCGCTGTATCTTCGGTGGTGACTGCATATCCTGTGTGGTACCATCCATCGCTGTCTGCATACCCAAAGCCATCCACAAAAATTGTCAAGTCAGGATTCTCAAGGGCTGTTTCACTGTCTATAGGTGTGATGTTTCCATCTTCATCACTTCAATGCAGTCATGAGCGGTGAGATGAGGGTCATTCTCCAGAGATACCCCCCTCAAGAAGAGAAAGCAGAGTGGATGGGTTAAGGGTATCACATCGGAGGATGGTGATGTTATCGGGGAGAAGCAAGGCACACTGGAGTCTGAGGGACAGGTGTTTGGGCTGTACTTGGTTTAGTATGGCAGTTATGTCTTGAGGGGCAAGGAGGATCAAAGGATGACCCAACATGAGGTCAGCTGTCTTATCCAAAAGGGCCTGAGCTGCAAAGACAGCTCGTAGGCAGGAGGGTCCCCCCCTGGCCACTGAATCTAGCTGACAAGAGTAATACCCAATGGGTCTGAGCCTGTTGCCATGGGCTTGAGCCAAAACTCCTGTGGCATGTCTCTCTGAGACAAACAGTTTGAAAGTCTTTTCATAGTTTGGGAGGCCCAAAGCAGGGGCTGTTGAGAGGATCTCCTTCAGAACTTCAAAATTGTCCACAGCTTCTCAAGAAAGTGAGAAAGGATCAGACTTCAGGGCATCATAGAGAGGTTGCATCAAGAATGAGGCTCCCAGGATCCAGGAGCGACAATAGGAGATTAATCCCAGGAAAGCATGTAGGGGCGTTGGGCCTTGAGGCAAAGGGATGGCCTTGACTGCAGCACCTTTCTTCAGTGAGGTGGTGGGTACCTTGGGAAATGCAGAGACCCAGGAAAACCACTTTTTCTTGGAGAAGAATGAGGCGTCTCCAGGAGTATCTGCAGAGCAGGAGGTCATCTACATACTGAAGAAGTACAATGTCTGTGTAGAATGAGGGCCATTGCCTTGGCGAATGGGGAGGGGGAGTTCTGGGCCCTTTGAAGCATAACAGTCCAGGTGTAGCCTCATCCCTTGTGGGTAAAGGCAAACAGGTACTGGTACCAGGGGTCGAGGGGGGCACTAAAGTATGCATTTGCTAGGTCCACTACTGTAAATTGCTTTGCTGTGGGTGGCAATCCCTGCCAGTAAGGTGTGGGGGTTGGACACGATGGGTGTTTCCAATACGGTAGCTTAATTTACTGCCCTGAGGTGCTGTACCAGTCTATTTCTGTGGCTCTCCTTTTGCCATTCATTTCTTCACCGGAAACAGTGGTGTGTTACATGGAGACATGCAAGATACCAGAACTCCATTTGCCAAAAGGGCCTCAACTTGCTTTGAAATGGAGGCAGATTGAGCTGGTTTTAAGGTGTATTGTGGTTTTCTGGGCTCCCTGTTTCAGCTGCACCATGATTGGTGGCACCTTCAGGTGTCCTATATCATCAGGCCCTGTAGACCATAGGCATGTTGGGAACTCGGTCCAAGACTTCTTTTGGAATTTCAGCCTCACTTTGTGTATTCCAGGATAATAGGAGGGGGATTGAATATGATGCCTCTGCACTATCGATGGTTAGTGGTGAAGAAACCAAAACACCACAGTTGGGTTGGAAAGAGATAGAAGTCTGGACAAGACATCAACCCTTAACAGATTTAAGGGGCATGTGGATGAGACCACAAATCTTGCTAGTAGGTCGGGAAAATTGCCAACTTGTAGGGGCCGGGTTAAGGGGTTCTTCCTGGGCGTTCCATCAACCCCTACACATGTTATATCAATGTTTGCTAGGAATGAGATATCGAGTAGCTCTTCTGCCCCGATTACAGACCTGGCTGTGCCTGTGTCGCATAAAAAAAGTGGTAGGATGGCCCTTGATTGGGAGGGAGATTTTTGCAAGAGGGCCTCCTGAGTCTTCAGAGGATACCATGGCAGGGGCAGGTGACACAGGCTTGCCTGAATCCTAGCGGAGAAGGTCCATGTGATCCATAGAGGGGTGGGGTGGTCGGCGAGGTGGGGTATCGTGTTTCTGATACTGAGCACTTTTATGTGGACCACGGATGGGGTCCGGTCGACTGTGGGTGAATTTCTGAGCGCTTCAGCATTCCCTTCTGAAGTGGCCGAGTCTTCCGCAGTTGTAGCAGACTCGCAGAGTTGGTACTGGTGGGTGCGGATACGGTGTGTCAGAGGCCATCATCAGAGGAGCTATCTTTTTTTTCTGCCCTGTGCAGATTCTAGGCCTTTTGCCACTAATAACGACTTCTCAAGATCCATTACTTTATACTCTGGGCGTGATAGGATCAGACCCTTTCTGATTGATTCTTTAAGACCCGAGACAAAAGCGGCAGCTAACATGGGTCAGTGTGCTAAAACCCAAATCAGTAAACAATTGTGCTATTCTATTGTGATATTTCTCAACGGATTCTCCTTTTTCTTGTGTCCTCTTGTATACTGGTTGCTTGGTCTGCCAAGTGCTTGAGCCCACTTTGATTCACAAAGTCACATCCTTAGTCATAGGTATCGTCACAATAGTACTGATCAAAGCCTTCCTCCATTACTGGCCAGTAGGCATCTCCTGCTTTTATTTCACACAGGCTCGCCAAATCCTGCCACACATATGTATGTCATTTGGGTGATCCTTCTATAAAATGGCATGGGCTGCTTTTCAGGGTCTGGTAGGTCTTTGGTAAGAGAAGCGACATGGGAGGGGGTGAAGTTTATGTACATCAGGGGAGCTCCTGACGTGGCGGCCATACACCCCCTCGGTGGTGTAAGGATAGGGCCATATCGGGGATGAGCTGGGGGCTGCGTTTGTACCCAACTAGTGACATACAGGTCACTTGAAGTGTGGGTGATGGGGGGTGGCTTTTGGATTTGTGTTTTTGGCTGTGAGGGGTGTAAGAAGTCACTATCCCACTCAAATGGGTCGTTGGATGGTGGCACAAGGGAGTCCATTGCCATGAGACAGGTTCGCTGCTCGTGTGACCTCTTGGTCCACCTAGGTGGGGGGGGGGGGGCAGGGTGTAAATAAGAGGGATTCAACAAGAAAGGTCCCGGATTGTCCACCTGGGGGTCCGCGTTAAACCCTTTGATCCGTGAGACCACCCCGAACAGTCTGCCCGTGCCCCATGTTTACAAGGCCTCCTTGTCACTAAGCCACACTACTGAGAAAGCGGGCCGATGAGGAGTGAAGGAGCCAGGGGTACCAGAGGGACATATAGTTATCCAATTTGTCAGTTCGTTTGGCGTGCAGTTCTTCCATGAGCATAATATCATTCATGGCATCAGTCTACCTCGCAATTGGGGGGACAACATCCTTTTTCCAGAACTGCGAGATGACATGACGGGCTGCGGACAGAAATAACCGGAACAGACTCTTTCGGTGTGAACTCAGGGGTCCTGGGAGTATGGAAATTAAAGCTATTTGTGGTGTCGGCAACACAGAGACATCATACAAATCATTATGAATTTTGAATACCTTATCTCAAAATGGGCATACTTGGTCGCAATCCCACCACACGTGGATATACGTGCCCACTCCTCTGTGGCAACGCCAGCACCTATCCGAGGCCTCAGGATACATTTTGCTCACCGTGACTGGATCCCTGTACCATCTCGCCAACAGTTTGTAATTTTTTTCTTGCGTGAATCCAGATATGGAAGATTTGTGAGTGATAATAAACGATGTGTTCCAGTGTGTCGTGGCTATTTCCGTGCCGAGGTCCGTAGACCATTTTTGTGTGAAATTTGGAAGTGTGTCATAAGAATGTAGTTGGATGTCCTTGTAGATCAGAGATAATGAGTGTTTAGGCGTTTGAGAGAGACCACACATATCCTCAAAGGTAGTGAGAGGTCTATGTACCTGTCCAGAGAGATGGAGTGACTTACAGTATTGTGTTATAGTTAGTCTGGAGAGCCAGTCTATCTGAGTCAACGGTCGGGGGTCTACAGGTGCCCAAAACAGACTGGTGGAAGCCTGTACATACTGTTTGGCGGTAGGCCACTGGTCCCTAGAGTAAGAGCCGCATTGTCTCCCCGTGTGAAGTGTCCGGATTGTCGGATTGTCAAATCTGGGTGACAATGGGCTTGGATCCGTGGAGAGAAGGGACGTTTGTTTGCGGTACCAGAGGGTGAGTGCTGCTATCGTCAAAGGGGATAGTCCGGACATGGTGCGAAATTTCCCATGATAGCCCCATAGGAGGGCTCTGAGGTCAACCTGAGCCATGGTTTGTTCAATTATCGTGGCCGGTTTAGTCAAGGAGCGTGGAAACCATTCAAGGAGTCGTGACGAGATCGCCGATAGGTGGTACAACTGAAAGTCCGGGAGACCCATGGCCCCCTTCTCTTTAGGGGCGCATAAAATCCTATGTCTTAGTCTGGGTGGGTGATTCTGCCAGACGAACCTGACCGCTAAGGAGCGAAGTGTGCGGAAAAAGGCCAGGGGAAGAGTTATGGGTAATGTCTGAAACAAGTACAGTAACTTAGGCAGGATGTCCATTTTCAGCACATACGGCCACACCAGGATAGTTTGAGGTTATGCCAAGATTCCAGCGAGTGACGAATTTTCGCCAACATGGGGCTGTAATTCAAGGCATAGATGTCTGTGAAATTCTTAGGCATCTCCGTCCCCAAGTACTTAACCGACTGCGGTTGCCACTTAAATGGGAACCTCTGTTTTAGTAAAGATACTGTTCGTGGCTTCAGAGATACGTTCAAGGCCTGTTTTTGTTATATTTAATTTAAAGTTACTATGCGCTCCGAAGCGGTCAAGCTCGTTTAGTAAAGCCGGGATGCTAGTTAGTGGTTGGGTAATGTAAATGAGCAGGTCATCTGCGTATAATGAGAGTTTGCTGGGTTCTGTGGGGGTCGGGATCCCGTGAATGGCAGGGTTGGCGTGAATCGCTTGTGCGAGATGTTCAATCGTGAGTGCAAACAGCAGGGTTGACAAGGGGCACCCCTATCTGGTGCCGTTTCTAATAGTAAATGACTCCGAGGAGTCTCCATTCGTTGCCACTTTTGCAGAGGGATTAGAATATAAGGACATCACTTTAGATAGTAATTTTGGCCCCATCCCTATTTGTACTAGTGTTGCTCGTAGGAAGGACCAGTCTACACGGTCGAATGCCTTCTCAGCGGCGCACACCAGTAGACACGTCGGAATGTTATGTTGTTGGGCATATGAAATAAGATGTAACGTCTTAGTAGTGTTGTCACGAGCCTCCCGGAGCGGGATAAAACCAACCTGGTCACTGTGCACTAAGGATGGCAAAAGAGGGGCTAAAATCTTGGCAAAAAGTTTGAGATTGACATTAAGGAGTGAAATGGGTCTGTAATTACTGCAATGAGAATGATCTTTTCCAGGCTTGGGCAGTACCACTATTTGGGCTTGGAGGATGTGGGATAGGAGGTGGGTATCATCTATTCCCTCAAACGCACGAGTCATAATAGGGGCCAATTGTTGCGCAAACGTTGTGTAAAACTGTGGTGTGTACCCATCCGGGCCAGGGCTTTTCCCCATTTTCAGTCCCTTAATCGCAGTCAAGAATTCTGTGGTAGTCAGGGGCAGTTCTAAATCGTCAGCCTCCGTGGGCGTTATGGTGGGAAGGGCTGTGTCCTGCACATAACCTTGTAAGTCCAATGTGGTCGTGGTAGCCTGCATGTCCCTGACAGCTTGCGGCTGGAGGTTATAGAGGGAAGAATAATAGTCCCTGAATTCAGAAACAATTTCTGAGTTCTTGTGCCGTTTTTGTCCTGTATTGGTAACTATAAATGGGATATTTTGTCTTTGCTGTCTGGGGTGTAAGACCTTGGCCAAGTGTTTCCCACATTTGTTCGCTTGGGAGTAGTGGATATAGCGACCTTTGTTGCGAGCTGTCAGCGCCCTGTCAGAAAAGATGCGTAGTAGGTCGCGGCGGGTGTTGGACAGTTCCACTAGTGTTGCCGGGTCAAGGGAAGTTTTATGCGTGGACTCTAGAGTGTGGAGTCGGTTAAATAAGCGTTTAATGTCCTCTGTACGCGCTCTTTTCAGCCTGGCCCCGTGTTGGATAAAAATCCCCCTAAGCACACATTTAAGGGTTTCCCATTGATTCATAGCAGAGGTCTCATCATGAACGTGATTTCAGACAAAGTCAGTAATGGCTGTCGACACCTCTGCAGTACAGACGCTGTCGTGCAACAGATTATCATTCAGTCTCCATGTGGTTTTACGTGCTTGGTGTGGGATGTGTCCCAGAGTGACATGTACAGGAGAGTGGTCTGACCACAGCTTTAAGCCTATGTCGCTCCGGGGGTCCAGGTCTAGTAGTGGTTGGGACAAGAATATATAGTCTATCCTACTGTATGAATTGTGGGCTGAGGAGTAATGTGTAGTCTCTCTCAGAAGGGTGGAAGAGACGCCAGGTGTCAACTAGAGACAGATCTGCTAAGATCGCTCGCATTTTAGATAGGGAGGAAGAAGTGATGTGTGACTTACCGGTAGAGGAATAAAGTCTAGGCACGAGTGGAGCATTAAGATCACCTCCAAGTATCAAGTTGGGTGAGCTAAAGGACCTCAGGCGGGCTGCCATGGAGGAGAGGAAGTGGAGCTGATCCTGGTTCGGAAGATAAACATTAACAACGGTTATAATCAGCTGTTGAATGGCAATTTTAAAAAACAAATATCTCCCCTTAGGGTCTATGTCAACTTCTAATACCTCGGGTGAAAAAGAGCGATGGAAGGCTATTGACACCCCTTTGGTCCTAGCCGAGGGGTTGGTGCTATGAAACCACTTAGTATAGTGTGTATCCTGAAAAGCGGGAATAGAGTCCGTACGGAAATGGGTTTCCTGCAGTAACAGTATGAGAGTTTTAGCCTTGTGGAAGTGATACAATATCTGCCTGCGTGTCTCTGGCGTGTTGAAACCTCTGCAGTTAAGCGAGGATACCTTAAGTTCTATGTAAAAAGGAAAAATAACACAATAAGGGAGCCCCCAAAGCTGCATAACCAATAAGTATACAACAAAAACACAGGAAATTTCCCCAGGGGTTTTTAGCAGCAGAGAGTTGGTGTGAAAATAGTTGATGTAAAAAAATAATTTATTTAACAGACAATAGTAATTCCAAATGAACAATAATACATCATCCATATAGGTAGTGCGACAAATACAAACATGGAACATCACTCATAGCAAAAAACTCTATGTACAGGCATGGTTTGCCAATTGTATTCATAACATATGTATCCACATGAAAAACCCCGATGCATTTCGACCCTTGCGATTTCCGGTCTCTTCAGGGGGATTTATATTCTAGGGAAATGTCAAAATATCTAATTAAAGACTTTGGACAATATAAAAATATATATAGGTATAGTATTTCAAATTAAGCAAAATTATGTCTCCATGCATATGGAGATATAGTTACCAATGGGTGTATGAGGACATGAGGACGTGTCGCATGAACCGGCATTGCAGGCTTATAGCCATCCAGTGATCCCATCGCTGCCACATGTTCCCCCCGTGCCCTCTGGGTGGGTGCATAGTCCACTGAGCTTACAGGGGGCCACGTTTTGGGACCCAGAGAGGAGGATGGGGGGTAAAACACCTGCAGATGGACATGCAAAAAACTTTTTGTAAGTCATCATTAAATATTAGAGGGAGTATATAGAAGTGCTTGGCAGTTATAGGCTTATTACTTGGTAATTAATAAATTCATATTGTAAAAGAATTAAACTAGTTATTTATAGCATGGCGTAGTTTCTTCATTAGTTATATTAATTATAAGAGGGATTAGCTGACAGTGAGAAAAGGTGGGTGAGGGATAGGGTGTGGAGATGTGATGGGTGAAGTGAAAATGCATGATGTGAGGTACACTGATGACGGGGCTAGAGGGGTGTGAAAGTCAAAACAAAACCAAACTACTGAAAAAGAAAACTGAAACAACAAAATTGGAAGTGTGAAGAGGATAATGCATGCGTGTATGTGTGTGAGAAAAAAAGAAAAGAAAAAGTTATATGGGGGTCGCCATAATGAGGTGGGACATAGATGGTGTGGAGTGTACTGGTAATCTGAGAACCTGCAGAGCTGGAGTGAATAGAAAGGTGTTGAGTAGAGCAGAGGGGGAAAAAGAAGGTAGGTGGGGAAGGAGGGGAGAAGGGTGTGCAGTTCTAGAACAAGATAATGTGCAAATGAGCCTGTCGTGCCCTGAGATAGTGCACATGGGTGTAATCCACACGGGAGTTGAAGCCCGAGTGGCATATAACATGCTACAAAAAGTTTTGGATGGATGGTACCCTCTATTGGTAGGAAGGATGTCCTCTGAAAAACTAACTGAAATTGTAAATACAGTTACAGCAAAGTCTCTGCTAGTCCTAAGGGGGGGGGGGGGGGGGGGGGGACTGTGGAACGGTGACATAGTATCCCGCCCTCGTCTAAGTGTAAACACATAAAGAAGTATGAACAAACAAAAAAAAAAATGCACAAGATTAATAAAGGAGCATTGCTAGGCAGCATCAAAGCATGTGAGGTTAAAACGGCAATCTAGCACCATTCCAGAAGCAGAGAAACGTAAACCAACAGTGAATAACTAGAACCACAAAGTGGTTCAAACTCTAAGAGAATCTGTGCTTCCGAGGTGCTATGCAACATATACATCATACACTTTAACCTTCAAAATATCTCAAAGATTCGCGGACCGAGTAAAGTTAGCAAATAAGAATCCCCACCGGCCGGTGGGTTTGGGGGAGTCTCATCCATTTGGAGATTTAGAAGTACGGGACCGAGAGTGCTTCTTCTTGGTGACCTTTGTCCAGCCAGTAGACAAGGGGAGGCCAGGTGTGGCTGAATGGAGTGGCCAGTCTGGGATCCGTATTTGTGGTAGCTCAAAAGTTCCAAGGAAGGTGGGTAAGTCCCCCAACGTGCGGAAAGTCGCAGAATTGCCATTCTGGGTTGCGGAGAGCTGGAAAGGGAACCCCCAGCGATATTTTATTTGTTTGGCTTGCAGAGCGTCAGTAACTGGCTTTAAGGCCTTCCTCATCAGAAGGAAGGGGACAGGTCCGTCAGCAACATGATAGGAGTCTCATTAAACAAAATGGTCTCCTGATGTCTGGCTGCTTGCATAATGTCTGATTTGACATTGAAAAAGTGCACACGGCAAAAAACATCTCTAGGGTAAGCCAAGTTCTGATTGCGGGGGCCCAGAGATCTGTGAATGCGATAAATTTTGATTAGGGAGTCCTCAGGCTTGTTAAGCAGTTGGTTAACCACCTTTGTGGCCGCCGCAATCAAGTCCTTGTTTTCAACAGACTCCGGTAAGCCGCGCATGCGGATGTTATTGCGACGACTCCTATTTTCCTGGTCATCCAAACCATAAAATAGCTGCTGGATTTGGTTAGTGTGTTCCTGCAATATGGTGTCCTGTTCAGACAACCTGGAGATCGTTTCCTCCACTGAGTGTTCAATATCTTCCAATTTATGCCCAATATTCTTGCGGAGGTCATTCATCTTTCTATCATAAGCCTGTTAATATAGGATTCAATGTCCTGCTTAGTGGGGAGGGCTTTAAGATAGGCCTCCATATACCAGCTATCCCTCTGTACGTGGCCCTGGGGGGATAGGCTCCTGGATGGAGAGGGGCTGCCCGGGGGGTCCCCATTTAGGTCCGGGGAGTGGGGCCGGTCACCCGCAGGCCATACCTGAGACGCGGCCCGCACCGCATGTGCAGCCGCGGAGCGGGTCGACGCTATCTTGGGAGTGGAGGGCGCTCTGTGTCTGGCGCCTTTCGCGGGGAAATAGCTCCCTATTTTGCCCAGTTTTGATGTCCCGGAGGAGTGGGGGGTGTTTCTGGGTCCCCTCCTGCTCATGTGGAGCTGTGTGACGGCCTCGGTCCATGCTGCTGCCGGCAGAAAGAGAGACGGGAGCGGGAGCTGGTCACTTACACGTCCGTCCTCGCCATGCGCTAGGCCACGCCCCCCCTAAAATACAATTTAAACATTATCTGGATGTCCCAACACAAAACCCAAACTTTACTCTGTCCTCTACCTCTTCAAGTCCTTCTGGTTGTTAAAGATCAACCTGTAAGGGACACCTCTCGTCTCCCTGTCCTCTTATTCTAGATTCTGCTTCTATGACTTTCAATGATTTACCACAAACAAATTTAACTGACATTTAATCTGAACACCAATATGTGTGTGGCCTCCAGGAATAGGGGTTTATAACCAAGAGACCCCGTTCTTTATCCTGGCTCTACTACTTCGACAAGACCCCAGCCTTCTTCATTTATGACAAACAGTCCACAAACACACTTAGAACATGGCATTACAAAGATATGTGACAACTGCAGTGAAATACAGGATTGCTCAAATCCTCACGGGATCCCCACACCGCTGGGTGTATTCCTGACACCCCCTCCTGGTCCTACCGTGCTTTACCGCACAATTATTTATTCCCCCAGGAGTTTAATCCACGTCAACTAATTTCATCCGTGACTATATAATCAATCCCTCATTTCCAACAGCCGCCACAAGACAAGATCGATCAACAAAACAGAACAAAACAAAACAGACGGCAGATACAATTGCAGGTTCCTTATTATATCAGACTCGAGGCAGACTGTCTTTGAGGACCGCAGGAAGCCGATTTGCACACAGATTAGCCAGACAAGGGTACAGGATAAACAGTAGACTAGATATAAAAAGTGTCTTACCGTTTTCTCAGAGGCGGTGATGGTGTGATTATGTGGGGGAAAGAGTCTAGGCAACATAACCTGTCCAATCATTCAACAATACGCATCTGTTTGATATGGTTTTTCTCCCTGTGTTTTTTTTTTCATGAATTTTGTCTTTTTTTCCATACATTTTTTATTGGGAATATGACATTACAATCATATTGAACATTGAACAGGTGTTTTAGACAAGAGATGCAGCTCAGAGTCAAGGAAACTCCATTGTGAATACACAAACCAATAATAACAGTGTTTAACAAACAATCAAACATGAACATTTTTGTTGATGTGAAGTGGTCGAGTCTTCTCAGGTTGTGGACACAGCACCATGATGTCCGATTGCGGACCATAAATAATCACGTAGATCATCTGGTAAGGTTGAATATTCCAGTGCTTCAAAGGTCAAGTAGACAGTCAATGGTATCCTTGTTGGTATGTGTCTTAGGTTATGATAGTATCGTAATAAGCATTAATTATGAAATTATTCTGTGGTTAGGTAATATTCGAATAGGTCACATATACAGTGCTTATGAGAGTTTATTTGCTAGGTTTCCTATCTTCCGAGTTCAGAGTGTGTATTTGCCAGCCCATGAGGATGTTATATTTTATAAACCATCATGATGGCGTCAGTGGTTAAGGCATTAGTGCAGGTATGTATTATGTCCTATGGACTGAAAGGGGGAGAAGCGGAGGTCTTTCAGTTCCATAACAAAAAGGGGGGGAAGGGGTGTATGGTTGCTATTCGTCCGCTGCTCTCTTCCTAGTATTGAAACAATACGTATTAATAGACGGGATATTGGTGTAGGGAGGTCAATCTGGGTTCTGAATTTATTCTTCTTGTCCTATGAATTGAGCTATATCAGCCAGGTAGGTTCTGAATGCAATTGTATCCTGCTGTCGTTTTAAAAGTTTTCCATGTTGCCCATTTAATTCCGTATTTATGTGGGGTGTCTCTGGATATGTGAATCAATTCCTCCATTTCTGCTATCTTGTTTATGTTGTGCAGCCATTCTTTGATGGAGGGTGGATGTGGGGTTGTCCAGTGCATCGGGATGCACTGCTTTGCGGCATTAATGAAATGTATTGCTAAGAATTTGCGGTAAGAATTATGCTGGTTGGTAGTGTGGTGGAGGAGAAATTGAGCTGGGCTGAAAGGTATGTCTCGGGTTGTGATCAGCGATAGTATCCGGTGTACTTCTGACCAATATGATTGAATGACAGGGCATGACCACCAAATGTGGAACAGAGTGCCATAGTTTTGTTGACAACGCCAGCAAGTATCAGGATTCGCGGGGTTCCATTTATGAAGTAAGGCTGGTGTGCGATACCAGCGAGACTGTATTTTGTACTCATTTTCCTGGGTTGATACATTCAAGGAACCCTTATGGATGTTGAGAAAAATATTTTCCCATTCGTCTTGTGACAGTGTCATGCCCAAATCTTTTTCCCATGCAGCACACGCTTTTGAGGTATTGGGTTTGCATTCCTTAAACAGAAGGGCGTGAGTGAAAGATATGAGATGAGTTTGGGGTGTTTTTGAGGTGCACAACTGTTCAAAGCGACTGAAAAACAAAAAAAATTGTTCACGACAATTGACACCCTTCGATGTAGTGAGTTATCTGTTGAAAGGTCCATGGCGGTATGGGTGGTTTTTGCATTGTGTTGGCTAGTTGCGTAGCCGTTTGTAGACGACCTTTGTCGTAAAAGTGATTCAGTAAGATTTTCTCCTGTGACCAATGTATTCGAAGGAAGTGGTCGTGCATTCCAGGGGGGAAGTCAGGGTTTAGTTTTATAGGTGTTAGCGGTCCCGGAGTGGATGAAAGGGAAGAGTGCGCACATACATTACGAAAACATTGCAGTGTAGGTGCTATGAGAGGATGTGTTTTGATTTCAGGATGGCTATAAGAATCCTGAATCCAGGGTAGGGAGCCAAGTGGTAGTTTTGTAAAGGAATTTTCTAAGTTTACCCAGTCTTTGTTGGAACCATGAATGTTCCAGTCTATAATCCTGGTTAGGTGTGTAGCTTTATAGTAGTTGAATAAATCTGGTAGGCCTATGCCACCCAGATGTTTGGGCAGAGAGAGTTGGGAGTAATTGACTCTTGGTCTGTGAGTGCCCCATAAAAAGTTACTGCTAAGGCTCTTGTAAGATTTAAAAAAGGCTTGGGGGAGACCTATTGGTAAAGTTTGTAAAACGTAGAGCATTCGTGGAAGGACATTCATTTTTAGTATTGCAGCTCTGCCGAACCAAGAGAAGATTGGCTTGTCCCATTTTTTGAGATCACTGGATATTTTTTTAAGAATGGGGGGATAATTTTTTGCATATAGATCTTTCAATCTAGCAGTCAGTTTGATGCCCAAGTATGTTATGTCTTTGCTGTTCCACTGGAATGGAAAGTTTGCTTTGCAGTGGGTTACCGAATCGGGGGAGAGGGAGATGTTCAAGGCATAAGATTTAGCAAAGTTTATTTTAAGATTTGATAGTAGGTTGAACGTGCTGAATTCTTTTAAGAGGATCGGGGAGTGTCGTGTGTGGGTTTGAGAGAAATAGCAAAATATCGTCTGCGAATGCCGTCAATTTATATTCTTTTTTGGCCGAATGGATACCTTTTATGTCAGGGTTTTGTCGTAGACTGTTTAAGAAGGGTTCGAGAGTCAATATAAATAAAATCGGGGACAGGGGGCACCCCTGTCTAGTACCATGTCGTATGGAGAAGGCGCTCGACAGGGTGTTGTTAACTCTAATTTTTGCTGAAGGGCTGTGGTATAGTGATTGTATAAAGGTGAGGAGCCGTGGTCCCAAACCAATGGCTTGTAGCACTGCATGCATGTAGTCCCAAGCAACCCTGTCGAACAGCTTCTCCGCGTCCAGGGACAGAAAGAAGCCCTTTTGGTTCGTATCCGTAATAAGATGGTGAAGATTGATTGCCTTGATGGTATTGTCCCTGGCTTCACGGCCAGGGAAAAAACCAACCTGGTCATTCGAGATAAGTATGGGTAAAAGTGGCAGCAGTCTGTTGGCCAGGATTTTGGAGAAGATTTTGATATCTACATTGAGTAGAAATATTGGCCTATAGTTCGCAGCTTGTGTTGAGTCTTTATCGGTTTTGGGTAAGACTACTATATGGGCCTCTAGCATATCAGGTGTAAAGGGGTTGGTGTGTGTTAAAGAGTTAAAAGCTTTTTGGAAAGGTAGTCGCAGAATTTCGGCAAAGGACTTATAATATGCCGCAGTCAATACGTCTGGTCCTGGGCTTTTGCCTGTTTTTGTTTAAGTGCTCTGTCCCATTTCTCCTGGGTGATAGGACCCTCTATTTCATTAGAGAAATCTTGGTTTTGGAGTCTGGGGCACAATTTTTTTCAGAAAGTCCTTAATTTTCAGTTTTCTCGATTGTTGGGTTTGAGTGGAGGTGTCCCCCTCTTTTAGATTATATAGATTTGTATAGAATCTCTCAAATTCTTGTGCAATTTCTTTGTTTTTTGTAATCAATTCCCCTGTCGGGGTGTGTAGGCCGTGTACAGTGGTCTTTGCTCTCTTGGATTGGAGGGCCTTAGCTAATAGGTGGCCGCTTTTATTGCCAAATTCATAAAATTGTTTCTGTGAGAGCATAAAATTTCTTATGGTGTTGTTTCCTATCTTGGTTTGTATTGAGGTGCGGACTTCATGAAGTTCCTGGAGAGTTTGAGAGGCTAGGGTTTGTTTATGTGTTGTTTCTAAAGTTTTTAGTTTAGCAAAAAGATCTGCGAGGAGTAGTTTCTTTTCTTTTTTTAATTTTCGCGTCTAGCGAGATAAGTTTCCCTCTTATCACGCATTTGTGTGCCGCCCATTGTGTCATGTATGTCGTGTCAGGAGTATCATTCTCCTTAAAGCACTCTATGAGACACTTATTTAATTCTGTCATGTGTGTCAGGTCAGTGAGTATTTGGGGATTGAGTCTCCAAACGTGTGTATATTCCTGCAGTTCTGGGAGAGTCAGAGTTACTGAGACTGGGTGGTGGTCAGATAAGGTCATGGGCTCAATAGTCACTGTGGTTAGGATTGGGAGGTCATTTTGGGTGATGAATAAATAGTCTAATCTTGAGTATTTATTGTGGGGAGCAGAGAAGAAGGTGAAGTCCTTCTCTTTGGGGTGTAGGGTGCGCCAAGTGTCGTGAAGGAGGAGCCGTTGTAGGGTCAATTTTATCTGGCGAAAGGGCTCTATACGGTAGGTGAGAGGCACCATTCGATGTGTCTGTGAGTGGATCTAGTGGGGCGTTAAAGTTGCCTCCGAAAAGTAGCAATCTGGATTGAAATGTGGGCAGCTGTTTTGTTACCTCCCTAAAGAATGGTACTTGTGCTTTATTGGGGCTATAAATGTTAGCTAAAGTTATTGGTTTGTTATGCCATGTCCCTTTAAGGAAGATATATCTGCCTTGTTCGTCTATCATTGTGTCCGATATTTGGATAGGGGTGTGTTTAGATATTAAAATGGAGACTCCTTTCGTTTTGGAGTTAGGAGTTGTCGCATTGTAACTATGAGGGTAGTAGTCATTGGATAGTTTTGGAGTCGCTCTAGAGCTGAAGTGTGTCTCCTGTAAGAAGACCACGTCAGCTTTCATGCTTTTCATACTGAGTAAGACACGTGTCCTTTTCTCTGGTATGTTCAGTCTTTTACACTTAAAAATAATATATCTAACGTTTGGGGTTTGGCTTTAGGTGTTAGGAGAGCCATGTTGCGTGAGTGTGGTAACAATGAGTATGAGAAGCGGTGTTACTGGAAGAGCAGCGGAGTGCCAATGTTTCCACCTCCAGCGGTGACAATATGTAGGAGGTAGGTTTTGTATGTTAGCACTTCGCCAAAATGGGGAAGTGTGACCGCGTAAGTGGGAAGTATTTGGGGAAAAGGATAGGTATCTACTGGGGTCGGATAAGGAAGGCCAGCCTTACCCGACAAATTATCCAGTAGGGATCAGGACGTTCTCAAGGAGATTCCTGTGGTTGGGGGTGTTTGGAGTCGAGATGAGGATGGGTGAGATCTCAAGGTCCCATGAGGTCAAAGGTGCTTACCGAAGTGACTATTATATAGTAGGTGTGAGCGTACTTGGGGATGGTGATACAAGGAAGCATTTGTGCGATCGACGTTATTGAAGAAGGAGGTCTTCTCTACAGGAAAAAGAGAATGGGTTATTCCAATAATAGCATAAGTATTGACTTTACTCTTATTAAAGTATTGCTGTGTAATGGGTTGGGCGGATGAACTGCCAGGCGGTGGGGCTTGTGTTAAAGATCGGTTGAGTACGTAAACTCAGATGGATGTAAAAAGCCAGGGTTTTAGTTAACTTGTGTAGCTAGTCAATCTGGGGAAAAGTATGTCTTTTTGTTCTAATTGTAAGTGAGGGAGGATAAATGGGAGTATGTGATTCCACTTCCTTGTGGATACATCAATTCTGCCTTCACAAACTCTGGGTGGTAGAGCTTAACAGTTATAAACAATCAACCAAAAAATATTAACGATAAACAGCAAACAAGATATTGCTACTCAGCAATTGCAGAATTCAACATATTCATTAGGAAACTGGGGCTTATTTGCCGACTAAATTTGCAAAACAACGATACAGTGTTTAAAAGTCTTTTTGTATAGGATCAATAGGTTTTCGGTCAGCATCACGTGTGAGTTCAGATCTGGAGCAGGTATTACGAACAGTGATCTTAGCAGTGTTGAGGTTATACAAATGTCGTCGGCAGGTAAAGATGGGTCAGAATTGGGGGCAAAGGAGTATCAGGGTAAAGATAGACTAGGAGTCTCTTTCATAATGCTCGGTAGGACGAGTTTCCTGTATAGGTCTAGTATACTGGCCAGGGGGACATCAAGCGGTCAGTTCGCTTCTGAAGTCTGCCAGGTGTCTGGTAGCAAGCAGAGCAATAATCTGGGATAAGTCCAGACAATGGGGTGCAAGGAAGGGTAGTCATCAGAGCCAAACTCTTGGATTCAAGGTAAGTTAGATGACCCGTCAGTGCATCCACTTATTACAGGGTTCCATTGTGCAGTATCAAGGTCAGTATTAGGGAGGGAAGCTTCTAAGCCTGGGGGTTGTCTTGGTCGTACAGTCAGGCAATAGAAAGTTTGGTGTCAGCAAAGCGATACTTATCTGTCCTGTAGTCCAGGATCTGTGGTTGTCTTCTTATGTTCTTCTCTGTCTCCTGTAGTCAGGGGATGCAGTAGGGCTGTTGCGCAGATCTCTCGCTGCACGTGGAGGTGAGGGCGGGGGGTGCAGTCTGCGATGACGGCTTATGCTGAAGTTTGCTGCTTCTGCGATTCCGTCCATGGACTCTGCGTAATGGGGGTAGACGGAAGTCGTTGTACCAGTCAGGCACTTCTACCGATGGTATGTTGAGGGTGGTACAGAAGTGCTCCAAGTCTTCCGGAACTCTAAGATTGGCAGTATGACCGTTTGCAGAGGCCGATAGGCAGAATGGAAATTTCCATCTGTACGTGATGGCTCTTGCGCACAGTAAGTCTAGTAAGGGTCTCAGTTCCCTACGTCTTTGCAGAGTTATGCTGGAAAGATCTTGAAAAATCTTTATTTCTGCCCCTTGGTGTGTTATTCTACCTCTTCCTCTGGCCTTTCTCATAATTTCCTCTTTCACAGCAAAGTCAGTGAGGCAGCATATCACGTCTCTCGGTGGGTCTGCTTCTCTTCCTCTCGGGCGCAGGGCTCTGTGGATGCGTTCCATAGTAATCAGAGTGTCAGGCTGCCGCTCTAGTAGCCCATTAACCACTTGCTTACTGGGCACTTAAACCCCCCTCAGTCCCAGACCAATTTTCAGCTTTCAGCGCTGATGCACTTTGAATGACAATTGCGCGGGCATACAACACTGTACCCAAATGAAATTTTTATCATTTTTTTCCCACAAATAGAGCTTTCTTTTGGTGGTATTTAGTTACAGCTCTGAGTTTTATTTTTTGCTAAACAAACAAAAAAAGATGCAAAAAAAAAAAAATCATGTTTTAATAGTTTGTTATAAAATTTTGCAAACGGGTCATTTTTCTCCTTCATTGAAGTGCGCTGATAAGGCGGCACTGATAGGCTGCATTGGTGGGCACTGATGGGCTGCATTGGTGGGCACTGATAGGCTGCATTGGTGGGCACTGATAGGCATAGTTAAGGCGGCACTAATAGGCACAGATAAGGCGGCACCGATGGGCACAGATAAGGCGGCACTGATGGGCAAAGATGGGCACAGATAAGATGGCACGGATGGGTGGCACGGATAAGTGGCACGGATGGGTGGCACGGATGGGCACTGATAGGTACCACAGATAGATGGGACTGATGGGCACTGATAGGTGGCACTGATAGGTGGCTCTGATAGGTGGCACTGCTGGGCACTGATGGGCGGCACTGCTGGGCACTGATGGGCGGCACTGGGGTGCAGCACCTTTGAGGCAGATTGGGTGGCACTGTGGGTGGCACTGTGGGGTGGCACTGTGGGCATTATGGGCACAGACGGGGGGCACTTACTTTTACTTTGTTAAACTTCAGGATGGCACTGCGGGAGGCAGGTGGGCACTGGCAGGTGGCATGTGGTGACTTTCATTGCTGGCCGTGATCGGGACTGATGTCCCGATCACGGCCGCCGGCGATCGGCTTTTTTTTTTTCTCCTCGCGCTGTCAGCGCGAGGAGGAATAATAGCCGATTACCGGCTCCGTTCTATCACATGATCAGCTGTCATTGGCTGACAGCTGATCACGTGATAAGGGGTCGGGATCGACCCCTTACACGGATCGGTGATCAGGCGAGTCTCACGGACTCGCCGATCACAGAGCGCGCCGCGCGCGCCCCTCAGGGGGCGCGCAGGCCGCTCGTAGCCGGGACGACGTCAATAGACGTAGTCCCGGAAATCTAGGTCCGCGCTAATGCCGTCATTCGGCAATAGCGC
The DNA here is from genome assembly GCF_037356315.1 of Lithobates pipiens. NCBI lineage: Eukaryota > Metazoa > Chordata > Amphibia > Anura > Ranidae > Lithobates > Lithobates pipiens. Next base: position 102,312,635 of record NW_027507789.1, read on the forward strand.
GGTACCCAAGTGGTTAAAGATTGCTGTCACTGCTTGGGTGAGCTGGGGTGGGTCCACCGACTCAGGGAGGCCTCTTACCCGCAGATTGTGGCGTCTTCCACGGTTATCGAGGTCCTCCATGTGTCTATTAATCTCTCTGAGATGTATTGCATGAGATTCAGTGATTTGCTGAACCTGGCATAAAGAAGCATCATGGCAGGCCTGGACTTCTTCCACCTCTTCTACCCTCAGTATCATAGACTAAAAATCGTCTCTCAGATCTCAGATAGCTGCCGCCAGGGTGTTTTTAATATCTGCAGCCACCGCATGTAAATCAGCTAAGCTGAGAGCTTGTGTCGCTGGACATCAGGTACTGAGGCTTGCTGGCTGCGGCTCCGTGATCTGTGTGGAGATCTGCCAGCGGGGGGGAGCATTGCACTCTGCGGCCTGTGTCATGCGCTGCGCCTCATGTCCTAGCCCGGAAAATCTCGGGGATGTGCGGACTGAGGAGAGGTTCTTGGCTCCTAGGGGAGCGTGATCTTGTCGCGGACGGGTTCGGCGGTGTGCTCCCTATACTTGCCGTTGGTGATGGTGTCTTTTGAGCAGGTATCAGGTCCTCCGGTACCGGGAGCTCAGAGTTAGGCGGCCATCTCTCTTCGGTGCCAAGCCACCGAATTTTGTCTTTTTTCAGAGCAATGCATGTACTTCTCTTGTATTCTATTCCCTGATGAAGCCAATGCCTAGGCGAAACTAGTAGGGAAGAAGTGACCTGCTATTACCACCTAGGCCACTATCCTTTCAGCCTTTAGATTGCCTACGTGCTCTCTTACTATATTTTTTATATATGTGTTTCAATTTATTGTACCAATTTTTTTAAATTCATTGTAATAAACTTTAATACAGAATAATATTAAAGTATCATTTTGTTACTGGCACTCAGGGGCGTAACTATCGGGGGTGCAGCAGTCGCGACCGCAACTGGGCCCTGTGATGCAGGGGGCCCATGCAGCCCCCTCTACATACATATGGCAGCTAGGGGTACCAGTGCACCATGCACACAGGTGGTGGAGGGTGACTAGCAGAGCTCCATGCTCGACTATCGCACTGGCTGCTCTTTAGTTGTGCATTCCCTGCATGACCTGTGTCCTCGGCCGGCTCCTCAGAGTACCCCTCTCCTGCTCCATGCATTGCCACTCAGTCCGATGTCTGTTCTCCCCAGCCAGAGTCCCCCCCCCGCAGAGTCCGGCCCACACTGCACTGCATACTTCTCCCGGATAGACAAACTTTAAGCACACAGATGCAGTGCAGCCCTATGAGACACTGCAGGCTTGTCTGCCAGCCCCCCTCCTCCCCCGTCATACACAGATGATGAAAGGTCTTTCTGGGAGATATGCTGATCACCCGTCCAGCACACTGGGTGGAGCCCAGGCCAACATGGATGAGTGCGCGGCCTGCAGCTTGGTCATGGTGAGTGAGAGGACCCCATCCCCCACACACCATTACATACCCCCTCCATCTCCCCCTGGGGTCAGGGACCCCTTCTCACCTGGGGGCAGTAACTTCATCTGCCCTGGAGAAAAGGACCTCATCTCTTCTGGGGACGGGGACCCCATCCTGCCTAGGGACAGTCCCCCAATGGGGCACCTAAAAAAATAAAAAAAAACTACTGCTACCAGTGGTGGAACTACAGGGCTCACAAAGGTCATACCTGTGACCACGCCCTGGAGTTCCACCACCAGACTTGGAGGGAAGGGCCCTGGCTGGGGTTCAGGGGGGCCCTTCATGGTTTCTTGCATCGGGGCCCTGAAGGTTCTAGTTACGCCACTGCTGGCACTGCTATAATCCCTTCACCGTTTCTCCCTTTTGTATTTTTGGTGGTTATGCATGGTACAAGTATGACAAGAATTTGGCAGAAATTGGCAGTTCACCCCTCTTTACATTGTGGGTCTAAGGATGTAGGCTTATGGTTAAATCTAATGTTGCCTCCAAAACCTCAATTAACCCAAGGGTAGGGTCCACTAATTACATTTTGCAAGGGATTTTGTTTTTGCCTTCAATGAAGAGCAATGCAAGGTGCTAACTGCAAGTATAGGCATGAGTGCTCCCACTGTAATGGGAACCATTCTGCCAGCAGGTGCTTTCATAGATCTGCCTCAAACTCTTTTAAATCACTTCAAGGAGGGCGTGTCCTGACCATGGAGGAGCGAGGAAGTGCTTCACCTCAGCTCCGCTCCATCGCCGCTTACATTGCACGCTTCAGCTGGAAATACCGGCATCGGGATCCATGACCCAGCGTTCACGGCAGGCTTCCCAACAGCCGCAGGGCACTAAATCGCAGCAGGGACAGCTGGAACATTACTTCCCAGGCTCCCGCGGACAAGGCCGCAACGGATCCAACATGGCGCCGACCGGGAAATCACAGAGGGCCGGGAAATCCTCTCAGCCAGCCACAGCTGCGTCTCTCCAGCCGAAGGGAACGTCTTCCCTGGCCTCTCCGGTGCCCTCCCCAGGATCGGTGAGCGATTTCGCCCCCCCCTGCCTCCCCTGGGTCCCTGGATGGCCGTTCAGAGTTTTCTGACCTCATGGGGGATGAAGTGATCTGCCGGCATATTATGTCTCTCCCCACCAGAGAGGACCTGGAACGGATTACTAGCAGGGTAGGGAAGGCTTTTGCTGCTGATATTTCCCAACTCAAAACTGATACCACACACGAGTCACAGAGTGGAATCGCTGGAAGAGAAACTGGAGGAGGCTCTACCCACCATTGCTCTGCTGCAATCTAGATGTCAGACGCAGGACCATCAGATCGACATGTTGCTGGGGCAATTAGATGATGTGGAAAATCGCAGCAGGAGGGCCAATATCAGGAGTAGAGGACTACCAGAGACCACTGCATCCAGAGATATTGTCCCCACACTGACGGACATCTTCAGAGATATATTGGGCCTACCAGCCTTTTCACCCATTGAGATTGACCGAGCTCATAGAGCACTGAGACCCCCGTCTCCGGATGCTGACAACCCTAGAGACATTATCTGCAAACTTCACAAGTATACCATCAAAGACCATATTATGCAAAAAGTGCGCGGTAAGCCCTTTTATGATTTTGATGGTGCACGACTGACTTCCTATCAAGATCTCTCTAGGCGCACCCTTATGCAGTGGAGGGCCCTCCGCCCACTCCTCTCTGGGATCCAGGCTGCTGGACTGACCTACCGCTGGGGCTTCCCCTTTTCTCTGCATGTGCACAAAGATGGAAGGCAAGTTACCCTGCACACTAAGGACGATCTCCCACATTGAAGAGGACCCCCTGGCGACTTGATCATCCCCCCCTCCCTCCACGATGGTCCACAGTTGCACGCAAAAATCGGAGGAGAGACAGGCAAAATTCGACCCGGGACCCCTCCGCGGCACCCTCCACCACCAGAGACTGACGCTGGGCCTGAGCCGCACGGCTGAATGCTGAATACTGACCCTCTACCTTGTACTTGAGGGAGTCTGGGCCCCCCTTACGATAATTATGCTTTGATCCCAAACCCCCCAGATGTTCCTTGGAGCAGGATATATCCCACGTGGCTACCAGATCCGGCAGCCCTGGCTTCAAGAATCACTGGAGAATGCTTCCCAGCTTCAGGGACTGTTTGGAATCTCAACCTAGGCCTACCCGACGGAGATTGTTTTCACTCTCACTATGTGTAGAGGACATGCCATGGCACCCTTTTTCTCTTTTCACTGAGCACTCGGGGGAGGGGGGGGGGTTATTTTTTCACCACGGTAGCTACCTTCTGGATCCTCACCCTCCCCTGACAGACGTTTGCTGTGATCCGGGTACAGCCCTGTAGGGTACAAACTTTCTGGCATGGCCTGCCCAGACCCCACATTCTATCAGCTAACATTGGTTCTTTATAGCTCAGATTTTTCCCCGAACTGAAGTTTTATTGTTTTCAGATGCGATGGGCGGGGATGAGACCTTCTGTCTCCCCCCTTGTTTTGGTACACGCTCCCCACGTAGGCCACCCATCCATGGGTTTAGTTCCCCATTGGGACATTAGGCTGTGGCTTGAGGTCCTCCCTGGTATCGGGGTGGACCTCACCCCCCAGCATACCGCTGCCTTAATACTACTGTTGATGTTATGCTTTTGTGTTTTTGTAGTTTCTGTACTAACCCACTGTGTCTTTTCTTCCCCTTTCTTTCTCCTCTCACTCCCCCACCCCTCTTACCCCCCTCCCTTCCTAGAAGCTTACCCTTGCTGCGGTCCTTGCGCCAGGCGAGTTGGGACATTCATCAACTCCTTCGTCCTCCAATTCTCCCATGTCTACACTTCAGGTAATATCCTACAATGTGCGGGGTCTCTGCTCTCCAGGGAAAAGGAATAAATTATGGTGGGAACTTAAGAAGCTGAGGGCAAAAGTGGTCTTCCTACAGTCCTACAGGAGACGCATTTTACCAGCCATTCCCTACCCAGACTGCCCACCCACATGTTTAATCAGTGGTTTCATAGTACATCCCCTAAGTCCAAGTCCAAAGGCACTGCTATAGCATTCCACAAGACGTGTCCTTTTTAACCTGTAGATAGCAAAATAGACCCCAGGGCCGATATATTTTCTTAAAGGCACCATTGCTGGTAGTATGTACACATTCGCCTCACTTTACGCACCCAATTCTGACCAACTTGCTTTCTTAGATAATACCCTTGACCTGTTAACAGAATTCAAGGCAGGTTTTCTGATTCTCGGAGGGGACTTTAATGTTAGCTCAGACCTTTTGCTTGACACCTCCAGCTCCCGACCCTCGTACTCCTATGCTTTTCTCAAACATTTTCGCAAATCACTTCAGGCACACCTCCTACTTGACACCTGGAGGATTTTACACCCCTCCGGACGTGACTTTAGTTACTACTCGACCGTCCATGACCTGTACACCCGTATAGATCATATTTACATTGACCGTCCCACGCTTGAGCTCCTGCAGACTGCATCCATTGGCAGCATCACTCTGTCGGACCATGCTCCGGTTGGAGTGACCATTGTGCTGCTGTCTAGCCCCCATAGGGCTTGGACGTGGAGACTAAATGAGAATTTACTGGATGATTCTGCGGTGGTTACGAAGGTGTCAGAGGTCATCTCCCACTATTTCAGGGAAAACTCTTCAGATGACCTAAGTGCGGGCATGATATGGGAAGGCCACAAGGCGGTAATTAGGGGAGAATTAATATCTTTGGGCTCCAAACTCAAGAAAATGCGCCAAGCTGATTTTAACCAAGGTTCTGACCGCCTTACAGGCAGCAGAACTCTCTCATAAGCGGGGGGCCCTGCGGAAAAGCAGAAACTTCTTGAGTTGCGGGAACTGTTTTCGCGCTTACTAGACCGCCATACGCGTAAACAGGCCAGGCACCTTTCGCACAAATATTACGAGCATTGCAACAAATGCGGCCGCATGCTTGCTAGGGCCCTCCGCAAGAAGCATGCTCAATGCTACGTACAGAAGCTCCACTCCCCCTCCGGTCCAGTCCAACAGAATTGCCTCAGGGTTTCAGGAATTTTATACCCAACTTTATAATCTATCCCCGGCTTCACCTTCAGACGCCCAGCCTCCCAAGTCTGTTGCCATTCAGGAATATCTCATGTCGGCGGGAGTCCCTCCACTAAGCGCGGAACAATGCGTCGACCTGGAGAGGCCAATTTCTCCGGAGGAGATAGCGCTAACGGTGAAGTCCCTACCCAAGGGCAAGAGTCCCGGACCAGATGGTTACTCTGGCTCCTACTACAAAACTTTCCTGCCTCTCCTAGCACCACATCTGTGTACCTACTTTAACTCCGTAGCGGAGGGGAGCCCTATTCCAACCGAAGCGCTCATGGCGCACATTACGGTACTGCCGAAAGAGGGCAAGGACCCTACCATCCCCCAAAGCTATCGCCCTATATCCCTCCTTAACGTTGATATTAAAATCCTAGCAAAAGTTCTGGCAAACAGACTTGGGGAGTCTCATGCCCCAAATTATCCACCCAGACCAAACAGGGTTTATTCGAGGGAGGGAAGCGAGATATAACTCCATCAGAGCTATTCAACTTATACACTGGGCTCGCACCAGCCCCAATCCTAAACCTTGCATCGTTCTTTCTACCGACACCGAAAAGGCGTTTGACCGCGTTGACTGGACATATTTATGGGCGGTTTTGGAAGCTCAGGGGCTCGGGACACGTATGTTGTCTTTGATTATGGCCTTGTACTCTGCTCCGTGTGAGCAAGTAAAAGTGAATGGGGTGCTTTCCTCCCAGTTCCCGATTCGAAATGGTACGAGACAGGGGTGTCCCTCTCTCTCCCCTCCTTTTCGCCCTGGTACTAGAGCCGTTGCTCTGCACTGTGTGAGCGAACGTAGACATTAAGGGTAGGGAAGCCGGAGCACAAACTGTCGGCATATGCAGACGACGTGCTCTTTTATCTCTCTGAACCCCTGATCTCGTTGCCAGTTCTGTTGAAGGAACTGAAGAACTTCGGAGAGTTGTCTAATTTCAAGATAAACTTTTCCAAGTCGGAGATATTACCTATTCACCTGACCCTGCCTCTAATGACGAATTTACAATCGGCTTTCCCCTTCACCTGGGCCAAGTCTTCCATTAAGTACCTGGGCATTCAGTTGACGGACCACTTTGATACCTTATATGCTACCAATTTCCACCCCTTAACACAGTGAAAGCAGATCTCTTGCAGTGGACCAAAACCGCCTTTACGTGGTTAGATCGCATTAATATTATCAAAATGAACTTCCTGCCCTGGTACTTTTTTTTTTTTTTTTTTTACAAATGATACCCATTTCCCTCCCCAAACTGTTTTTTACCCAACTGAATAGCATACTAATCCGCATTTGTGTGGAACACAAAGAAACCGAGAATAGCCATGACCTTGCTGAGGCGCTCAAAGCTGACGGGGGGTCTGGGGGTCCCAGACATCCAGAAGTACCACAGGGCTATTATCCTACAGAGGATACTTAACTGGAAGTTTCATGCTCAGTCTAAAACGTGGGTCTCCTTAGAAAAATGGCTAGCTGGGAGAGACTTGGCTGATGCACTCTGGTTATCCCAGGAACATAGGGGACTGTCGGAGGATGCCTCCCCACTAACAGTATAGGCTCTCTCAATATGGGATAAAATGAATCAGACCCTGTGTCTATCCCCTCCTGTGTCACCGCTTGCCCCGCTGGGGGGGGGGGGGGTTCCTATGGTTCCCACTAGGGGAACAGAGGGCTTTCTTCGGCCTCTGGGTGGACGACGGGAATGCCAGCTGTGGAAAGTTCATGAGCGGAGGCAAGATGGTCAGCTAAGAGTCTCTACAGGCCGGACACATGAACACCACCATGAATTTTTGGCGGTACAGACAATTACATCACTTTTACGAAATCCACAGCCAATCAATAAGAGACGAGGCATCCCTTACACCCTTTGAACATCTCTTTGTAGACGACTAACCCATTCCCCACATGATTTCGGAATTGTACCACCTGCTCGTCTCTGCTGCCGAGACCGCTAGACCAGTATACATACGGCTGTGGGAGAGAGACCTACAGTTTGACTTTTCCACGACTCAACTGTCCCACCTTTACAAACTAATACAAGCTCCATGGAATCCAAAACCCAAGAAATTATAAAATCCTGTCCCGCTGGTACAGAGTGCCGGCAGACCTAGCACGTATGTACCCTTCGGTATCGGACCGGTGCTGGAGGGATTGTGGCCAACAGGCCACCTTCCTCCACATTTGGTGGGATTGCCCGCGAATAAAGCCATACTGGGCAGACATCCGATCCCACATAAAAGCAATTTTGAACTTGGATGTACCACTATCTCCAACCAATTATCTTTTGCACATCCCTCTGATCCCGATGGGTAGATACAAAAAGAGCCCCCTGCCACATCTATTGAATGCGGCTAGACGTCTTATACCAATCTACTGGAAGCAGACCAGAATCTCCACATGGGAAGACTGGGTCAAAAAAGTCAACGACATTAGGGAGGCCGAACATTGGGTAGCAATATGTAGAGTTACAAGGGCTAAGTTTGATATCATATGGCAGCCTTGGACAGCCTACATGTCCGACACTATCTACGCATCCTCCAGCCTGGACTTGGCTCTTCTGGAGCTAGCAGAACCATCCCTGAGATCTCGCACAGGAAATGGCACTATTGCCTAGTAACTGTTTTTCACCTCCCTGCCCCCTTGCTGGAGAGGCAAATCCACTGCTAAGACTCACCTGGCGCTGGGCTGCTGCACTTCGAGATGACAGGTAAGCTCCTTCTCCCTTCCCCACCCACCCCTCCCAGCCCCCGTTTCCCTATTTTCCTCCCTTTCACCCCCCTTAGTCTTCTTTTCCGTCCTCTCTATTCCACACTTCCGTATGACTTTGCGCTCTAATGATCTCTGTGGCGTTGAGATGTGGTCGAGTGTTATGTTTCCTGCAAGCTGGCTGATCCTGCGGCCGCCCTGCCTAGCTGGCGAAGGGGAATCCTCCTGTCTGGAGGGACCATTACAGACCTGCCCCTCCTGGGCGGTGGGACTGCTGTGGGCCCGCTTCACCCCGGGAGAGGTAGCTTGGCCCCCCTCTCCTGGGTAGCCGTCGGGGGGCGGCCGTATGCCTCCCCGACCCCATGCATATCGGGAGGTAAGGGGAGTGGGCATTGGCCTGTCCCCGCCCCTGAAATTAGAAGCACTTTATAGCAGGACCCTGGCTCAGGGAAACCAGAATGGATATGGATATGCAGGAGACATTTCAGGTGTTAGCTTGAAGTTGGGCACCAGATTTACGTGTCCGACTTAGACCATCCTCTCTCTGCCACCCCGGAAAGGATTCACAGGTGTAATTGTTTCATACAGCTTATTTGACTTTTAATTGGTCCTGCCACACCTATCTTATGTGTACTCAAGTGTATTCTTCTGTTAAAATGTTTCCAAATAAAGATTTTACAAAAAAAATAAAAAAATCACTTCAAGGACACTAGTGGAAAGTCTCAGCCCCGGTGAGCCTAGTAAGAATGCTTCCCTGGTTAGATTTCCACCCAGATCGCAGGATGGCAACTCAATGGTTTCAGGGATGGTTTTCTGGTTCTTTCTTTTAATGGGTCAGGCTGTAATATGGTAAGGAATTTAAAATGTGCTTACATGCATTCATCTGTGGTATAAGATAAAATCTCCAAATAAATTACTGAAGGTAGGATAGCTGGTCCCTTTTCTTCCCCACCATTTAAAAATGTTAGGCTCTCCCCCTTGTTTATTGTTCCTAAAAAGGAGATTGGCTGTTTGATACATCTTTCCTATCCGTCAGACTCTTCACTGAATGATGAGGTTTCTGATGTAGAAGCCCCAGTGTCCTATTCTTCCTTCGATGAGGCTCTTGTTATTTTGAGGCAGCAGGGACGTGGTGCCTTATTGGTATCAAGGAAATTTGTAAGTTCTGTATATAATTGTATTCTATTTTGTATGTTTTGCACACTGCTCTCACTATGCACACAGCACTAATAATGTTTTCAGTACATCTGCATTCTTTAGAGTCCTGATTAGAATTAGCCTGCCTATGATACGCCCCTTGTTACCATAAATGTACAATTGTATTAATGCGATACCTACGTAATCATGTGTATAAAAACTTTCAATTGGATCATAATAAAGCAAAACAGTTATTTGGAAAGATGCTGAGCGCATCTTGTGTCTGTTCCCTACCGCAGTAAATATTAATTTGGAACAACTAATCAATAGGAGGATAGGAGTTGCCCATCTATAAAATGCCCAGCTCATTGGCCAAGTCAGACGTCAAATCTGCATTTAGGTTGCTGTCAGTACACTCACAAGGTTTCAATTCCTTAGGTTTTCAATTTCAAGGTCAAGTCTATGTCGACAAATTTATGCCCATGGGGTTTTTTTTTTGTTGTGTTTTTATTTTGAAGACTTTTCTAAATTTTTGCTCTGGGTTTCGTCAGTATCTTATCTTTCCGTTTTTTTTTTTTTCATTATTTGGATGACTATTTGTTGGCCCTGTTGGCTCCTCTGCTTGTCTAAAGTCAACACAACTGTTTTTTGGCATACATGAATACTTTGGAGTTCCGCTTGCACCAGAAGAGATGGTTTTCCCCTTCTACAGCTATTGAATTTTGGGGACTACAATTGACTCCTCACTAATGGATTTCATATTGTCCTTTCACAAACTTCAAAAGATGAGATCAATGATCTCAGTCTTCCTATTGAAAATAAAGGCGCTACTGAAAGAATCTTCATTGGGTCTTTTTGCTTTCGAAACCAGTGTCATTCCTATGGCCAGGGTATTTTCTCTTGGGTGGGTTTGCTTTGGCTACCAGAGGTTTTAAGAGTACATATTCTCACATCTGTATCTCCAAGAGCATTAGGAAAGATCTAAAAGTTTGGGATGCCTTTTTATGTAATTTTAATAGTTCCACAATATGGCAACAAGATTTTAATAAATATCAGTTGAATTTCTTCAGATTCCGCTGGATCCTCAGGCTTTGGAGCCTTTATCAGTCAGTAGTGTGCTGCCAAGTGGCACTCTGAGTGCAGCCGGACATTCTTCAGAATCTTGGCCTCCTGGAATTATTCCCAGTAATAGTTTCCATAATGGTGTGGAAGGACACTTTCAAATACCTCAGAGTTCTGGTGCACATGGATAACAAGGGTGTTTTCTTTGCCATTAATACTTTATCCTCCAAGTCTGAACCAGTTATTAAATTGCTACACTCTCTTATTACACTGCATGCGTTTTAATATTTGGTTGAAAGCGACGCACATAGCCAACGCTTTAGCAGTTCGAGACTTGGCTCCGGCAGCGGATCAGTGTGGCACCCCTTGCCCAGATTTCCTCTGGGGCTTAATTTGGAACTGATACGGTCGAACCTCAAAAACTGTCTCAAGAAAGACTTGGCTAGACTATCTGTTCTTGGTTCAGACGGTGTTCATTTTGTCATGAGTTGGGTCTGGATGCCTTGGATGTTACTGCATCGGTCTCTCTAGCGTTCGTGTCTAGGTTGATTCAGGCCAAACGCAGGCCTGTGTCACCAAGCAGGATATTAGCGGGTGTGTCCTTTTTTCTAAAATGTGCATGTTTACCTGCATTAACTTCTTTCTTTCAGGTTAGTCAAGTGCTCAAAGGCCTTAGGAGGTCCAGACCTACATGTGATATTAGGTGCACCATTTCGGTTAAAATTTGTTGATTGACCTTCTCTGGGTTTTGAAAGGTGGTGTTTCGAGAGTTTGAGCTTTTTCTCTTCAGAACTGCCTTTACAATTGCCTTTTTTTGGAGCCCTGAGGGTTGGGGAATTTACAGCCATGAATAAAAGGTCTCTTCTCCATTTTTTCTCATGTGTCTTTAGGTGAGGGATACCTGAACCTTTTCCTTTGCAGGTCCAAATGCCTGAGTGTAGGTAGAGGCCATTGAATTTCTCTAGCCAGCTCCACTAATCCTGTAATATGTCTGGCCTCACACGTTGCTAGGTATCTTTCACTCAGGCCTACTTCTACAGATTCCTTTTTTATTCACTAGGACCTGTCCTCTTTAACAAAGTACCAGCTGTTTTCAGCCATCTTAGCTTCCGGTTTGAAACGCCTGACTCTTTCAGGATTTTGCTTTTCATTTCGTTCCTTTAGGAATGGGGTGGCTACTACAGCTGATTCTATGGGTTTATCTGCAGATGTTTTGAAAAAAGTAGGCCATTGGGGCAGTCATAGGTACAAGAAATATGTCTGCCCAGGGGGACTAACTTTGTGATTTCTCTTTTTTAGATTCTTCCAAATCCAATGTCTGGATAGTGGTTCATTATGCTTTCTGGGCTGCTAAACATGCCGGAACTAGGACCTACTCCTCCAATCCAGGTCTGGACGCTAAAAAATTCTCAGTTATTTGGTCAGGCATTAGGAGTTTTAGGTGGCGGAATCTGAGACCATTTGATTTATTTGGCTAGCTTCTGGCCCTCAAGTTTTAGTCATCCACATCGGGGCCAACAATCTAGAGAGTCAAAATGTGGGAGCTGCTCTGAAATAAAAAAAAAAAAGGGACCTTTATTCTATCAGGATTCTGTTCCATCTGCTGTTTTAGCATTCTCGGAGATGATTCCTAGGCCTATCTGGTAGCTTATTCTCTGATTAGTAAACATCTCAATAGGACCATAACTTTGTTTTTGTCTGGTGGATCATTCCGCTAAGCTGAATTGGAAGGTTTTGTTCCGTGATGATTTGGTACAATGATTTGCAATTGGCCTAGACGTTTAATATGGGCCTACAAAATTGATTGGAACAGCCACGGTAACCAGACCAATTTTCAGCTTTCAGTGCTCACATTTCAAATGACAATAAGTCCTACAACATTGTACCCATATGACACTTTTGTCCTTTTTCACACAAATAGAGATTTCTTTTGGTGGTATCACTGTTGGGGTTATTTTTTGCGCTACAAAAGAAAAAAAAAACTGAATTCTGTAAAAATGTTTACTACATTTCTGTTATGAAGTTTAGCAAATTGGTAATTTATACTGCTACATATCTATGGTAAAAATAAGTACAAATTGGTGCATATTTGGTCTTTATGAAAGTTAGTACTTCCAGTGTGATCAATTTTCAGATATTGGCACCAAAGCTTGTGGACTCTGACGGCCCATCTCATTTCTTGAGACCTTAACATGCCAGAAAAGTACAAATACCATCCAAATTACCTTTTTTAGAAATACGACATTCCAAGGTATTTATAAAGAGGCCTGGTGAGTTTTTTTTAAGTCATCTTCCCCACAATTATTTGAAAAATCAAGATTTTTTCACAAAATTGTCTTATTAGCAGGTTATTTCTCAAACACAGCATATGCATACCACAAATTACACCCCAAAATACATTCTGCTATTACGCCCGAGTATGGCAATACCACATGTGAGACTTTTACACAGTGTAGCCACATACAGAGACCCAACATGCAGGGAGCACCTTCAGGTGTTCTAGAGCACCCAGGCCAATTCTGACATTTCTCTCCTACATATAAAAATTCATAATTTGCTAGAAAATTATAAAAATCCTATTTTTGGGGTTCTGTGTAACAGCTTACCTGTAAAATCTTTCTTTGAATACATCATAGGACACAGAGCCTTAAGTATTAGTGGGTTTTAGCTATCTTCAGGTGTTGAAACTGACACAATACAGGACTCCCCTATATAACCCCTCCTCCTTCCAGGAGTACCTCTTATTTGTAGCCAAGCAATATAATTAAAATCCCCTAAAAGAGGGGCGGGACCTCTGTGTCCTATGATGTACTTAAAGAAAATAGGATTTTTCTAACGGCTTACCTGTAAAATCCTTTTATCGTACATCATAGGACACAGAGCCTTAAGTATTTACTTAGTGGGACGTCCCATAGCAATGCTACTTGGGGTGAGGGAGACAACCCGTAGGGCACCCCCAGACCTTGAGGACTTATACTGCTGCCTGCAGCACACTGTGCCCAAAGGCGATATCCTCATTCCTTCTTACATCCACTTGGTCTTCAGTCCATACATTCACAAAATGTTACCAAGTTGCGGCCTTGCAGATCTGAGCAAAGGAGGCCTGGTGACGCACTGCCCAATAAGCACTAACTGCCCTGGTAGAGTGCGCCTTAACTTGAATAGGGGGAATCTTACACCTTATATCAAAGTTTGAATTATAACTTGCCGAATCCACTTGGCAACAGTGGATTTCGATGATTTGTCTTTTTAGGACCCTCTGGCAGAATAAAAATCAGTCTTACAAATCTGAGCAGTTTTCTTTAGATTTTCAGTGCCCTCACTACATCAAGACAATGTAGTGACTTCTCTTCCCTGGAACATAGTTTTGGGAAAAAACGATAGGAGGACAATATCTTCATTCACATGAAAACCTGAAACAACTTTTGGCACAAAGCCTGGACAAGGATGTAACACCACTCTGTCCTCATGAATAATCAAATATGGCTCTTTACAAGAAAAAGCAGCCAATTCTGAAACCCTCCTTGCTGAGGATATAGCAACCAAAAATATCAGCTTCCTAGTCAGAAGGACTAAGAGAACATGCTGTAATGGTTCAAATGGCAGTTTTTGTAACACTGACAAAACAAAATTCAGGTCCCAAGGGGTTAACTGATTTAACTGGTGGATTAATCCGCATTACCCCTTGCATAAAACCCCAGACTAAAGAATGCGTAGCAAGCGGTCTTTGAATTTAAAACCGATAAGGTTTAGACTTGGCCCTTGGTAGTACTTAGGGCCAATAACATCTCTATGCCCAGTTGTAGAAAGGCAAGGATTTTGCCTATAATATATCTTCGAGGGTGCCAACCCTTGGATTCACACCAGGAAACGTAAGTTTTCCAAACTATAATATACAGCTCTGGAAACTGGTTTCCTTGCATTGATTAAAGTTGAGATAAGACCTGGAAAGCCCATGCTTCTTCAGAATGTGGGTTTCAATAGCCAAGCCGTTAAATTTAGCATTTGTAAAGTAGGATGGAATATTGGCCCCTGTGATAGCAGGTCTGGCCTTGGCCTCTCCCACTAAGAACCCTCCACTGCCATCTTTACAATCTCTGCATACCATGACCTTCTGGACCATACTTTCCAGACTAGGCTGAATGATTTGCCCTTCAGCAAATTCTGGCTTTGTAACCACCAACTGAGGCTTTGAGACACTGTTGGGGACAGCCGCATTGGCAAGTCCAAAGCTTGGATCATCTTGTTCCAAGCAGAGAGAATTGTGTTTTGCAACAGTCATGAAACTGGAAAAATAGTGATGAAATGTTGGGTTGATTGAGGGACCAGTGACGTGTTAGGAGTGGATTGAGGCGTGGCCTCCAGCTTGTTAGTAGGAAGCGCTGGATGCTTTCCTTATGCCTATACTATATCAAAATGTGAGTTTATATACTAGGTTTTATGGAATAAATAATTTTTTTTCATGCTTGCGCAATGAGTGTATCTTTCGTTTTTACACGTGACCATTACGCCATTGCTTTGGAGTACACCTCTTAAAATAAGGTTGGGCTATGATCTAAATGCGTATTACCTGGCAATTTTGGATGAAAGATTTTCCACTGGATTGGTGGATCAGTTTGAGTGGGAGGAACCCGGGATCAGACCATACAGGGTTATGCTTCCTGCACATATCCCATGTGCTGATGGTAAAAGTCTGTATGATTGGGTGTTGGTGACAGTCTCCTTCCATTCTATTGAATATTACAGATGGACTTTTGCAACTATCAGGACATCTTTTTGAAACATTGTATATGAACTTTTGTTCATATTGATTACCACTTAAGCACTACACCGTACTTTAAATATTTTTTATTGCACCCAACAATATTGTGTCAGCAGCTATTTTTATTCTTGGAAGTCTTTTCTTTTATATATTTTTTGAATGAAACTGGGGATAGGGGACTGCTTTGAATGAAGCTACCATCTTTCCTAACAACCTCATGCAAATGCGAATTGAAGGATTTACTTTTGACCTGACCATCCATACCAGCTCTTGTATGCAGCTGATCTTTGCTGGAGGCAAGAACACCCTTTTCTGGGCTGTAGCTATGATCAGGCCCAAGTAATCCAGCCTTCTTACTGGTTTTTAAGGAAGACTTCTCTAGGTTTTGGATCAAACTGAGACTTTCCACAATAGTTTGTCTAGGTACGGCATCACTATTATACCCTGTGCCCTCAACCTGGCTAGAGGTGGGGGGCAGTATTTTTGTGAATACCCGTGGTGCTGTGACTAGCCCAAAGGGTAAGTCCACGACCAGAAAGTGCTGTTCCACTTTGAATCACAAAAACCTTTGGTGAGCAGGAAATATAGGGAAATGCAGATATGCATCCCTGATGTGAATGGACGGCAGAAGTTCTCCGCCTTGTAGGATGGAGACCACTGACCTGATGAACGCCATTCGAAACGAGCAAAGTTTTAGGAACAAATTTAGATTTTTTAGATCCAGAATGGGCCTGACATCACCATTCAGTTTTGGTACCGTAAACAGGTTTGAATAGAAACCTAAACCTTGTTCTTTGGAGATCTGTATGATTACCCCTTGAGTCAATAAATCGGTCTAATGCTTGAAACAGGGATTGTCTCTTCCCTGGATCCTTGGGAACGTTTGATCTCAAAGTGAGATGGTGGAAACTCTCAAAACTAGTTTGTATCCTAGAGTCACTGTGGAGAGAGCCCATCTGTCCTGAGTTTCCCTCTGCCAAACTTCTGTGAAATGCAGAAGTCTTCCCCCACATTGGTGAGGGGGGGGGGGGGGGAATGCCTCTTCATGAAGAGGTCTTGGTATCCTGCTTTGTAGTCTTGCGGCTCCAGGTTTTCCTTTGAGCCTGAACCTGTGATTTTCCTCTGGAATCTGACGGTGAAAGCAGTCACCACTGCCTAGAGGCGGATGTGCTTGGCGCAGGAGAGAAAGTCTGTTTAATTGAAGGACGTTTCTTTTGACTGGCAAAAGAGTACTTTTTCCACTGGAAATTGTCTGGATGTATTTAGCCAAATAGTCGCTCCCCATGAAATGGGGAAACTAGACAGTAGGTTTTTGCAGGGTGCTTCAGCAGACCAACCCGTTAGCCAAAGGGTCCTACGCATGTGTACTAGCAAAAGTGCAAGGCAAGACGCCTGGTGAAAGGAATCCGTTATAGCATCTATGGCAAAACAATGCTTTTGGTAAATCTGCCAACTCACTGGCCTTTTGTGCAGGGAGCTTGTTAAGGGCTTCTGAACTGGTCTTTTAAGGACTGACAGACGCATATAGCTGCAATTGCAGGCTGAGCAACAGTACCTGCTAAAGAAAAAAAAAAAAAAGGATTAACAGGAATGCCAACTTTTTATCTGTTGGACCCTTTAGCATTTGTGCATTGTCCACTGGACAAGTTAAACCTATTCACACTGGAAATCACAGCATCTACTGCTGGAAGGTTCCATTTTTTGGTGAATTTTTCCTCCATATGCTAGAGAGCTGAGAATCTTTTGGAGGGAGAAAATGCTTATTCGGATGATCCCATTCGGTATAAATAAGCTTCTCTAGTAATGGGTGGACTGTAAACACGTGCACTGGTTGTGAAGGTTTCAAGGAACCCGAAGAAACCAGACTTTCAGCTGACTCTGTTAGGGGTAGCATGAAAGTGGAGCGAACCATATCCGTAAGGATTTGTACCTCAGATTGTGAAGATGAAACTTCAACTGTTTCCTCCACAGGGGAGTAATCGGTTTGTTTTTCCCGATCATTTGAGGGCAATACCTCATCATCCTGTGCCCACTGTTCCCCTGGTAAGGGGTTTGGAGTGGGAGAGAGGGATCTAGCACACTTATCCCCTTTAATGGAGGATGCAATTAAAGCCACTAATCTTCCTTCTAAGCCCTGCAGGGCAAAGGAAAATGCATCTTCAGTCACGTATACAGGTGCTGAAGTGTGAGAAGCAGTTGCACCAATTGCTTCCAATGACTCACCCTGGCTTGCTATGTCAGGTATCTCCGGAGAGCATGACAATGTGGAGGCATGTCTGGAGTTCCCTGCGCCTGGGGGTGGTTTTCGTGCCTTAGTAAGCCTTGAAGCCATAGTGCAAAGCACACAATGCAAAAGGTACTCTAAGAACTGTTCTATTTGAATAGTAGATAAAACAGTGGTAGCATAGAATGATCTAATGCTAAACAATAAGTTTTTTCCTGTACTGCAAATGCCTGTGTAAACCCCTCACGCACGTACACCAGTGCTTCTGTGTTCTGTGGCAGCCTTGCTTCAGCTGCTCTGATACACTGTTTAAGAGTATCAGCTTCAAGCTTTTTCAGGTGTGAGCCTGATTTGCTAAAGCACAGGAAAGGGAATGGTGCATAGACAGTCACCTCAGGGGGCAGGGGCGGGGCGGATTTACACAGCCTTTATCAGCTTTTCAGATTTATGCTTTTTTTAAACATGCATCCCTATCCACTCAGTTTCCCCAGTTAGGGGGAGAGGAGACACCCCCCAAATCCCCCCTACCCCCACCTCCAGCTGCTGAGATACACAATGTATTAGCACAGATACAAGCAGGGTATACACTATTAATCCCTCTAGAGGAGTTGAGGCATTTTACAACATAATTGAAAGAAAAGTCATAGGTGAGCTTTGCAGTTCCTATGCTTCCCTCTTACCTTTTCTTCGCTGCAGGATACTGCTGTAAACAGACAGATCCAAACTTCACCTATCACGACGGGCAACGTGGTTAGACCTTCAAAGACTGGGGCCCTTTTAATAGGGGTTCCACTCCTTTTGCCCATGTATAGCAGCCCTTGAGGTCCAGCCCTCAAAGAGGAGCGTTACAGGCAAAACCTTGTATGCGAGGCCTGGGTACTATCCTGGAGCCGCAGTGGTGGGATGGATCCAGTTGGAGGCTTTTTAAATCCTGCATGGATCCCTCCTGGAGCTCCGCAGAGCCCATCTTCACTCGTGCCAACACCTTTAGACACTGGCGAAAAAACTGAGGTACTCCTGCAAGGAGGAGGGGTTATATAGGTGAGTCAACTTCCTGTATTGGGCGTGCCAGTGTCAACACCTGAAGGTAGCTATAACCCACAAATACTTAAGGCTCTGTGTCCTATGATGTACAAGAAACACATGATTTTTTTTTTTTTTTAAGCAAAGACCCTAGAGAATAAAATTTTTCGAACACTTTTTTTTAAAAAATATTTTGTGCTTTACAAAAAACAGCAAAGTTGGCCCAATGTTTTTGCATAATGTGAATGAAGTTACGCCGAGTAAATAGATGACCAACATGTCACCCTTCAAAATTGCACACACTCGTGGAATGGTGCCAAACGTCGCTACTTAAAAATCCCCATAGGCAACACTTTAAAATTTTTTAGTGGTTACATGTTTTGAGTTATAGGAGGTCTATGGCCAAAATTATTGCTCTCGCGCCTATGTTCGCAGCAATACCTGACGTGTGGTTTGAACACAGTTTTCATATGAGGGCGGGACATGCATATGCGTTCGTATCTGCATGTGAGCACACGGGGACAGGGGCACTTTAAAAAAAAAACACCACATTTTTAATTGTTCATTTTACCATTTTAGTTTGACACTTTTTCCCAAAAATAATTTATCATTTTTATTCCCATTACAAGGAATGTAAACATCACTTGTAATAGGAATATGGCATGACCGGTCCTCTTCAGTGAGATATGGGGTCAGTAAGACCCCACACCTCACCTCTAGGCTGGAAAGGCAAAAAAAAAAAGATCCTGGCTTTGATTGTAGCAGTGAGTAGGTAGAAGCACTGGAGGGTGGCAGGGAGGATGACGCCCCCCTCTTGCCTCCCGTAAGAACGATCAGGCAGCGGATCATTATGCCGTTATGATCGTTCTTATGGTGTAGAGCAGGGATATGCAATTAGCGGACCTCCAGCTGTTGCAGAACTACAAGTCCCATGAGGCATAGCAAGCCAGAAGCATGACACCCAGAGGCAGAGGCATGATGGGACTTGTAGTTTTGCAACAGCTGGAGGTCCGCTAGTTGCATATCCCTGGTGTAGAGAATTGCCGGCTGAAAAAGAGGATATCTGAATGATGCCTGTACCTGCAGAGTATGGCTGGGTATGGCAGAGTATGACTGGATGTGACTGCAATTGTCACAGAGCAGCACTGTGGGCACTACAGATCCAGCCCACAGCGCTGCTGCCATCTGCTCTCTCCTCTCACAATGTACCGATTGGTACACAGAGGAGAGAGGACCCGGTGTCATGACATGACACTTGTTAATAAATTAAATGCTCCATCATTTGATGTGCCATCAGTTGGTAAACCGCAGCGATCAGCGGGTGTTTAACGTGATCTGCCGGGTCCAGAGGGATGTTCTAGTATGCCCTCCCAGAGTTAAGCAACCACCCTGTAGCCATCATTCGGCTATGGGCCGGGTTGCCAAGTGGTTAATTTTTAGCCAGGTTGGCTCATTTCTAGGGCTGCAGTTAATTTTCATACTCAATCGCCCGATTATTTTTTCGATTAAACGGATAATATAAAAAAGAATGCCATTTTTCCGTTTATTTAAAAGTAATGAAAAAACTGTTACACTCAAACTGCAGCATAAAACACCATTGATTGGGTACTATTCCCCCTGGGAACACCAGTGATGGGGCATTCCCCCCCCCCCCTCCCAGGAACACCAAAGGGGGCGCTATCCGCCCACCCCTCCCAGGAACACCAATGGGGCACTATGACCATTCCCCCTCCCTCCCAGGAAAACCAATGATGGGGCACAATTATTCAAGCTACCCTTCGGAACACCAATGATGGGGCACTCTGGCAGTACAAACAAAACATGTTTTGCAAACCCGAGTGGTCGCCTTTAGACTGATTGCTCTTACTACATCAAGGTAATGCAGTGCCTTCTCTTCCCTAGATTGAGGCTCTGGGAGAAAGGAGGAAGTATAATATTTTGGTTTAAATGAAAACTTGTTACCACCTTTGGTAGGAATTCAGCATGACATAGAACCACCTCATCTTTGTGCATGATAAAATATGGCTCTTTACAAGACAGAGCCGCTAGTTCCGATACTCTTCTAGCATAAGACTGGAAACCAGAAAGATTACCTTTGTCAAAAATACCAAGGGAATTTCTCGTAAAGGCTCAAACGGCTGATTCTGCAAAGCCAATTTAAAATCCCAAGGATTTAGAGGTGCCTTGATGGGGGGGGGATTAATCCGTGTTACCCATGAATAAGCTATATAAATAATGATATAGCGCTCTATCCAAAACAAAAATAGTATATGAAATTACTGAAAGTTCATAAACAAATATAATAAGTGACTTCCAATGTGATATCCTCAGATATGGTAATCACATCTATACGCAGAAGAAGGAATAGTCATGATCCATTTCATACGCAGAAGAAGAGGGGAACCGTCACCAACACCCAAAATCACTGACTCTTACCATTGGTCTGCAGATAAAAACGCATGTAGTAAATCACCAAGGGGGAGGCAGTTTTCTATGCTGATTTCCCTTAGTCTACAGGAATGCAATCATCTCAATGGGAGTCATCCAATAGGGAAAGAGGATTCTTATTCCTGCTTAGTGGGCACTTCAATTCCCAGGAACTGATTACATTTCCAGACCAACAATCCTCCCAAAAACCATAGAAAACATAAAACAAAGTGGCCTCATTGCGCAGGATTACTGATAAATCAATAACCTTTTATTCTCTAAAACGTAGTTCAACTCACATTTAGGATGAGGTATACAAGCATCAAGTAACAGTCAGCTACAGATGAAAGAACGAATGAAGACCACTCCCGTGCTCCTTCTGGTGTCACAAGTCCCAAAATACGCCCGACGTTTCGCCACCAACGTGCGTCCTCAGGGGCATGACCGTGACAGAAGGAGAGCTATATATACAGATATCTATCAAACAATTAGTGGCCTACCTTGATTCAGGTGTCAGTCTGTGGCTGCAATATGCAGCCCATTAGAAATCACTGCCGTCCCACCATGTTGTCAGTGCATTCAATTCAAACAGGGGGAAGCAAACAAGGTAACCACTTCCGGTGCGCCGTGCGTGTCAAAACACCGGAACTTCTGGTCTAAAGATGCGCTCCAGCGGAAAAAAACTTCCAAACAAAATCAATAGGAATGGAAAAAAGGTGTCATACATAGGAGACACCATAAGAACCATGCTAACCCACCCAACGAGTACCTCAGGGGATCCAGCTCCTGAGGTTTCCCTATCCGGTCACTCGATATACCCGGAAGTGGAGTGCGTCACACGGCGCACCACTTCCGGTGTAAACATGCGTTCCACCTCTCAGAGCCACTGCATGGATGACAGACTTACGGTCCTGCGTAGAGCATTCAGCAACGAGGGAACGATCCCCCCAATGCCAATGCGCTCAGCAGGAATAAAATAACTGCCCACACACTAGCGGTCCACAACGAAGATGCCCAATCAAACCGGCATACATAAAAGTAAAAGTACAAATTTGAATGGGAACACCAATATTCTTTTTGCTATGACCATAGCTAGAGTATGAGGCAGTATCCAATGGCCATATACAAAAAAACTGCTAACACAAGCAGCAGTATAAGCCAAAAGAAATTTTTAAATATGAAACAGCAAAAAATTAAAAAACTTCATTTAAATTAAAACAAAAAGAAGAATATTAAAAAGATATATTGTATCACTTAAAATATACCCATAATATATCCCTTTTTACGGGGACCATATGTATATAGAAAAAAATATATAATATCCCCAAAAGAAAAATTACTTAAAATTAACCCTTCAGAGTCAAAAAATACATCATATTATACGCCTATCCACCCAAGGATCAAGTATAGCTTTATGGGGAAGGAACCGTAAACACCGTAAAGGAGCAAAGGAGTGGTATCCATGTACATAAGTCACAAAAGAAAACACACAAAACAATGAACAACATTAATTGTTACTGATAAATGCATTCACATCCAATTCTACGTTCATGCCGAATGGGGCATAACACTGAGCTTGATAAATCCATTTAGTTTCGAGACGTGAGATTTCACGAACCATATTACTGCCTCTCCAGTGCCCCTCGAAACAGTATATTGGGAGGACCAAGTGGCAATTACACGTCAGGTTAGAAGAACATATAGCCAACATTAAGAAGGGATTCCCAAAACACAGTCTATCGAAACATTTTGCCCTAAAGCATGATAAGAACCCCCAGGGCACCATCTTTATGGGTATCGATAGATTTCAGGGGCACTGGAGAGGCAGTAATATGGTTCGTGAAATCTCACGTCTCGAAACTAAATGGATTTATCAAGCTCAGTGTTATGCCCCATTTGGCATGAATGTCGAATGGGATGTGAATGCATTTATCAGTAACAATTAATGTTGTTCATTTTTTTGTGTGTTTTCTTTTGTGACTTATGTACATGGATACCACTCCTTTGCTCCTTTACGGTTCCTTCCCCATAAAGCTATACTTGATCCTTGGGTGGATAGGCGTATAATATGATGTATTTTTTGACTCTGAAGGGTTAAGTTTAAGTAATTTTTCTTTTGGGGATATCTTTTTTCTATATACATATGGTCCCCGTAAAAAGGGATATATTATGGGTATATTTTAAGTGATACAATATATCTTTTTAATATTCTGTTTTAATTTAAATGAAGTTTTAATTTTTTGCTGTTTCACATTTAAAAATTTCTTTTGGCTTATACTGCTGCTTGTGTTAGCAGTTTTTTTGTATATGGCCATTGGATACTGCCTCATACTCTAGCTATGGTCATAGCAAAAATAATATTGGTGTTCCCATTCAAATTTGTACTTTTATGTATGCCGGTTTGATTGGGCATCTTCGTTGTGGACCGCTAGTGTGTGGGCAGTTATTTTATTCCTGCTGAGCGCATTGGGGGGGGGATCGTTCCCTCGTTGCTGAATGCTCTACGCAGGACCGGAAGTCTGTCATCCATGCAGTGGCTCTGAGAGGTGGAACGCATGTTTACACCGGAAGTGGTGCGCCGTGTGACGCACTCCACTTCCGGGTATATCGAGTGACCTGATAGGGAAACCTCAGGAGCTGGATGCCCTGAGGTACTCGTTGGGTGGGTTAGCATGGTTCTTATGGTGTCTCCTATGTATGACACCTTTTTTCCATTCCTATTGATTTTGTTTGGAAGTTTTTTTCCGCTGGAGCGCATCTTTAGACCGGAAGTTCCGGTGTTTTGACACGCACGGCGCACCAGAAGTGGTTACCTTGTTTGCTTCCCCCTGTTTGAATTGAATGCACCGACAACATGGTGGGACGGCGGTGATTTCTAATGGGCTGCATATTGCAGCCACAGACTGACACCTGAATCAAGGTAGGCCACTAATTGTTTGATAGATATCTGTATATATAGCTCTCCTTCTGTCACGGTCATGCCCCTGAGGACGCACGTTGGTGGCGAAACGTCGGGCGTATTTTGGGACTTGTGACACCAGAAGGAGCACGGGAGTGGTCTTCATTCGTTCTTTCATCTGTAGCTGACTGTTACTTGATGCTTGTATACCTCATCCTAAATGTGAGTTGAACTACGTTTTAGAGAATAAAATGTTATTGATTTATCAGTAAACCTGCGCAATGAGGCCACTTTGTTTTATGTTTTCTATGGTTTTTGGGAGGATTGTTGGTCTGGAAATGTAATCAGTTCCTGGGAACTGAAGTGCCCACTAAGCAGGAATAAGAATCCTCTTTCCCCATTGGATGACTCCCATTGAGATGATTGCGTTCCTGTAGACGAAGGGAAATCAGCATAGAAAACTGCCTCCCCCTTGGTTTTTATCTGCAGACCAATGGTAAGAGTCAGTGATTTTGGGTGTTGGTGACGGTTCCCCTCTTCTTCTGCGTATGAAATGGATCATGACTATTCCTCCTTCTGCGTATAGATGAGATTACCATATCTGAGGATATCGCATTAAGAGTCACTTATTATATTTGTTTATGAACTTTCAGTAATTTCATATACTATGTTTGTTTTGGATAGAGCGCTATATCATTTATATATTTATATGTATTGTTTCCAGCAATATTTGTGTTAGCAGCTATGAATAAGCTATGCACGAAGAGTGGGAAGCAAGAGGCCATAAAAAAATAAAAATAAAAAACACCCAAGGCTGGGATCTGGCTTTTGCTAGAAGTTAAGGCCAGCTTCATTTCAGATCCAATATGCAGGAAATCAGGGATCCTGCCTATGACATACTTCCTGGGGTGCCAACCCCTGGATCCACAACAAGAAACATATGCCTTCCAGACTCTATAGAAAGTGATTAATGCCAGGAAGCCAGCTTCCAGAATCAAAGTAGACACTACCGAAGGAGATCACCCACAATCTTTTAGAGAGTGAGATTCAACAGTCAAACCTGTTAAATTTTCATCCGTAAGGTAGCACCTTGTGCAAGAAGGTCTGGCTATAATGGCAGAGTCCATAGGACTCCTACTGCCATCTTTATGATCTTGGTAAATCATGATCTTATGGGACCCACTGGGGTCACCAGAATCACCTCCTTTCGTTCCTGCTTAATCCTGCGGAGAAGGTGCGGAAGTAGCAGAACTGGAGGCAATGCATAATCAGTGAAAACTGATCCCTTCAGGAAGACTAAGGAGTCTGTTCCGCCTGCTAGTAGATCCCTTGTTTGACACAAAATTGTCGACTTTGTTGTTGAATCTGGACACAAATAATTGTTGCCAACTCAAGTAGTCTGCCTGCCAATTCTCTATTCTTGAAATGAAAATTGCAGATAGGCATGGAATGTTGTGTTCTGCCTAAGCTAGAACATTTACCTCTTTTTGGGCTGCACGACCTCTCATGCTCCCTGGTGATTGACAAGGCCATGGTGGTTGCTTACAGCAGACTGGGACAGTCAGACTACAGGACTGTACTGTCAGAATTCAGATTCTAAGCCAGACGTACTGCCCAAATCTTCCAAAAAGTTGATGGTCCAGGTTAGAGGACCTTGTCCATCTCCCCTGGACAGAATCTTCTTCTAGGGCTGCTCCCCAGTCTAGAAAGGCTGGCATCTGTTAACACCTTCCAGGATGAAGATATTTGCTTTTGCTGGATAACCAATTTAGGCTCTGACTTGCATTGGGAGCCAAGTGTATTGGAAACAAACAAGGCCTGAATCTTTATTCCAGACCAACAGGATAGTATTTTGAAGCAGTTTGAGTAAAAACTGCACGTAAGGGATGGCCTCGAAGGAGGCCACCATTTCCCCCCCAACAATCTCATGCACAGCCAAGTGGAATTTCTTTGTTTTGATAAGTTGGAATAGTCCTACAATGGAACCAATTGTCTGGGGTAAGAATACATTCTTCTGTACAGTATCTATAACAAGCCCCAAGTACTGTAATCTCCTTGATGGTTTTAAGAATCTTCCTAGGTTAAGTATACAACCCAGAGATTTCAGGTAGTTACGGCTGTGATCAGACTCTGGTTTTAGACCCCAGACTGAATGATCCATTAAAAGTAGATCTTCTAAATAGGCTAGGACTGTTCTATTCTGAGCCCTTAAACTGGCTAAAGGAGGTGCCAGAATTTTTCAGAACACATGTGCTGCTGTGGCTAAACCAAATGGCAGGCCACAAGTAAAATGATAATTTTATATTTCAAAATGCATAATTTCTGGTGAGCGGGAAAATTTGGCACATGGAGATATCAAAAATGCATATCGATTAAAGCCCAAAAAAACAAACAAAAAAAAAAAAACACGAAGTTACGTACCGGTAACATTCTTTTCCGGAGTCTCAGGACAGCCACGAGAGACCTTGGCTCCTCCCCTCTTTAGGAAACACCTGCATCAGCTTAATAAATTTCTTCCTCCCCCGCTGCTTCTCAGGTCTTTAAGAGCACCTCCAGCCTGCTTGGGGAGACACAAGAACATATGATAAACTTAATCAATCATATCACATTTCCTGTAAAGGAAATCTTTACGTCTAAATATGGGTGGGTATCCGGCTGTCCTGAAAGACACCGGAAAAGAACGTTACCGGTACGCAACTTCGTTTTTTCCGAATCGTCTTTCAGGACAGCCACCTGAGAGGATAACCGAGCACTTACTCTTAGGCTGGGATTACAGCTTGCAAGACTTTGCGCCCAAAGGCCTGATCTTCAGCCGACCATAAGTCCACTCTATAGTGTCTTACGAAAGTGGCGAAACTGGACCATGTTGCCGCTTTACAAATCTGCTCCGGCATTGCTCCAGCTCTCTCCGCCTGCGACGCCGACATTACCCTTGTGGAGTGTGCCCTGATTCCTTTTGGGGTCTGCCTACCTCCTAACCTGTAAGCCTGTTCTATGGCATCCCTTAGCCACCTGGCTATTGTACTTCTTGAGGCTTGGTGCCCTACCTTAGCCCCTGCATATAAAACAAATAAAGATTCTGTCTCATCTCTTTAGTTGCTTCTAAATGTAGGATGCATCTCCTGACATCTAAACTATGGAATTTCACTTCCTGTTCCTGCACAGGATTAGGACAAAATGAAGGTAATACAATCTCTTGGTCTCTATGAAATCTAGAGACCACTTTAGGCAAAAAAAAACCTGGGTCCATCTTGAACACTATACGATCCGGGAAAACCTGGCAAAAGGGGGGGTTCGATTGATAATACTATCTCACAGACCCTTCTGGCTGTAGTAATTGCTACCAGAAAGATAGCTTTAAGCGTCAGCATCTTCAGGCTGGAATCCTTTAGTGGTTCAAAGGGGGCAGCCTTCATAGTTCGCAGCACTAGCGACAAGTCACACTTCAGAAAGGCCGTACCTTGCCTAGGCCTCTGTCTGCTCACAGATTTAAGGAGTCCGATTACCCATGGATTAGAGGCTAGCCTCCTTTCCTGGTAAACCGATAATGCTGAGACTTGACTTTTTAACATACTAAGGCTCAGTCCTTTGTCTATCCCACTCTGTAGAAATTCTAAGACTGCTACTGAGCTTTGCGTTTTGAAGTTCTCTGCGCACCACCTGCAAAAACATTTCCACACCTTCTGGTAAATGTTTCTCAACCTTTCTGCTTTTCAGCAGTGTTTCTACCAAATGGTTTGAGAACCTTTTTGCTTTTAGCAGCTGCTCCTCAGATACCAGGCGGCTAGCTTCCACCTTTCCACTTGCGGACAGTACACTGGGCCTTGGGATAACAGGTCCTCCTGGACCGGTAGCAACCAAGGGGGCTCTATGGCGAGTTTTGAGCATAGAGAACCATGGTCTCCTGGGCCAGTGAGGTGCTATGAGAATTAACGATGTGTTCTCTGTACGTAACTTCCTTATTACCGCTGGTATTAACACTGGTGGGGGAAAGGCATAACACATACTGAAAGCCCATTTTTGCGCTAATGCGTCCACTAAGAGTGCGCCATCCTCCTTCCTCAGGGAGAAGAATGTTTGGACTTTATTTTCTTTTGACGCAAACAAGTCTACCTGAGGTATTCCCCATTTCCTTGTGATCTGGTCAAAAACCTCTTGTTTTAGTATCCATTCTCCTTCCCTTATTTCCTTCCTGCTGAGGAAATCTGCCACTTTAAGTCCCCCTTTAATTGGACCGCTGAGAAAGATTAAATATTTTTCTCTCCCCATTCCAGAATTTTTTCTGCTAAGGACCATAGAGCCGTTTATGCTCGTTTATGTAGGCTACAACTGACGAGTTGTCTGACCTGACCTGTACATGATGTCCTCAACTCTTTCTGGAAAAACTGAAGGGCAAGCCATACTGCCTTCAATTCTTTCCAATTGGATCACCTTCCTTCCCCCCAAGTTCCTTGTTTTATTTGGGAGTCTAAATGTGCCCCCCAACCTGTGCCACTTGCATCCATGGTCAGGATTCGGGAGACGGGTAGGATTCAAAGTCGCCCTTTGTTTAAATTTCCTACCCTTCACCACCATAAGGTCTTTATTTTTGCTGGAATTAGCACTTGTGTACCCAGCGATTCTTGCCTGCGGTCCCATACTTTCAATAGGAACCTCTGAAGTGGGCGAAAATGCAGACTTGCCCACTGCACTGCTGGGATTGCAGATGTTAGCAACCCTAGGGACGACATTACTCCTTATTGAGCATGGCAAATTGGTCTGCATCAATCCTATTTTTTGAATTTTCTCAATTTTTCTCAATTTTTTCCTTGGGTAGAAAGACTTTGTTGTACCGAGTCTATTACATATCCCAAATATTTCATTTGTTGCGTGGGTTGTAGATTCGATTTTTCCACATTTACCAACCACCCTAGACTAAGAATGACCTGGTGTATGAGGTCTTCTAATAGCCTTCCGGGAGATTTTGCGAACAAAAGGAGGTCGTCTAAATAGGCAATGATGGATATGCCCTTTAGACATAATGGTGCCAGCGCCTCCGCCAAGATATTCGTAAAATTTCTGGGCGAAGAGGAAAGGCCGAAGGGCAGAGCTTGAAATTGAAGGTGTATGGTTTCTTTCCCTGTTTCTATTGCTAGCCTTAGAAACTTCTGATGACTGATGTATTGGCACATGTAAGTACGCGTCCTTTAGATCCAGTGAAATCATGGAACAGTTTGGGGGTAACAGCCTTCACAGAGTATGGAATAAATTCTGAATCTTTTGTAGATTATGGAAAGATTCAAAGGCTTGCGGTTGAGGATTGGCCTGGCCTGACCTTCCCTGAAGGTTTCTGTACCCCAAAAATGCAGGAGTAGAAGCCCTGTCCTTCCTCTCATCTTGGTACTTTGCCTATTAAACCTTGCTTCCTGAGGTCCTTTATAGAACCCTCTGGCTTTCCCTCTGTCCTTTGACAGTTTGGTGGTGAACAGTCTGCTTGGGGGCGATCTTGAGAACTCTAGGCAGTAACCTTCCCTTATTGTCCTCAAGATAAACTGGTTGGAGGATATTTTTTCCCATTGTGAGATGAAGGCCCCTAGTCTTCCTCCCCCTGAGATAATTTCATTGCTTGTTACGGATTTGCTCAGGAAAAGAGAAAAGGGAGAAAGAAGAAGAAAAAAAAAAAAAAAAAAAAAAAAAAAATCGCTCCTCCCTTGCTTTTCCCCTTCTGGACCCAAGGCTTCCTCTGATTGTCCGCTTTGGGTGTTGAAAAAAGGGCTCTGCTATCCCCTCTGTCTCATTTTGTTGGTTGACCCAAGGTGCTTAACGCTTTTTTTTGTGTCTGCTGTGCGGTCCAGAACCTTTTCTAAACCTGGCCCGAACAACAGGTCCCCTGTAAACGGGATCCCACATAATTTGGCTTTGGATGCGCAGTCCCCCTGCCATGTTTTTAGCCATAGGGCCCCATCTGGTAGAATTGGCTAAAGCCGAAGATCTGGCTGCCATGCGTACCAGTTCTGCCGATGCATCTGCAATATAGGCAATGCCCCGTAAAAGAGTGGGGAAAGAGGCTAGAATCTGTTCCTTTGCAGTACCTTCCTCTATATGAGCCTGGATACGGTTCAACCAGAATTCCATATTCCTGGCCACTACTGTAATTGCCATTGCAGGCTTCAGGCTGCCTAGGGAAGAGTCCCAAGACTTCTTCAAAAGAGTCCATTCTCTTATCCATTGGCTCAGATAAGACTCATGTCCTCAAACGCTAAATCCGTATGTAATCCCATCTAATTTTGGGGATTTGTTCCACATTGCTGACTCAGAACGGAAACTGCTTCTTCAAGGCTTTGGAAAAAAATGGCTGTCTGGATCCTGCCATTCTTAATTGCCTCTATTAAGGCCTCGTGCACAGGAAAATTCTTTTCCTGCTCCCCTAAGCCCTCATACATCTGATCATGCAGGGATAAGGGTTTCTTTTCTGCTTGTATACCTAGTGTGGTATAAATGGCTCCCAGAAGCTGATCTACCTCATCTAATGCGAGCTTGTATCGGGAAGTTTTCCTGGAATCACGTTCCAGTGTCTCCCCTTCGGATTCCTGAGAGCCAGACGCTGCGCTATCAGGCTCGTCCTCTGCCTCCTCGCTAGGGGCTACTGAAGGACCTGCACTAGTGGAGGGAAGCGCTTGTGTTTTTGGTAGCGATAGTTGTACTGGTGGAGGAACAGTCTGCTGTTGTGGGATCTGAAAACCAAAAAAAAAAAAAAAAAAAAAAGGTTTTAAAAGATTCAAATGTACTGGATAGTTCTTTGACAGATGCCGCTAGATCATTGCTTTGCTCAGTGGAATGTTCTTGCACTAATTTATTAATACATTCCTTACATAAAGCTTTCCCCCAGGAATCTTTAAGAGTGTTTTTACAAGAAGGGCACCTCTTAGAATTATGGGAGGGCTTGGTTTTGTCTGTTTTCTGAAATGACAAGAAAAAGACACAATTAAAACTGCAACCTCCTACCAATGTAGGTTAGCAATACAAATCATGTGGGTTACCCTCACCAGGGACCCCATAAGCCACCCTCTGACACCACTTTTTTTTCACCTTTTGCCCATGTACCAGTGATGGGGGAGGGTGGGCGGGTATCTAGCGGTCTTAGGCAGGGGAGATCCACCCCAGGTTCCCCTTACCTTTCCATGGCTGGATCTGGTCTCTGCTGGAGCAGTATCCTTAGCCTCTGCATCTGACATTATGGCGTCACCACCGGAGCCCCCGCTGTCACCACAGCATTCACGTCTCCTCTCCAGCCCTTGCCTGGCGTCAATTCAAGTTTTGCAGCCGGAAACCACGATGGCGGAAGTACACGCCCCCTTCGCCGACGTGACGTCACCCGCCACTGGCGCCGCCGTTCAAAAAATACACAGCGATGTTGAAGGGCTGAGATGGCCGGCGTGTACCTCCCTGCATCGCCCTCGGCCCTTGAACCGGCAGCCCCCCCGACCTCTAACTGCACTCAGCGATGCGGGGGCAGCAAAAGAAGGTCAGTCTACTTGTCCTAGCAGCCTCTGCTACTTTTCAGGACCTCTGAGTTTCCTAGGCGTCTCCCCTCTGGAGGAAACAAAAAACTGAGAAGCAGCAGGGGAGGAGGAAATTAAGCTGACGCAGGTGTTTCCTAAAGAGGGGAGGAGCCAAGGTCTCTCGTGGCTGTCCTGAAAGACAATTGGGAAAAAATACTCCCCTATTTGCAGGATGGACACAACCGATCGGATTAAAGGATTGGATGTTTAAGTGCCGATTCAGATCTTCGAGATCTAGAATGGGTCTTACCTGTTTGGTTCTGGAACCGCGTAAAAGATTTGAGCCAAAGCCTGTGCCCTGTTCCACTAAGGGAACCTCTGATATCACTGACTGGGATAATAGCTGATCCAGAGGCCAGAAAGACTCTGGATCCTTGGGAACATTTTCCCTTAGAAAAAACGAGGAGACACTCTGAACTCTAGTCGTAACCTAGGAGGGGAAAAAAAAAAAAAATGCAGAAATTCATCAACATTGTTCCTGCTAGATCTTGAGAATCACAGGACCTTTCCCCTCACCCGAATGAGTGGGGGTGCCCCTTCATGGGAAGGCTTTAGCATTATGCTTTGTGGGCTTTCTGCCCCAAGATCTCTTCTGACCCTGGTGCTGCCCTTGGGGACCTTCCCTTGAACCTGTTGAGGCCATCGTGACTGCCTAGAGGCAGATGCCACTGGTATAGGAGAGGCAGCACGATTAAAAGGAGAAATGTTTGAACCTCTTTACTGGTAAAATAGCTTTCCCCATTAGAGGTCCTTTGGATGTACTTATCCCGATCCAGATATAAATAGCTGTACCCCACGAAGGGGAAAAAACTGGCTAAGCTTTTTACACTGTGCTTCGTCTGATCAATTTTGCAGCCACAGAACTCTGCAAGAATGCACTAGTCCAAGCATAAGCCATGAGGCTTAAATGATAGTCTTTCATAGCATCTACTGTGAGACAGTGCGTAAGGTACACCAGCCCATTGCCGGGCCCGCTGATCAGGCAGAATTTCAGATCTCCACAAACTGTTCCTTAATGGACAGATCCACCAATTGCAGTAAAAAAAAAAAAAAAAAAAAAAACTTTTATCTGTTGGAGCCTTTAACATCAGTGCATTATCCACCGGACTTGAGACTGCTCACTGAGACAATTGCAGCATTAATTGCTGGAACACCCCCCCCCCCCCCCCCCCCCATTTTCTTCATAGAAATCCTCTTTCATAGATAAGTGCGGAGAATATCGTTTATCCGGATGTTCCCATTCAGAATATATAAGATTTTTTGTCATGCATGAATAGGAAAAAAATCCTCAGATGGGGGGGGGGGTTAGGTTCTAATGAACCAAATTAGAGGTAGGTTCCTCAAGAGCCTGTGCTGCAGGCAGTAAAAAAGGTCGAGTAAGGGAGTACACAAGCAACCTGTGTTGTGATGCTACTCCTTCCATATTCAGATCCTCAGAAGAGGATTAATATCTTCCAAATATTTGGAAAGATCTACCTGATCCACAGCCTCCTGCACCTCAATAAGAGGGTCCTGAGGACTAGATAGGGATCTGCTGTTTAGCCCCACTATGGAGAGACATAGCATTAATCTTTACAATTTACTAATTGAAGAAAAAAAAAAAAAAAAACCTTTTGTATGATATATACATGAACTAAGGTGTTTTATGCAAGTTTCCCCTGACGGCTCAATCTGACTAGCCGTATCACCGAGGATGACATTCTTTTGGAAATGGATTCAGTTTATAGTGAAAACCATTGACCCCTTTAGAGAAGTTCCTGGCCCCATTACCATTCATAGCCCGAAGCATAAAGCAGAGGCACTTTTTGAAAAAAAAAGTGAAGCTAGTTTGGCATCTTATCCCCTGAAGGGGGAAAAACACAATTTTGGGGCACAGGAAGAGAAGCGGACCCCCCTTCTTACTGGAGTATCTGTTGCGGCTGGAGGAGAGAACGAAGGCTTCTGTGCCATTTCCAGCATCAGGACGATGAGTGCTCAATACGGCCCCCAATGGTGACACAGGCATGACATACATAGGAGAAATTCCTGAGAAAATCTCCCTTACCTTTTCCTTGCAGCAGGGTTTTATCAGAGAGGAAACCTTCAGCAACCACAGGACCTGCAACAGCACCCTGCCAGTAAAAACTTTATGGCCTTACTAGCAAAAAGTACTGGATCCCAGGGCTCAGCTCTCTAAAGAAAAGCGTTCACAAGCAAAACCTTGTTTCTTTGGACACGAGGCCCGGGTACCATTCATTTAGACCATGAAGACATCAGAATGGATTCGGTCAGCATGGCTAGCCCCAGGAAGGATTGCTTCCAGTGGAGCTCAGCACAGCACATCTTTACTCGTGACCAACAGCTTAGACACTGGCGAAAAAACTGACTCCTCCCAGTAGTGGGAGGGGTTATATGTAGGCAGTACACTTCTTGCCTTAGGGCGTGCCAGTGTCCATCACCTATTAGTGGCCCTATAACCCACATAGTAACTACTATGGTTGTGTCCACTGATGTAAGAAAAGAAAAAAGGGATTAACTCCAGGGATAAAGCTATAATTTTCCCACTCTACAAAGTCTGGCCGCACCAGTCCTCAGGAAGGATGTACTGGAAATGGAGCGAATACAAAAGGCAACAAAGCTAATAAAAGGGTCTGGAGGATATTAGTTATGAAGAAAGGTTGCAAGCACTGAACTTACTCTGGAGAAGAGACGGGATATGATTTCAATTTACAAATACTGTACTGGTGACCCCACAATAGGGATAAAACTTTGTGGAAGGGAGTTAAAACAAGACACGTGGCCACTTATTAAAATTAGAAAAAAGAGGTTTATCTTTAAAATGCATAGAGGGTTGTTTACTGTAAGAGTGGCATGGATGTGGAATTCCCTTCCACAGGCAGTGGTCTCAGCGGGGAGCATCAATAGTTTCAAAAAACAATTAGATAAGCACCTGAATGACTGCAACATACAGGGATATACAAAAGGCAATACTGACATAATCACGCACAGGTTGGACTTGTTTTCTTCAACCTCCCCTATGTAACGTCATTGTTACTAAAGTATAGCACTGGGGGGAAACCAATCATTTGTTAGCAGCCCTTAGTGAGTTGCATTGATGGCAAGTATTTTCTGGTTAGCGTTTCTTTGCTACGAAATAGAGTTTAGATGCAAGTCTTGCTTTGGCCTCACTTTTTAGATTATGAGGACCTGGACTTTAAAAGGATAAGATTAAAAACACTTACAAGATAGAAGATGCATGCTCGTCAAAATAAAGTGCAGCCCTGGCATTCCACATGGCTCTGCGGGTCCCACCGCTGTTCTGGATAGCTGGAAAGGATTAGGCAGCTGGCTGGAATGGATTAGTGTTTCTCCAGGAGCAAGGAGCCTCCACTGACCAGCATGGACTGTGGAACAGGAAGTGATGTCACCAGCATCTGTCATGATTCCAGCACTACCTTGGTCCAATCAGGGCTGCAGTGGTGAAGGCTATGTGCTGGGAGCTGACTGCTCCTTCTATTGGCCTGCTGCCCTCTAGAGGGGGACACAATGTAGAGTGTGGTGCTGGAACTAGAATGACCAGCAGACCAATCAGTAAACAATTTAGGCAAAATTATAGCAAGGGGCAGGTGAAACAGGAGTTAGTCCCGGATTGGCTAAATTTTACCCGATTACACATGTAAATATTTGAAGCATCATTTTATATGAATAGAAAAGCCTATTGAAGAGGTTAACGATGTATGAAGGGCCAGGCAAGAAAAAAAATATATTCAACACTTTAAACACTGATCAGCTTCTTAGTCTAAAGCCATACAGTTTCCTCAAGACCAGATTCACTAAAGTCAGCCTGGTTTGTATATAATTTAAAAACCGCTGTGGTTTATATGGGGTTGTACAGGTGAGAGACGTGGCACTAAGTCTACCTAAAAATGTTGCCCCTACATAGGTATACACTGCTTATGTATTACAATATGCAGCATTTTATTCAGCTCCACTGCAGTTCTAAGATTCAGAAACAGTGGCTCATTCATGTAACGTGCTCAAAGGGTCTGTAGCCATGACATCACCCAGTGGCTTCCATTGCCCCTCTTGTTGGTGCTCCCTCCCATCTCCTGCAGCAGCTGCTCATTGACAGGAAGCCACTGGCTACTGAATACATTCTTTGGTAGCTAAACATGTTGGGTAGAATGACAGGATATATTTCTCAATGGAGTACCATTAGCGCCTTTCATAACAAAACTATGACATTATTGCACAGCGAGTTTGTTCTTTTCCCCTCACCATGGTCCCTTTATGATGGATTGAGGACCTGCCTGAGGGGGTTCATCTGACAGTTATCAGACCTTTGACTTGGGTGAAATGCACGAGGACTGTCCAGGATATCTCTAAGAGGCTGTATTTTTAGTGTTTTAGCACAGAAGGGATCATGTACAATTTCCAACCACCACTTTACCTGTGGATGGACCTTTTACTTTAACCACTTCAGTATAGGGCACCGACATCCTTCCTGCCCAGGACAATTAAGCTTTCAATGCTGTTGTACTTTGAATGACAATTATGCAGTCATGCAACACTGTACCCAAACTAGATTTTGGTCACTCAATTAGAGCACTTTTGGTGGTAGCCCAAAATGTATTCTGCTACATGTTTGTGGACAACTTTAATACATGGATTTGGTATACATCTGAAAATGGATCAATCCTGATGTACTGGTGGCCCATTGTTTGAGGCCTTAAAATGCCAGGACCGTATAATTACACCCCCTCCCCCCAACTGCTTTTTAAAAAAGACAGTCCAAAGTATTTAGTAAGAGGCATGGAGGGCGTTTTAAGTAGACTTGTGATTTTTTTTTAGACATACGCCACCAGTACAGTGTCATAACCGGTGTGATGGTGATCGGGAACAGACTAGTGATTTTCCACTTTTTCCACAATTCCCCCCCCCCCCCCCCCCACACACACACGGAACAGAGCAATAAACAAACTCAATTTAACTTTTTTACACACATGCTGCTTATAGCAGTGAATTACATCATATGCAAGCATTTTACTGAATGAACCAGATTGTCAAAACTAAATCACATGGTACATATTGACCATAGCTAGCAACATGATTGTACACAATGGATGGCATGAAAGCCATCAAATTTTGTTCACCTGTCATGTGACCTATGATAGGTCAGGGCGGTCACGATAGCGGTAGTGAGCCAGTACAATGATCAGTAGACAGACTGACTGATCACGTTGCTGTGCGGCCCAACAAGCAGCACTTCAACAAATGATAGGATATGCAGTCAGAATGGGAAAGCCATCACCTGGCATCAACCTGCTATAGGCCAGGCAGGAAGGTGTTAAATGTCTCAAGTATAAAAATGTCCCACAATTGCAATTATTATGCATGTTGGCTATACACTTAAATTATATAATTTTAGATTGTTTTAGAAGCACAGCAGGTTATGTACAGTATAAACAGGGAGGCCACGGCTTCTGGATCAAGTATCAACTATAAACTATATGCAGCATAGGTAAGGGGGATACATTTTTAAGCAGACCTATTCTTTATTTCCACTTTAAAAATGAATTTAGGAAATTCACATCAGTGTTTGTGGTGGGCCAGTACTAAAATAAAGTACTTAGCTTTAAGGGTTAACAGTAATTTAAAGAAGATGACTAATTTAAAGCAGAGTTCCACCCAAAAGTGGAACTTTCGCTTATCCGATTCCTCCTCCCCCTCCAGTGCCACATTTGGCACCTTACCGGGGAGCGGTTTTCTGTCCGACAGGTACCTTGTCCCCATTTGAGACCGACCACGCCGCGGTGAGGTACGTCAGAAGTTTAGCAGCCCCCCCTCTCTCTGCTGCTAGGCCTGCAAGAGCGCAGTGTTTTGCGCATGTGTGGTAGGGTCCCAGCTGGGAAGCCACAAGGCTTCACTGTCCGATTTCCTTAAAGGCAATGGGGGCAGTGGTAGCAGCACCCGCCAGCCAATAGAAACATTGACTGGGGTGCCGACATAGCTAGATTCTAGGACAGGCAAGTGTCCCAATATTAAGTCATTAAAAGTTATTAAGTCAGCAGCTACAGTATGTGTAGCTGCTGACTTTTGGGGGGGGGGGGGGCACAGCCCAACACTGCTTTAAGCAGTTAATCTATTAACAGTCAACTATTTGGAGCAGCCTGTCCTAGAGAGCAAAAGTGCTGAGAACAGAATGCAGGTGGGGGGTAAAGAAATGTGAATGCTGTAGCAGAATAAAGCAACAAGACTTGGAGATTTTTGCTATGCTTTTATTTAACATTTGAAACATGTAAGGCATACGGCAAAATTAGGCAGAAAAGCATTACACATCATTTAATCAGCATTGGCACAAAACTTTTGTTCACCTCGTACACATAAAAAGCGGGCAATTGTTATAAGACACAAGTGACAACTGATCATAAGGAACACTGATGAAAATGTGTTTTATCGGTTGGTTCAGTTAAAAGGATACTATGTCAGAAAGACTGCATTTATAAATTCAGTGAAAAACCTGAGCTTGACCCTTGAGTTAACAGTATACAGGAAATGCGGCAGGGCTATGACATCGCTTCCTGCTTGTGAGGGAAGCACAAACAGCTACCCCAAGCCCAACTACCAAGGTTCAAATGGTAACTAGCATGAAAATTTTATTTAGTAACTGTAAAAACAAAAAGTTGGGCTATTTTATACTGTAGTAAGTTGCTGAAAGGATATCATCCAGAAAGACTTAAGTAGATTAAAACACAGCAAACATTCTTTGTGAAACATCCCAATACATGGTTCATGGAAAAAACTTTGGTCTAAGGCAGTGATGGTGAACCTTGGCACTCCAGATGCTTTGGAACTACATTTCCCATGATGCTCATGCACTCTGCAGTGTAGTGGAGCATCATGGGAAATGTAGTTCCAAAACATCTGGGGTGCCAAGGTTCGCCATCGCTGGTCTAAGGTCTATTGCCCAAAGTAACTAAATTCTTTCAGAAACTTAATACATGATGCACATAGCCCTATTCTTTGCAATGCATAAGCTAAATGGCCATGTAAAGCATGGTCACCTGACTTATATTTGTCCAATTCAGTACCAATGACATCCAAATCATGGCAACGGACTCCCATCTGGCACAAAGTACAATATCAGCAAATGTCTGCCTATTTGTATGTTAGGGTATAACCCTTCATAAGCTGTTGTATGAAAAGCCATTTTCTCAGCAAGAAAAAAAATTAAAAATGTATACAATAAGCAAGCTTTGGTCTTACAGAAACATGTGCCAGAAAATTTGTCTGAATGCCTGATCGAACAGTCACAGTATATTTTATGACCTCTGACTCAGCATGAAAACCTTTTTATTCTAACAACCCACTTCTAAACAGGGGACAGTGTACAGTGTTTTGCTTCATGGCTATATTAAAAAAAAAAAAAAAAAAAAAAAAAAAAAATGACCAGTTGCAAGAAGCCATACCACTTGCCCAGTTCCTTATGCACACAAAATATTTAATGTAGTATGCAAAGATTTTGTGCAGAATTTATACATTAAACATAGGTTGGACTTGGACGCGTCTTTTCAACCTCACCAACTATGCAACTATATACTAAACTTGTGACATGTCTCAGAGTGCCTAAACCTCCACTGGGATGTGATTTTAAGGCTTCATGCACACAGGATGTTAAAATGCCAGCGCTACAGCAGTGCTAAAAACACATTTGGCTGGTTTTTACATTATTCCGTGCTCAAAAAAAAATAAAAATAAAAAAATAACTCCCTATAACAAACATCAAGCTGCATTTTTTGATGTCTCTCGCTCCTGGAAGCACAGGCTGTCTTTCTACTGCCTCTAAATGCTTACGCCTCCAAAACGCCTGACAGTATGTGTGCGCATGGAGACACAGCCCAACATGGAGGTGCTTTTAGAGGCAGAAAAAACCCCCACAAATGCCCCTACCGGCAGCTGTAATGTCCTGTGTACATGAGCCCTAAGAAGTCAACTTGTTGGCCACAACAGGCATTTATGGGCTTTAGAAAATCTGCAGAAGATGGTTAATCATCAATTACATATTGCCAGAGTTTAATGAAATAGCTTCAAATCGTAATACAAACTAGCCATGATAAAAAAAAAAAAAAAAAAAAAAAAAAAAAGCTGATGACCAATTCAAGGTCAATTCTTCCTACTTACACCATAGTGTATACAAGTAGACCATAGTGCAGTGATGGTGAACCTTGGCACCCCAGATGTTTTGGAACTACATTTCCCATGATGCTCCACTACAATGCAGAGTACATGAGCATCGTGGGAAGTGTAGTTCCAAAACATCTGGGGTGCCAAGGTTCGCCATCACTGCCATAGTGTATACAAGTAGACAGACCATGCAGGTAGGTGCCATCGAGAGCAATATGCTGCTCAATGTTAGATGTTCACTTAACACTTGAGCTCTTTGGCAAAGCTTGTGCTCTAGGTCCACACTTGAAGGCATCTAACTTAGTTCCCAGACACACACATTTCACATTTAGGCATTTAACAAAAACAAATTTTTAACAGTCAGACCTAGCTTCAGTGCTTAAGACCATCTACAAAACTAAATTCTCAAAATACACCAGCATGAAACACTGAATGCTGTCGCCGTCTATACCTTCAAACTAGGCTTCTACACTGCAAAAAAAAAAAAAAAAAATTACCTTTGCCTAACTGGATTGGTGGAAAGCAATGTCACAGCTTTTATAATAAAAAAAAAAAAATTGCCACTTTTCACATTTTGAAGTCAAGCATTAGGTGCAATGCCAGATAGAAAAAACAAGTTGTTTCAGTTTAGCGCAGGCATGAAGGCATCTTATTGTGCACACATACCTGCTCTACCTTCGGATACCAAAATACAGTATAATTATGAATTTACTTGCAGGACCCTAGTATGCTCATCTGTAACTGCCCACACAATTTTAAAACAATGTCAACTGTTTTTATCCCCACAGAGCAGATGGTTTAGAGTAGAGCCTGTGTCAATGGCATCAGCGGGACATTAGTGCGAGATACTTGGCTGTACAGGAATGCAAAACCCATTAACAGGCCCTTTCATTCCAGTCCTTGCCCAATATATTCTTTACCATGCTAGCAATTCTGAAATGCAGACAATTTACAAGACTTGACTATGGCGCACATTTGTCAACAGGACTAACTGATGCATCGGTTTCGCTTCTTAGACTACAGCAGGTCAAAGAGAGCAATCTGCTCATTGTGCTTTATGCTACAATATAAAAATGTTTTTTCCAGGATTGTGGTTTTATACACAATTCTAAAACCAAAAATAGTACAGAAGTTCTCAATTTTAGACAAAACTGTTGAACAGTTATAAAAAGTTATGGAAAAGCAACTTACCCCAAGTAGCAGGAAGCCAAATTTTAGTGATTGCAACAATGAAAAATGGCTCACAAAACCGCTAGCCGGCCTGGCTGCAATTAGAAGCCAATCTAGTTCCTAAAACCTTTAGTAATCTACAAAGCTAAACATGCCAATATTTGTCATCTGCTATCCTAGGATGCTAAGACTTTGCATAAAAAGAATCACAAATGTAACCTTTAGAAAAATTCTGGGACACTAAAGATTACGTTTCAATGAGTGCAACAGACAATGTTTTGCAAGCTAAAAGTAATATACTCTAAATAGTGTAAACGTTTCTACTGAACCAGCTCAGTGTAAACAGTAGGTTAACATTTTTTTACAACTTCAAAAGTTAAGGTGACCATAAACATGAGATAAAGTAGTTTGTGCCTGAACATTAAAACATTATCTAAGGTCTATGGCCAGCATTTAACAAAGTTTGAAATATTTACTTTTAATTGGCACCATAGAAAGTTTGTTGGCACATTGGCATTTGTTGTGTATTGGATTGTAAACATGTGGTAGTGGTCCAGCTAAAGAGATCCTAAAAAATCCAGGTGGTTAATGAAAGCACTCCAATAAGGCAACCAGTGAGCATCAAGACCTTCTTCTTTTAAGCCTTTAGACACAAAGAAATTAGAAAGGCTTTCCTGGTTTGGCACAAAGTGATAGAGGTTAAACTTTTTTTGCACCCACCACATGGTTATATAAAAACTCTCGGAATATCAAAATGTTCATGACTGAGGCAACAGGTTAGCATAACAAAATTCTGTGTTAAACAAAATTTGACAAATGTACAGATCAAAGCAGGCCAGTGAAGTTAAGATAACATGCACACATTGTGCGAGATATCCATGTTTACATCAGCTGAAACATCTCCAAAAAGCTTGGGACTAACTTTAAGTTTGCTTGGGCTCATTAGCAGCACAGCTCCTGGGGCTGAGCCGGTACTGTTTTACACATTAGAGGCTTGTAAACTTTAGCACTGTTCATAGATAAATGGCAATCGGAAATTTTGACTTTAGAGCATATGTTAAAAAAACCAACATTAACCTGTAGAAAAGTTAAATGTTTAAAGGACACACTTCAACATGTGCAACAGGATCACCTCAATGTTTAATGCAGAGGCCAAGAAGCACTAGTTTGATAAGCTCCTTAAGTGTGCTTCTTTAAAGTGTGCAGATTTAACAATTTTGTTTTCAACTCAGCAGTTCTTTACCTTTTTCTGACAATTGACTAGCGTTGGTCAATTAGGACCCAGCGTTGCATTTAAATATGGAATTTCTAGGCATATGTAGCCTTGACCTCCAGTTTTAGACAGACCTTGAATTTTTTTTTTACTGGAAAGCCATTTGCAATATGCACCCATTCCCAACATCCCACCCCTGCATATGGGGGAGGGGTTGTAGAGACCACGTAGATGCAGTTCATGCTGTCCTTCCCAACAAAGATATCTCCACATCAA
Organism: Lithobates pipiens; assembly: GCF_037356315.1. NCBI lineage: Eukaryota > Metazoa > Chordata > Amphibia > Anura > Ranidae > Lithobates > Lithobates pipiens. The sequence continues at coordinate 102,354,790 of NW_027507789.1, forward strand.
CCAAATAAGGTGTGGTTACAGGCAAGTTCATCAGGATGCACATCAGCTCTGCATAAGTATATGTATGGGTTAGATCAGCCAGTGCTAAAGCATTTGCTAGAACAGTGTAAAGCAGAACCTTTGGCAAATATTACAAAAAGTATCCTTTGGTTATGGATGTCAAGTTTATAACTGCATTTACTGTCAAAATATGGCTTCCAGGGCTAGTTTTTCAAAATGACTGAAAAACATGAATACGGCAGCCGCTAAAAGCATTTCTGTGCAACCATTTGTCCAGTGAGGCTCACCCAGCCACTGAGGTGCAAAGGATACTTCAGGTTATCCATTGACTTTCAGTCATTGAACAACTCCCAACTTTGAATATCAAAAAACATTTCAAATGCTGTATCTTTAACATGAGCTGGTCAGGTACCACCATTAGAGCCACTATCTGTTTATTTTTTTTTTAAACATGTGCTATTCAGACACACATAGTAGGCAACACAAATGCTAAATGCCAGACAACTACCAATGTATGCTACAGGAAAGCACAGAACTTTTCCCCTACGGGTCAACTCTTAAAACAGATGCTTTACATTTTTGGTAGATGCTAGAGGTAAAAAAATCTGAACTTTTAAGTCAGAGACCAAAATTTCTGCACTCACGATTCTGGTTCTCCACCCCTGCTGTAGGGCCCTCCCTTCCTGTTGGTATTTATATTGATACTAAACGCAACAGTAGAACACAGGGCATGCAAATGTAGGCAGGAACACCCAGAAGTCTCACGAAGGGTGGAAAAGAATCAGATGTTAGGGAGAGATAGCTTCAATGTCTTTGTCAAAAAGCCAACTCTGCCAAGACAGTCAAAACCTTGAATATACAAAAAGGTTAAAGCCCCACCAGCCAGCTCTTTCTCGTTTGTGCACCCATTAGGGAGATTTCCCAGTCAGGAAATAAAGTGATAGATTAGGAAATCTACCCAAGGGGGAAACAATTCCGGTTTTAACCCAGTGTACTGAGCAAAGTATTTATGCTGTGCCTTTCCAGATTAATCTGCCGTCCACCACCCCTTGCCCAACAGGCACAGGGTCATAAATTTGGACCAATCTCCACATCGAGGGCACAGAGACCTGACAGAATTGGCTCTTCATTCTAATTTTCTTCTTTAATGGCTGAGGTTAGGTTTTATACACTGCTTTTGGGAGCATCATATTAAGAATGTGTGAGTTGTTTGACAAGCATCGCTGTTAATTAATCTACTTAGACACCATTTATGAAAGATTGTGGCACAAAACTGACCATATGTAAAATATTACAAAACAGCAAAGAAAAATGTAATGGAAATACAAAGTACATTTATTAACAAAACATCAGAAACCAGTTTGTAGGAATAGTTGAGCATTAACATTATGAACAATCTTCAATGTGCCCGATGATGGAAACAGACATTTTATTTGCCCCCAGCAAGACTGCAGCCCAATATTTGGAATGTTATTGTGTAAAGATCAAAAGGGAGTACAATGAAAAATCACCTGTTTCCGTAAAGCAAAAACTACAGCACTAAAACCAATTCCCGACAGTTTGGCTTTAGAGACTTTAAAGTGAGATTTCTCAACATGTAAAATATCCCTAGGTGCATGGTAAGGGTGTTGAAAGTATAACCCACTCACACCCAAATGCTCTTAATGGCAAGTGAGCAGGTATATAGACATTTTACAGGAGGGCTCAGACATTCTTCCCCAAACACACACAATAGGACAGTTTTCACAATCTGCAGGACTCTGCTCTTGCATCTCATCCCTTTAATTCTCTTCATTTTTTGCCTCCTCTTTTGGCACTTCAGGCATCAGGATTACTTTGCCAACATTTTTCTTCTCTTGCATCTGTCTCATGGCATCACCCACCTGCAAACAAACCACAAAGATTTAGTTAAAAAAAAAAATTCACTTCACGAAAGTGCTGAAGGTCAAAAACACTCTAGTGGCTGCAGCATTGGTCTGATGTTGCAACTGTCCTCTGCAGGCTCCAAGACTAGGAGCAGAGGGATCACAAGACTCCTGATCACTCATTTATCCAATTTTCACTGAGCAGAGTGGCAAATGTCAGGCACCAATTCTCTGCCTCTGAAGCACCAGACTGGAGGGGCAGGAGTGCCTGGCTCAGGAGTAATGAGAGCCTAAGCCAGCTGCTGCTTTGGCATCTGGATGGATCCCAACATTGTACAGATAAATCAGCCAGCATTATCACACTGTCAGCTGAATCTGGATTATAGGAGTTCAAAAATAAGTGCAGTCCTGTGACCCAGAAGTATGGGGGGGGGGGGGGGGGGGGGGGGAAGAGTAACACTGACCATGTCACCAACTTGCAGGTAAAGCACATAGATTGTAAACACTTGTTCAGTGTATTGCTTACCATAAAAAAAAAAAAAAAGTTTCTAAATTGAATTATGCCTATGAACTTGCTGGAGAATTGATTAGCATGCCCCCTCACTTCCTTTTATGTCGCATCCCTCTTGTCCGAGTAGCTTTGGCTTAGCATCTCTGCCTTTCACCTACCCACATTACTATATGTAGCTGCCCGTTGGAGGAGCAAAGAGGAATAAAATAAAGAGTCAAGTATTAACCACTTAAGGACCGCCGCATGCCAATGTACGTCATCAGAATGGCATGTACAGGCACAAGCACGTACATATACGTGCTTGCCTTCCAGCAGGTGGGGGGTCCGATCGGACCCCCTCCCGCTGGATGCAGCGGTCTGTTTCGCTTCAGGAGCGATCCGGGATGAGGGGATGGCCGTTGGTTTCTGGCCATCCCCTCTCGATCGCTCCTGGCGAATGAGAAGCTTCCTCCCGCTGTGTATAGTAAACACAGGCAGAAAGTGATGTCATTCTCCTCAGGGCGGTCTTTTTGACCGGACTACGAGGAGAACAATGAAAGTAAGTGCACCAAACACTACACTAACATGTAGGTACACATAGGCACACAAACCCCCCCTCCCCGATCGCCCCCCCCTCCCAGTCAGTGTCACTGATTGCAGTGATCATATATTTACTGATCACTGCATTCAGTGTCAGTTGTGACAGTAAAAACTGTCAGGGCAGTTCGTGTTAGGTCCAGGGTAGCCCCCTACCACCCCCATAAAGGTTTAACCCCCTGATTGCCCCTAGAGTTAACCCTTTCACCCCCTTTTGCCAGTGTCACTAAGCAATCGTTTTTCTGATCGCTGCATTCATGTCACTGGTGCCGCTAAGTAGCTATTTTAGGTTCACCGCCAGGTTTTTATAGCGCTAGGTACCCCCATATACTACCCAATAATGGTTTTAACCCCCTGATTACCCCTAGTTAACCCTTTCACCAGTGATCACCGTATAAGTGTCACTGGTGACGCTGGTAAGTTAGTTTGCTTTTTATAGCATCAGGGCACCCACCATTTATTACCCAATAAAGGTTTAACCCCCTGATCACCCGGCGGGTGATATCAATTAGGTTTTAGGGTCAGGGTCTGCGTCGCCCCAGGCAGCACTAGGTTAGTGCCAGTACCGCTAACACCCATGCGCAAAGCATACACCTCCCCGTAGTGGTATAGAATCTGAACAGATCAATATCTGATCTATACTAGCGTCCCCAGCAGTTTAGGGTTCCAAAAAACGCAGTTAGCAGGATCAGCCCAGATAACTGTTAGCACCTGCGTTTTGCCCCTCCGCCCAGCCCACCCAAGTGCAGTATCGATCGATCACTGTCACTTACAAAACACTAAACACATAACTGCAGCGTTCGCAGAGTCAGGCCTGATGCGTGCGATCGCTAACAGTTTTTTTGGTAGAGTTTTTTTATTTAAATCCGGAAGGCAGTGCTTGGTTTTCGGGGTCCCGTACGTGGCTAGGCTCCCAAAAAGTCCCCCCACGTGGTATCCCCGTACTCGGGAGAAGCAGCAGAATTTATTTTGGGGTGTAATTTCACTTATGCCCATAGCATGTGTAAGCAATCATCATTTAGTGAAAGACAAAAGGAGTGAAACTTGCGCTTGGTAAAAAAATAGTTGATATGGGAAAAATCAATTAAGAAAATAGCAGCTGAGCACAAAAAACCAGATACTAGGTCCAACTAACAGAAATGTGGAAAACAGTGCAGCGCTTAATGTGTAACACGTGACTGAATGTAGTGAAACAATAAATCAGGAGAAAAACTTTCAAAGATAATGTTTCCAAAAAGTAAAACATCAATGATAAACAATACACATGTGCATATTGTGCAATAAACAAAAAATGGGTTATTGAACCAAAAAAAAGGGGTCAAAAAAACACTTTTAGAAGGACAAAAAATAATTATTTAAACTACAGCTTAGTGCTGTGAAGCACAAACTTGTGATTAAGTGAAAAAAACAAACAACAAAATTGAAAAACAAATCAAAACAAATCCCATGCTTTGGATAAATGAAGTGATTTACAAGGCCCCATAAATGTGAAGATATAAGTTCATTAGATGGAACGTGAATGGAACTTTATAGTTGAACGTGAATGAAGCTTTAAAATTGGTCCCAGGTATCACTGGTATAGGTGCTTGACCACGTAAATTCTTTCACTCTACAGTTTAAGTAAGTAGTAAAGGCTTACCAGAGCCACCTTTAGTGTGCGCAAATACGAACTCCCCAAGTGTTGGGATCGGACAAGATCGTTCCTCCGACACTGCTCGTGTGAATGGATGACTCGAATCACCTTTCCGGATAGGAAGGTAAAGATTGACCCACACCTTCGGGTGTTCCTTGAGCGTCGTCCGTTCCGGTCCGTTCGAAAAATGTTGGCGTGTCACCAAATGGATGAAAAAGGAAAAAAGCGCCCAATCGTGTGATAAAGTCTAAAACATATGTACTTTATTTTCCAACCAAATAGGCGTTGAAAGATACAAATGACTCAATGGAGTCGTATAAAATTGAACGAAAAAAATTGCTAGCAAAAATATAAAATAAAGCGGATAAAATTAGCACGAGGTGTAGACGTATCTACCCGACGATCGTTTCGTCACAGATTGACGTCATCAGGGGTACGCCCACACCCTCGTGCTTAAGGTTTAAATAGCCTATGGGTGAGGTAGGGAGCCCTGCCATAGGTGCAGACCAAAACGTCAGTGCTTAATGGGATTAACCCACAAATGACCCTTCCCTTCGGAATGGTTACCACACATTCCGTATATAGAAACATGGAAAGGAGGAAAAAAAGGGGAAAAATGGTCAACGACCAGTTAATTCAAATGAAATTTGAGTACCATCATAACTAAATGGTGGGACTCAAATATACAATAGACTAGTAGAAGTGACCACTGAAAAAAGCAAACAATGAGTTCTATGATAAATCACCTTTGTTTGACAGATGGCCAAATACAATAATGGTGGCTGTCTCACTGTGTGTATGTCCCAAAAAGGGTAACTTGGTTCAAAAAATACACGAAATGTATATGCACGCAACACATACGTATAGACCACCATAAAAAGAGAGAGAGGAGAATAACCATAATATTGAGGCGGGGACCTAAACAGCATCAGCCGCCCACCATCACCCTTAGTCCAATTAAAGAAATACATGGATGAGACATAACCAACAGGTTTAGAAAGAACATTACAATCACTCTATTATCATAAATATAGTTTACATAAAAAATCATATAAACTACCTAGCAAACATTGCTACAAAAATACAAATAATAGTAGTGAAAATGGTGTATGAGACCCAGACTGAATACAAAATCAGTACAAGAAAAGGAAAAAGGGAATATTAAATCAACTGTTGTTAATAAAACAATTAATATCCCACTCGACGTTGAGCCCCCCAGGGATATGTGTCCCTAATTTGTGGATCCAGTTTGTTTCTGCCCTGGAAATAGTGCGCTTAGCGTTACTGCCGCGCCAATGTGGGGTATATTTTTCTAAGGCCAGAAAGGTGGTACCTCTTGGGTCCCGATTATGTTTAAGATCGTAATGTTTACTAACGTTATGTTTGTCAAATCCTTTACAAATGTTAGTGATATGTTCCCCCAGGCGTACATGTAACATGCGTACTGTGCGTCCCACATACTCCAAACCACATGGACATCCAAGTAAGTACACAACGCACTTAGTGGTGCATGTGATGAATGTTCGTATGGGGTATGTAAGTCCATTGCTAGACGAGGTGAACTCAGTAAATCTCCTACCTCGTAGAGCATTTAGCCTACAAGCTCTACATTTCCCACAGGGGTAGAAGCCCTTCAAATCACCAAAAAAAGTGGGTCTAGTTGGGGGGTCCGGGACATTTGGAGCAATCATATTTCGCAAGTTAGTTGCACCCCTAAAGATCACATTTGGTCTTTCAGGAAGTTCGGGGCCCAAGATTCGGTCATTTTTGATGACCGACCAATGTTTCTGTAAAATTCTTTTCACAGCCCAATGCTGGCTGGAAAACGTTGTAAGTAAAGAAACTCCATAGTTGTCCATGTTATCAATCCTGGGTGGTCTCTCAGCTAACAATGTTTGACGTTCCCTACTGTTGACCTCCATTATAATGGAGTCAAGGGACTCACTGTTGTAACCTTTAGCTAGGAATCTCTCTTTTAAGATTAGTGCCTCCTTAAGAAAATCATCATTAAAAGTGCAATTGCGTTTTAAGCGAAGAAACTGGCCCTTGGGGACCGCTGAGAGCCATGACCTATGATGGCAGGAGTCAAGTGGAATGTAGCTATTCCTGTCAGTTTTCTTGAAAAACGTTGTGGTAGTTATATTATTATCCCGGATGGAAATATTCAAATCCAAAAATTGGATATTAATGGAAAAGAATTTTACAGAAACATTGGTCGGTCATCAAAAATGACCGAATCTTGGGCCCCGAACTTCCTGAAAGACCAAATGTGATCTTTAGGGGTGCAACTAACTTGCGAAATATGATTGCTCCAAATGTCCCGGACCCCCCAACTAGACCCACTTTTTTTGGTGATTTGAAGGGCTTCTACCCCTGTGGGAAATGTAGAGCTTGTAGGCTAAATGCTCTACGAGGTAGGAGATTTACTGAGTTCACCTCGTCTAGCAATGGACTTACATACCCCATACGAACATTCATCACATGCACCACTAAGTGCGTTGTGTACTTAGATGTCCATGTGGTTTGGAGTATGTGGGACGCACAGTACGCATGTTACATGTACGCCTGGGGGAACATATCACTAACATTTGTAAAGGATTTGACAAACATAACGTTAGTAAACATTACGATCTTAAACATAATTGGGACCCAAGAGGTACCACCTTTCTGGCCTTAGAAAAATATACCCCACATTGGCGCGGCAGTAACGCTAAGCGCACTATTTCCAGGGCAGAAACAAACTGGATCCACAAATTAGGGACACATATCCCTGGGGGGCTCAACGTCGAGTGGGATATTAATTGTTTTATTAACAACAGTTGATTTAATATTCCCTTTTTCCTTTTCTTGTACTGATTTTGTATTCAGTCTGGGTCTCGTACACCATTTTCACTACTATTATTTGTATTTTTGTAGCAATGTTTGCTAGGTAGTTTATATGATTTTTTATGTAAACTATATTTATGATAATAGAGTGATTGTAATGTTCTTTCTAAACCTGTTGGTTATGTCTCATCCATGTATTTCTTTAATTGGACTAAGGGTGATGGTGGGCGGCTGATGCTGTTTAGGCCCCCGCCTCAATATTATGGTTATTCTCCTCTCTCTCTTTTTATGGTGGTCTATACGTATGTGTTGCGTGCATATACATTTCGTGTATTTTTTGAACCAAGTTACCCTTTTTGGGACATACACACAGTGAGACAGCCACCATTATTGTATTTGGCCATCTGTCAAACAAAGGTGATTTATCATAGAACTCATTGTTTGCTTTTTTCAGTGGTCACTTCTACTAGTCTATTGTATATTTGAGTCCCACCATTTAGTTATGATGGTACTCAAATTTCATTTGAATTAACTGGTCGTTGACCATTTTTCCCCTTTTTTTCCTCCTTTCCATGTTTCTATATACGGAATGTGTGGTAACCATTCCGAAGGGAAGGGTCATTTGTGGGTTAATCCCATTAAGCACGGACGTTTTGGTCTGCACCTATGGCAGGGCTCCCTACCTCACCCATAGGCTATTTAAACCTTAAGCACGAGGGTGTGGGCGTACCCCTGATGACGTCAATCTGTGACGAAACGATCGTCGGGTAGATACGTCTACACCTCGTGCTAATTTTATCCGCTTTATTTTATATTTTTGCTAGCAATTTTTTTCGTTCAATTTTATACGACTCCATTGAGTCATTTGTATCTTTCAACGCCTATTTGGTTGGAAAATAAAGTACATATGTTTTAGACTTTATCACACGATTGGGCGCTTTTTTCCTTTTTCATCCATTTGGTGACACGCCAACATTTTTCGAACGGAACGGACGACGCTCAAGGAACACCCGAAGGTGTGGGTCAATCTTTACCTTCCTATCCGGAAAGGTGATTCGAGTCATCCATTCACACGAGCAGTGTCGGAGGAACGATCTTGTCCGATCCCAACACTTGGGGAGTTCGTATTTGCGCACACTAAAGGTGGCTCTGGTAAGCCTTTACTACTTACTTAAACTGTAGAGTGAAAGAATTTACGTGGTCAAGCACCTATACCAGTGATACCTGGGACCAATTTTAAAGCTTCATTCACGTTCAACTATAAAGTTCCATTCACGTTCCATCTAATGAACTTATATCTTCACATTTATGGGGCCTTGTAAATCACTTCATTTATCCAAAGCATGGGATTTGTTTTGATTTGTTTTTCAATTTTGTTGTTTGTTTTTTTCACTTAATCACAAGTTTGTGCTTCACAGCACTAAGCTGTAGTTTAAATAATTATTTTTTGTCCTTCTAAAAGTGTTTTTTTGACCCCTTTTTTTTGGTTCAATAACCCATTTTTTGTTTATTGCACAATATGCACATGTGTATTGTTTATCATTGATGTTTTACTTTTTGGAAACATTATCTTTGAAAATTATCATTTAGTGACAACTTTGTGCAAAAAAAAACAAATTGTAATAATCCTGCAACTTGTGGTAAAAAAAAAAAAAAAATTTTATGGACTTAACATGCCTCAGTAAATAGCTTGGGGTGTCTACTTTCCAAAATGGGGTAATTTGGGGGGGGGGGGGGGGGTTTGTGCTATTTTGGCATTTTATGGCTTTCGAAACTGATAGTGAGGAATGAAATCAAAAATTTGCACCCTTAGAAACCCTGAAGGCAGTGATTGCTTTTCGGGGTGCCGTACGTGGCTAGACTCCCAAAAAGTCCCACATATGTGGTATCCCCATACTCAGAAGCAGCAGAATATATTTTGGGGTGCAATTCCAATTACATATAACTATGGCATGTGTGAGCAATATATCATTTAATGACAACTTTGTAATTTTTTTTGTGTCATTATTCAATCACTTGGGACAAAAAAAAAAAAAAAAAATTCAGTGGGCTCAACACGCCCCTCAGCAATTTCCTTGGGGTGTCTACTTTCCAAAATGGGGTCATTTTGGGGGGGGGGGGGTTGTACTGCCCTGCCATTTTAGCACCTCAAGAAATGAGATAGGCAGTCATAAATTAAAAGCTGTGTAAATTCCAGAAAATGTACTTTAGTTTGTTGACTTTTTTTTACTAAAGACATGTGGCTGAATAAATTTTGCCCTAAATGTATGACTAAAATTAAGTTTATTCGATTTTTTTTTATAACAAAAAGTAGAAAATATTTTTTTTTTTCCAAAATTTTCGGTCTTTTTCCATTTATATCGCAAAAAATAAAATCGCAGAGGCAATCAAATACCATCAAAAGAAAGCTCTATTTGTGGGAAGAAAAGGACACAAAAATTGCGTTTGGGTACAACATTGCATTACCGCACAATTACCAGTTAAAGCAGTGCGAAATTGTAAATGGAGGGAAGCTGTATGAACTGGAATGGAGTACAGGGAATTGCCAGAGCATCCCATGCCAGCATTAAGAGGATCCTTGGTACTATTAAGAGGGTCCCAGGCTTTAGAGCTAGTTTATGGATTTGCTTCCAGAATGTTGAAAGTTACCTTTGTTTTTTTGGTTAACCATGTACCAAGGGATTGAACATTCCTCTGCAGCCTGTGAGGCTGGCCATCAGTCATGGGTGTGGAAGAGAAAGCCTTCCCTACTACCGTTGGTTTGGAAACACCAAGCTAGGGAACCTTGCTTGGTTTGTGGGGAACAGGGAGGTCAAGAGTATGCTCATTCCAGGCCAACAAGAGGTTTGTGTTGGAAAGGCTTTGAAAGGAAGAAAAGTAAGTACTGTCCACAAAAATTTGCACCAACATTAATTTTAAGGACAAAAGGTTTCAGGGTATGTCCCTTTTAAAGTACTGCTTGGACCTTTATGAAGGGGGACATACCCTAGAACCATGTCCTGAAAAATTGTATGTTAGTCCTTTTGTACATCTGAGTGCAGTAGCTAGGCCAAAAATGGCAGTACAACAATGTTAATGCTTCCTGCACTTCACAGTAGGAGACAGCAGTGGCAGGTAAAGTTACATATTTATATAAGCATCTCGGATGCCTACAGATTCCAGGTATTCTTGTCTCAGAAGCAAACCATTATGAATTCCATGTAAAACTTTTGAAAGGGTGAGGTATTTTAGGTCCAGGATAGGACAAATACTCCCACTGGGTTTTGGCACTGAACAGGTTTGAAATAGAACTTTGAACCCGTTCCCTGGAAAAGAGAGATTGTTCAGGGCAGTTTGCAAATCTGACTGCCCTGGAGAAGGTTTCAGTTGGTTTGAGAGAAGACAATGAAGGGATAAAGATTTGAACCATTTGGGCCCCTTTAAAGCCACCAAGTAAACCCACAAGTCTGACCCAAAGAAAGGCAAACAGATGCCACCACCCCCAGACACTTCAGAGTGAGGTTTTCTGGTTGACTTGGTAGGTTGTGTTCAAATCTTGCAGAGAAAGGATGGACATTTGGATTCAAAGATTAAGCTTGAGGAGTGCAATTGGGCTCCGAGGTAGAAAAGCCTTGAAGGGGGTTTGTAAATTTGTTGCAAAAAGTATACCCCTTCTGCCTGTGACATATGATGAACATCTGAGCCATTTGACAAATTCAATAGGACGCGAGACAACGCAGCTTCAACTGACCAGGCTTTTAGTGAGGAGAGTCTACCAATATGGACAGAAATTAGAGCAATTCTGGAGAGGTCACAACTTGTTCTAGGGCATCAACACAAGATTGCCAAGTCTGCAAATGCGTCAAGGTTTGCTCGTAGATGACAGAATCCTGCTTGGTTGTCCATTGCCCTTTGATGGTCGAAAAGCCACTAAAGGCAGAATTTTCAGCATCTATGCCAAATAGGCTGCTTGTTGCATGTCCAACAGAGCTAGACCTAAAATTAGATGCAGAGACCATTGCTTGTCCTGCACTGGTCAAGGGAAGTTGCGTTACTGAGCGGCTTACGCTTGTATCCATCTTCACTCCTCACTGTCACAGCACTTCTTCAAATATTCCCTGTATTTCAATGGTAAAATGTATTAGCTCAAGACTCCAAGTAACTTACAAGCAAAGCTACAAAGTACACCTCCAATCAGCCTTAAAATACGAAAACATTAGGATGACATTTTAGATTGTGCAATTACATTTAACATTAAGATATAGAATGGCTTTCATAAGTGTTGAATTCTAAACCTTATGCTTTTTTTTTTTTTTTTAGAGCCAAGTATAAGCAGTTCTTCACAAACTCAACTGCTTCTGGAAGAATCTGTGTGGAATCAGCCAGCATTCCCATTAAAATGAGGAAAGTGTCCCTGTAGACAAGACATCTGGAGAATGACTTCCAGATGTCTGTACAGAGGAAAGCAATAAAGATAATTCAAGAGATCCAAGTAGGAGCAGACTTTTTGAACATTTCCAAAAGCACCACAATACTGACATGTTAAGATCTGCATGCAGTGTGCTTAAGCCATGACACAGATTGTGCCATTTACCTCAAGGTACTACCTAAAGAGCAGCTAGGTCCATCAGTACTACAGATCCAAATAAAAGTGACTTCTAAAAGTAATTGCATGGTTACATTTACATTAGAACAAAAATAAAAATTGCACACGCACGTATACTGCAAAGCTGATCTATATTTACTTCCTTCAGCCAAAATTGTTTGGTTCTGTTTTTACTATGAAAGATGGCAAACAATCTTGTAGGTGCGTCTATTGAATCATTTACCATCGAGGGGGACCAGGAGTGTTTCACAACAGAACAATAATACAGGGATTAAAATGAGTCTGGTTCAGCAGGGACTTGCCAAATTTTGATCTGTGTATGGGCAGGGAGGTAGAGCGACACAGGGATAGGGACAATTGTAGACACTCAGGTTGAACTGGATGGACTGGTGTCTTTATTCAACCTTACTATGCAAATATGTAACTATGTAACCAAGCCAAGCAGTGTATTCCGATGGTGGAGATGTCTCTTCACTGTCACAAAATAGCTTAGAGGGGGAGAAGCCTCCTCAAATCTACATCAGGTGTATGGATGGGGAAAAAACGAATCAACCCCCCAACCCAGATTGAGGGCCCAAGGAAGCACAGGGTGCTGTAAGCAGAGCCTAATTACACCTTGAATAAAAAAGGTTAAGATATACAAATGGAGCAGCGAGAAAAAAAAAAAAAAATCCAAGACATTAATCACGTAATTCTGTCGTAGCAGGAAACTTATAGGGGGAAGACACCACGTAGTGAAAACAGCTTTTATGTGTGACCAATCCTTTCACCAGTAGTAGTGAACTTACCAGCTGGGATGGACCGCTGAGTACTCAGATGGTCAAACATGCAGATTCACACCCATGGTGTACAGGACCCTCCCATTTATGGATAGGAAAATCTTCAGTTCCAATCTGCCAGCATTTAGATGTGACCAACTTAAGATTTATGCCCAACGCTTTCACTCAAGGCGTAAATAGGCAGAGATACTCCAGAAAAAACCTCAGCCAGAGGATTATATACGTTTCCTGCTGTTACAGAATTATATGCGATTAATGTCTTGGACTTTTTGCGCTGCGCCATTTGTATATCTTAATGTGTTGGAGGTGTTGTGCATTGCTCCTTTGGGTGTTCAGCTTGCAAATTTTTTTTTTAGTTTTCTTTGGTATATGTGAGCGCTGATTGTTTTTCTCCATTTAAATACTTAAAGGTTGCCAAGGCACAGCAATGGCACAAGTTTGGGAAAGAAAACCTGAAACAAGAGGATAAGAGGCCACAGACTTGTGCATCACCAATGGTAAATTTTTATTAAAAGCTATAACAGCAATCATACTCAAATGAGCATGTAAAATAGGCTTATCAGTAGGAGACACTGTTCTAGCTTTTAATATAATTTACCATTGGCAATGCACAAGGTCGGTGTGCCCCTCAGTCCTCTTAAGAATACCCACTGTTCTGAGGGCAGCAAGACTGCAGGCACTATTTGACTTGGAGAGTTGGCTTGCCCACTTATAGACTAAGCACTCAAGCGCAGGAGATTGGCTGCACTCAAGGGCAGGTTTTGGCCTTAAATTGGAATAGCACCTACTTTTGTTACATGTAACCATTCACATAGCATAAATAATTTAAAAGTGGTCTTTGATGCTCCATTCTGGACCATCCAGTAAGGAAAAATCCTACACGGTTCTTTGTTTATGAGGGGGCAGGGCAGCTGTGTTGCCATAATTAACCAGGTCTGTACTGTGCAGGCAGTTCTTTAACACTGTTGTAACAATGTGTTAAAGGTTTAGCGGTTAGGCTTCTTGCATTGCAAGGACAGACTGACATGAATTAAAAAAAAAAAAAAAAAAAAAAAAGTTTAGGCAGGCTGTGTAAATGGAACTATAGTTGGGTTCACAATTGCAGGAATGCCAGAATTAGTCACTGGGATTGAAATGCCTGTGTTCACATTGGGAAAAGGATTTTCAGGTACGACTAGATATTTGACAGACTTAAGAGACCCCTCTGCCTTCAAAAGCCATGCCGTTAAGTGGTTGAGAAGCAAGATTGAGAGCTCTGAGACAACAGATCTTGTCTGGAGGGTCTTAAACTAGATTTACCCTGTTGAGACAAGGCCAGGGGTCACGCGATAGAAGTCCGTATGTGTACCAGGATCTTCTGAGCCATGCCCATCTGGCAAGCTTTAAGAGTGAATGACTTTGCACCCCCTTGGCAATCGGATTTATGCCACAGCATTGACTGTACCTTGATTGGGTGGCCTTGCAGAAGGGGGGCACACTTTGGCTCTCAATCACTGGACACTCACATGAGCTCCAGAATGTTGAGATTTGCCTCTTCCAATGACTATTTCCTTGAGGGATTGAACATTCCTCTCCAGCCTGAAAGACTGACCTTTGTTGTTCTGACTTTCTGGTAATATGGAATTTCCCAATCTAAGAAATTCCTTGCTTGGCTGAACAGGAGCATCAGCATGAAGAACCTTCAAAGGAGTCTTCTCACCAAGCAGGTGGTTAATCTGGTTAATGTGGAAGGGTAAGTCAGGAGTTACTGTAGAGGGCTCATGGGGGGGGGGGGGGGGGGGGTGTCAGGGGAGGAATTTTGCTGCAGCCAAGCTTGTTGGTTGACATGCCACCACCGTGGCGTTTTCTGACTGGATCCTGACCAGACACTCCTGTAGCCTCCTGGGCCATGTGGAGAGGCACAGTCCAATCGCCCGAAGCTCGAGCACATAGATTGTCAGTTGGGGATTCTTCCTGTGATCAGAGGCCCTGGGCTGACCATATGCCCAAAATGCCACCCAATCCAGTCAGGCTGGTGTCTGTTTTTCCTCTCCATTGGACGGTGATCAAAACCGGACCGAAGGGCCAGAGACCTCAGCCACTAGATTAGGGAATCCCTGACTAACCAGCTCACCCAAATGTGACAATCCAGGGATAATGGAGATTTGTTCAATTTCGACAATCTTTTTTGCAGGACTCGAGTGTGAAATTGAACGCATGACACCGATTCAAAAGTGGCTACTGAGGCCCAGAACTCGCATGCAGAAGCGCAGCGACCTGCGGTTCATCAACTTCCCCGCAGCTTGAAGAGTCTGCAGCTTGTCTGAAGGGAGAAAAACCTCTTACTTCTGAGGAGTCCAACAGTAAGCCCAGGTCCTCCAGGTGTTGTCGGCACTAACCCCAACTTCTTTAGGTTCAGCACCCAACCAAACTCCCAGAGAGTCTGTATGGTGATCGCTACATCCTCCCTTAATTCTGAGGTGGAAGCTGCTCTCAGAAGGTAGTCTAAGTAACCAACCATTGCGATCCAATGTTGTCTTGGAGCCAACTCTTTGGTAAAGACTTGGGTGCTGACGCCAGGCCAAAAAGGGAGAGCCACAAACTGTTAGTGCTCTTCCGACTGCAAATTGCAGAAACCCGAGGCATATGGGTACATGCAAGTACACGTCCTTTATATCCAAGGATGCCGGGAAGTCCCCCTGATGGGAGTGCAGCTTCCACAGAGCAAGCTAATTCCATCCTGAACCTTTACACTTTCAAAGCTGTTGAGGGCCTTCAAGTCCAGGATTGGATGTACCCCTTCCTTTTTGGGGACTACAAAGATTGCAGTAGAATCCCCAAAACCTTTCCAGCATCGGTACAGGTACTATTGCCCCACGCAGCAGGTCCTGTACTGCCCCGAATAGGGCTTCCTGAAGTAGAGGTAGGTTGGAGGAAAAAAAACTAAAAATCTGTTGGGTGGACAAGAAAAAAAAAAACTCTTGTATCCCAATTAAACCAGTTTGCAGACCCATTGTTTGGACAGTAGGGAGGTCCATGAGCTGTAAACTCCCGAAGGCGACCCTCCCACCTGAGAGTTGGGCAGGGGCAAACCTTCATGCGGTAACATTTTTGCTCGCAGATTTGTTTGGCTTGCAAGAGACACTTCTTCAGCAGGTGCCTTGTCAGACTGAGAATGTTTACCTACCAAACCAGGCGGGCGAAAAAGCAGTTTCTGAACAGAAAAAGAGGGCCCTTGCCTACGGTGTGGTTCCTTACCCTTCCTGGACTGTGGGAGCAATGTGCTCTTCCCACCGGTAACATTTTTAATAAGGTCATCCAGTGAAGCTCCAAATAGCCTCTCACCTTGGAAGGGCAAATCAGCCAGTGTTTTTTTTAAATGCCTGGTCCGCAGACCAGCCAAATCAGGCGCCGTAGCAAGGAGACCGTATCCAGGGCCGCATCAGACATACTTAAGGCCATGCACTAGCTGATCTGCTAGTTCTATGCAGACCGGGGAAGACTGTTTCCCCAATTCACGGTGCAATAACTTTGCCCATTCAGTAAGTGTCTGCGACACCAAGGCCATGGCCAGCACAGGTCACAACACCGATCCCACCACTGTAAACAGACCATGCCACCACGTCGGCAGGAGTCCGCGTCGGCAGGATAGTGGTTACTTTATTTAACCTGAATACTGGGAAGGGTCGGTGTCAACTGGAGGAGACTCCCATATTTTTCAGGAGGCTCTCCTCAAAAGGGGTAACGTACTGCCATTCTTGGGACTGAAAAAGGCACGTTGCGGCCTTCCCCATTCCTTGAAGATCAATTTATCAAAATAAGTCAAATACGGAAACCCCTTACGCGTAGGGGCCGGTTTGCGGGACCCAAAAGGGAGCAGAAGTTCCTGCTCCATCCTGTATCTTCAAGGTATCGGGTATCCCACACCGCAGTAAGTGCTCCTATTAGCGTTTTTCCTGTGCTAACCCAGACAGAGAACTTCACTGTCTGAATGGTCCTGGGTCGCGAGTCTGAATAGGAGCTCTCCCCAGAAGATTGTGATTTATTCCTCTTGCGCCAGCACTGTGCTTTCACCTTGGCAACAAAGTTCTCCAGGACCACTGACAAAGCATCCATAAGCATCTAATCTTTAGCAGCTGAGCTGGTTGCAATAGCAGGGATGTCTGGGGAAGAAGCACCAGCTTCTGACACCATACTGACCCCTCTATCACCTGCCACAACTTAGGGACTTAAGGCAAGGCACACAAATCCCACCCTCCTAGCTCCTCACAGACTGAGGGGCCTCTCCGCAGGACTCACCACCCTGACCGAGTGCTGCGCTGACCGCTCTGCCCTGTGCCCAGAGTAAAAACCACACTGTTCTGAGGTACACAGACAACAGGGAATGCCCAGCTGCTCTATCCTGCTGAAGCAGGAAAAGCCGTACTTGCCCCTCCTGTCAGGATTAGATGCATTCCACAGACCCATCACCTAATCAGAATGGCACACAGACAGCAGTAGCCTGGTCATATAGCTCACCGGCCGCCCCTGGAATAGATGGGGCATGTCATGGGCCTGTTCAAGCTCGATGGCCAGGCTGGGGAGACTACAGGGATCTATATTATCGAGCCTGGCTGTTGATTGTAGATCACAGGATCAAAATTGCAGAAAAAAAAAATTATATCAATTCTCAGTACCAAAGGTCCCCTCAGGGAGCCAGGTCCTTCTACACTGCTGTGCAGTATTACTTTTTTTTTTAACACGTTTTACTTGTTCTGCCTAGTCCTCTTCTGAAGGTGGCATGATAACTTTAAGGTCAAAAATTAAAGGAGCTGTGTCAGTCAATGAACGAAAGAAAAAAGGCTGGTCCAGTGTTTGAACACATTTGCAAAGTTGGGTGAAGATGGGGAGGTGGCAGAAAATTTGCTCTTAAGACTGGGAGGTAATATTGCCAATACACAATAAATGGAAATGTTTCAAGTCAACTGTATGCAAACGCTGCAAAATATATTCCCAAAAACCAACAGGTTAAAAAGATTAAAAAGCCTATATGGTCAAAGTTAGGCACGCTACAAATAAGAGTAATTAACCACTTGCTGCCCGCCCATAGGCAAACAACGGCGGCAGAGTGGTTTCAAAATCCTGACTGGACGTCATAGGACATACTCAGGATTTTGAGCTGCTGCACGCCCCCGGGGGCGCGCATCGCAGGGATCGTTGTTGCAGGGTGTCAGTCGGACACCCCGCAACTACGATCTCGGTAAAGTCTCCGGAGACTCTCTACCACGTGATCAGCCGTGTCCAATCACGGCTGATCACAGTGTAAATAGGAAGAGCCGGTAATCGGCTTTTCCTCACTCGCGTCTGTCAGACGTGAGTAGAGGAGAGCTGATCGGCTGCTGATCTGACAGGGGGGGGTCTGTGCCCACACTGGACCACCAGGTATGCCACCCTAGACCCCCAGGGATGCCAGTCAGTGCCCACAATGTGCATCACTGATTGGCATGGATTGTTTGGCATCCATCAGTACAATACCGCCCATCAGTGCCCATGAATGCTGCCCCACCAGTGCCCATCAGTGAAGGAGAAAAACGTATTTACGCTTTGAAACAAAAAAAAAAAAAAAAAAAAAAAAAAAACACACACTTTAAAAATTTTCGGTCTTGTTTAGCAAAGTTAAAAACCGTAGAGGTGATCAAATACCACCAAAAGAAAGCTATATTTGTGGGGAAAAAAAAAAATGATGATAATCATTTGGGTAGTGTAGCACAACCATGCAATTGTCATTCAAATTGCGACAGTGCAGAAAGCTCAAAATTGGTCTGGGCAGGAAGGTGTTTAACCACTTGCTTACTGGGCGCTTAAACACCCTTCCTGCCCAGACCAATTTTCAGCTTTCGGTGCTCTCACAATTTGAATGACAATTACTCAGTCATGCAACACTGTACCCAAATGAATTTTTTGTCCTTTTTTTCCCACAAATAGAGCTTTCTTTTGGTGGTATTTGATCACCTCTGGGGTTTATTTTTTGCGCTATAAATGAAAAAAGACCGAAAATTTTGAAAAAAAACGCATATTTTTGTTTCTGTGACAGAATTATGCAAATTATTAATTTTTCTTCATAAATTTTGGCCACAATTTATACTGCTACATATCTTTGGTAAAAAAAAAAAAACAAATTAGTGGATATCATTTGGTCTTTGTGAAAGTTAGAGAGTCTACAAGGTGTGGTGCGAATCGCACAAAATTGATCACATCTGATGTACTGGTGGCCTATCTCGCTTCTTGTGACCCGAACAAATCAGGAAAGTACAAATACCCCCCAAATTACCCCTTTTTGGAAAGTAGACATTCCAAGGTATTTAGTAAGCTTTTTGATGTTGTCATTTTTTTCCCACAATTCTTTGCAAAATTAAGATTTTTCATTTTTTTTTTCTCCACAAAATTGTCATTGTAATAGGTTATTTCTCTCACGTGGCATGTGTATACCACAAATGACACCCCCCAAAAAATTCTGCTACTCCTCCTGAGTATTACAATACCACGTGTGGGACTTTTTCACAGCCTGGCCACAGAGAGGCCCAACATGCAGGTAGCGCCATCATGTGTTCTAGGAACATAAATTACACATCTAACTTGTTGACTATTTATTACACTTTTGAAGCACCAGGACAATGACGTGACACTGATGACAGATGGCACTGATACGTGACACTGATGACAGATGGCACTGATACGTGGCAATGATGACATGTGGCACTAATGTGACACTGATGATGGATGGCACTGGGGGCGGATGGCACTTATTTTATTTTTTTACTTTTTTTTTTTACTACAGGCAGAACGGCTGCCGCTGCAGCCGTTCATCTCTCCCCTCTCACACTGTCTGTGCGAGGAGGGAGAGCGGTGTTTACATATGAGATCATCTCCCATTGGACACGCCAATCACGCTGTAAACGGCCGCTGTGATTGGCCGTTTACAGCGCTCTGTGTTTGCCTGTCCCCGGGGGACACGGCGAACACAGAACTTCCGCGATGCGCGCCCGCAGGACGTCCAGGGACGACCACCCGGACGAACGCGCCTGCTCTACGGCCGTCATTCGGCCATAGGGCGGGCGCGAGGTGGTTAAGTACCTGGTATTGAGGTAGTTAGATAAATAAAAATATATGCTTTGGAACTTTAATATAGTATTCTATCATAACATTTTAGGCCCTAGTCACACTTGTTAATGGGGCCATTGGTGATTACATGCTGGACAGCAGGGGTTGCTATGATTAGCCATGTGCAAAGTCCTTATGGTACATTTTAGACTGTACCACTATTTGTTTTATTTCCGTTTTATTTCTCTATCCTAATTTCTTGTTTTCCCCATCCCTCTAGCTGCTTTTCTTGCATTTTCTCCCTTTTGTTCATCCCCTCTTTTAGTCTCCCTTCCATGTATTCTCCATTTTTATTCCTTCTTGCTCCTTGGTGGTGGGGGGAGAATGGAATGGCAGTGCTGGCGGGGAGTTGGGATGAGTGGCAATGCATCCATTCACACATAGGCTGTTAGTTTTGGGCAGTGGAGTTTGAGCAGTATAAAAAACACCAACACCACCCCACCAACAAATCTAGTGGGTTATGATAGACTTTTTCAGCTGTAAAAATGCTCCAACACTGAAAAACCCCATTGATAAAATGCTAAAAAAAACACCACTCACCAGCTTAACTTTTTTTTTATTTTTTTTTCAATGAATCAAAAAAGTAAAAAAAATAAAATATAAAATAAAACGCCAACGCAGAAAAAAAGCTATTGCAAAAACAGAAAAACTCACTGCCATGCTACTGGTGTTTTAGAACGTTATTTTAATGTCTAGTGTGCATGAGGCCTAAATGACAGAAATCACAGGCAGTGTTATTCACCGTGTTAGACTTTGTGGTGTCTTGTAGCAGCAACGCCTATGCTGAAATCAGGAGATAGGATTCCCTACAGCCCCTCCCACTTCACATACCTCTAGTCTCTGCCCCCCCCAGCCATGCTGTGAACTGAATAGGCCACAGGCTCCTGGGACAGGCCCTCCGGGCAGCCACAAAGGCTGGGAAAGCGGTGCAGGCTTCAGGAACAGCCCAGGATTCGGTAACTCCTGGCAAATCATTTGACTCAAGGGGGTCCCGACCCCCAGGTTGGATAACTGTTTTACACAAAGCTTTTTGGTGGTATCAAACCACCACTAGGTTTATTTATTTATTTTAAGCAAAAAACGTTTGATATACAATTTAGCAAATTGCTAATTTTTCTCCTTTACAGATGAGGCTGTACTGAGGGGCTGCCCTGATAATCAGGACACCGATAAGTGCATAGTCCCCTTTCACTAGCCAGTTAACTCCTATTGCGACAGCCCAAGGAAAGGAATGCCAACTGGCAAGTGTTTACCATGTGATCAGCTCTGTCCAATCACAGCTGATCATGATTTAAAGAGCCACTGTGATTGGCTCTTTTCCCCCATGATCTGATCAGCTGTGTCTGAAGGAAGGAGTTGTTTTAGACTAAAGTTGTCAAATCTTTTGTACAAGGAAAAACCCATACCAAAAATGGCTGAGCATATACAGTGCCTTGCAAAAGTATTCAACCCTCCTTGGCTTTTTACCCATTTTGTTACAGCTTTTAGTTCAAGGTTTTTTTAATTTGAATTGTATGTAATGGATCAGAACATGATAGTCCAAGTTGGTGACGTAAAATTATAAAAATATATACATAAAATTCAGAAATAAAAACGATAATTGGCATGTATGTATTCACCCCCATCATTATGAAGCCCATAAAGAGCTCTGGTGCAACCAATTACCTTCAGAAGTCAATTCATGAAATTCCCACCTGTGTGCAATCCAAGTGTCACATGATCTGTCATTACCTATACACACACACACACCTTTTTGAAGGGCCTCAGAGGCTACAACACCCAAGAGGCACCACTAACCAAACACTGCCATGAAGACCAAGGACCTATCCAAACACGGTACAATGTTGAGAAGTAAAAGTCAGGGGAAAAAATAAAAATAAAACACACAACCCCAAATCTTTGATGATCCATAGGAGCGCCATCAATATAACCAAATGGAAACCTGGCACAAATGGCAACCTGCCAAGAGATAGCCGCACACCAAAAACTCATGGACAGGGCAAGGAGGGCACAGGCAGCAGAGTCCTTCCACATCAGAGTGGCGTATCTATACATAGGACAATAAGCCATATCCAGAGTTGGGCTTTACAGCAGAGTGGCCGGAAGAAAGCCATAACTTTCAGCAAAAAAACAAAAAATTGCACATTTGGAGTTTGCGGGAAACTCCCAGAGTTTATGGAGGAAGGTACTCAGACTAAAAATTTAACTTTTTGGCCATCAAAGCAACACAATGACCCCAAACACTGCTAAAGCACCGCTTTAGTGGTTTAAGGGGAAACATGCAAAATGAGTTGGAATGGCCTAAAAATCTGTGGTCAAAGCTTGCTGTTCACAAGCACAAACCATCCAACTTGAAGGAGCTGGAGCAGTTTTGCAAGGAGGAATGGGCAAAAATCAGTGGTAAGATGTGGCAAGCTCAGACTTAACCAAAGCTACTTGGAGCTGTGAGCCATAAAAGTTGTGAATAAGCTATACACATTGATTTTATTATCCTACTTTTATTATGCAAACATCTTCAAAGTTGTGTGCATGTTCTGTAAATTACATGATATAAATCCTCAATCCATGTCAATTCCAGGTTGTGAGGTAAAACACGAAAAAAAGACTACAGATTTGGAAAGATCAGTTTGTAAATGGCTAGAAAACTGGCCTAGACAGTTTTCAGGAGTAGTGGTCAACGATTGATACTCTGAATAGTCCAAGGTTTTTGTGGTGTACCCCAAGGTTTAGTGTTACCATTCCTTTTGCACTTAAATCTTAGCCCTGGTTCAGTGTGATTTTGAAGTGGTGCCATTTCAGTGCGACTTCATAAGCAGCTTGCAGATCTGTGTGACTTCATTTAACAGATGTCAATGCAAGTCGCACAAAAATAGTGCAGGATCCTCTGTCGCTGTGACTTGAGTCACAGCAATTTGAATAGCTTTGCCATGAATGAGGTGCGATTTGACTTTGAGCTGTCAAGCCGAGTATTGATCAGATAGATTATAAATCTCTATACCCCTCAAATGGGGGGGGGGGGGGAGTGGGGGAGTTTGAGAGCCCTGACCAATCCCCAACTAGGATTGGCAGGCCTCAAATACCCAGTCGACCAGGAGCGGAGTAGTTGGCAGGTGGAACAGGATGGAGTACTAGGTTCTCAGGGCCTTTGAGGGAGCTTCCAAATTGGGGGCAGGGTGACCTTGGGCCTGGGACAGATCCCTTCAAGAACACATTGAGGATCTCAACAGGAGGCACAGTGAGGGGTCAGAGGACAATGGGAGCCAGTGCTGCCAGGCAAGTCTTAAGGTGGGAACCACAGGTTTGCAGCCAGGAGGGCTGGTGAGCAACATGGGAGCAGTAGTCCACCATAGGACAGCTAGCACTAAAATACTTTATTTTTGCTACATCAAAAGGACACATGGTCCCTGCCTGCAAAAGGCAGTTGCTGAGGCCTCACCAAGTCAGAGTTGGGCCTAACCACGTGCTAGCTGTGCCTGGAGTTAAATGATGTGCTGGAGGAGACTGGAGTAAGCAAAGTATATATAGTTGTCCCTACTGATTTACAATCAGCCAATTGCTTGTTCTAGTGGGACACACACAACTCATGAATAGGGGACTATTTGAAATGGGTTAGAATGTTTTGTAAGTTGTCATTGAAATGGTAAACAGTTACTGTAATAAAAGGGAAGCCAAGTAGCATCCAGCCATGTACCAGGAAGTCCCTTGACATGCATTGGGTGGAGCCATGTGACTGCCGAAACCGGAAGTGACGCAGGAGCCATGGCCCTGCTGTTTTGAACATATGCTGATGTTTTAAATACACTCGTAAGTGCTTTTCTCTTTAATATATTGTTTGAATGTACTGCACTATGGGGACCCCCTCTACCATTTGAGCCATTACAGGACAGACTTGTATTTTTAAAGTGCCACACACATCTTATATGTGAATACCACAGGGAGGAAAATTGAAGCGTTTTAGGAGCATCCCAAGTTGGTACAGCATCTAAGGCACCCCCTGCAAAAGGGGAAAGCAGTTCCAGACCTCGTTTTTTAGCAAGTCCAACTCGGAGGTTAGAGCATAGGAGAAACTGGTGGGAATCACTAGATCATGGTCATACTATTAGCCATAGAAGATTACACTGGATGAATACACCCTTTGTCTCAAACATTTACTGCACTAGAGACTTCATACACAACTGGAAGATTGGAGAAAATGTATTGTGCAAGGTTATGATTTGTTTGCACTATACGCAATACCCATTTCTAGTTATTCGGAATTGCAAATCACCAAGTATATAGGGTGGTGCAACAATTTATATATACAAGCTCACAACCTTATTGGAGTAGGGGGAAGCCCCTAAAGGCTGCATTCACACCTGGGCGTTTTGAATAGTCAAGATTCTGCCCACGATTTCAAAAGACTGAAATTTGTGTTCTGCGGTTTCTCATTTTAGCAGACTACATTAATTTTAATAGCACCTAAAATGTGGCATGGTTCTGCCGCAGTGGTCGTGTGATAAACCGCACTACAAACTGCATCACAAAGCTTTTTACCCAAAAAGGATCAGGAGCTTCTTTTGGGCGACAAGCTTCACATTATGCCGTTTGCAGAGCAACCACTGCACCTATGTTTTTAGGTGCCATTAAAACAAATGTCATCTGAAAATGATATTGTGCGGTCTGTCATTTTAGCAGTGTTGAAATCACAGGCAGAATCAGCGATTCTGTCCACAAGATGAAAACTCCCAGATGTGAATGCAGCCTGTAAGAGCAGGTTCAAAGATGAAAGCCATTTCAAACAGGCCCAGGTGAGAACAGTCTAAATAGGAAGGCCTGAAACATTACACTCCAACCCTAGAATAAGGGGGCAATACTCTCCTACCATGACTACCAGAGACCTCAGAAGTTCAATCCAAAAGAAGTCAAACCCTAAAGGGGGTAGGGTGTATGGAAAGCAACCCCACAAAAATAGATGGAATATAAGTTAGACCCCAGACCAGTGACCGAGAAACTATAGCCCCTCTGGCATACAAGTAGTACTGCTGGGGTACTACTACAGAGAAGATGTTGACAAGGATCTATGAAACGGACCCTTCACAGGATGTTAGCAAAGCATCGATGGAAAACCTAGGAAAGGTGTTTGAACACTTGGGTCAATACTCCCAACAGTATCTGGTGTAGATGAGCTACACTGATGGTCCATGTCCTTATCTGAAAAGGGGGAAGAGTCAGAGGTAGTCCCAGCTGACCTAGTGGATCAGGGCTGAATGCTGAGAGGTACTACAGGTGCAATGCTAAAATATTTTTTATATATATATATATATATATATATATATATATATATATATATATATATATATACATACATACATACATACATACATACATACATACATACATACATACATACATACATACATACATTTTACATACCCTGGCAGAATTTATTTTTTGGCCATTTTTTCAGAGAATATGAATGATAACACAAACTTTTCACTCATGGTTAGTGTTTGGCTGAAGCCATTATCAACCGTTTACTCTTTAACCCCTTCCCGCTGAGCGTATGCAGATGTGCATACTCTACTTCCAGGGGGTATACCGGGAAGATGCCCGCACCTGCAGGCATCATCCCGGTACCGTTTTTTACAGCGGGCGATTGGCTATCCAGCCATAACAACCGAAGCGGCTAAAAGCCGCTCGGCTGTTATGCTGGAGGAGCGGGAGGGGACGTCCCCGCCTCCTGCCGCTGTTACTAGTGCTCCCGTTCAATCGGGAGCACCGATTCACGATCCGATGCCTCCGGCTGCTGGGAAGGAACGTGAACGAAGCCGTAATGAACGCAGTCTCCTAATAGTAAACACGGAAGCGGTGTCATGACGTCACTTCCCGTTTACTCGACTGCCAATGGCGTCGGTTTAAAAAAAATACAGTATTCAGAATCGCTGTTTTCGGCGATCTGAATACTTTGAAGTGTAAATTTTAAAGCGCCCGCCGTCCCCGCGAGCTCGCGAAGCAAAGAAAACTCATACGGAAGTCGCGCCCGCATATGCAACCTGTGTTCAAATCACACATGTGAGGTATCACCATGATCGTCAGAGCGAGCGCAATAATTCTAGCACTAGACCTCCTCTGTAACTCTAACTTGGTAACCGTAAAAAAAAAAAAAAAAAAAAAGTAAAGCGTTGCCTATTGAGATTTTTAGGTACCGTACTTTGTCGTCATTCCACGAGTGCGTGCAACTATAACGTGTGACATGCTTGGTATCCATTTACTCGGCGTAACATTATCTTTCACATTATGCAAAAAATTTGGGCTAATTTTACGGTTTCATTTTTTTAAATTCATGAAGGTGTCCCTTTTCCCAAAAAGTTGCGTTTAAAATACTACTGCGCAAATACCGTGTGACATAAAATATTGCAACAATCGCCGTTTTATTCTCCAGTCTCTGCTAAAATATATATATAGCCAAAAAATATGGATTTTAACATGTAGACCAAATGCCAAAAATAGGCTTAGTCATGAAAGGGTTAAATCTATGGTAACAAACTAACCAAATTACCCTGATCAAAAGTTTACATACCCCCTTAGTGTATTGCCCCCTTTTACATAGACCTCTTGAAGTCTGGTATTTGTGGATAAGGCTCTTTATCTTCTCAGATGGTAAAGCTGCTCTTGGCAAAAAACCTCCAGTACCTGTAAAATCTTGGGCAGTCCTGAATTAACTGCATGTTTGAAATCTCCCCAGAGTGGCTCAATGATAGAGGTCATGAGACAGATGGCTACAGCAGAATAAAGTGAAGGTTCTGAAGGGGCCAAGTCGACTTGGCCTTGTGTTTTGGATCAATGTCATGTTGGAATGCTTAAGTACGTCCCATGTGCAGCTTCCTGGCTGATGAATGCAAAATGTTCCTCCAGTATTTGAGGACCTACTGTATTCATCTTGCCAACAATTTTGACCAAATTTCCTGTGCCTTTGTAGCTCACACATCCCCAAAACATCAGCGATCCACCTCTGTACGTTGCATCATAGACCTTGTCAACTCCTCCAAATGTAGCATTTGGAGTGATGAGGCCAAAAATAGGATTTTTAAAACAGCTTACCTGTAAAATCCTTTTCTTTGAGTACATCATAGGACACAGTCTCAAGTAATTACTTGGTGGGTTATAGGCCTACCTTCAGGTGTTGACACTGGTATAACCAATACAGAAAGTTGACTCTCCTATACAACCCCTCCTCCTTCCAGGAGCACTCAGTTTTTGTAGCCAAGCAATAATCTCACCCCATAAAACAGAGGGGCGGGAGCTCTGTGTCCTATGATTTACTCCAAGAAAAGGATTTTACAGGTAAGCCGTTTTAAAAATCCTATTTCCTTTATCGTACATCATAGGACACAGAGTCTCAAGTAATTTCTTGGTGGGATGTCCCATAGCAATGCTACTTGAGGGGAGGGAGACAACCTGTAGGGTAACCCCCAGACCTGAGGACTTATACTGCTGCCTGCAGCACACTGCGCCCAAAGGCGATATCCTCATTCCATCTTACATGCACTTGATAAAATGTATGTACTGAAGGCCAAGTCGCGGCCTTGCAGATTTGAGACCTGGAGGCCTGGTGACGCACTGCCCAAGAAGCATTAACCACTCTGGTAGAGTGCGCCTTAACTTGAAAAGGGGGAATCTTTCCCTTTGAATCATATATTTGAATTATAACTTGCCAAATGCACTTAGCGACAGTGGATTTTGCCGCTGCCTTTCCCTTCTTAGGACCCTCTGGCAGAAGAAATAAGACAGTCTTACGAATCTGAGAAGTTTTCTTAAATACATTTTCACTGCTCTCAATACATCAAGACAATGTAGTGACCTTTCTTCCCTGGAACAAGGTCTTGGGAAAAAACCCTGGCAGGACAATATCTTCAGATGAAAGCCTGAAACCACTTGGCAAAAAACCTGGACGAGGGCATAACACCACTCTGTCCTAATGAATAATCAAATATGACTCCTTACAAGAAAGGGCAGTTAATTCTGAAATCCCCTTGCTGAGGATATAGCAAAAGAAAATGTCAGCTTCCTAGTCAAAAGGATTACGGGAACATGCTGCAAGGGTTCGAATGGCTGTTTTTGCAACACTGACAAAAACTAAATTTAAGTCCCAAGGGCTTAAGAGTGATTTAACTGGTGGATTAATCCACAGCACTTCTTGCATGAAACCCTGGACTAAAGAATGCATAGCAAGCAGTCTTTGAAATAAAAATTGATAAGGCGTAGACTTGGCACTTATAGTACACAGGGCCAACTTCATCTCTATGCATAATTGTAGAAAGGCAAGAATTCTGCCTATGATACATCTCCGAGGGTACCAACCCTTGGACTCACACCAGGAAGCATAAGCTTTCCAGGCTCTAATATATAGCTCTAGAAGCTGGCTTCCTAGCATTAAAGTAGAGATAACTAACGGAGAACGCCCACGTTCATTCAGAATGTGGGTCTCAATAGCCAAGCCGTTAAATTTAGCATTCGTAAAGTAGGATGGAATATCAGCCCCCGAGATAGGTCTGGCTTTAGTGGGAAGAGCCCTGGACCCTCCACTGTCATCCTTACGATCTCTGCATACCATGACCTTCTGGGGAATGCTGGTGCTACCATTATTACAGATTTTCTTTCCAGCTTGATCCTGCAAAGAACTTTAGGTAGCAACTGAATCAGGGAAAAGTGCATAGATCAGTAAAAACGGATCCCACGGGGTTGCCAACACATCTGTTCCATATGCGAGCGGGTCCCCTGTCCTGGATGCAAAGTTAACTGGCTTAGTGTTGAATCTGGACGCTAGGTCTACGTCCGGAGCCCCCCATCTTTGGCAAACAGCCTGAAACACCTTGGGGTGAAGAAACAATTCTCCTGGGAATAACTGCCAGCGACTTAGACCACCTGCCAATTCTCTACTCCTGGAATGAAAACTGCCGATAGGCATGGGACATTCTCTTCGTCCAAGTTAGAATCTGGCTCACCTCTGAACCGAGAGACTCTTGGTGACCCCTTGTGATTGATATATGCCACAGCCGTGGCATTGTCAGACTGGATCCTGGCAGGACAATTCTTTAACCTGGAGGTCCAGGTTTCTAGAGCCAGATACACTGCTGGAATCTCTAGGATGTCGATGGGCAAGGCTCGTACTCCCCAGCCTGAAAGGCTGGCATCTGTCGTTACTACCTTCCAGATAATTGATCTGAAGGACTTTCCCTTCAGCAGGTTCCAAGACAGTAACCAACTGAGGCTTTGGGACACTCATGGGGATAGCCACATTGGCAAGTCCAAAGCTTGAATTGTTTTGTTCCAAGCAGACAGAATACTGCTTTCAGTTTCAAGTGGAATGGAGCATAGGAAATGGCTTCGAATGAAGCTACCATCTTCCCCAACAACCTCATGCAAAGGCCAATTGAAAGATTTCTCTTCGACCTGATCATCCTCACCAGCTCCTGTATGGAGCTGATCCTTGCGGGAGGCAAGAACACCCCTTTTCTGGGCTGTGTCTATGATCAGGCCCAGATACTCCAGCCTTCTTAGTGGCTTTAAGGATGATTTCTTTAGGTTGAGAATCCAACCCAAACCTTCCAGGTAACTGCTTGTGATGGCTACACCTTGCTTCAAGCAAGCCACTGACTGGTCTATTAATAGATAGTCTAAGTAAGCCAAGACAGTTAAGCCCTGTGCCCTTAACCTGACTAGAGGTGGGGCTAATACCTTAGTGAATACCTGAGGTGCTGTAGCAAGCCCGAAGGGCAAGGCTATTAACTGAAAATGCTTCCGTTCTACTTTGAACCGCAGAAACCTCTGGCGAGGAGGAAATATATGGACAAGCAGCTATGCATCTGATGTCGATGGATGCCAGAAGTTCCTTGCAGGATGGAAACGACGGACTTGATTGACTCCATGCAAATGGAGCAGATTTTCAGGAACCGATTTAGATTACGTAGATCTAGACTTGGTCCGATATCCCCATTTGGCTTTGGCACCGTAATTAGGTTTGAGTAAAACCTCAAACCTTGCTCTTGTTTGGGAATCTGTCTGATCACTCCTTAAACCAATAGTCTAATGCTTGCAACAGGGATTGTCTTTTCCCTGGATCCTTAGGAAGGTTTGATCTCAGAAAACAAGATGGTAGAAACTCAAAGCTCTAGCTTGTATCCTAGAGACACTGGAGAGAGTCCATTTGTCCTGAATCTCCCTTTGTCAGACTTCTGAGCACATCAGAAGTCTCTGCCCCCCCACCTTGGTGAGGGGAGATGCCTCTTCATAATGAGGTCTTGTATTCTGCTTTGCAGACTTGTAGCCCTAGGTCTTCCTTTATGCCTGGTCTGATGGCAGAGGCTGAACAGTTTAAATGAAAGACGCTTCCATTTTCTTTTGACTGGCAAAAGAGTACTATTTCCGCTGGAAATTGTTTGAATGTATTTATCCAAACTATCGTCAAATAATTGTTCTCCCTTAAAGGGGAAACTAGTTAGAAGGTTCTTACAAGGTGTCTCAGCTGACCAACCCTTTAACCAAAGTGTCCTTCTCATATGTACAAGTACAAACACAAGGCTTGATGCCTGGTGAATAGAATCCTTCATAGCGTCTACAGCAAAGCATAATGCTTTAGGTAGCTCGGCCAGTTCCTGTGCAGGAAGCTCACCTGAGAGCATCTGTGAACTGGTCCTTTAAGGACTGACAGATGCCTATAGCTGCAATTGCAGGCTGAGCAACAGTACCTGCTAAGAAAAGGGATTTTAACAGACCTTCCAACTTATCTGTTGGATCTTTAAGCATAAGCGCATTGTCCACTGGGTAAAAAAAAAAATTCACATTGGAAATCGCAGCGTCAACTGCTGGAACGTTCCATCTTTTAGTGAATCTTTCTTCCATAGGATAGAGCACCTTAGGTACCTTTATGGTAGGTCTGGAAGATCTAGTGAAAAGCACAAGCAGAGGTACAACCAAAATAACAGTTCTTTTGCTACCAACAAGTTTTTCCTGTCTGGAAATGCCCGTTTACACCCTTACGTGCCCAGCGCTCTGGTGTCTGGGTGTGACAGACTGCCTCTCTTCAGTTAAAAAAACTTTCTGAAGTGTGTGATATAAAGCCTCAGGTGGAACCTGATTGGCATCCTCAGCGCTTCCCCTCAGCTATGCGGCGAGTGCTGTGTGTAGACGCTACAGCCATACACAGCGGCACGTGACCTTGCGGACATGCCCCTCTGCATTCTCAACCCCTGCTAGGGACCCGAATGGCCAACACTAAGGTGAACGCACTATACACCTCTACAAGGGGGAGGGGAAGGGGTTCTGTCAGCAGATTTATAGTTTTTTAAAAACCACAGAAGCATAGGGCGTTTCCCAATGTTACTAGGTGGAAGTGCTGGGTTGTAATTAAACCATGCAGCTAAAGCAGCTGCGTCAACCAGACACCGCCCATATATAAGTTTATACACATCTCTGTATTAGCAACTGCTGTATTTACCAAATCTCACAAGATCTATTTAAGAACCCCCTCTGCCACTGGGACCACACATGTTCTGAGACAGAGCTGCACTAAGACACATCATAGGTAGTGCAAGTTACTCCTTATAGAGGAGACATTTATAAGGCATATTAAAAGGAAAAAAAAAAAAAGCATAGCTTCTCTTACCTTGTCCTCGCTGCAGGATACTGCTGATTTAACAGACAGATCCAACTTTCACCCATCACGGCAGGCTGCATTTAAAACATGCTCAAAGACTGGGGCCCTTTTAAAAGGGGTTCCGCTCTTTCTGGCCTTGTATAGCACCCCCTCAGGACAACTTTAGGAAATGTAGCAAGACCAGAAAGTCCTGGTTCCTAGGGTCCAGCTCTCAAAGCAGCATTACAGGCAAAACCTTGTTGCATCGAGGTCCAGGTACCACCCTATGGCCTCAGTGGAGAGGATGGATCTGATTGTGGAGGTTTCTTTAAATCCAGCATGGATCCCTCCTGGAGCTCCGCAGAGCAAAACTTCACTTGCGACCAACACCTTAGACACTGGCGAAAAAAAACTGAGTGCTCCTGGAAGGAGGAGGAGTCAACTTCCTGTATTGTTATACCAGTGTCAACACCTGAAGGTAGGCCTATAACCCACCAATTACGAGACTGTCCTATGATGTACGATAAAGAAATTGAGCTTTTTGGCCACAACCATAAACGACTGTGCCAGAAGGTTTGAGGCTTGTCTGATGTTTGGCGTATTGTAAGCGGGATACTTTGTGGCGTTTGCATAGTAATGGCTTTCTTCTGGCGACTTGACCACGCAGCCCATCTTTCTTCAAGTGTCTCCTTATTGTGCATCTTGAAACAGTCACATGTTTTCAGAGAGTCCTGTATTTCACCTGAAGTTAATTTTGGGTTTTTCTGTGCATCCTGAACAGTTTGTGGCAGTTGTGGCTGAAATTTTAGTTGGTCTACTTGACCGTGGTTGGGTTTCAACAGAACCCCTCATTTTCCACGTCTTGATTAGAGTTTTAACACTGCTTATTGGTATTCTCAACTGCTTGGATATTTTCCTATCCCTTTCCTGTTTTATACAGTTCAACTACCTTTTCCCACAGTCTGACATTTCTTTTGCTTTTTAAATGACTCAGAATCCAGAAGCTTCAGTGCAGCACTGGATGAAAGATGCAAGGGTCTGTCAGGAGTCCAGAAACATTGTTTATATACACAAATTACAAGCAAACAGATCAGAGGTGAGGGTGGTTACCTGTAATGACCATTCAAACCCCTTCATGTCAACTTGTGTGCATGTTATCAGGCCACAATCACCAGGGTATGTAAAATTTTGATCGGGGTCATTTGGGTAGTCTGTTGCCATTATGATTTAAGAAGATCAAATGATTGATAGTTTGTCTGAAGCCATTTACTAACCATGAGTGAAAAATGACCACACGATTTTTTTTAATTGAGATATATATCTCAATTATTCAGTAACACAAGTTAGGACCAGAAAAGATTGGTCGTAATGGTAAGATTAACATAGTAAAAACCATTTCCAACAAAAGGAAAGGACTGACTTGACCGTTATCCAGAAGACAGTCATTGGCACCCTCCATGAGGGCAAGTCACAAAAGGTCATTGCTAAAGGAGCTGGCTGTTCAAAGCATATTAATGGAAAGATAAGTGGGACAAAGGGTGGCAGCAAAAATGTGCACAAGCATCGGGGATAAACTGAGCCTTGAGGATTGTGAAGCAAAGGCCATTCAAGAATTTAAGAGAGATTCACATGGATTAGACTATGGCTGGCGTCAGTGTTTCAAGAGCCACCACATAGCCCTAATCCAGGACATGGGCTACAACTTTCGCATTCCTTGGACTGTTGTGCAATGGTCCAAAGTCATCTTTTCAGATAAAGGTAAATTTTGCATTTCATTTGAAAATCAAGAATCTAGAGTCTGCAGGAAGATTGGATAGGCACAGAATCCAAGCTGCATGAGATCCAGTGTGAAGTTTTTAGTCAGTGATGATTTAGGGAGCCATGTCATCGGCTGGTGTTGGTCCACTGTTTTATCAAGTCCAAAGTCAGCACAGCCCGCTACCAGGAAATTCTAGAGCCCTTCATGCTTCCCTTGGCTGACCAGCTTTATGGTGATGCACATTTCTTTCAGGACCTGGCACCTGTCCACACTGAAAAAAGTACTAAACCATTTTAATTATGGTATTACTGTACTTGATTGACCAGCAAATTCATCTGACCTAAACCCCATAAAGAATCTGTGGGGTATGGTCAAGAGGAAGATGAGGCACCAAATCCATCAATGCAGATGAATTGAAAGCTGCTATCAAAGAAACCCGGGCTTCCATAACACCTAAGCAGTGCTGCAAGCTGATCTCCATGCCATATTGATGCAGTAATCATGCAAAAGGAGCCCCCAAGTATCGAGTGCCATCTCTCTACATGACATACTTTTCAGTAAGCCAACATTTCTGTATTACTTTTTTTTATTGGTCTTGTGTGTAATATTCAGATTCTGAGATCCTGAACTTTGGGTTTTCACTAGCTGTAAGCAATCAAAATTAAAAGAAAAAACGTTTGCAATATATATCACTAATCTGAATTTCACTTTGAAATAAAATTACTGAAATAAAACTAACTTTGATCCTCTACATTTTTGAGATGCACCTGTATGTGTAAATGACATGGAATTTTCTGAGGGAAAGTGGCAAAATGGATGTAGCACAGCTCCTGAGATTGCACAGACATGGACTGGAGCAAGTGGTCTGAGGCTAGAGCCCAAGGGGACAGGGAAAGAGAATATGTGCACTAGCCCAAGGACAAGGAGAGGCGCAGCTGAAGGGGAGGCCAAAGGCAAAGTGTTAGTGTGTGCGAGTCTAAAGGGGCACTCTGAAGCAGTCGGGTAGCATTCCCAGAATGCTTCTTGAAGTCATGTCAATACAAGAAGCTACATGTGCTGAAGAGCCTGGGAGTGGTGAGATCTTGGATGGTCTGT
Organism: Lithobates pipiens; assembly: GCF_037356315.1. Lineage (NCBI taxonomy): Eukaryota > Metazoa > Chordata > Amphibia > Anura > Ranidae > Lithobates > Lithobates pipiens. The sequence continues at coordinate 102,389,152 of NW_027507789.1, forward strand.
GCCAAGTACAAGGGGAATGCACATAATGTAAGCTCAGATTGATAGTTTGAGATTATATTGAATTATAATATAAAAGTTTATTTTATGGCAATTACACTGGAGTGGAAAAGCTGCTGCTTAGGATTAACCCTTTGGGGGGAAGCACATTTTGACCACTTTCCAAATAAAGTTCAGCGGTTCTAGTAGGCCTTTCCTGACATTTTCTTCATCGTATCCTACAGCAAAAGCCATGGTCTGCAGAGAGCTTTCGAAGCATCTGAGGGATTTCATTGTTAAAAGGCATCAGTCAGGAGAAGGGTACAAGAAATTCCAAGGCATTAGTTATACCACAGAACACAGTGGAGACCATCAAGTGGAGAAAATATGGCATAACCGTGACATTACCAATAACTGGATGTCCCTCCAAAATGAGAGAAGAAAACTGGTCAGGGACGCTGCCAAGAGGCCTACAGCTAACATTAAAGGAGCTGGAGGAATCCCTGCCAAGTGCTGGCTGTGTGGTACATGTGACAATCTCCTGTATTCTTCACGTCTGGGCTATGGGGTAGAGGGGCAAGAGAAACATCCAAGCCTGGCTAAATTTTACAAACACATCTGAAGTCTCCCAATTGCATGTGGGGAAATGTGATGGTCTGATGAAAGGTAGAGGGCATTATGAACAGTTTTAAATACCAGTCAATATTGGCACAAAACCTTCAAGCTTCTGTTTGGAAGTTTTGCTTCATGCTCAGCTTTCCAACGACCCAAAGCATACAGCCAAATCAAGGGAATGGCTTCACCAGAAGATTAAAGTTTTGGAATGGCCCAGCCAGAGCCTAGACCTGAATCCGATTGAAAATATGGGGTGTTCGGAAGAGGGGTGTGTACAGGAGATGCCCTCGCAATCGGACAGATTTGGAGTAGAGTGTTTTTGCAAAGAGTGGGCAAATATTGCCAAGTCAAGATGTACCATGCTGATACTCCTGCCCATAAAAACTGAGTGCTGTAGTAAAATCTAAAAGGTGCTTCAACATGTGGTTACATAAGTGTGCACACCCTTAAACTAACATTACTACTTCCCTCCACCCAAAGACCCCTTTCACACCATAACGCCCATAATGCCAACGCCGCTTTTACCCCCCGCTAGTGGCCATGAAAGGGTTAAAACCACCGGCAATATGCCACAATAGCGGCGTTTTGCCAGCGGTATTACAGTGCTGCCCCATTGATTTCAATGGGGAGCAGCAGTGGAGGAGCGGTAAACACACCGCTCCAAAGAAGCTGCTGGCAGGACTTTTCCCCGACGTCCTGCCAGCGCACCGCTGTAGTGCAAAAGCCCTCGGGCTTTCACACTACAATGGTGCAGCTTCTTTAGGGCGGATTTCAGGCGCCATTTCTAACGCTATAGCGCCTGCAAAATGCCCTGGTGTGAAAGGGGTCAAAAAGGTCAGTTTGTGGTTCAACTTAGTCACAGTTTATACGCCACATTAAAAAGTGGAAAAAGTTTTGAAATTATTTCTTGGTGCCATTTTTTTTACATCAACCTGACATTTTAACAGGGGTGTGTAGACTTTATATCCACTATGTATACAATGTTTTGGCACTTTGCAAGTCAGTATATTTTCAAAGAGCACTGGGAACAGCATTGGAAAACAATTGGACATTGTTTATGAACAATGTTAAAGTTCACCCGTGAGATGGGAAAGGCGAGTTTTGTATTTTCGGTTTGAAATTATTCATGTACAGGAGCACTTTATGCGAGTGTGAAATCAATAAATGAATCAGTTAATAGATAATAGTACCAGGATAACAACTGAGTGATGTGTACTGAGGTTTGATAGAGAAAAAAAAAAAAAAAAAAAAGGGCCAGGCTTTGCCAGCCCATGGCCACACCCCTGAAGGTTCAAGGAACCCAGTCCCTGAGGTGCTGGACCATTGCTCTAGATCTGTATAGCACCCTTCAACCTAAACTACAGGAGATTCTCCATAAAAGGTGGTCCACCTTGAGACACGCACAAAACCAAAGGAGTAAGAATGCAGTAGGGTTATAGGGGAGGTCCTCTAAAGCTTTGCCAGTGTCCCATCACCTAAAAAAGTACACTAATAACCCATCATGTATTTACAATTAAGAGGTTTGTGTATAAAACAAATGTGCTGCACTAAACATGTCAGAGTTCATGTGTCCCCAAATGAATTCTATTAAGGTGCTAACTGACCAAAAAGGCAGACCGTCTGAAAATTGCAGTAAATGCAAAGTACAAAATCGATAAATTGTGATGCCTAAATGAACCAGCCATTACATAATTTAAAAGTAATCAAAAACATACCTGCTCAAAAGGATATACGCTGTCGATTTTGGGCTTGATCCTTCCTTGCTTGTAAAGGTCAAGCAGTTTAACCACAACATCTGTGATCAGCTCAGTTTCAGTATCCAAGTGGCCTAGATGAAAGCCGCACACAGCTTTGTTTGAAGGAATAAGCTGCAGAGCATTTATGCTGAACTGGTTCCACCAAGTCTTTGCTAAAGCAACAAGGTTCTTCTTTTGTCCAGTCAACAAGTTAGCAGCACCTGTAAAATAAATGCATTAGCGTTACTGTCCAGAGACTAGTACTACACAAAATAGTACAAATGGCATGTGCCCATTCCAGTAGGCTTTATGTACAAAATCTATGAGGAAATGGCATCTATAGCAATCATAATGCATGTTTTTAGTGTAGAGTAGTTTATGCAAACCCATCTCTTTACCCATTCTCTTAAAGATACATCTACCAGTTTAGAATAAAGTAACTGGCATCACAACTGAAATGCCATTTCAAAATGTGTCAAAGATCAACTGCAAATCAGTATAATTTAGAAGTTAAAAACCACAAGGGTTAATGTTAGCAAAAGCCTGCAGGCTGTGGACCTTTTTTGCCTGAATCTGTATGGAAAACACTCCGAAATCAAGCAATAAGCATACAAAAATGAGGCTTTGACTTTGCCAATATGTATTCTTTAGTGGCTGTGTAGATTATACTAGCTTCACTACTTTAGTACTAGGTTTCTCAGATGCACATGGTGTGGGGTTTATTGCCAATGTAGAGAAAACGCTTGATCCCCTATGGGGATTTTTAAATACCAAAAAGTTTGGAATCATTCAATGAGCGCGTGCAATTCTGAAGCATGACATGTTGGGTATTTACTCGGCACATCTTTCACATTAAAAAAAAATAGTTAGCCCAATTTTTTTGCATAAAGCATGAAACTTTTCTGAAAAAAAAAAAAAAAAAACGCGTTAGAAAAATCGGTGCGCAAATACTGTGCGAGATAAAAAGTTGCAACCACTATTGTATTCTCTAGGGTCTTTGCTAAAAACATATGTTTGGAGGTTCCATGTAATTTTCTAGCAAAAAAAAATATGAATTTTACATGTAGGAGAGAAATGTCAGAATTCGCCTGGGCGCGAAGTGGTTAATAGCCTTTTCTTGGTCCTGGAATCCTGAAGTGTGCAGTCTAAAGCCGCGTACACACGGGCGGACTGTCTGTCCAACTTAGTCCGCTGAAACACATTTCAGCGGACAGTCCGCTCGCGTGTGGGCTTCAGCTGACTTTTTCAGCGGACAGTCTGGCGGACTAAGTCTTTTGGAATTTCCGTAATATTGTCCGTCCAACTTTGGTTTCAGCGGACAGTCTGCTCGTGAGTAGGCAAGTTGGACGGACCAAGTATGGCGCATGCTCAGAAAGGATTTACACGGCCAAAGGTTGCATTGTAGTGTATTGGACGTCGTATTTCTAGTCCCGTCGTACGTGCTGTACACGTCATCGCGCAAGCTTTCAACGGACTGTCTGTTCATCGTGTGTGGTCAAGTCCGTTCATTCAAAAGTAGGACGGACTGTCCGTCGGATTGTCTGACGGACTTAGTTGGCCAGACAGTCCGCCCGTGTGTACGCGGCTTTAGTCTTTTCACCCAGAGGTCTAAGTGCTGATAGAACAAGAAAAACAAACAAACAAAAAAAAAAAAAACCCCCCAAAAAAACAGAACTGCCTGTTTTGGGAAACTCCATGAGACAGTGACAGAACTGACCCGAGTAGTCAGAGGCTCAGACAATCAGGAGGTTGTGCTATACTATGGCCTTGCTGCAAAAAGTCCTCCTGCAGTAAAGTATATTGGCTGCCTTGTTGAAAAGTCAACACCTGTATACTTTAATGCTGCACATACAAAATAAAGCACACGCGAGTAAATGGTTTACAAACATGAGGTTTAAATATATACACACCCAATTTAACATGCGCGTAAAAAAAAAAAAAAAAAAAAAAAAAAAAAAAAAAAAAAAAACCCGTTAGTGCCTACCATCATACTGAACGCTTACAAGTTTTAGGCATTTAGCTATGTTCCAGGCTTGCATACCTGAATGCACATGGTCCTAAATGCTAGTCCCACTCAGACCCCCTTCACACGAAGGGCATTTTGCAGATGCTATAGCATTAAAAACCGCATCTGCAATCCACCCTCAAACAGCTGCTCCATTGTCTGGGCTTTCACACTGGAGCAGTGCGCTGGCAGGGCACCAGGTAAAGTCCTGCCAGCAGCTTCTTCAGAGCTGAGTTTACTGCTGCTCCCCATTGAAATCAATGGGGCAGTGCGGCTATACTTCCAGCAAAACTGTGCTAATCGGCCGATAGTGGGGGTTAAAAGCACCCCACTAGCGGCTGAAATGTGCCGCAAATCTGATGGTAAAACGCAGCTAAAAATAGCAGCGTTTTACCGCCGATGCTATGGGTGGCAGTGTGAAAGGGGTCTCCGTTATTAGCCTGTCAGATTTAACAGGCTGCTGGCAGTGAAGCTGGGTGATTTACCTATACCTCAGGCACCTGAAAACAGCGGGATGCAACACACAAGCTACAAGTTTATGGCTTTGTGTAGTATATAAACACTGCACGAGACAAAGCAATACTAAAATTGTGTTTTTTCCTTTAAAAACCATGTCATACTTACCTGATCTGAGCAGTGGTTTTGCTCAGAGCAGCCCGGATTCTCTTCAAGTCCCTTACTGGTGCTCCTTGCCCCTCCCATCAAGTACCCCCGCAGAAAGTAGCTTGCTATGGGGCACCAGAGCTGCAGCTCTGTATGTCCATTTAGACAGAGCTGCGGTTCAGCCCCCCCCCCCCTCCTCAATGACAGTAGTGGGAGCCAAAGGCACTGCTGCCGTGTCTCAGCGAATCAGGAGGGAGAGTTTGACGACCTAGGCACATCCCTGATCAAGAGAGCTCAAGTATTGGGGGGGGGGGGGGGGGGGGGCTGCTGCACAGTTTCTTTAGGCATATAATGCATGAAGAAAAACCTGCCTTTACCCCTTTAATGACCAGACTTTTTTGCGATACAACACGGTCATTTTAACCGACATTTGCGTGGTCCTGCGACATTGTACCCAAACAAAATATCCTCCTTTGCCCACAAATCCGTGTTATAAAATGCACTGATTACCATATAAATGACAGGCAGGGAAAGTGTTAACACTAGGGATTACGTGTTCCCTAGGGAAGCATTTTTAACTTGGACAGACGCTCTACTCCCCCGTTAGAACAGGGATCCGTTTGTTTACATTGACAGATACCCGTTCTGGCGCGATTGCAGTTGGCTGACAGTCACACGTTCACTATTGCACAAACTTACATTTTCTCTTCCCTTTTATAAGTTGCACTAGATGGACTCTTCATACTCAACTATAACCAACATGATCAGTGAAAGGGCAGCTAGCTTTAAAAAGTAAAGTAAAGCCCCCCCCCCCCTATTAATTTCTAAATAAAATACACTATCCGTTAACTCATATGACTGGCCTTTACTACACATGACTTGTCAGCTTTTATCAGTATGCTCTTTGCACTGCATCTCCTCACATGACAAGGAATCCAACTTTCACAAAAAAAAAGCTGCAAAGTATTACTGCATAGGATTCTCCACAATATACATTGCAAGTATATTCATTAGATGCCAACCCAAACAGCAACTCAAACAAGGATGGAAAAGCAGCCATTGAGACAAACCAAAGTTGCTACATATAAGCACAAGTCAGCGACAAGCCTCTAGCTCTTAGACAAAAATGCCAAGCAAAGAAGCCTATTACTATGCAAGGTATCCCCTTTGTAATGTTAACAAGGATTTTCCTCATGCAAGGTGCCCCATTTATAAAGCATCTTACAGCCTTTCAAAGGAAAAACATTTTGCTAAACTTACACTGACACTATCCCCTAAATGCACCACAGTATTTCTCTTTGCCAACAGCCATTCTATGGTGCCATGTATGGAAATTCTGCCCAAGTAGTTGGTAGATGAGCTCCTTAAATATATTTAAAAAAAACATTTAAAAAAAATTTTTTGGATGGATTCCAACAATATAGATGGTACTTTCATACAGGAGTGATAAATTGCCCTTCCGGTTCAGTCATTCATTTGTAGGCAAGGGTGTCTCATGGCTCTGGTGCACGCGTTGCTTTGCACTGGAGGGTATGATCCTAGCACGCATCACTACCTGTCCACATACAATATATTTTTTATAGAAATATTGTCGGGATGTGTCCCTAAAATTGTGGTCTTACCAGTTGATCCAAGTTTATCATACTTCAATGAATTTAGCTTCATGGATGTGGACAGTCCAATAGAAGAATCGCTGATTCAATTCGATCAATAAATCCAGGTATTTCATACTTATACAATTTTTAGGTTAATTACACATTGCCAATAGCCAGACCTTTAATATGTATTTTACAATTTAGGTCCCATCTTTAACAGCTTTCCTGTGACCTCCAATTTTGGACTGATTAGCATCAGATCTAGGACCGGGCTTCTGTTTTATGCCACCCACTGGTTAGGGTTAAAATTTTGTGATGCAAGTAGCAGTTATTGGTTTTATAGGTGAGATCATATTTGGACCTACATTATGTCAAATGTTTGATATTTTTATTTATACAAGATAATGAATAGAATTGCTATGAAATTACAGTATTTTGTCTACCTACCTTAAATATTGCTAGCTAAATGCATTATTACGCCAGTTAGTTTTATATTGAATTATAAATCAGTTTTTATATGTTGTTTGCAGTTTATCCACTAGATGTACCGAATTTGTAGCGAAACATGTCGAGTTGTATACTCTAAAGTGTTCTTAGATACACAATTGTGTTGTGTTCTAGATGCAAACAATAATGTGGATAATTTTATCTTTTGTATGCGATTCAACTTTTGAAAATACTCTGTAATAAATTCCTTTGCTTTTGCACGATATATATTGGGTTATTTTTATTATGATTCTCCCCTGCTTATGTATTTTTCTATTTCATTACTCATTGAGACCTTCTCACCAAGTCCACCAGCTCTTCTCTACCTTTAACTTTGCCCTCCACCCACCAGCTCACTGCCCAAGAGACTGCCAATCACTTCAAAAAGATTTAATTTGTAATGAAATCTCCACTCTACAGATATCCCCCCACGTCCACAGGTACAACCACCTTATTCAAACCTGCTACTATAGAAGTGGTTGCCAAGCTTATTTATAACGTCCACCTAACTGCCTGTCCCCTGGAACCAGCTCCCTCTGAAAATACTCCAGTCACCCTCTGACTACCCTACGCTCTCTAGCCCACATCTTTAATATCTTCTTCTATCATCTTCCGCAACTCTCTAAAAGATGCACTAGTCACCCACTCAAGTCTTCCTTTGACCCCACCAATCTTAACCACCTACACCCACCTCCTTGTTTCCCCTTTTCCTCCAAATTTTGCCCTCAACACTCCACAGAATCTGCAACAGCAAAAACCAATAGACACTATTCTGTACTCCTACTTCTGGACCCGTCGGCTTCCTTTGATACAGTTGATCAGCCTCCTTTATTCCTTGGATCTCTGTGGCTGGGCTCTTTGCTGGCTTATCCTACCCATCTCAACACCCCTTCAGCGATAGCAATGGCGCATATACACGAGCAGACTTCTCGTTGGCCTGAACTCCGAAGGGCTTTTTGACAGAGTTCCAGCAAAATGGACTTGTCTACACACGATCGCACCAAAGTCCGACCGTCTAGAACCACGATGAAGTATGACGGGGCTAGAAAAAAGCCCATAGCCAATAGCTGCCCTTGCGTTGTTTTTGGTCTGTCGGAATAGCACACAGACTAATGGTTTTCTCGATAGGAACTGGTTCCGGTGAAAAGATTTGAAACGATTTCTAGGTCCATCAGAATTTTTTCCTTTCAAAAGTCCGATGAAATCATTCTGTCTGACCCTTGACAGAATGTCCACTTGTGTGTACGCAACATTATGATCTACTTCCTCCTCTTCCTTTGTCGGGGTCCCAAGGTTCTTTTCTTGGACCTCTATTCTCAATCTACACATCCTCCCTGGGTCAGCTAATAAACTCCCCATGGCTTTCATTATTTCTACACCGACCCCAAATCTATTCCCTCAGCTCACTCCAGTCTCCTCACACATCTAAATTTACTGACAGACATCAGTCTGGATGTCACCATTTCCTCAAACACAACCCATCCAAAAAAGTTCACAATATTTCCTCCCCCATTTGCCCCTTCCCTGACTTGTCAAGACTGCTACAACCAACACCACATCCCCACAAGCAAGGGTGCTAGGCGTTCTCCTGGACAGAACTTTACGCCCCATATCGAATCACTTTCCAAAGCTTGTTACCGCAACATCTGCAGAATACGCCCCTTCCTATGCAATGACACCACAAACCTGCCAATTCACACCCTGGTCATTTCTCACCTCAACTACTGCAAATCCTTCCTCATTGGCTTACCTCTAAATGGACTATCCACATTCATGAATAGCGCCTTTAGACTCATCCATCACAAACTGCTCAACGTCTGCTACCCCTCTGCCACTCCCCTCCATTGGTTACCACTCACCCAACACCTTAAATTCAAATTACTAACGGTAACTTACAAAGCCACCCACAGCTTGGCTCCCAGGTATCTCACTAACCTGGTCTCAACCCAATCATTCTCTTCATTTCCCCCCATAGCCAACCTGCTCTCTAGTACCTTTGTCATCTCATCATACGTTCATCTCCAGATCTTTTCGAGCCCCTCCCATCCTTTAGAATTCTCTACCCCAATCTGTCCGACTACCTGCTACTTTTTCCACTTTGAAAATCCCTGGAAAAACCTTTTCAGAAAAGCCTATCCTGTTTCTAACAGTACTTTTTCTCCAGCTCATTCGCCAGCTTTGTATCACTTCACCCTCCCTTTTAGATTGTAAGCTCCAACAAGCCCCCCCCCCCCCCCCCCAACTTCATGTAAGAGTTAAACAACTCCACATCAGCCTGAAGATGGCAGTATAACTCCAAGGGAAGATTCATGCAAAACATTATCAGGCACATACTAAAAGTACATTTTGTCTGGAAATCTAGGCTTAAGTTATATTTGTATAAAAATTGACATACTCACCATAAATTACCAGTTTTCCCATAGGTTTTAGCAGGTTGTAGGCTTTACAAGTGTCAGAACCACCAAGGGGATCCATCACTATGTCTACACCTAGTGTGGGGGAAAAAAATAAAAATAAATCATAAGATCACTTTAGAAACCTAGCCTTGTAGATTCAAATATCAACGCCATAGCACAACTTAAAGCCTAGCCTTTTTGTTCATCCATCTTGCCAGATCTGGAATGCCTCCATTCTCAAAACTCATTTCACATTCTATCAGCAAAAACCACAGGCACAGACATGGAACTGAAGTTGATCATAAAAATCCTTACAGCTTTAGCAACCTAGTTATATACAGACCCCTATGAAACATTGTCCAATTTGCTCCAGCAGGGGAAAATGTTGTCCATCGGCTCTTCATGACCCAGAAGCGATCACTTCCGGGCCCCCTTGAATGGGGGAAGAAGCTGATGTAATGTTATCTGCATGCCATCAGCCTCATTGGAGGGCAGGGGAGGCATGAGGGGGTCTAATCTCATTAAAAGGTCATTTAATTTTGGAGCAACCCCCCATGCTCATATGTACGAATGTAAATGCACACTGCAGGGCATCTATGCACAAAAATGTTGATTGACACGTTCCATATCACCACACATCAAAGCACCTGGGTAACTCTAAACTTAGGACCTGTAGGAGCTTTTAAAGCACTGCCTATGGAAATACTGTAAAGTGTACTGGGCCTCCATTTCACAGGTGCATGCAATTTTAAGGTTTGGCATGTTGGGTATCCACTTAGCACAACCTCATCTTTTATACTTTGCCAGAAATTAAGCAATATATTGCATTTGTGTTCCCTAAAACCTCAGTATTTACTTAAAATGTTTTGTTTCCTAAACTTTTTATTCTGTCTGCTTTCAGATTAATGTTTGGGGTTTATGCATCTTTGGGCTGCACAATCAGTAGCCACTGCTCCAGGTGGGTCCATGCTATCCACATCTCACACCCGCCCAAAGGGTGCTCACCCAGCTTCTATGCTGTACACAGTAAAAAGCGGTTCTGGACAGCCGCACTCCAACACAATCCACTTCATTATGCTTAAAACTCCACAGGAAGAGACAACATACAGTGGGGGAACAAGAGCAGGGTTACACTCCAGCAATGGAAGCTCAAAGATCTGAAGTGGACAAGCATCCTGGGAACTTTTTCCAAATGGCAGGCTGTGTCTCTACTTCTGCTGTATTGTTATATCTTGGGTTCATCATACAAAAAAAGATACATGCACTGTACCATGTTTGAGGTGTATATTTCGGATATACATTTTGTTTAGTTACATACCACACCTTTTCCTGAAGCCTGTACAAATGATCTGATGCCTGGACAGTCGGGGGGTGATCGGTGCGGCGCTGTGGAGGAGCTACAATTGCCGATCTTCCTGCATGGATTCCAATAAAAGTAGCTGACAGGCGATTCCTCTTCCCCCGTGGCTTTCAGCTATATTATTGAAATACATCTAGGGAGAGCAGTGATTGGTGTGGTGCTGGGGGAAGTGTTACAATCACCCCCAACTCTCCATGTGCTCCTGTGCTCAATTTGTCAGCATAGAGTATGGAGGAAGGAGCCGGTAAAAGATATAGTCAGTGATCAAGAGATATCCCCTTCTGTCTTTGGGTACTTTTAGCACATAAGAATGCATGTCTATATCAATGGAAAGATTTTGTCAACTCATTTGTGCATTTCAAAATCCCACCTATTGTCTAGGGTAGCCATACTCCCAGTGCAGGGATGGTAAACCTCAGAACTCCAGCTGCTTTGAAACAAGTCCAATGAGACATTACAAGACCCCAACAAGCACAGGCATGACAGGATTTGAAGTGTCACCACAGCTAAAGGGCAGAGGTTGCCTATCCCTGTCCTAGTGCAATGGAACTTTTGAGTTCCTCCAGGGGTTGCTAGGGATTCCTTGAGCTGTGGTTAATTGACCTACAATTTGTAGTTGCCGTTATAATTCCAAGAAAACACTTGAGCAAACCAATTGCTCAACAATTACCTTTTGAGCCGTCTAAGGTGCAAATTTTTCCCTACGGACCCAATGACTTAGAAATGGTTACACGATTTCTAGGTTTCCTCCACGTTAAAGTTGAGAAAGGCTCGTCTAGGGCAAGATAAGTTCTGTGATGTAGCCCATATGAGTGTTGTAAAAGCAGCATGCTGGTGTGGACAAGTGAAAAAACATGACATTTGAATGCTTACAGCTGTTTTACTCATTCCAAAAATAACAGGATCCAGCTCTTCCATGGAAAAACTAGTCTGTTAGACCGTCACTATTAGTTATCAGGCTTCCCATAGTTCAATATACCAAAATTGAATGCACATATAAAGTATAGTCTCTACCTTCAGGGGTAGAGCTTAATGACACTACACACAAAAGCAGCTGGATTCTGATTTACAAGCCGTTTGCCAAATGGAGGCATTTTATGAACACTGCAGTTTACCTGTATGCACTTAGATGGTGAAATAGCAAAATAACTTGGGACCAATACAATTTATATTTTGGAACATTATTCCTATATCATTTCTATATAATGTAAGGTCACTCGACATACATTTTGTTCTCTTGATGTATTATAGCACTGTACTTCTATTTATAATTTGTACCTTTAGGCGAGATTTTCTTAATTTCATCCACATAATCGCTTGTCCTGTAGTCAATTGGGTAAGTCACACCGTGTTCTTTAAGTGCTTCATGCTTGGAAGAAGAAGCAGTTCCAAATATTGTAACATCCTCCACAGTTTTACAGAGCTGTATTGCTGCAGTGCCAACACCACCTATGAAACAAAATGCATTAAATAGGCTAATCCTTGTTGCCCTCTCTGATCATACTTTAAAATCCAAAATACACCACTCGCATATGTCCATAAAATCAGTCCAAAAATTACAGACAATATGTTTGCTAGGTACATACACAGGTCAAATGTTTTAGAGTATTCCTCTCCATCTGCATGTAAAGGCAGGTGTCTCAATACTTTTGGTAGTAGTGGTTAGGTTAGTTCCCCCCCATCTCTGCAAGAAGACACATACATCGGGGTTTAGTTACTGAAGATAGAGAGTGCAAAAAGGCTCACTTCTGCATAGAAACCAATAAGCTTTTTGCCAAAAAAGCCTGGAAGCTGAACCGCTTAAGGACTAGCCGCCGCAGTTGTAGTATGGCTCGATCCCGTGAATCGCTGTCATTGTTTGGCTGTTAAAATGGAATTCAAATATTCTTTGGAAAGTTCTCCAACGCTTTTGCAGAAGTTCCCACAAATATGTTGCACTTTAAGGTGGTTTTGCCTTCACCCTTTAGTCTAGTCCAGGAGTCTCCAAACTATGGCCCTCCAGCCTTTCAGAAACTACAATTCCCATCATGCCTAGTCATGTCTGTGAATGTCAGTTTTACAATGACTCATGGAATGTAGTTCTGCAACAGCTGGAGGGCCATAGTTTGGAGATCTCTGGTCTAGTCCATCCCATAAGTTCATACAATGTGGGTGGGACGCATATATCAACCAAATCACTTCCCCTTTGTATGACCAAAGATACAGTTGCATCTACGGCACCATCAAACGCCATGTCTTAATCATTCACCCATCTTCCAGTTCTCAAAAGCAGTTTCATTCATAGAAGCTGTAGTACGGAGCTTGGGGGACACTCAGGCTTTTTTTTTTTTTTTTTAAAGGAGTTCCAATATTAGAATAAAAAGCTTTGAGACAATGGTTTGTGAAAAATAAAAATAAAAAGTTGGCCAAAGGAACCAAAAAACATTTAGTTAATTTTTGGTTTAAAGCAGTTTTCAAAAGCATCCTCACCAGTAATTTAATTTTTTTTTTAATAAGTGCTTAGCAATATATATGTATACATATTAGAAAACAGAGTTAACCGTAGAATGCAGTAGTACTCATTTAAAGCAGATCTTCACTGCATCTTAGCACCACAAACCAAAAAACTCAATTCATTATTCAAAGCAAACTTCTCCATGTCCCAATGCTGTTTGTTGAGACATCACTTCGAAAAATAACACCCTAGCATTATGATCGTGGCCATTTTGAGTAAGGGCAGGTGGATCATGTAGCATTTACTGCCTGGAATCCATCTGTTTTTAGCTCAGGCATACAAGCAGAGGGGGTGTGCTTAGCCTAGAACTCCTCCTGAGATGCAAGACATTTGCTTAGGCAAGAAGCCAGGAAGCAACTATAGAAAAGTGTACAATTTGTTTTAAACTTTAGCTCACATTTCTTTTCACTAAGGCTAGCAACATGAGTATTAAAAAGAATGTTGAGTGGGATAGGAGTTCCACTTTAAGAGCCCGTCCTCCATGGTGAGACATTCATGACTGTCTGGGCTCAGAAAATTAGATGGTGGACTTCTATGTTTTTTATTTTACCACAGGATACCCCCTTAAAAATCGACTGGATTTTAGGGGGACCGCTATGCCATTTTAAAATTTGGTGCAGGGTCCCCCTTAATATCCATACCAGACCTGAAGGGCCTTGTAAGGATTTTGGGGGGACCCCGTGCAAATTTTTTAATTTTGGTTCAGGGTTCCTTAACCACTTAAGGACTGCTGCATGCCAATGTACATCACCACAATGGCATGTACAGGCACAAGCGCGTACATGTACGCGCTTGCCTTCCAGTGGGTGGGGGGTCCGATCGGACCCCCTCCCGTTGGATGCGGCGGTCCGCTTCGCTTCAGGAGCGATCCGGGATGAGGGGATGGCCGTTGGTTTCTGGCCATCCCCTCTCGATCGCTCCTGGCGAATGAGAAGCTTCCTCCCACTGTGTATAGTAAACACAGGCAGGGAGGAAGTGATGTCATTGTCCTCGGGGCGGTCTTGACTGGTCTACGAGGAGAAGTGAAAGTGTGCACCAACACTACACTAACACGTAGGCACACAAACCCCCCCCCCCCCCCCCCACCCAGTGTCACTGATTGCAGTGATCATTTACTGATCACTGCATTCAGTGTCAGTTGTGACAGTAAAAACTGTCAGGGCAGTTAGTGTTAAGTCCAGGGTAGCCCCCTACCACCCCCCAATAAAGGTTTAATCCCCCGATTGCCCCTAGAGTTAACCCTTTCACCCCCTTTTGCCAGTGTCACTAAGCGATCATTTTTTGATCGCTGCATTAGTGTCGCTAGGTAGCTAGTTATTTTTTTAGGTTCACCGCCAGGTTTTTATAGCGCTAGGTACCCCCATATACTACCCAATAATGGTTTTAACCCCCCCCCCCCCCCGATTGCCCCTAGTTAACCCTTTCACCAGCGATCACAGTATAAGTGTCACTGGTGACGCTGGTTAGCCAGTTATTTAGGTACCCCGTCAGGTTTTTATATAGCGCCAGGGACCCCCATATACTACCTAATAAAAATTTGAACCCCCTGATTGCCCCTAGTTAACCCTTTTACCAGTGATCACCGTATAAGTGTTACGGGTGACTCTGGTTAGTTTGTTTTTTATAGCATCAGGGCACCCACCATTTATTACCCAATAAAAGTTTAACCCCCTGATCACCCGGCGGGTGATATCAATTAGGTTTTAGGGTCAGGGTCTGCGTCGCCCCAGGTTAGTGCCAGTACCGCCAACACCCACGCGCAAAGCATACACCTCCCGTAGTGGTATAGAATCTGAACAGATCAATATCTGATCAGATCTATACTAGCGTCCCCAGCAGTTTAGGGTTCCAAAAAAAGGCATTGTTAGCAGGATCAGCTCAGATACCTGCTAGCACCTGCGTTTTGCCACTCCGCCCAGCCCACCCAAGTGCAGTATCGATCAATCACTGTCACTTACAAAACACTAAACACATAACTGCAGCGTTCGCAGAGTCAGGCCTGATCCCTGCGATCGCCAGTTTTATTTGGTAGCGTTTTATATTGAAATCTGGAAGGCAGTGCTTGGTTTTCGGGGTCCCGTATGTGGCTAGGCTCCCAAAAAGTCCCCCACATGTGGTATCCCTGTACTCGGGAGAAGCAGCAGAATTTATTTTGGGGTGTAATTTGACTAATGCACATAGCATGTGTGAGCAATATATCATTTAGTGACAACTTTGTGCAAAAAAAAAAAAATTGTAATATTCCTGCAACTTGTGGCAAAAGACCAAGTTAGACTTACCGGTAACTTGTTTTCCAGAAGTCTTTCAGGACAGCACCTGAGAGATAGCGACTCCTCCCTCCTCGTTAGGAAACACCTTCTTCCTCCAGACTTTAAAGGGAGGCGCCTCCCTACCACACCTCAGTTGTAGAAGAGAACCTCCGGCCCCGGCTGGAACACATAAACACACACGTTAGTCACAGCGTAGCATAATACAATACCATAGGGCGGGATGTTTGCTGTCCTGAAAGACTTCTGGAAAACAAGTTACCGGTAAGTCTAACTTGGTCTTTCCCAAGGCGTCTTTCAGGACAGCACCTGAGAGGATAACAGAGATTTACCCCTTAGGGCGGGACAACAGCTTGCAGGACCTGCCAAATGCCTGATCGCTGGCCGAAGTGAGGTCCAGTCTATAATGTTTCACAAATGTGTGAAAACTCGACCATGTCGCCGCCTTGCAGATCTGCTCAGGGGTGGCACCAGCTCTCTCTGCCCACGTAGACGCCAGAGCCCTGGTTGAGTGCACAAATTCCTGCTGGAGGGGATAATCCTGCCTGGAAATATGCCTCCGAGATAGCCAATTTCAGCCATCCAGCTAAAGTAACTTTAGAAGTTTGAAAACCCTTTTTCCTTCCTGAGAAAAGTACAAACAGTGAATCTGAACATCTGAAGGACTCAGTCCTCTTTAGATAACTCAGCAGAGTCCTCCTGACGTCCAAAGTATGGAAAAGAGTCTCCTTATTTCCTTTGGGGTTAACACAAAAGGTTGGCAGTACTATGACCTGTATACGGTTCTGAACTGAAGCTACCTTCGGTAAGAATTTTGCATCTGTTCTAAGAATAACTCTGTCCGGAAAAATGGAAAGATATGGTTCTTTAACTGACAGAGCATTTAGCTTACTGATCCTGCGTGCAGAGACAATGGCAATCAGAAAAACGGTTTTTAATGTGAGAAACCTAAGGGAAGCCTCCACAAGAGGCTCAAAAGGCCCCTTTGTTAGAGACTGTAGGACTAACGACAAATCCCATCTAGGAAAAACCTTAATCGGAACTGGCCTAGATCTTTTAAGGGCTCTAAAGAATCTGATCACCAGCGGATCTGAGGCCACAGATTTCTCTAAGAACACTGTCAGAGCTGCTACCTGCACCCTCAGGGTACTAACTGCCAGTCCCTTGTCTGCTCCATCTTGTAAAAAAAAACTCCAAGATGGAGAACAAGGCTCCCTGGCACCTGAAAAACACCAAGTTTTATAACGCTTCCAAACCTTAGAATAGATGGCCCCCGTAACCCTTTTCCTACTTGCCAAAAGGGTAGAGGTCAAACGGTTGGAAAACCCCTTGCTCCTAAGGAGCTGCCTTTCAGAAACCAGGCCGTGAGGGCCAGGCTGGCCACTCCTGGATGGTTTACTGGGCCCTGCAACAACAGATCGTGCCTGAGGGGCAGATGCCAACAAGGCTTGATTGCCAGACCTAGAACTGTCGAAAACCAGGCCCTTTTTGGCCAAAAGGGCGTGATTAGAATAACTGGCACCTTCTCCCTCTGAATTTTCCTTAAAATTAACGGGATTAACTGGAATGGGGGGAAAGCGTAGCAAAGACGAAATTCCCATGGATAAGCTAGCGCATCTGTGCCCAGCGAGCCATCGCGACTGTCCAGGGAAAAAAAACTGGGGAACCTGGGCGTTCACCCTTGAGGTGAACAGGTCCACCTCTGGTAATCCCCATTTTCCGGCAATCATTGCCCCTTTTAGGTGGACTGCTGATAGGGATAACAAACGTCTTTCCGCCCACCGAAGAATCTCCATGGCCA
Organism: Lithobates pipiens; assembly: GCF_037356315.1. NCBI lineage: Eukaryota > Metazoa > Chordata > Amphibia > Anura > Ranidae > Lithobates > Lithobates pipiens. The sequence continues at coordinate 102,406,486 of NW_027507789.1, forward strand.
GTACCTGAAGCGACCTGCTTCTTGTACCCCCCTGTCTGTTTAAATAAGCCACCGCCGTGGCATTGTCTGTTAGGACCTGGACGTGATGGGACTGGAGTTCCTGAACAAACAACTCCGGAGCCAAGGCAATCGCCTTGAGCTCCCTCCAGTTTGAGGACCTTATTGCCTCCTCTTTGGCCCAGGACCCCTGAGTGAAACGTGTTCCTAGATGGGCTCCCCACCCCCAGGAACTGGCGTCGGTTGTTAGTCTTTTCTCGACTGGAAAAGCCCAGACTAACCCCTCCGATAAGACATCCTGTCTTTTCCACCACCATAGGGACCCTTTTACCTGGGTTGACACTCTTACCTCTGCCTCTAGGGATGCCACTGTGTGATCCCAAGATTTGAGAAGGAAAGCCTGCAGACACCTGAAATGCATTCTTGCCCACTGGACTGCTGGCATTGTTGAAGTTAGAACCCCCAAAGCTGACATAACCTGTCTTACTGTCAGATTTTGACTGGTCTGTAATAAAGACACTGCACCGGAAATCCTGTCCTTTTTGTCTAAGGGAAGGAAGATTTTTTGATCCACCGAATTTATTAGATACCCTAAAAACCGAATCTCCTGAGATGGGTTTAGGGACGACTTTTGGAGGTTCAAAATCCACCCCAACGTCTCCAGATGGCTGCGAGCCTAGGTTGATCTGCGATTCCTCGCTGGATTGGGCGAAAAACAGCAGATCGTCTAAATAAGGAATAACTGCGATTCCCTGAAGTCGCAGCGGCGCTAAAGCTTCTGCCATCACTCTGGAAAAAAATTCGGGGAGATGACAGGCCGAAGGGTAGGGCCCTGAACTGGAGATGATGAACCACACCCCCCAACCTCACCGCCAGCCTGAGGAACTTCTGAGACTGGGGAGAGATCGGAACATGTAGGTATGCATCTTTTAAATCTACCGACGCCATAAAACATCCTGGCATCAACAGATTTCTGACTGAAAAAATTGAGTCCATTTTGAACTTCCTGTACCTTATGGACTCGTTTAGCGGTTTCAGGTTGAGAATCAACCGAAATTTTCCTGTCGGTTTCTTTACTAGGAAAACATGGGAATAAAACCCCTCCTGCTGTTCTTGCAGGGGTACCTGTACTACTACACCCTGTTGCATCAGTTCCTCTAGAGAGGACTTCATGGCCAGGGCCCTTACCGGGTCCCGCGGGGTGTTGGTAATCAGGAACCTCTTTGGGGGGTTGTTGACACACTCGAGTGAGTAACCCTGCACGAGAGTGGTCAGGATAAACTGATTTGAAGTTATCCCTGACCACTGCGGAAGAAATTCTTGTAGTCTCCCGCCCACCCGCAGAGACAAGTCATTGCGATCTTTCGGCCTGTGTAGGAGGACGGAAGAGAATTCCGCCTCTACCCTTCGGCTTCGGGGCGGACCAACTTTTCCTTCTCCCCTGCAACTTGCCGTCCTGATCCTGAGTTTTTTGAGGTCGAAAAAGACGTTTTGGTACCTGCTTTTTCTTTTTGACCGGAAAGGATCTTTTCTTATCGGCTGTCCTGTCAAGAATATTATCGAGGTCAGGGCCGAAGAGCAAGTCCCCTGAAAAGGGTAACCCACACAGCTTATTCTTTGAAGCCGAGTCACCAGGCCAGGTTTTAAGCCATAAGGCTCTTCTTGCAGCATTAGTTAGAGCTGCTGACCTGGCTGATATCTTAATTGCCTCAGCTGAGGCATCTGCAACATAAGCCACTGCCGCAGTCAGGGTAGGAAAAGAATCTAAGATTTCCTGTTTGGGGGAATCTGCAGCTATATGTGACTTTAACTGGTTAATCCAGTATTCTAAATTTCTGGCTACACACGTTGTGGCCATTGCTGGTTTTAAATTGCTCATAACTGATTGCCATGATCTCTTGAGCAAAAGATCCATGCGTTTGTCCATCGGATCTTTCAAAACTCCCATGTCCTCAAAGGACAGATCCGTGGACCTTGAAACCTGGGAAAAGGCGGCATCCAGTCTGGGCACCTTGTTCCACACTGCTGCAGGGTCCTCCTCAAAAGGAAAACGCCTTTTGTGGGCTTTGGAGAAAAAGGGCTTTTTCTCTGGATCCTGCCATTCTTTCCTAACGGCCTCAGAGATGACCGGATGAACTGGGAACGTTTGGCCCTTAGGCACACCCAACCCAGCATACATGCGGTCATGGAGTGATCATTCCTTTTTCTCCTCACTTAAACCAAGCGTAGCATGAATGGCTTTAAGGAGCCCATCGACCTCTTCAAGGGACAGTTTGAATTTAGAGGGGGCTACCTCAGAATCCTCCAACTCCTCTTCCGAATCTTTAACTGAAAGAGCAGTGGACTGCTTTTCCCTATCTGAATGGTCTTCAGGCAGAGCTTCCAACACCGGGATTGAGAGAGACCCCTGGGAAGACTCTGAAGTGGAAGGCTGCCTAGCAGCCTGGTTTGCTAGTGAGTCACGAAAATTCTGAATCGTGGCGTATAGCTCCTTCTTTACAGAGGCCACCAGATCCTCACATACAGAGGCAGATTCCTCCTTAACTAAAGAAGTAATGCAGGGACTGCATAGGGTTTTCTTCCAATTTTCTCCCAGCTTGGCCCTGCAAGAAGGACATCTTTTCTTTGGGTCAGAGCTCTTAGCCTATGAAGAAAAAGACAAAAAAGGGAAAAAACCAGGGAACCCTTAGTGAGACCCAGTCTCAGCCTTGATAGGGATCACCACACAGGTGCACTGAGAAGAAACCAGTCAGCTTCTAGTGCCCAGACAGGCCCCTTGCCACCAGGGGGGAAAGAAAAAAAGAGCGAGACCAAACGCCAGGAAATAAAAGAAGGCAGACTTTAACCGCTGCCTCTTACCTGGGCTTTGCTGGTGCCTGTGCCTGTCCCCACCGCTGCAGACGCTGAATCTTCCATTACAGGTGTGCAGAAATCCACTTGTGGCTACACGCCGCCTCCGGACTCCAATAATGCAGCTGCACCGGACCAGAAGCGGAAAAAAGGCACCAGCACCTGTCCTCCCTCCTCCCCCCTGCATCCACGCCGGAAACGACGTTTCAGCCGACCCGATGACCCGCTCTGTCACTTCCGGCGCGACCGCTGGAAAAAATATGGCGGCGGCACACGCGCGCCGCCGCGCCTACGAACGTGCGGGCCACCGAGTCTTCGGCTCTCTCCGAGCACAAGAGGGGGAAGAGGAGCCCGCTTGCTACCGCTGCCGAGGCGTGGGTAGGTCGGGAGGACAGCGGGTCTCTAAAGGAGGAAAAAAAGGGAAAGAAGCCTAGTCCCTCAGGAACACCTGAGAGAAACTGACTCCCTCCCAGATGTTCCCTCCGGGCCGGAGGAAACGCAATAACAGGTGTGGTAGGGAGGCGCCTCCCTTTAAAGTCTGGAGGAAGAAGGTGTTTCCTAACGAGGAGGGAGGAGTCGCTATCTCTCAGGTGCTGTCCTGAAAGACGCCTTGGGAAATATTAAATATTTCATGGACTCAACATGCCTCAGTAAATAGCTTGGGGTGTCTACTTTCCAAAATGGGGTCATTTGGGGGGGGGGGGGGGTTGTGTTATTTTGGCATTTTATGGCCTTCGAAACTGATAGGTAGTGAGGAGTGAAATCAAAAATGTGCACCCTTGGAAACCCTGAAGGCAGTGATTGGTTTTGGGGGTGCCGTACGCAGCTAGACTCCCAAAAAGTCCCACACATGTGGTATCCTCGTACTCAGGAGAAGCAGCAGAATATATTTTGGGGTGCAATTCCACACTATGGCATGTGTGAGCAATATATCATTTAGTGACAACTTAGTAAACTTTGTGACAATCACTTGGGACAAAAAAAAAAAAAAAATATTCAATTGGCTCAACATTCCCCTTGGGGTGTCTACTTTCCATAATAGGGTCATGGGGGGGGGGGGGGGGTGGGGAGGGTTTGTACTGTCCTGCCATTTTAGCACCTCAAAAAATGATAGGCAGTCAAATTAAAAGCTGTGTAAATTCCAGAAAATGTACTGTTTGTAGACGCTATAACTTTTGCGCAAACCAATATACGCTTGACTTTTTTTTACTAAAGACATGTGGCTAAATAAATTTTGCCCTAAATGATTAAAATTGAGTTTATTCGATTTTTCTTATAACAAAAAGTAGAAAATCTTTTTCCCTCAATTTTCGGTCTATCCATTTATATCGCAAAAAATAAAAATCGCAGAGGCAATCAAATACCATCAAAAGAAAGCTCTATTTGTGGGAAGAAAAGGATGCAAATTTCGTTTGGGTACAACATTGCATGACCGCGCAATTACCAGTTAAAGCAGTGCAGTGTGAAATTGTAAAAAGACCTCTGGTCCTTAGACTAAAAATTGGTCCGGGGCTAAAGTGGTTAACCACACCCTAAAGAATAAAATGACGGTCGTTGCAATACTTTGTCACATCGTATTTGCGCAGCAGTCTTACAAGTGCACTTTGGGCTAACGTTACTGTTTAATTCAAGAAAGTGTGTTTTATCCAATTTCTTTACATTGTGAAAGAAAATGTTATGCCGAGTAAAGTGATACCCAACATGTCACGCTTCAAAATTACACCTGCTCGTGGAATGGCGACAAACTTACCTTTAAAAAATCTTAATAGGCAGTTAAAAAAAAAAAAATTATACCGGATGAATGTTTCGATTTAGAGGTCTAGGGCTAGAATTATTGCTCTCGCTCTACCGATCACAGCAATACCTCACGTGTGGTTTGAACAGTTTTCATATGCGGGACCTTCTGCACGCGAGCTTGGGACACAAAAAAAAAAAAAAAAGATTTTTGAACATCAGGGTACAGAGCAATAGTAATAACTAAGCGGGTTATATCGAACCATCAAGTGCTGGACACTAGCACGCCCCTTAAGGCGTAAACTTCCCCCCCATATAACCCCTCCCATTGCTTGGCTACAAAACAGAGGACTCTCAGTAATCAAAGTGTATAAGAAGGGAGGGACCTGTGTGCCCTAATGTACATCAAAGAAAAGGATTTTACAGGTAAGCAGTTTTAAAAATCCTACTTTCTTACATCAGGGTACACAGCGCCATAGTAACCATGTGGGATGTCCCATAGCAATGGCAACTGAAAGGGGGGGTGGGGTGGGGAAGACAGAATCAAGGAAAACGGGAGGTTAGAGGACTCATACTGCAGAGCATGCTGTCCCCAAAGGCAATCTCCTTATGACCTTTAATATAGATTAAAAAAAAAAAAAAAACACACAAACAAAGAACAATGTTGCGGTCTTACAGATCTGAGCCATAGAGGCCTGATGATGCACCACCCAAGAGGCACTAATCGCCCTGGATGAGTGTGCTTTTAATATAAGAATCATCTTTAAGCTGAAGCTTGATCAACCACCTGACAAATCCATTTGGAAAATAGTGGATTTTGACGCTGCCTGTCCATATCTTGGACCCTCTGGCAGTACAAACAAAACCTGTGTTTTGCGATCCTGAGCATTCGCCCTTACATACATTCTGATCGCTCTTACTATATCAAGAGACTAATGCTTTCTCTTCCCCAAATTAAGGCTTCTGGGGAGAAAAGGAAGAATAATCTTGGTTTAAATGAAAACTTGTTACCACTTTTGGTAAGAATTCAGGATGAGGACATCAAATCACCTCATCCTTATACATGAAATATGGCTCTTACAAGACAGCCATTAGTTCCAATACTCTTCTAGCAGAAGAAATGGCAAGCAAAAAGATTATGTCAAAGAACTAGGAATTTCTCGTAAGGTTCAAACAGCTGATTTAACAAGCCGACAAGACCAATCTTAAATCCTAAGGATTTAGAGGTGCCTTGATAGGGGGAATAAACAGTGTTACCCCCTGAATAAGCTACGCACCAAGAGTGGTAAGAGGCCGAAGGAGAAAAAAAAAAAAAAAAAAAAAAATCAGACATAGACCTGGATCTGGCTCTTGATAAAAGTCAAGGCCAGCTTCATTTCAGATCCCATACGCAGGAATACTGCCTATTGACATACCTCCTGGAGTGCCAACACCTGGATCCATACCAAGAAACCTATGCCTTCCAGATTCTATAGTAAGTGATTCTGGAAGCCGGCTCCCTGGCATTAGTCAAAGACACTACTGAAGGAGATCCCCCACAATCTTTTATAGAGTGGGATTCAGTCAAACCTGTTAAACTCCTTGTCCGTAAAGTAGGATGAAATACCAGACCCTGTGCAAGAAGGTCTGGCTATAATGGCAGAGTACAAAGGACTTAAACTGCCCTCCTTATGATCGATAAATTCAGATCTGCTGGGGCCACCAGAATCACCTTCTGTTCCTGCTTAATCCTGCGGAGAAGGCGTGGAAGTAGCAGAACTGCATAGATCAGTGAGAACTGATCCCCTGGGAAGACTAATGCGTCTGCTCCACCTGCTAGCAGACCGCTTGTTTGACAAAGTTGTCGACCTTCCTAATGAATGTGGGACGTGAATAGGTTTATGTCTGGAGTACCCCATCTGACATCTTGCTAGGAAGATGTCGGGGTGAAGAGATCATTCTCCCGGAAATTGTTGGAGTCTCGAGACGTACGCCTGAAATATTAAAATTGCTGATAGGCAAGAAGTGTTGTGTTCTGCCAAAGCTACAACATTCACCTTTTTTTAAATTTTGATGCAAGCCACTGGCCATGGCTCTGTCAGACTGAAACCTGTCAAGACAGTCCTGTAATCTGACCGCCAAGATTCTATGGCCAGATATACTGCCTGAAACTTCCAACAAAGTTGATAGGCAAGGTCCTCTAGCCTGGACCATCTCCCCTGGACAGAATCTTCCAGGGCTGCTCCCCAGCCTAGAAGGCTGGCATCTGTTAACATCTTGCAGGATAAAGATTTTCCCTCCTGCTGAACAACCACCACCAATTTAGGCTCTGATCTATGTCGGGAGCCAAGCGTATTGGAAACAAGGCCTGAATCCTCTTTATCCCAAACCAACAGGATGGTGTCTTGAAGCAGTCTGAACAAAACTGCGCATAAGGAACAGCCTTGGAGGCCACCATTTCCCCCTAAAAATCTCCTGCAGCCAAAATGAAGGAATTTTCCTTTCCTGATAAGTTGAATTAGTTCTACAATGGAACCGATTCACATCTGGGGTAAGAATACCTTCTGTATGGCATCTATAACCAGCCCCCAAGTAACCTTGATTTTTTTTTAAGGAGAATCTTCCTAGGCTGAGAATCCAACCTAGAGATTTCAGACATCTACAGCTGAGATCAGACTCTGGCTTTAGACCCGAGACTGAATGATCCATTCAAAGTAGATCTTCTAATAGGCTAGGACCGCTATGCCTTGAGCCTTTAACCTGGCTAAAGGAGGTGCCAGAATATTTGAGTTGTGGCTAAGCCGAATGGCAGTGCCACAATTGATAAAAATAATTTTTATATTTCAAACCGCAGAGACTTCTGGTAAGCGGGAAACTTTGGCACATTGAGATATGCAACTCCCCTCCTTGCAGGATGGACACAGCAGATTGAATTCTGAAAGGATCGATGTTTAAGTGCTGATTCAGATCTCCGCTATCTAGAGTGGGTCTTGCCTCTCTGCTTGGCTCTGGGACCTTGAAAGGTTTTATCCAAAAACCCTGTTCCATTAAGGGAATCTGATATCACCGACTGGGATAACAGCGGATTCAGAGACCAGAAAGACTTCTCTGGAACCTTAGGAGCATTTGAGGAGACTGACACTCTTGAATAAGGCTGCCGCATCAGCAGCCCCAAGGACCCCACAGGCAGCACCCAACCAGGACCCGAACCCCGGACCCTCAGCTCGAAAGACTGGGCCATCCGGGCTCTTGAAACTCAGGATGTAACCAAAAAAAAAAAAAAAAAAAAAAAAAAAAAAAAACACGCAGAAATCGCTCTGCTCTTTTTTTTTTTTTTTTTAATCTTTATTTAAATTTTTTTCCATACAAAAAAGTATAAAACATAGTTACATATACATCTGCATCCTACTACCCTGCTCTGCTCTTAACATTTTTCCTGCCAGACTGAGAATCAAACAAGTGGGGGTGCTCTTTCACGAGAAGGCCTTAGCATTCCGCTTTGTGGGCTTTCAAGATCCTGGTCCCGCCCCTGGGAACTCTCTCCTGAACCTGACAATTGAGACCGTCGAGACTGCCTAAAGGCAGATACAGCAGGCATAGGAGAGGCTGCATGATTAAAGGAGAACTGTTTGAACCTTTTTTTACTGGTAAAGAGCTTTACCCCTTTTGGATGTACTTATCCACTCTAAATAGTAGTACCCCAGGAAGGGACACAGACTGGCTACGGGTTTTCACCTGGTGCTTTGGACCGCTGCAAAAAAAAAAATGCACTAGTCCAAGTATAAGCCATAGGGCTTAAATGATAGAGTCCTCCATAGCATCTGTGAGACAGTGCCTTAAATACACCAGCCCCTTGCCGGGCCTGCTGACCAGGCAGAACTTCCAGGTATCTCAGACCTGTTCCTTAACCCCTTGGAGTCCAATTCCAATGCATTGGTGTGACTCAATGTGCTCCACCACAATAGTGGAGCAGACGTTAAGGGGTTAATGGACTGAGCTACTCCAACTGCAGCCAGAACGGCAAAAGACATCTAGTCTTTAAAGGGAAAATCCAACCTTAACTTGCTGGATCCTTTAACATCAATGCATTATCCACTGGACATGCGAGACTGCTCACTGAGGTGATTGCAGCATTAATAGCTTCCCCCCCTATTTCTTTCATAAAAATGTTCCCATTCAGAATACATAGCTATGCATTTAGTGCTTTTTGCATCTTGCAGATTTGTACTACAGAACTTGTTTAATAGGACACCATGTTAAATGGACTACCAGGTGGGGGAGGTTCAAATGAACCCCATTAGAGATGGATACCTCAAGAGCCTGTGGCAGGCAACAAAATGGTTAAGGGAGTAGACTATCCCGACTTGTACAGCTACTCCCTCCCTATTCGGATCCTCTGAAGAGGAAAAATAAGCATCTTCCAACATTTGGGAATATCTACCTGATCCCCAGCCTCCTGCACCTCAAAAGGGCCCAGAGGACTAGATGGGAATCTGCTATGTTTAGTTCTACTATGGAGAGACATAGCAATAATCTGGTAAAATGGTAGAAAAACCTGTTTGTATGAAATACAGGGACAGAAGTGTTCTACCCTTGACTGCTTCATCTGGCCGTATTTTTACCTCTCAGGGGAGGAAGACACTCTTTTGTAAGGCTTTAGTTTGTTGTATAACATTAACCCCTTAGAACCCTTAGAGGGGTTTCTGGTCCCTTTGTCACTCAGCTTACAGTACAAAGCAGAGGCAGTACCAGCAAAAGAATGTTTCACTTGCTAGGCTATAGTACAGTACAATAACTGCTATTAGTCCTAGATACAGTTAGATAGTAAGGTTGGATAAAGACACCAGTCCATCCAGTTCAACCTGTGTGTCTACAATTGTCCCTATCCCTGTACATTGCACACAATCCAAAGTCCCCAATCATATACTATGACCAATTTACCTACCTGCATGTCTGGAGCGTGGGAGGAAACCCACGCAGGCACAGGGAGAACATGCAAACTCCAGGCAGGTAGTGTCGTGGTTGGGATTCAAACCAGCCACCACCCTTTTTACTGCTAGGCGAGAGTGCTAACCACTACACCACTGTCGCCTCAACAAAAGGGAGATGCCCGTGTCACCAAACCTGGCCAGCAACCACTCTGCTCTGTCCCTCCACCACCAGACTTAAACTATACAGGAAAAGCTTAATATACTTCCTCCACATGTAGCTGGCGTCTGGCACCATTTAGCCACGCCCCGCGTGAAAAAAGTCCTTCCCTTTCAACTAGGGAAGTGTATGAGTTCTGGCAACATGGCGGCCGGTGGCAGATAATTGCCCCAAAAACAAAAAAAAAATTTCTCTAAGAAAAAAAGGAGACAGTCGGCTGGCATCCAAAGGAACAAAAACCACCACTCTGGGGGCCCAGGAGGTGATCAGAACCCCCCCTTCATACCTGAGGGCCTGAGATAGCTTGAACGGAGAGGAGAGTGAAAGCTTCTGCTGTTTCCAGCGTCAGAATGGTGAGTGCTCAATACAGCCTCCAGTGGTGACAGATATGACAAATACATGGAAGGAGAGACTTCTTGCAGAAAATCTAACTTTCCGCCGCAGGGCTTTATCAGAGAAAAAGCCCAATCTTTGACCTTCACAGTAGGCTCCGAGACCTTGAAAGGAAACCTTCAGGAACAGGGTACACTCAGGTAATCCTGCAATCCTGGACCTGTGAGAAGACCCTGCCAGTAAACTTATTTGCCTTACTACCAAAGATTACTGGATCCCAGGGCCCAGCTTAAAAGCATTCACAAGCAAAACCTTGCGCCTTTGGATGACGAGGCCCGGGTATTGTTCATTTAGTCAATTACGGAGACATCAGAACTGATCCGGTCAGGATGGCTGGCTCAAATCAAAGGATTACTGCCCGTGGAGCTCAGTACACGCATCCTTACACGTGCCCAACACCTTAACACTGGCGAAAAAACTGAAGACTTCTAGTAATGGGAGGGGTTATATGGGGGAAGATCATGCCTTAAGGGGCGTGCCAGTGTCCAGCATTTGATGGTCCAATATACCCACATAGTTACTATGGCGCTGTGTACCCTGATATAAGGGGAATTTATAATTTTATTTATTTTTTTAAGTTATCTTCTCTTGTAACAGAAAAAAAAAAAAAAAAAAAGCACGATAGGACCTCCTAAATATGAGATCTAGGGAAAAAAACAAAAAAAAAGCCCTTTAAGTGCCATGGGTAGAAGTGATGTTTTGACATAGCTTCCACCCCGCTTCTCCATACCCAACACCAAGGAGCATGTGATCGCCTCCACTGTTGCCAACAACCCGGTTAAGCAGCGGAGGGCACCGGAGCGTGGCAGGAGGGGTGCCCTCTGCCACTGCAGATAAGTGATCTTGTGGCGAATCCACCAGAGACCAGCATCAGTAACCAGACCACTGGCCACTGTATATGGGCATGCAGTGGTCTGGAAGTTGTCGATATTCATACCAGACCCAAAGGGCCTGGTAATGGAACCGGGGGGGGGGGGGGGGGGGGGCTAACGACCCCACGTTTCCAAGACCAGACAATACGTTACAGCCATGATCAGTTTTAAATGACTTTGAAATGTAATTTTGCTGCGGTACTGTGCTAAAAACATGAAAACTGCCACTTTACAGGCATACTATAAACATGACCCGGACGTGCGCCCCTCCATGTAGGTTTAGGAGATATTTCTTGCCCCTACATGTAAGCCTTAATCTAGGCTTACTTGTAAGTAAAAGTGGTCTGTACATGCCCCACCACAAAACAAAAATTTGAATCCAGTCAATTGATGAAAATTATGCTGAAAATCAATTCCAATTTTCATCACTTACCGACCTAAATTTGCACTTTCCTCCAAGCTTCGTCTGTCCAAGCCCCTGACTATTGGCAGGCTGTACTGACAGACCAAGACCCCTTTCACACAGAGAACCTGCCGTTAGCACTAAAGCGCTGCTCATTTAGCATCTGTTTGGCCTACTAGTGGGAGGTTTTAACCCCCGAAAAAAGGGTTAAAACTCACGTTTTGCGGTGCTTTCAAAGCGCTGCCCATTCATTCCAATAGGCAGGGTGTTTTGGGAGATCTAAATACAGTGCTCCCAACGATGCCGCTTGCAGGACTTTTCATAATGTCTCGCTAACCCCAGTGTGAAAAGTCACACTGGAATAAATGAGGTGGTTTTCAGGCTTAGAGGCTATTTCCAGTTCTAAAGTGCCTGAAAATTTACCCAATGTGAAAGGGATCTTGGGCTCCCATCAATCTTTCTATGCAGCTCCAAACACTACACTCCATCTTTGGTACCCTGTGAAATCAATGGGGCAGCACAGCTATACCGCCAGCATAGCCCTACTGCAGCAACGCATTGGTGGTTTTAAACCCCTCAATTGTGCGGGGGGGGGGGAAAAAGGACACGTCACTTTGACAGCTGTGGTCGTGCGATGTGGCTCCCAAACAAACTTGACGTCTTTTCCCCACAAAGCTTTCTTTTGGTGGCATTAGATTACCTCTGCGGTTTATTTTTTGCGCTATAAAATAGAATATAAAAAAATAAAAAATATTTTGCTATAATATCCCCCAAAAAATATAAAAATTCAGTTTAGGCTATGTATTCTACATGTAGAAATACAGCGATCAATGCTATCAAATTGCATTGATTACTGTAAAAATATCACTGGCAGTGAAGGGGTTAACCTCTAGGGGTCAGGGAAGGTGTTAAGTGTGTCCTAGGGATAGGTTAGCAGTGACACGACACTGATTGCTGCTCCCGATGAGCAGTCGATCAATGTTCTGTCATTAGGCAGAACGTGGTGCTGTGTTTACACTGGCAGCTCTGTGACATGATCACAGGCACCCAGCGGACATTGAGTCCACGGGTCCTGCGACCAGAGCTTGCGGCAGGTGCAGGAAATTCAAAGTGACGTACAGGTGCGTTACTTTGCCCAGCCGTGCCATCAGCACTGCTTTAAATTACCAAATAGCACCCTCTCTAGCTGTATATTGATTGTTTTTAACAAGTTATCATGTCTACAAACCATTATACAGGATTCATATAGCTTTATTTAGGGACTTCATTTTACTAGTAATGGCGGCAATCTACTTTTTAGCGGCACTATAAAAATACACTGATCAATGTAAAAATTACAGGGGTTAACACTAAGGGCAATCAAGGGGTTAAGTGTGCTCCATAGGTGTGCTGGGCTCGCTGGGACATGACAGATCACTGTTACCAATCATTAGGAACAGATCTGAAATGTCCCATCGGAAGGGGGATGCCTTGTTTACAATGGCAGATTGCCGTTCTGCCTTTGTACTAGGTGATTGCAGGCCACCAGTGAACATAGTCTGCTCAGCCCGCGGGCACGCTCCCACCATACAGGTACAGCGATTTGGGCAGGAGAGCTGACCTGCCGCCATATGACTGGCTGGTCGGCAAGTGGTTAAAATCGGTTAGAACAGTTTTCCCTTTTGGAGAATAGTTTTACTAAAAAAAAAAAAAAAAAAAAAAAAAAAAAAAAAAAAAAAAACCTATCTTTAGTTACTAAACCCAGAACCTGCATTCACTATCTGGTCTCCAACAGTACACAGGACATGGAAAGTCAATTGTAATTGTAAAACTGCTAAAAACGCATCATCACCAGTATATAGCAGTCTTGTGATTTCTATCAATTCCTGGTGAAGCTTGGAGGTGTTTTCACTGCACAGTCCTATGAGGTTACAGGGCTCCTGACCCTGTGTGGACAGTTCTGATTGGCCATTTGCTGGTCATATGCACTTTTTGAGGGGGAAAAAATAAATAAAAATAAAAATAAAAAAACAAACACCCTAGCAATACACAAATTGAGCATGTGTAGCCTGACTTTAAAGGCTCATATCTGGACATGTTCTTGAGTCAGTGGGAAGGGGGGGGTTAATGAATCTGCATACAAGACAAAGCAACTGGCAAGCAGCAATTAAGGGTTTGCTTTTGAGTTTAATACTGCTTTAAGGGCTCTTACCCATTGGGCATCAAATCTGCTTTAACAGGGGGGCGATTAGTCAACTCCTGTAAAAGTGAAGTCCACAATAACTTTAATGCCCTCCAGGTAGGCTATGCCATAATGTTCTAGTATGCACAGCATATTAGTAATTATGGCGTCCTCCAGCACAGCTTGAGATTGATCCGGCGGGCCCCTGATGCTTCCATCTTTGCCCAATCTTCAGGGTCCCATGCATTGTCACTTGATAGGCCAGGTTGCAATGACTGTGCTGCAGCGATGTGACTCCCATGCGCAGGAGTAGATTGGCGCCAGTGAGCATGACAGCCAATAGACAGGATGCATTTATGGCAGAAGAGACCAACAGGGTCTGTCAAATACCCTGCCTGTCAGCTATTCAATTCAAAACTGCTTTACCTCGTGTCCATGCACAGCCATTTAACCACTTAACCGCCCATAGCCGATTAACGGCTTCAGGGCGGTTGTTTAACGGCCTCCCAGAATTCTGCTCTCGCGCACACGAGAGCATCCATGACCAGTGGACCTGGCGCATCACGGATAACGGTAAACGACGCTCATCGCGGCCGTTTACCACGTGATCGCTGCGTCAAATGACGGAGTGATCAGTTATAAGCAAACCGGTGTCATGTTATGACGCCGGTTCCTCCCTCTCCTCTCTGTACCGATCGGTACAGCGGAGGGGAAAGATCGGTGTCAGCAGCGCTGTGGGCTGCTTCTGCAGTGCCCACATCGCTGCTCACCGAATTTAACTCCGCCAATACCCAGCCATACTCTGATACCCTGCAATACCCAGCCATAGATGAACCCCCCCCCCTCCGGTGCTTCTACCAACTCGCCAATACGATCAAAGCCAGAATTTATTTTTTTATTTCAGGCTTCCCAGCCTAGAGGTGAGATGTGGGGTCTTATTGACCCCATATCTCACTGTAAAGAGGACCTATCATCCCATATTCCTATTACAAGGGATGTTTACATTCCTTGTAATAGGAATAAAAGTGATCAAAAATTTATTTTCGGGGAAAAAAAATGTCAAACTAAAATAAAGTAAAATTACCAATAAATTTTTTTTTTTAAAGCGCCCCCGTCCCCATGTGCTCGCATGCAGAAGCAAACGCATACCTAAGCCCGCCCACATATGAAAACTGTTCAAACCACACGTGAGGTATCACCGTGAACGTTAGAGCGAGAGCAATAATTCTAGCCCTAGACCTCCAACTCAAAACAAGTTTAAAAAAAAAAAAAAAAATGTAAAGCGTCGCCTATAGGGATTTTTAAGTAGCGACGTTTGGCGCCATTCCACGGGCACATGCAATTTTGAAGTGTGACATGTTAGGTATTTACTCAGCATAACTTCATCTTTCACTTTATGCAAAAATTGGGCCAACTTTACTTTTTTTTTAAACACAAAACAGTTTTTTCCCCAAAAACGCGTTCGAACAATTGCTGCACAAATACCGTGCGAGATAAAAATTTGCAACAACCGCCATTGTATTCTCTAGGGTCTTTGCTAAACAAACATATATAATGTTTTGGGGTTCTATGTAATTTTCTAGCAAATAAATGATGATTTTTACATGTAGGAGAGAAATGTCAGAATTGTGCTGGGTGCTCCAGAACGCCTGATGGTGCTCCCTGCATTTTGGGCCTCTGTATGTGGCCACACTGTGTAAAAGTCTGACGTGGTATAGCCATACTTGGGAGTAATAGAAGAATGTGTTTTGGGGTGCAATTTGTGGTATGCATATGCTGTGTGAGAAAAACTGATATGACAATTTTGTGGGGAAAAAAAAAGGAAAAAAAAAATCTTGATTTTGCAAAGAATTGTGGGGAAAAAAAATGACAACTTCAAAAACTCATCATGCCTCTTACTAAATACCTTGGAAGTTCTTTACAAAAAAAAAAAAAAAGGGGTCATTTGTACTTTTCTGGCATGTTAGGGTCTCAAGAATTGAAATAGGCCGTCAGTACTTCAAGTGTGATAAATTTTCAGATATTGGCACCATAGCTTGTGGACTTTCAAAGACCAAACAATATCCATTGATTTGTACTCATTTTTACCAAAGATATGTAATGGTATACATTTTGGTTAAAATTTATGAAGAAAAATTACTAATCTGCAAAATTTTATAACAGAAACAAAGAAAAATTCACTTTACAGAATTTTCGGTCTTTTTATAGCACAAAAAATAAACCGAGAGGTGATTAAATACCACCAAAAGAAAGCTCTATTTGTGTGAAAAAAAGGCCAAAAATTTCATATGGGTACAGTGTTGCATGACTGAGTAATTGTCATTCAAAATGTGAGAGCACCAAAAGCTGAAAATTGGTCTGGTTATCAAGGGTGTTTAAGTGCCCAGTGGTCAAGTGGTTAAAGAGCAATTCCACTTGTTAATCACTTTAAGGCCCTTTCTGGAAATTTTGTTTACAAGTTTTAAATTTGTATTTAACTGGCTCCTGACCAACACATGCCGATGCAAATCGGCAGAATGGCATGGCTGGGCAAATGGGCGTACCTGTACGTCTCTTTAAATTTGCCGCCATGCCATTGTGTGTGCGCTGTTGGCCGGGACTTCATGAGTTGGGTTGCGGATCCTACTCAATCGCCGCGGGGATAGGCGCGATCCCCTCACGGAGAGGAAGAATGGGGAGATGCTAATGTAAACAAGCATCTCCCCGTTCTGCCTAGAGTGTCACTGATCTGTTCCTTGTGATTGGGAGCAGAGATCAGTGACATGTAGCCACGCCCCCCCAGTTAGAATCACTTTCAAGGACATACTTAACCGCTACACTGCCCCCTAGTGGTTGACCCCTTCACTGCCAGTGTCATTTACACAGGAATCCGTGCATTTGTAAAGCACCGATTGTCGTATAAATGACAATGGTCCCAAAAATGTCAAAATGTGATGCGTCTGCCATGTGGCAGTCACTATATATATATATATATATATATATATATATATATATATATATATATATATATATATATATATATATATATATATATATATATATATATATATATATATATATATAGCCATAAAACTATCCCCCATTTTGTAAACGTAATAACTTGCGATTTTTACCAAAAATATGGAGGAGACTACGTATTGGCCTAAACTGAGGGGAAATTTTTTTTTTAGGGATATAGCAAAATGCAAAAAATTGTTTTTTCCAAAGTTGTCGCCCTTTGTTTATTTTGCAAAAAATAAAAAACGCAGGGGTGATCAAATACCACCAAAAGAAAGCTCTATTTGTGGGGGAAAAAAGTCAATTTTGTTGTTTGGGAGCCATGTCGCAGGACCGTGCAATTGTCAGTTAAAGCAAAATCGCAAAATGTGCTCTGGTCTTTGGCCAGCAAAATGGTCTGGGGCTTAAGTGGTTAAATACTTTTTTTAAAGCAGTCAGGCTTTAAAAATCAGGCATGCTCATGGCAAAACAAACTATTGTACTTAATCTCCACAGGTGAAGCTTCAACAGCTTATTTAGAGTTAGAATGACAGGAGGTCTTGAGCTAGAATTATTGCTCTCACTATAACGATTGTGGCGATACCTCATGTGGTTTGAACACCTTTTACAGGTGCGAGGGGGTTTGTAAAGCTGCCCACGGGACCACATGGGAAAGTACCGGCCATAGTAAAAATGATGCCGTGTTATGGCAGCTACGTCAATGTAATGTTTACTATGGGCCAGTCAGCAAGTGGTTAAAGAAAAAACCCACATCACATGCCCCTCTGATCTATGTACACTGCAAGGATTTTATCAAGTTTTTTTGCAGATTCTTACCTCTATCCTAAAGGAATAGTCATTTTGGTCCACGTGGAAACTGAAACTAATGGAAATGCTTTAAGAATACCCTCCTACAGGGCTGAGGAAAGTGACAGGGTCTGCATCCCTTTAGATGGGATTTACTTTTGGGATCAAGCTACAAAAAAGCTTTGGTGCAGGTAATGCCAAAAATCTGATTTGTATCCAAATGCAGACTTCTGGGGAAATCAGTAAGCCAATTAGACAGGTAGAAAAATTACACATTTTGGCAGCATCCTGCATACCATCTGTGTACATATGGCCTCCAGGTAGCCAGGGTTGTGGGGAGGAGGCCCCAAAGCACACGCTCTGAGGGCATGCAGCTCAGTATAGTTTGGGGGGGGGGGGGGGGGCACTTGCTAGTGTCAGGTGAAGGCCTAGAGTGCATGAAGTCTAAAAAGGCACATTAAGGGAAAAAAAAAAATGGGATTAGTCCCCATAACATCTGCTCTGAAGTTCATTGACGGACACCGCTCCTTTAATTCTTGAACTTAGGGTTATTACACCACTTCAGGAGAGGACTAGGCAGAACATTTAACACAAGTAAAAACATAAAGACTGCTCAGCACCGCTCAGGGGGCAGTCTCCCTGGCTAGAACCCCTTACCCTGCAATCTGCAGCTCAATTTGTCAAAAAGCGGTACAAACATAACTAGGAGGGGTGGGTGCTGTGTCAGTGAACCCAGTCACAGTGTCATTGATTGCATTGATCATTTCTTTACTGATCACTGCATTCAGTGTCAGTTGTAACATTTAAAACTGTCAGGGCAGTTAGTGTTAGGTCCAGGGTAGCCCCCTATCACCCCCCAATAAAGATTTAACCCCCTGATTGCCCCGAGTTAACCCTTTCACCCCCTTTTGCCAGTGTCACTAAGCGATCGTTTTTCTGATCGCTGCATTAGTGTCACTAGTGCCGCTAGGTAGCTAGTTATTTTTTTAGGTTCACCGCCAGGTTTTTATATCGCTAGGTACCCCCATATACTACCCAATAAAAATTTGAACCCCCTGATTGCCCCTAGTTAACCCTTTCACCACTGATCACCGTATAAGTGTTATGGGTGACTCTGGTTAGTTTGCTTTTTATAGCATCAGGGCACCCACCATTTATTACCCAATAAAGGTTTAACCCCCTGATATCAATTAGGTTTTAGGGTCAGGGTCTGCGTCGCCCCAGGCAGCGCTAGGTTAGTGCCAGTACCGTGCCAACACCCACACGCAAAGCATAAACCTCCTGTAGTGGTATAGAATCTGAACAGATAGATCAATATCTGATCAGATCTATACTAGCGTCCCCAGCAGTTCAGGGTTCCAAAAAAACGCATTATTAGCGGGATCAGCCCAGATACCTGCTAGCACCTGCGTTTTGCCCCTCTGCCAAGCCCACCCAAGTGCAGTATCGATCGATCACTGTCACTTACAAAACACTAAACACAACTGCAGCGATCGCAGAGTCAGGACTGATCCCTGCCATCGCTAACAGGTTTTTTGGTAGCATTTTATATTTAAATCCAGAAGGCAGTGCTTGGTTTACAGGGTGCCGTGCGCGACTAGACTCCCAAAAAGTCCCACACATGTGGTATCCCCATACTCGGGAGAAGTAGCGGAATATATTTTGGGGTGCAATTCCACATATAACCATGGCATGTGTGAGCAATATATCATTTAGTGACAACTTTTTGTAAATTTTTTTTTTTTTTTTTTTTTTTTGTCATTCAATCCCTTAGGACAAAAAAAATAAATATTCAATGGGCACAGCATGCCTCAGAAATTTCCTTGGGGTGTCTACTTTCCAAAATGGGGTCATTTGGGGGGGTTTGTACTGCCCTGCCATTTTAGCACCTCAAGAAATGATAGGTAGTCAAATTAAAAGCTGTGTAAATTCCAGAAAATGTACTCTAGTTTGTATACTCTAACTTTTGCGCAAACCAAAAAATATACGCTTATTGACATTTTTTACTAAAGACATGTGGCTGAATAAATTTTGCCCTCAATGTATGACTAAAATTTAGTTTATTCGATTTTTCTTATAACAAAAAGAAAATATATTTTTTTCTAAATTTTCGCTCTTTTTCCATTTATATCGCAAAAAATAAAAATCGCTAGGGCAATCAAATACCATCAAAAGAAAGCTCTATTTGTGGGAAGAAAAGGACGCAAATTTCGTTTGGGTGCAATATTGCATGACCGCGCAATTATTAGTTAAAGCAGCGCAGTGCGAAATTGGAAAAAGACCTCTGGTCCTTAAGGTGTTTATTGGTCCGGGGCTGTAGTGGTTAAGGTACTGACAGGATTCCTAGCTAAACACCCCAAAGTACCAGCATTTGTAGTAGGGGCCTTTAATAACTACCTAAATCCACAACTGGATACATTTTCAATTTCCCCACAGAGGTGGGACTGGTTCCAGGACGGCATTTGCACACTTGCTGGAAGGCATGGGTCTACACGACTTCTGGCGCCTGAAAAATCCACATGTCAAACTTTTCTCTTGCCATTCGGCCTCACACAGAGGTCTGTCCAGAATTGATCTTGGTCTTTGCAACGAGGAGATGTTATCGTATATTACAGACGCGCAGTATGAAGGATGGTTTCTGACCATTCCCCATACTGGGCAAAAATTACCATAGCAGGTGCTGCCAAATGTGTTCATTGGAGAGTTAACCCATTCTGGCTGTCCTTATTCCAGGTGCCTGACCCCATCTCAGATGCCTTGGCAGACTATAGCCATTAATAAACACTGCAGCCTCAGGTATGTGCTGGGATGTTAAGGCATTTCTCCAGGGGCAATTAAAAACATATCCTCGATAAAGACCAGGACCAAAGAGTGGGAACTATCAATGCTACAGGAAGTGAAAGGCAGAGGTCAAACTAGTATCCAACCCATCTGAAGCCACAGAAAGGAGATGGTTAGAAGCGCAGAAGTTAGCCAATGCTATGTCTACCACTAAAGCTGAAAATAAGCTTTTTGGCAACAGAAATATTTTGAAGAGGGTGAGAATACGGATCATACGTTAGCAATGATGACCAAAGCAGGGAGAGACTCATCTTATATAGCAGTAGTGCAGGACTCAGGTTGGACAAAAAGACAGACAGACAGACAGACAGACAGACAGACAGACAGACAGACAGACAGACAGACAGACAGACAGACAGACAGACAGACAGACAGACAGACAGACAGACAGACAGACAGACAGACAGACAGACAGACAGACAGACAGACAGACAGACTTTTCTATGAGGAAGTATAGCCCTCTAAGGTTTCCTCTACTCCTGTGGAGATATAGGACTTCCTAGAGGGCTGTCACCTACCGTGCCTTGAACAGTATGATAGATTTGCTGGGTGCCCCTCTCACAATAGAGGAACTCAGGCATTAGCCCTCTCACCTCCCGGGAAATCTCCAGGGGTAGACGGCCTTCCTGCAGAAGTGTATAAAGTACACAGACATCTTACTTCCACAATTGAACAATTGAAACAGACATTGACTGAGGCCCTGGAGCTGGGTCAGCTGCCCCCCCCCATGGCTGAAGCCACTATCATACTGATACTCAAACCAGGCAAAGATGCACTTTTGCCTGATTTTTACAGGCCAATTTCCCCATTGACAGATGTTAAGCTGCTGGCCAGGGTTCTGGCCAGACTGGCCTCGTCATACAGAGACTTGTGCACCGGGACCAGTCTGGGTTCATTTTAACTAGTTTCACAGCCCTAAACCTTAGGCGCTTGCATCTCAATTTACAAATCCCGGCAGAGAATACAGGCAATAGAGCGATCTTGTCGCTTGCCGCTGCCAAAGCTTTTGACAGCTTAGAGTGGCAATACCTCTGAGGGGTGTTGGAGAAGTTTGGACTGGGGGAGAATTTTATCAAATGGGTTCAATTACTATAGTCAAATCCCACCGCTAGGCTTAGTGTTAACGGAGATCTCTCTAGCCCTGTCTATACTGGAGCACTAGGCAGGGGCGCCCATTGACGCCCCTGCTGTTTGCCCTAGTGCTTGAACCTCTTGTAGACATTGAGAGTTGATGATAGAAGGGGAGGCAATGTAGACAAAATATCACTATATGCGGATGACACGTCGACCTCCCTGGTAAGTGTAATGTCCCTCAGAACACTTTGGTACATTCTCAGGCTACTCCATTAATTGGAGTAAGTCGGCCCTTCTACCTCTAGATGCACTTACAAATCCCCTACCAGATTGTGCCCAGTCCCTGCAAATAGTCTCAAATACCTGCGAGTAATATCCCCCGACCCTGCTGACTACTTGCCTCTAAAATCTTCAACCCATGATCTCCAAAATAAAGTCCAAATGTGGAGTATGGTGCAAATTACCCATCTCACTTATAGGTAGGGCCAATTTAATTAAAATGGTCTGGGCACCCCAGCTACTTTACATATTGCACAATTCCCCACAACGGATTCTGCAAATTTGGATTAAGAAAATAGATGCAATATTTAGAAGCCTGCTTTGGAAAAAGAAGGTAGTCAGAATTAAAATTATCTACCTTACAATTAGGTAAAGACCAGGGAGGTTTGGTAGTCCCTAACATGCGTCTATTTCCAAGCCTCACAACAGCAGCATCTGAGACACGAGGGACCCCTTGCATAACATATTGCTCCCGGCCAAGGAGGATCTGCCCGCAGCCTCAAGCCTTGAGGCTGGTTTCCCTCTACACACCAGCTCACTGCCAGAGATGGCACTAATGTATAAACTTTGGCGTTTAAGCACAGCTTAAATATGCAGGGCTTCACAATATACACTCCAATATGGGGCAACTCCCTTTATCCAGAGATAATGTTGGAGGGATTTCAGTCCTGGAGAGCAAGGGGTGTCAAGTTGATGTCACAACTACTCAAAACATATTTAAGTCTTTTAGTGACCTACAGAACAAATTCAACCTCCCGAAACATGACTTACAAAAATTTGCAGTTACGACACACGGTACAAACTGAACACCCAACAGTAACCTATATCCTCACTTGACTAAACAAAAAAGGCATGATCTTGGTCAGAACAAAGGAAGCAGCAAAACGCCCATGTAGACACATATGGGAAAAAGATGTAGGCGAGATAGGAGAAGAATGGGAACTTTGTTTACAATCCTTACCAAATGTATCTGTATCCCCATCGGGTCGACTTTCCCAACTTTTTATCCTGCATCGATCGACTCTCCCTTATGCCCCATGTATGAAACGGCTAATGGTGATCTTATACACCTGATGTGGCGGTGCCCCAAGCTCTTCAGGTACTGGAGGGGGTGACCAGGACTATTTCAACCGTATACCAATCTACTGTTCAGTATGGAACTCACATGCTTATTAGGAGTTGTCGAGGAATTCCCCCCTCCCAACATACATAGCAGTAATTCGACTGCTATACATCGCTCGTAAGCAAATGGCTGACAGCCCGTGGCCCCAAGACTAAACAGTGGATTGAGCGAGTTAATAACACTTATAAAAAAACGACGACGTATCACAGGAATGCAGTCCAAAAATTTTACAAAATCTGGCAACCTTGGCTGGACACCCCAGGACTGGCACCCCCTCAGCTAGTATTGGATAGATTACTTCAGGTATGACCACTATGTATGGGTTTAAACTAGCCAACTATGCAGGACTGTGGCATAAACAATATCCAATATAGAATGAGGCAGAAATCATTAGAGTTGAGTCACCTAGTGGAAGTTCATTCTGCAGGTCAATATGATCTAAGGAGGTATAATGTGGAACCTGTGAGCAGTTAAGGCCACAGTTATCTTCCCGTTGGAAGAGGTTATGTTTATATGCAATTTTTTTAAGTACAGATCAAACCTACTAATGTAAGCATGGATGTGGACAGTATGCAATCATAGGGGAAAAAAAAATAAAAGTAAAGTGTCAATCACGTGAAGTTTCCAAAAACGATTGAAAAGTACGTACAAATATAAGTTGATGATGTAATCCTACGTAAACATTCTACCTGTATTGATGCTACACTTGATTATACACATTTGTACTGTATATTTGTTAAAAAAAAAAAAAAAAAAAAAAAAAAAAAAAAGTTTGCGTCTTGTGGAATGAGCCGTGACAGGAAAAGGGGGCACTCTCCCCTTTAAGGCATAAATCCTAAGGATTTAGAGGTGCCTTGATAGGGGGAATAAACTGTTAGCCCCTGCATAAGCTACGCACCAAGAGTGGGAAGCAAGAGGCCATAAGATAAGATATTGACACTGCCTGGATCTGGCTCTTGATAAAAGTCAAGGCCAGCTTAATTTCAGATCCCATATGCAGGAATCCGGAATCCTGCCCATTTACCTACTTCCTGGGGTGCCAACCCCCAGATCCACGCCAAGAAACCCATGCCTTCCAGACTAAACGGATTCTGGAAGACAGCTTCCCGGCATTAGTCAAAGTAGACACTACCGAAGGAGATCACCCACGATCTTTTAGAGAGTGGGATTCAACAGTCAAACCTTTTAAAACTCCTTGTCCATAAGGTAGGATGAAATACCAAACTTTGTACAAGAAGGTCTGGCTATAATGGCAGATTCTTCTGGGATCCGGACGGGGCCACCAGAAACGCCTCTTGTTCCTGCTTAATCCTGTGGAGAAGGCACGGAAGTAGAAGAACAGGAGGAAATGCATAGATCAGTGAAAACCGATCCCCTGGGAAGACTAATGTGTTTGTTCCGCCTGCTAGCTGACCCCTTGTTTGACAAAGTTGTCGACCTTATTAATGAATCGGTACATGTCAAGAGTACCCCTTCCGACATTGCTAGGAAGATGTTGGGGAGGGAAGGGATTCTCCCGGAAATAATTGTTGGGGTCTCTAGTACGCCAATAAAAAAAAAAAAAAAAAAAAATCAGAATTGCTGATAAGCAAGGAGTGTTGTGTTCTGCCAAAACTAGAACATTCACCTTTTTGGGCTGCACGACTTCTTGTGCCTCCCCCTGGTGATCGATGTAAGCCACCGCCGTGGCCCTGTCAGACTGAATCCTGTCAGGACAGTCCCGTAGTCTGACCGTCAAGATTTTTTTTTTTTTTTTTTTTTTTTTTTTTTAGATGCCTGGTCCACAGACTAACATTTTTGCCAAATCAGGCGCCGTAGCACCATTGCTGTTATTGATGCTCTAGAGAGCAGGGGGACCGTATCCAAGGCCACATCACAGACATACTTACGGCCATGCACCAACTGGTCTGCTAGCTCTACGCAGACCGGGGGGGGGGGTTGACTGTTGCTTCTCCAATTCATGGTGCAACAACTCTGCACATTCAGTAAGCATCTGGAACACCAAGGCCGTGGCCAGCACAGGTCTTAACGCTGACCCCACTACCATAAACATAGACCGGGCCATTGCTTTGGCCCTCATTGGCAGGATCCTCGAAGGCAGGAGTCCCTTCTACCAGAATTGGTAGGTTACTTTATTTAACCTGGATATCGGGGGGGGGGTCAATGACTTGGAGAAGTTTATTTTTTCAGGAGGCTCTCCTCAAAGGGGTAACGCACCGCCATTCTTGGGACTGAAAAGGCCCGCTGCAGACTTCCCCATTCCTTGTAGATTAACTTCTCAAAATAAGTCAAATACGGAAACACCTTAGGCGTGCGGGCCAGTTTGCGGGACCCAAAAAGGGCCGCCACCTCAGCAGAGGTTCCTTTTGCATCCTGCACTGCAGTGATAAGTGCTCCTACTAGTGTTTTTTTCTGCACTAACCTGGTCAGTCACTCACTGTCCGAACGGTCCTGGTCTGCATCCTCTGACATGTCAGAACAGGGGCCGCCAGTCACTGCAGGACCCAAGTCTGAATCGGAGCTCTCCCAAGAAGAGGGGTGCAAGGGGCATTTTTTGACACTGACAACTGCAATATATGACCAGCTCACCTGAGAGAAGAGATGTCATGCTTTTCTTCCAAAATACGCAGCAGAGCATCGACAACATTGCATTTGGATATGGCCATAAATTGGATATTAAACTTTTTCAAATAGATTAAATGCATTATAATCATTTATAAACAAACATTAATCACATTCAGTTCATATATATTATGCAGAATCTGCATAATATCAATCATTCAGTTCATAACTATGTTAAATTATGAATGATTATAACTTATTGCAGATTTACTAACCTACCCATACCTTCTTTGAAATACAGTACAAGTACATTAGTATTGAGCATTCATAGTTTGATTTCATGTGGATTAAACTTGGTTGGTTCCTAAATGTAATTGTGTGCGTTTTTTCTCAGGAAGAGGAAAAGCTGTGTACAGGAGTTTTCATAAAAAGGATGTCACTGTTTGCATACCTCAAATGGCTGTTGCATATACCAATAGCATACTCAACATGATTGTAAAAGATATGAGACCTCTATTGTAGACTGTCAAGGATTTTGTGAGATGCTCAACATGTTTTAACCAGGATACACACTTCCCTCCAGGTCCCATTTCACTAAGCTGGTGGAGAATGAGGAAAATTTTGAAAGATTGAAAGCGTCACTCAAAGATGTGAAATCAAAAATAGCTCTCACCATAGACGCATGGACCAGTATTGCCACTGAGGCATACTTGGGTGTCACACGCCACTTCATTAATGAAGACTGGAATCTTACATCGTACAAACTGACCACTATACCACTTGAAGAACAGCACATAGCTGAAAAGTTTGATATCCATGGCCAATGTAAATGTAGTTGTCCATGATAACGCTGCAAATGTTGCTGCTCTGCGTATTTTGGAAGAAAAGCATGGCATCTCTTCTCAGGTGTGCTGGTCATACATTGCAGTTGTCAACCATGCACTGAGGGATCCCCAGATCAGCAAGACACTGAGGGCTGCAAAGTGCCTTGTGGAACATTTAAAAAAAAAAGTGAGCTGGCCACTACAAAGCTTAAAGCAAAAGCAGCAACAAATGGGTACCCCCTGAGCATGCACTAATAAATGCATCTGTAAGATGGAACAGTACTTTACACATGATCAGCCACCTGCTTGAACAGAGGTGGCCTGTGACTGCAACCCTTTCCGATTCTGATGTCACACGAGGGAAGCGCTTCCTGTATTTAAAACATCAGTGGAGCTTACTTGAGGAAGTGGAAGTCCTGAAGCCTTTTGAGTGCACTACTGTTTTCTTGGAGTCCTATGTGACCGCTTCTGCTCTACCTCCTCTGGTAAAAGGCCTCCAGAAATCCATACAGAGCACAATTTGAGAGACAGCAGCAGTCAAGGCTTTCCGAAGTGTTGTTGCACGGGAGATTACATCAAGATGTGAGTGGGAAACTAAATTCAGAGATGGTGGAGAAGATGTGTTATTGCAGCAGCCCTGGAGTCCAGATTCCGCAAACTAAAATTCCTGCCAGCAGAGGACAGTTTAAAAGTTCACCTCAAGGTCCAAGCTCTTGCTCTTGAAGTGAAAAGATATGAGGAAGAACAAACACAACATCGATGTGAGGAACAATCAGCAAGCGCAGACATGACATTTTCTGAGAAGAGGCAAGTGTCTGTTAGACACTTTGCGCGGCTCTTCAGATTCAGATGACCACCACAGTAATGGCGAGGACGACATGACTGGTCACATCCAAGATCAAGAAACCCACAGTGAAGTTGAGGAATGAAATGCACGTGTATTTTAGTGAGCAGGCTATTCCAAAGGAAGAAAATCCGCTGAAATGGAAGGAAAAATTAAGGTTTTCCATCTTGGCCATGCTGGCAAAGAGTTTGTCTGTGCCTGTAACATCAACCCCATCTGAAAGGCTTCTCAGTTGCTGGCAACATTGACTTAAAGAGCAAGCCTAACTTCAGAGCATGTCGATAGGCTAACCTTCCTCCATTGCAATGCTAAAATATAGCATTGCAATGGAGTAACACAGGCCCCCAACCTTTTGCACTCATGCACTGTTCTTGTTGGGCTGTATTTATGTTGAGATGGCTGCCTTCAGTTTGCACTGTATTGGCCATTATTTTTGCACAGTGTTGAGCAGCGCTTTTATTGGGCTTTGTTCCTTGAAAACGTACCTTACAGGTATGTTTTACAATTACAAGTAACACCACAAATATACTGCTCAATCACCACTCTACAATAACACTATGATTACATAGTGTTATTGTATGTTGACCAGCATTTTTGTGGAGTTGCTTTATAACCACCACTTTAGGTGAACAGGCATAATGCCATATAAATTCTGCCTAACACTTTGCAAAAGATGCATTCAGAAGGCATTATGTGGTAACCTTACTACTCAACCACGTAATGCCTTCAGAATGCATCTTTTGCAAAGTGTTAGGCAGAATTTATATGGCATTTTCATTCCTTAACCACTTCAATACAGGGCACTTTCGCCCCCTTCCTTCCCAGCCCAATTTTCAGCTTTCATCGCTCTAGCGCTTTCAGTGACAATTGCGCAGTCATGCTACACTGTACCCAAATGAAATTTTTATCATTTTGTTCGCACAAATAGAGCTTTATTTTGGTGGTATTTATTCACGACTCAGTTTTTATTTTTTGCGATAAACGCAAAAAAAGCGGAAATAAAAAATAAAAAAATAATAATATTTTCTTTCTATTTTAAAAGAAATCCAATAAAATCTAATTTTGTCAAATTTAAGCCAAAATGTATTCTGCTATATGTTTTTGGTAAAAAAAATTCCGTTAAGCGTATAATTGGTTTGTGTGATCACCGGGACATGTGATCACCGGACATGTGATCACCGGGACATGTGATCACCGGGACATGTGATCACCGGGACATGTGATCACCGGGACATGTGATCACCGGGACATGTGATCACCGGGACATGTGATCACCGGGACATGTGATCACCGGGACATGTGATCACCGGGACATGTGATCACCGGGACATGTGATCACCGGGACATGTGATCACCGGGACATGTGATCACCGGGACATGTGATCACCGGGACATGTGATCACCGGGACATGTGTTTTGGGGACAGTGTTTATACTGTGTGTTTACACTAGACTGGTGATCAGTGAGTAAAAAGCTGTAAAAAACAGCTCATACTCACTGATCATCAGCCGGCTGCAGCGAACTGCTCTCCTCAGCGATGACTTCTGTGTGAGGAGAGGAGCCGATTGCCTAGCAACCGGCTGTTTGTTTACATCACATGACGGCCGTGATTGGACACGGCCGTCATGTGATCAGGAGGGCCAATCACAGAGCCCTCCTGCCGATCTGAGATGTGCCGTGTCTGGGTGACACGATCACATCGGGATCGCTGCGCGGGCACGATCCAGCTCCTTCTGAAGGACGTTCCTGAACGTCCTATCAGAAGTAGACGGCTCCCACCCGGCCGTATATGTGCATTGGCCCAGGTGGGAAGTGGTTAAAGTGTTACCTTTTATTTTTTGGCACTATTTTGTATATGCCTTTCATGTGTGTGCAGAGCAGCAGTGCAGAGCAGCAGTGCAGAGCAGCAGTGCTTTTGTTGCATTTTATATGGCATTTTATATGGCATTTTTTAATGCTTCTGGCTCTGAATGGCAATGCCATTCGTGCCTGATGCTGAAGTGTTATTTACATTTTATTTTTGCCACTTTTTTTATACTGTAAAAACTTTACCACATTGTATTTTTTGAATTTTTTTTTTTCTAAAAGTTGAATTATATTAGAAGTTGTACTTGTTTTTTCTAAAGTTAAAGGATTATCCAATCACAAAAAGCACACTAGATTAAAGTGGTGTTGCCACCAAAAAATAAAAAAAGTGACTAAAAATCTTGAAAAAAAATTGGAAAAAAAAGCCAGGTGCCCACAGTACGAATGACGGCGCCGCAAGCAGAGCGGGGAACAAGGGGGGCTTCGTCCCCCTGCATCGCTGGACCCTGGGAGAGGTAAGTGTCCGATTATTAAAAGTCAGCAGCTGCAGTATTTGTAGCTACTGCTGACTTAAATTTTTTTTGGGGCACCCCACTTTGTAAAAAAAAAAAAAAATATATATATAAATAGTTAGTCGATGACTAATTGAAAAAATAAAGCGATTGATTAGTTGACAGACAAACTAATCATTAGTTGCAGCTCTACAAATCCCACCCTCCTAGCTGCTCAGACTGAGAGGCCCCTACGGGGGGGGGGGGGGGGGGGGGGGGTTAACCACTGATTAAGTGCTGCCACTGACCGTTCTGCTTTGTTTTAGTCAAAACACTCAGTGAAAACCACGCTGTCCTGGAGGTACAGACCCAGCACTAGAGGTAAAAATGCACTGAGGCTACAAGAAAATGGCCACTGGCCTTTCTTGGTACAAAAATCACCAAGAAAATGGCTAATAGCCATACACTGCATAAGACTACACGAAAATTGTTGCAGCCTCAGCAAAATGGCAGCGGCCTCTCCTGAGGCAAGTTTACTCAGGCACCTAACAGCGCAGCAAAAAGGGCCAGGGGGAAGAAAAAAAAAAAAAAAAAAAAAAAAAAAACACCCAATGCAACCCTGCCAAAGCTCGGAGGCCCCCATGAGGATCCCTGGCCCAGGTAAATACACTGCATGCCCTATCACACAGCAGCCCCAGCAGAGGAATGAGGAATAGGGAGAGGTGAGGAAAGGGAGAGTGAGAGACCCCCTAGTTGACCTCCCAGGGAATGCCCAGCTGCTCTATCCTGCCTAGGGAGGGAGTGCTGTACTTGCCCTTCCTGTCGGGATTGCTGCACTCATTCCACATACCCATCACCCACAGCACACAGACATGGACAGCAGTAGCCCAGTTATATAACTCACACGCCCCTGGAGCAGAAGGGGCATGTCGACACTCAATGGCCAGGCTGGGGAGACTACAAGGAGCTATATTCTCCAGCCTGTCATCCAGCCGGCTGTTGATAGATCACAAGATCAAAAATTTTAGAAAAAAACCCAGGACTAATGGTCCCCTCAGGGAGCCAGGTCCTTCTACACTAGGCAGAAAAAACTAAGCTGCAGGAAGCAGGGCAAGGGGTTATAGCCAGAGTTACTAGTTTGGTGTAAAGGAATCCTTTGATGCACAAGTTGGCCACTGGTTTTGATGGTGGCAGTTTATGATGGCAACTCCTCTGTTGAGGCGTTTCTTGTTGTGGGTGAAGTTGTGTTTTGCCATTTCCACCCCTTTCTTTGACACGGCTTGGGGACGTCCCCAAGGTCAAGAATTAAAGGAGCTGTGTCTGTCAATGACCGAAAGAAAACCCTACCGTGTTCAGAAGGCGACAAAAAAAGAAAAAAAAAAGAAAATAAAATTTATCAACTTACAGACCGGACCATTTTGCTGGTCAAAGACCAGATCACGTTCTGCGATTCAGCACTGCGTCGCTTTAACTGACAATTGCGCAGTCGTGCAACATGGCTCCCAAACAAGATTGAAGGGTTTTTTTCCTCCACAAATAGAGCTGTTTTGGTGGTATTTAATCACCCCTGCGGTTTTTATTTTTTGCGCTATAAACAAAAATAGAACGGCAATTTTGAAAAAACGCATTATTTTTTACTTTGTTATAATAAATATCCCCCACAAAATATATAAAAAATGTTTATCAGTTTAGGCCGATACATATTCTTTTACATATTTCTGGTAAAAAAAAAAAAAAACGCAATAAGCGATTGGTTTGCGCAAAAGTTATAGCGTTTACAAAATAGGGATAGTTTTATGGCATTTTTATTAATTTTTTTTTTTTTTACTAGTAATGGCGGTGATCAGCAATTTTTATTGTGACTGACATTATGGCGGACACATCGGACATTTGACACATTTTTGGGACCATTGTCATTTATAGAGCAATCATTGCTATATAAATGCAGCGATTCCTGTGTAAATGACACTGGCAGTGAAGGGGTTAACCAGTGGGTGGCAGTGTAGGGGTTAAGTGTTCCTAGGGGTGTGTTACTAACTGTGGGGGGGGCTGGGCTTTCATTTAGTGAATATATACAAGTATTATGGCGCTCATAGAAACACCAGCCTAACGCAATCTTCAAAGGCTGAAAAAATATATAATGTATATATGCACAGTATTCCAGATGTAGATCTACATGCATGGACATATGCTGTAGATGGATGGCATACACAGGAAAAAAAAAATAATATAAGTGACAATACTACAAGTATAGTCAAACCAATATTCTATACAGGGGGAATAAAGGAAGGGGAGGACTGGGAAGGGGGAACAAAATTTTTTTTAAGAAATTGATTCTTCATTAAAAGCAAGAGACACAGTCCAAGCCTGGCAGCCGTCTGGTGGAAACTTGAAACAGGTTCCCAATGGCACCATAGAGGATAAAAGGCGCCTCTGGGTGTAGACTGTATATACTTCTATTTAATAAAAACTGATTAAAAACACTCACATTATGACAATAGTCAGGCGATGTACTAGTCCCATCTGAACGGAGGGGAAGGTAGCCTCAATGTGTAATCATTCCAGTGCACTGGGGAGTCTCGTCGGCATGCATCTGCTCCTGGTGGCTATGTTGATATCCAGATAACGAGTCAATGTTACAGAGCGTTGTCCATCCGAGGCGTGGAACACACACGGAAACTCCAGGCGAAGGGGGATGACGTCAGCGGGTGCGACGCGTTTCCTGAGCCAGCAAGACCGTGTGCGATACGATGGCTGCGCTCCTTTGTCAAGCTAGCCGTTTGGGGTCAGAGTGGATGGACAATGCTCCTTAACATCAGCTCGTATGGATATCAACACAGCCACCAGGAGCAGATACATCCTGACCGAACTCCCCAGTGTGCTGGAATGATTACACATTGAGGCTCCTTTCCCCTCCATTCAGATGGGACTAGTACATAGTTTGACTATTATTGTCATAATGTGAGTGTTTAATCACAGTTTTTATTAAATATAATTATATACAGTCTACATCCAGAGGCACCTCTTTTATCCTATTATTTAGTGAACACTGATCTCTGCTCCAATCACATGGAGCAGAGATCAGCGTCACTAGTTGCTAGGCAGAATGGGTTAATGCTGTTTACACCAGCATTTCCTCCATTCAGCCGCCCCGTGAGACGATCGTGGGGCGCTCACGATGGCAGGGCGGCATTAAAGATTGGACGTACCTGTACGCCAATATGCCTGCCTGTGCCATTCTGCCGACGTACATCGGCGTGCGCTGGTCGGGAACCAGTTAAACCAGGTCAGATGTATCCCCTCATGATCCTGGCACAAGCAGCAACTTCTCTGGAAGTCTTCTTGTAACAGGAAAGTGCAGCACTAACAAGTCCCTGAAGAAAGCTACACTAGTTGTCCTCCTGACACCATCTATCCCGGGTATTGTGGCTCCAGCGCTGTGAGGATGTGACACACACTAGCAGCAGCATGCTCAGTGCGCCGCTGTTCATGTCACATGCGCTGTAGACAGCGGTGCCTGCCTTTTGCAAATAGTGTAGGCTTAGGAGATATTTCTTGTACCTACAGGCAAGTCTTAATCTAGGCTTACCCGTAGGCAAAATTGGCTTGTAAGGGTTTACAACCACTTTAAAGTTCACCCATTTCCAGTCCACAGGAGGTAAAACATTTACATATTCATTATAGGCAACACATTCAAAACTCCCAAGAGGCACACAGAGATCCTCTCCCTGTACTTTTTCTGGCATTAGGGGTTAATGAAGTCATCTGCCTTTCATTGTAAAGAGGTTTAGAAGCCATTAGAAATTTACAAACCTGACATCTGTGCCTCTGTTGCGATTTTTGAAGATTGAATACCGAAAGGTTATGTTAAGCATCCATCTTGTTTGTCAGCCATCTTAATATTCACAAACTTCCATTTTACAATATGTACAGTTTGAACACCCCTTTAACTTCTCAGATCACTGTCTCAACATGAGATTCTTCCAACTCATTTGTTCTCACACACTTATCTAAAAAACTTTCACACATTTTCTCAGCATTCCTTTAGCTACAGAAGAAATCATGTACTGTCTTATTTTTCTCATATTAATTTAGCTAGCTTAAATAGCGTTTTGTCTTGACCAGCTGTAATCGTCTTGATGTCTACTGCGCATGTCTTATTCTGTGTGACGCGAAATTTACTATATCAATCGCTTTGTAATAACTCAATACAATTAGTTCTTGAAGGACGCCATGGTGTGTGTGGTTTTATTTGTCCTTCGAGAATTGATGCCAGAGCGCTCTGAATTTATAAAAATACATTGGATCTAAGGTCTGAGAGGTTGAAGGGACCACCCTAGACACAGGATTAACCCTTTCAGCACTGGGGGCTCGTCCGGGATGGATGTTTATTTACCCTTAATGGACTTGGAAAGCTACTTTTAACAGCTCGGTAAGTGAATTCTATTCTTATTGAGTGAAATTGACTTGCCGGGGTCCAGGTGTCAGGTGTGTGACTTGGCTACCATCCCACAGAGATTGCTGTTGGGTTATAGAACCTCTCATAAGTATAGATAAGTTGACCGGTCGTGACCTTAGGGGTCATATAGTGTTTTGGGGACACTTGAAAAGGTCTTGGTGACCTTAGAAAAATTTACAGAGAAACTCTAGAGTTTTAGTTCGGTTCGGGACAGAACTGGTGACTGATGATCAATGTATTGTGTAAACTTTGTGTACGATTGTATAACTGCTTTGCTTTAAAAGTATAACGCTGAATGAATTGTGCTGAGTGTATATGTGAACTGCCATTTTGTTTCAAGAACCAAAAGGCATACTTGGTGAGTGGTATTCCTGGAAGTTATAAAGTTACAATTTGGGTAAAGCTATTTTGGGAAAGGTAAACAGATTAATGTACATTGCAATTTCATAGAAGATTTAAATTTGTCTGAAACAAAACAGCAGGTCCATGAGCAAGATTGTGCGTTTATTGTATGTCTGAAATACTCTTGAACTTGTTCCAAATTTATTCTGTTACAGTCTTGAAGTGATTGTAGCTGTATTAGTATAAAGTATCACGGACCGTACCATATTTTTTTGTTAAAGGAATCCAAGTTGAGGTATTGTCTAATTGTCTGATTCACACCGTTGTCTGATTGTCTGCACCGCTAGGTGGCAGTCAAGCATGATAAATGGTTTTGTTTTCATAGGAAAATGAAATGTATGGAGCAATACCTAGTTAACCCTTGGGTGGATCATATGGCAGGGTGGACAGAAAGCCTGTTTGGGCTGACAACTTTGGATCCATTATTGATCCAGACTTTCCTGAGTAATCTCAAACCCCATTTAGTGGTCACAGTCAAACAAATGATTACTGAATGGTCAACACTTTCTAGAACTGACTTTGGCAAAGCTTTCACAGAAAGATGCAGCAGGTTGTTTTGATATACCAAAGCCTGTCTCCACACAACATGTTCAAGGGAATACGAAGGGGAACTTTAGAGGCAGAGGAAATTTTAGAGGCAGATTTAAAGGCAGAAATGGAAGAGGGACGAGTCGCTCTAGAAACAATGGATGTTTCAATTGCGGTGCTAAGGATCACTGGGTGAGTCAGTGTCACCCCACCGCTACTCAGACTGCAGATTCCAGCTCTGTCCCTAACCAGACACAACAACCACAGGCATCCATCCAACAAGATTCCAACATTTCCAATCAAATGGGGAAATCAACAATGATGGGGCCCGGAGGGTAGTGTCCCAGATGATTTCACTGACAGTCCAATGGTTGTTATTTCAATAAATGGGAGACTCCTCCCCTATCTCGTTGATAGCGGGGCCACTAGGAGTACTATTTGTGAAGATCATTTCAGAGGCAAGTGGGAACCAGCGGAACCCTCTTTGGGAATTAATGGGATACTGACAAAAACATAGGACCCCATCCCTACCGATAGAAGGTGATGAAGGGTACACCATATGCACACATTCTTTTAGGATAATACCAAGGTGTCCTGTAAATTTGTTGGGAAGAGACTTGTTTGGGCCACTAGGAATCACAATTAGAACCAACTCAGAAGGAGGTCTAGACATTTCCTATGATAAAATCACTATAGTAGCATGCAAACCAGGTTTATTGATGCCGTCACAACAAAAACGGTGAAGAAGATTTTGAGGATATAGACCAGTGACGGCGAACCTTGGCACCCCAGATGTTTTGGAACTACATTTCCCATGATGCTCAACTACACTGCAGGAGCATCATGGGAAATGTAGTTTCAGAACATCTGGGGTGCCAAGGTTCGCCATCACTGATATAGACCTTCAGGTCTGGTCTACATCAGATCTGGATGTAGGACTCGTTTCATGCACACCATACAAGGCCACTCTCTCAAAGAAGGTGCATTTCCTATCACAAACAGTATCCACTCTAAAGAAAAGATGGCTGGCGCAGTGCCAATGGTGAAAAAGTTTCTGCAGGATGGAATCCTGGAAGACATTATTTCTCCATACAACACACCTGTTAACCCTGTAAAGAAGCCGGATGGCTCCTTCAGATTTGTACAGGACTTAAGGGCCATAAATGACCTCAGTCCCAATAGCACCCATTGTACCTGATGTTACATCTCTACTGTCCTCCATTCCAGCAACAGCCAAATGTTTTACTGTAATTGATTTAAAGAATGCTTTTTTCTGTCCTTGTAGACAAGGAGACAAGGCCACTCTCTGCTTTTACTGTGTCGATTGACCAACACAATCGCCAGTTTACCTGGTGTAGAATGCCCCAGGGATATATAGACTCACCTGTGGTCTATTCTATAGTACTCCAAGCCACCCTCAGGCCTTGGACTGCCCCTCATGGTTCTGTACTGTTGCAATATGTTGATCTTTTGATTTGTAGTTCAGAGGAGGACTGCCTATCCTTATTGAAATGGTTACATACGTGTGGTCACAAAGTGTCTAAGAAAAAAATTACAATGGTGTAAACAGGAGGTTGAGTACCTAGGGTTTGTGCTGTGTCCGGGAGTTAGGAAAGTCAGTCACAAAAGAACTGTTGCTATAGTGGGTCTGCCCCGCCCACTTACCAAGAAAGACCTGATAACCTTTCTTGGAATGATTGGTTACTGCCGCCAATGGATACCTGACTGTTCTTTCTATGACAATATATTGAGACAAGCAACCCTCTGAAATGTCTGATATTGTAAAATGTTCTGATGAAATGTTAAATGCTTTTACCATGTTGAAAAGTGCAATGGTTACCAGCCCGAGCCTCGGCCTCCCTGATTTTAGCAAAATGTTTCACTTGTTTGCTAGGGAAAATTGCAGAACCATGGCAGGAGTACTGGCCCAGGAACATGGTGGGAGACTGCGCCCTGTAGCTTTTTTCTCAAAGGTGGTTCCAGTACAGGTGCAAGGCATGCCTGCTTGTCTCAGAGCGTTGGCTTCTTGTTTTATGGTTGTAGAGTTGGCAGCACCATTTA
Organism: Lithobates pipiens; assembly: GCF_037356315.1. Taxonomy (NCBI): domain Eukaryota; kingdom Metazoa; phylum Chordata; class Amphibia; order Anura; family Ranidae; genus Lithobates; species Lithobates pipiens. Next base: position 102,443,100 of record NW_027507789.1, read on the forward strand.
CCTTGGGCCATAACACTACTTTACACACCTCACACAACGTTACCACACTCCTCAAAACTTTACATACTCAGCATATGTCAGCACAAAGATTGAGTGGGTATGAAGTCATCCTCCTGTCCAATCCAACCCTGAAAATAAAAAGTTCAAACAAACTCTGGCCAAGCTCCAATTTTGAATGCCTTATTAGGTCTTAGAGAACAGGATGACTTACCACCACCTCATGACTGTACACAATACATCAGGACACTTCACCTAGAGCAGATATGCTTTCAGTACCAATTCCTACTGCACAAACAGTTTGTTGATGGCTCTTGCAGCAGACCAAGTGATAATGTCCATCATGCAGGATATGCTGTTGTCCAGCTGCCAGATACTGTCCTCGAGGCCAATCCAATACCCTATCAGTCTGCACAAGCTGCTGAATTGATAGCATTAACCCGTGCATGCCAGCTGTTTGCAGGAAAAGAGGTAAACATTTACACTGATTCCAGGTATGCTCATGGTGTGGTTTGGGACCATGGTGTAATATGGCTTCGCAGAGGATATGTGGCAGCAGATGGAAAGAGCATCTCACACTCTGACCTAGTCACAGCATTACTAGATGCAATTCAGTTGCCTTCAAAACTAGCTATCATGCACTGTAAGGCACATACAGGCCAAATGACTGATATAGCCAAAGGTAATGCACTAGCTGACAGAATAGCTAAAGAAGCTGCATCTACACAAAAGGCAAACATTCAAATGCCCATGCTAACACCTCAGCCATGTTCCCTGAAAGACACATTGGCTCACAGAACTGCAGGCTTTTGCCACCCCTGATATTGCACAGTGGAACTGTGATGGGATGGTACAAAAGGATCCTAAAACAGGATTAATCTGCAAAGAGGTGAAGCTGTGTATTCCTGTTGCTAGCGTCCCCCTGTTCATTGCACAATACCATGGACTGGGTCACAAGGGATGGCAGGCCACATGTGAACTTCTAGATGCAGATTTTCTCATTGCAGGATTACCTAGTCTAGTCAAAGCTTTTGTAAGGAGATGCGTCACTTGCATTAGGAACAATCCAACAAACCCAAAGAAATCAAAGCATGAACATCTTGAGTACCCAACAACACCGTTTACCCATTTACAGATAGGCTTTACACATATGCCCAAAGAAGGAAAGAAACAATATCTTTTGGTTAGTGGACATAATGTCACGCTGGCCAGAAATTTTTGTCACCAACAATGAAAACGCACAAACTGTAGTGAAGATCCTCACACAGGAAATTATTCCTAGATGGGGGATGTCCATTGCAAATAAATTCAGTCAATGGCCCAGCTTTCACAGATAAAATCTGCCAAGATCTTGTAAAAGTACTAAATAGACTGGAAATTTCACCTCCCCTACCATCCACAGAGTTGAGGCATTGTAGAGAGAATGAATAGAACAATTAAAGACAGGATAAGGAAAGCTACGAGTGGGAATTTTGGCAAGTGGAAAAAAGTTCTCCCAGCTGTATTAGCTGAAATCCAAATGACCCCTCACAGCGTGACGGGTTATTCCCTCTTTGAGGTACTCATGGGTAGGCCATTCCCCACACCGTGGGCTAATCATCCCTTGATGGTAGAGAAAGATGATTTGGAACAAATGAAGTAATATGTAAAAAAACTGATTGAAACTCTTGATATTGTTGAAAGAAGAGTTGCTCGCACCTCTCCTTCACAGGTACCAACCCACCCGTTCCAGGTTGGCGATCAAGTTGTGGTCCAGAGGCTTCAGAAAGGTCAAAAGCCACAAGAGGTTCCATTCGGACCAGTGACCAAAGTGGTAGCCGTCACCAGGACTGCCATCCTTACAGAGGAAAGTCCTACTTTGATCCATGCCAGCAGAGTAAAGGTTTATCTAAGCCCAGGAATTCAAGAAAGGCTGAAAAGAGGTGAAGCAGGTGTTTTAAGTCCTCAAAAGACAAGCATAGACATAAAGGACAGTGATGTCACTCATTTTACCACAGACTTCTGGGAAGGCCTTTTGCCTTTGTGACGTTTCTACTTCTGATCTTTGTCCCAGTGTGGATAATAACTAACCATCTTTCATCCTGATGACTTAGGTGCCTTGAAACTCATATGTGCTAAAAGCGAAATATACACCAACCATACTGATTTTCACCTCAAATCACAGTAAAAGAAACGTCTAATGAATTGATCAAAGAAACAAGTTTTTCTGGAAAAATGTTACTGTTAAAATTTAAATATGCTTATGCTAGAAAGTCAGGATATGAAAAATGCTGGATTTGTAGTAAGTTGCACCCAGAAACTGCTAAGATCCCACATTTAGCTGTCCCTCTAAACCTCAAGTCATTATTGGAAAATACCCCAGTCTTAAGTATTAAGAATGTCTCAGAAGGGTACCGCAGAGTATTATGTTTTACACTTCAGGAAAGACATGAACCTGAGCGGTGTGTTCAGTTAGGCAATACATCCAACGGAATAGTACGTGTTCCAAGTCTGTATTTAACATTTCAAAGGGTATTCCCTTCCACACCAGTAACATTATCATAGGTCATATGTGTAGTTACAAAAATCAATCCCTTAACACCATTAGTGAACTTACTACATACAGGAACACAACCTCTGGGATACTTGAGTAAACTTGTTAGTGCTGCATTTGAGGCTGGAACTGAGCCCCAACGTAGTTCTTTAAGAAGTTTTTCATTGGGAAACAATACATACGTATGCTGTGCTAAAATTTGTTACCCATGGATCCCCGCAGGAGTGAAAGGATGGTGTTATTTAGCACAGTTGGTACCAGTCATGTCAGCCCTAGGCCAGAATCAGGAACATCACATACAAGTTACTTCAAGTCCAGTACATAGGTTAACTTATAAATACAAGAGAGAAAACCCACCTATGTTTTCTACTTCAGATAAGTCATGGACATGGTTTCCATCCTGGACAGGATGGGGGCATAACCATGATGGACAAATTGAATAACTACACTAGTCTAATAAAGATGTTATGGAAAAAAACTCCCAAGATATAGGACTACTCAATGTCGAGCTCACAGCAATTAGAGGACAACTAGAGTTACACAAATTGGCTATTGAAAGCATGAGTGCAGCTCTGACAGGTTTATGCGAAATGACCCAAGATTATGAATGTTGTACATGGTTTCACAATACTAGCCTGGAAATCCCAGACTACTACTATGATGTTATTAGTCAACACCGAACACAGGTAAATGAATTAATGAAACAAGCAAGGGACATAGGTAATTATGGATGGAACCCCTTTTCTAGTTTGGGTTTAGGTGGAATGTTTTCATGGTTAAAGGACATCATGATTATGATTATCATAGTACTATTGTTAGGATTGATAGGCTACCTGATTTTCAAGCTTATTCTACTTTGTATTAGCAAATGTACTACACCAGACCAACCTTCTCACGCATATACACAATATCTGCAGCTTTATGTAAATGAATATAACAAACTTCGCAAGAACCGTAGATTTCAGGAGGCTGCAGATCTGTAGAAAGTCATTCCATGACTTAAGAGGGGGTTGAAAGGTTATGTTAAGCATCCATCTTGTTTGTCAGCCATCTTAATATTCACAAACTTCCATTTTACAATATGTAGTTTGAACACCCCTTTAACTTCTCAGATAACGGTCTCAACATGAGATTCTTCTAACTCATTTGTTCTCACACACTTATCTAAAACCGTCACACATTTTCTCAGCATTCCTTTAGCTACAGAAGAAATCATGTACTCTTATTTTTCTCATATTCATTTAGCTAGCTTAACAAAGAATAGCGTTTTGTCTTGACCAGCTGTAATCGTCTTGACGTCTACTGCGCATGTCTTATTCTGTGTGACGCGAAATTTACTATATCAATCGCTTTGTAATAACTCAATACAATTGGTTCTTGAAGGATGCCATGGTGTGTGGTTTTATTTGTTCTTCGAGAATTGATTCCGGAGCGCTCTGAATTTTTTTACAATACATTGGATCTAAGGTCTGAGAGGTTGAAGGGACCACCCTAGACACAGGATTAACCCCATGGTAGCAGCAATTACAAGTCAAGGGCTTGTAAAAAGCTTAACAGTCTATACTTTAAAGTGATATTAAAGTTGATGTAAACCCACCTGTTTCCAATTTGGAATAGGGCATATCTAGAAGGATCTACATGCCTCCTGCAAGTATCCTTACTTGTCATAATTCATGCTTAGCACAGCTCCACAATATTCCTGACTATGTGGGTGGATCTGCTCGGTGGGCGGAGTCATGACATCATGACTCGGCCCACTACACTCCCCTGGCCAGCCAGCATTGAGCACAAGCCTCGTGCCAAGGGAGACTAAAGTACATGCGCAGGAGTGGCAGAGCATGCTCTGTAAAGCAGAGCGCGCTCATGGCCCCATGTCACTCCTGCGCACAGTCCAGTCTACATAGAACGATTCTACAGAGCTACACAGACATCCTGGGAGAGCTGGAGAAGGGAAGGCTAGTGCAGAGATATGCAAATCGCCTGTCACCAACAGCACAGGGGGGAAGAACTGACCGGCATTTATCTTTTCAGCCTGATAAAAACAGACAGGAATGCTCAGAGCTATATTAACTCTTCGTGGCAAGACTGGGCACAGATGACCTGAAATCCTATACTGGACAAGTTACAAGCCTTAATAAATTTCAGGTTTACATCCACAAAAAAAAAAAAAAAAATTACCTACTAATGATTTCACAGAGCAGCACCAGTCCCCTTTCTTGGGTCCCCAGGCCTCTCCCTCCTGCCAAGTAACCCAACAAGGTGCCTGCTATGGGGCGCCCAAGCGCACTCCCTTGCTCTCATTGGTTCATTGACAGTAAGCCAATGGCACCCGCTGTGTGTCTCAGTCAAATCAGGAGTCCCGACAGCTGAGTATCTTGTGCAACATTGCTGGATTGAGATGGGGCTCATGCAAGCATTAGGAAGGCTGCTGCACACAGGTTTATCCTAACGCATAGAATTTAAATTTTTTTGTAAATACAACTGCCTTTGGAACCACCTTTAATCTTTGCCTTGATGCAGGTACACTTTAAAAAGCTTCAACCATAATACTCAGACCATACAGGTGTATGAGGTCAGGGCACAATTTCTACAACCCCTGAATCATGAAGACTGGCTCAAAGACAACACTTAAATCTTTTGGAGCTGGCTATGTATTTGAGTCAAAATGTTGGCGCCACACTGCTTGTTCTCGGAGTCAGATCTTCTCCCATATATGAGCACCCTCTTATGAAGTGCTTTTTTATTAACAAAATAAGTACATTCATTCTTTGAATGCTTTTGTAGTCAGATTAATTCTCTTTTCCTGTTCAATGTTTGAACTAAAACAGGAAGAACTCTGCAGCTGGACAGGAAGATCAATATTACATACAGGAAAATTGAGCGGAAACATTTTAACCTAGTCTTTAAAACAGGATGAGAGGTCATCTCTGGAATGACTTCTGAACTACTTAAAGGATTGTCTACTCCCCATTTACTCCCATCTATCAAGGTAAAGAAGCCAATTGAAATTGCATATCGGTTTAACCTAACTTGGGAGGAAATGGTAGTAAGCCACGTTTAAACTTCACAATTACATTTGGAACACAATATAACCCTCCTAGGCAAATCCTGTAAATGCTACAATGCAAAATTTCTGGGAGAAGTTAAAATTGATTAGCACAAATCTAGATTCACGAGTAGTTTTGCCATTGTGACCTTTTGAGAGATCTTTGGCAAGCTCTAAGTCGGTTCACACAGGGGCAACACAACTTCCAGCATGACTTGGAGGCAACTTGGACACTACTTGAGTATGAAAAACAGTGCGATTTGGGGTGACTTACAACACTACTTTAAGTCGCCCCCAGGCCAGGCAACTTTGGCCGTGGCCAATGGCAGAATAATCAGCTCAAGGGGGAACTCCATGGCAAATTAAAAAAAAAAAAAAAAAAAAACGTCATGGGTTCCCCTCGAAGAGCATACCAGGCCCTTAGGTCCGGTATGGATTTTAAGGTGAACCCCCTACACCAAAAACCATACCAGACCTTTATCTGAGCACACAGCCCAGCTGGTCAGGGAAGGGGGTGTGGACGAGCAAGTGCCTCACCCCCCCCCACTGTACCAGACCGCATGCCCTCAACATGAGGGGGTGCCCTGCAGCCCCCCCCACCCCAAAGCACCTTGTCCCCATGTTGAGGACAAGGGCCTCTTCCCGACAACCCTGGCCGGTGTCTGTGGGTGCTTAGGGTGGGGGGCCCCTTATTTAAAGGGGGCCTCCCAGATTCTATGTTAACCACGGCAGCAGAATGATGGCAAAATGGCGTACGGGTACGTCCATTTGAAATTGCCGCCCTGCCATGGCGTACGCACCGGCACGCGCGTGACGTCGGGACCCCCGTGAGTCCGCTACCTACAGCTCCGGCAGTAAAAATCTTTAAAGAGTTGGTACTCAAAGATCTAGCCAAACTTCCAGTGAAAAAGCATCATCCTCTGCCCTTTCCGAGGACAGGTTTATCATTTTGTAATCAAAAAGTGGTTATACGTCCTGCGGATAAGGGTGGAGGTATTGTTATTTTGAATAAGAAACTGAAATTTATAGGATTTTAAGTGAACCAGGCACATAAGATAATTCCGAATAACCCCACTAATACCTATAAGAGAGAACTTAAAGATATTACCGAAAGGTCATGAATTTTGAATAAAAAGTAGTTTAATTCCTATAGCTTCAAATACCCACAATTTATTATTTACCCAAAATTCATAAGGATTCAGTTAACCCCCTGGGCCAACTGACAGAGTGGAATTAACTCAACCTCACGTGTAGGTCGTTAAATAGATTTTTATTTACAGCCCCTTGTTAGAAAAACACCATCGTATCTTAAGGCTACAGGTGGCACCATTAGGAAATTGGAAAACATTGATTTGCAAGGCCAATATATTACCACTGCGGATGTCGTCTTTATATACATGCATACCGCATGGAAGGGGTATAGAGGCTGTTCGCCACTTTAAGTCGTGAACATTTTCTAGCACCATTCCAATGAATACCTCATCGAACTTTTGGAATTTGCTACCGAACATAGTTATTTTTGGTTTAATTAAATTTGCAGCAACGGGGTGTGGCAATGGGGGCTAAATTTGCCCCCAGCCTTGCTAACCTTTTTATGGCCAAGTGGGAGGAGGATGTCTGCCCAACAGAACCCATCATTGGTTCTGTGGGCTAGGTATATTGACATCCTTCTATGAAGTGGCACTTCCCAATCTGTCGGAATTCTTTGATTTTTTTTTTTAAATTACGACAGGCATCGTACTAACCTACGAAATGAGTACTAACAAAATAAATTTTTTAGATTTAGAAATAAAACTGACAACAAATTTGAATTGAAAACCTATTTTAAACCTACGGACAGTAATGGTTTCATTTCTATGGACAGTTGTTGTCAGAAATCATGGTTAAGTTCTATTCCATGTAGCCAGTCTTAGGCTCCGGAGGAATTTTACACAGATACGTTTCACATAGGCTGAAACTTTTAAAGATTTTTGGAAAAAGGATATAATGAAATTCTCAATATGGAATTACAAAGGGTACTAAAAGTCAACAGAGAGTCCCTTTTAGCGGTTAAACCTCAACGGGAACCAGATGAGAATTTCAGATGGGCCACGTTAACCACAATTCCATCCAACATAAACCGGTTAAAATTATTATGAATGGGGCATGGCCTAGCACATGGAGTGGTAAGATGTGCCTCTGGAGCTCCCGCCAGACAACCATTTACTCACCCGCTCAGACACTGCAAACAGGTCGGTAATTGGGAAGAAAGGTGGGGGGAGATGGTCGCCGCTCCCCCGATCCACAAGCTGAGGGGGAAATAGACCAGTTCTTTACCCGTTTAGGGCAGGATCATCACCCCCCCCCGTCCAAGATGGCGCCGGCCCGGACCTCAGGCACACTGACTCACAAGGAGCTGCATCCCAGCGCTCCGCAACTCATGAGAACCAGACAGCGTGCCAGGTCCCCCGCGGACTCTGAAACTGGATCAGCCCGCTCTGCCTGCCATTCCGCTGACTCTCAGATCCTATGGCGGATGGGACATGGAAGCCTACATTAAAGCCCTACCCACTAAACAGGATTTTGAGGCCTGTGTGCAGATACTTGAGCGCTCTTACAAGCAAGAAATCAGAGCTGTGCAGGGATGTAACAAACAGACTAGAAGGAGGTGGAACACAACGCGGAGGAAACCGCGTCCATTCTGCAAGCCCATGAGGCCACCCTGCATGAGCACACTTTGCAAATACAACAACTGATGTACCATCAGGACGATCAGGAAAATAGGGCCAGACGTAACAATATACGCATATGCGGTCTACCTGAATCTGTAGAAACCAAAGACTTGGCCCCCTGCAGTCACCGCCATGTTTAATGACCTGCTGCAAAGATAAGGACGCCCCTCTGGAACTTGATAGTGTTCACCGAGCTCTTGGACCCTGAAACCCCAACCTGGAACACCCCAGGGACGTTATCTGCAGAGTGTATTTTTATGCGACTAAGGATGCCATTATGCAAGCCGCACGCACTCAGGAAGCCAAACATTTTAACAGCTCCCAGTGACTACTTCCCGACATTTCCAAGCTGACCCTGGATATGCGACAGGCCCTGAAACCACTGGCTGGGGCCCTCCAAGTGAAACAAATTAAATATCGATGGGGATTTCCATACGTCCTCTCTGCATCCCATGAGGGGAAGTCCACGACACTCCGCACTCTGGGGGACCTCCCGAGGTTCCTAGGAACTTTTGAACTACCACAGATCCTCATTCCGGACTGGCCTCTTCATGCAGCCGCCCCAGGTTTCCAGATCACCACAGGCTGGCAGAGAATCTAAAAAGACCAAACGTTCCAGGCCTGAAGCCTCCAAGGCATCTGATGGATGACTACCTGATGCAGCTACTTTGACTAACTTTTTCTGCCCCTTCACAGTCTTCTGACCAGTGAAGATGCAACAGTATACACTGTTACTGGGACTTCCTGTTACTCTACCTAATCTCTTATCCTCCAATTTTTATTTTTTTAACTGCACACACAAGTATTCTCACTCAGTTGTAAGATACAAGCCCCCCCCCCCCCCCCATGATAGGAGGGAGTTGTTTGTTATTGCACGATTGTCCCTTGTTTACTTGGGACTTCCCCCCTCTCCTGATCCTTCTCCCCACCCCTCCCCCCCCCCATTGATTTGCCCTGTTCTCCATAGAAAAGAATTTCCCTGTGTACTGATAGCTGAATATAGTTTGGCTGTGGACCCTTGGGACAGTCGTTCCAGGGGCCCACATATAGTATTTTAACATTCCACTAGCACTACCAGGGTTTGAGCTGTATGATAACTAGCAGAAATTGTAAATGTGTTGCCCAGCGTGTGCGGGCCTCTGTGTGTTGACCACGTTCCCCCCACTTAGGGTTTTCAGCACCCATAGTGGTTTTAGCTGATATGTTGATTGCAACTTTAATAGTACGGCCTACCCGGCCTGATTTCCTTTTTCTTTTTTTCTTTATGTCTCCTCTCTTCTTCTCCCCCCCCCCCCCCTGCCCTCCCCCACCCAGAACCACTGGTTCCTTCCTCCACCTCTCTTCCCTCTTCTTCCCCCCCCCCGCCCTCCCCCACCCAGAACCACTGGTTCCTTCCTCCACCCCTCTTCTCTCCCCCCCCCCCCCCCCCCCGAGACAGTGAGCTTCACTTTTGGTGTTCAAAATAAAACTCATACTCTACCCAATCAATGGCAGTGCCAACCTCGTTGACATTTTCCTCTTAATTGCAGAGGCCTTAACACCCCGGAGAAGAGAAGACAGATTCTATATCGTTTTCAGAAACTGGGGACTCAAGTATTGCTCTTGCAGGAGACCAACTTTAGATCAGATGCTATTCCCAACTTTGTACCACAGTACCAACCCCTCAGCTAAAACCAAAGGTGTATTGCATTTCACGCCTCTTTCTCCCCAGATGTCCTTGACACCTACATTGATCCCCAGGGTAGAAAAGTTTTTATCAATTTGTCACATTTTAACACGATTTATACTGTGGTTAACATTTACTCTCCCAACCAGGAGCGGCAGCATTCTCACCAAAGTGATCTCCCGCCAGTCTGACCAAAATGCACTCACTCCTATCTGACATGTCCCTAGTAGACGTTTGGAGATTGTTGCACCCCACTGTTAAAGACTACTTATTTTTCTCCGGCCCATTCCTCTAACAGCCAACTTGACTACTTTGTCTCAATCCTTACTGGCCTACTCCCCCTCTACCTCTATTGGCCTTACCCTGTGGTCTGATCATGCCTCTATTCATATGGGCCTGGGCAGGCTACCCCCTCGAAATAAAAGATAGTCATGGAGGCTTGACAATTTGCACAGTTTGCACGCAGGATATCGTACAGACGATTAAACACTTTGCTACTGACCACGCCCATGACACCAATCCGCTTATCCAGTGGGAAGCGCTTAAGCACGCGGTTCAGGGTAAACTTATTCAACATGGCTCCCGTCTCAAGCGTGCACGTACTGCTATCGCACATCGCCACTATACTATCGCCACTATACTATCGCCACTATACTATCGCCACTATACTATCGCCACTATACTATCGCCACTATACTATCGCCACTATACTATCGCCACTATACTATCGCCACTATACTATCGCCACTATACTATCGCCACTATACTATCGCCACTATACTATCGCCACTATACTATCGCCACTATACTATCGCCACTATACTATCGCCACTTTGGAGGCTTCACACAAGACATCTCCGGTCGCCACAACGTTACTAGAACTTACTAACTTCAGGAGAGACCTAAAGCAAAATTTTCTCCCATCGTGAGGCGATTGCGAGGGATAAAAGGCGTTTTGCCCATTATTCACGTGCCAACAAATGCGGTAGACACTTAGCGCATACCCTTCAACCCAGGAAGCCCATCCCATTAACACCCCAACAAAAGGCAAAGTGATGAACATGGCCATAAACGGAGGAATTCTGCCAATATTACTCCAATTTATATAACCTTACCCGCTTGTCCTCCATCTCCCCTGCACAAACTACCCACATATGTCCAGGATACTGTGCTCCCCACTATACCAGTCACTGACCAAGCGGATTTGGAATCTTGACCGACGCAGACTCTGGCAGCCATAAAACACCTTAAAAAAAAAAATGGTAAGAGCCCCGGCCCAGATGGGTTCTCCGCACGCTTCTATAAGACTTTTGCACCCCAACTTATCCCCTTAGTTAAAGCTTTCAATGCTATTGACGGGAATCTTACCCCCCTCCAAGCCCAAATAGTTGTCATTCCTAAACCGGGCAAGGACCCATCTCTATGCTTTAACTATAGACCCATCTCTTAAATATTGATTTGAAATTATATGCGAAGATTCTTGCCACCCGCTTATCACCTCTACTCTCAGACATAATCCACAATGAACAGGTTAGCTTTGTCCCTGGCCGTGAAGCCAGGGACAATACCACCAAAACCGTTCACCTTATCCATTACGCTCAGTGCCACCAACTGCCGACCTGCCTTCTCTCCTGCGATGGAGAGAAGGCCTTAGACAGGGTCAGCTGGCCCTTTCTTTGCGCCACCCTGTCCTAACTAGGCCTAGGACCCGTTATGATCTCCAGCATCATGTTCCTGTATTCCCCACCTTCAGCCAAGATCCTGGTAAACAGCTCCCACTCTGACACATTCACGATTGGCAATGGCACTAGACAAGGCTGCCCTCTCCTCTTATTTGCGCTAGTGATTGAACATTTGGCCCAGGCCATTAGAACCAACCCTAACATACATGGCATCCATACCCCTTCCGCCCACTACAAACTCTCTACACGGATGATCTTCTCTATGTTACCCAACCTCACATAAGCATACCCTCCATACTGGCGGAAATAGACCGATTTGACCGTCATAGTAATTACAAGCTGAATATCTCAAAAACGGAGGCACTTAACCTGACATTGACACACTGCCCTCAAGAATAACTTCTCTTTTCAGTGGCAAGACCACTCGATCTCGTATCTAGGAACCGCCATCCCAAGACATCTTAGACATATTCCCTTAACTTCAGTCCTCTTCTTACGAAGCTTAGATGCCTTACAGACAGTGAAATGGACCTCCCTCTGGCTTGGTCGCATGCATACCCTGAAGATGGAAATACTCCCCAAACTCTTGTATCTCTTTCAAGCCCTCCCGGACTGAAACAAACTCCTATGCTCTCCCATTGCCAAAGAGGGTACCGGCTTACCAGACTTTGAGCGCCATCATATCTCTACGGTGCTATCCCGTATCCTGGAATGGTTCCCCCACCCCTTAGTCAAGGCCATTGTTTCAGTAGAACAGGACCTATCCTCTACCTATCTCCATGCGCTACTCTGGGGACATGCCCGAACATTCAAGTCTCCTACGGGCCTATCCCCCTTACTAAACACTGACGATTTGGTACCGCAAATGAGACCCATTCACTATCCTCTGACCCGAGCCCCCTCACTCCTGTTCGATAACCCTGCCTTTCCAGAAGGCATTTCCATCCAAACCTTGGACGACTATGACAGGTCCTCCTGGCCCATAGCACAACAATTTGTTAACAGCACACTGGCTACTTTTGTCACAAACCGAACCAGCACTTACTCCAAAATTAACTAGCTGACTCATCTACACCTGATGTCCTTCTGCAAAACAAATTTATCCCTCTACCTCCGACATTTGTTCTGTCCCTCTTTTCTCTTATCTGCCTCCCCCCCCCCCCCCTTGCCTCTTCCTTCTACCTCTTCCCCTCTCCTATCAGGCCCCTCTTGGTCTTTATATGTGCCTACAGGCATCCTGGTTCACTAACTGGTAACCGCCGCCCATTGAGGGTTCTATATGGACCTTGTTCTCTTGGTCAGGCTCATCGTAGCAGACTTAATGCTAATGTCCACCTTTCCCTGTACTGGACGCAGCAAGTTCCCATAGGGGCGCCCAGTCCAAGGAATAGGATACTCTTGTATGATTTACATGCTTTCTACTGTGAATATAGATGGGAACCCCAATGTGCTACATGACTAACAGTGAGCCTTATCTCACCACTGAGAAGTATAAATAAAAACTTATTGAACCTAAAACCATTATGAACACTGGGATGTCCTTAGAAATTACTCCATTTTAGGTCCTAAACTACCCAAAAGAGCAAGGGTCCTTTTCAAAGGCACGCCGTCTTTACAAATTAGGATTGCACCAAATATCAATCCACCCATTCGTCCATCTTTTTTTCATAATTTGATTGGTAATTTCCCCTTGTAAAAAATGTGTTGTGTGCCAACACAACACGTGAGGGAAATGTAAAACACGAGTTTATGTCAACAGTAACCAATAAGAAATACATGATTAAGACATTCTGTACGTGCAGTACTAGATACGTGGTCTATTTGATTACCTGTCCATGTGGCAGACAATGACAGCTGTACAACAAGATCATTTTCAACTAGGGTAGGCAAATACATTGCCCTGATTAAGAGTAAGGACGCCAAGCATAGTGTCCCTAGGCATTATAAAGAGTTCCATAATAGTGATCCAAGGGGTATTCAGTTTGATGCAATATATACCACCTTGGGGGGGGGGGGGGGGGGGGGGGGTGCATCACAATTAGAGACCTACTGGATTTATGAGCTCCAGTCCCACTCCCCATTCAGTATGAAAGGAGTGGGACATTAATGCTTTTATCGTTCAAGCTTAAGTCTCCCCCCCCCCCCCCCCCCATGTGTATATGTAAACAGAATCCATCTCACTGGGTCGCCTAATTAGGAGCAGTTCCAGTTTTGAGGGATACAAGTGGAGTAAAAGAGATAGAGAGATAGATAGAGATAGATCTATCTATCGATATATATATTTGGTGTATAACACGCACTTTTTTCCCCCGCCTTAAAATAGGGGGAAGCGCAGGTGCGTGTTATACGCCGATCCTCCACGATTTTGCGCATCTGGGCAGCTTTTCGGCCCATTCTCGGCAGCCGAAAAACGCCAAGAAAGGCCAAAAGCGGCCGAGAATTACCAGGCGCCACCGAGATACACAGGACATCTCGGCGGCGCCATTTTTAAAAATAAAATCTGAAACACTGACAAGGGGACAACGATGCACAAGGCTGCAATGATGGACAGGCTGCAATGGGCATTTAAATGCAAGTTTTTTTTCCTTATTTCCCTCCTAAACTTGGGGTGCGTGTTATAAGCCAATACACATATCATAATTAGATATCCGTCGACCATATGGTTTGTTTGTGGTGACAAGGAGATTTTAAAATGTATACCTTGCACTATTACACAGAGTGTGGGTTATGCAGGGATATATGGTCATATTTAATTCATTTATTAACGTAAATTTTTTATTAATATTGCCATGTGTAAATACTGGCTTTATATACAACTCAGAAATCTGTCCAATGTGATGTGGATAGTGGAGCGATATTGAGGCTTTGTGCACTGGTTTTGAGGATGTTCGGTTTTTAACCGGAAGTGACGCGCTGTCTTTACAAGTCACTTCTGGCAGCTTCACACAGTAGTAACAAAGACATTGAGGCTTAGAACACAAGCCTCAATGCGACCTGGACGACCCAGAAGTGACGCGACGGACATCTTCCACGTCGCTTCCGTGTGTTGTGTGCCTAAAATTAATGAGTCATGGGGGGGGGGGGGGGGGGGGGAGCTTTAAAGCTACCCTTTTCTGGATCAATGCATGCCAAGCGGTGCCCTGGCAAGTTATGTCATTGGTTTGGCAACATATCCTTTGCAGATACCAGGTGGAACACACGATTGTGCTATGGAAGGGAGGCGCGGAACGCACGCCTAGTGGCCATTTTGGCCGCAAACTGGAAATGATGACACAGGGGTGGAATCTGCCTCATTTGCACCTTAAATAAGCAAGTTCGGCAGCAGTGGCAGTACACCCCAGATGATGTCCAAGAGGACGAAACGCGTCAGTGGAACTCCACTACTGCCTATTTATTGATAAGCGCTACAGTAACTGCGTAAATGTAAGTTTGTTACTTTTTAAAATATTTTAAACGGTATTACGCTATATGGCCCTATCCTTCTCCCATGTATGTATTTCGGCTGGTGTCGGAGATCTTTGTTAAGTGGAGAAAATTGGTTCAGGTCCATAAGTTGGAGGAAGACATTTTCCATATTGAGTTCAACCATCCTTTGATCTGGGAAGTTCGTTCCCCATAACCAGAGTATTGAGCACGTATGACCCTTAGAATATATGTTAGTTTGGGTCAACACCATTTGTTAAGCCTACATCTATTAAGGTGGTGGTATAGTCACATAGGTGGCTGCTCGGCTGAACTATAATTGGATGGTTCTTTTGATTCTTCATCTCATATTTGGGACTTCCCTGTTATAAAGGACTGTCTTCACAACTTTACAATTTGTTGTGTCATTTTTTGACATAGTTTATTCACTCATCGATGCATATATATCAATATGCACAAGTATGTATTGATTGTTGGAGATGTAATACTTTGTGTGTAGACCAACAAAAATTGAGTTTTCACGTACAAGTTTAATTATTGCACTGACTCACACCATTTTTTTTAGATACACTTTATATATTGTTCACAAGTATGCATCCCATACCCGATACCCTGCTGGGGAAGCTGAAAATCATTTAGTCAGTACCACTACAGGAATAGCTCCGATCTGATCTTCTAGGCCCTGGTTCTATGCGAACGGCTTCACATATACGCACAGAACACAGAGGTTTGCCAACTCAGCACAACTTTCACAGAACACAATTTTTCAATGGATACAAGGTGTTTAACCAATGAGGCAGAAACATTGTGACACCATCCTTCCTCCATCTTGTAAAATCTGAAACCCTTGCATAAAAAACACACACACACACACAAATTCTATGAATAACAGTAATGCTGAGCAAGTGACCCTTTGTTTTGTGCAAAGGGGAAGCAGTTAGGACAGAACCCAACATGTGGCCACCGTAGCAGCTCTCAGTTATGGTGATTCAGTCTCCCCAGTAGCTCATTAAGTAGGAGACATTCTTGCTTATTTTGCCAGGCTGGACCAAAGTATGCAATACAGATATTTCTAAAAATGTAATGAAAAATTCTTACCTGCCGCCATGTGGATGAGGACACTTTGTTTTGGTCTCAGATTGCCAAAGTCAAAGAGAATCATGTAGGCAGTTATATAGTTCACCAGCAAGGCTGCAGCCTCCTCAAAGCTCATTCCTGCTGGCATAAGGAATGTGTGGCTTGTCTGAACAGTAACCAGTTCTTGCCATAAACCAAACCTGTTGAGGACCATAACGTTGTCTCCAACCTGAAAAAAAACAAACATGAGGAAAAATGAAGACTTGCATAAGATGCATCTAGAATGACAGGGTTTTCAAGTTACAAAATGTGGCATGTAGGCGTTATGAGAATTGTCCCAAACGTTTTAGGCAGGGCAGAAAAATAAACAC
Organism: Lithobates pipiens; assembly: GCF_037356315.1. Taxonomy (NCBI): domain Eukaryota; kingdom Metazoa; phylum Chordata; class Amphibia; order Anura; family Ranidae; genus Lithobates; species Lithobates pipiens. The sequence continues at coordinate 102,459,606 of NW_027507789.1, forward strand.
AAAATAGCAAGTATCCCATTCCTCAGCAATAACTAATGTGTAGCTCTAAGTCGGTAACCTTTAAAGGCTTTTACAGTATTTCCTATAGAGTTTTTTTTTTTAAAGATATTTTAGTACCATTTCAAGGGTGTGCAAAATTAAATCTAGACATGTTTAATAGCCGTTTACTCAGCGCATCTTATATTTTACCAATTGATATTTTCTGGGCACTAAAATGCATTTAAGCGAATTTGATAATTGGCTATGCAAATTTTGGGATGACAAATTGCCACCATTTTATTCTCCAGGGACCCTGCTTTCAGAATATATGTTTGGGGGGGGGGGGGGTTCTTTCCAAAAATAAATGCAGATTTTAAATATGAGAAATGTGTTAATTGGCCTGGGCAGCACATGATTAAAGTATAAGAAAACGCTTGCCTGTTAAAACCACCCTGTTTAAAATTTTAAATACTTACACACAAAAAACACTTAAAGTGGAAGTAAGCTCCCCTATCGTTTTCAGCCAAGGAAGCTGCCATCTTTGCCTCTGTTTAATCTTCAACTGCTATGGTGCTGCACATGTGATTCATTATGACACCAGCCATTGGATGGTTTGATAGTTTGGCTGAGAGCACAGCCAATGTGCAGTTAGCATTCCCGGCATGCCTTTTTCTTTAACTGTTTAAATCGATGGGTTTACTTCCACTTTAAGTGATCACAACTGGTTCCCAGCTGCATAAGGGGAAAAAAAAAAAAATGAAATAAAACACTCAAAATGTTTGGTCTTCATTTGTTTAGCATAAGGCGCAACAAAACCTGGGCACCGGGTCGCATTTGCGACTAGAATTAGCGACCTGGTGCAGCACAGCTGGGAGTATCCTGTCTCTGTGGACCCCTCCAGCGTGATCGCGTCAGGCCATTCCGCCGGCGGCTGGTAACTGAGGCCGCAGCTTTGAGGCCTTCTGCAGGCCTATGATTCCTTCTGGAATCTGGCCCCCTCTTGTGGTGGCCGTTGGTATGACAACCTGCAATGCTAATGGAGCTTCCCCTGCCTATCTCCTTCCCTTCATTTAGAACCCCTAAACATTATATATATTTTTTATTCTAACACCCTAGAGAATAAAATGGTGGTCGTTGCAATACTGTCTGTCAAACCGTATTTGCGCAGCGGACTTACAAGCGCACTTTTTTTGGGAAAAATAATAACAGTAAAGTTAGCTCAATTTTTTTATATTGTGAAAGATAATGTTACGCTGAATAAATTGATACCCAACATGTCATGCTTCAAAATTACACCGCTCATGGAATGGCGACAAACTTACCCTTTAAAATCTCCATAGGCGAAGTTTAAAAAAAAAATTCTACAGGTTGCATGTTTTGAGTTAGAGGTCTAGAATTATTGCTCTCGCTCTACCGATAACGGCGATACCTCACATGTGTGGTTTGAACACCGCTTTCATATGCATGCGGGACAGGGCATGTTTAAAAAAAAAAAAAATTCTTATTTTAACTTTTTTTTAAGAACAAAAAAAACCAAAGAAAAAAAATTGTGTCACTTATTCCTATTACAAGGAATGTAAAAATCCCTTGTAATAGAAAAAAGCATGACAGGTCCTCTTAAATATGAGATCTGGGGTCAGACCTCAGATACCAAAATGCAAAAAAAAAAAGTAATTTGAAAATAAATAAAATGTCCCTCTAAGAGCTATGGGCAATGACTTGGAGACAGGTGGAGGGGGGGGGGCTGCTTTCTTCCCCCTCACTCGTCTCCATGTCAGGCCAGGGACAGGTCTAGATCACCGTTACGGACCTGGCTCCTAACTTTAGCTGGCTCCTAGATTCCAAGCAAATATGTCAAGCCCTGGTTTAGCGAAAAATGATTAAATGCCACCAAAAGTAAAAAAATGAGCTACAGTGTTGCATGACCGTGCAATTGTAATTCAAAGTGTGACAGTGTTTAAAGCGGAAAAATGGGCCTGGGCAGGAAGGGGGTGAAAAGTATTGAAGTGAACAATTTTTTTTGTGCAAAAAGTTTTGCTACTCCCGAGTATGACGATAAACACATGATTTAGATAATAGGGGGCGCTAGTTGGCAAAAAATCAACGTGAATACCCCTCTCAAACAAAATGTCACTTGTGCAACTACTCATAGTACATTCACCATGATGTATAAATACAATTTTACAATTCACATTCATGTGATAAGACCCCAGTGACAGCAGTTACTGCAACTATATTAGAAAAGTCCTTGAAATTTTAACTATTCCAGTAAAAAGTTCCTTTATAGCGTGATGATTACCACACAGAATGACAGATCTTTCGTGCAAGAATGTAGCCACAACCTTCCACATGATCCTTCACCACAACCTTGATTAGCCACACCCAATAAGTGATTGTAATGCGATTCAGATTACCAGATTTTATTGACCACTTTATTGAAAAAAACTAGTCAGTCAATCACCACCTCTGCAGGGTTGTGCCTGCTCACATGCTTTTAGCCTGTAGATAGGTATGGCAAGTGGTGGTTCTTAATAGAGAACATTACTATGAAGAAATGCAGAGATTGGGTGACCAAGACATAGAAAATTAAAGGGGGACCCTACAGGAAGACTAAAAATAGAACTGTCCAGTTGGCCAACGGAAGGAGTACATAAAAAAAAATTCTTAACCAGAAGGAATCAGATTACGTGATGATAAATGCCCCCAAAAACTAGAGTTAGTACTTACCGGTAACTCCTTTTCCGGTGGTCTTCCAGGACAGCCCTTGAGAGATGGAGCTCCTCCCATCGACACAGGAAACACATTGCCACAGTTCAAAAGGCGGTCCCTCAGGTCCCTGGTCAGTCATTCACCAAGAACCGAAGGATGGAACTGAAAAACATATAAACCATAACAGGTAATAACATTAGTACATCACTACAATCAAATAAAGGGTGGGATCGTGCTGTCCTGGAAGACCACCGGAAAAGGAGTTACCGGTAAGTACTAACTCCAGTTTTCCCAAGTGTTCTTCCAGGACAGCCCTTGAGAGGATCCCCAAGTACTTACCAGATTAGGGGGGGGACCACGGCCTGGAGGACTTTCCTCCCAAAGGCCTGATCCTGACTAGACATTAAGTCCAGTCGGTAATGCCTTGTAAAGGTGGAAAAGCTTGACCATGTGGCTGCTTTACATACCTGCTCCGGGGTGGCACCAGCTCTTTCTGCCCAGGATGCAGACAACGCTCTTGTGGAGTGAGCTTTAACACCCTCAGGAGGATCTCTATTCAAGGCCTTATACCCCTCTGCTATAGCTAGCCTAATCCATCTAGCTATGGTTACTTTTGAAGCTTTCTGTCCCCTACGCTGTCCGGAAAAAAAGGACAAAAAGGGAGTCTGAGATTCTGAATGGATTTGTTATTTTAAGATATTCTAGAATACACCTCCTCACATCCAATAAATGAAAACGTTCCTCTTTCTCATTTGCTGCATTTTGACAAAATGAAGGGAGGACAATATCTTGGGACCTATGGAAGCTAGATGCTACCTTTGGTAAGAACCCAGGGTCTGTCTTTAGAATGACTCTGTCTTCTAGGATCTGTAGGAATGGTTCCCTGATGGAAAGTGCTTGGATTTCACTGACCCTACGGGCTGAAGTGATTGCCACCAGGAGAACTGTCTTAAAGGTAATAAGCCTTAGGGAGGCCTCTGAGATAGGCTCAAAGGGTGACCCCAAGAAAGCTTTTAGCACAACTGCTAAATCCCAGGATGGGACTTTTGTGATTCTGACTGGCTTGCGTCTAGCGACTGCCTTACAGAATCTAGCGACAAAAGGATTTTCCTGTAAGCGTTCATCTAGGTATACACTTAAGGCAGCTATCTGTACTTTAATAGTACTTAGGGTTAAACCCTTGTTTACACCTTCCTGTAAAAACTGTAGAATATTAGCCGTATTTATGTCCCGGCCATTCAGCCAGCTATTGAATTTTTTCCAGACTTTTTTGTAAATAGCTCTCGTGACTGGTTTGCGACTCTGTAGTAAGGTCGTAATTACCTCGTCTGACAGGCCCTTACTCCTTAAGATTTCCTCCTCAGTAACCACGCTGACAGCTTCAGTGTGGCGACCTGCGGATGGTAAAGAGGTCCCTGCGACAGGAGGTCCTGTCTGTAGGGAAGTCTTAGAGGCGGACAGTCTGTCAATTGTAGCAACGTTGTGAACCACGGTCTCCTGGGCCAAAAAGGTGCTACTAGAATCAAACGGGTTTTCTCCTTGAGGAATCTTGCTAGGACCCTCGGAATGAGATGAAGAGGGGGAAATGCATACGCCAGACTGAAAGTCCATGGAGTTTGCAAGGCATCTACCGCCAGGGGTTGATCTCCTGGGTTTAGCGAGAAAAAATTGGGAACCTTTGCATTTTTCTTGCTCGCAAAAAGGTCTACCTCTGGTTCTCCCCAGTGAGCTGTTATGAGATTGAATGCCTCTGGGTGTAAGGACCATTCTTGGTTCGAAATCCTCTGTCGACTCAAGAAGTCCGCCTTGTTGTTCAGCTCCCCTTTCAGGTGAACTGCAGAAATGGATTCCAGATTGGCTTCTGCCCACTGGAGAATGCGTCTGGCTACCAACATCAAACGACGACTTCTGGTTCCTCCTTGTTTGTTTATGTATGCTACAGCCGTCGTATTGTCTGAACGGACTTGTAGATGGTGACCCTGTATTGTGGGGTGGAAAGCTAGAACAGCTCTCAGGATTGCTGTTAGTTCTTTCCAATTGGAAGAGAAACATTTCTCCTCCGGGGTCCACTTGTCCTGGACCCAGCTTGAGCCTAGGTGGGCTCCCCAGCCCCAACTGCTCGCATCCGTTGTTAGTGTTGAAGTGATAGGAAGGACCCAATGAACCCCTTTGTTTAGGTTCTCCCTGTCCTTCCACCACCAGAGGAAGCGTTTTACCCTTGAGGGGATCGATACCTCCTCCTCCAGATCTCTGCCTTTTAATTGTTCTAACAGAAAACCCTGAAGTTCTCTTTGATGGAACCTGGCCCATTGTACGGCTGGAATGGCTGCCGTCATAAGACCTAAGACCGACATTACTTCCCTCACCGTACACTTGGGGCTGCATTGAAGAAAAGATATTCTCTGCCACAGATTCAAAATCTTTTCTTCCGGCAGTATAATTTTCTGATCTACAGACTTGATCCAGTACCCCAGATACAGGATCTCCTGTGTTGGGGTTGTCTTGGATTTCTCCTGACTGACAATCCACCCTAATCGACTCAGACTGAGTTGAGTCAATTCTAGGTCCTGAGAAAGACGGCTCTCTGAGTGGGCTGTTAGGAGCAGATCGTCTAGGTAGGGGATAATTGAGACGGATTGAAGCCTCAGAGGAACTAAAGCCTCTCCGAGAACCTTGGTAAAGATTCTCGGAGAGGATGATAGACCGAAGGGAAGTGCTCTGCACTGAAAGTGGTAAACCTTTGTGTCTATCTGCACTGCCATCCGAAGGAATTTCTGGCATTCCTCCCTTATTGGAATGTGCAGATAAGCATCCCTTAGGTCCAGGGTTGCCATAAATGTCTCTTTCTGCAGGAGATTCTTTATGGAATAAATGGACTCCATCCGAAATCTCTTGTAACGGATGGAGCGATTCAGTGGACGGAGGTTCATAATTAGTCTGAATCTCCCTGACGGTTTTCTTACCACAAAGATGTGCGAGTAAAAACCGTCCCCTTGTTCCTGAATAGGGACTGGTGTCAATACTTCTTGATCTACCATTTCCCCTATTAGTAAAGGTAAGGCCCTGGCCTTTTCTGAGTGACTTGGAAGCTTTGTCACCAGAAACTTGGAAGGAGGGTTGCTGTGAAATTCCAGCGCATGACCCCTTTTTATTATATTTAAGACAAACTCGTTCGAGGTTGTCTCTTCCCATTGAGGAAGAAATTTGCTTAATCTTCCTCCCACAGGAACCCTGACGTCACTGGGGTTTGGGATCCTGATTGGGGCGGCTAAACAGTATGCCCCCTTTTCCTTTCCCTTTATGTCCCGACCAATGTTTTTTGGGGGTTGAACTCTTCTCTGATTTAGAGGGTTCCTTAAAGGGACGAAAAATTTTTCTTTGAAAATTTTTCTTTTTTGCGGGAAAGGTTTTCTTTTTGTCCGCCGTCCTTTCTAAGGCGGAGTCTAATTCAGGCCCGAAGACTAAGTCTCCTGTAAAAGGGACGCTGCACAGGCGGGTTTTAGACGCCGTGTCTCCCCCCCAGGTTTTCATCCATACTGACCTCCTTGCTGCCACTGAAAGTGCTGCAGATTTAGCCGTAAATTTAACGGAGTCCGTGGAGGCGTCAGAGATGAAACTGGTGGCCTTAAAAAGCATAGGGAAGGATTTCAAAAGCTCCCCCCTAGGAGTGCCTGCCTTTAAGTGTTCTTGTAGTTGTGATAACCAGAACTCCAGGTTTCTAGCTACACAGGAAGTGGCTAGAGCTGGTTTTAAGCCTGCCATAGAGGCATCCCAGGCCCTCTTTAAGACAATGTCTGTTCTCCTGTCCATGGGATCTTTCAGGTGGCCCATATCCTCAAAGGCCAGATCAGCCTGCTTTGAGATTTTGGACAGAGGGGCGTCTAGTTTTGGATTTTTATTCCAGACCGCCTCTGGGCTCTCATCAAAAGGGAACCTTCTCTTAAGGGATTTAGGAAAGAAAACCTTCTTGTCTGGTTCAGACCACTCCTTAAGGACAAGGTCAGAAAGCACCTTATGTATAGGAAAAACCCTTGCTTTCCTTTTCCCCAGAGCCTCATACATTTGATCATGTCTGGATAACTGAGTTTCTTCCCCTCAATTTCCAGCGTATCATAGATAGCCCCCATTAGCTCATCTACTTCCTCGAGAGATAATCTATATTTTGAGGCTTTAGATGCTGCTTGATCCTCTTCCTGACCCGAGTCAGTGTCAGAGGATTCGGGGCTAATCAACGTGGGGCTAGGCTCCCTGACCATACGGGGCTCCCCTGAGCTGGGTGTTGTAAGGCATGGTGAGGATGAGATTATAGTTGTTTTACTCGTGGAGGCAGCTGCAGCTGATCCCACGTCAGTGATTAACTCCCGGAGGGACTTAAAGGTCGACGCCATTTCCTCTTTAAAGGAGCCCAAAAACTTTGCTAAAGGGGAATCTGCCTCAGATTTAAGCAAGCTTGCAATGCATTGCTTGCATAGGGCTTTGTTAGAGCCAGAGGACAACCTATTCCCACAATTAGGGCACTTTTTGCGGCCTGTCTTGTCTTCCCTTGGCATCTCTTTAGCCTGAAAATAAGAAGACAAAGGATTTCTTAGCGTCAGCACCATGTCTTTCTTAGAATCACCACTAACAAACAACCTCACTGTGAGTAAACCGCCACCGTGGGGTACTACAGGGCCCAGCCTACCAACACCACCACTCCACCAGAGTAATAGCATGCCCAGCAGCCTACCTGGGTTTGGCTGGTGCCCGTCTCCGCCGGAGTATCCTGGGGAATAGCCTCCATGGTCCCCCTCTGACGCTCCGAATCCCGCCGCTAATCCGGTATAGCTGGACGCTGGTCGGGCTTCACAGGCACAGCGCTGGCTCTCCCTCTCCTCCTTGTACCCTTAGAGACCCGGAACCGGAAGTCTCGGCACGCAGTGATGACGCGGTTCCGCCGGAAGTGAACGCTCGGCGTCTCCGACCCCCTGCAACGAGGAGGGAAGATGGAAGGTTCCACTCACCACTCCTGGGGGAAACCGGCGTCATTCTGCCCCTGGCCACCTCGGCACTGGAAGGAGGAGGGTAACGGGTCTGCTCCGGTTCAGCTGGACGGTACCCGAGCCAAAGAAAAAAGGTATGGACCCAAACTGCAGCCATAAACCAGGACCCGGTCCCTTAGGCTTGCAGGTTCTCAGGCAGCCCCTGAGAGGGGCCTCCAGGTTCCTGGCAACATGTTCCTCCGACGGAGGAAACACAAATGACTGACCAGGGACCTGAGGGACCGCCTTTTGAACTGTGGCAATGTGTTTCCTGTGTCGATGGGAGGAGCTCCATCTCTCAAGGGCTGTCCTGGAAGAACACTTGGGAAATTCCAGTAGTTTACCTAGTGCCAAAAGTGCATAAAACTAGAGAACAGCCTGGCCGACCTTTAATTAGCAAGGCAGACACCTCTCTCCCCCCCCCCCCCCCTCCACCAAGTCAGAATCTCAATGGGTTCTTTAAACAATTGGGCCCCATCATATCTCAAGGACAGTAGGGGTTTGATGGTATTGCTACAAAAATATAACAGCCACAAAAAATACACTTATGGTTGCAGTGGATGTTGAATCCCTTTATACCTATATTCAGAATAAGGATGCCCTGGGAGCTCTTCAGTGGGCATTTGATAAAGAGTCAAAACTCAAGAAAGTTCATATCAAGTACCTATTGAAAGGGCTTGAATTAGCAATGGGAAATATTTATGGGCACAAAATTAGTATAATCAGGTAGGGGGCACGCTATGCCCCAGCGTGGCCAATATAGTGCTCAATAAATGGGAGGCAGAAAACAGTTTTCAAAAAACAGATAAATCAATCTTTTACAAAAGGTATATTGATGTGCTTTTGTTGCGGCGAGGGTCGGAACATAGTTTTGAGGAATTTCAAGTGAACATCAATTAGTATGGCCTAAAGTTCACAGCAGAATATAGCTATGAAACTGAACTATTTAGACCTTACAATTACCAAAAATCAGGATATATGAAAAAAAAAAAAAAAAAACTGATAGAAATGGCTATGTGCCGACGCACAGTTGCCATCATCAGGGGCAGTCCCAAAGCACAATGAGAATTAGACGCAATTGTACAAATGACGATTTCAATAAGGCTGAAATACTTACCGAAAGGTTTGTTGAAAAGGGCTATTCATTGGACACACTTGCCAAGACGTTGGAGCAGGTGTCTTCAATGGATAGATAATCCCTTCAGGTAAAGGAACCAAAACTGGAATATAAAGTCTTTGTTGCCAGATTTGACAAATTGAACCCAAGAAAAAAACAAAAAAAACAAACACACACTACAATCACTTATTGGGTGTGGCTAATCAAGGTTGTGGTGAAGGATCACGTGGAAGGTTGTGGCTACATTCTTACATGAAAGCTCTGTCATTCTGTGTGGTAATCACGCTATAAAGGAACTTTTTACTGGAATAGTTCAAATTTCAAGGACTTTTCTAATATAGTTGTTGCAGTAACTGCTGTTATCTTATCACATGAATTGTAAAATTAATTTTATTTATATATTATGGTGAATGTACTGAGTAGTTGCACAAATTACATTTGTTTAAAAGAGTGGCAAAATATTGGTTAATGAGAGGGGTATTATTCACATTGATCATTTATTGCCAACTAGCACCCCTATATGTTATCTAAATCTGAACCGAGGAGTGTATTCTTTCAGGGGAGCAGCATTAGATAAATTCATTTTTAGGTTTAGAGTTTTTTTGACGCTGAGTTTTTCCCAAATTTTCAAGATGCACGTGAGAAGACATGGTCATGTGTGTCACACTGATTAACCAGCTTTATCAAACACAATTTACTGTAATGATCACTTTTAAGAGATCATGTAATATAGCCTAGTGCAAGCATCACCTGTAGAAGTCCTAGTTTTTTATAAGCCAGGAAAGTCAAGTTTATGGTCCAGGAAGCTTAAAGGAAAAACAAAAAACAAAAAAACAAGTTCCTGTGGTTCCATGAACGCAGTTGTCCATAGTGGATGGCTGGGACTGGTGTCTGACTGGACTATAGTTGGACAAGCCAATGGGTCAGTTCAGGGACAGACCTGGTCAATATATGGGCAGAGGATTGGTCAAGGCAACATGTAGAAACCTGGCCAACAGGCCAATCAATAAAAAAGTGATTCTAGCAGCAATGGCTAGTGTGGTGGTAGAGCGGCACGATTCAAAAATGAAGAAAAAAAAAAAAAAAAACTCATCAAGTTTTGCTTAGAATAAAAAGATCATGATTCTCGTAAAATCAAAGAAAAAAAAAAGCCAACTTTACTGGTTTTTTTAAATTCATTAACGTAATAAAAAAAAGGCATTTTAAAGACCGCTGCGCAAATACAATGGAAATTTTTTATTCTTTAGGGTGTCTACTAAATTTACACACACACACACCTTTGGGGGTTCAAAGTAATTTTCTAGAAAAAGAAAATTTTTACTTGAAACCAACAAATGTCAGCAAAAGGTTTAGTATTTAAGTCAGGGGTGTCCAAACTTTTTTCAAAGAGGGCCAGATTTGATGAAGTGAACATGCACGAGTGCCGACCATTGAACCATTAAAACGCTGTCTGTGTTCGTTCAAGCACCAATACACTTGCCCCGCAAGAATTCTCTTGCCTCTGCTCTTTAAGGGTACCATTAATTCTTAAAGGGGTTGTAAAGGTAAATGTTTTTTCACCTTAATGCATTCTATGCATTAAGGTGAAAAAACATCTGACAGTGCCTGTGCCCCCCAGCCCCCCCCCCCCCCCCCGCTTTACTTACCTCACCCTTTGAAAATCCCACGCTCGCCCTCGTCCTTTCCACCGTTCAGCCTGACCGCTGATTGGCTCGAGTGGATGGAAAGCAGCGCAGCAATTGGCTCACACGGCCGTCAATCACATCCACTGACGTGGAGCGCTGGGCCCGTGTGATACAGCGAGCGGCTATAGCCGCTGGTTGTATCACGGGAGCGTGCCCGCAGATGCTTCTCACCATGCGAGGGAGCTCACATGAACGTGAGAAGCACCTGCAGGAGGAAGCAGACAGCTGCCAAGGGATCCCAGAAGAGCAGGTTCAGGGCCACTCTGCAAAACGAGCTGCACAGTGGAGGCAAGTATAACTTTTTTTTCTTCAACAATCACTTTAAGATCTTTAATGGTACCCCACACATTGGAAAACATGGGGTGCTTTTGGGTGCAGTTCAATATAAAAAAAAAAATTGGGGGACTTTTCCCTGCATTTTTGTGGGTAGGGAAGCCCTATGGAATGAATGGGCTTCCCTACATGCAGCCACACAGATATGAACCAAGGGCTTGTTCACAGGTCAGGTTGGAGGGGCAGTAAAACTACATGGTTAAGATGTTTACCACCCCCAACTTTTCCCCTTTAGCTGCAGAGGGAACAGCTGGGGGTGTACACATGATATGGCTGCAGCTGGAGGTATACCCAGGGTGAATGGGCCTGCACTGCAACTACCTCGCAACTGGATTGCAGTTGTGGTATAGTGCTGCTGCATTTACGGGCTTAAAACAGGTGGTGAGGAGGCAACATAATGCCTCTTTACCGCCTTTCAAATGCCTCTGAAAAGCAATCCGTGCATGGATTGCTTTGCAGAGGAGCAGAAGTCCTGGCTGCCATCACACACAAGCCTTACAAAAGCAGTTCTGATGGTACAGGAATGGGGGGGGGGGGGGGGGGGGTCGAGAGACTAAAGCACTTTTAAAGCTGATCTAGCTTGTAGCATAGTACAGTACCTTTCCAGCTTCCTCATTCAGCCAGGTACTGCACTGTAGGGGGAAGCAGAGAGCACAGCACACTCCTCTGCACTTTAGAGCTTCTCACAGTGCCGATGTACAGCTCGGCAGGGGATCGCTCATCTAACAGCCCCGATAGTCAGACCATTCAAAACCGGACCGCAGGCCGGACTTTGGACATGCCCGATTTAAGAGGTTAAACCTTTTTCACACACAAAGTCTATTCTATTGACAAATTGTCAATGTTATGCTTAAATTCTACTGATAAATATTGATTCTTGGCAGACTGCCCAGTTTGCTCTTTTGAAGCCACAGCCCTCAAAGGAAGAGAGAATTCTTTGCATTCTGAAACACTTTAGTCAAGATTGCAATAACGATTGATGATTAATTGTGCAGTTCTATGTGGTGGTGATCAGAGAACTGCACTATTAGACCCCTTTCATACTGGGGCGTTTTTCAGGCGCTTTAGAGTTAAAAAAAAAAAAAAAAAAAAAAAAAAACACGCACGTGTAAAGCGCTTAAAAGCATCATCTGCAATCCCAATGTGAAAGCCCGATTGCTTTCACACCAGGGCGTTTTTCAGGTGCTGTAGCTTTAAAAAAGCTCCTGAAAGAAGCTGCAACTGCAATCCCACTGTAAAAGCCTGGGTGCTTTCACACTGAGGCGATGGCAGGGCATAAAAAAAAAAAAAAAAAAGTCCTGCAAGCAGCTTCTTTGCAGCGCTTTTGGAGTGGCGAATACACTGCTCCTAAAGCACCCCATCCCACTGAAATCAATGGGAAGCACCTGCAAAACTCATGAAAAGTGCTTTTGGCAGCAGTGGTTTGTTGGCACTTTTAACCCTATATTTGGCCACTAGCAGGGGTTAAAAGCACCCCAATAGCGGTCGAAAAACGCTGGTAAAGGGCCTGAAAAATGCCCCAGTATGAAAAGGTGTCTTAGGGCTTATTCACACTTTGGGGGGGTTGTCTCTGCACACAGCAAGGCCCCTTTCATACTGAGAAGGGGTCGGCAGTATTTGCAGAGGTATGCGGCCGCTAGCAGGGCACTTTTAAACCCCTGCTAGTGGCAAAAAAAAAGGGGTTAAAACCACCCAGCAAAGCGCTGCTGCAGTATAGCCACGCTGCCCCACTCAATGGGCAGGAGTGGTATACACCTATTGGTAAGAGTAGTTAGATATATATATAATTCTGATTGTATGGTATGAGGTTTGAGGCACTTGTCACTTTACATTTATGGTGGAATATTGAGTTTAGTGCATCACTATACTTTAAGCATATTTGTTGATTACTGGTCACAGTTGAGTGTTGCTGCTGTCTTAGTAATATTTCACAGAGGTTCCATTTTTGCACTTGAGTATTTAGTTTTAAAGGCAAACATCTACCTCATGCAGGAAGTGAAGCAGAACAGGTGGAAGACCCAGATGAGACAAATTACTCCATAGTGTCAGGGATCACTGAACATAATCAATGTCCAGTGATGCCCTCATACTATGTTCGCCACCTCTTAAAGAAGTCTTGCCAGACCATTATGTCAACATGGCAATTGCAGTGCAACATTGCATACATTCCTTCACTATGCCATGTTTCAGTGCCAATGCACAAGTGTACCAGTCCTCAGTTACTCCCATTTCTTCTGCCCCAAATGCTTATCCTTCTAGCTTTGCTGACCACTCAAGTGTGTATGAGACCCCCAGCTCAATCCCATATCCCATTCCTTCACGTTGGCTCATTAATGAAGCCCCTCCCCGCCCCCACCCCCAACTAGAACCCCGGATATGACAACAGCAATGGAATTGTGACCACACGACTCAACACCTCACCATTTCCAACAAAGCAGATCACCACAGCTCTACAATCAAATGCCATCCATACCAAACCACTATCCACCTGTGTAAAGACCTATGGAAGAGCTCAAACACGATTGAATTAACCTGAAGAAAATCGCTTCAAGTTAATTCAATCATGCCTCCAACAAATTCACAATGGGGGAATTTATAGATGCCTACCGGCACTGCCACTTTCATGTTAATCCATATTGGATTTGTTCTTTTTAATTTTAGTGAATTTGAACAGTTTATTCAGATGTTTGTTCATATCTTGATATGGTCACTTAGGAAATGGACTGGAAAAAAATAAAAATAAAAGATAGATTAGGGTGAGAGGAGAGATTTACCACCAATGTAAGGGCATGTATCCCACCTCTGACCAAAATGTAAAAGGCTGTGGAGCGATTTTGCAATATGGGCCTCCGAGTGAACCACCAGATTGAGGCAAGCAACGCCTGAGAATACAGTTACAACTTTTTTGAATTTATAGATACCTACTCATTGATAGCACTGCCCCTTTCATGTTAACCATATTTAATTTGTTTACACAAAGTCAAATATTTGGTCCATGCCAACTTTTCAAGTCTGGATTAGGCAGTGGGATACATGTACAAAAAAAAAAAAAAAATAAAGGGAGGAAGAGGTTTATGTGCTTTTTGTACAAGAAATGGGAAATGTCTATGTCCATGCGTGTTAAAGGGTAAAGAAACAGATCGGAAGTGAGGTGATGAGAAGGGGGTCGGGGGGTTCTGAGGAAGTTAGACTTGGAGATAGTATTGTCTCGTTATGTGGTTTTTTTTTTAAACATTTTCGGGAAACAAACGTCAAAAACGTTTTAAAGTTTACAATTACATGAAGATTACAAATTAAAAATAATTTTTTTTTTTGAAGACAACTATGGTGCGAGATCTGCCTGCATTGCTTACTATGGTGCAAATCCATCTTATGTACCATGACCGATACAGCTTACCTCCTGGAACCTATAAAATTGTAAGTATATTGCTTATCAATGTGTATTTGTCAATTGATGCACTGATTGTAGATGTGTCAGGGTTACCAAAAGCATTAGGGTTAAGGTTATCTGTAGTGAAGATATGGTATGGGAAGGTTGACATGTACAACACACCCTGTAAAATAATGACTCACAGGAACAGTATCAAATTAAATTTTTACTGATCAAAAGTGACACCATGCAAATATGTGAAGCAGAATACAGCATTTTAACCTATAGCAAAGAGCTGCCACGATAGCTGTCCATTTGCTGACAAAGTACTTTGAAGTCCTGGCAAACATTTCCCCACTGTAGTTGCCACAGGTTCTGATCCATGTCAGCTCTTCAAGGTCATGCAAAGAGTCCTCAAACAGGTACCCATCTAAAGCAGGAACAAAATTGTGCAATGCACATGCTGCTTGCACCGCACCAATGGCATGCTCCATACTAAGGCTAATAGGAGAGTGCAGGAAATGCCACTTATTGGCAAGTATGCCAAAAGCACACTCCACGTCTTGCCCTTGATAGTCTAACTGAACACCCTCTTTGCAGTGTAAAGTCCCCTGTTTGTGGGGATGTGGCATTCCCCATTTCTGAGTGCCTTCTACGGCTATATGCAAAGACAAGGCTCCAGAGGTAAATTTGTTCCAGGGTTATGCACAAAAAAAAAAAAAAAAAAAAAAAAAAAAAAAAGACTCCAGGTAGATTTGCCCAGCCTGCATTCATATTGTAAACTGGCGAAAGAATTGTCAGTAGCCAGGTACCTGAAAGGAGGGAGAAGGACAAGCGTATTTTTGTTTTTTGCTTTATTAAGACGAGGTTGTGTAGACTACACCACACCTAGAATACATGAGCCCAAGAGTGGATCAGCTGCCACAACAAAAGAAAAAAACCCATACGCATTTGCTGGCTATCTGGCTTTCTATTAACCACTTTCAGACCGGACCAATTTGCTGGTCAAAGACCAGACCACTTTTTGCAATTCGGCACTGCGTCGCTTTAACTGACAATTGCGCAGTCGTGCGACGTGGCTCCCAAACAAAATTGACATCCTTTTTTTCCACAAATAGAGCTTTTTGGTGGTATTTGATCACCCCTGCGGTTTTTATTTTTTGCGCTATAAACAAAAATAGAGCGACAATTTTGAAAAAAACGCATTTTTTACTTTGTTATAATAAATATCCCCCAAAAATATATAAAAACAACATTTTTTCCCCTCAGTTTAGGCCGATACGTATTCTTCTACATTTTTGTTAAAAAAAAAAGACGCAATAAGCGATTATTGATTGGTTTGCGCAAAAGTTATAGCGTTTACAAAATAGGGATAGTTTTATAGCATTTTTATTAATTTTTTATTATTTTTTTTTTACTAGCAATGGCGGCGATCTGCGATTTTTATTGCGACTGCGACATTGTGGGGGACCCATCGGACATTTGACACATTTTTGGGACCATTGCATTTATATAGCGGTGATTACTGTATAAATGACAGTGATTCCTGTGTAAATGGCACTGGCAGTGAAAGGGTTAACCAGTGGGTGGCAGTGTAGGGGTTAAGTGTTCCTAGGGGTGTGTTACTAACTGTGGGGGGGTTGGGCTTTCATTTAGTGTACACTGATCTCTGCTCCAATCACATGGAGCAGAGATCAGCGTCACTAGTTGCTAGGCAGAATGGAAAAATGTTGTTTATACAGCATTTCCTCCTTTCGGCAGCTCCGTGAGACGATCGCGGGGATGCCCGCGGCGATCGAGTCCGCGGGTCCCGCGACCGGACTCAAGGGGGTCCCGACCTGTACGCCAATATGCCTGCCCGTGCCATTCTGTCGACGTACATCGTCATGCGCTGGTCGGGAAGTGGTTAAATAGGTTACCTTAAGGTGACAAGTAAATCGCTCAGCTGGCTCCACACCATTTCGGAAAGCGGTGTACAACTTTACATAATTGCTCACCTGTAAACTGACATGTAGTTATAAAATTTCTCATGTTGATGTGGATCTTGAACAGTCCTCTTCCCATTTGTAATTACAGGGTGTACCCAGTATCTTCTGGGTTGACAGTATCAACCTCCTCAGTCTGGCTTTTTACAATGATAGTAGCAGCAACTACTGCTGCCATAACCAAAGCCAATGAATGGTACATTCTGACTATCCCACGCTCCTCTACACTCTCCGCAAAAACCACGAAGAAAACACGAAGCATATACTGCTTTTTTACGTCAGCATAACACTGGGTTCCATTGGCCAGACATGAAATCGCAGTCAGCTCCCAAAATGACAACCAATTCCAGTAGCATTGTTGTAAATTCGCAACACTTAATGGATTCACAACGCAATTGGGTCAAAATTGCACCAAATTCACAACGCATCAGTATAAACAGGGCCAAAAAGGCTGAAGGTTTTTAATAGTTTGCAGAGCACCCTCTCCCCCTTATACTTACCTGAGCACAATCCCAATCCAGCAATGTGCACCAGAGGAAGACAGCAAGGGAGCAGGTGGTGGGGATGAGCGTCATTCTGTCAGTGTGCCTCAGGAGTAAACATGCTCCTATAGCAAGTGTCTTGCTATGTTGCCACCCAGCAGGGTGAGGAATCCAGAGAGCTGGCAGGTGACCCAACAGGAGGATCAGGGCTGCAAAACCATTGCACAGAGCAGGCAAGTACTTTTTACATTTCCTTTATTATCACTGTGACAGAACAAACTGTCACTTTTTTTGGAGGGGACTGTGGGCTTGCCTCCTACCCACAGACTATGGCCCAAAGAACATGAGATTTGGAGGGCTACTCACCATCTCCCACCACCTGGAGAAGATGCCACCTCCAGACATTTGTGTCCAGAGTCGCCAGTTCATTGGAACCGGGTGAATGTGGCATCTGTGGCTGGGCTTTTAGCTGATAAAGACAAAGACATACAAGATGGCAGTATTCCCAAAGCATGGGGCTACAAGACTTGGGGACAAAGTGGTATTGAGATAATGTAATGCTACATCTCCCCCTTGTTGTGTTAATTGTGTTGGGTCATGGCATGTAGACCAAAAAAGGTCTGGTATGGTGACATCCCAGCAGGGGATGTGTAAGGAGGGGCTGCCTGTTTGTCATAATCCCTTCAACTGTAGTTTGAATATACAAGTGTTGAGTTTCCATTGGTTCTTACTTGTCCATCCACCCCCCCCCCCCCCCATGAACAGGCTAAGGGGAGTGTCCCTAATGGTGTTAAAAGTGTATGTTTGGCACTTAAACAGTTTATGCTCTGGATGTTTAACCCTCAACACCCGTGTGGCTTGTCTCGTGATTGAGGGGTTAAGGGCTGGTTATGGCAAATCTGCAGGCTGTGAGTGCGTTTGGTTGGAGGACAGGAGACACAGGTCTGGCGGAGATGCTCAGCAGGAGTATCCGAGATCCATCACAATCACTTTAAACTAATTTCCCCAAGCATAGCCAAAACATCTGATTGGCCATATATCTCCTGTGGGTCACAGGATTGCACATACTTTGGCTCTGTGACCCCAAGCTTAGCCAGTAGTGGGCTATAGCCTCCTGTCAGCTGACCCATTTGAGCTACTCCAGATTCTGAGCTCTAGACCCAGGGTGTCCAACCCATGGGCTGCATGCAGTCCGGAAATGTCTGGGGCAATGCCATGGATGCTGTGCAAGCGTGAGTCTACATTAAAAAAAGGCAAGGCAAATGCATGTCTGGAAGGATGCTGAGGCTTCCCCATTTGCAATAGCACTGGCAGCAGGGAATGCAGGAGCCCAGTAAATTGTGCATGGCCAGATCTAGGGGGTGCTGGGGTGGGCTGCACTCCCCAGATTTCATTTGCACCAAGTCCCACACAGGCTACATTCACACGGCGCTTAAGACCAGTACAAACTAATGGCAATTCCTGCGGCTCCCAGCCCTGTTCACTATGACAGCTATTCGAGGCTCTAAACAGCCAGCAATTACCTGTAGTGATTAATGCTGGAGGCACTTTGTCAGCCTCCAGCAGCGATCACTGTAGATAACTGCTGGCTGTGCAGAGCCACAAATGGGTGCAGCTGCTGGTAATTTGTCAAAGTGATTGGGTCCAGCTGTCACACCTACTCTGCCATTTTCATAGTATATCAAAAAGTGGCAAACTAGTTTGTTGCTTTTAAACTTTTTTGTAATACAAGTTAGCAAAAATAAAAAAGTTACCAAGCTCAGTTCATCAACTTGCAATCCGCCTGACTCTCTGCTCAACCGCCATCCTGTTTTGTGCATTTTATGTGCAGCCCAAGACAATTCCTCTTCCAATGTGGACCAGGAAAAAGATATGGACACCCCTGATTTAGACCATATTGTCAGAATCTACCTTAGCCGCCTGATTGGCTGAGAGCCAAAGCCCGTGTTTCTGTGACTACACGAGTACTCACGCGATTGTGTGGGGAGGCAGTAGCTAATCGATGTGCCATTTCAGTTGCCATCCCTAGAGGAAAAGGTTCTAGATGGGTGTTAGCCGCAAGCTGGTAAGCCTGCACTTCAGGTGGTAGATTAGCACTTAATTTAATGTGTCACAGGAGTAGTATTTTACATCAGATGTCCCCATACACCTTAATCTGAGGACTCATTTGCTTCATCACACAGTTGTGCTCATAACTTTACATGCCCTGGCAGAATTTAGGATTTCTTGGCCATTTCTCAGAGCATATGAATGATAACAAATGTTTGGCCAAAGCCATTATCAACTGTTTACTCTAAAATCATAAATGGCAATGTAAACTACCCAAATGACCGATAAAAAAAAAAGTTTAGATAACAGTACAGCTTGATGTCTTGTGGAATGTGTGGATAAGGCTCCATCTTCTCAGATGGTAAAGCTGCCCATTCCTCTTAGAAAAAAAGCCTCCAGTTCCTGTAAGTTCTTAAAGCGGACCTCCACCCTGAAGTGGAAGTTCCACTCATCTGATCCCTCCCCGGTGCCACAATTGGCACCTTTCAGGGGGGAGGGGGTGCAGATACCTGGATAATCCAGGTATCTGCACCCACTTCTGGGACAAGCTAGCCACAGGTGTTTTTTTATTTTAAAGGTGCAGCTCCTCTAAGCCGTCTTGCATGAACTGCACATTTGAGATCTCTCCAGTGGCTCAATGATATGGAGGTCAGGAGACCAAGATGGCCACTCCAGAACCTTTACTTTATTCTGCTGTAGCCAATGACCGGTTGATTTGGCCTTGTGTTTTGGATCAGTCATGTCCAAGTCCCCAAGTCCCATGTACAGCTTCCTGGCTGATGACTGCAAATGTTCCTCCAGTATTTTTATGAGGACAAATTTCCTGTGCCTTTGTAGCTCACATCCAAAATATCCACCTCCATGTTTCACAGTAGGATTGGTGTACCTTTCATCATTGGCCTTGTTGACTCTCCTCCAAATGTAGCGTTTATGGTTGTAGCCAAAAAGCTCAATTTGTCTCATCACTCCAAGTGACTTTTTGCCAGAAGGTTGAGGCTTATCTGTGCCATTTGGCATCTTGTAAGCGGGATACTTTGTGGCATTGGCGCAGTAATGGCTTTCTGGCGACTCGACCATGCAGTCCATCTTTCTTCAAGTGCCTCTTGAAACAGCAACACCACATGTTTTCAGAGAGCTCTGCAGGTCACCTAAAGTTGTGGGTTTCTTTGCTTCACAATTTTCCTGGCAGTTGACTGAAATTTTAGTTGGTCTACCTGACTGGTTTGATTTCAACAGAACCTAGAGCTGCGTGATTCTGGCCAAAATGAGAATCACGATTTTTGCTTAGGAGGGGCTGCCATGCCTGAGCAAATACTGCCTGCACACATGCATAGGTGTGAATTGAACCCAAGTGCCTTGCTGAATTCCAGGTCCTGTATTGAGGTGATAAAATACCCAAACCTAAAATATCCTGTGCCAAAACTGCCATTTGCAAATTGTGGTCAGTTATGGATTTCGCAGTACAGAACAAGTGTTGGGATACAAAAATCTTAACATGCTTATGGTGGCTGCTACAGTGAGGGGGAAAAAAGCATTTGATCCACTGTTGATTTGGCATTTGTCCACTGACCAAAAATTAGTCTACAATTTTAATGTTAAATGTTAAAAAAAAAAAAATCAAAAAAATGCATTTCAAAAAAAGTGACTTGATTTGCATTTTAAATGAGTGAAATATTTGAGACCTTAACACATGAGTGGCAAAAACCCTTGTTGGCAATCAGAGGTCAGATGTTTCTTGTAGGTGGCCACCAGATTTGCACACATCTCAGGAGGGTTGTCCCACTTTTTGCAGATCCTTCAAGTCTTTAAGGTTGAGGCTGACATTTGGCAACTTGAACCTTCAGCTCCCTCCACATGGTTTCAATGGGAAGTATGGAGACTGGCTAAACCACTCTAGGACCTTAATGTGCTTCTTGAGTAGCTCCTTTGCTGCCCGGGACGTGTCTTTTGGGTCATTATGCTGGAATACCCATCCACAACCCATTTTCAATGCCCTGGCTGAGGGAAGGAGGTTCTCATCCAAGATTTGACAGTACATGGCACCATCCCTTTTATGTAGTGACGTTTCCCTGTCCTTTAGCAGAAACACCTCCAACGCATAAGGTTTACACCTCCATGTTTGATGGCAGGGATGGCGTTCTTGGGATCATAGGCAGCATTCCTCCAGACACGGCAAGTTGATGCTAAATAGCTCCATCTTGGCCTTTGGCCTATGCTTTGAGCAGGGGGACCTTGAGGGTGCTGCAAGAGTTCAGTCCTTCACAGCATAGTGCATTACCAATTGTTTTCTTTGTGACTAGAGTCCCAGCTGCCTTGAGATCATTGACAAGATTCTCCTGTATAGTTCCATGCCGATGCCTCACCATTCTCGTGAGCATTAAAACACCATGAGTTTAGATCTTGCATGGAGCCCCAGACTGAGGGAGATTGACATTTTGGGTTTCTTCAATTAGCAATTAATCGCAAACTGTTGTCATCCTTTCACAAAGCTGCTTTGCAATGGTCTTGTAGCCCACTCCAATCTTGTCTGACATCCATGGACAGCTTTGGTCTTTGCCATGGTGGATATTGGAATCTGATCGGTTCTGTGAGTGCCAATCTAATCTCAGCTCATTACCTGTATAGAAGACACCTGGGATCCAGAAATATTGATAGGGATCAAATACTTAAAGTGGTTGTATACTCAATTTTTTAACTTTTACCTACAGGAAAGCCTATAAGGCTTACCTGTAGGTAAAAAAAATCTCCTAAACCTGTACGGTTTAGGAGATATTCCCCTCGGTATGTGCCGCTGACTGCAGCGGCGCATACGCACAAGGGGATTCTCGGCCTGAAAATCCGGCAGTGGCCGGCATGAAATCTCCCGCTCGCATGCGCGGGAGTGACGATATCGCGGCTCCGGCCACTCACAGCGCCGGAGCCGCGATACCCGGAAGAACCGCCAAGGGAGCATGTCAGCTCCCTCGGCGTGGATCGGGCCAGAGGTCGGGGCCTCGTTCTAAGGTATTTCATAATGAGCTAGTATGCGGTGCATACTAGCTCATTATGCCTTTTGCTTTGCAGGTTTAAAAAAAAAAAAAAAAAGTGCGGGTTTACTACCGCTTTAAGTCATTAAAATTTTGAAATGTTTTCCTGGATAATTGTGTTCTCGCTGTTAAAATAAACCTACCAATAAAATTATAGACCAATCATTTGTCAGTGGGCAAATGCACAAAAATAAGCAGGAAAGCAAATACTTTCCATCACTGTCTCCTGTAGTACTGCAGATGCCATATAAAATCTGCTGTGGTTTGAGGTCTCAGGCGATGCTTAAAGGCCCCTATACCCCAGGCAGACACAAGTTGTATTCCAATTTGAGGCCTAGGCCTCATGTACGCCGGCTGCTTAGATTGCCCTATTGGTGGGTAGAATGGGGAAAGATGGGGAGGGCTATGGCAGATGATATGACGGTTACTGTTACAACTATTGGAAATGGTACCATTTATACTAAACTATGCAACATACGTTTGCAAAATGTGACAATGAATTAAAGTGTTCACCAATGCCAGAAGTCCAACAAGCAAAATAGGAGGGTTGGATGCTCTGGTTGACAAGGAGAACAATGATCCAATTAGTATTGCTGAATCTTGGCTTCATTCTCATTACTGGACTATTAATATTTCTGGCTATGATCTTTTGAAAAGACAGGGTGGGTAAAAACAGAGGGATGGTGGTGTCTGAGAAGTGATCTGTGAAAGTGAACCTAGTTGGAGAGTGTGATGAGGCTGAAGCATTCTGGGTGTAACTTTAGATGGGTGTGTACGTGTGGTGGAAACTCAGCTCCTTGCAGATTGAAAAGGCTGCAAGAGCTGGGACTGATAATTGGAGATTTAAACTACACAGAAATTGGAATGGCACTGCTGGGACAGTTAAACGTCAAAACAAAAATTATAAACCTATTACAAGACCATTTTATGGTCCAGTGATACAGAAAGGTTTCTTCACAGTAAGAGCTCTGCAATTGTGGAATAGACTCCCTCCAGGAGGTTGTTCTGGCCAGCTCAGTAAATTGCATTTAAAAAAAAAAAAAAAGCCTGGATTCTTTCCTACATGTACATAATATAACTGGGTACTCACATTTATAGGTAAAGTCAATCAAGGGAAAAAAAAAAAAAAAAAAAAAAAAAAACACACACGATTGTCTCAGGGATCAGGACAGAATTTTCCCCTGCTGTAGCATGTGTAAAAATGTATTGTATAAAAAAAAAAAATTGCAATTGCCATGTTTTGCGTTTCTACTTCCAACCCTGTAAAGAAGAAATCAGTACACATGCCTCTTCTGCAGCCAACCAATCCCATGCCGAGCTGTCAGCGGCACTGGTGGGCACCAAGAGTCAGCACTGACAGCTGGCACCTATGAGGCAGCTTCACCTCTTCCTCTTTCCAGGGTTCTGGAAAAAAGGCAGAATATCCTGGTTTGGATGAAAACCTGAAACCACCTTTAGTAGAAGGTTAAATATGGCTCTTTACAAGAAAGCTGCCAATTCTGATAACCTTCTTGCAGAGGAAATGGCTATCAGAAAAACTAGCTTCCTTGTCAAAAGGACCTGGGGAATATGTTGTATTGGCTCAAAAGGCTGTTTCTGTAATGCCGACAGAACTAAATTCAAGTCCCAAGGGTTAATGAGTGCACTAAACCACATTACCCCCTGTATAAAGATTCAGACCAAAGAATGCAAAGCAAGTGGACTTTGAAACACAGATAAGGCGGAGACCTGGCCCTTGATGGCACTCAAGGCCAGCTTCATCTCTAACCCCATTTGCAGAAAAGCAAGGATTCTACCCATAACACTTTTTGGGATGCAAACCCCTGGATTCACATCAGGAAACATGCCTTCCAGACTCATGACTCTGGAAGCTGGCTTTCTTGCATCAGGGTAGATATCACTGAGCCTGAAAGCCCATGATTCTTCAGAATGTGTTTCAATAGGCAAACCATTAAATTTAGCATTTGTAAGGTAGGGTGGAACACCAGTCCCTGCAATTGCAGGTCTGGACGTGGTGGTAGAGTCCATGGGGGCCTTACCACTATCTTTACTATTTCAGCATACAGAGATCTTCTGGGCCATGCTGGGGATACCAGAAGAAGACTTTTCCGGCTTGATCCTGCAAAGAAACTATGGTAGCAGCAGAATATGAGGGAATGCATAAATCAGTGAGAACTGATCCCACGGGGGCACCTACAGATCTGACCCACATGCAAGCGGATCACGATTTTATGCCACCTGCCAGTTCTCTATCCCTGGAATGAAGACTGCAGATATGCACGGCACATGCTTTTCAGTCCAGGTTAGGATCCGATTTAACTCTCCCTGGGCTGCACGACTTCCGGTGCCCCATTGGTGATTGATACGGACAGGACAACTCAAACCTGAATGTCCAGGCCTTTAGGGCTAGGTACGCTGCCAGAATCTCTATAATGTTAATGGGTAAAGTCCTCTTGGTTCTGGACCATTTCCCAGAGATAATCTTTTAGAACTGCTCCAACCTGAAAGGCTGGCATCTGTTACCACTTTTTAGGTAAGAGGATTTCTCTTGCCGCAGATTCTCAGGTATTAACCACCAACTGAAGTGGTGACTATTGGCAATAAATACAGACACGATACAGTTTTGCAGCAGTCTTGAATGAAACGGAGCATAGGGAAGCACTTCAAATTAAGCCATCTTACCCAACAACCTCAGAAAAGGCAAATAGAAGGGCTCTTCTGTGCCCTGACTACCTGAACTAGCTCCTTTATGGTGTTGATTTTTGCCTGGGGTAAAAAATATAAAAAACACCCTCTTCTCGGTTGCATCTATAACCAGACCCAAGTACTCTATGCTTACTGGTTTTAAAGACTTCTCTAGGTTGAGAACCCAACCTAGGTATTCCAGGTAGCTGACTGGTGACCAAGCGGAATAATGACCGGTCTATCAAGAGCAGGTTGTCTAGGCAAGCTATACAAAATAGTTATACCCTGGTGCCTTAATCTGGGCAGAGGAGGGGCCAGGACCTTTGTAAACACCTGAGGTGCAGTAGCTAGACCAAAAAGGTAGTTAAACTGAAAATTACGTATTTCCCCCACTTCAAAAACGCAGATGAAATTTCTGATGAGCAGGGAAAATGGGTACATGCTGCATCAATGGCGATTGATGGTAGAAGTTCTCCTTGTAGGATGGAGACTAACTGGATTCCATGCAAAGAGCCAATTTTTAGGAACTGGTTTAGATCTTTGATATCTAGAATGGTTCTGACATCTTCACTTGGTTTCCTACCTAGGACTTTGTCCCTGGGGTTGATGGAGTTTTACCTTTTGAACTCAACGGTGGAGGCCATCACAACTGCCTGGAGGCGGATGCCCCTGGCACATGAAGTTTACTTCTCAACTGGCAAAAATGTTTTGGATATAAAAAAAAAAAAAAAAAAAAAAAAAAAAAAAAAAATTGTCCAAATCATCCACAAACAGCCTTACACTGCAGAAAGGAACTGAACCTGCCAAGGAAAAAAAAAAAAAAAAAAAAAGAATGCAACAGGAATGCCAACTTATCGGTTGAATCCTTAAGCATTTGCACACCGTCAACAGGACAAGTCAAACTTATTTACAGAATATAGTGTCAATTGCTGGCATACCCCACATCTTTGTAAAATTTCCTCCATAAAATAAAGTGTTAAAAATGTTTGAGGGGAGAAAATTATATATATATATATATATATATATATATATATATATATATATATATATATATATATATATATATATATATATATATATATATATATATATAAGTTTCTGGGTGATCCCACTCAGAATAAAAAAAAAAAAATGAGCTTTTCCAGCAATCAACGAACAGGAAAAGCATGCAAAACTTGAGGTTTCAGTGAACCAAAAGTGAGTTCAACAGCCTTAGTTACGGGTAACTTAAGTGTGGAGTGGATCATTTTAGTAAGAGGATGCACCAGTAATTTCTCAGCCTGGGAAGCTGAAGAGGGTGCTTCCCCACTCGATTCCTCAAAGATTCAGCCTATTCCTGGTCCCTTGAGGGGGATTAGTCTCCCCTTTCCCAGAGTTCCTGTTTGAGGGCCATGGGAGAAGGGGACCAAATGCATTTTCTTCCACTTTGTGAAGATGTGATTAAGGCCACTAAACTTTCCTCCAATCCACTCCTGGCTGAGGATAAAGCCTCCCGAGTAATTTATACAGGGGCTGAAATGCCAGAAGCGGTTGCAGCCCCCAACCCTGACCACTCTGGCAAGCCTCCCTGGGTCATTCAGGGGGCGATGTTGTTGCAGACGGGGTCCTCAGAGCCTGAGGGAGATCACTTTAAACCCCTATTTCAGGGTATTTGTACCCCCTTCTGCCCATAGTGCTAAGCACAAATGCAGAAGTACTACCAGAAATGCAACCAATGCTGAACAAAAAAGTTCAGCAACTGCTGCTACCATCAAGGCTGTCAGATGTCATGTAAACGTGCCTGGAAAGGCCCGTCACCCACACACCATCCATCTGCTCCCCTGTGCCTCTAGTTGTGTGCACCTGAAAAAAAAAAAGTGCACCTTTATAGCCATGCATAGCCTGCGTTGTGGGCACTGAACCACGCTGATGCTTCCACTGAAGGGGTTGGCTGAAATTTAGTATTTACCATAAGCTTCTATTATGTGAAATACAAAATCTGGTATGGACAGCCAGTGTCACAAGTCAATGCTTTTAGGTTTCTCCGTAAAGGTTTTTTTTGCATGCTTTATAACTCCAGCAGCAGGTCAGGGGGACAGGCAGACACCAAGGCCCCATTCACACTTTTGTATCTTTTTCAGGCAGCAAGTCACATGATTTTGTACAGGTCAAAAGGTCAATGTAAAAAAGCAGAAAAATGCCCAAATCTGCCAAAAAGTTCTAGAACTTGTTTGAGCTTCTGGCTTTTTGTAGTGGAGATGTGAACCATTTCCATAGAGAACTTTTTTTCCCCCCTCCAGCTTTTGCAGCTTCAGGCTTCAAGTTACAAAACTCAGATGTGAATGGGGCCTTAAATTCAGTAAAGCACCAGAGGGTACCCGCTAATCCTATAACGAATTAGTCTCATTTTGCAACACTATGGTACACTAAAACAGCCTGGGTGTGGCAATAACTATTCAGCAGCATTTTTGTTGTGTACACTTAAGGAAATCTCATTCTGTTGTGTTTAGATTCATGACATCCTTACAAATGTGGCCAACAGCTTCCAGTGAAGATCCTATTAAATAGGTGGAAGTATCTGGCAATCAGCAATTTGTTAAAAAGGTTTCTGCCCAGCATTATCCGATAGGCAGGAAAGGCAGTTTCCACCTCTTCCCCTGCTGCTCAATTCTTCAAATTCTTTTATTCATCCAGACACCACAGGAATCAGACAGTCCTATTGTAGAGCAGCACATCATAGCCGCCTCTCACTGCTTCAAGAATGCTTTGTGGGATCTGCTCAATGGCAAGGCAAACCAGAGAGCTGCCGATATAGCCTGGATGCTAGATAGCATTCACAGATCTCAGATGACTGGTTAGCGAAATGTGTCAAGTTAAAAACACACACACACACACACACACACACACACACTAAACTAGACATTTTCTTGCAATGAAAAGCATGCTTGCAGATTTTAGGAGGTACAGATAGGAGGCATTCCGATTGGTGGAGTGACAGCATTGACCAATTAGAACCAGGGAAGCCTGTCCTGTCAGTGCTTGAGAGAAAGCCACAGGGATTTCAAATCCGCAGGCTGCAAAAGCAGGCAAGATGTTGTGTCAGTGTGGGACATTGCCAGCATCAGGTACAGTGGGACCAGGTGCAAGTTCACCTTAGATTTTTTTTTTTTAAACTTGCACTTTACAGACTGCATATCTAGTCCTGTGAACCTCCATTAATGGGAAGGTGTGTTTTTTTAGGTTTAACTGAAGGATGCTTTCAGTTTGAAGAATTACACTTTGTTAGAAAACTGTTTCCCATTTTTACAAGCACATTCTTTGAAGGTGACCCAGCACTAGACGTCGACCGATATGGGTTTCTCTGGCCGATATTTAGAAATCACGGCAGCTGATGGCCGATATATGATGCAGTTTTTGGGCCGATATGTTAGGCCGATTTTTTCCTTTATTTTTTTTCCCCCTTTTTATCTCATAAAATCTGACACCTTTCCCATTGGGGCATTTTTCAGGTGCTTTGGGGCTAAAAATGGTGCATGTAAAGTGCCTGCAAAACTGCTCCCCCGTGGTCCGTGTGGAAGCCCGAGTGCTTTCACACTGAGGCGATGCGCTAGCAGGATGTTAAAGTCCTGCAAGCAGCACCTTTGGTGTGGTGTATACCACTCCACCACTGCCCATTGATATGAATGAGCACCACGACTGAAGTGCATGCAATGCGATTTGGCAGCAGCGCTTCACGGGCACATTTAACATCTTCCTCGGCTGCTAGCTGGGTTATATGCTCCCCCTAGCAGCCGAATAGCACCACTAAAATGACGGTAAAGGGCCACTAAAACTAGCAGTGTTTTACCATCAATGCCTGCTCGTTCCAGTGTGTCCTAGGTGATAGACAATTTTACATTTAAACATTAAACAAAACAAGCTTCCAGTTTACTTGTATGTATAATTTCCATAAAAATTGTGTTTGAAAGGCTTCTGCACAAATGCCGTGTGACAATATATTGCAACAACCGCTATTTTATTCTGTAGGATCTCTGCAAAAATTATATAATTTTTGGGGGTTTCAAGTGATTTTCCGGCAGAAAATAAAGGATTTTTACTTGTTAGCAACAAGTGTCAGTTTAACCATTTAAAGACTAAATCTTTTCTGAGACCTCTACACACCAAGTTGAGTTCATTCATAAGTGTAAACATTGTATCCATTTACTCTTTTCTTGGCAGACTGCCCAGAGGAGAAAAGTCATTTCACTGAAGACTCAGGCAACTTGCAAATGACTGTCATATAAGTCAGTGCAAGTCGTACTGTAGTTATAATCGGTCTTTTTTTTCAGCTCAATTGGCCGATGCTGAAACACAGCAAATATCGGCCGATACATCGGTCGACCTCTACACCCAGCACCCCACCTTCTCTTAAAGAGGGATTCCACCTAAAAAAAAAAAAAAATTATTAAAAGCCAGCAGCTATAAATACTACAGCTGCTGACTTAATAAATGGACACTCACCTGTCCCGGGGTCCAGCGATGCCGGCAGCCGAGGCCGACCGATCGGCTCTCGGCTGCTGCCGTCACCATTCTAGGTGAGGGAATCAGGAAGTGAAGCGAATCGGCTTCACTTCCTGGTTCCCTACTGCACATGCGTGAGTCGCGCAGCGCAATAGGAATTGTCCGCGCTGTCACTGGGACCCGTGTGTGTCCCAGCAGACAGCGCGGCAGGACAGGAAATGACAGACTCCCATGGGAGTCTATGCCCGGTAGTGGGTGTAAATACCTGTCTTTGACAGGTATCTCCACCCCCCTCCCCCCTGTAAGGTGCCAATTGTGACACCGGAGGGGGGGAGGGTTCCGATCAGCGGAGGTTCCACTTTAGGGTGGAACCCCGCTTTAAGTGTGTAGATGCTCATGCTACTAGCAAGTGTTCCCATTTCAGAATTGGCAAGATTGGGGGGGGGGGGGGGGGGGGGATGTGTATGAAATATTTAGGAACAGTTCTACTGGAAGGATGTAAAATAGAGTGCAGAGATCACAGCAGCATGCATTGTGTGGCAGAGAAAGCAGGAAACTGAAGGATACCTTCCTTATGGTCACAGTATAATGGGATTTTGTATAAGCACCATAAAGTCAAAGTCTTGGATTTAGGACACAGGATTAGTTATTTTGATACAAAAAGCATTATGCTGTCCAATTCCTCCTATAGGTGGCAGTAAACAAGAGTGGGACCAGTAACCCTTAAACCACCAACAATTTATGGTATGTACAAAAATACATTTTTATTGTACATTAACCGCTTAAGGACCGCCTCCTGCACATACAAGTTGGCAGAATGGCACGGCTGGGCACAACCATGTACCCGTGTTGCTCTTTAAGTGCCAAGCTGTGGGTCGGGAATGCGCTCCTGAGCTCTGACTGTGGGACCAGTGGACCCGATCAGGTCACAAAGCTGAAGAACGAGGAGATGTCTAAAACCTCTCCCCGTGCTTCCTACTGAGCCTGTCACTGATCGTCTGTTCCCTGTTATAGGGAAAGATGATCAGTGACGTCAGACACCAAGCCACGCCCCCTACAGTATAACAAACCCTAGTGGTTAACTCCTTCACTGCCAGTGTCATTTACAAAGATATCAGTGCATTTAAATAGCACTGATTGCTGTATAAATGATAATGGTCCCAAAAATGTGTCAAAAATGTCCAGTGTGCCATAATGTCGCAGTCAAAAAAAAAAAAAAACACTGATCGCTGCCATTATTAGATAGATGCTATAAAACCATCCCCTATTTTGTAAACGTTATAACTTTTGCGCAAACCAATCGCTAATTGCGATTTTACCAAAAATATGTAGAATATGCATCAGCCTAAACTGAGGAAAAACATTTTTGGGGGATATTATAGCAGTAAATATTGCATTTTTAAAAAAATTGTCACCGTTTATAGCGCAAAACACAGCAGGTGATCAAATACCAAACGAAAACTCTATTTGTGGGGGGGGGGGGGGGGGGGGGAGTTTGGGAGCGACATCGCATGACCACGCAATTGTCAGTTAAAGTGACACAGCCAAATCGCATAGAGGGGCCTGGTTCTTTGGCTGCAAATTAGTCCGGGGCTTAAGTGGCTAAGGGACAAATAATGAGCAGGTATTCTGATAGCTTTGGGATATCCAAAAGCAGACTGAGGGTTAAGAATCACAGAAAACGTCAACAAATTCAGAACTAAGGGCTTCCTCACACCACATGTGGTACCTGCTTTCCTATGCAGACTCAGACTACAGTCTTCAACGGAGCCTCACTTGCAAGTTAAAGAAAATCTGAAGGGGGTGTGGCTTGAGCACTGAAGATGGCGGCTTAACTCCTCTACTCCCGCTGACAGGGCTGTTTAACCACTTAAGGACCGCCGCATGCCAATGTAAGTCAACAGAATGGCATGTACATGTTTGCCTTCCAGTGGGTGGGTCGGTCCGATAGATGCGGCG
Source organism: Lithobates pipiens (assembly GCF_037356315.1). Lineage (NCBI taxonomy): Eukaryota > Metazoa > Chordata > Amphibia > Anura > Ranidae > Lithobates > Lithobates pipiens. The sequence continues at coordinate 102,490,482 of NW_027507789.1, forward strand.
GTCCGTTTCGCTGCAGGAGCGATCCGGGATGAGGGGATGGCCGTTGGTTTCTGGCCATCCCCTCTCGATCGCTCCTGGTGAATGAGAAGCTTCCTCCGCTGTGTATAGTAAACACAGGTAGGGAGGAAGTGATGTCATTCTCCTCGGGGCAGTCTTTTTGACCGGACTGCGAGGAGAAGAGAGAAAGTAAGTGTGCACCAACACTACATTGACATGTAGGCACACAACCCTCACGCCCCCCCACCCCCCCAGTGTCACTGATTGCAGTGATCATTTATTTTCTGATCACTGCATTTAGTGTCAGTTGTAAAAGTAAAAACTGTCAGGGCAGTTAGTGTTAGGTCCAGGGTAGCCCCCTACCACCGCCCCAATAAAGGTTTAACCCCCGATTGCCCCTAGCGTTAACCCTTTCACCCCCTTTTGCCAGTGTCACTAAGCGATCGTTTTTCTGATCACTGCATTAGTGTCACTGGTGCTGCCAAGTGGCTATTTTTTTAGGTTCACCGCCAGGTTTTTATAGCGTTAGGTACCCCCATATACTACCCAATAATCGTTTTAACTCCCCGATTGCCCCTAGTTAACCCTTTCACCAGTGATCACCGTATAAGTGCCACTGGTGACACTGGTTAGCCAGTTAAGGTTCCCCGTCAGGTTTATATAGCGCCAGGGACCCCCATATACTACCCATTAAAGATTTTAACCCTGATTGCCCCTAGTTAACCCTTTCACCAGTGATCACCGTACAAGTGTTATGGGTGACTGATTAGTTTGCTTTTTATAGCATCAGGGCACCCACCATTACCCAATAAAGGTTTAACCCCCTGATCAACCGGCGGGTGATATCAATTAGGTTTTAGGTCAGGGTCTGTCGCCCCAGGCAGCGCTAGGTTAGTGCCAGTACTGCCAACACCCACGCACAAAGCATACACCTCCCGTAGTGGTATACAATCTGAACAGATCAATATCTGATCAGATCTATACTAGCGTCCCCAGCAGTTTAGGGTTCCAAAAAACTGCATTGTTAGCGGGATAAGCCCAGATACCTGCTGGCACCTGCGTTTTGCCCCTCCGCCCAGCCCACCCAAGTGCAGTATCGAGCGATCACTGTCACTTACAAAACACTAAACACATAACTGCAGCGATCGCAGAGTCAGGCCTGACCCCTGCGATCGCTAACAGTTTTTTTTGTAGCGTTTTATATTTAAATCCTGAAGGCGGTGCTTGGTTTTCAGGGTCCCATACGTGGTTAGACTCCCAAAAAGTGCCCCACATGTGGTATCCCTATACTCGGGAGAAGCAGCAGAATTTTGGGGTGTAATTTCATTTATGCCCATAGCATGTGTGAGCAATATATTTAGTGACAACTTTGTGCAAAAAAAAAAAAAAAAAAAAAAAAAAAAAAAAAAAAAAAATTGTAATTCCTGCAAAATATAAAATATTTCATGGACTCAACATGCCTCGGTAAATATCTTGGGATGTCTACTTTCCAAAATGGGGTCTTTTGGGGGGGGTTGTGCTATTTTGGCATTTTGTGGCCTTCGAAACTGATAGGTAGTGAGTGAAATCAAAAATTTGCACCCTTAGAAATCCTGAAGGCAGTGATTTGTTTTCGGGGTGCTGTACACGGCTAGACTCCCAAAAAGTCCCATATGCGTTATCCCCGTACTCAGGAGAAGCAGCAGAATATATTTTGAGGTGCAATTCCCCATATAACTATGGCATGTGTGAGCAATATATCATTTAGTGACAACTTTTTGTAAACTCGTGTCAATCACTTGGGACAAAAAAAAAAAAAAATTCAATGGGCTCAACATGCCCCTCAGCAATTTCCTTGGGGTGTCTACTGCCCTGCCATTTTAGCACCTCAAGAAATGATAGGCAGTCAAATTAAAAGCTGTGTAAATTCCAGAAAATGTACTCTTTTACTTTTGCGCAAACCAATATACGCTTACTGACTTTTTTACTAAAGACATGTGGCTGGATAAATTTTGCCCTAAATGTATGACTAAAATTGAGTTTATTCGATTTTTTTTATAACAAAGTAGAAAATTTCTCGAAATTTTCGGTCTTTCCATTTATAATCGCAAAAAGTAAAAATCGCAGAGGCAATCAAATACCATCAAAAGAAAGCGCTATTTGTGGAAAGAAAAGGATGCAAATTTCGTTTCGATACAACATTGCATGACCGCGCAATTACCAGTTAAAGCAGTGCGAAATTGTAAAAAGACCTCTGGTCCTTAGGCTGACAATTGGTCCGGAGCTGAAGTGGTTAACTTTAAACTACGGAGGTATTTCACTTTACATCCAAATTAACATGGATACATCTAGGAGTTCCTCCACCTTGAGATCTCAATCTCCCCCTGATTTAAGCGGCAATTCCTTACTCACAATCCCGGCCATGTTACAGTCACATACAACTACAACACCATCTCAAACGGCGCAGTCAAATTCCGGTCAGACGCAGGCTGATAGCTCCCTCCCACAATCGCCTGCTAATGACATTGTATTGAGGCAACATCAGCACTCCAGTATTACGGATTTACATTTAGTTGCGTCAGACATTAAAGCTATGCTCACGGCAGCTATCATCGAACTCCACACGGATATCCAATCTATTGCTGGACATGTCAATGAAGTGGAAAATACAGGCCATTTTTCTGTTACAATCCACAAAGCCCATCAAATTATTGATGCACGCCCTTCAATTACATGATCTTAATTGACACGTTGAAGATCTAGTATTACCCTCCAGAGATGGAGAACTTAAACCCCTTCTTGAGGTTCTCTGCAAAAATGGGATTTCATACTGCTGGAAATTTCCCTTTTGTCTATCTGCGCCATACAGCCCTCAGAGTGCCTGAAGACCTACGTCACTTTTGCACTACACTGGATATTCCTTTTACAGAAGTACTGGATTGGTATGCTGAATTCTGTCCACAGATCACGGGCTCCACTCATCTCATTTGCGAACCAATGGAAACCGAAGCAATTCATTACTGGAGACCCCACGCCATCAGAACCACGTCCCCTGGAATCAGTCTGTCACTGACAGAAGATCACGTTCCATGAGAGCTCCTCAAACCCACCAAGCTCGCCGGGGTCATTGATTAACTAATGTTTCTTAATTTACCCTAATGTTTCCATTCAACCTACTCTTTGTATCGTTTCCAATATTGGATAAAAATACTTTGTTTAACTTTTCATGCACGCAACATGAAATGTATCAATTTCTTGTTTGATATGCTAATGCTACCACTTTTCTTATATTTCTTTTTTGCTATGTGTTGGTTCATTTACCTTATAATAAAAACAGGCAATCGGATGTTATATCTTACACTCAAATCTCATATTTATATATTTGTTTAATTGCATGATACTTAGTCAACACTGAGACTTTAAGTTTTTATATTTTAAAATCTTTAAACGTATTGGTCTGTGGTAGATATTAATTTTACTATTTTTTTATTCATGTTTCCTTTACTCAAGGAAGAAAAAAAAAAAAAAAAGTGTTTCAATCTTCCTCATGTCTGTTCAACGGGTAGTTCACCATTAATTGATGGAACCCATCTATTCTGTGTTTAACCTCATTCCAACACAGTGGTATACGTTCATTCTAAAATTTTACAATTTTTATTTTATTTTTCTGTTGCCTATACCACAGACTAATTTCCGTATTCGATTGATCGTTGATTTTTTTATTTTAAATTTACTCACAGTGCAACTTCCCCCTTTCCAAATGCTCTTATAATAGCATATTTCCTTACCAAATCTTCTTTACCAACCATTAAGATCACCTCCTTAAATATACAAGGTCTCAATGTTCTGGAGAAATGCACACTTTCCTATATGCATAAAAACAAAGCCGACAATTTTCTTACAAGAAACGCATTTTAAGATGCATTCCACGCCAAAACTTTCTAATGCCCGATACCCAACTTTTTTCCATGCCACTAACCTACATTCTAAATCTAAAGGAGCTTTTATTTTCACTGCTAACAAACGCTCTTTCCAAATTTTGGAATCCTATATAGACATTGAAGGAAGATATTTTTTGAAAGGCTCACTTCATGAAAAACCTATAACTTTAGCGAATATTTATGTACCCAATTCCAATCACTATTTTTTTAATCACTTGCCTACTGGGCACTTAACTGGTTCCCGACCAGCGCACGCCGATGTAAGTCGACAGAATGGCACAGCAGGCATATTGGCGTACAGGTACGTCCAATCTTTAATGCTGGCCCTGCCATCACGAGCACGCTCGCGGGTCCCGTGGACTATCACTGCGGGCATACCCACGATAGTCTCACAGGGTGGCCTAGCAACTAGTCACGCTGATCTCTGCTCCAATCACATGGAGCAGAACATGGAGCAGAGATCAGTGTTCACTAAATGAAAGCCAAGCCCCCACAGTTCGTAACACCCCTGGGAACACTTAACCCCTACACTGCCCCCCACTGGTTAACCCCTTCACTGCCAGTGTCATTTACACAAGAATCACTGCATTTATATAGCAGTGATTGCTGTATAAATGACAATGGTCCCAAAAATGTCCTATGTGTCCACCATAATGTCGCAGTAACAAAAAAAAAATATATAAAAGCTGATCGCTGCCATTACTAGTAACAAAAAAAACATAAAACTACCCCCTATTTTGTAAACTCTATAACTTTTGCGCAACTCAATCTTATTTACCAAAAATATGTAGAATACATATCACCCTAAACTGAGGGAAAAAAGTTTTTGGGGATATTAACAAAAAGTAAAAATAATGCGTTTTCAAAATTGTCGCTCTATTTTTTTGTTTATAGCGCAAAAAATAAAAACCGCAGGGGTGATCAAATACCACCAAAAGAAAGCTCTATATATGGGGGGGGGGGGGGGGGAGAGATGCCAATTTTGTTTGGGAGCCACGTCACATGACTGCGCAATTGTCAGTTAAAGCGACAGTGCCGAATCGCAAAAAGTGGTCTGGTCTTTGGCCAGCAAAATGGTCCGGGGCTGAAGTGGTTAAACACCCCTCCTGCCCAGACCAATTTTCAGCTGTCGATGCCCACTTTGAATGACAATTACTCAGTCATGCAACACTGTACCCAAATACATTTTTTGTCCTTTTCTCCCCACAAATAGAGCTCTTTTGATGGTATTTGATCACCTCTGGGTTTTATTTTTGGCGCTATAAATGAAAGACCGAAAATTTTGAAAATAAAACATTTGTTTCTGTGATAAAATTTAGCAAATTATTTTCCTTCATAAATTTTGCCCACAATTTATACCGCTACATATGTTTGGTAAAAACCCAAATTAGTGAATATCATTTGGTCTTTGTGAAAGTTAGAGTCTACAAGCTATGGTGCGAATCATACAAAATTGATCACATCTGATGTACTGGCAGCCGATCTCATTTCTTGTGACCCGAACAAGCCAGGAAAGTACAAATACCCCCCCAAAATGACCACTTTTTTGAAAGTAGACATTCCAAGGTATTTAGTAAGGAATGGTGAGCTTTTTGATGTTGTCATTTTTTCCCACAATTCTTTGCAAAGTTTTATTTTAATTTTTTTCACAAAATGGTCAAATGTAATAGGTTATTTCTCACGTGGCATGTGTATACCACAAATGCCTCAAAATAAATTCTGCTACTCCCAAGTATTACGATACCACATGTGTGGGACTTTTCCACAGCCAGGCCACATAGAGGCCCAACATGCAGGGAGCACCATCACATGTTCAAGGAGCATAGATTAAACATCTAACTTGTTGACTACCTATTACACTTTTGAAGGCCATGGAGCACCAGGACAATGACAGATGCCACCAATACATGGCATGTGACACCGATAACAGATGGCACCGATACGTGGCACTGTATTTTCATTTTATTTTTTACACTGACTGCTGCATCTCTGCAGCGGTACAGCTCTCCCTCACGCTGTGAGGAGGGAAAGCCGGCGATGAGAGATGATCTCATCCGTTTACATATGAGATCTCATTGGGCATGCCGATTACACTGTAAACGGTAGCTTTGATTGGCCGTTTACAGCGATCTGTGACTGGCTGTGTCCGGGGGGGACACGGCCAGCACAGAACTTCCGATGCGCACCCGCGGCAGTGCACAGAGGGGAAGTTAAAGAGAGGAAGTCCAGGGACGGCCTCCCGGCAGATGGCGTCTGCGTTGCAGCAGTCTTGGCTATAGCGCGGGCGTGAAGTGGTTAAATCAACCTTTGAAAAACTATCCGATTTTTTTATGGTGGTATTTTGATTTGAGGAGATTTTAATGTCCCCCTTATAACAATTCAAGATACATCTACTGGTTACTCATCACTCCCATATACGGGATTACGCTCCATTAAAACTCAACTTCAAAATTTGTCACACGATACATGTCGTACATTATATCCTACAATTAAGGATTATACCTTTTAATCTGCCCCACACAGATGTTATTCTAGACTTGATTATCTTTCTTTCTCAAAGGGACCTACCATTTCTCACTTCAACTACAATTGATCCTATGTTTCTATCTGATCACCACCCTATCTCTATGTCCATGACATTTGCTGACATATTGCCACAATCCTCAATTTGCCGTCTGGATCCCTCCCTTACAGATAAAAATATTGTTCTCAACATTGAGATTGACTAAATATTCCACGGAAAATTCCTCATCTGACATTTCACCTATGATATGTTGGGAAGCACACAAATGGGTCGCATGAGGTTCTCATCGCACCCTCCATAAAACGCCAAAAATTAAAACAAACAATCATATCGATAAACTGACGTCTCATATCCAACAGCTAGAAAGGTCACAAGTCTTCACAAGCAATTTCCTCTTTAAACAATCTTATTCAAGCCAGAAATTATTAGCTTAAATGCAATTATGTTTTAAATCAAACGCCTCTATGAATATGGGAACAAAGCTTGAAGACTATTGGCCAACACTCTACTATACATTCACTCACTAATTCAACGGGCTGTAAATTGGTTACCAATATCGCTAATCAAATTTGTTAATTACTACACCCATCTGTACAATTACCCTCCATCTCTAAACCTGATCAGAACCCCCGCATAAAGTTAAAGACTGTCTAAATATACCCCAACAAAATTATGAACACGACACAACCTATACCTTCTAAAGAACTTGATATAGCTCTTAAGCAATTGAAACCGTCCTGGTCCTGATGGGCCGTCAGGATATTACAAATCTTATTGAAATTCCTCATCCACATTTAACTGCTTTTAATTCTTTATCACTGGTACATTTATATTAGCATTGTACTCTTCCGACTGCAAGAGTTCGGGTTAATTCCCACCTATCGAACACCTTCCCCCATTTCGAATGACACCCGTCAGGGCTGTCCCTTATCCCCTTTAATTTTGTACTCTTGAACCTTTACTTCCATTAAAGGAATAATCATTCACAAGTCATATAAAACTGGCAGCTTTTGCTGACTACATTTCTCACTGATCCTCATTACCATTCCATTATTACTCAGACTTTGCCACGTTTAAACTTATAGATAATCTTCAAATTTCAACAAATCTGAAGCCCTCAATATATCTGACTGCAGATTTCTCGTTGCCAAACAAATTTTCCTTTTAAATGGAATACTGAATCACTTAACTTGGTATACAATTACTCTCCAATTTGACTAAACTATTCCAAAAATTACATCCCCATCCTTCAAGGTATACAAAGACTTACATTCTTGGTCCACTGGTGTTTTTTCATGGTTTGGCAAAGCTTCCATAATAAAAATGAACATCCTTCCAAGACGACTTTATCTTTTTCAAACTGTATCCATAAAACTACTGCAAGTTTTACCTCAATCCGCAGTGCTTGTTCTCTATGTGGGGTAAACTCAAACCGAGAATTTGTTTTGACAGACTTACCCTACCTAAATTAAAGGGCAGTATTAGTCTTCTGAATATATCTAATTATTGGGCCTGTCAATTGTCAAGAATAGTTGACTGGAATATTCATTCTACTAAAGATTGGGTAACCATTGAACATTCGTTCTCTACCATTCCTCTTCAACTACCCTGGATTATTCCTGCTCATGTACCACACACTTGCAAACATCCTATCATTAATGCTTTGAATATTTGTAAAAAAAGTTTAATTTATCCTCTTCTCCGGGACCTTTCACACCCATTTGCAACAATCCTGACTTCCCTCTGGGAATTTCAAACTCTTCATGAATTGGCCACATGATAGAGCTACACAATTTTTTTTAAAGATAGTTCCTTTATGGACTTCCACTTAATTCACAGGCTTCGATTGTCCCTTCCTTTTTGGTTATATTTTCAAACTAGACATTTTTTAAATAATTATCTTAAACGGACAGCTTATGCAAGATTGTTAACCTCTTTTGAACTACGGTGGTCTAAAAAAGATCCTCAAAGGCATATTATTTCTTAAACTTATTTTTTCTCCAATTTAGAATCCAAATCCAATATTGCTAGCCAACGCTGGGAAAAGGATCTCAATATTTCAAAGAATGGAGTAAGATTAATTTTATACATAAAGGTTCCATTAATGTTTCTACTCAAGAAAATTGATTCAAGATTTTTCTAGGTGGTACAAAACCCCACTTTGCTTACATACAATTTCTCCTTCATTACCTTCTAATTGTTGGAGATGGATATAGACAGTTCTTTACTTCATATCTTTTGGATTTGCCCACGTATTCAACCTTTTTGGAGGGGAGTCCACTGTCTTCTCATATCTCCTCACTCCTGATAGATTTCTCACCAGCACAAATGCTTTTACACCACTGATATCCCGAGCAACTTGCCATAAATCTCTTGCCTTACACTCAACGCAGCGAAAATGTGTATTCCAGCTGTCTGAAAAGCTACCGCATCTATTCTTCACTGGTTTAAACCGTATAGAAAATAAAATGCATGGAAGAATTCATCAATCAAGCAAATTACACTAATGACTTTAGGAGAATTTGGGATTGTTGGAATCGCTTTTGTAACTCATCTGAATATATGCAATCAATTTTATAAAGTTTTATTATCAAACACTGCATTCAGTTATTTACAATTTCTTATTTGTAACATGTCTATTTTGATGTTACTCATTGTACATTTGTACTACTATATTGTTATTCAATTGTTTTTACTCATTATTGCAAAAAAGAAAAAAGTTTTAATACATAACACTGGTGCACAACAGGCACAAGCCCACAGACAGCTGCAGGGGGTGGTGGGAACAAGCCCAAATGACAGCTTGTAACTCAAAGCTGTCTGAAGGACGCATCAGATGAGGCGCATCCAGGCAAACCTAGAGATTTGATGAACAGAGAATCAGGTGGCAGCCTTACAAAATCAGCAAAACAGCTGCCTGATGTCTAAAAGGTCAAGAGGTAATCCCTTACCTAGCTTAATGTACCTTGACAGAAAGGTTGGTCATAAAGACCACAGGCATGACTAGTGATCTGTCTGGGTTCAGAATTACTGGAATAAAAATTTGTCTTTAGAGGGACCTTAGAGGGTCAAAGTCTATATTAACATATGCCCGTGTCTAAAGGGTTCTTTACAGGAAAGATTCTGCCAGATCTCACACCTTTCAGAAGCAATGGCAACATAAGACCCTGCATATATACCCACTATGACCAGCTCATACAATAATCCTATACTCAAATATATGGAGGCTTTTTTTGAGTCCTGACTCCACCTTTTAAAGATTCATTTAACCCCCTGCTTTTAGTTGGTCTTGTGGCCCCCCTTTCAGCTCACCCATTTCCTCCAGGTGGTCAAGGATGGGTTTCATACCTCGTTCTATCATGGCTATTCTGACAGTATACGGTATCACAAAATAGGTAAATACTTACCTCCCTTTAAAAGGGCAGCTGTTCTAAATGCCAATTGTGTGTTTATTATATAGAATAGTTCCTGTCTGTGGTGCATCTATACCCCTGAAGAACATACACATACACACCATTCTTGAAATGAATTGGGCACTCAAATTGTGGCCCACATTTGGTGGGAATATTTTATATTCAAACTATGAATATCCTTCATATCCATTTCATGTTTTTTATCTTGGTTATATTTTGTTTCTATTCATGAATTATACATGAGTACTTATATTTTTGCATATAACCCTGTTGCTGTTAAAGTCCCACTCATGAGGGTTCCATTTCATAGATTGTACACATTTGGTATGTTGGCAGCCACAAATTGCTGCTAAAAAAACCTTAGACGCAACTGTATTTCTACAAGTCCCAGGACAGCTCCACCCACTTCCCCAGAAAACACCAGGAAACACTGCAGACAGTTTTCTTTAAAGACCGGACACTTCGACCATGGCCTCAGGTTGTTCCGTTGTGTCACTCCAGCCATGTTGAAATTAGATAAGCAGAACATGTCAACGCCACATTTTAGAATAGAATACAGTTAGGGTGGGTTATCAGCACTGTCCTGCAAGACTTTTAGAAATCCTGGCAAGTCTAAGGTTTTCTCCCTTAGTCTTTCAGGACAGCACCTGGAGATGAGTACTTACTCTAGGGTGGGACCACCGCCTGCAGGACTTTCCTGCCAAACGATTGTGATGCCGATAGCAAGCCCAACCTGTAGCGGTGGGTAAAGGTGGAAAAGCTTGTCCACGTAGCTGCTTTAAAGATGTGATCCGGAGAAGCCCCTGCTCATTTCACCCAGGACGTTGCTACTGCCTGTGTTGAATGGGCCACTACCCCTGCAGGAGGATCTGCCCCTGAAGCTCTATAGGCTTCACTGATGGCAATTTGAAACCACCTACCTAGTGATTTTAGAAGTACTGTAGTCCTGAGAACAGAATAAAGAGTGAATTTGATTTTCTGAATTTGTAACTTCCAGATAGTGTACACAGTCTCACGTCCAGGCTATGGGACTTTCTAAGACTTGGATGGTGTAGGGCAAAAAAGGTAGGGATAATCATTTCTGCCCTATGAAATGCTGTTGGAACTTTTGCCAGAAAAAAGATCAGTTTTTAGCACTACCCGGTCTGGAAATGTATAACAGGTTCTACTATAGACAGGGCTTGCAACTTGCTCAAAAACTTAATAATTGTAGCCTCCTCCGGGGGTTCAAAAGGTTTTTAATTAAATCCTGCAAAACCAATGATGGGTCCCATAAAAAAAAAAAAAAAAAAAAAGTTATAAAAAGCAGCCACTTGGACTTTCAGGGTACTAGCCACCAACCCCATCTCCATTCCCTCATGGAGAAATTCTAAAACCAAAATTTCCTGTGGTAAAAACCATCTTTGTTATGCACCAGGCATTAAAAAACACTTCCATGTTTTAAAATTGCTCTGGTAACTTTTTCAGCTACCTAAAAAGGGTTGAGACCAGTTTCTCTGACAAGCCTTTACTTTAGCATCTCAACCTCACAGGCTGGCTACTGAGGAGCAGATCCTAGTTATTGGGATGTTAAAGGGGTCCCCAAGTTTCCTTAGTGGACGTACCCAATGAGGTTCCACCATCATCCTCTGCAGTTGAAAACCAAAAGGCCAAAACAGCCACTAGAAATAGAATCACTCATGGCCTCTTTGAAGCTTCTTTAGTACCAAAAGGTTCAGGATGCGAACAAATCTGAGGAGTTCCCATCTTTCCATTAGTCTCTGGAATATCAGAGTTCAGACTAACGGATCCTAGTAAGCCTCTCTGCTCAGAAAATCTGCTACCATTAGATCTCCCTTTAGGTGCACTGCTGTTAGGGACAAAGCTTTCTGCCCAGGATAGAATATGAAGGGCCAAGTATAGCAACACCCTGCATCTCGTACCTCGTTGCCTTGTTATATAAACACTACTGCCGTGGCATTGGGCAACACTAACATTGTGACCTTAGACAAGATCCCTGCAGACCCATAGTCCAAGCATGGCCCTCAACTCCCTCCAATTGGAGGATCTTTGCCTCTTTGTCCACTTCCCTTGAGCCATCTGCCCTTCCAGGTGGGCACCCCAACAGCTTGCGTCTGTTAACCTCTATGGGAACACACTAGAGTAGGCCCTTGTCCAAGTTTTGGAGATTCTACCACCAGAGCTTCCTCTGAACCTGAGGGAAGCATTCTGATCAATTTCTCCAGACACTCCATATGACCAATTCCTCAGAATTGCCTGTTGGAGATCCCTTGCATGGACACATGCCCATTGTACCACTGGTATTGAAGCTGTGAGAAGTCCCAATACTGACAGATTGGCAGGTTTGTCTGGGTTTTTACAGCATTTTGGACTTTTCCACCAGAAGATATTCTTTCCCATACAGAATTGATTGTATATGCCAACGATGGTTTGCACTTGAATGGAATGGGGTCTGCTGTGCTGGGGGAGAGGTTTATGGGAAGGCTGGAGGAGTATTTAAACTGGGTTTGAGGGGGGGAGGGTGAACCAGAATTACATTGGGCAGACAGGTCAGTTAGGGGTCAGACATTAATGGAGGGTGGAATGGTGATAGATGGGGGGTGGGATATGGCAGGTGACAAGAAATTTCCCATGTTGCAAACAGCCATTGAAAACTATAGGGCAATTTGTACTACTAAAAATATGAAAAACACCAGAGCAAAATGTAATAATGCATTAAAGTGTTTGTACACCAATGCCAGAAGTCTGCCAAGCAAAATAGGCGAGTTGGAAGCTGTGGTGCATGAGGAGAGCTATGATTTAATCGGTATTGCTGAAACTTGGCTTCAATCCTCACATGACTGGACTATTAATATTCCTGGCTATGCACTCAGAGACAGGGTAAAAAGGAAAGGTGGCGGGGTCTGTCTATGAGAAGCGATCTCAAAGCAAGTGTGAAAGAGGACCTGGTGGATGGAGAGTGTGATGAGTCTGAAGCATTATGGGTGGAACTGCATTTAGATGGGTGTAGTTCAAAGTTAATCATTGGAGTTTGTTATAGACCACCCAATGTTAATGAGGAGGTGGAGACTCAGCTCCTTGCACAGATGGAAAGGGCTGCAAGGGCTGGGACAGTGATAATGGGGGATTTTAACTACCCAGAAATTGACTGGAGTAATGGCACTGCTGGGACAGTTAAAGGGCAAAAAATGATAAACCTATTACAGGACAATTTTATGGTCCAGTTTGAGGCCCCAACTAGGAATGAAGCTCTGTTGGACCTGGTAATCTCAAACCATGCAGAGCTCATTACTAATGTCCAGATAAAGGAACACCTGCTTAGCAGTGATCATAACATGATTTCCGTTGATGTTAGCGCTAAAGAAATACATACGGGTTAGATAAAAACATTTAACTTCAAGAGAGCAAATTTCCCAAGGATGAGGGCTGCTCTCCAGGACTTAGACTGGGAGAGAATATTTGCTTCAATGGGCACATAACAGAAATGGGAATTCTTCAAAAAGACTGTTTGGGCCCTCACTGCAAAGTATATTCCCATGGGCAATAAGTTTAAAAGGCTAAAATCAAAACCTGTGGCTCACAGCCAAAGTTAAAAAAGCTATAAACTATAAGAGAAGAGCTTTTAAAAAATATAAAAATGAAGGATCACTAGTGTCATTTAAATGTTACAAAGAATTTAACAGAATATGTAAAAAGGATGCAAAAATTCAAAAACGGACAGATTGCAAAAGATAGGACAAACCCCAAAAATTCTTCAAATATATTAATAGTAAAAAAGGTCAAGTCTGAGCATGTAGGCCCTTTACAAAATAATCTAGAGTGGGTGACTGGGGACAAAGAAGGCTAATTTATTAAATACTTTCTTCAGCTCCGTGTACACAAAAGAGCATGGGGGAGCGCATGTCCATAATGTGGGTGATCGTGACACAGCCCCAAATGATCCACAATGGCTCAAAAGTGATATGTCCAGAAATATTTGGATAGAATAAAGGTGGATAAAGCACCTGGCCCTGATGGCACCCACCCACGGATCCTAAAAGAATTGAGCTCTGTAATTTCAGAGTCATTGTATCTAATTTTTTAGGGACTCATTGACGGGAATAGCCCCACTGGATTGGCGCAGGGCGAACGTGGTGCCTACATTTAAAAAGGGATCAAAGTCTTTACCAAGTAACTATAGACCTGATACTGGAGCGTTTAATAAAAGACCACACCGACGAGTTCTTGCTGAACAAAAACACTTTAACAGACAACATGGATTCATGAAAGACAGAAGTTGTCAGACAAATCAGATTTTTTTTATGAGGTGGCAAGTAAAACCTTGGACAGAGGGGTGGCGGTGGATGTGGTATACTTGGATTTTGCAAAAGCGTTCGATGCAGTTCCCCACACACGGCTCATGTGTAAGGTAAAGTCTACAGGTTTGGAAATATCAGTTTGTAAATGGATAGAAAATTGGCTAAAAGACAGAATTCAGAGTCGTGGTTAATGATTCTTACTCTGAATGGTCTAAGGTTATCAGTGGTGTACCCCAAGGTTCAGTGCTGGGACCCTTACTTTTTAACATCTTTATAAATGATATCGGGTCTGGGATCAAAAGTAACATTTCTGTATTTGCAGATGACACCAAGATATGCAGTGGAATAACGTCCTTACAGGATGTCTCCAATTTACAAGCCGACCTCAATACACTGTCTAATTGGGCGACTATGTGGCAGATGAGGTTTAATGTTGATAAATGTAAAGTTATGCACTTGGGGCCTAAGAATATGCATGCATCATACATACTAGGGAGGGGGGGGGGGGGGGGGGGGAGTACAACTGGGGGGGATCTCTACTTTGGTAGATCATAAGCTCAATAATAGCATGCAATGCCAAGCTGCTGTTTCCAAAGCGAGCAAAGTCCTTTGTATTGAGAGGTATGGACTCCAGAGAGCTATCATTTTGCCCTTGTTCAAATTAGTAAGACCTCACCTGGAATATGCAGTTCAGTTTTGGGCACCAGTTCTCAAAAAGGATATCGGGGAACTGGAGAAAGTGCAGAGAAGGGCAACCAAACTGATAAGAGGCATGAAGGAACTCAGCTATGAGGAAAGATTAGAGGAACTGAATTTATTCACTCTTAAAAGAATAAGGGGGGATATGATCAACATGTTCAAATATATTAGGGGTCCATATAGTGAACTTGGTGTTGAGTTGTTCTCTGTACGGTCAACCCAGAGGACAAGGGGGCACTCTTTACGTCTAGAGGAAAAGAGATTTCATCTTCAAGTACGGAAAGGTTTCTTCACATTTAGAGCTGTGAAAATGTGGAATAGACTCCTGCCAGAGGTGGTTCTGGCCAGCTCAGTAGATTGCTTTAAGAAAGGCCTGGATACTTTCCTGAATGTACATACTATAACTGGGTACTAACATAGGTAAAGTTGATCCAGGGAAAATCCAATTGCCTCTTGGGGGATCAGGAAGGAATTTTTTTCCCCTGCTGTAGCAAATTGGAGCATGCTCTGCTGGGTTTTTCGCCTTCCTCTGGATCAATTGTGGGCATAAAATTGGGTATTTGGATTGTACGATTATTTTTTATTTAATTTGTTTTTTTAGGGTTGAACTGGATGGCCTTGTGTCTTTTTTCAACCTGACTAACTATGCAACTATATCCCAGAAACTTTGCCCGAGACATGTTTGACTTTGCCCGAGACATGTTTGACTTTGTTTATGATCCAGTTGAGACCTTCCAAGTGTCTATCTCCAATGGATCCCTTGTTTTGGCAGATAGCCAGTCATCTAGATATGGCACAATATTCCTTTTACTCTGAAGGGAGCCAAGGCCTCTGCTATAATCTTTGTGAAGACAGCACTGAAAGGAAGGGCTCTTGAACATGTGAGCTTGAGTCTCCCATCTGGAACACAAACCTTAAGTATTTCTGCAATACTGGTGCTATAAGCACATGGAGATGCATCCCTCAGGTCTATGGATGCCAAGAAACAGCCTGGGGTCGGGAGAGCCTTCACTGAAAAGATTGTGTTCATCCTGACCATCTTGTACCCGACTGATCTGTTTAGAATCTTCAGGCTCAATCTGAACTTCCCTGAATGTTTCCTTACTAGGAATACATGCGACTAGTATCCCTGTCCTCCCTCTTTGGGGGGAACCTTATGATCACCCTTTGTTGGATCAATTTCTGCAAGATGGATTTCATTGCTAGAGATTTCACTAGGTGTCTGTAAAATAGAATTGGCAGGGGTTGAGAGAACTCCAGTCTGTATCCCTCCAATATTGTTCAGAGAATAAATGGACTGGCTGTCATCTTCCACTGGAAAAAGGCTTGTAGTTTTGCTCCCAGTCTGATTGTCACTTTTTTGTATGGGGGGCAAAACAGTACCAACATGCCCATTCCTCCCCTCTAAAGTTTTTTGTAGCAAGAGCGTTGAGTCTTAGGTTTTGCAAAAAGCACAAAAATTCTTGCCTTGAGGAATAGCCTTTACTGGGAAGGCCTTTTTTCGGCAGTTCTATCAATAACTGCTTCAAGATCAGGACCAAAAACGAAATCTCCCTCAAAAGGGTAGACCACATAGCTTGGTTTAAGGCTGTATCCCCAAATGTTTTGACCCATAAAGATCCCCCTTCAGGAAACTGCAGACACCTTGCAGATTCCTGCACAGGAGAAAAAAGGAAAAACCCACACATTTCATACCATGGTTGGTGTGGACAGGGCAAAGAACAAATGCTTTTTGCCCTTGCAGAAAAAAAAAGTGGATGTCTCCGCACAAGGTGTGAATGAGGCCCAAGTCTTTGAGGCCTAAGATTGCTTTAGAAAATGTATGCTGGCTTAAGCATACACCATGGAGAATTGTGGGCACTCCTGTCAGTGGTAAATGGTTCATCACACTGACATTTGCAAGAGCTTGCTTTGTTGAAAAAGACTTAATGACTGGATCAACAAATGTGGGGGGGGGGGGGGGTGCAGGAGGGAGAACCTAAAGCAGCCATATATTAAAAAAAAAAAAAAAAAAAGATTAGTTAAGCTACAATATAACAGCTTTCTTTTAGGTTTAATACCATTTTAATAGCATACTCCAGCCAAAATGGAGAGTGCAGCAACTACACTTACAGCAATCTACAGAACCCAGGCACCAGGCAAGCAAAGTCCAACAGGGTAATCTGTACTGCTGGCTGCAAAACATGGGAATAGCAAACTTTGCCATGGTATATATAAAAGAATGACTTCAGTCAGAAGGGTTGTAGCATGCTAACAAAACCATGAAATCTCTGCACAACTGAGCTGCTGGACTTCTAGAAGTGCCCATAAGGATATCACTGTACCTCTTAAAAACACAAGGCAAAAGCATTTTGCTGAATTTTGCTGCTATGAAGTGCATTGAAGGACAAGAAGAAAAAAAAAAAAAAAAAAAAAAAAAAACAGTCTTTGTATGCAAACGTCTCAGCCATGTGGTTTCCTTTGACAAATGCACAGCAATATTACAACTTACACATTCATATGAATAGTAATTGTGCCCAGATGGTGTGAAAAGCTTAAACTAAAGTAGGTGACAAATTCAAAGCTCATTACAAATTAAAGCACCATTACACCCAAAAGCAACCCTATTAGAGTAAGATTCTGGGAAAAACGAGAATCCCAATTTCTGCTTAGAACAAAGATCACAATTCTTGCAGCGTAACATCTTTACATACAAAGAAATTGGGCTAACTTTACTTTAATTCATTAACCACTTACTGACAAGCCACCAGCATACAGCAGCATGTTGGCTTGTTCCTGCAAATTGCCATACTGGTACAGTGGTCCCTTTAACTATAGCAGGCATGCACCCACTGCATGGTGGGGGAGCTGATGTGCATGGCCAATTTCTGCTGGCCACTTGTGATCACTCCACAGAGCCAGAATGGTGACAAACAGATCCCTGTTCAGACAGGGAGGTACAGATTGCTGTTCCTGATCACTAGGAGCAGACTATTCTGTCAGTCCTCTCTCTCCCCACTGTGAAACACCTCCCAGGAAAAACCTCTAACTGCGAACACTACCAGTGTTAACCCCTTCTCTGCCAGTATAATTTATACAGTAATCTGCAGTTTTATAGCACCGATTGCTGTATAAAAGTCACTGGTCCCAAAAAAAAAAAAAAAAAAAAGTCACATTTATCCCCATTTTGTAGACGTTATAACTTTTGTGCAAATACACTTATGGGGATTTTTACCAAAAATTTGTAGAATACCTATTGGCCTAAACAAAAAACCTGTTTAACTTTTTGGGATATTACAGCAAAAGTGGGTTTCAAAATGCAAAATGGTCAATATTTTGTTTATAGCACAAAAAAAACCCAGTGTTGATCAAATACCAAATGAAAGCACCATTTGTGGGAAACAGTGTTATTACCTGTTAACTTTTTCCAGGAATCTTCCAGAACAGCTTACAGAGATAGGCTCCTTCCACCTAGCACAGGAAACATTATCCACATCATAAAAGCAGCATATGTATTAGCCCCTCAGTATTAATAACCAAGGCTTCAAAATAAGCAATTAAACCCTCATTAGAAATACAAAGTAAAGATGACGCTCTGATGCAGCACTTTCCTGCTGAAAGACTGGTCTTGGCTGGCAAGCAGATCCAGTCTAATGTTGAATGAACGTCTGGAACCCGGACCAGGTTGCGGCCTTGCAAATCTGGAAGGGAGATGCTCCTGTCCTTTCAGCCCAAGAAGTAGAAACCACTCTTGTGGAATGAGCATTTATTTCTAATGGAGGTGTCTGGGACGCTGCTTTGTATGCCTCTGCGATGGCCAACTTCACCCACCTTGCGATGGTATTTTTAGATGCCCTTTTACCCGTTTGAACTTGCAAATCAGGTTGGTGGAACATTGCCATTTCTTGGTGTGCGCCAAGTGATTTCCCGACATCCATTAAATCCTGCCTCCTTGTCGTTTAGGATTTCCGCAAAATGATGGCATCACAATCTGACCTATGGAAGTTAGACGGTACTTTGGGGAGAAATGCTGGATCCAGAGGATAATCTTGTCTTGCAAGATGCAGAAGGGCTCAATCACTGAAAGTGCCTGTATCTCACCAACCCTAGCAGAGACTGGCCTCCAAAACCAAAAAGCTTCATGGGCAGTTCGTCTATTAGCTCAAACTGTTTTACAAAGACTTTGCAACAGTGGATAAGTTGCAGGGAGGGAACCCCCTCGACTTGGGGACCTGCTTACAGCTGATGGATGCAAGTCATCTCTTAAGTGGCTTGACAGTCTGATTTAAAAATCTAGACAGAGCCAATACCTGCACCTTAAGGGTACCCGACTGCCATATTTAGATCTGCTCCAGCTTGTAGGAAATCTAGGACTGTCGGGATAATGGCTCCCGACACTGTTATTGAGCAGGCGCCAGGCATCAAATTTCTCTCCAAATTTTATTGTAAATTGCATTAGTGGACGGCTTCCGGTTGCCAAGAATGGTATTGGATTACTTTCGGCAATAACCCCCTCTGCTCTAACAGCTCCCTCTGAGAAGCCAGGCCATCAGAGCTCACTTCTGGAGGATTCAACTCTCCCTGATATAAGGTCTGTCCTGTAAGGCAGCCTCCAAGGCTCAGTGATGCCGAGTCTTAGTCCTGAGAACCAAGACCTCCTTAGCCAGAATGGTGCATTCAGGACAAACTGTGCTCGACACTTATCTTCTGTATAATCTTTGGAATGAGGGCAAAAGGTGGAAATGCATACACCAGATTTGCCTCCCAGGACTGGGATGGGAGGGATCTAGGCCCAGACTGACATGATCTCTGCGGAGAAAAAACAAATTGTTCTGCCTGTTTTGCCTTGTAGCAAAAAGGTCTATTTGTGGGATTTCCCACTTCTGCACTCTGTTCAATTAAAGCTCCATTCTGTCTGAGACAATCTCCCTGCTTGGGACATCTGCCAGTCTTTAATTCCCTTTTATGTGAATTGAAGACAGGGCTACAAGATTTTCCTCCGCCCATTGAAGGATCTTTTCTGCCATCCTCAAGACCTGGGACTCTTGTACCTCCCTTTGTTGATGCAACTTACTGTGGCAATATTGTGCAAAAGGACCTGCACATGTCTTCCCTTCGAAGTCGGACCAAAGGCTACTAGAGCCTTTAGAACTGCACTCTGCTCCCTTGCATTGGAGGAGAGGCTGGCTTCCTGCCAGTTCCAGGCTCCTTGGGCAATCTGCACCTGAATGGGCTCCCCACCAGACATCCATGATGACCGCCAGAGGGTTGTGTTGGGACCAAAGTCGACCTGCAGAGATTTGCAGGGATCAACCACTATTGATAGTTTTATTTCCTGTGGGATCCGTTTGCCTCTGAAGAGATTCCTTCCATGCTAGACAGCAAGCATGAACGCATGAAGTGCTTGAGTATGGAATTGTGCCCTCTGGACTCCCGGGATGGCTGCTGTCAAACCAAGTACCCTCAATTGAGGTCTGTACAGCGCAGAGGCTGCTCACCTCTGCAATTATCTTTGCCACTTTTAGTCAGAAAAATGTGGATGTAATCGAGTCTTAGGTATCCTAGGAATACTATACTTTGAGTAGGTACCAACTGACTTCTCCTGATTTATCAGCCACCCCAGCTGCTGAAGGTGTCCATTAGTTTTGCTCAGGTTCAGTTTCACCTCATCTGCTGAGTCTGCAAAGATCAGCAGGTTGGCCAGATGGGGAATTTCATGAATTCCCTCTGATCTTAGGATACAGAGAGCTTCTGCCAAAATCTTTGTGACGATGCCAATCCAAAGGGCAGAGCATTAAACTGAAAATATAGGGTCTTTAGGCAGTTTCTCAGGTTTGCAGTGAAGGTTAGACTCCTTTGTAATGGGGACATCATAGCCATCTTGGGTCCAATGAGACCATGAAGTCCCCAGGTGTTAACAAATCGCTGGTGGTGTAAATGGACTTTATTTTGAATAGTTTGTACCTTATGTACATGTTCACTTGCTTCAGGTTCAAAATGAGTTAATTTCCCTGATGGCTTTTTCTTTATCAAAAAAATAAAACTCCTTTTCTTAGGGTGGGGGGGGTTGAAGCTTCTCACCTTCTCCAGCACACTCTGTAGGAGGGAAGACATACTGTAGCCATTGCCTTCGCCATGTCTTTTGGGAGAATTGTTGTGTGAAATTGAGGGGGGCAGCCCAAGAGCTCTAGCCTGTACCCTGATTTTATCAGATTCAGGATAAAGCTGCTGCTGGAAATGGTATGCCACTGTGGGAGGAATGACCCCCAACCTTCCTCCTACATGGAGGACTGAATCACTGGGAAGGGGGTTTAAAAAGGAAGCCACGTCTGCTCATTCCCCTCCTGTATTGCCACCCTCTTTTCTGGTCTTGCATGGCTGCAAAACGCTGGGTATGCTTTTGTCTTCCCCCCCCCCCCCCCCCCCCCCCGACTCATTCCTTTCACCTGATCTCTGGAAGGGATGAACATGTTTTTTGGGGAAAGGAATTTTAATCAGCTGACCTCTCTAGGACAGATTCTAGCTCTTTACCAAAGAAAATCTCCATTAAAGGGAACAGGGTTTGAACTTTGACAACTGTCTCCTCCCCAGGACTTCAGCCAGATAGCCCTCCTGGCTTCATTAATGGTGTAGACTTGGCTAATATTACAGACTGTGGATGCATCTGTTATATAGGCTGCCTTATTTAGCATTGGTAGAGCATCCAAAATTTCTGCCCTGGAGTATCTGACTTTAGAAGAGTGCGGAGCTATTTAAGCCACAAATGTAGCGGCTAGTGCTGGCTTAAAGTTAGCAGAGCAGGCTTCCCACGCTCTAACTACTTAAGGACTGCCTGATGTAGATATACATAGTAAGGTTGAATAAAGACACCAGTCCAACCCGAGTGTCTACAATTGTCCCTATCCTTGTACATTGCCCACTCACATTGGTCCCTACCCTCAAGGAGCCCACAATCCAAGGTCCCCATTCATACACTAGAGTCAATTTTGGATAGAAGCCAATTAACCTACCTGCATGTCTTTGGAGTGGGAGGAAACCCACGCAGACACAGTGAGAACATGCAAACTCCAGGCAGGTAGTGTTGTGGTTGGGATTCGAACCAGCGTCCCTTCCTACTACTAGGCGAGAGTGCTAATCACTACAACCACTGTGCCGTCGGTACTTTGAAGAGGGATATCTCGGTAACGGCAGCAGCTGCTGCCACAGAGATTTCCCTTTTTACAGGAGGCGGTACTGTGTGTGATAACGGTTATCGGCGGCGGGAGAGGTGCCAGCCCCCTCCGCCGCTTACTGGAGCTGTCTGTAGCGACGGAGGCAATTGGTCCTTTCATCTGCTGGGTATAAGATGGCCCCTCACCTAGTCTATACCATAGGAGGGTGGAAGCGACAAACCACCACTTCCGCCCATAATTAAAAAAAAAAAAAAAAGGGACATTTTTCTTCAATGTCATTTTTTCAAATGCCTTTTTGCATTTAAAGAGGAAGTAAAGGCAAAAAATGTAAAAAAAAAGCACACCCTGTAAGGCAAAGGCATAATGAGCTAGTATGCATAGCATACTAGCTCATTATGAACAACTTACCTGAGGACGAAGCCCTCAAAGCAGTCCTCAGTCTTACTCTTTGCCGCTGCCATGTATCCCAGAGCAACTTCCAGGTCTCGCTGCTCTGGCGCTGTGATTTGCCGGAGCAGCGATGACATCACTCCCGCTCATGAGCACGGGAGCCGACACTCGCTGCATGTCGCCGCGATCTGCGGCCTGCGCGCCGCTGTCTTCAGGTAAATATCTGCTAAACCTATACGGTTTAGGAGATATTTCTTGGACCTACAGGTAAGCCTTACCTGTAGGTCAAAGTTGGCTGTAAGGGTTTACAACCACTTTAAGTCCAAATATGAGATCTGAGGACTGACCCCCAGATCTCATTTAAGAGGGCCTGTCATGCTTTTTTTATTACAAGGGATGCTTACATTCCTTGAAATAGGAATAAAAGTGATTTTTTTTAAGTGTAATGAGAACTTTTTTTAAAAAACACCCCATCCTGAAAAGCTAACGCACAGAAGCGAACGCATACATGAGTAGCACCCGTATATGAAAACAGCGGTCAAACCACACATGAGGTATTGCCGTGATCGGTAGAGCAAGAGCAATAATTCTAGCCCTAGACCTCTAACAAAACGTGCAACCTGTAGGATTTTTTAAATGTCACTTATGGAGATTTGAGGGTAAAAGTTTGAAGCTATTCCACGAGCGGGCACAATTTTGAAGCATGACATGCTGCGTATCAATTTACTCAGCGTAACATCTTTCACAATATAAAAGAAATTGGGCCAGTTTTACTGGTCTTTCAAAAAGGTGAATTTTTCCATAAAAGTGCACTTGTAAGACTGCTGCACAAATACGGTGTGAAAAAAAATATTACAATGACCGCCATTTTATTCTCTAGGGTGTTAGAAAAATATATAAAGTTTGGGGGTTCCAAGTAATTTTCTAGCAAAAAAATTTATGTTTTAAACATGTCGATGCCAAATCTGAAAGAGGCCTGGTCCTTAAGTGGTTAAATATCCTTCCACCTTTCTGTCCATTGGCTCCTTTAAGGTGCCTGAGTCCTCAAAGGAAAGCTCTGAACCCTTTGAAACCTTAAATAGGGAAGCATCCAGTCTGGGGCACTTTTCCCACAACACTGCATCTTCCTCTGAAGGGAAAGATTCTTTTCAAATTTAGGGATGACTCACCTTTTCCAGTTTCTTCCATTCCTGAAGTACTGTCTTTTAGAGACACGTACCGGAAAGGTTCTGGTTGGGCTGAAGGCCTGCGTATATAAAAAAAAAAAAAAAAAAAAAAAAAGGTAGTGTACAGACAACTCCTGGTCCTCCGGTTCCTCCAGCTCCAGGGTGTCATATAGCCTTTAATAGCTCCCCTTTTCTCTGAAGGAAACCTTGCTGGGTCTTTCCTCATTACAGTCCCCCTCAGGCTCTAAGGCTGACTGAGCTCTTCCAATACTCCTTGCTGGAGGGCTGCCTGTGCCTGGGTCAGGACCATTGGCCCAATACTAGTACCAGAAGTACAGGGCATAGGTTCAGCAAGAGCCTCCTGCTCTCTGGGTTTAAGGGACTAAAGTTTGTTTCATCCCTTTCTTCACCGAGTCCATAAAACCCTTTGAGGCTAGGGCCCGTTTCTCCTTTGATGAGCTTGTCTATACAGCCCTGACATGCACCCTTTCACCCATAAGGCATTTTCTTGGTGCACATCGGGCACCTTTTTCTGGGTATCCGTTTTGCCATTTCTGGGCTCATGAGCTTTGTCCTGAAATTAATCAAATGACAAAAGCCAGCATCCTGCACCTCAATAAGAGGGTCCTGAGCACTAGATGGGAATCTGCCATGTTTACCCCACTATGGAGAGATGGCTTCATTCTTGCCAAATGGTAGAAGAAAAAACCATGTGTGATACACAGGGACTGAAGTGTCTAGCACAGCTGCAACAGTTCCCCCTGAGTGCTTAATCTGACCAGCCGCATCCCTCTCAGGAGGATGACATTCTTTTGGAAATGGATTAAGTTTGTTAAACCATTGACCTTTAGAACCCTTAGAGTTCCTGGTCCCATTACCACTCATAGCCTGAAGCATAAAGCAGAGGCACTACCAGCAAAAGAATGTACACTGCTATGCTATAGTCCAGCACTAATAGCTGCTATTAATCTTAGCCTGGTAAAGTATGTGTCAAAGGGAAATGCCTTTCACCAACCTGAAATAAGCCATCCTCCTGCTGTCCCTCCACAGCCAGCAGCAGGAACAGTGCTTTAACTTCCTGCACGTGTGGCCGGCGTCTGACGCAGTTAGCCACACCCACCAGCACAAATTATGGGCCCCCCTTTCAAAGGAAAGCGTTTTCCCATGCGACTGTTATCCTGTGGAACAGCAGACATGGTGGGGGGGAATCCTCCACTGAGCAGCTGGCAGTCTCCTATTTTTTTTCAAATAAAACGGAAACTGCTTTGGCATATCAATCCCCTATAGGGGAGAAAAAACAAACATTGGGGTGCAGGAGGCGAACCAGACCCCCGTTTAACAGGCCGGAGGAGAGGAGAAATAAATGCTTCTGTGCCGTTTCCAGCATCAGGTCGGCGAGTGCTCAATATAGCCCCCAGTGGCGACACAGGCATGACAGCATTACACATAGGAGAAATTCCTGAGAAAATCCTACCTTTCCTCGCAGCAGGGTTATCCGAGATAAAACCCAATCTTCACCCTTCACAGTGGGCTCCGAAACCTTCAGGAACAGGGAAACCTCAGGTTACCCACAATCCTGGACCTGCAACAGCACCCTGCCAGTAAAAACTATGGCCTTACTAACAAAAAGTACTGGATCCCAGGATCCAGTTCTCCAAAAGCAGCATTTGCAAGCAAAGCCTCATTTCTGCAGACACAAGGCCTGGGTACCATCCATTTAGCCCATGAAAAAGGACATCAGAACGGATATGGTCAGCATGGCTAGCCCTTGCAAGGAAGCTTCCAGTGGAGCACAGCACATCTTTACACATGACCAACACATTAGACACTGGCAAGAAAACTGATGACTCACAATAGTGGGAGGGGTTATATAGGGAGTACATTTCTCGCCTTAGAGCGTGCCAGTGTCCATCACCTATTAGTGTCCCTTAACCCATAGTAAGTACTACGGCTGTGTCCCCTGATGCAAGAAAAGAAAACTGGGCAGTCTGCCAAGAATCAAAACATTCTCAGTTGAACTTAAAGTGGTGTTCCAAACAAAAACCTCACTTCTAAATGCCTGTTGCTAGGGGGTCCCTTGTAGTCTTTTAGTTCCTGGGCTGACGACAGCACTTCCCCGCAGCACAGGAAGGGTTCAGCTCTGCCCTCTCCCTCCTGCCAGTCATCTGGGACATGCACCAGGTCCCAGATGACTGAGCAGCCAATCATGGCGCGCAGCGTCACTTGCGCATGAGCAGTGGGTGCCTGGCTGAGAAGGGATGCACTGCATCTGTCTCAAAAGGGAACCTCCTTTTAAGGCTACCTGAAAAAAACTGCCTCTTTTCTGGTTGTTCCCACTCCAGCAGAATCGCCTGAATCAGCGATTTATGGACGGGGAATACCCTATCTTTCAGTACACTCGACCCCTGATACATCATGTCGTGTTTTGAAAGCTGGACCTGTTCTTCCCTGATCTCCAAAGTGTCATATATTGCCTTAAGGAGGTCACCCACATCGTCCAAAGACAGCTTGTATCTGGAAGATCTAATGGACTCTTCCTCCCCCTCTGACTCAGAAGTAGACTGTCCTAGAGGAGGCCAACGACCTTGGTACTCTCCTTATCCACCACCTCCTGACTTGCTTCAGACAAGGAGGGCATACTCACAGCCCTGGGTAAAGAGACAGAAGGACCCTGCATCCTATCCATCATGCTCTTGAATGACTGGAAAGTGGATGCCATTTTATCCTTCACGGATGTCAAAACTTTGTGGCAAGTCCTTTCACCAGGCTACTGACACAATCCGGGTAAAGCGGCTTCTCCCAACTGGTGCCTAACTTAGCCCCACACACAGCACATTTCCTTCAAGGCAAAGGTATCTGGGCTCTGTCCTGTTTGACCTAAAAACAAAGGTTTATTAATATTATTAATATTAAAGGTTAAAATACCACCCCTGACCACACCACTGTGCTTCTAGGGTCTGCCTAGGAAGTGCCCCCCTCACCAGCAGGTTCCCCACCCCGGGAGGGTACTAAGGTCAAAGTGACCCCCTCCACCCCCCAGTGCAAGTCCTGGTCTGCCCTCAACAAGCTTACCTGAGAGGTGTTGGAGCCTGTCGAACCGGAGTCCACCTGCACAACTGCATCCTCCATGGTTCATCTTACTCAGTCTCCCTGAGCCTTCACACTGCTCCAGACAGCCCTGTAGCCACACCGCTGCACCCAAAGGACTAGAACAGGTCCCGCGGCACCCCCTGATGACGCGAATCCAGCGGAAGTGCGTCTCTCCCACTTCTGGATGCCGGAACGCAAAAACTCCACCCACTCACGCCGTGCGTTCTTTACGAATGCACCGATTACAGTACCCGAACGTCTCTTGCCCGCCATCTGACCAGGTACAAGCAGTTAGCGCGATAGAGGGGGAGATAGCCGCCCATTGGGGTCCCGTTCTCTCCAAACATTTTTAATGGCAGTGGGGACTGATAGCTACCCTCTCCTCCCTCCGAACGGACCGAGGGGTGCTATGGGCCAGGTCCACCAGGTGCTCCCCCGTACAACCCCTGAGAAGGAGCTCCCCTACTAGTTCCGACGTGCTCCTTCCCATCCGGCAGGAAAC
This sequence comes from Lithobates pipiens, assembly GCF_037356315.1. NCBI lineage: Eukaryota > Metazoa > Chordata > Amphibia > Anura > Ranidae > Lithobates > Lithobates pipiens. Next base: position 102,517,632 of record NW_027507789.1, read on the forward strand.
AAACTGAGGAGGGCCTGGAGGACCACACCTTTTATTTGATTGGGTTGATGTGTTTCATGTTCCGGAGGAAGGAGCCCTATATCTCAGAGGCTGTCCTGGAAGACGATATGAGAAAAATTGCTTTACTGGTTAACCAGTTTCCTACCACCGTATTGTAAAATTGTGGCAGCAGGAACTGTTCCTCCCTCCGGGCAGGCATCATGACGTCCTCCGCTTCCCAGCATTGTGGAGAGCACGCCACATTGCTGGGGACCCAGTGCGCGTGCCCAGTAACAGAGCTGGGATGTGGATCTGTAAACACAGATCAATGTCTTGTCAGGGGAAAGAACCGATTTGGTGTTCCTCTGTACAGTCGTGCAGCTCTAGCACACCTAATGCTTTTAGAAGTGGAGTAGGTTTGTATTCATGTGTACGCATAAATTGCCTGAACTTAAACGCATTACTTTCTTGAAGGCTCCAGAGTTTCACCGATAGCAATTATATACAAGCAAATCTGGCATTAAAAATTGCTTTGTTGAGTAGGTGAACAATTGTGTCTTTAGAAGGGGCCCCATTTATTCAAGGGGATTATAGATTATGACTACCATCAACCTGCTGGGGTCAAAGCTAGGTTTCTTCTGCCTAAAAATTATATACAAGCCAGTGTGTGATTAAGTCTCTAGTGAAGCAAAGCTGCAGGTTCTCATTGTACACCACTACAACCATCACCGCCAGCATCTGCGACAATGTCTGGCACCTGCACAGCATCCTTGCCTGCCCCTTCCCATGAAAACTAGAGAAAAACCATTGGAATACTAGTCTGCACAACATTTAGACAGGCCTGTGAAATACTGGGAGAATATAGTCTGGTCAGACAAGACCAAATTGAAATCTTTGGATGCCATATTACACACCATGTTTGGCGGTCAAATGGCACTGCACATCACCCCAAAAACAGCATAGCATAAAAGTGGAGTTAAGGTGAGACAATCATGGTGTGGGGCTGCTTTTCAGCATACGGTACTGCCAAACTTCACATCATTGAAGGATTAAAGGAGAAATGTACCAAGACAAAAAAAAAAAAAAAAGTCTGCCATCTACCAGGATGAAGATGAAATCAGGGTGGCTGGCACATACAAAAACCTGTGCTTTCTGGGACGCGAGGATTATGGTGACGTCAGCATGTCACTCTGCACTATGCATATCATAATTGAATGGTTCTGAACGATGTCAATTTATGGCAAATCGAGTAGGGCAGACACACTGATGTCACTGTAACCCTCAAGTCCTGCAAAAACAGGCGTTTGTAAATATGTGTGCCAGCCACACTTTTAAAGGCATTCTATATGCATGCTTGATGCACATGTCACATTTAGCTTGTGTGCAATAAAGGTTTAAGATTCTACACTATGGAGTAGGGCTGCAACTAACGATTATTTCCATAATCGATTAGTTGGCCGATTATTGTTTCGATTAATCGGTTAATAGCCTTAAAATTATAAAAAAAATAAAAAGCGGGTCAAATTGATGTTCATTTTCAACCACAGTGGCAGGAACATTTGGAAATAGAAAACTTCTTAGTCAAAGGAATTTTCAGACAGTGGATGTGGTTTTCGTTCAGAAATTACATTAATTTTAAAAACAGAATGTTAAAAACAAGTGAAAATTTCAAGCAAAATTCTTTCATTCGGTGAATGTACAAAGATTTTTCATCTGAATATTTTCATCTGAAAATTGATCTGCGTGGCCAGCATAAGGCTCGGTGCACACCTATGCAGTTTGCTTTTGATCCTTTTCTGCAGTACTTTTTGCTGTGCGTTTAGATTTTTGTGATTTTACTGCAATTTGCATTTTTGCTTTTTTTTGGGGCAGATTAAAAAACACAAATTGCTGCAAAAATGCGTTACACGCTTTTCTGCAGCTTCTCCATTGAAGTATATTGAACCAATAAAGCACCATTTTCCGTTAAAGGTCCCTGACCCTTTCAGATGTGAACGTGTCCCATAGGAAACCATGTAAATGAACTGTAGTGTATTTTTGTAAAAAGCACCAATAAACACATAGATGTGAACCAGGTCTAAGACCTTTAGTAACATAATTGTGTTAAAAAAACGAAAATGAGCCATTTATAGTAGAAAAACACAGATAATCACTACTGTAAGGGGTTCATTTTTTTACTGTAGAACAGTGAAAGTAATATTTACAGTAGTGATTTGCTCTTTTTGTACTATAAAGGGCTCATTTTAGTTTTTTTAACCCCATTATGTTACTAGCCGATTAATCGATTATGAAATTAATCGATTACCATTTTCATAATCGATTAATCGATTCGTTGTTTCAGCCCTACTATGGAGCCTTTTCTGGGGAATATCTATGACAACCATGTCAATGCTGGAAGATCCTCTGAAATTTTTAAGAGGCCCTGGCTGGGTATGGAGCCACAAGCACTTTCATGTGAGCCTTTCAGGCTTTGGTAGTGTTGATGCAAATAATCACAACTCAAGGTGGATGGTGGCGATACTCACCAGGAATGTCCATTGTCACTTGGACTTTACAATTAAAATTTTTTTTATTTCACTAGCGCAACTTGGTAAACTTATACAATATTGGGACTGTGCCGAGATCTCACAGGATTAGTTAATTCCTGTACCTTTTGTTACATCTAGTGCAGATCTCCATCAAAGTTCAGGGGGTATTAAGTTTATTTCTGCTATTAAAAGTTTTACATGAGAAAAAAAAAAAAAACAAAAAAAAAAAAAAATCGGAACTAACATGGTCTTGTAGTTAAGGATATTTCTGGGACTACATACTGCCTGATGTGGCATACAGAAACCCTGTTAAGGGCATTATTGTGGTAGCCCTGGAATGGACAAGAATTCAGTACTTCTGTGGACCAAACACTAGGGCTGCAACTAACGATTTTCATAAATCAATTAGTTGGGCAATTGTTTTGATTAATCCTGTAATAAAAAAATAAAAAATAAGTGGGTCAAATTGACGTTCATTTTCAACCAGTGACAGGAAAATTTGGAAATTGAAATTTCTGAACATAGAAGTTTTCTAACAAAATTCTTTCAGCAAATGTAAAAAGTTTTCATCTGAATATTCTCACCTGAAAATTGAACCGTGGACCAGCATAAGGCTCCGTACACACCTATGCAGTTTTTGCTTTTGATCTGTTTCTGCAGTGCTCTTTGCTGTGAGTTGATTTTTGCACATGTGATTTTACAGCATTATGCGTTTTTGCATTTTTTTGGGCAGATTAACCACTTCAGCTCCGGACCAATAAACACCTTAAGGACCAGAGGTCTTTTTGCAATTTCGCACTGCGCTGCTTTAACTGGTAATTGCGCGGTCATGCAATATTGCACCCAAACGAAATTTGCGTCCTTTTCTTCCCACAAATAGAGCTTTTTGATGGTATTTGATTGCCTCTGCGATTTTTTTTTTTGCGATATAAATGGAAAAACAGCGAAGATTTTGAAAAAAAAAGATATTTTCTTCTTTTTGTTATAAGAAAAATCGAATAAACTAAATTTTAGTCATACATTGAGGGCAAAATTTATTCAGCCACATGTCTTTAGTAAAAAAAATGTCAATAAGCGTATATTTTTTGGTTTGCGCAAAAGTTATAGCGTCTACAAACTAGAGTACATTTTCTGGAATTTACACAGCTTTTAATTTATGACTGCCGATCTCATTTCTTGAGGTGCTAAAATGGCAGGGCAGTACAAATCCCCCCCAAATGACCCCATTTTGGAAAGTAGACACCCCAAGGAAATTGCTGATGGGTATGTTGAGCCCATTGAATATTTATTTTTTTTGTCCTAAGGGATTGAATAATGACAAAAAAAAAAAAAAAATTTTTTTTACAAAAAGTTGTCACTAAATGATATATTGCTCACACATGCCATGGTTATATGTGAAATGACACCCCAAAATACATTCTGCTGCTTCTCCCGAGTACGGGGATACCACATGTGTGGGACTTTTTGGGAGTCTAGTCGCGCACGGCACCCCGAAAACCAATCACCACCTTCAGGATTTCTAAGGGTGCAAATTTTTGATTTAACTCCTCACTACCTATCAGTTTCGAAGGCCATAAAATGCCAAAATAGCACAAAACCCCCCCAAATGACCCCATTTTGGAAAGTAGACACCCCAAGCTATTTACTGAGAGGCATGTTGAGTCCATGGAATATTTTATATTTTGCCAAAAGTTGCGGGAATATTACAAACTTTTTTTTTTTGCACAAAGTTGTCACTAAATGATATATTGCTCACACATGCTATGGGCAGAAGTCAAATTACACCCCAAAATAAATTCTGCTGCTTCTCCCGAGTACGGGGATACCACATGTGGGGGACTTTTTGGGAGCCTAGTTAACTAGCTACCTAGCGACACTAGCGACACTGATGCAGCGTTCAGAAAAATTATCGCTTAGCGACACTGGCAAAAGGGGGTGAAAGGGTTAACTAGCGGAAATCAGGGGGTTAAAACCATTATTGGGTAGTATATCGGGGTACCTAGCGCTATAAAAACCTGGCGGTGAACCTAAAAAAATAACTAGCTACCTAGCGACTGTAGCGAAACTAATGCAGCGATCAGAAAAACGATCGCTTAGTGACACTGGCAAAAGGGGGTGAAAGGGTTAACTAGCGGCAATCAGGGGGTTAAAAACATTATTGGGTAGTATATCGGGGTACCTAGCGATATAAAAACCTGGCGGTGAACCTAAAAAAATAACTAGCTACCTAGCGACACATGCAGCGATCAGAAAAACGATCGCTTAGTGACACTGGCAAAAGGGGGTGAAAGGGTTAACTAGCGGCAATCAGGGGGTTAAAAACATTATTGGGTAGTATATCGGGGTACCTAGCGATATAAAAACCTGGCGGTGAACCTAAAAAAATAACTAGCTACCTAGCGACACATGCAGCGATCAGAAAAATGATCGCTTAGTGACACTGGCAAAAGGGGGTGAAAGGGTTAACTCTAGGGGCAATCAGGGGGTTAAATCTTTATTGGGGGGTGATAGGGGGCTACCCTGGACCTAACACTAACTGTCCTGACAGTTTTTACTGTCACAACTGACACTGAATGCATTGATCAGTAAAGAAATGATCAATGCAATCAGTGACACTGTGACTGGGGGGGAGGGGGGGAGGGGGGGCGGATCGGGGGGCGATCGGGGGGGGGTTTGTGTGCACCTACATGTCAGTGTAGTGTTCGTGCAGACTTACTTTTACTCTTCTCCTCGTAGTCCGGTCAAAAAGACCGCCCCGAGGAGAATGACATCACTTCCTCCTTCCTGTGTAAACAATACACAGGGGAGGAAGCTTCTCATTGGCCAGGAGCGATCCAGAGGGGGTGGCCGAAAACGAACGGCCATCCCCTCATCACGGATCGCTGCTGGACCGAATCGGACCGCCGTATCCAGCGTAAGGGGGTCCGATGGGACCCCCCACCCGCTGGAAGGCAATCACGTAGATGTACGTGATTATGCCTGCCTGTGCCATTGTGCTGACGTACAATGGCAATACGGCGGTCCTCAAGTGGTTAAAAAACAAAGTTGCTGCAAAAATGCATTACATTCTTTTCTGCAGCTTCTCCATTGAAGTATATTGAACCAAAAAATAAAAAATAAAAAAAGCACCATTGTGTTAAAAGTCCGACCCTTTCCAAATATGCAGCAGCTGAAAAACAGCAGATATGAACGTGTCCCATAGGAAACCATGTAAATTAACTGTAATGCATTTCTGCAAAAAGCACCAACATAGATGTGAACCAGGCATAAGACATTTAGTAACACGATGGGATTAAAAAGTCTAAAATTAGCCCTTTATAGTACAAAAGAGCAGATAACCACTACTGGAAGGGGGTTCTTTTTTTACTATAGAACATTGAAAGTAATTTACAGTAGTGATTATATTTTTATACTATAAAGGGCTCATTTTAGTTTTTTAAACCCATGTTACTGGCCGATCAATTATGAAAATAGTAATCGAATCATTTCATAATTGATTAGTTTCAGCCCTAAAACACACTGCCTTGAGTTCAGCTTTCCTGAGATGAAAAAATTTGCATACTGTACTTTTGAAAGGAAGGTTTGGGATGAAAAGAGTTTATATTTTTACCATTTCAAATAACTCATAGAATTTTATAACTAGATGTGTTACAACATTAAACAGTTGAAAATATATGAATGCTGGCTATAAACCCAGTTAAAGTGATTTAAAGAACAAAACTTTGCAAACAGGTCATACTTTCCTTCACTGTGCAGCTTGTTTTGCACAGAGTGGCCCCGAACTGTTTTCTGGGGTCCCTCAGCAGCTCCTCCCCACATCAGATAACCCCCTAGGAGAAGCGCCCTGAGGGAGTTGCCTTGCTGGCGTACGCTTGAGTATATCATTTTGCGTTCATAGCTGCTGAATACATTCCCCTGCCGCCCAAGTCATTGGATTTGATTGACGCAGAAGCCAATGGCTGCGCTGTCATCAATCTACCCAATCAAGAGCCGAGAACCCCAGAGGAAGAGCATGTCCACTGGATGAAGTCCCAGGGCTCAGGTAAGTAAAAATGGGGGGCAGTCACTGCCAGGTGTTCATCCCCTCAACTATAAACAAACTCCTAGAGCAGGGGTTGACACATTTGCTTTGAATCTAGGGGCCGTTTTTTTTTTAGAGTGGTATGGATTGTCAGCTCCCAGGGTAAGGCCAGTCATTTTCACCCCCACCCCCTATCCACAACAGGGCACCCAGTCAATAACTCCAATGTAATGCTGTTACATCAGGGTTATGGGCTGACCAGAAAGATCAAGGCTGGCAACAGATGGAACTGGTTGGCTTAGACAGGTGTCACACTGAGCACTCAGTAACTGAAACTGACAAAGGAGCTGTCAGAATTGTGCTTAATGTCAGGGGTAGGCGGGACCAAGCTGGGGTGTGAAACAGGAGGATCTGTCAGATTTGAGCTTAATGTCATGATAGGTGGGATCCGGCTGGGCAGGACCCAGCAGCTATCAAACCAGCCAGTGATGGGGGCCACATACATGTAGCGGTCCGCCCAGATCCCACTGGCTGGTGTTTGATGGCTGCTGGGTCCCGCTCACCCCTGACAAAGCTCAAATCTGACAGATCCCAAGTTGCTTGTCAGTTTCACATACAGCGGCTCTGGCAAGCATCAAGAGCCGCATCGAGCGTGGAGGACAGCACTCAGTGTTAATGCACTGCATGTCTGGGGCATTGGTAGTGAGTGGGCTGGTGGCAGCCTAGGCGCCAGGGTGCGATTTCTGGTCTCCATGGCGACCTGGCACCTGGGGTTTGTCGAGCCCTGCCTTAGAGTATCCCTTGGCTGGATGAAACCATGTCAAGTGTTGCAAGTTTGTCACATCACCACCTCATGCAGTTTTAAAGTGCAAGTTCACCATCATACACTTTTAAATCCCAGCTCCCCTATGCACCAATATAGTATTCATGTAATTTTTGCAATAAGATCAAAGCTTTCCATTAAATCTAGTCACTTGCTTTTGTCCTAATCCAGGTTTCTAAAAGTTTCCATTAGTAATAACTTTCTTTCAGAAAGTAGGTCATGACAGGAAAAGTCACCAGCTGACCTCATTAGCACACACTATGCATCATCCACTTACCCACTGCATTCAATTTAAAAATGTGCACCTGAGAATCAGTGATCATCCTCACTAAAGATACAATAGGCCTCCAAGATTCCTCTGGTAGCTAGTCTTCCTTTACTACCAGCCAATGAAATAAATTAGGCAGATGCCACTAAGGACCAAGGTAACTTAAGACTGCTCCAAGGTATGGAATTCCTTCTTACCCAATGGATTAGAGCAAAAAATGTAGGAAGAATCTACTGAGCTAGATTTTAGACCGAAGAGACCTTCAGGAGGAAAAAAATTAAATAGAAAATAGGATTCAGAACAATTTTCTCTGAAAAAAATAGAAAATGGCTCCCCGATTGGCAAGACTTGCAGCTCACTAAATTCTTCAAGCCGTCATTAGACATTACAAATGTTTTCAAAGTAATCCGTTTCAGGGAGGTTAAACTAATGGGTTTGAAAGGTTCCCTGGACAGGGCCTGTAGAACCGACAAGTCCCACTTTGGACAGCGTCTGATCTGGACCAAGTGAGGGCTTTAAAGAATCTGATCAGTAGGGGTTCCGATAGATTTTTCCAAATAACCCAAATGCTGCAACTTGAACTTTCAGGGTACTGACAGCTAGGCCCTTGTCTGCTCCTTCTTGCAGGAACTCCAGGATAGAAGAAATCTTTTAAAGGATCTGCTGGATGCTGTGCACCAGTTGAAATCTTTCCAGACTTTGCAATAAATTGCTCTAGTAACACTGCTAGCTAGGGTAGCAACTAACCTACCCAAAAATAATTCTCAAAAGCTGCTCTCAGAAGCCAAGTTTTAGCTTTGCTATATCCTGGTGAAGCAGGGGACCTTGCATCAGCAGGTCTTGTCACAACAGAAGGTGCCAATAGTTTGATTTGCATCCGTAGAAGGGATGAACACAAAGCCCTCTTGGGCTAGAAGGGAGTGATTACTGTTGTATCCCCTTTCTGGATTTTTTGTTGTTATGACGTGAGGCATAAGCTGAAGGGGAAGAGCATAGGTGAAATTTCCAACACTGCGCCAGGGCATCTAACCCCAGGGATGACTAATTTCTGTTCAGGGAAAAAGGAGACACCTGTGTATTTTCCTGAGTCGCAAAGAGATCCACTCTTAGCCACCACCCTTTCTTCACTATCGAATGGAAGATAGCTGGGATCAATCACTGCTCCATATATCTGGTTTCTGCTGAGGAAGTCCGTTACCCTGTTTGGAGTCCTCTTTAGGTGCAGACAAGGATAGAGTATGGAGCTCTGCCCATCTTAGAATGCTTCCTGCTAGGCAGTGAACAGCTCTGCTTCTGGTGCCCCCCTGTAGGCCCCCACCATGGCATTGTCTGACAGGATCTGTATATGAACTTTGCAAGTGTCAGTAAGGTGCTTTCTATTGCCTTTAGCTCCCTCCAATTTGGGGGCCTTACTGCTTCTCTTGTGGACCACAAGTGCCAAACCCACCGACCACTCATGGGAGCACACCCCCCCCCCCAACCCCAGGAGCTAGCATCCCTTAATTTTAGATTGGGAAGGACCATAACAGACCCACTGAATACCTTGTCTACTGGTTCTTCCACCAAAAGACTCCTTTTCACCGTAGTGGGGACCATCACTAGCAAGTCCAGTGAATCTTGCTGGCGATCCCAGGTTTTTAACAGAAAAACTTTGCAGAAGTCTGAAGTGGAGCCTTGCCCACTGACTTCCCAGTATGGAAGAGGTCAGGGTTCCCAATGCCGACATGATCTTCCTGATGGACAGGAGCTGACTAAACTACACATCCACCAACTTAGTGTTTCTTCTGGAAGAAAAATCTTTTGCTCCACTGAGTAGATACAGAAACCCAACACCTCCTGCAAGGGAAACAGATTTGACTTGGAGTTTAAAGAGGAAGTAAACCCTAATGGGTTTACTTTAGTCTCCCTGCGAAGGTAAAGCATAATTGGCTACTTTTTCATTGCATAGTAGCCTATTATGTGTCACTTAACTGACACAGGAGCCAGCGATGTCACTGCTGTCCCCTGTAGTACAGATTTTCCATCTTCCGGGTATTGCTGCTCCAGCCACTCACAGCGCCGGAGCAGCAATGAAGTCACTCCTGCACATGGGAGCCACCACTAATGGCATATTGCCATTAGCAGTGGCATGCTGCTAACAGCGATAGCGCGCCTGTGTCTACGGCGCATGTGCCATAGAAGGCGGTGCCTGTCTTTGTAAATATCTCCTAAAGTGTAGGTTTAGGAGATATTTCTTGGACCTACAGGCAAGCCTAAATCTAGGCTTATCCGTAGGTAAAAATTGTTTGTAAGGGTTTACAACCACTTTAAGATCCATCCTATGTGAGCACAAGCTCTGACCAAGTTCTTCTGAAGCACTTCTGTTTTTTTTTCCACAAAAGTTATCCAGATAAGGAATCTCAGCAATTCTAGATGCAAAGGTGCCAATGTTTCAGCCATTACCTTCATGAACACTCTTGGGGACAATAGGCCAAACTCATGTGCTCTGAACTGCAGGTGTACCACCTTCCCTAGTGTCAATGTCAACTTCAGATATTTCTGGGACCTGGCAGCAATGGTATGAAGGTAGGCATCCTGTAAATGTATGCCATGTAGCACCCTTGGCTCAGGTTTACTGAGTAAATTGAATCCATCTGAAATCTTCTGTACACCATCAATTTAGCATCTTGAGCTTTAGGATAAGATTGAGCTTTCCTGAGTTTCTGAACAAGGAATGCATGCAAGTAGAAACCCTGGAAGAACTTCCCTGTAGGGACTGGAATAGCTCTGGGATTTCAGTTACTGGATTAGCGACTTCATGGTGATACCCTTGTCTGGATCCCTTGGGGAGTTTGACACCAAGAATCTTTTTGGAGGTTCTTTGAATTTGATCCTGTATCCCTGGGAGAGCATGTTTACAATAAACTGGTTTGATGTAATGCCTCTCCACTGTGGAAGAAACTCCTGGAGTCTTCCTGACCAGGAGGGAGGAGTCAATGCAGCTTTCCAGAAGTCACGGGAGGATCGAAGAGCATTCCTATCTTTGGGCTTCTGTAAAGACCATGGTTTCCTTTTGCACTGTTTTTTGAGGCTGGAAAAAAAAAAAAAAAAAAAAAAACTTACAGGTCCACACCTGCTTCTAGACCATACGTTTATTTTTATCAGCTATTCTGAACTAGAATCCATTCTTGAACAGCAAATCCCCTGCAAAGGGAATGCTATACAGCCTGCTTTTTGATGCCACATCCCTGGGCCAGGTTTTTAGCCATAAGGCCCTCCTAGCAGAGTTTGTTAGCGCTGCAGACCTGGCTGACATGCGTATAGATTCTGCCAAGGCATCCACAATATATGATACTGCTGCAGACACTTGTAAAGGAGTCCAAATCTGCAGTAACATGTGCCTTCATTTGTTTAAACCAGTGTTCTGAAGCCAGCAATGACATGCATTGCTTGGAATTTAGATTGTTCGTCACAGATTCCCAGGCTCTATCCATGGGCTCCTTTAGTGTCCCCATATCTTCAAAGGCAAGGTCAGTTGATTGAGACATGCGAGAATGCAGAATAGTTTGGGAACCTTGTTCTAGATAGAGAGTCAGGATTGAATCTTGTGAGAAAAAAAAAGAAAGGTAGAAGGCACTGACAGGAAAGGGAGGCACCCATCCAATGCGACAGCTGAGGACATAAGGATGGAAGCACAATGTCCTCATTTAGATGAAAGGCCAAAAAAAGCTTTGGAAGAAACAGACTGCAGACACAGCATCGCCTTAGGCCGCGTACACACGGGCGGACTGTTCGCCCAACTTAGTCCGCTGAACAGTGTTTCAGCGGACAGTCCGCTCGTGTGTGGGCTTCAGCGGACTGTTTCAGCGGACAGTGACGAACAAAGTCTTACGGAATTTCCGTAAGACAGTCCGTTCAAACTTGGTTTTGTCCGTCCAAACTTGGTTTCAGCGGACAGTCCGCTCGTGTGTAGGCAAGTTGGATGGACTAAGTATCGCGCATGCTCAGAAAGGGTTTACACGGCCGAAGGTTGCATTGCAGTGTATAGGATGTCGTTTTTCTAGTCCCGTCGTACGTGCTGTACTCATCACGCACGTTTTCAGCGGACTGTTCGTTCATCGTGTGTGGTCAAGTCAGTTCATGCTAATTTTGAACGGACTGTTTGTCGGATTGTTTGACGAACTTAGTTGGGCGAACAGTCCGCCCGTGTGTACGCGGCCTTAGGAATCAAAAATGCGGAAAAAATAGGATTTTTGTATTTACCGTAAAATCTCTAAATTCACCGACCGACAGCTCCTCTCTAACTAAATGGTTTGTTAGCCTACCATTAGGAGAACTAGGCAAATTGTAACAATTCACAGATTTTTAGTCCCGCCCCAGGGGGTGGACCCTGTGTCAACAATCCTCCCTGCTCCCAGGCAGAACTCAGTACAATGAAGAGGAGTGGGTGCTGGGTCGGTGAATTACAGGGAAAAGTATTTTATGGAGAGTACAAAAATCCTATTTTCTTATATTCACCGACCAACACAGCCCCTCTCTAACTAAATGGGACGTCCCCAAGCAGTGCCAAACAAGGGGTGGGCAAAAACAGCATTAAAACTTGTGCAGATGCAATGCAACAGTGCATTAACAGTACTGCCTTATCAAAAAACAAGGGAAAAAAAAATCTCAATTGCAACTACACAGCTGCCTGCAAAACTTCGCCAAAACAGGCAGCCGATGCACTGACGTCTGCCTTGTAGAACTTGGTAAATGTATGGGCAGATGACCAGGTCACCGGCTTACACACCTGAGCGACAGACGCTTAGCGTTGAAAGGCCCAAGACGTTCCGATTGCTCTTGTAGAGTGGGCCGTGACTGGAAAGGGGTGCACCTGCCCCTTCAAGGTGTAGGCTTGGACTACAATCTGTCTGATGAGGCTGCCATACCCTTCTTTGGGCCAGCCACCGAAACAAACAGATTTGAGTAAAACCCCTGGAAGCGTTCCGATTCTGGAACTGGTACAGTCACCCCCTGATTCAGCAAGTCCCTTACTGCCCCTAGCAGGGCTTCCTGGTGAACCGGGGACGTGGGTATGCTGGAGGGGAGGATTCTGTTTGGCGGCCAAGAGAGGCTCTTGTAGCCTGTGGAAATCAGGTTGCAGACCCATTGGTCGAATAACCGGGAGGTCCATCGGGCTGCAAACACCCGAAGGTGACCCCCCACCCGAAATGTGGGTGGGGCAAACTCATGCAGCAGCACTTTTTCACAGGCTTGCAGTTCCAGGGACACTTCTGACCATTTGTGGACATCTGTCAGGCTGGGAACGTTTTGTCGAAGCACCAGGCGGACGAAAAAGCCACTTAAGCAGAAAAAGAGGGCCTTTGCCTGTGGCGTGGCTCCTTAGCCTTACTGGCCTGGGAGTGGTGTACTCTTACCACCCGTGACATTTTTAATGCTGAACTACTTGTATCCACATACATTTATTATATCCTTTTATCTATGTACATACTGTATAATGACAGCATTTACCGACACCGTTTAATATGCCTTATATGGATATTTAGTCATTATGGTTTGATGTATACCCACTGGCCGGCCGATTGTGCTCCGTGTGAGGCAATTGGGCGGTACTTTGTCTTTTCTTTCTTGCGGGCACTGCGATGCGCCAGTGGGTCCTCCCCTCTCATTCTGATTGGGAGGTTCGGGCGGACTCCACTCTGCACAATCGACGCCATGTCACCTACGCCGTGCGTGTGACGTTGGTCTTAGCGTCATCACGCCGGCGTTTTTGGTTTTTCCATTCTCCGTGTCTCTGGGGGGGGGGGGGGGGGGTTAACGTGCCAGTCGCTGGTTGATGACCGGGGTTGGGCGCGGCCCCTCCCCCTCAGTCTCACGTACATGGTGTTGGCGGCATATTTAAACCCCATTCGGGGATGGCTGCCTGTCAGGCCAGTCTCTGCATGGGGTCTGAACACACCAGTTATCCGGTCAGCTGGTTGTTCCAGGATCGATATCAAGGTACATACTTGTCTACTCTTCCCATTCCTCTTTTCCTCTTTCTCCCTATCCTCACTGACATTCTTTGTCTATTGCTAATTCATTATCACCAACACATACCTTACTCTTTATTTTCACACTTACCATATCCCATGCACTCACTCCCACACATACATCCATTCTACCCCCTCATACTCAGTTTTCAATATGTCAGCCATTCTTGCATACTCACTACTCAATATCACTCTGCTTTGTGTTTATCATTTTGTGAAGTTTGCTGTCGATTTATTTTCACTCTCACTTTTCTTAGTATCAACACCATTTCGGCACACTCTCATGCTGATACACTCCTGTGCCAGATATCGTATCCATTTGCCGCCTCAGTGCCCGTATAGGGAACTTGTCCCTGGCCCGCCCGGCGCCCACCGCTGTGCGTTGCATTTGACGCCTGGACTGGTGAGTCCGCTCTAACCAAACTATCTATTCATAATATAGTTTTATGAATTTACTATCTTAATTTACTGGTTAGTATATTATTTGTATAATTATTTTTATTTCATCTATTTTTATAGAAACTTTGTGGTAGCATCTGCTCCTGATGAGTGGGGAGACACCCACGAAACGCGTCGAGCTCTGCATTTTGATGCTTGGGTTATACCTGTATACGGAACCACATCCATAAGTCCTTAATTACCTATTTAGAAGTCCTTGACCATTTATTACAAATTTAATCTTATGGGATGCATATCTATCATGTGCATACATTTGTCGATGTCGGACATGCTGTCATGGGCACTATTCTGCCACATTTCTTAATTAATCTATTTATTACTGTTATGTATAATTACATGTGGATACTATACACTGTCATATATTATGTTTTTATTGTATCGATATTTATGTACATCATGAATTGGATTTATAATGAGTAGTTCTTTTGAACATTCAATTAAATAAATTAATATGGTCCAATGAAATATCTTTGTCTTTTACTATCCAAGTGCTTCATTTAAAGTCCCAAACTTCCCTTTTTTGTGCGTATTAATTACCGGGATGGAGGTACTCAACTGTACTTCATTTAAAGTCCCAAAATTTCCCCTCTTGTTGCTTATATATACATTTTTAATAATTTCATCCAACAAAGCGCCAAAGAGCCGGTTGCCAAGGAAGGGAAGATCGGTCAGGGCTTTTTTGGATGCCTGGTCAGCAGACCAGCATTTAACCACTTGCTTACTGGGCACTTAAACACCCTTCCTGCCCAGACCAATTTTCAGCTTTCGGTGCTCTCACAATTTGAATGACAATTACTCAGTCATGCAACACTGTACCCAAATGAATTTTTTGGTCCTTTTTTTCCCCACAAATAGAGCTTTCTTTTGGTGGTATTTGATCACATCTGGGGTTTTTATTTTTTGCGCTATAAATGAAAAAAAAGACGCATATTTCTTTGTTTCTGTGACAGAATTATGCAAATTATTAATTTTTCTTCATACATTTTGGCCACAATTTATACTGCTACATATCTTTGGTAAAAATAACCCAAATTAGTGGATATTATTTGGTCTTTGTGAAAGTTAGAGAGTCTACAAGGTGTGGTGCGAATCGCACAAAATTGATCACACCTGATGTACTGGTGGCCTATCTCGCTTCTTGTGACCCGAACAATTCAGGAAAGTACAAATACCCCTCAAATGACCCCTTTTCGGAAAGTAGACATTCCAAGGTATTTAGTAAGAGGCATAGTGAGCTTTTTGATGTTGTCATTTTTTTTCCCACAATTCTTTGCAAAATTAAGATTTTTCATTTTTTTTCTCTACAAAATTGTCATAGGTTATTTCTCTCACGTGGCATGTGTATACCACAAATGGCACCCCCCAAAAAATTCTGCTACTCCTCCTGAGTATTACAATACCACAGGTGTGTGACTCACAGCCTGGCCACATAGAGAGGCCCAACATGCAGGTAGCGCCATCATGTGTTCTAGGAACATAAACTACACATCTAACTTGTTGACTATTTATTACACTTTTGAAGCACCAGGACAATGACACGTGGCACTAATATGTGGCACTGAAGACACGTGGCACTAATATGTGGCACTGAAGACACGTGGCACTAATATGTGGCACTGAAGACACGTGGCACTAATACTTGCCACCGATGACAGATGGATCTAATACTTGCCACCGATGACAGATGGATCTAATACTTGCCACCGATGACAGATGGATCTAATACTTGCCACCGATGACAGATGGATCTAATACTTGCCACCGATGACAGATGGATCTAATACTTGCCACCGATGACAGATGGATCTAATACTTGCCACCGATGACAGATGGATCTAATACTTGGCACCGGGGCAGATGGCACTGGGGCAGATGGCACCGGGGCAGATGGCACCGGGGCAGATGGCACCGGGGCAGATGGCACTGGGGCAGATGGCACTGGGGCAGATGGCACTGGGGCAGATGGCACTGGGGCAGATGGCACTGGGGCAGATGGCACTGGGGCAGATGGCACTTTTTTTTAATTTTTTTTACTACAGGCAGAATGGCTGCCGCTGCAGCCGTTCATCTCTCCCCTCTCACACTGTCTGTGCGAGGAGGGAGAGCGGTGCTGAGAGATGATCTCATATGTTTACATATGAGATCATCTCCCATTGGACACGCCGATCACGCTGTAAACGGCCGCTGTGATTGGCCGTTTACAGCGATCTGTGTTTGCCTGTCCCCGGGGGACACTGCGAACACAGAACTTCCGCGATGCGCGCCCGCACGCATTGCGGAACTAAACATCAGGACGTCCAGGGACGACCACCCGGACGAACGCGCCTGCTCTACGGCCGTCATTTGGCCATAGGGCGGGCGCGAGGTGGTTAAGCCAAATCAGGCGCCTCAGCACCACAGCTGACACTAAACCCCTGGATAACGGAGAGCATCCAGGGCCGCATCAAACGTACTTAAGGCCTTACACTAGTTGGTCTGCTAGTTCCATGCAGACAGGGGAGGTGTTTTGCTCTCCCCCCCAATTTGCAAAATATTCCTCAAAGGGGTAACACGCCGCCATGTTTTGGCAGTCCTTTGCAGCTGACCCCATTCCCTGTAGATAAGATGTACCCATATTTGGCTTATTTTGACAAGTATGTTAACGTGCTGGCTTGCGGGACCCAAAAGGGACTGCTACCTCAGCAGAGGGATCTGCTGGCTCCTGTATCTCCAGGGTATCACGCACAGCTGTGATAAGTGCTCCAAAAAGCGCTTTGTCGCGCCCAGACCAGGACGTGGAATCATCCTCGCTGTCCAAATGGTCCTGGTCTGCCTCGTCTGATAAGTCAGAGCAGGGTCACCAGCTGCAGCAGGGCCGGAGTCTGCATCAGAGCTCTCCCCAGAGATCAGGAGGGGGGAAGGGGTCGTTTACACGCACCTTTCCTTCCACACACTGCCTCTATTTTTGCAGCAAAAGAGTTAAGGACTGCCGTCAGGGTGTCCATGGGCACAGCGCTATCCGCAGGCGACCGTTGCAATAGCCTGGATTTCAGAGGAAGAAACACCAGTTTCTAAAGCCATGCTGACCCTACCCTGTGCCACCTGCAAGGGGACTTAGGACAGTGAAGATCCCACCCTCTTGCTCCCACCACGTGGGGGGGTAGGGGTACCTAGCGGCAGACTCACCACCCTGGGGCGTTCTGTGAATGTTAGCCGTGCCTGTAGTCCTTAGGAAGTTACCCAGTTGCAGAGTGAAGAAACTGTCAGCAGCAGCTGTATAGGGTAGCGGTGAAACGTTCTGCAGAGCTTGCACCAGCGCTCAGGGAAGAGCCATCCAGCGTTCTGTATACTCAGTGGGCACAGGAAACAGCATGTGAGAGCACATGTGACGCTGTCACAAGAGAACTGCGGAGAAAAAAAGCGATCAGGCTTCAAGAAAATGGCTGCCAATACAATAGAAAAATTCTACAGAAGATGGCTGCTGAGGCTCACAAGGGGAACCTGCTTTGCTCACAGCCAAGATGGCTGTCGGACAGTGCCACGCAGTGACAGGAAAATCGCCAGTCCTGAAGAGCTGGGAGACATATCACAGACCTACCCCTGTGCAGTTACAGGGTAGCTGCTGCCCTGGTATACTGTGATCCAGACATCAGTAGCCTGGTCATATTTATACCCCAAAGCATTGAAGCTCACCGACCACCTCTGGAGCTGAGGCATGTTGTGGCCTGCCGAGCCTTAGCTACGACCTGCACACGCTCGACGGCAGGACTGGGGAGACTACAAGGATAACTTAACCAGCCTGTCACCCAGCCGGCAGTTGATGAAAGATCCTGGGATCTTCTATCTTGCGCAAAAAACATCAAACCTGCATCACAAAAATGGATCAAAGGGCCCACAGGGTTCCTAGGTCATTCTCCGTCACTAGTCAAGCAGGGAGGGTTGTTAGCACAGGGTCCGCCCCCTGGGGTGGGACTAAAGTTCTGTGTATTGTGTTACAATTTTCTGCCTAGTTCTAATGGCAGGATAACAAACCATTTAGTTACAGAGAGGAGCCATGTCGGTTGGTGAAATGAAAAAAATTCCCAGGACCAATGGTCCCATCAGGAGCCAGTTCCTTCTATACTAGGCAGGAAAAACTGAGCTGCTGGATGCAGTGTGAGGGATTATAGCCAGTAGGAGCACCCCCTCAGCGGTACTGTGCAAGTGTTGCTTTTTTTTAACACTTTCTGCCTAGTCTTGTCCTAAAGGGGCAATATAACCCTAAGGTCAAGAAGAGCTGCTGTGTCCATCAATGACTAGAGAAAGTACAGCCTTTTGAGTCTCCCAAACCTCTGGTCATGCAGGGTGAGCTCCTTTTCCTCCATCTCCATGGTAGCATGGATTACTTTCAGGAGTTCAACCTCTTCTGGTGAGATCTTGTACTTAGCAGCACCAGCTTAATTTTCCTCCTCTGAATCTGTTCCATCCGGAGCAAGGGGAGCAGGTTCTTGGGAAGTGTCCTGGGAGATCAGACCCCCTGCCTGTATTAGGGAGACAACTTGGGGTGCTGAAGATGGCTGCAGAGCCCTGGGTTCCCCTGAGGGACCTGGTTCTTCTAGGTTTGACCTAAAGGTGGCGTGGAACTCATCCTTAATGGTTGTAACTAGATTGCCACAAATAGATGGCTACTATGACTAAATCTAAAAGCTATTTAGTCCAAGCTTTGCTTTTTTGCAGACAGGGCCCCTTTTCTTGACTGGTTAAACAGCTTTTGGCCTGGACAAACAGAAGAAAAACAAAGGACCACACTAAAAAAGCTGTTGCACAAGTAAAACACCCAGGTGCACCAAGAAAATAAATAAATTACTTCCCTGTGCCCAAGCAAGCCACCTTTTGTGGAGTGCCCTAATGCTGGGCAGAAGTGCTAACCCACTAGCCACTGCACTAGACATTCCCAGGGAGAGATCTCAATGGAGAGAGGGAGTGGGGTGAAAACTCCACAGAAGATGGCCCAGAACAAAAGGAGTTCCTTACCTTGGCCTTGCAGGTGCCTTGGGTTGCCCCCTTATCCGCTGCATGGTCCTCCATAGCAGAGTGCACTGCAGTAGTGGTGAAAAAGACAGTTCTGGATTCAAAAAACACTATGCCGACCCAGAACTGGAAGTTTAAGGAGGCACCAGGTGACCCCGCCCCTCTGGCCCTGCACTTGTAGCTGGAAATGGCACTGGGCATCCAATCCAGAAGTGCTGCCTCTTCCTGTACACTACGCAGGACATGGCCGAGGACTTCAGCCACCAGAACAATGGCAGCTGCTCAACCTTGCACCACCATCCCAAAAAGGGGAGAGGGATCCCGCAAGAGGCAAGTGGGAGGATCACTCCTAGCAAAAAACTGTCAGGTGAGAACATACCATCTCCTGAGATAAAGCTCAGAGGTTCCGCCTGGAGGTAACAAGCTGATGGAAGCAACGTGGAGGCACCTTGATAAAGATTTTATAGATAAAGAGTTTCCAGTGGGAGGAGCCACGATCTCAGGTGCTGTCCTGAAAGATGTTTTGGGAAAACTAGCATTCTAAATATCTAATTTGAGCTGTCTTCAGGCCAGTCACATTACTTGGATGCTTTACAGCTCTGATGGATTGCTTCTGCAGAAGCAGTCACAATCTCCCTTTGACATCACGTGGCCACTTCTCTGCAGAAGCTCTGTATAGTAGCTGTATAGCAGCTGCAAGTCATGTGACCAGCATGAAGACCGCTCAAATTTGGCATTTAGACAGCTAGGTTTTTAAAAACTACTGACAGTGTGCTTTGCCAGCCTCTAATAGAGAGGCTGGCAGTGACCATTTGAGAGACATGACAAGTAGGAAGGAGGGGGTGGGGGAAGGAGAGCCAAGAGGACAGATATGCATGATACAGGGACACTGACCAGTGATCAGCCCTGATTTTTGTGGTCAGCACAGGGCACACAGGAAGTTCAAGGTTCAAGGAATAATCCCACAGAAAGACTTGAAACTGCTGCTCCTGTACATGCACAGGCAATGAGTGGGCTGGATAGGTGCACATGAGCTGTAGCACTTTGAGTTCTGAAGTTAGTCCCTCAGGAGGGGGGATCAGGGGATATTACAGTATGAAAAGCAACATAAGGAAACCCACAAAGCAAGCTAGAGGCCAGTCGTTAGAACTTTAAAGAGTTTCTGAAATTTTTATAAAGCAAACATTTTAGGTCCTGTGCATATATAAAGGGTCATTAAAATAAATGGCCAAAACTTTTTTGGCTGTACTTCTCTTGCGAGTCACAGGAGTACATTTACTTTTGTTCCCTACCCAGCTATCTACTGGTGGGGCAGAGCAGTGCCAGGCTCAGGAAGGATGCAGACAATGTTGTCAGGATGAAATTCACTGCAGAAAGAATTGAGCAATCAGGTCATGTGATCAGAGTTTTTGGTCTTCAAGCAGACATGGTACAACTGCAGCATCAGATGCTGCAGCATGGAGGAATGTTTCTTTTTTTTAAAGACCACACTTTAGGTAAACACAGAATTTAATACTATAAGGGCACTACAAGGAGGCCAAAGCCAACCAGATGCCTGGGGAAAGTCACAGGAGCCAGTGAACACCCTTCCACCAAAGTCCTTGTGTCTTGACACCCAATACTAACACTAAACTGTTAGCTTACAGTCTTAAGTACAAGAGCATGTGTATTCTTGGGTGTGCTTTGCATTTCTTCCAGATCTAGTAATTGAAAACCCAGAGGCAATATTTTTACACAGGCATTTTGTTCAAAAAGGGGATTTATCTCCTCTGGCAGCAACAGCAAACCTTGGCACCCAGAAGTTTTGGAATTACATTTCCCATGATGCTCCTGCAGTGTAGTGGAGTATCATGGGACATTTAGTTCCAACACATTTGGGGTGCCAAGCTTCATCACTGCTCTATGGCTATATTTAACCCCTTCCGCACTATAGCCGAATGACAGCTTCAGCATGGACCTACTTTGCCAGGAGGGTGTCAATAGAGGTCCTCCCGTGCTTGAGCAGCCTGCGCGCCCCCTGCAGGGCACGAGCTAATCAGCAAGTCAGACTCGGCTGACAGCTGATCACATGGTAAATGGTTGGGACTCGGATCAGCCAATGACCGCTGATCATGTGATGTAATGAGGGTCGGTAATCGGCCATATTTCTCCTCTACAAAAAGAACTACCACGTGATCACTCGTGGCTGTCAGAGGGATTATAAAAATAATTTGGGTACAGTGTTGCATGACCACTCAATTGTAATTTAAAGTGTGCCAGTGCGGAAAGATGAAAATAGGCCTGGGCAGAAGGGGTGTTTAAGTGACTAGTAAGCAAGTGGTTAAATTAAGAAAAGTTTGTGCATGGAGTGCAGCTTTAACAAAAATGTATTATTAAAGTATTATGTGGTCACTTTACATGTTAAATTTACACATTGAAAAGCCATAAACATTTTAACAGAAGGTACAAAAACTCAGGACCATTCACTATATCTGGTCTCTGACAGTACACAACATGGAAATGCAATTTTAGTAAATATAAACCGCTACCTTTGAAGTATATAGCAGTCTAGTCACTTCTATCAGAGCCCAGTCAAGCACTGGTTAAAGCTTGTAGGAGGAGGGGACTGTTCTATGAGACTGCAAGAGCCCTGACAGTCTTGACAGTGCTGATGGGAGCATGCATGTGATCAGCACAGGGCCAAAGAAAAATCCTAGCAATACACCAAACTGAGCATGTGCAGTCCGACTCCATCTTATTGGGAAATCAGGGGACAGTGGAAGGAAGGGAGGATCTAAGGATACAGGATCAAACAGCCTTTTTACACCATATGGAGTATTAACCCCTTAGGTTCCACAGCAAGTAAAACACATTCTTTAATGCATATACAGGACCGATTTTACTGTTGTGGGTTTAGAAACTAAGCCAACAGAAAAAAAAAAAAAAAAGGTTTTACTCCCATTAACACTTTTTTGGAATCTAAAATGGAAATTAGATTTGGCATTTAGGGCTCTTATGGTGTTGACACCCATTCCACATGCAGGCCGCTCGTTACTGCACAAGAATTTGCCTAAAGCTGTGCACAGGCAACTATGGAGGAAAAATGCCTGCATTCAAATGTTAACATGCAACTGTAGCCACTGCACCTCTATAGTGAGCGTCCCCTCCACCTCTATAGACCGCCTGCACAAAGCTTGGGGCGGGTGCAGACGCAATAACAGATGCAGCCTGCGCACTAGGAGTGTTAATGGCCATCTGGAAAAAAAAAAGCCTTAAACTCAAAGTCTACAAACTAGACCTAAAAAATTTTATGGATCTCAGGGCAGAAGGAAACCACCTATAGGCATTTATAGAACACAATGGGAAACCTCGAATAAAGATTGCATCATGTTCCAATGGGTGTGGTTAAAGCCACCCAGCAATAAGATTCTTCTAGAAGCACATTAAAAAAAAGTTGTGATGAGAAAAATTTATTGATGGGAGGGTAATTGGTACATAGAGGAGAAACCCGAAGACCACAACATTCTTTAACCGCTACAGAATTAGAGAGCTTCAGAATCTGTCACACTGCCACACCCATCTCACCAGTACGTGAGCTACAATCACAATGCCATGACTGATCATTAGACAAACCAAACAATATAGAAAGTCTTACTACAGTTCATTCTTTAAATCACAGGACTTCAGAAATCCTGGACATTGGTGTATGGTTAACCACATTCAGGTACAAGACAAAGGAACAATTAAGTTCTGCATCTTTTGCAAAGCCCTTCTCCCTACTGAGTAAGATGCCCACGGACCACAATATTGTCTGGCCAGCTAATTACAGGGGAAATTATGAGTTCTCACCTGGTCATTTTTTCCCGAAAAAAGCTCTTGTAAATGGATATTACAAATACCATCTAATGCCCACTAAAAACAGAAACATTCAGACAAATGCACTAAAAAATAAAAATGGGATCCAATTACACCACTAAGATATTAACACAAACACACACAACTTCATACCAGAGACAATAAGACACACACACACGATTTGCATCCATATGAGCCATTTTTAAGTCTTATTGGACTCATCCAGAAATAAGCAGGACTTTTCTAAAGATATACAATAATCCTTAGCCTGCTGTTCTGTCTTGAGAATTGAGTCTTCTCTTAGATCTACCCCAAAAAGCAACCTGTCTGGAGGGGATGGATAGAGACATCGATTGCTCTGGTAAATAAGATGATTGTACAGTACCGGAACATGTTTGGTGTGATTTAGGCTATATTGAACATTCGCAATTAAAGCTAGTGTGAACTGTAGTGGCAGTTTTCTGCAGCTCTCAGCAGGTAGCCCATTCGCCACAATTACAAGTTGCCATCAGATATTCCCCACTCTGCCCAGCCAACAATTATATGAGGTGATCACTGCTGGACGCACCTTGCTGCTACAATTTGCACCAGCCCTAACCACTGGTGTGAATGTAGCCTTAGGTGTGGTCATCTAGCAAACATTAGATCTCTGCTACATAGCTGAAACTAACTGAGAACTAAATGGTAAACCATTTCCCCCATTCAGAGATTGGCTGCTCTAATTCAGTAAGTCTCGACCTTTTTGTCTCAGAGAAACCCTTGAAAGTCTATGCAGGTCTCAGAATCCTTGCTAAAACCAATTGGCGGGGGCCACAAGTGGGAAAATGTCCCCTACATTGGCCATTATGCCCCCAAAGAGATTGTCAGAAGGCCACCTTTAGACAGCTGAAAAGACCACCGGTGTATCTGCTAAGTGGTGTTGGCCCTGGAACCTGCAGGTACCATATTTTTACTAAATGCATGTACAAAGTTATGAACCAGCCTGGTTTACAGCTTTGTAAATGCTGTTAAAAAAAACTATTGTGGATGTCATCCAGGGTGCAGACCATCCCTTTCTTCGGTACGTTGGAGGCGTCAGCAGTCTGAGGAGCTTTTATATGGGAAGGTTGCAGCACCTATACACCTGTGCCCCCGCCATCCAGTGGGAGGTCAGTCAGTTCCAGGACCCCCAACAACCTCTGGAGAAACGGAGAATGGCTGCAGTACAGTCAGCAGAAGCAGCATCAGCCAGCACCGACAGGCAGCCACAGCCCATCCATATAGACCTCAATGGGAAGAATGCAACAGCGCCCCCTCGTGTGCAAGTGACAGAATCAGCCTGAAGTACTGGTACCGCTAATCGGCTAGTAACAAGTCTATCAATACATCGGCTATTAATCAATAGAGAACGGGGGGAGGGGGGGGGGATCAGTTAATCACTAACGCTAGCTAGGTTCCCGTGCTGCTAAGGTGCCATTTGTCGGTGGCAGTGCAGGTGATGCGATGAGGGTCACACCCATCCATCTATCGATCGGTGTGTAGGACTAACCTGTCTGTCGGTGACTCCTTCTCCTATCTCCTCCACAATGCCGGAGCACTCCATTCCCAATGAGACTGGTAGGGACGGCAGACGATCGTACACTCCTTGTCTGGCCATTAAGTCGGCGAAGTTGAGCCCGCAGGCTCGGACCCGGATCAGCACCTCCCCGGCTTTGGGTTTGGGGGCGCCCTTCTTGTTCTGCAGCTTCACCTTATCATAGCCGCCATGTCCGCTCAGTACCAGAGACTTGTAGGTGACTTCAGGCTGCGGGGGAGCCACCGCCTCTTCCCCGCACTCCGCCGCCGCCTCCTCGGCTGGCTTCTGCTCCAGTTCTTCTTTCTTGGGATCGGCGGCCTGGCTCTCCTCCTGAGGCGGCTGCTGCTGCTCCTCTGCCTGGGCAGTCTGGGTGGGGGCCGCTTCTTCGCCGGCAGACATGGCTGACAGAAGAGGGGGTTCGCTGTTACCTCAGAGACAGGCAAAGATTACTGAACCAAAGGCGGGGAGTGTCTGGGCTCTCAGCTGAGACAAGAAGAGGAGGAGCGCACTCACTGCTTTTATACCGCCCGCTTAAAGAGCCCTCACACTCATTGGCTACAAGGGTACCACTAGAAAGGAGAGTGGGGGGCCCCCTAGTGTACATAGTGGAGGCTTCACACACTCTGAGCCTCAATGGAAGAAAGCTTCCATGAAAGCGGAGTTCCAGGCTTTTTATGTTTATTAAAAGTCAACAGCTACAAAAAGTGTAGTTTCTGACTTTTAATAAACAGACACTTACCTGTTCCACGGTCGCTCCTCTCCCCCGATGCCTCCATTGCCACTCTGGCAGCTTTCGGCTTCACGGCCGGGCACGCACGGCGCATATGCGAGTAGCGCTGCGCTCCCGGAGTGGACAGGCGATCTCCAGGGACCGGTCACGTGTCCCAGGAAATCGCCTAGAGGGAGGGGCCGCCTAAGGCGAAAGGAGGAGTCTGCTTGGCGGTCCCGGGGCGGAAGGAAGAAGTGGGAGAGGAAGTCCCCCTCCTAACAAAGCCCCCACTCCCCCCCCCCCAAAAAAATGGCATGCCAAATGTTGCATGTAAGGGGGCGAGGAATGCTTAAAGCGGAAGTTCCATTTTTGGGTGGAACTCCACTTTAAGGCTTCATGTCATGTTCCCTAACCTCCCCTGCAGAAAAAAACGAAACACTGCAAAAACACGTATAAACTTGGTACCGTGGTTTACACTTGTTTTTGCCACGTTTTGCAGTCTTTGCGCAAAATGGTCCTCTCATGAACGTGGAGGAAATAGGATTTTTGTACTCACCGTAAAATCCTCCATGAACACAGCAGCTCTTCTTGACCTTAGGGTTATACCACCCCTTTAGGAGAGGACTAGGCAGAAAGTGTTAAAAACAGCAACACTTGCACAGTATCGCCCAGGGGGCGATCCCACTGGCTATAACCCCTCACACTGCATCCAGCAGCTCAGTTCATCAAAAGCAGTACAAACGGAAATAGAAGGGGTGGGTGCTATGTCCGTCAATGAACTTCAGAGAAAGGGATTTTACGGTGAGGGCAAAAATCCTATTTTCTCTATCATTCATTGACGGACACAGCAGCTCTACTTGACCTTAGGGACGTCCCCAAGAAACGAGGGGTGGGAACAGCAAACAACAATAACTCCACCCATAACAATCAGTGCTCCCCAATGGAGGAGTTGCAACCTTAAACAGCCGCCTGCAAAACTTTCCGCCCGAGGCTGACCCATCCCTCACGCCACGCTGTTAAAGCCAGTGACGGTAAAGCAGGATAAAGTATTGGACCTTGCGACAGAAGGTCCTCTCGCATCAGCAGTCGCCAAGGAACATCCGCCACGATTCGTACTATGTTGGCGTACCACGGACACCGAGGCCAATCTGGGGCAATCAGAATCACCGGAATCCCCTTGGCCTCCACTCTGCGAAGCAGACGTGGTAGAAGTTTAAGTGGGGAGAAGGCATAAATCAGCCGATAATGCCCCCATGGAGCCACCAACGTGTCTGCCGCGTCCGCCCAGGGATCCTTTGACCTGGCCACAAACCTTTGTACCTTCCGATTGAGTCAAGAAGCCAAGAGATCCACATCTGGTGTGCCCCACCTTAGGCATGAGAACAAGGTGCTTTTGAGTGGGGGGGGGGGGCTCTGCCCTTCTGCCCCAAAGAACACTCCCCATGTTGAGGGCATTTGGCCTGGTATGGTTCAGCGGGGGCGCTCACTTGTTCCCCCTCTTTTCTGACCTGTTGGGCTGCATGATCGGATAAGGGTCTGGTATGAATTTTGGGGGGGGGGGGCCGCGCTGGTTTTTTTCCCCATCATTTTTAAAGGGGTTGTAAAGGTAAATGTTTTTATGCGTTCTATGCGTTAAGGTGAAAAAACATCTCACAGTGCCGGCGCCCCCAGAGCCCCCCCCTTACCTCACCCCTCAAAAGTCCCGTGCTCGCCCCCGCCGTCCTTTTCACCGCTCAGCCTGGCCGCTGATTGGCTGGAGTGGATGGATTGAAGGCAGCGCAGCCATTGGCTCGCGCTGCTGCCAATCACATCCAATGACGCGGCACGCAGGGGGGCGGGCCATGTGATACAGCGAGCGGCTATAGCAGCCGGCTGTATCACGGGAGCGCGCCCGCAGGTGCTTCTCACCATTCGAGGGAGCTCGCATGAACACGAGAAGTACCTGCGGGAGGAAGCAGAGACAGCCTCCGAGGGACCCTAGAAGAGCAGGTTCGGGGCCACTCTGTGCAAAACGAGCTGCACAGTGGAGGTAAGTATAACATGTTTGTTATTTTAAGAAAGAAAATAATTTTACTTTACGATCCCTTTAATTGTCGGCATGTTTTTTTTTTTTACATTTAGCTGTCAGCGGGTAACCTGCTGGCAGCTGATGAGTCATCCATTGTTAAGGGCGTGGCGGCTGGCTATTATGGGGGGGACCCCAGGCTGTTTCTGACAAATACTGCATGTGATACGGCCAGCAAAGCAATGGTGATAAATAGCAATTTTTTTTTTCTACTCTGTTTCATTTGGGAATTGGACTTAAGAGCTTACCGCATGCTTTTCAACGATATTTACCAGCATGTTCTTCATTTTGCGGTAAATAATCGTTATTTTTTGTGTGAATTGGACTTTATTTTTTGCATGCGATAACGTATGCAAATTTATCACGTGACTGTGTTATCGCACGCAGTAAACGTTAGTGAATTGACCCCCTAGGATTTTAGGATCTTTTTCAAAAAAATGCCAAACACTCCTAAACTCAAGCTTAGAAGCTGTAGTGTACATGAGCCCTAACACTCCTATTGTGTTTAGATGCGTTTTTGTGCATTTCTGAAGACATTTTTAATGCGTTTACCAAATATCAAATAAAGCTTTCCAGATGCCTCCTCTATGTGAACTTTCTATTATATGGATTCTTGTATTATTATCTCGGCTAGTAGGGCTTTCTAAACACAATTTAAACATATGTCATAGGGGCATTTGGAGTGCGTTTACGTTGACAAGAATGGAGGCATTTGGGGAGTGGTAAAGCTAGTCAAGCACATTGTTGACATGTCAGGTCAATTTTGGCCCGATGCAAGCGCAACCATGTGGCTAACACTGGCTGCTGTAATGCACACTATAATTTTACTATTCTCTGAAGAAAAGGGGGCCCCGTTCAAATCACGTCAGCAACTGCAGGCCCTCATGTCATCTCCTGAGCTCATCTGGAGGCACAAACAGTGGTTCTGGTAGTTTCTCCATTAAAATCTTTTAAATAAACAGTTCTCTTGATTAATGCATAAGGTTCTTTTGTCTTTCTGCATGTACTGTATACTATAATTCTAACAGTGACACTAACGCAACGCCGATGCAACTATAACGGTAAAGTGCATTTGTTTGATGCGTTAAATGCGCATTTCAGGCACATTAACACACTCCAGACACCCTCCAATTCATTTTTATTTAATTTAAGGGGAAATGTTTTTTTCCCCCCTCACTGATATTTAAAAAACACTTGTCAAACACGTAAACGTGCGGTAAACTTGCTATAAATGCAATGGGTTACCATAGACATGAATAGAAGGAGCTGACATAAACGCATATAGATGCATACACGTGTAGCCAAAATTGGAAGAAAAGAAGAATTGTGTAAATGATGTAAGTGTCTAAACCCACCTAAACATGGGTACTTTAGGCACGTATTTTATGCAGGATCTTCTGATAACTGTGTCAGCATGAACCTGCATTCCATGCATAAAATACACATAGCCCTGTGTGAAATGTGAATGAGCCCTAAAAAGGCAGCATATACATTGTGGAATCCACCACACCATGTGTTATAATGTGCTGAGGTGCATAGATTTGAAAGATAATCCTTTTGTGACACTTTGATAAAGTTATTAAAAAATGATCGCCCCCTCACTGCCTCTACAATCCTCCACCTATTTTATCATGTGGACTGCTGTGAACAAAACCTTACACTTGCAATTGGAGGGAAACAGCATCTCCTTTTGCTACAGAGGCAGCGGCCTGGGGTCTACACATAGCAAAGCTGTGATGCTTTGCTTCACGGTCACAGCAAGAACTATACTTCTTGGTGCGCTCACTGAGCGTGACTCATTCAATTGAATTGGGCAGCACTGCAACCTCCCCTCAACCGCACACAACAGATGTGGTGGTGTTTGTCTGGTATTTAGGGGGTTACATAGGAGGCGATACAATGCCCCCTCATCACCTGTCAAGTGAAGCAAAGCATGTGTAAATTAGGCCTAGTGGGCATTTTTGAAGCCTCACCAAAGCCTGTCAAAAAAGTATGCATTGCAGCAGCCAGTGTTGTTCACATGGTAGTGTTGCATTGTGCCAAAATTGACCTGAAATATTTTGGCTGGCTTTACTGCTCTCCAAACACCTCAATTCAAGTCAATGAAAACTCGCTGCAAATGCCTCACAAACACCCCTGCGGCATTTACAGCACGTTTTAGATGCAATTTTTATTTTATATGCTGTAGACAAAAAAAAGCGTAAATTTTGAAAAAAAACACATTATTTTTTACTTTTTGCTATAATAAATATCCCCCCAAAATATATAAATGTAGCACTAACCCCCGAAGGAGCTTATGGTTTTATTCGGGCTTACCGTTACCTCTTCCGCTCGCCTCTTCATCATAGGGGGATCCCGTGGAAAGTAGCGCAAATGAAGATGTATAAGACACATGGTCCTTTTTTGAAGATTTATTTAGGGATAACATCAAGAAAGACACAAGACATAATCCTTCAACAGAGGGTTAGAGGATAAGGGGGAGTTGAGGCACCTGGTAATTGCAGGCCAGAGTTATCAATCAGATCTCAAGGACAAACAGCTCCACAGACTGGATCCAGCAGTCACCGGATAGGCCCCTCTCACTTGACCTAGCAGGCGATGATATGCCAAACAAAGTCTCTGCCACAGACTTCTTAAATGAACTTAGTGGTTCTTAAAAGTAGGTGCGCAACAACGTCTCTGCCACAGACTTGTTAATTAAACTTAGAGATTCTTGAGAATTTTTAGGAAGAACTATCATGCAGTACCAGATTCTTTCAGACGACCCGGCGATACTGTAAGGATATTGTTCCAGGATGCGTCCTCAAACTGAGTTTCCAGGCTCCTCCAGAGACACCAGCCTTGAGCTCAGTCCTCCACTGGAAAAGTCCTCCCCTGGATCCTTCAGCTCTCCTCGGCTTCTCCCCGCAGGCGAGACAGCATAGGACCACCCCTGGATCAGTAGGCCCCAAGACATTCCTGGGCCTACACTCTCAGTTGCAGAGCCTTGGCCCAGCAGGCCCCATGCGTCACACACATCAGGCCAGGAGGACCCGGGGGTTGGGATCAGGGACCTCAGAAAGCAAAATGGACCATCCAACAATAACCCGAAAAAAATGGCGTTGGTACCTTAAATACCCTCACCCAGAATGCCCAGCAGGGAAACCACACCCACTGAACCATTTCTGAGCAAGAGGCAGTATTCAATACATCCAGCCTGCTGCTGTTCCACACCCACTGACGGTGACAGTGACACCTACGGTCAGGTGGGAATCAGTGCAACTGAACTGGTACAGAAACCAGAACTTTGGAGAAATTAATCTGAGCCAAACTACAGCTTCAGATAATTAAATGTAAAGAAAAACAATAGCGTCTGTTCATCAGGAACAGGGCATCACATACTCCCCCCTCCGCATTAGACAATGTCCCCATCGTCCAGAGAAAAATAAAGACTTTCAGTCCTGAAAGTCTGGTACCTGAACTCAAAATTTGGACAGGGAAAGGGAAAGGAAAGGCAAAACAAACACTTAACACATTAGAATAGTTTTTACATGCAAACAAGTTACATAGCACATAACTCCCATTCCTCTAACCAGGCCCGGACTGGGAAAAAAAATAGGCCGGGCATTTTAGACTGGGCAGCCAACTTTTCCAGGGACCGGGGGGGGGGGGGGGGGATTTGGTAGACATTCGCGGGGGTGGCTGGTGTCGGTCCTCCACACTGTAATGTGCAGGGACACGGTGATATAAAGGGAACTGCACTGTAAAGGGGTACTGCAATGATTACAGTGCCCCTTTACAGTGCAGTCCCCTTTATATTACAGTGTCCCAGTCCTATTGTGGCCATACAACGCTAGTACTGTCTGTCTCCTATTGTGCCTACACTGCCCTGTGACACTGACCTGCTCTCTTTTTGGTGGTGCGGTGCAGCATGGTTCTCTCTCTGGTGGTGCAGGAACAGCATGGCTCTCTCTCTCTCTCTGGTGTGGTACAGTGTGGCTCTCTCTGGTGGTGAGGTGCAGTGTGGCGCTCCCTCTCTGGTGGTGCAGTGCAGCATGGGTCTCTCTCTCTGGTGGTGCAGCGTGGCTCTCTCTCTGGTGGTGCAGCATGGGTCTCTCTGGTGGTGCAGCGTGGCTCTCTCTCTGGTGGTGCAGCGTGGCTCTCTCTCTGGTGGTGCGGCACAGCGTGGCGCTCTCTCTCTGGTGGTGCGGCGCAGCGTGGCGCTCTCTCTCTGGTGGTGCGGTGCAGCGTGGCGCTCTCTCTCTGGTGGTGCGGTGCAGCGTGGCGCTCTCTCTCTGGTGGTGCGGTGCAGCGTGACTCTCTCTCTGGTGGTGCAGTGCAGCGTGACTCTCTCTCTGGTGGTGCGGTGCAGCGCGGCTCTCTCTGATGGTGCGGTGCAGTGTGGCGCTCTCTCTCTGGTGGTGCGGTGCAGCGTGGCGCTCTCTCTCTGGTGGTGCGGTGCAGCGTGGCGCTCTATCTCTGGTGGTGCGGTGCAGCGTGACTCTCTCTCTGGTGTGGTGGTGCAGCATGGCTCTCTCTGGTGGTGCGGTGCAGCATGGCTCTCTCTGGTGGTGCTGGGGCTATTAGTTCCCCAGCACAGTCCTCTCTTTCGTTTTTTTATGTCTCCTGTAGTAGCTGCTACAGGCACTTCTGTTTGTTTCCAGGTTTTTCTCTCCCCCCCCCCCCCCCAGCAGTGTGCTCCCTGCTGAAAACAATTGGGCTACCTTTCTCTGGGACTACATTTCCCATGATGCCCCTCTAGGTTTCTGATTGGCCCTCTGTTGTGGCCAATGGTGAGGGAAGCTTTCTCCTCACATGTGCTGCCGACAAGAGAAGGGGTGGGCACGAGCGGGGGAAACGTCTTCACAGCAGCCCCGCCCCTTGCATCACCGTGCGGACACCGTGGCTGGAGGAGGAGGAGCAGCCCCCGGGATCAGAGAGCGGGGCTTATTATAGGCTTTCCTGTAGGTAAAAGTACCAAAAATTAACTATACAACCACTTTAAAGAACAAGTCCTTTATACGAGTGTGGTGACCGGCAGGTAATCTTGACCCAAAGCATCTTTGATGAGACCTAACACTATCTAGCTAGTCCCCACAGTCCTTGTATGTTGAATCAAGAGAAGTTCTCCTCTTTAACCTCCTCCCGCCCGCCCTATAGCCGAATGACGGCCGTAGAGCAGGCGGGTTCGTCCGGGCGGTCGTCCCTGGACGCCCTTTTGTTTACTTCCGCAATGCGCGCCGCCGGGGGCGCGCATCACGGAAGTTTTGTATCCGCCGTGTCTCCCGGAGACAGGCGAATACAGATCGCCGTGAACGGCCAATCAAAGCGGCCGTTCACAGCGCGATCGCAGCTGCCAATAGGAGATGATCTCAAATGTAAACAAATGAGATCATCTCCCATTGCCGTGTCTCTCTCTCCTCACACAGAGACAGCGTGTGAGGAGAGAGAGGATCTGTGAGTGTTACACTGTGAATTCAATACTGTGACTAACATCTGTCAGCCCCAGTGCCATCTGTCAGCCCCAGTGCCAGTGCCAACTGTCAGCCCAGTGCCATCTGTCAGCCCAGTGCCATCTGTCAGCCCAGTGCCATCTGCCAGCAGTGCCATCTGCCAGTAGTGCCATCTGCCAGTAGTGCCAGTGCCGCCAGTGCCACCTGCCAGTGCCATCTGCCAGCCCCAGTGCCATCAGCCCCAGTGCCGTCAGTGCCGTCAGCCCCAGTGCTGCCAGTGCCGCCAGTGCCAGTGCCGCCAGTGC
The DNA here is from genome assembly GCF_037356315.1 of Lithobates pipiens. NCBI lineage: Eukaryota > Metazoa > Chordata > Amphibia > Anura > Ranidae > Lithobates > Lithobates pipiens. The sequence goes on from NW_027507789.1 coordinate 102,550,610, forward strand.
CAGTGCCACCTGCCAGCGCCAGTGCCACCTGCCAGTGCCGTCAGCCCCAGTGCCGCCAGTGCCAGTGCCAGTGCCACCTGCCAGTGCCACCTGCCAGCACCACCTGCCAGCGCCAGTGCCATCCGTCAGCCCCAGTGCCGTCAGCCCCAGTGCCGTCAGCGCCAGTGCCGTCAGTGCCAGTGCCGCCAGTGCCAGTGCCACCTGCCAGTGCCAGTGCCACCTGCCAGCGCCAGTGCCAGCGCCAGTGCCATCTGCCAGCCGCAGTGCCATCTGCCAGCCCCATTTGCCAGAGCAATTAGCCAGAGCAAATATCCAGTGCCATCTGCCAGTGCCAGCTCCAGTGCCATCTGCCAGCCACATCTGTCAGCCACATCTGTCAGCCACATCTGCCAGCCACATCTGCCAGCCACATCTGTCAGCCACATCTGCCAGCCACATCTGTCAGCCACATCTGTCAGCCACATCTGTCAGTCCCATCTGTCAGCCCCATCTGCCTCCAGTGCCATCTGCCTCCAGTGCCACGCGTTGTCAGTGCCACGTGTCGTCAGTGCCACCTGCCACGTAAGTGTCACCTGTGATCAGTGCTGTCAGTGTCACCTGCCACATCAGCGTCGCCTGTCAGTGATCAATAAAAATGTCACAAAGATTGTATTCAGCTGAGGAGGCATATGATATTGCAGCCGACGAGAGCAACGGGGAGGTTTCCGCTTCGGATTCCTCCTCATATTCAGATTGTGACTCTGACGTGGACTACGAGCCTGTCCTCAGCAGCGGTACCCTGACAGCCTCAGAGGAGGAAGATGATAGTCCGCCCGTCAGACGAAGGCGCACTGGTGAGGAGGCGGTACCATCCACCAGCACCGCAGAGCCATCCACCGGCAACCCAGTGCCATCCACCGGCACCACAGTACCTCGGCAAAGGCCACGTACCAGTGGGGTGTCAACTCGGCCCCAAAGGGTTAGGTCCCATGCCAGCCTTCCCTATTCCCTCCAGAACCCCTTGTGGCTTCCTCCTAACTCAGGAGAAGCCAACGTTCCCCCTTTCACTGCCAACCCAGGAGTCCAGGTGGACACACAAAATTTTTCCCTGATGGACTTTTTCCACCTAATTTTTACAGAGGACTTGCTTGAATCCATTGTGGTCCAGTCCAACCTATATGCCCAACAATTTATTGAAAGCAACCCAACATCCTCTTATGCCCGTCCCTATGAGTGGAGAGCCCTAACAGTGGAGGAGTTTAAAAAAATTTTGGGCCTCACATTTTGTATGGGACTAAACAATAAAAATGAAATACGTGCATATTGGTCATCCCGCCCCATCTATCACATGCCCATCTTTTCCTCAATAATGCCCCGGACCAGATATCTAATGATAATGAGATTCCTACACTTTAATGACAATACCCAGTGCCTTCCCCGGAATGACCCAAATTTTGATAAACTTTACAAAATTCGGCCACTAATAAATTATTTTTCTCAGATTTTCCCCCAGTTGTTTACCCCAGACCAACACATATGTGTGGATGAGTCCCTGATAAAATTTTCTGGCAGGCTGGGGCTAAAGCAATTTATTCCCTCCAAAAGGGCCCGCTATGGAGTGAAGATGTATAAGTTGTGTGACCGAGCCACAGGGTATAGATATTCCTTCATGGTATACGAAGGGAAGGACAGCCAGCTACATCCCCCTAATTGCCCAGAATACATCGGATCGAGTGGGAAAGTTGTTTGGGAACTCATAAACCCACTCCTTGAGAAAGGCTACCATCTGTATGTGGACAATTTTTATACCAGTTTACCCCTGTTCCGCAACCTCCATAGAATGCAAACTCCAGCATGTGGCACCGTAAGAACGAACCGGAAGGGCTTTCCTCAAAGCCTCGTCAACAAAAGGCTAAGAAAAGGCGAAGCGGCGAGTTTACGGAACGAGGAAATTTTGGCTGTGAAGTGGAGGGACAGAAGGGATGTCTACATGCTTTCTTCGATCCACAACAACACTTTTGTTGAGATCACCAGGAGGGATGGCCCAATACAAAAACCCACTTGTATCCATGAGTACAACATGTTCATGGGGGGTGTCGACTTGAACGACCAGATGCTCGAACCCTATCTTGCCACGAGAAGAACATACAAGTGATATAAAAAAATTTCAATTTATTTCTTTAATTTGGCCATATACAACACATATGTAATTTATCGTAAGTCCACAGAAAGACCCATACCCTTCCTTGGCTACCAGGAGGAAATCACCACTGCCCTTATATACCCCAACGGCCCACCACAAAACATTCGATCCGATGTAATTAGCAGACTCTCTGAACGCCACTTTCCTGACAAAATCCCTCCCAGACCAACAGGCCGAAGACATCAGAAAAAATGTCGGGTGTGCAGCAAACGAGGAGTGAGAAGAGACACCACTTATTAGTGAAGTATGGTAACCCTAACCCTCACTTCCTACCATTTACCTTCAAACCCCTTATGCCTCTGCTTGCTCTGTAACTGACCCTGGCTTGTTATTCGACCACGCTTCTGCCTACTGATTTTGTACATACCTCTGCCTGATCTGGAACTGACCCTGGCTTGTTATTCGACCACGCTTCTGCCTACTGATTCTGTTTATGCCTCTGCCTGATCTGGAACTGACCCTGGACTGTTATTTGACCATGCTTCTGCCTACTGATTCTGTACATACCTCTGCCTGTTCTGGAACTGACCCTGGACTGTTTGACCATGCCTTTTGCCTGCCTCTTGGACTGATCTTGTACCCTCTCAGTGGACTAGTGGGATTCATAACAGGGGTCTCACATATGTGAGGGGCTCCAGAATCGTTTTTTTGGATGAAGAAGACAATTTCCTTTGTTTTCTCATTCCTAGATTAGGGTCTGGAGACTCGGAGGCTTCAAAGAGATTTGGGTGGGAGAAGCCTCTACCCCTATCCCCATTCTGTCCTGAACAAGGCCCTACTTCTGCCTGCTGCCTGTAGGACCTATACCATCATGCCTCTGCCTGTCGCATGAACTGACCACACCACATGGATGGACCATGTTCCTGCCTACTACCAGGACCAATATTTTGGCAATGCTGACGATCTCTGCCTGCACTGACCTTGGACTGTATATGGACAGTATCCCTGCCTGCTGCCAATATTGACTATGGACAGTATACCTGCCTGTTGCTTGGAAAATTGTGTTCACTTTTGCTGACCAAGTCCCTGTCTGCTGCCTGGACCAGTGCTATCATCCTGTGGACAACTGCGCTGCTAAAACCACAGGTAATCTTTTGTTTACTCTTTTCTCGGCAGAATGTATTTTGGGGTGTAATTCTTGGTATGTGCATGTTATCTGTCCCTGGAACACCTGATGGTGTTCCTTGCATGTTGGGCCTCTGTATGTGGCCAAGCTGTGTAAAAGTCTCACACATTTGGTATCGTTATACTCAGGAGGAGTAGTAGAACGTATTTTGGGGTGTTATTTTTGCTATGTACATGCTATGTGTTGGAAATATCTTATAAATAGACAACTTTGCGTAAAAAAAAATGCGTTTTCATTTTTTTTCCACATTTTCCCAAAACTTCTGGAAAAAAAATGAACCATTCAAATGACTCATTATGCCTCATAGATTATACGTTGGGGTGTTAGCTTTCCAAAATGGGGTCACTTTGTGGGCATTTCCATTGTCCTGGTGCTCCAGGGCCTTCAAAAGTGTAATAGGTGGTTGAGAAATGAAATGTGTAATTTATGCTCCTAGAACGCCTGATGGTGCTATTTCAATATTGGGCCTCTGTATGTGGCCAGGCTGTGTAAAAGTCTCACACATTTGGTATCATTATACTCAGGAGGAGTAGTAGAATGTATTTTGGCGTGTCATTTTTGCTATGTACATGCTATGTGTTGGAAATATCTTATAAATGGACAACTTTGCGTAAAAAAAATGCGTTTTCATTTTTTTTCCACATTTTCCCAAAACTTCTGGGGAAAAAATTAACCATTCAAACGACTCATTATGCCTCATAGATTATACGTTGGGGTGTTAGCTTTCCAAAATGGGGTCACTTTGTGGGCATTTCCATTGTTCTGGTGCTCCAGGGCCTTCAAAACTGTAATAGGTGGTTGAGAAATAAGATGTGTAATTTATGCTCCTATAATGCCTGATGGTGCTATTTCAATATTGGGCCTCTGTATGTGGCCAGGCTGTGTAAAAGTCTCGCACATTTGGTATCGTAATACTCAGAAGGAGTAGCAGAACGTATTTTGGGGTGTCATTTGTGGTATACACATGCCATGTGAGAGAAATAACCTATTACATTGAAAATTTTGTGAGGAAAAAAAAAAAAAATCTTCATTTTGCAAAGAATTGTGGGAAAAAGATGACAACATCAAAAACCTCACCATGCATCTTAGTAAATACCTTGGAATGTCTACTTTCAAAAAAGGGGTCATTTGGGGGGTATTTGTACTTTCCTGACTTGTTCTGGTCGCAAGAAATGAGATAGGCCACCAGTACATCAGATGTGATCAATTTTTTATGATTCGCACCACAGCTTGTAGACTCTCTAACTTTCACAAAGACCAAATAATATCCACTAATTTTGGTTATTTTTTACCAAAGATATGTAGCAGTATAAATTGTGGCCAAAATTTATGAAAAAAAAATTACAATTTGCAAAATTTTATCACAGAAACAAAGAAAAATGCGTTTTTTTTCAAAATTTTCGGTCTTTTTTCATTTATAGCGCAAAAAATAAAAACCCCAGAGGTGATCAAATACCACCAAAAGAAAGCTCTATTTGTGGGAAAAAAAGGACACAAAATTCATTTGGGTACAGTGTTGCATGACTGAGTAATTGTCATTCAAAGTGTGAGAGCACCAAAAGCTGAAAATTGGTCTGGGCAGGAAGGGTGTTTAAGTGCCCAGTAAGCAAGTGGTTAAGAACTGACACGAGAAGAGGGAAAAGTCAATGCAATGCTATACCAATAAAACCGAGGGTATGATAACGTAATGGCTTTCCCCTTGGCCTCCACAGTGGTGATAAAGTAGACAATGTTGTCCTTTCCAGGCCAGCAAATAACTATTTTGTCCGCATGGATGTGTCTCATAACCCCAGTGTTGAAGACACCCAGTGAAACGTTCATCCATGGTAGAAGAACATCCTGGTTTTCTAAAAGGTTTCGGCACTTTAAAATAACCCCAAACATCCTCTGCATACCAACTTTCTCTATGCTGTTCAATCTCCTGCATTATTTCTTTAGGTACATAGGGTAATTCCAGCCCATATTCAGTAGCTACCCATTTGTTCAGCAGCCGCTGTGATTGGGCTAGTCTAGGCAAAGATTGTGCACTTCCCAGTCCAGGATGCACACAAGAGTTACACGATTTCTGAACCATGGCATAGGCAGGCAGTTCCTTTGGCCTGACTAAAGTACTGTCCTTGGACACAGTCTCAGAAATGGTCACTGGGGTTCCTGCCCGAGGCGATGCGCTCCCCAAATTTAAGGTTAGCCAACCTGACACATTACATGTTGCGGCAACATCATCAGCATTCGCCCACAACATCTCTTGGGACATGGTTTCAAACAGATCATCGTTCCCTGATCTATCCGACAAAGAGTCTATCTCGGAGTCCCGTAACTCTTCTGCCGGTAAATATCTGAAAACAGTCCCACTAGGTACATTTTCCCCAGAGTTCTCACCCTTTCCTGTTGTGGATTCCTCGGGAGCATTCACTTTCTCCAAATCCGGTCCAGGCGACTTCTGAGGTAGGCCTCAACCGCGGCCGCGGGAGGCTTTGACATACCCCACCTTCCTCTGAGTAGATGCAGGAAGGTAAGTGGTGGTGGATGAAACAGTTTTTACAATGTCCACGGTGGTTCCTCTGAGGGCAATCACAGTGCCTCTTCCTTGGGAACAGTAATTGTAGCGGTAGGTTTAGTAACTGTAGGCTGGAGTACAGGAGGCAAATGTAGCGGTCTCCTCGGTGGCGATGCCCAATCCATCCTACAGGCACGAGGCGGCACGGTAGGCTGCTCCACTTTGAACAGGTACTCCCCGCAATGCAGACATCAAACAAACAGGCTGGGGTTTGCAACCAGTCCCTCTCCTCTGTTGCACAGCATGCCCAAGGCCTCAACATCTCCCGTAGTATACAGGATGAAACGCCCCTGCGGTCTCAAGCGAATCCCTGTATCGGTCAGCAGAGTTCCAGGCAGTCTGATACTCGTAGTGGTACCCCCAGAGAACATCCTGGGTCCCATAACAGATGGCAATCCTGGTACTCGGAACATTTTCTCAGCAAAATGGACTCTTCTCTTCAGCACCCCACACAGACACGCGATGCCTCGTGCAGTAAGTAGGCAGAGAAGCTCCTACATTGGCTCCTCTGGTCACGTAACTCGCGGGCTTTTGGTCACGTAACTCACAGGCTTTTCTCTTGACTCCACCCACAGCTCACATGCCAGGTAATAACCTGCAATTAGCCCCTTATGAATAGAACATGGCACAGTCCAAAACCCTCTATTGTGTAGACTTTAAACAGTTTCCTCAAATTGCGAGAGTAATGGCAAATGGCGGACATACGAGCCCCTACATGTAGCACTAACCCCCGAAGGAGCTGCTGGTTTTATTCGGGCTTACCGTTACCTCTTCCGCTCGCCTCTTCATCATAGGGGGGTCCCGTGGAAAGTAGCCTAAATGAAGATGTATAAGACACGTGGTCCTTTTTTGAAGATTTATTTAGGGATAACATCAAGAAAGACAAGACACAGTCCTTCAATAGAGGGTTACAGGATAAGGGGAGTTCAGGCACCTGGTAATTGCGGGCCAGAAGTATCAATCAGATGCAGAGGACAAACAGCTCCACAGACTGAATCCAGCAGTCATCGGATAGGCCCCTCTCACTTGACCTAGCAGCTGATGATATGCCAAACAAAGTCTCTGCCACAGACTTGTTAAATGAACTTAGTGGTTCTTGAAAGTAGGTGCGCAACAAAGTCTCTGCCACAGACTTGTTAATTAAACTTAGAGATTCTTGAGAGTTTTTAGGAAGGACAGTACAGTACAAGATTCTTTCAGTCAACCCGGCAACACTGTAAGGATACTGATCCAGGATGCGTCCTCAAACTGAGTTTCCGGGCTCCTCCAGAGACACATGCCTTGCGCTCGGTCCTCCACTGGAAAAGTCCTCCTCTGGATCATTCAGCTCTCCTCGGCTTCTCCTCGCAGGCGAGACAGCACAGGACCACCCCTGGATCAGTAGGCCCCAAGACATTCCTGGGCCTACACTCTCAGTTGCAGAGCCTCGGGCCTGCAGGCCCCGAGGCGCAGGATTATGCATGAAAGAGGGGTAGGTAGGAGTGGCGCTATACCTCAATTAATGCAGAAACAAAGGAATAAAAAATCAAACTAAAAAAACTATGTTTTAACCACTAATGTTAAGATAAAGAGAACTGTTGGACCTCCTAATGTATTTATTTGGGAAATTATCTCAAAATCTTTTAAGGCCAACTGTATTAGAATCTGTGCAGTGCCTTAACCACCAAGAATTGATTTGTCCTTATTGGATAATGAAATGTAAAAAATATAAAAAAATATGAAAAAAGTATACTACAGCGCAATGATGTATACCTCAATAAAAAATACTTTTTTATTGAGGTATACATCACTGCGCTGTAGTAAATGAGCGTGGCCATAGGACGTACACACACTCTCTCTCAAGGCTGCAGCGAACGGTGGCACGTGTTAATTGCGATTTGTAAACATCAAATACTGCGAGTAGTTTTTTAATTCAATAAACTGGATGTTTCAAATATACTATACTATGGATACTTTTCTCTCATTTAACTTCTGAATAATGTATTCACGCTGAGGAAAACAAAGTATCCTGAAAGACATCATATAGAGACACAGGGGCTCACTGTTTTTTTCACTTACATTTTTTAATTTTTATTTTTTCACTTCAATTATTTATTTATTTATGTTATCAACTTATTTTATGTAACACTTTTTTCCTATTTTTAATATTTTTTAGGGTCCTTTCACACGGGGCGGATCAGTTCTGATCCGCCCCGTGGATGTCCGTTTGCTCAGCGGGGATCACTCCGCCGATCCCCGCTGAGCAGGGAGATGACAGGTCTGTCTCTGCACACTGCGCAGGGACGGACCTGTCACAGCGCCGCTCTCCCCTATGGGAGATCGGATGACGACGGACCGCAGTGCCCGTCGTCATCCGATCCGATCCGCAGACGGATGGAAAAATAGCTTTTTCCTCCGTCACACTTTTTCGGATCGGAGCGGGTCGGATGTCAGCGGACATGTCACCGCTGACATCCGACGCTCCATAGAGCTCTATGGAGCACCCGTTCAGGTCCGCCTGAAAAACTGACAGGCGGGCCTGAACGGCACGTTGGTGTGAAAGAGGCCTTAGATTTCATTATCCAATAAGAAGAAATCAATTCTTGGTGGTTAAGGTACTGCACAGATTCTAATACAGTTGGCCTTATAAGATTTTGAGATAATTTCCCAAATAAATACATTAGGAGGTCCAACAGTTCTCTTTATCTTAACATTAGTGGTTAAAACCTAGTTTTTTAGTTTGATTTTGTATTTCTTTGTTTCTGGAAATATTTGGTAGAGGCAGCTTTTCCTCCTAACTGAATATATACATATTATCCATACCCCCTCTTGTTTATGCAGGATCATGCATCACACACCCCAGGCCAGGAGGGCCCGGGGGTTGGGATCACGGACCCCAGAAAGCAAAATGGACCATCCAACAATAACCCGAAAAAAATGGCGTCGGTACCTTAAATACCCTCTCCCAGAATGCACAGCAGGGAGACCACACCCACTGAACCATTTCTGAGCAAGAGGCGGTATTCAATACATCCAGCCTGCTGCTGTTCCACACCCACTGACGGTGACAATGACACCTACGGTCAGGTGGGAATCAGTGCAACCCAGCTGAACTGGTACATAAACCAAAACTTTAGAGAAATTAATCTGAGCCAAACTACAGCTTCAGATAATTAAATTTAAAGAAAAACAATAGCGTCTGCTCATCAGGAGCTACATCATTTTTTTTTTCTCGGCCGATATGTATTTGTGCATGCACCTGCTATCCTGACTCCATGAGCCGACATAGCTACGATGGCTTGTGCAGGAGAGCCAACCTGCTGCAGTATAACTGCGGCGGTTGGTTGGGAAGCTGTTAAGCAATATTTAATGCTACACAAATGCTTTAAAAAATGCATCATAAACATACAAAAGGCACTGCCATTAACACAATAGATGCTTTAATGAGAACTCAAATTTCTTTGCACATCTAAATAAACATACAGTGCAGTGCTTTTTTTCCTGCATCAAAAAAGCATGGAAAGTAGGTTACATGGGTTCCAATGTCAGAGTACACACCAGCACAGTGTGTTCCAGTGCTTTTCAGTTCCAGAAAAAGAAGTACAGCATGCTGCCTTTTCCCGCACAGAACTGTACTTTAACATGGTAAGAAGCATAAAAAAAATGCACCAAAAATGCAACAGATCCCAGCACAGTGGAAAAATACAGAAAAAAAAGAAGAAAAGAAGCATCTGGAATGCATCCAGAAACTAAAAAAAAACACATAAAAAATGCATTGAAAATGTGCATGCATCGGGAACGGATCTGAAGAACGTTTTTGTGGTGTAAACTTAGGGCTCGTTTACACCTGCTTTGCTCTCTGAAGAGCGATTTACATTCTAATCACTTCAGAGAATATTTGGCAGGCTGTAAGGAGGTATTACATTACCTCATCACTGCCTTTGTTAACCGATACAGCCCCAGAAGATTTTACCCCCTTCCTGACCAGAGCACTTTTTGCGATTCGGCACTGCGTCGCTTTAACTGACAATTGCGCGGTCGTGCGATGTGGCTCCCAAACACAATTGACGTCCTTTTTTTCCCACAAAAAGAGCTTTCCTGACAGACTCCGTGGCAGCCTACGTATGGTTTAATGCCGCCTCTCATACCTCATAGGACCCCACTTCCATAAAAATTTGCATCTAGACAGAGACCGTGTTCCTTTTTTGTACTCCTCTTTAAGGACCAAGGGCTGGTTCTTACCTGAAGGAGTTGTTGATCCGGTCCTGGCAATTTTCTTTTGCACATGGTGGCAAATTCTGGCAGTATCCTCTTCTGGAGTCCAGCTTCCCAGCTATTAGCAGGGTGGACACAGGTGATTAAGCGATGCCTTGAAGAGCTTACTATCCAGCCATTGGCTGGCAAGCAGCAGTATGGTCATCATCCTAGCTATTAGCAGGAGGCCCCCTCTGAGATGGCCTGTTATTTACAATGGATGTGCGTTTAAGCTGAAGCCAGCTCGGATCATTTGTTTGCTGGAGTGGTAATGTATATGTATATCTCATGGCAGTCTGTGTTTGTTCATGTTCCGTTTGTCTGTTCTGGTGGTTTGCTGAGTATGGCAGCTGGGGCGCATCTGCGTTCCAGTTTGCCGCTTCTTGTTTCTGCTGCTCAGCCACATAGTCTCAATTGTAATCGAGGCTTGGTTCGCACATGAGCAGTTTGGATGAGATGGTGGCCGTCGCGCATGCGTGCGGGCGCCGAAGAGTGGTGCAGGACAGCGCTGAGGGCGTGATGATATCATCCTGGGTGGAAGATTTAAATAGCTGTCAGATTCAGCTATTCCTTGGCTTGCTTCTATAGGCTCAGGCAGCTAAATCTCATCACTGAGTGGTTCTGAATTGAGGTAAGGGCTTGGTACCTTTGATCTCCATCTGTGTTTTGGACACTATATGAGAGGCGGTTTGTTTTATTGCCTGTGTGTTTTTTCCTGCAGTCGCTTTGAATTTGTTGCCATGGATGTGTCACAGCCTCCTACTAGCCAGCCCTTACGCCGCAGGTAGGATGGAATTTTATTTTTCCTTCTGCCTGATTGCGTGGGTTGGTAGGTTGAGCAGGATAAATTGTTTTTTTTTTTTGCTTTTCATCTCAGCCCTTCTAGGTCTGAACTTTGTTCATCAGCACGTGAAGATAATGTCCAGTCTAGGTCACGACATGACCATTCAACGTCAAGTTCTAGACGTCCTAAGTCATCTTCCAGACAACACACAGATAAATTGAGGTCTAGATCTAGACACCATTCTCACCGCCATTCTGTTTGCACAGAGGGAAAAGCCTGCGGAGGATGTAAAGCTCAAATTCCAGAGGGTAAATCTCTGCGAGTTTTTATTCCTGGGCTGTGAAGGAGAGAGGTGCTGGAGACCAGCAGGCAGGCATGTACTGGCCATCGAGACTACCGGGAGTTTCCCGGTGGGCCGATGGCTCAATGGGGCAATCTAATGTAAGGGGGCTGGTGATGGGCCACTCTGATGTAAGGGGGTGGTGATGGGACACTCTGATGTAAGGGGGTGGTGATGGGACACTCTGATGTAAGGGGGTGCTGATGGGACACTCTGATGTAAGGGGGCTGGTGATGGGACACTCTGATGTAAGGGGGCTGGTGATGGGACACTCTGATGTAAGGAGGTGCTGATGGGATACTCTGATGTAAGGGGGCTGGTGATGGGACACTCTGATGTAAGGGGGCTGGTGATGGGACACTCTGATGTAAGGGGGCTGGTGATGGGACACTCTTATGTAAGGGGGTGCTGATGGGACACTTAAAATGTAAGTGGGCTGGTCTGGATGAAGTCCAGGGCCAAATTTATGTCCCAGTCCAGCCCTGCCAGCAGGTGGAAGCTCTGGTCAGGAAAGTTATTCAAGAATCTCTGAATAAAACGGATTCCATCCACACAGTCAATCCTACTTCTGTACCAGCCTCAGCCGCTGATGTGGTTGACCTTGAAGTTCCGGGTCCTTCTCGTGGCAGTTTTTCTTTAAGTGGATCTTCTGACAGAGAAGCTGAAGTGAATGATTCTGGCGCAGGGTTTGATTTCTCCCTGGTTCCTCAACTGGTCAGAGCAGTTAAGGACGCGTTGAGATGGGAAGAGCCAGTAGAAGCATTCTCTAAACAGAGGAAGTACTTCAAGCATCGTAAGAAAGAATGCCTAAACTTCCCCTGGGTGATCTTGGCCAAGTTATCTCAGATGAATGGATTGTCTAGAAAGGGTGGTCTAGAAAGGAAAATCGATACTGACCTTAAACGCATCTATATCACTGCAGGTATGACCTGTAAGCCGGCCTTGGCTCTTGTGGCATTGTTCAAAGCTATGGAGTCCTGGACGGATGATGTGGGTGCAACTTTAGGAAGTATTTCTGAGGAAGTGGTCAAGAACTCACCGGTACACGAACTGAAGATGACATCAGCTTTCCTGGGTGAGGCATGCCTGGATTCTTACCCCAGGACCGCCGACTCTTGGGTCAGAAAAGAGTTCAATCCAGACAAGATCCGGAGGGATGCACGTCGCTATAGGCCTGGTCATGAATTCAGAAAAAATTGGAGAAGAAACCAGCCTTCTGGACAGAAACCCTCAAAGACAACATCTTCCGGAGGGTGAGAAGCTTCAAAATCTTTTTGATGCAGAGCCTGTCCAGGCGGAGCAGGTAGAGGCTCGTTTACTCCGTTTTCAGCACGTCTGGGCAGCCTCGATTCAAGATTACTGGACCATCAAGACAGTTTCCTCAGGTCACACCTAGGTATTCAGCAGTCCGCCCACACATCGTTTTGTTTCTCACAAATCTACCATACTTAGAAGAGAAGAAAAAAGTTATTTTGTCTTACACAGACTCACTTATGGCTCAAGGTGCCGCCATTCCAGTTCCAACCGAGGAAAAATTTCAAGGGGTTTACTCCCCCCTTTTCATGGTCCTCAAAAATAATGGTTCATGGAGGCTGGTCATCGATTTGACATACCTGAACTCCTTCATCAAGAAAGAAAAGTTCAAGATGGAAGCTCTATTAACAATAAGTCAGACAATACAACCAGGCGACTGGCTGGTCTCAATAGACCTGAAAGATGCCTACTTTCATGTGCCAATTGCAAAGGATTTTCAGAAGTATCTCATATTTGCAGTAGACCAAGGACATCTTCAATTCACATGTCTCCCGTTTGGGCTTACAACATCGCCTCGGGTATTTTCAAAGCTCTTACTGGCGGTGCTGGCATTGATCAGAGTCAGAGGTATCCGTTTGCACCACTATCTAGACGATTTACTCCTGCTGTCACAAGACAATGAGCAACTGTTGTCACATCGGGATCAGGTCATTTCTACCCTGATAGAGTTTGGTTGGCTGTGGAACAAGGAGAAAAGTCATCTGGACCTGACACAGTCACTAATATTCCTTGGGGCACAATTTGACACGGTGAAGAGCACCATCTCCCTACCTCTGGAGAAGATTCTGGTGATCCGGGACAGAATTCACCTTGCAATGTCATCTCCCCTTCTAAGAGCTTCACAATGTCTCAGAGTAATCGGCACCATGGTAGCCACAGCCCCTATGGTGAAATGGGCACAATGGCAGATGCGGCCCATTTCACCAGAAGGGTTTTCTCAAACAGTGGGATCCGGAGTTGCAAGACCATCTTGTTCGTATAACTCCTTCCATGTGGGAGAGCCTTCCCTGGTGGCTGCAGCAGAAAAATCTCCTCAATTGCCATTCCATAGCACCTGTCTCCTGGATCACAGTGACAATGGATGCCAGCAACAGAGGTTGGAGCGCTCTCTGTCTGTCGGAGGTAGCCTAAGGCAAATGAGATTTCCCATCCCGGGGTCTAGTTTTGAATGTACTGGAACTCCAAGCTGCCTTCCAGGCCCTTCAAGCATTTCTCCACTTGATGGCAGGAGCCTCAGTTCTCTTGAGGCTAGACAATACAATCACAGTGTCATATATCAAGAGACAGGGGGGCACCCTCAGTCTCTCCATACTGAAAGAAGTGAGTCCGGTCATGTCCTGGGCCCAGGCAAACTTTTGAAATCTGACATCCGTTTATCTTCCCGTAATTCAAAATATCCAGGCAGACTTCCTTTCAAGGATCTCCCTGGACAACAACGAATGGTCTCTCCACACAGAAGTTTTCAACTGAATCTTGTCACTGGGAATGACGCAGGAGGTAGATCTGTTTGCATCTCCCTGCAACGCCAAGCTGAGAAAATAATACGCGAGATGTCGTTGTCCCCAGGCCTTCGGAGTGGATGCCCTGACGGGCCAGTGGAGATTTCACAAGGCTAATGCCTTTCCCCCAGTTCCAGTCATTCTTCAGATTCTATTGAGGCTCAGGTGGGAAGAAGCCAAAGTAGTGGCAATCATTCTCTATTGGCCCAACAGGCCATGGTTTCCCCTACTGATACAGCTCAGTTACTGGGACCCAGTTCCTCTCCCTTCCATGCCAGATCTCCTGCTGCAGGGAACATCTCTTCATCTATGCCCATCCCATCTCCATCTGATGGCTTGGTTGTTGAAAGGGAAAGGCTAGACGCCTTAGGATGTCCAAGTTCAGCGATTGCTACCTTGCTAAATGCCAGAAGAGAGGGCACAAACAGAGTTTACCAAAGAATTTGGTCAAAGTTTGTGGATTATATCTCCTCTACTGGTGGTTCCTGTAACAATCCAAAGATAAAGGATATTTTGGGCTTTCTTCAAACAGGCCTGGATCTGCCCTTATCCATAAGTTCTTTACGGGTTCAGGTTTCCGCAATCTCTGCCTTCACAGGTGTATCCTGGCAAGACACCCTCTTACTAGACAGTTTTTCAAGGGAGCGATGAGGCTTAGACCTCAAAGAAAGCCGATATTTTCAAAGTGGGATCTTCCCTTTGTCCTAGATTTCTTTTCAGGAGATTTTCAACAGCTGGATCAATTATCTATGAAAGACCTTTCTCTCAAAACGGTTTTCCTGGTGGCCATAACATCAGACAAAAGGGTCTCCGAGATCAGCTCTCTAGGATTCAAGGAGCCATTTCTTACTTTCTTCCCTGATGGGGTAATCTTGATTCCCATGTTAGGATCAAATCCTAAAGTGACATCTCTGTTCCCCAAGAATCAGGAGATTGTTCTTCCAACTTTTCAGTCAACTGATGCTTCAAGCATTCATCCTCTTGATGTTGGAGAAGTTTTAAGGCATTATCTGGAACCTACAGCTCCTTTTTGGAAGTCGGATCATCTATTTATTTACTTACATGGAAAAAACAGAGGATTGCGTGCTTCCTCCAGATCCATCGCAGCCTGGATTGTTCAGGCTATCCAAAGGGCGTATAAGGCAAAGGGTCTGGCTCCTCCAGAGGTAGTGACTGCTCACTCTACCAGGAGTGTTTCTACATCCTGGGCAGCTTCCCATCATGTATCCACGGAAGTGATTTCTTATCTGTCGATAGTGCCAATTAAACCTTTTTTCTTTAAACCAGCAATTTCCCACCTGGGTGTGTATGGCTAGTTATTTCCCATACGTAGGCTGCCATGGAGTCTGTCAGGAAAATAGAAAATTTATATCAAATACTTACCATAATTTTCCTTTCCTGATGGACTCCATGGCAGCAAGAGTTCCCTCCCATTTGCTGGAGTAGGCTAAGTTATGGAACATGGTCTCTGTCTAATGCAAAGATTTATGGGAGTGGGGTCCTATGAGAAATGAGAGGCAGGATTAAATCATACGTAGGCTGCCATGGAATCCATCAGGAAAGGAAAATTACGGTAAGTATTTGATATAAATTTTCTGTTTTCTTTTGGTGGTATTTGATCACCCATGCGATTTTTATCTTTTGCGCTATAAACAAAAAAGAGTGACAATTTTGAAAATAAAGCATTATTTTTTACATTTTGCTATAATAAATATCCCCAAAAATATCTAAAAAGAAAATTTTTTCCTCCGTTTAGGCTGATATGTATTCTACATATTTTTGTTAAAAAAAAATCACAATAAGCGTTTATTGGTTTGTGCAAAAGTTATAGCGTTTCCAAAATAGGGGATAGTTTTATGCGATCTTTATCATGACTACGACATTATGGCAGACCCGTCAGACATTTTTGACACATTTTTGGGACCATTTTCATTTATACAGCAATCAGTGCTATACAAATGCACTAATTCCTGTGTAAATGACACTGGCAGTGAAGGGGTTAACCACTAGGGGACAGGGTAAGGGTTAAGTGTGTCCTGGGACGTGTTTCTAACTGTGGGGGCGTGGCTACATGTGACACATCACTGATCTCTGCTCCCAGTCCGAGGGAGCAGAGATCAGTGACACTGTCACTAGGCAGAACGGGGAGATGCTTGTTTACATTAGCATCTCCCCGTTCTTCCTCCCTGTGAGCATAGAGTTAAATGAAGTGTCATTTTGTAAAAAATAATGTAAGCAGTGCAGTGCGTTGCAACAACACGTCACACCGCCCCTCACAGCCTCTACTCACTGCTTGTGATTTAGCGTGTGGGCTAGTGGGAACAAGCCTATAGGGCTGGTTCAAACCACAGTGCAGGTATTATGGCATCCATGCCCAGATACATTAAAGTGTGTTATTGTGAGTTTCCGATGCATTTATTTGTGGTTTGAGTGTATTCTTGTTGCACTGCATTATCTTGCGGTGTGTCTAGTGCTTCTTTCCTGTGACATCACTTCATGGTTCTGCTGATCAGTGATGAGCTCAGTCATGTTCAGACACAAGTCCAAACCTGTCCGAGTTATCCCTCCGGGAGGCTCTCAAAGTCGACAGTCAATCATAGGTGACAGAGGCATTATCCACCCCCCACAAATGCATGTATGCATGCCCCTTGCATACTTGCAGCTGTGAAGAATGTCTCTGCAGGCTATGACTGGCTGTTGGCTTTGACAGCTTCCTGGTGGGATAGCTCAGGCCTGAGGTCATCCTTATTGCTGACAGTGTTATAAAGGAGAAAAACAGGATGGCTGCTGGGAAACAAAAATACATTTTTTTGTAAAACTATTGGATGGCAGTGAGATGCGCTGTGTAGCATTCATACAGTAATGCTTTGCTTAAAAATGATGAATGCATTATTTTAGCACAAGGTAATACAAGGCAACACAGCACATAGTTATTTTTCTTGATGTTGCGTTATGGTTCATTATATGACAAGCCCTGAGCAGCTACAGGCCCCTCTTCAGGTGGTGGGTTGGGAGGGCAGTAAAACCTTGGCTTAACCGTCTGCTTTTATCATCCCTTGGCTGCCCATATGAATGAGCCCTTAGCTTAAAGTGGTTGTAAATCTGAAGGTTTTTTTATCTTAATGCATTCTATGCATTAAGATAAAAAGTCTTCTGTGTGCAGCAGCCCCCCCTCAGCCCCCTAATACTTACCACAGTCTCATCACAGTCCAGCAATTTGGACAAGTGCTTCGGCCATCCTCAACTCTCCCTCCTAATTGAGACAATCAAAGTCAATCAAAGTCAATGATTGATGGTAGCCAATGAGGAGAAAGAGGGTGGACGTGGCTGAACTACGGCTCCATGTCTGAATGGAGACAGAGAGCTGCAGCTTGGCTCGGGTGCCTCCCATAGCAAGCTGCTTGCTGTGAGGATAATCTGCAGGAGGGAGGGGCCTGGAGCTCAGGTGCATGCCCCGTAAAACCCTTAAAGTGGGTGCTGTACAGCTACAGTGATTTGCACAGGGGAGCCAATGACAGCGGCTGGTTGGCAAGTAGTTAAACACTGGACATGCCTACAAAAAATTGATGCCCCATCCCTATTTAGCCACTTCAGCCCCAGAAGGATTTACCCTCTTCCTGACCAGGCCATTTTTTGCGATATGGCACTGCGTTATATTACTGACAATTGTGAGAATCATGCTATGCTGTACCCAAATAAAATTGATGTCCTTTTTTCCCACAAATAGAGCTTTCTTTTGGTTGTAATTGATCACCTCTGCGTTTTTTTTTTTGCTATAAACAAAAAAAGACTGACAATTTTGAACAAAAAAAAACAATATTTTTACTTTCTGCTATAAAACATACCCAATAAAAAAAAAATATGTAATTTCTTCATAAATTTAGGCCAAGCAGTGTACATTTAGGCCATGTAGTATTCTGCTACATATTTCTGGTAAAAAAAAAAAAAAAAAAACTGTATATTGATTGGTTTGTGCAAAAGTTATAGCGTTTACAAAATAGGGGAAAGATTTATGCCATTTTTATTATTATTTATTTTTACTTGTAATGGCGGTGATCAGCGTTTTTTTGCGGGACTGCAACATTGTGGCTGACAGATCGGACACCTAGCTGGCATTTTTTACACTTTTTTGGTAACCAGTGACATTATTACATGCTAAAAATATGCACTGACATTGTACTAATGGCATTGGCAGGGACAGGGTTAACATCAGGGGTGATCAAGGGGTAAATGTGTTCCTTCAATGTGTTTCTAAGTGTGTGGGGGGATTGGCTGCCTGGGACAACACACAGATCTGTTTTCCTGCTATGAAGGAAGATCATGTGTCATCCCGTTAGAACGGAAATCTGCCTTGTTTACACAGGCAGATTCCCATTCTGTCTCTGCGGGGAATGATCGTGGGCGGCCGGTGGACATCGAGACTGCCGGACCCAATGATTGGCTCCCCCGCTGCCCAATCAGAGCGTGCGTATTGCCCACAGAACCCCATACATGAACTGACGTACACCTACGGCGATTCGCACTGCTGAGCCAACCTGCCGCAGTATAACAGTTTTTTTTTTTGCACTATTTTTTATTTTTTGTTTAAGGGGGCTTCCAGATTTCGAAAATGCCCACTCGCCCGCAGACCCTTAATAACAGTCCAGGGTTGTCGGGAAGACGCCCTTGTCCCTATCAGCATGGGGACAAGGGGTTTTGGGGTGGCGGGGCAAAGCCCCCCCACCCCACAGCTCCCACCCCCCCATGTTTCTATTGCCGGGCACTTGCCTGCATTCTTTTCTTTACACTCTCATGGTTGTTAAGGATGCGGGCAGGTGGCTTCCCGGCCCGCTGCTTAACAACCAGATAATTTCTTCACACAGAATTCAAATTGGCCCATCGTTTTTTGACCGATCTGAATTCTAATCTTTCTGAAAAGTTGGAATTCGTTAGAATACGAATAAACAAAACAACATTTAACGAAATTCGTTACTATTTGTTACTATTTAATTTGGCGATTCGGAGTGCATATTATTAGTGCTGATCACTGTATTCGTGTCACTGGTGATGTCAGTGGCAGTTAGTCAGTTCCCCCCAGCGTCAGTTATTGCCCACCACACTAATGCAGTGCCATTATAAGTTGCTGACCACCACCATTAGTAGTATAAAAAAATAAGTAAATACAAATTCCAACGTATATACCATAGTTTGTAAATACAATAACTCATGCAAACCAATCAATATACACTTACTAGAATTTTATTTTAGCAAAGACATGTAGCAGAATACATTTTGACCAAAATTTATGATGAAATCAGATTTTTTACATGTTTTACCTATATACACAGTGCTCAGCATAAATGAGTACACCCCTTTTGAAAGTAAGATTTTAATCAATATCTCAAAGAATACTTTTCCAACATTTTGAGAAAACTGAGTTTTAGAGAACATTTGTTTAGCTCCATTACATGAAAGTTTAATAATATAACTTTTAGAATAAATAAAATAACAGATTTACTCAAATTAACTGATGCAAAAATGAATACACCCCATCATATTTTGTATGAACTCCATGATTTGTATACATCTATCTTTTACCATTCTTCAAGAACGACCTCTTTTAGAGTCTGGATGCTGGATGGAGAGAGATGCTCAACTTGTCTCTTCAGAATTTCCCATAGTTGTTCGATTGGGTTCAGATCAGGAGACATATAGTACTTGGCCACTGAATCACTTTCACGCTGTTCTTCTTCAGAAATGCAACAGTGGCCTTAGCTGTGTAATTTGGATCATTGTCATGTTGAAAAAGTGCACGACAACTAAGGACGCAGAGTGATGGTAGCATCTTCTCTTCCAATATAGAGCAGTACATCTGTGAATTCATGATACCATCAATGAAATGCAGCTCCACAACACCAGCAGCACTCATGCAGCCCCACAGTCCAAACTTGTTAGCCCTTGTACACACGGTCGGACATTCCGACAACCAAATCCATCCAACGGATTTTGTCCGAAACTGTTGCATACACACAGTCAGACAAATCCGATTGTACTTAATGTGATTTGATCTGAGCATGTGTGGCACTTTGTCCGATCGGAATTCTCTACACATGATCGGACGAAGTCTGATCGGATCATGTTGTCGGAAAATTTTATAGCCCAGCTGGAAAACTTGGTGCGTCGGATACTCCGACGGAAACAGTCCGATGGAGCCCACACACTGTCAGATTATCCGACAACACGGTCCTATCGGACATTGTCCATCGGAATGTCCGACAGTGTGTACAAGGGCTAAGAGTGAACCAAAGGCACAGAGTAAGAAAACAGACTAGAAATGTATAGGCGATAGTAATGAGAGTAGAAGAAGAACTGACTGCACATTGATGGAAATCCAAATGCCGTTTATTGATCACCAAAATGACATCAAAGGACACCAATGCAAGTCTTGTACATGCGTTTTACACATTACAATTGTGCTTAGTAATGAGAGGCTGGCTGGAACACACAGGGAATGACTCTGATGCAGAGGAGCGGGTGGCTGATCACAGTACACAGAGATACATAGTGCTCTAGTGAGGCTGAATGCTGGAAGGGGTGCACAGAGTCATTAGAGCAGAATGCAGACAATACAAAGGGCAATATAAAGATCACAGGAGTAGACTTGGGGACACAGCCAGAAGTACAGGCTTGGCACAGGGTTCAAAAGGCTGGATGCAGGCAGAAATACACAAGTCATTACTCCAACAATGAGCAACCTGCACAGTAGCCCTTTAAGATGGCACCCCCTCTGTGATTGGCTGTGGTGCCAGAGGAATCAGAAAGACAGCATGGATGCAGAAGTGAGTGTGACATAATCTTTCTTATTGCTACTAGCCTCTCAATATTTTTCCCCAAACTCTTCAGTCCATCCACCCCTTGCTTGGAAACACACACCAACATTTTCAAAAAAATACATTATCCGCCATATGTCAGTGGTCTCCAAACTGGCACTTTGAAAGCATCTATCTGGTGCTTGGCAGGGCCATCTGTAATATTGATTGGACCCTGGGCAAACATTTTCTTGGCCCCCCTCAGGGCCGTCTTTAATATTGATTGGCGCCTGGACAAAATTCTTCTTGGGCCCCCCATGCAATTTCACTCTCCACCTGCTCTGAGACATACATTAAATAACAGCTAGACTTAAAATCAGCTGCCTGATCTGTATCAGATCAGGCAGCAATTGCGATTGGTTGCCAGCTGTTACAGCATATCATTACTGCTTACTGACTGGTTGCTAGAGGTTACAGCACACATTACGGCTCACTGATTAGTTGGTAGAGGTTACAGCAAATGATTTCTGCTTGTTAATTGGTACAGTAATACTGCTCACTGGTTGCTAGAGGTTACAGCACATCATCTCCTCACTGCAGGGGGGGGGGGGGCATGATATACATATGAATGCCGTCTTTATTTACATATCAATGGCGCTGGCCGGAGCTGTTTACTTATGAATGCCATCGCTATTTACATATGAATGCTGGTTATTTACGTGTAAACACAGGGTCTGCAGGTGAATTATCTGTACACAACTAGGGATGAGCCGAACACCCCCGGTTCGGTTCGCACCAGAACTTTCGAATGGACCCCAAATTCGTACAAACGTTAGAACCCCATTGAAGTCTATGGAACTCGAACATTCGAAATTAAAAGTGCTAATTTTAACGACTAATATGTAAGATACTGTCCTAAAAAGGGTTTGGGGACCTGGCTCCTGCCCCAGGGGACATGGGTCAATGCAAAAAAAAGTTTTAAAAATGGCAGTTTTGGCGGGACCACTGATTTTAATGATGATTAAAGTGAAAAAAAAAGTGAAATATTCCTTTAAATATCGTGCCTGGGGGGTGTCTATAGTATGCATGTGAAGTGCCACGTGTTACCCGTGTTTAGAACAGTCCCTGCACAAAATGACATTAAACGGAAATAACACCATTTAAAACTGCTTGCGGTTTTAATGTTATATCTGGTTCCTGCAATATGGTTGAAAATCATTGAGAAAAATGGCATGGGTAGCCCTCCCTGCCCATTACCAGCCCCTTTGGGTCTTGTACGGATATTAAGGGGAACCCCGTACTCATATTAAAAAAAGGAAATACGTGTGGCCCCCAGGCCCTATATACTCAGAACAGCAGTATACAGGCAGTGCAAACAAGACAGGGACTGTGTAGATTTGTTGTGTTAAGTTGAATCTGTTTGTAATTTTCAACTGGTACATTTTTAAAGTGTAGCTCCAGTCAAAAAAACTATTTTTAAGCTTTTTGGAAAACATAGGGAAGGGTTATTACCCCTGTTTAATTTGTTTTGCCGTCCGTCTTTTTTCATCTCACTTGCTGTTGTCTCCTTCCGTTTGCAAGTAGGATGTTAGGACCTGGGCTTGAACCTGGGACCTCTGGTGTGTCTGGCAGTGACTCTGCTTGCTGAGCCACCTGGAATGCTGGACAGCTCCTTGGACAGCTCCTTGGACAGCTCCTTGGACAGCTCCTTGGACAATTCCTTTAGTGATCTTGTCTTGAATCTTGCTTGCCTTGAACCTTGAACCCTTTGCTCCTCCCATGAACTTCCTGATATAAGCCATGTCTCTGCACTTCCTCCTTGCCAGAATATTGTGCCTTTACCAGCCAATATCTTGCTTCTATCTCTCCTGCTGCCGACCGTATCCTCGCTACCTTTCGTTACCGACATTTGGCTTGCTCCTGGACTACGCTTCTGCTGAATCCCAACCTGCAACTGCTTGATCTCTACCTGCTATATCTGCTACCAGACCCCCGGCTTGCTCACCTCCTGGTGGGGCTATCCTGAGGACCGCGACCTGGCACTAACACGCAGCCAAGCCCATATCCACCTTTGGGAGCTCTGGTGAATACCGGTTAGTGCTTAGACCCCGCACCTCAGGTGAACCCGTGCCATCAGCCAGGGTGACCTGTGTGAATATCTGCTCTGCTGCTATAGCTACTGGTCTCTGAGCCTGACTCCAGATCGTGACATAGGAGATGTTTGTAAGTTGGATGTTTGAAAGTAGGGGCCTGCCCTATATGCTCTGCAGAAATGGCGGAACAAGGTGTTGGTTTTGCCACAACATTGTAAACCCTCAAAGTGACTCTTGGTGGGCGCTGGAGTGCCCTGCTGTGAAAGATTATATCAAGAATTGTAATTACATGCCATTGTTGAACAGTGGTAGAAAAATTGATGGTGGTTGTGGTGCTGGTGCCACAACACTATAAGTCCTCACAGTTACTCTGGGTGGGCACAGGAACGGGCCCTCCTGTGAAATATTATATCAAGAATTGTAATTACATGTCCCTGTTAAACAGGGGCTGAAAAATTGGGCTGCTGGCACTGGTGCTGGTGCCACGACACTGCAACCTCTCCCATATATTCTAGTTGTAGTGCAGGAATGAGCCCTGCTGCAAAGCATTGCATCAAAAATTGTAATTAAAGCGGGATTCCACTGTCTTTAACGTATTTTTTTTTTTTTTAGGTATACTGACAATCAATATTATTAATAATGATAACACTTACTTTTTGTGTTTCTGCAAACAGCAGCATGCCGTTTTCTCCTCAGAAATGATTTTATAAAACCGTCTCCTGACGGTTTCCATTTTGCCTGTGGGCATGTGAAGCCCACAGGCATCCTCTTCCGGGAGAGTGTGCTGCTAAATGACCAGCATGCACCGCCCGTTCTATAAAAAGAGATCTCGAGCCTGGGCACAGCACAGACTCCTGGGAAAAAAAAAAAGATCCCAGGAGCCCATGCGGCAGACCGGAAGAAGTGACCTGCCGATGAAGCTCCGCCCCTTTCCGCACCGGCTCCTCCCCTTTCCGCAATCCACAGAGGCAGAAAATTTGAAATAGGAAAAAAACTGAGGAAGACAGCTGAAAGGTAAGGGGGTTACCTAGCGTTTAGGGAAGGGGGGATCACATAGACCTAGGAGTGTAATTTAGGGTGGACCTCCGCTTTAAACGCCCCTGTTAAACAGGGGCAGAAAAATTGGGCCTTAGGCACTGGTTCTGGTGCCACGACACTGCAACCTCTCCCATATACTCTAGTTTTAGTGCAGGAATTAGCCCTGCTGCAAAGCATTGCATCAAAAATTGTAATTAGACGCCCCTGTTAAACAGGGGCAGAAAAATTGGGCTGATGGCATCACCCAGAAACAAAAATGTTCTTCCAACATATCAGCGGAGGAGGAAGAGGATAGACAATCAACATAACAGGACAGTCACTCAGCATCAGCATAGGCAGTCTTGAAGGGATGTGATATTTCAAAAAAAATTATTCGGTTACATCAGCTTCAGGTGCTTGGTAGCTGTGGGTGATCCAAGACTGATTCATCTTGATGAAGGTCAGTCGATCAACTGATTCAGTGGACAGGCGCACCCTGTGATCGGTAACAAAGCCACCAGCAGCACTGAAGGTGCGTTCCGAAAGAACGCTGGATGCAGGACAGGCCAGTAGCTCAATTGCATACTGTGCAAGCTTTGGCCAGTAATCCATCCTCAAGACCCAGTAAGCCAGAGGATTTTCGGTGGGAAAGGTGTCCAAGTCTGACCTTGCCCCTAGGTATTCCTGCACCATGTAAATCAGATGCTGGCGATGGTTGCTGGAACCGATCATACCTTGGGGCTGCGGACTAAAAAATTGTCTGAAAGCATCGGTCAGACGGCCACCTTCTCCACCGCTCCTTCTGACGGATGCCTCAGCAACACGTTGTCCAGGACCAGGAGTTTGTAACCTCCCAGTCTCTGGGAACGCGTTGCACAGACCTTTCTGCAAGGCCTCCTGGAGATGTCTCATCCTCTGCTCCCTCTGCGATGGCAAGATAAGGTCGGCAACCTTACCCTTGTACCATGGATCAAGGAGAGTGGCCAGCCAGTAATGGTCCCTCTCCTTGATCCGAAGAATACGAGGATTCTTCTGCAGGCTTTGCAAGATCAGGGAGGCCATGCAGCGTAGGTTAGCTGAGGCATTCGGTCCAGAGTCCTCTGGGTCACTAAGGACAACATGATCCGCAGATACCTCCTCCCAGCCACGTACAAGTCCATGGGTTTCATGGGACTGTAAATCATCCCTACAAGACTGCTGCTGCTGCTGATGCTGAGTGCCAGCCTCCACCTCCATGCTGACACAATCATCCTCCTCCTCATCCTCTTCCTGTGTGATGGGTGGCACAGCAGGAACACTGTCTGGATAAAGGGGGCCTTGAGAGGCAAGGAAGTCCTCCTCTTCCTGCCTCTGTTCTGCCTCAAGTGCCCTGTCCATTATTCCACGCAGCGTATGCTCCAAGAGGTGGACAAGAGGTACAGTGTCACTGATGCATGCACTGTCACTGCTCACCATCCTTGTGGCCTCCTCAAACAGTGACAGGACAGTGCATGCATCCCTGATTATCCCCCCGCTGGCGTGGTGAGAAAAAACCAAGCTCCCCTGACCTTGTCCTGGTGCCGTAGTCGCACAGGTACTCATTGATGGCCCTCTGCGGTGTGTGCAGCCGCTGCAGCATGGCCAACGTTGAGTTCCACTTGGTGGGCATGTCACATATAAGGCGGTTCTTGGGCAGGTTCAACTCCTTTTGGAGCTCAGCCAGCCGAGCACAGGCATTAAATGATCAGCGGAAATGCACACAGACTTTCCTGGCCTGCTTCAGGACATCCTGTAAGCCCAGGTACCTGCCCAAGAACCGCTGCACCACCAGGTTAAGGACGTGAGCCACACAGGGCACATGGGTCAGTTGTCCCTGTCGGAGGGCGGAGAGGAGTTTGGTGCCATTGTCGCAAACCACCATTCCTGGCTTAAACTGGCGTGGTGTCAACCACCTCTCGGCCTGCCCCTGCAGAGCTGACAAAACATTCGCCCCAGTGTGGCTCCTGTCCCCCAAACAAACCAGCGCAAGCACGGCATGGCATCGTTTTGCCTGCGTACTTGCGTAGCCCCTGGAACGCCTACGGAGCACCGCTGTTTCTGAGGACAGAGCACTGGAAGAGGCCATGGAGGAAGAAGAAGAGGAGGGGGTGGAGGAGAGAGGTGTGTCACAACCAATAGTAGCATTTTGGAGGCGTGGTGGCGGAACAACCTCCAACACTACTGCACCTTGTCCTGCATCCTTCCCAGCTGCCAGAAGAGTGGCCCAATGGGCCGTGAAAGACAGGTAACGTCCCTGTCCATGCCTGCTGGACCATGAGTCAGCAATAATATGCACCTTACCGCTGACCGCCCTGTCCAGCGAGGCAAGGACATTGCCTTCCACATGCCGGTAGAGAGCCGGAATCGCCTTCCATGAGAAAAAGTGGCGTTTGGGGACCTGCCACTGAGGAACCGCACATTGTACAAACTCACGGAAGGGGGCAGAGTTTACCAACTGAAAAGGCAGCAGTTGAAGTGCTAGCAATTTAGCCAAGCTAGCATTCAACCGCTGGGCATGTGGATGGCTGGGAGTGAACTTCTTTTGCCGGTCCAGCAGCTGGGGCAGGGACATTTGCCTGCTATAATCGGACGTGGGTGTACTGCTAGCAGAGTGCCCGGAAGCACTTGGCTGTGACACACCTAATTCTACACCATCATTCCTCTCAGAGCAGGTTTCAGAGAGGACTGAAGGTCTAGTGGGGTTGGAGATGCCAGCTGATGAGGAGCAAGGAGAGGTCCGCTTTGTTCTTTGGTGTGGGTCTTTGAGGTACGCTTGCCAACGAGCTGCATGGCAGGTCAACATATGTCTGGTCAAGCATGTGGTGCCCAAGCGGCTGATGTTTTGGCCACGTGAGATACGCTTGAGACATATGTTGCAAATAGCAGCGGTGCGATCTGATGCACTCGTCTCAAAAAAGGCCCACACCAAAGAACTTTTAGAATAATGCGCAGAGGCAGCGCCCTGCACAGGCGGAGCTCTGCAGTGTGATTCAGTCGGTGTGCTGCCCCTAAGCTGGCCCCCGGAGGGCATCCTGCCTCATTGGACATGTGCCTCCTCCTCCACCTCTCTCCTACCAGGCACCCACGTGGAGTCAGTGCCCTCATCATCCCACCCCTCTTCATCGCTGGAGCAAACCTGGCAGTATGCTGCAGCTTGTGGAACATGACTGCCAGATTGCTGTCCTTTTTGAGCAACCCCTCTCTCTGCATTCACGCTACTGCCTTCCTCTAGCTGAGTATCATCATCAGAGACTACAAAACACTGGGCATCCTCCTGGAGCATGTACCCAACACTGTGCTCAAAGAGTTCAGGAGACTCCTCAGGAGGACGTGGTGGGTCTAGGGAAGGAGTCACTGATGATGACATTGAGAGGAGGCAAGACGATGCGTTGGCAGCTGTTTTGCTAGCACCCTGAGCCTGGGTGAGAGACGATGAGGAGGATGAAGAGGGCTTGGTCATCCACTCTACCAAGTTGTTGGCATGTTGCGGCTCAACATGTCCAGCTGCCAAAAAGAAAGACAAGCGTGTCCCATGGCCACGTGCTGATGATGACGATGCACCGCGTCCACGACCAGCACTGTTGTCTCTAGACACAGAGCCTGCTTGCCCTCTTTTATCAGCTCGCGCCTGTCTGCCTCTCCTTGTTGGCCTTCCAGACATGGTAATGGCCTGAAGGATGTTGGGAAAACCAGCAATTGGGTAGTGTATATTGTGCTGGAGGCACACACAACTTCCACTAACTCCTGCAGATGGCAGATGGCTCAAATAGAGAAGAGCTATGTAGGTGGATATAGCGGTGTATACTGGGTTCAGAGCACGCACAATCTCCTACCACTGACTGCAAGCTCTATTTAAAACGAGCAAGATAGTTAGCTATATAGGTGGATATAGCGGTGTATACTGGGTTCAGAGCACGCAGACAGCACGCACAATCTCCTACCACTGACTGCAAGCTCTATTTAAAATGAGCAAGATAGCTAGCTATATAGATGGATATAGCGGTGTATACTGGGTTCAGAGCACGCAGACAGCACGCACAATCTCCTACCACTGACTGCAAGCTCTATTAAAAAAGAGAAATATAGCTAGCTATATAGGTGAATATAGCGGTGTATACTGCGGTCAGGGCACACAGACAACAACCACTACAGAAGAGCAAGAACGAAAAATCGGCCCGATAACGATCGGTGTATACTGTGTTGAAGGTACACAGAACACCCACTAACTCCTACAGACGCCAACACACTACACAAGGCCGCCGCGCTGGCAGCCTTATATAGTGTGGGGCGTGTACTACACAGCCTGAGCTATGATTGGCCACAGGGATCCTGCCTGTGGCCAATCTTGGCTCTCCTCGCTGCCGGCGCTGTGATTGGCCAAGCATGCGGGGTCACAGTGCAAGCTTGGCCAATCATGAGCCAACAATGCACTGCGATGGCGCAGTGCATTGTGGGCCGTGAGCGCCACACGAATTTGGCGCGAACGGGCCATAATGTTCGGAGTTCGCCGAACGGGCGAACCGCCGATGTTTGAGTCGAACGTATGTTCGACTCGAACACGAAGCTCATCCCTATACACAATAATAGGGAAGAGCTGGGCAGCATTAGTATTAACACATCACACTGAGATATCGGGACACAGCACAAGACTAAAACTTCAATAATTGGGCTGCCCTACATGGGACCTAAATCTTTAACCACCCTGTCAGTACACATTTGCATCCTAAAACCCCTGCTAAACTCTGCACCCTATACCTCCCAGTCCCCATCCTCTCCACACCAACCCTCCACCCCTTTAACTCTACCTGCCTCCCCTGCTCATCTTTGCACCCACCTTCCTTACCTTTATACATCCCCTCCTTGCTTACCTGCGCACCCAAACTGTAATTCCTTCTCTACCTACCTCTGCACACAACACACTACCCCCCCCCCCCCCCACACACACACACACACACCAATTTGCTTACCTTTGTAGAACAGGCTGATGTTAGGCTTAATTAACACAGTTGTAGGCAGGACTTTCAAGCATGCCCCTTTACCTCTCCAGTTGCCAGCATTTAGTAGAGGTGATGGTGGATATGACCTCAGGGGGCATGATATACATATGAATGCCGCCTCTAATGAGCAGGGCCCTCTGATCCCTCCTATATTGATTTGTATTGTAAGTGTACTGCCTACCCTCATGTTGTAAAGTGCTGTGCAAACTGTTGGCTATATAAATCCTGTATAATAATAATAATAACAATAACATACGAATGTCGCTGGTCCACGTTCATTTACATATAAATGCTGTCGCTATTTACAAATCAGTGCAGAATGCAGATTATTTACATGTAAACACAGGGTCTGCAGGTGAGTCATCTTTACACAACAATAGGGCAGAGCTGGGCAGCATTAGCACATCACACTGAGACAACGGGATACAGCACAGAACTAAAACTTCAAGGGACAAGGGAATTTAAACTGGAATAGTTGTTAAGTATGAGGTAGCTGCTTTGGGCCCCACAACAATGACAGAGGCCAGGGCAGCTGTCCCTTTTGCCCTGCCTTAAAGATAGCCCTGGTGCTTGGGGTAATATTCCTCTCACTAACACCAATGGTGGGGCACTGTTTCTCCGCTGATACCTATGAGGCTGACCAATTCCTCCCAGTGACACCAACGATGGAGCATTATTTCTCCCAATGACATCAATGATACTGCACTCCTCCCACTTATACAACCAATGGTGTTCTACTCCTTCCAATGACAATGAAGATGGGGCACTATTCCTTCCACTGGAATCAATGATGGGGCATTATTCCTCCCAATCACACCAAAGATGGGGCTCTGTTCCTCCTCCCACTGACCACCATGTATGGGGCATTGTTTACTCTCACTGACATTTTCTACTTTCACTGAGCACAGTCTGGCCCTTCTCAAGTCTGAAGCACAGCAAACTGGCCCTTTGTTTGGAGACTCCTGCTCTATGCCATCCCACTGATGGCGTCTTGGACAATTTGTGATTGTTAATAGATTGCCATGGCTTTAGGAACACAAACATTGTTGTGCCAGCCGATACCCTTGTTGTGAAAGCCAAAGCAAGATATAAACAATGACAAACCATGCTGAATTGTCATCTTTGCAGAGAAAAAATAGATAATTTTTTTCTCAAGTAGTTTACACTCAAGAGCTCTCTAAAATGTCACTGGCTCCATTACCACTGCTTCAGAGAAAGCAGGAAATGAAAGAAATTGTAGTGCGGCCTAACACAAATTATGTTTGTTTGACATATGAATGAAACACATTTACATTTCAGCATGCAGAGCTATGTTATACATGTGCCTGTGCTTTTTAGATTGGGGGAAAATTATGTTGAGATTTATCAACGTAACAGGTGGACAAAAAGCATTTTAGAAGGAGGTCATCAATGACAACCCTCCATTTCATCTCTCATGACAGGTTATCTTTTAAGCAGACCTGTCACTACATCAAACTAATTTACAAAGCATGTAAAGAAATACTTGGCATCTCCATGTGCCAATAAGTACCACTTAAAAAACTGAGGATGCAGGTACTTTGGGACCCCCCAAACTCATGGCTACCTGCAGCAAACAGTTTCTAGGTTTTAGAAACATGACATATGTAGGACTTAAGCCCAGATCCCAGATAACCTTATCCCACTACCCGGGCCCAGCTCCTATAAACAAAAGACTCAACAAGGTGTGGAGTAAATGGCCAGCCGGCCTTTTATTAATAAAATATACCATTTAATAAATAACTCTTTTAACTTTTTAACCATCATTTCAAACTCCTTTTTTAACTGGGTCATTACTAGGAGAAACCACAAACCACTGGTCACTGTGACAACTAACTTGAACTTTGAACTCTTGCCTCCAGTCGGAAAACCCCGGACTCGGAGGCGGTACCCAACCTGTCAACAGTGACCTACCCTTTTTACCCTTCCGGGTTAAACCCCTCTTAATCCGGAAGTACACTAACCACTCCCATCCAATGGATGGGTACTACATGTTTCATACATGTACTTCTCCTTCTCCTCTTCCAGTGACCCAAAAGACTGCCTCATCCTGGGAAACCATTGTAACCAACCCTAATAAATACCGGGCAGATGGCTGGGAATCGATTCCTCCACCGCATGGAACTGACGTCACTTCCCCCTTTCTCCTAGTTCTTTTTGCCTGAGTGCAGCTCAGCCCCTGTGACCCCCTCCCCTTCTCTTAAAGCTCCAACATAACCCTTCTTAAAACAGCAACTGTGCAGTCCAGCACTGTCATGCCATCCCTATGCTGAAGTCTTTCATCCTATTGCTCCGGGACTCTCTTTATTGTTAAAGTAACCTCCCCATTACAACCCATAATGCAAGGTAGGTCTCCTTATAATAGTTTGCTAAGGCCCCACATTGTGGAATGCATTAGGGTCATTGCTCAAAGCCAACTTCTCCAAAATAGACTGCAGGCATCTAATTGTTGGTAATACCTCAGGTACCATATAGTGATGTAGTGGTACCCCTGTAGGAGCTGCTGAGTATTGTGGTACGTCTGTCAACCTGCCCCAGCCAGGCACACACTTGTCATGCATCCAAAGACATGAAAGCAGTCCTTGCGCTTTGATTTTGTGTTTTATTGAGGGAGATTGAACTTGGATAGGGATGGGGATTTATGAGCTGCCCATGGAATCAAAACATCAGCGATTGGGACTCTATATACATCCTGTATATACATGAGTCCTTTTCTCCTCCTGCACAATACTTCCTTTCTTCAGAGTGTCATTCCTTACACCTCCTGCACATCGCTTCCTCTCTTTCCTTCTCCAGACTAACTAGTACTGTAGGCCTGACACTGACTCAGCCAGGCCTAAAGCAAATGCCCTTTACAGGCAGGGATCGCAGGCCCCTATGGTGTATCAAATAGAAAAGTCCCAGTGCTAGCTGTGCCTGTGGCTACTGCTTCCAGTACCAGGTAGATAGAAATTATGGGACCCGTACAGCCTACTTGATGGGGCCCCCTTCAGCCCCACCCTCAACCCCACCCCTGGCCTGCACATGTCATCCTACCCCAGCAAATGTACTGAAGGCAGACGGCAAGCAGTTAAGGGGAAAAGGTTAGGGTGGGTTTACACGAAAGGTCTGATCAGGTCCACCTGTCCATTTTGCAGGCGGACCTGATCTGACCCTCCATTCATCTCTATAGAGCAATGGATGTAAACGGACTTGTGTCCATTTACACCCGCCAATCTTCAGCTCGGGTTCACACTGCTGCGATGTGAGAACCCATATGAATCCAGCATGGGTTCCCGCATCGCATCTCCCTCGCAGGCAGTTCACTCTGCCCTCTGCAAACCACTGCAGGTGTCAATACAAAGTTAATGACACCCCCAAATCAGTTTGCAGATCGCAGTGCGAACTGTGAATTCGGACAGGAATCCGATCGCATGGGTGTAAACACCCATGCGATCTGATTCCAGTGTGGGCAAAAAAATGTTCTTGCACCTTTTTCGTGCGAATCCAATGCGTATTCAGCCATGCAACTGTATGGCTGAATTTGCATTGCACAGACATCGCATGTGATCGGCACAGCAATTTGGTGAAAATATTTTTAGGTCATAAATTTCCATCCCTGTCATAAGCATAAAGAGGGGGAGGGAGGAGGGAGCAAGGGGAAATGGGACTTTGAATGAGGCACGTGGTTGTAAAAGAGTAAAGCCATAGGCTATAAACATACAGGTCAAGTCAGGGCCGGCGCTACCACTAGGCGGACTAGGCAACCGCCTAGGGCGCACTGCCGCCTAGGGCGCCCGGCCGCTGGTTATTTTATTCCTGGCTGCCTGCACAATGTCCTCCTTGCTGCAACTACTATGTCAGTGCCATGTCAAGCAGCGGCGCCATCCGCCCTCCCCCTCGCCGCGCTCTGGCTTTCCACAGTAATCCTCCTCTCTGTTCAGACCTATAGGGCACCGCACCGCCTCTCAGTGTCTCAGGCAGAAGCTGCCCCCTCCTCCCCTCCGCTCTCTGTCAGACTCTGTCCTCGCTCTGTGACATCCTCATGATGATGATGATGATGATGACACACAGACACACCAGCAGCCGCCCCCCTCCACTTCAGTCCGATCATCCGATCTGTGAAAATAGTTATGGGTTATGCCACACACACAGGCAGGCACACTGCAGCCGCTCCCCCTCCCGCCCCACCCCCACCCCCACCTGTCAGTCCGACGGTCTGGGACATTAGCTATGATGAGTCTGTCTGACTGACACACAGGCACAGTAGCAGCCGCTCCGCCCCTCCGCTCTCTGTCAGTCCTCTGTGAAATTACACATGCCCTTTGATAGCACGGAGCCCCTGGCCCCGCCCCCATGCTCTCCTGGAACAAAGGATGGATCATGGATGGATGCAGGCAGCATGCATGCATCATGGGATACAGCATCAGCGTGGCGCCTGACGGCCGCTCTCTGGGCTTGGGGTCAGGTACGTGCAGCCTGGAACAGGAAGAGAAGAGGCACCGCACCACACGAGGCAGGTACACAGGCTAGCAAATACAGTGGAGTTGGTGCCAGCAACAGGTGTTACTGGTGTGACCGTGAGGTAAGTAAAAAACTGTTGCTTTCTCTCTGTTACACCCCTTTCACACTGGGGCGTTTTTCAGGCGCTAGAGCGCTAAAAATAGCGCCTGAAAAAAACGCCCCTTTCACTCCAGTGTGAAAGCCGGAGGGCTTTCACACTGGAGCGGTGCGCTGGCAGGATGGTGAAAAAAGTCCAGGCTAGCCACATCTTTGGAGCGGTGAAGGAGCGGTGCGTGTATTCACCGCTCCTAAAATGCTCCTACCCATCTAAATCAATGTGGCAGCGCGGCTATACCACCGGCAAAGCGCCACTGCAGCAGCGCTTTGCGGGCGGTTTTAACACTTTTTCGGCTGCTAGCGGGGCAGTTTTAACCCCCGCATACCGCCGCTAAAACAACAGTAAAGCTCCGCTAAAAATAGCGGCGCTTTGCTGCTGAAGCCCGCACCACCTCAGTGTGAAAGGGGCCTTAATGTGAATGACATTATGAGAATGTGATGACCATGAAATGTAATTTTAAAATGTGAATGTGTATATATATATATTATATTGACTGTTGACTGATCTGCCAAATGTTCCCCCAAGTCTGTAATTTATGCACGCTGGTGAAGTGGCATTGATGGGCTCTGGTGAGGCGGAATTGTTGAGCGCTGGTGAAGCGGTATTCATGGGCATTGGTGGGCGCTGGTGAGGCGGCATTGTTGAGCGCTGGTGAAGAGGTATTGATGGGCGCTGGTGAGGAGGTATTGATGGGCGCTGGTGAGGAGGTATTGATGGGCGCTGGTGAAATGATATTGATGGGCGCTGGTGAAGCGATATTGATGGGCGCTGGTGAAGCGATATTGATGGGCGCTGGTGAAGCAGTATTGATGGGCGCTGGGGAAGCAGTATTGATGGGCACTGGTGAAGCGGCATTGATGGGCACTGGTGAAGCGGCATTGATGGGCACTGGTGAAGCGGCATTGATGGGCACTGGTGAAGCGGCATTGATGGGCACTGGTGTAGCAACATTGCTGGGCCCTGGTGAGGCTGCATTGATGGGCGCTGGTGGCAGGGGAGGGCTGGTAGCCTTAGGCCTGGGGGGCAAGTCCAGTCAAGTAGCCCATTTAACCACCAAATTAACTCCACGTTGCCTGCACAGAGAGAGAAATCGCTTCGCATTGCCCGCACAGAGAGAGAAATCGCTTCGCATTGCCCGCACAGAGAGAGAAATCTCTTCGCATTGCCCGCACAGAGAGAGAAATCGCTTCGCATTGCCCGCACAGAGAGAGAAATCGCTTCGCATTGCCCGCACAGAGAGAGAAATCGCTTCGCATTGCCCGCACAGAGAGAGAAATCGCTTCGCATTGCCCGCACAGAGAGAGAAATCGCTTCGCATTGCCCGCACAGAGAGAGAAATCGCTTCGCATTGCCCGCACAGAGAGAGAAATCGCTTCGCATTGCCCGGACAGAGAGAGAAATCGCTTCGCATTGCCCGCACAGAGAGAGAAATCGCTTCGCATTGCCCGCAGAGACAGAGAAATCGCTTCGCATTGCCCGCAGAGACAGAGAAATCGCTTCGCATTGCCCGCAGAGACAGAGAAATCGCTTCGCATTGCCCGCACAGAGAGAGAAATCGCTTCGCATTGCCCGCACAGAGAGAGAAATCGCTTCGCATTGCCCGCACAGAGAGAGAAATCGCTTCGCATTGCCCGCACAGAGAGAGAAATCGCTTCGCATTGCTCCATATTGCGCTCTCTCTCTCTCTCTCTCAATAGGATGAGAGAACATCTAATATCTACAGAGAGTAATGGTGGAGTTCAAAGTGAACTGTGCCATTACCTGGAGGGATTGGAATTCAGGAGGTTAAAATAGGGAAGGGAGGAAATTAGATATTACCTCCTCACTGCCTGTCAAATGCCTCTGAAAAGCGACCTGAGCATTGATCGCTTTTCAGTGGAGTGGCAATGTCTGCTTCGAGTAAAAGTCTTTTGGGCTCACACTGGTGTGCTGCGGTTTTGCTTCAATATGGGTGTACTCACGGTTTTCCTTAGCCGCAGTCCCTCAGACTTTTTAGGTTGTGCGTTTTTGCTGCATATTCTGGAATTGCACCAAAGATGCAGCATGCAGGACTTTCTGTGCACTTTCAGAATATGCAGTAAACATGTGCAGCCTAATAGAGGTCTATGGGGCCAGGGGCACCATGCAGGAAGACTGCCACTACGCCAGCACTGCAGCCAAACTGCCAGTGTGAGCCCACACAATAACACCCATGAGGGCGAGGTACGGCACAGGCTGCTAGAAATAGAACTCTTTAGCTGCAGAGAGGGGGAGGGAGAGAGATTTGGGGGACAGAGCAGGGAGGGAGAAGAGGTGAGGAGAAGCTCACTCACTTGGTCATGCAATGGACAGCCCCAGGAGGCTGACTTGAGTTTTTCTTTGTTTTTTAATGCTGTGGCTGCAGAGCCGACTGCTCAATTTTAACTTTCCCGCCCCACATCCTCTTAAAGCGGAGGTCCACCCTAAAGTGGACCTTCCGCTCATCGGAACCCTCCCCCCCTCCGGTGCCACAATCGGCACCTTTCAGGGGGGAGGGGGGTGCAGTTACCTGGATAATCCAGGTAACTGCACCCACTTCCGGGATAGCTCTCTGCGGAAAGGGGCGTAACTTACGCCCCTTTCCGCAAGTGCCCGCCCCTTCCCGCAAGTGCCCCACTGCCTGCTGGGAAACACACAGATCCCAGAGGCAGCGGGGAGTGTCCTTATTGCGCAGCGCGATTCGCGCATGCGCAGTAGGGAACCGGGAAATGAAGCCGAAAGGCTCCATTTCCTGATTCCCATACCCAAGATGGCGGCGGCAGGACCTGACAGACGACCTAGAGGTCGGCTTCGGGTGCCGACATCGCGGGCGCGCTGGACAGGTAAGTGTCACTATTTTAAAAGTCAGCAGCTGCAGTATTTGTAGCTGCTGGCTTTTAAAAAAAAAAAAAAACGCGGAGTCCCGGTGGACTCCCGCTTTAAACAACAACACACGGGCTGCCCGGGAGTGTGGAGGGGGGGGGGGGGGGGAAGAGAAAGCAGATCCAGCCTCTGACAGACATTGGTGTGGAGGAGGGAGGGGCGGGGCTAAGCTCTGTAACACAGACTGTTAGGTCTGTGACAGAACTCATCGCTGGCTTGCAGTACTGACTCCGGCCGTGACCGCTGCCCAAACTGCCACACTCGGCCAGCTCCAGACTGCGCATGTGCAGTTCTAAGCTGGTGACACAGCAGCCAAATTGTACAGACATCAGAGCGGCCCAGGGGGCAATTGCATCCCTGACCCCCAGCCCGCCCCTGGCTGGTGGAGCGGTATTGATGGACGCTGGCGAAGCTGCTTTGATGGGCGCTGGTGAGGTGGCATTGATGGGCGTTGGGAAAGCGGTTTTGATGGGTGCTGGTGAGGCGGCATTGATGGGCGCCGGGGAAGTGGCTTTTATGGGCGCCGGGGAAGCGGATTTTATGGGCGCTGGTGAGTCTGTATTTGATGGGAGCTGGTGAGGTGGAATTTGATGGGCAGAGGTGAGGCTGCATTTAAAGGGCACTGGTAAAGCAGCCTTGATGGGCAGAGCTGAGATTGTATTTGATGGACAGAGGTGAGGCTGCATTTGATGGACAATGGTGAGATGGCATTTGATGGACATCCCTTACAGTCAAACACAGACACTGAAATACACAATGCATCCCTTACACACACACACAAACCTATGGTCTCATCTGGTCCCCTGCATCAATGACTCCCCCCCGGTTCCCTCCCTTCATTAACTCCCTCCCATACTGTTTCCACATTGAAGCATTTAAACTGTTTAAGAAATAATGTTCTTTAGCAATGAACATATATTCACATTAGTAATTTTGCTGCCAAAATCAGTGTTTGCTGTAAATTGCATCCAGCATTGCAACTGTTTCTTCTTGCCCGAGACTGACGTTTTGTTAAAGCCCAGAACCCCTGAGCAGAAGTAAATCATAAAGTGGAACTAAACCCATTGATTTAATGGTTAATTGATTTAAAATATTCCTGGAATGGTGGGATTGCTAACTGTTACATTTGCTTAATTCCTCAACCAAACTGTCAAAGCATCATATGGCTGTTGTCATAACTGATAACATGTGCAGCACCATGGCAGTTGCAGATCAAACAGAAGCAGCTCTTTGGCTGTAAAATATAGGAGGGTTTAATTTTGTTTCAAGGCTATCAGCGGGCCTCTACAAACACAGCAATGCCTAAAGGTGCCTAAAATTTTGAGCAACTGAGCATGTGCAGAGTTAGGGAGACAGTATATTACTGGATTGTACACAGTATAGACACATATTTTTAATGTTTTACATAGCTATGCCTGCAAAAGGGGCCAGCCTGAAGTGATTGAGCAGGACTTCATTTTCGGACTAAAGTTCCACTTTAACTTCCACCTTCCAATGCGGTTCCCTCAATCTGGCTGTCCAAGATTGCATAGAGGATTGGATAAGCCTCAGCCATATGCCCCAAATCTGTGTGGGTGGATGGGGGAGGGGTTTATTTGTCTAGGAAGCCAGACAGACTAGGATCAACCAATATTTTTGGCCTTAAGTCATGTGGTCACTGTGAAAACCAATCAATGATCACTTGAATAAATGGCTATTGTCCTAGACAAAACCCAATTTGACTTTCAGGGGTTAATTATTAGTTTATTTCTGCAGCAGATTGATTCACGTTATACAATGCCTGGACCTCCACGTAAGAAGTTGTCGGGTGCGGGTTTTAAAAGGAAAAGAAAACTTCGAGAAGAAGAGGCCCACAAAATGGCCGGATCATTAAAAAAATTCTTCAGTGCTGACCAAGAGCAGAAATCCACACAAGCTCAGGATGATGAACCAGATTGTGAAGTTGAAGACAATCCTGTGCATATGGATAGCGGCGAAGGACCTTCACCAACCATGACAGTGGGAGGTTCAGCATCGACAACTATTAAGCCACGTACACACGGGCGGACTGTATGGCCTACTTAGTCCGTCATACAATCCGACGGACAGTCCGTCCTACTTTCGAATGAACGGACTTGACCACACACGGATGCACATACAGTCCGTCGAAAGCTTGCGCGATGACGTGTACAGCACGTACGATGGGACTAGAAATAGGAAGTCCAATACACAGCAATGCAACCTTTCGCCGTGTAAATCCTTTCTGAGCATGCGCCATTCTTAGTCCGTCGAACTAGCCTACTGACGAGCGGATTGTCCGCTGAAACCAAAGTATGATGGACAGTATTTCGAAAAATCCGAAATACTTAGTACGCCAGACTGCACGCTGAAAAAGTCCACTGAAGCCCACACACGAGCGGACTGTCCGCTGAAATGTGTTTCGACGGACTAAGTAGGCCATACAGTCCGCCCGTGTGTACGTGGCCTTAGTGAGCAATCTGTTGACGAGAAAAGTGACACCGATACTGAAGAAGTGAACTCTCCAATATCACCAAAACTACTAGAGATCACTTCATTACCACTGGATTTCTCTGATCCAGCGAATTGGCCAGATGTCATAACTACATCATGTCGGGATACCATCGTAATGAAAGGCCCAGCAAAACCAAATGAACGCTTTGCATTTCCCAGGGATGCCTCTAATAGACGTTTTACAGCAGTCCATTACAAACGCCGCCTTGGAAATGGAGAAGTGCAGACGAGACATTGGCTAATCTACTCTACCAAGCTAAACAAAGTATTTTGTTTTTGTTGCAAACTGTTTTCAAACAAAGAAATAAGTCTGATTGCTGGAGGTGTAAACCTTGTTGTAAATGATGCTGCTATGTGTTGTAGGGAAGCCATTTCATTTTTTGGTACTTTGCAGAAAATATATGTTTTTTTATCTGGCTCAACAAATCGGTGGGACATCTTAAAGAAGCACATCAGTAGGCTGACGGTGAAGCCACTATCGACTACAAGATGGTCAAGTAGAATTGATGCAATTCGTCCTTTCAGATTTCAAATAGCTGAAATATATGACACACTGATAGCAATTGAAGGAAATCCAGTATTTGCTATTCTTGCAAGAAGCGAGGCTGCTTCATTGGCAAAAGAGCTGAACAACTTTACATTTTTGTGTTTGATAGTAATGTGGTTTAACATATTAAGTAGCATTAATGAAGTAAGCAAACTTCTTCAAAGTCAAACAATTTACTTGCCAGATGTTGTGGAGCTTTTGGAATCCAGCAAAAACTACTTAGAAACTTATCGGTCTGATAATGGATTTGAGGAGTTACTCACAGAAGCACGAACAATGGCACTGGAAATGGAAATTGAACCTGTGTTCCCTTCTACAGTGCAGAGAAAAAAGAAGAGGCTTTTTTCATACGAGAGACAAGATGATCCCATCCAAGATCCCCAAAAACGGTTTCAAGTTGAGTGTTTCTACATGATCTTGGATGTCATAATAAAATCTGTCAAGGAGAGATTTGAACAGCTTAGAGTTCATAGCAACTATTTTCAGTTTTTATATGACATCAGGAAACTTAAAGACGTGAATAGGGAGCAACTCTTGAAGAGCTGTATGGAGTTACAAGAGGTGTTAACTGATGTAAAGACCAAGGATGAAGATATTGATGGAATGCAGCTATGTGAAGAGCTAATTGTCTTGGCTCCTGTTGTATCAGCAAGCATGAAACCAATTGACGTTCTGGGCTACGCAGTCAAGAATGGTTTTGCTCCAAATGTAGCTATAGCACTTCGCATACTGTTGACACTGCCCATCACAGTGGCTTCGGGTGAAAGAAGCTTCTCAAAATTAAAAATCATTAAAAACTACCTGCGTTCTTCAATGTCACAGGAAAGGCTGGTGGGCCTTGCCACTCTGTCTATTGAGAATGGCATTGTTCAAGAGATTGACTTTGAAATATTGTTGAAGGAGTTTGCTAATGCTAAAGCAAGAAAGGTCAATTTTTTGTAGACCCAATAGCCTTAGTTAAAAGATGCTTGAACAGCACAGAGTTCAAAGATTGGCACTTTCATTATTGATTGTTTTTAGATTTGCAATGTTATAAGTTCTTTTGCACTATAATTTAATAATTTACTCTTTTGTACTTTTGCTTATTTTCTTTGTTGTACCAAATTTATTGAGAGATGTTAGAGATATTAGAATGTTATAATATCTCTCTTGTCTCATAGTGTTTATTTTACAGTGTGTTTTTATAACGTTGTCATGTTATTTATCTATCTTATTTTTGTGAGTCTTGTTGACAGTTGATACATGTGCAATGCTGCTATTTTATGTTTTGCAAATGAGAAAATGTTAACAAATAAAAATCTACTATTTTATGGTTTATCATTTAGAATTATTTGATACAAAAGCTGGTTTGGGGCAAAACGGTAACATTTCCACAATTAGCTGGTCTAGCAGTGCTTGAATGCAAAATAGTAGCGGTCATTAAAAAGGTGGGGTGTACATGGGAAGGGCAAAGGGGGTGGAGTCAGGGGTGGGGCCAATGGGGGGGCGGCAAAATGAGGTTTCGTCTAGGGTGTCAAAAATCCTAGCACCAGCCCTGGGTCAAGTAAAAGATGTTACAATGGTAAAATGGTAATACAGTACAAGTAATCATGGCATAGATATCACAAAGTATAGCAAGCAATAACTTTCCGAGGTGCGCTGAGAACAAGATTGAGTAAAACATAATAATGCCTGCAATTGATCCTGTGATCCTGAGAAGGGGTATAAATTATAAACTTCAAATTGGTGTGGTATTTGATCAGGACATGACATATGGCAGCTCTATGCGTTTCATGACTGGCAGGCCACTCATCAGGAGCCAGCACATGATGGATCTATAAAATAAAAATATTGGCTTAAATAGTATAGTATAAACAGTATAGGCAGTGGTGGGGTAAAAGCCCCCCAAACCAAGGCTAGATGGACTCACTGTGATTCATTTGAAGATGGTGTAGTGCCAACCGGGAGCCACGACGGGCATCTTGTCCGATGCACCCCATAGGCATCAACCAAGGCAGGCATAGAACCACAAAGCAACTTAAGTGTGCAATGGAGATGGAAGGTGTACCAAAGTATTTGTTGCAAAAAGGGGAAGAAAGGGGGGAAAAAGAGATAGGTGGGTGAGAAATACTTGTTTCATAGTTTCATAGTTAGTAAGGTTGAATAAAGACACCAGTCCATCCAGTTCAACCTGAGTGAGGTGTCTACCCCTATCCCTGTACATTGCACACTCACATTGGTCCCTACCCTCAAGGAGCCCAGAATCCAAAGTCCCCATACATATACTAGGGCCAATTTTGGACAGAAGCCAATTAACCTACCTGCATGTCTTTGGAGTGTGGGAGGAAACCGGAGTACCCAGAGGAAACCCACGCAGGCACAGGGAGAACATGCAAACTCCAGGCAGGTAGAGTCGTGGTTGGGATTCGAACCAGCAACCCTTTTTACTGGTAGGTGAGAGTGCTAACCACTACACCACTGTGCCGCCCTGTACCGCCCTTTGTTGATGGAAAGGGGTGAAAGTTGAAGGCTAACAGCCAGGGGCTGACCAAAGATTAATGGAGGAAGAGTGGGAGTGAAGAAAGCAGAGGACCACTAGTGTCTTCACCCATGGTGATGATGAAGTCAGGGCCAATAAGTTGGTAAAAAGCCTAATGGCTGTTCACCCCCCTCAGTGGCGAGCGGTGTCTCCGTGACATGCCGCCACCGAAAGTACAGGGCTGCGCGCACACAATTGTGCGCATGCCCTGTTTAAATGAACAGATGTCATATGATGCCCGCCCAGAACAAGAGCCATGCCGCCTGCCCATCATATGACAGCCGGCGGGCGGCAAGCTGATAAGGAGGCCTGCCCCCTGCCAATCCAGTGGGGATTGGTTAGGGCTCCCTAGAATAAACCAGGTGGCTCTACCTCTCCTCCATTCTCTCTTTACAGAAAGCATTAGAAGTTTCTAGAAAGAAGTAGGGGGTCCTGGTGGTGCCACCTGTGAGTCACCTAGCACTACTCTGAGCTACTCCCAGCCCAGATCACAAAACACACCCAGGCTTGGCTGCCAGCCAAGCCTGGAATTGTATCTGTCCTAAGAGAAAAATAACTTTACACTCCTAGCACACTAGAGGGTGCTACAGTGACATATTAAACGTTGAATAGTATCTGCCTCTGCCATGGTTACTCAATGACGCTTCCTTAAGATGTAGCAATACGAAACCTAAGTCGAGATGCCTTCCAGGCACGTCAGATCCAGGTCCCAGCATCTGGTTCTTCTCTGAGTAGCGATGGAATGCACGCTAATCTTCAGTGTGGA
This sequence comes from Lithobates pipiens, assembly GCF_037356315.1. NCBI lineage: Eukaryota > Metazoa > Chordata > Amphibia > Anura > Ranidae > Lithobates > Lithobates pipiens. The sequence goes on from NW_027507789.1 coordinate 102,593,398, forward strand.
CTGAGTGGCTTTTGGTTCCTACCAGCACACATGGGAGTGACCCTGTTTGCTGGGACATAGGCACTAATAAATGTAAGCAGAATTTATATTTTTAGCATTTTTTAATAAATAGCAGAATTATGCTATTGGTCTCCCTTTGTACTTTATCCCTATGGGTAACCATGGTGGAGAGGAGAGCACAACATAGGAGGTTCCTGATCCATCCTTTGGCTCCAGAAGTGTCTGTCTAGCGATTACAGACCTTCTTTTTAATTAAAGAGGTCATAGACATCTGGTGAGCAGGCATTTATACTTGAGCACATTGGGTGTAAATTGATTTTACATGCAGCGGTGGAGGATTTTTTGCACGAATATTAGAGTGTACAACGTCATATAGCTTTCACTGAAGATTAATGGACATTTAAAGACACTAAGATTAAAATTGTCACAATTTTTATTCCATCATTTATGGTCATATATACACTTAATTGTTAATATATTTCTTATGCCGCGCACACACGACCGGACTTTTCGAGGGACTAGGTCCGACAGACTTTCGACGGAGTTCTGACAGAGTTCTGACGGACTTTCCGAATGAACGGACTTGGCCACACATAATCACACCAAAGTCCGACGGATTCGAACGTGATGACATACGACCGGACTAGAATAAGGAAGTTCATAGCCAGTAGCCAATAGCTGCCCTCGCGTTGGTTTTTGTCCGTCGGACTAGCATACACACGAGCGGATTTCTCGGTAGGAACTGGGTCCGGCGGAGTTCTGGCGGAAAAATTTGAAACATGTTCCATTTCTAAAGTCTGTCAGACTTTTGCAAATCAAAAGTCCGCTGCAGCCCACACACGGTCAAATGGTCTGCCGGAATCGTTCCGTCGGACCTTTGATGTTGAAAAGTCCGGTCGTGTGTATGCGGAATTACAGTGCCCCCTATCACCACTATTCCAAATTGCACGGTAGGATTCCTACTTTTGGGGAGCAGCTATATAGTAATCTCACTGGTTTTATTGGTGCAAGGTTGTTCACTTCACATGGTTAATCAATGCCCAGAACACTACAACAAAGCTTTGTTGCATCTTGCCAAGGTGCAGTGGTTGGTGCAAAGGCAGTTATCAGTAGCACTTTTAACTGGGCATTGCTTGCTTGATTTTTCTAGCTCCAGTTTGTGAGAATTCATTCCATACAGCTGCAGTGTTTATCATCCTGTTCTGGATGGGGGTGCTTTAACCAGTGTTGCAGCCAGTGAAGTGATACTTTAAAGGGACCGCAACCAGAAGAAAAATAAACTATATATACAGTATCTCACAAAGAGTCCTCACATTTTTATAAATATTTTATTATATCTTTTCATGTGGCAACATTGAAGAAATGACACTTTGCTACAATGTAAAGCAGTGAGTGTACAGCTTGTATAACAGTGTAAATTTGCTGTCCCCTCAAAATAACTCAACACACAGCCATTAATGTCTAAACAACAGGCAACAAAAGTGAAAATGCCCATATTGGGCCCAATTAGCCATTTTCCCTCCCCAGTGTCATGTAACTCATTAGTGTTACAAGGTCTCAGGTGTGAATGCGGAGCAGGTGGGTTAGATTTGGTGTTATCTCTCTCACTCTCTCATACCGGTCACTGGAAGTTCAACATGGCACCTCGTGGAAAAGAACTCTCTGAGGATCTGAAAAAAAGAATTGTTGCTCTACATAAAGAACACCTAAGCTATAAGAAGATTTCCAAGACCCTGAAACTGAGCTGCAGCATGGTGGCCAAGACCATACAGTGGTTTAACAGGACAGGTTCCACTCAGAACAGGCCTCGCCATGGTCGACCAAAGAAGTTGAGTGCACGTGCTCAGTATCAAATTCAGTTGTTGTGTTTGGGAAATAGAGGTATGAGTACTGCCAGCATTGCTGCAGAGGTAGAAGGGGTGGGGGGGTCAGCCTGTCAGTGCTCAGACCATATGCCGCACACTAGATCAAATTGGTCTGCATGGCTGTTGTCCCAGAAGGAAGCCTCTTCTAAAGATGAAGACAAGCAGACTAGTTACATGGATTACTGGAACCATGTCCTGTGGTCTGATGAAATAGAATTATTTGGTTCAGATGTGTGTGGTGGCAACCAGGTGAGGAGTACAAAAACCAGTGTGGCTTGCCTACAGGCATGGTGGTGGGAGTGTCATGGTCTGGGGCTGCATGAGTGCTGCCAGCACTGGGGAGCTACAGTTCATTGAGGGAACCATGAATGGCAACATGTACTGTGACATACTGAAGCAGAGCATGATCCCCTTTCTTCAGAGACTGGGCCCCAGGGCAATATTCCAACATGATAATGACCCCGAACACACCTCCAAGACGACCACTGCCTTGCTAAAGAAGCTGAGAGTAAAGGTGATGAACTGGCCAAGCATGTCTCCAGACCTAAGCCCTATTGAGCATCTGTGGGGCATCCTCAAACGGAAGGTGGAGAAGCGCAAGGTCTCTAACATCAACGAAGCTCTGTGATGTCGTCATGGAGGAGTGGAAGATGACTCTAGTGGCAGCTTGTGAAGCTCTGGTGAACTCCATGCCCAAGAGAATTTTGTGGCCACACAAAATATTGACACTTTGGGCCCAATTTGAACATTTTCACTTAGGGGTGTACTCACTTTTGTTGCCAGCGGTTTAGACATTAATGGCTGTGTGTTGAGTTATTTTGGGGGGACAGCAAATTTACACTGTTATACAAGCTGTACACTCACTACTTTACATTATAACAATGTGCCATTTCTTCAGTGTTGTTACATGAAAAGATATAATAAAATATTTAGAAAAATGTGAGTGGTGTACTGTGTATATATATATATATATATATATATATATATATATATATATACATTACTTCATATATTCACTGGTGGATTGTATCATATTGATGAACTGTACTATTTATGGATGAATTGCACTTTTTTTATTTATCTTTGTGTTTTTTCAAATATTTTTACATATTTATTAGGTGAATTGCACTTTATTCTAATTCATTTCACTTAGTAGATATCATTTTTATGGTAATACTGCCATAGGGGCTGTACTTAAAATACATTTATTTATTTTATATAAATTCATTTAATTTAACTTATTAAAAAAAGATCCCGTATGTACACGCACAGAGGAAACTAAATAGTACATATATTTTTGGGGACAAACAAGGTTTTTTCATGGTATTGTCTGGCAAAGATTTGCTAAGATAAAATACATAAAAATAAAAACCAACTAAAAACACTCTTTTTCTGCTTTGATTAGTGTTAAAGAGGACCTCAACCTCCCCATCCCTCTATAAACCTGTATACCCGAATAGGAAGGAAATAAACAATCATATATACCTATATCCTTGGGACTTTTTCTTCATACTTATCGCTTTTTGATCTGCCCCTTAAGCTGCCTAGGTCCCTATTCCAGCGTCACCATTTTAAAAATGCCTATGATACTGCGCATGCGTGAGATGAAGTGCATGTCATCATGCGCAGCATCTTGCACATATGCGTTACAACACTATTACCATCTGGTGGGGAAAAAAACCCTTCCCCTAGATTCTTCCCTCAAAAATGCTCTTCATCTTGTCCATGCACAGTATGCCAATACTGCTAGATCATGCTAGATCTTGCAGTTTATTTATGGGATTCCCTATGGGAATTTAGCAATGGTAATATGCCCTTCTTAGGCGGTATCTGTGTGACCGGGGCTACTTCACCATTGCCTTCAGGGAAACCTGTACGTGTTAGCCCTTGTACACACGGTCGGACATTCTGACAACCAAATCGGTTGGATTTTGTCAGACGGATTTTGTCCGAAACTGTTGCATACACACGGTCGGACAAAGTTGACGGAAAATCTGATTGTACATAACGTGATGACGTTATTTCGTTACGATGGGACTACGTTCAGGCTAGTAGCCAATAGCTTTGGTCTAGGAATTTGATCTGGGCATGCGTGGCACTTTTTCCGTCGGAGTAGACTACACATGATCGGAGTATGTCCGATCAGAGCATTTTGTCGGAAAAATTTACGGACAAGTTGGAAAACTTGGTCCGTCGGATACTCCGACGGAAACAGTCCGATGGAGACCACACACTGTCCGATAGGACACATTCCGTCGGAATCTCCGACCGTGTGTGCAAGGTCTAAGAGAAAAAGTTAATTAAAGCAGAAAAACATTTTTTAAAAAAAGGTGTTAGGCAATTAGATTTTACTTCAGCAAGTAGAGATGCATGCTGATGTAAAATTTAGGAAAAATGGGGAAACGTCTGCTGTAATTCTAAAAAATGTGTACTACTATAGATAAAAATGTATAAAATGAATCTTTTAACTTGTCACTTTTAAAGTGAGATTAAAGTTACCATTATGATACAAACCATTACAAAGTTTTTTTTTCATAAATTAATTAAGGCTTTTCACATATTTTTTAACACTAAAAAAGATGGACAAACAAAACAATAAAAAAAAAAACTTCCTGTACTGGGTGTTCAACAGGTACGTGATGGTGGAGTGAGAGGGAGAGAGTGAGGCATCAGCTGGAGCTCTGTTCGGATCAGTATAATCTACACTTGTTAAGACAGCTTTATTTCTGCTGCCTAATGAATGTGTAGTACCTGCCTAATACCTGCGGGGGTTAAGAGACTAGTGCTACGGCTGTGTTACAGCTGTGGCTTCCAGTTAACATAGCCTATTTGTGCCTATTTGTGGATACAGACACTGTGGATACCGGTCTATGCATCTATGCACCCGCTCCGTCCCGTTTGTACCATGTTGTAACATCACCGTGGCTGCTGTGCTGCTGTGTTCTGCTCCGTGGCTGTTTCGCGGCTCCCTGTTCTTTTTTTCCTTTTGTTTGAGAGGTGATGCCTAAAGGTTCTAGAGGACCCAGACGAGCAGGGAGTAGAGATACTAACACGGGCCCGGTTACCTGCAGCACATTACTTACTGGATTTTATCCCCTGCGAGCGCCGGAGTATCCTGGATCCCGAGACCCTGTGGACATGTTCAGTTTAGCCACAGGGGGCGCTGCTCTCTGGTGGCAGGCGTGGAACTATGGTCTAGTAAGGCGTTTGGTTACTCTATTTCGGAGTGAGGTCAGTGGGAGTGGCCCTCCCGCAGTGCCCTCTGGGAGAGGGTATTTAAGACACGGATGTTATGTGGTTCAGGGTTCCGGTCCAGTATGAAGTGTTGAGTACTTGGTCCTGGTCCTCCTCACCAGCCCCCAGGAAGGCTATGGCCTGGGGTGCGGACTTTAATGCCTCGGGGCTGGCTAGCCCAAGGCAGGGAAACTAAAGGAGGATTCTGAGGTGGTTGGGTGCTGTCTCCGGTTCGGGAGAGACCCATTGAACTTCAAGCATTCCAGGGGAGGACTCTTTGGAAGATTACCACGAGTGAGTTTGGTTTTCTTAACAAGAGCCTGGAAGGGCTGAAGTAACCGAGAGAATCCGGACTTGTGGATATCACCAAGCTGGTTGAAAGATCCAGATATCCTGCAAGTGTTCTACACCTATGTATTTAGCAACAAAGTTGGTGATAAGGATTTTGTTCCTGAGAAAGCACCTTGTTGGCTGCTAGGCCTTGTGAGAGAGGGACTGTCCAACCTGAGTGTTCATCCAGCTATGAATGGCTATTCTCTGGATGCTGTCAAAGCAAGCAAGTTCCTTAACGTGTTTGACTTTGACATTGAGAGTACCTGAACTTTCCTTTCCAACCCTCTGATCCCAAGTTAAAAACTGTTCAATGGTTGAAGTTTGCAAATAAAATCCATTCAACTGGATTTATTGTCAGTCTCAAGTTATTGGGTCACCTACCACGGGATATCCCCTAGACCTGCCATAAGAAAAAGCGGAAGGTAACGGTAAGCCCAAAAATAACCAGCAGCTCCTTCGGGGATTAGTGCTACATTTAGAAGTGGAGGGGGAAATTACCCGGCTCTTTCAGGTTTTGGGGAATCCATTATTCCCCCCAGGATATATAGACAGTAGCTTCAAAAAAGCTATGGGAGATGGTAAAATCAGATTAGGTGACTTCCTTGAAGGATCAAGGATGAAAATGGCGGTGGAAATACAGCTCATGTTTAATCCACCATTGGACCCTTGGCGGATGCAACAGCTTACTCACTTTCTCTGTTCTCTTATTCGGGGGGAGAGATCGGATCTTTAAATACGCCAATAGAAAATCTTTGTACTCTGAGTCAATCTGCGGATAGTATAGGAAAGGAACAAAAGAGCAACAGAGAACGTTGACCTGAGGTGTTCCGGGGTCACGTGGTCAGTATGCCTAAAAGGGGGCATACCCAAGTATGAATTGAAATTAAATGAAAAGGAAAAGAAATGGGGAATGCGTTGGTGGGACACGAGAGCCTGCGATCACAAGGGAGGAGGCAAAGGAGGGCAGACTTTATGCAGCCTGACTCCTCCTACAAATACAGGCTGACCTGCCGTCAGCCTTACACTTGTGCTTGGAGTCAATCTGCAGGTTAGTATAGGAAAGGAACAAAAGAGCAACAGAGAAAATTGACCTGGGGTGTGCCGGGGTCACGTGGTCAGTATGCCTAAAAGGGGGTAAAAATAAACACAGTAGGATGAAAGCTTAACAAACAGATTAATTGTACCCTGAGTTAATGTTCAAATGCTTATGACAATGCTTATGACATCACAAAAAGTGGCTCTGGGACATACCCAGAGAAACAAGACGACCTCCACCTACCCAAATTCCAAATAATGATAGCCGGAATCCCCTGGCGCAAAGTCACAGAGCTGCTCCTATCCTGAATGAATATTCAAAGAATGCTTATTGTCCAGACCCTGTTTGGCCAAAAAGGGGATGGTATGAAGTATGCGGTGAGCTGCAGAGAGGAGAGCCCTAGAAAAAGGCAACAGAGGACCATCCCTGGGTTTGTCAGATGTGGCACTGATGAGCTGGTTTAGCCAACACTGGGTACCATGCTTTGCCCAGCTCCAAGAACCCAATGACAGTGCCGCCTCCAGATTGCTGCATCTGTGAGCATGCCGATGTAACTGAAAAGGCTGTGGAGACAAACCAGTTGACTGGCCAAAAGTATGCGAGACTCTGGGCCAGAAGCTTAACTCCCCTGGCCTTAGGAACCATAAAAGGCCAGATATTGTGCTACCTCAGCGCCAAGCTGGTAAACGACGCCAAAGGAGACCTAGTGAGCATGACAGATATGTCACGCAAACATATGACTCACGATGGGAAGTCTGCTGAGCACAGTAGGAGGGCTACACCTCTGGATCCCTGAGGATGCTTAACTAGAGTGCGTAGAAAATAATGAAAGGCCTATCGGGGTCTTCCAACAACATGAAATGCTGAGTCTCAGCCAGATACACCCCGATAGTGCTGTAGGCTGATATGAGTTGGAAGTGGCAAAAAACAGAAAAGCAAATAGGAATTGGATTTTAACCGCCAGGACTAGGAAACCTTGACCGGAAAGCCTGGAAAACATCCCAAGCAGTGAGCCTTCCTGGTATACAAAATAAAGATTTATCGATCAAGGCTGCTGCGTCAGCCCAATGGACCCTAACCCATCACAAATGCTGGAAACCTAAGAAAAGGCGTGACGCCAGCATCTGCATCCAAGACCTGGGCCTACTGCTACTGGCCTAAATGCCGAGAGGGTTCCAGAATCCACTGAAGCCCCTGAGCCCATAGAAGCTGCTGGAGCTGCAAAGGGTTGACTTACCAATAGCTCCATACTATTGCACAACCCCTGGCCGGACGTAGCTAGGAAATTAAGGTAGTGTGGAAATAACACACAACTGGGTCAGTAACATACGCTGTGAGAAAAATGTGAGCAGACTGAGAAACCTGTGACAGAAATGTAGCTGCGTGAAGGAACGATGAAAATGTGAGCAGCATAAGAACCGAGGCTGCAAGGAAAACGCAAACTGCATGAGAGATGCAGGTTGCACGAAAATGTGAATTGATGAATGTGAGAAACATGAGAAATGAGAGAAACATGGGACAACATGAGAAACCTGGAAAACAAACAAGAGAAACCTGGGAAAAAAGAGAGAAACATGAAACGTGAGCTGGCATAGAAACAAAAATATTGCATGAGAAACGTGAATTACATGAGAAACGAAAAATGCATGAGAAACTTAATTGCATGAGAAACTAAATTGCATGAGAAACGTGAGTTTGTATGAAATATGTGAGCAGCGTAAGAACAGATGAGGAGACTTGCCACCGAACAAGCCAATTAAAAATGATCACCTCAACCTGTTAAACCCATAGACGTGATGAGTAACCTGTAGCGGAAGAACAAGGACAACCCAGCTGTGTGAAAATGACCAGAGAACATAACAGACAACCCGCCCCCTGATATAGCAACACCCCTGGTACCTGACAAGTATGAGGATGTGGGTGCAGAAATGATAAGACCAACAGGGCATGAATGTGAAGCTAATGACAACACCACCCTAGTATATGCAGTAAGCGAGCATGAGCAACCTGCAGTGCCAAGACAGGAAATTAAAAATGAACACTCAGGGCTAAGGTGCCCACAGACTGTTTTGGGTAGTGGTAAAGGTGTAATGGTGAAAGTGCACGTATGACGCAAGGACTACAGGCGAGAAGATTGTGGGACGACAATCAATTAAAAACGAAACCTCAGCCTGTATGGATCTGTAGAAGTGACAGATCCTGGATGTAAGCACAAGCTAACAGAAATGCAGCGAACGAAAAGGCAATGAGATGAAAAGGCATATGACATGAAACATGGGAAGAGTAAGAAACATGGGAAGCGTAAGAAACATGGGAAGCGTAAGAAACATTGGAAACATGGGAAGCGTAAGAAATACGGGAAATGGAAGAAAAACATGGGAAACGTGAGAAATGTAAGAAACATGGGAAACGCAAGAACACAAGAAACGTGAGAAAGGCAAGAAACATGGGAAAGGCAAGAAACATGGGAAAGGTGAGAAACATGGGAAAGGTGAGAAACATGGAAAAGGCAAGAAACATCTGAAAGGCGAGAAACATGGGAAAGGCAAGTAACGCAAGAAACACGGGAAATGCAAGAAACATGGGAAACGCAAAAAGAAACATGGAAAACGTGAGAAACACGAGAAACGTAAGAAACACAGGAAACGTAAGAAACACAGGAAACATAAGAAACACAGGAAACGTAAGAAACACTGGAAACGCAAGAAACGCAAGAAACACGGGAAACATGGGAAACGTGAGAAACATGGGAAACATGACAAACGTAAGAATCATGACAAACGTAAGAAACATGACAAACGTAAGAAACATGGGAAAAACGTGAATGAGGCATGAGAACCATAACTTGCATGAGAACCATAAATTGCATGAGAAATCGTAAATTGCATGAGAAACCGTAAATTGTATGAGAAACTGTAAATTGCATGAGAAACCGTTAATTGCATGAGAAATTGTAAATCGCATGTAAATTGCCTGAGAACCGCAAATTGCATGAGAACCGCAAATTGCATGAGAACCGTAAATAGCATAAGAAACCGTAAATTGCATGAAAAACGTTAACTGCATGAAAATCGTAAATTGCCTAAAAACTGTAAATTGTATGAGAAAGGCAAATTGCGTAAGAAAAAAATGTAAATTGCATGAGAAACGTAAATTTATATGAGAAACACAGATTGCATGAAAACCGCAAATTGCACGAGAAACCGTAAATTGCATGAAAACGTACACCGCATGAGAATGTACACTGCATGAGAACGTAAATTGCATGAGAAAATGAAAAATTGCATATGAAACCCTAAATTACATGAGCACTCAAAATAACCCTGGAAAAACAGCCAAAGAGGCTGCACCCACCCCAGAGACACACACCCTACCTCTGCCCGATACATAAGTGATTTATGGAAGTGCAATCTGTGTTCACTGCACTAAAATGAAAAAAAGGCTGGAGGCCGCTGTCAAATAGACAAGGCCGATGTGAGATCCACAGGAAATGAAGAGAACTGTGCAAATCATCTCACGGCATGATGGGACCTGATGGACTCATTCCCATGATGAACACTATAGAGAACCCACATGTCTATCAAAGTGTAGAACAGCAGAAAGAGCCTCTTGTGTGCATGAAACATCCAAAGTATGCATTTGAAAACACAGAACCTGTATGGTCATACCTTATCATTGGGTGCCCAAGCTCTACATCAAAGACACCATAGCCCCATAACACTGCACCAATGACGGCCAAAATGCCCCCAACTGCAGCATGCAGCCCGGAACAAATGTCACACCAACAAGAAGCCATGCTGCACCACACACCGGAGGGTCCAGACGTACCTCAATCTGGCAGGTGATGTGCCAAGGAATGGCTCGCACAGCTCTGCCCACTGCCCTGAAACGAAAGGAGGAACTTCCCCCTTCTCTCCCTTATGGAACGAGATAAGCCAATACCCACTGTCCCCACCAGCGTTACTGTGCTGCAAAGATCCAACTGGAAGGCCTGAATCTCCTCCAAACCCATCCCACCCCCCTGCAAAGCCACGCTGCCCTGCATACACAAAACTCAGCGTCCTCACCGGCACACACAGAGTTGAAACACCATTACCAACAGAAAATGGCCCAGAGCATGCACACGTGTATTCTCCCATGAACAACCCCAGGATTCAAAAGCACAAGAACACTTGACCATGGAAGCAGCACATGTCGTACTCGGGGGGATCGATTGGGGATAGCAAAAACCTGAAAATATCACCCTTCACCGGCCTGCGATTAGCCTGACCCCCCCTCTGCCCGGGCCGGTACCTTAGCGGGACGGGTGGCATCCGATGCGGTTCCTCCGTCAAAGCCAGCCGCCCACCTACCAGAACCACGGCCACCCGGAGAGAGAACCGGTAAGATCTTTGCAGCCGACCATGCTGCTACTCTGTAAGCAGAAAACAGGAAGTGATGACATGACGTGACCTGCCCTGACCTGGAAATAATGTATCTGCTCACACGAGAGCCTACGACCACAAGGGAGGAGGCAAAGGAGGGCAGGCTTTATGCAGCCTGACTCCTCCTACAAATACAGGCTGGCCTGCAGTCAACCTTACACTTGTCTGATAGAAAAACCTACTTCCCACAAGGTATCGGAGGTATATAAAATATTAATAGATTTTCCTGAAGACTTTCCCTAGATTTCTTGAAAAATGGGAAAGTGACTTAGACACCACATTTTCTAAAGAGATGGTCTGATGAGACAGAATTATTTGGTTCAGATGTGTGTGGTGGCAACCAGGTGAGGAGTACAAAACAAATGTGGCTTGCCTACAGTCAGGCATGGTGGTGGGAGTGTCATGGTCTAGGGCTGCATGAGTGCTGCTGGCACTGGGGAGCTACAGTTCATTGAGTGAACCATGAATGCCAACATGTAGTGTGACATACTGAAGCAGAGCATGATCCCCTTTCTTCAGAGACTGGGCCCCAGGGCAATATTCCAACATGATAACGACCCCGAACACACCTCCAAGACGACCACTGCCTTGCTAAAGAAGCTGAGAGTAAAGGTGATGAACTGGCCAAGCATGTCTCCAGACCTATGTTAAATGGTGAGCTGCGCTGAAAAACAAAAAAGTGTTCTAAATAAATAAATAAATTCATGAAGTTAGAAACATAAGTGATTAATCACAAAAAATTTTGTTAAGAGAATGTAAGCATTGAATAATATATAGCTTGAATCATATAAAAATTATATATGAATCATGTAGTTAATGTATGCATAGAAAAAACGCAAATAATAATCACCTGTGTCAAATCACGTGAACAACCCTACCTAATAGGACTTATTAGGAATCCTCAAATGCAAAGGGATGAATAACACAGAATATATATTTCCCTCATATAATCAAACATATAACACCATAATGAAAACAAAATTGAATTTCAATTAAAGTGAAAATAAACAGGAAAAAGAAAAAGAATAGTCCATTAAAGTCCCAAAAAATGATGTTAGTCAGCAAATGGTGATAATTCGTTAAAAGTGGGAATGGAGAACTGACAATCACGTCACTTCTTGTGAACAGGAATCCAAGAGAAGCACCTCCACCAGTAAAGAGAAAAGGGGCCGCTTATCAGAACTTGAGATCTCAGTGTTATGTGAGATCAAAGAGGGCATATAAGTAAAGGATCTGGGTGAACCATCACAGGAACCACACCGGACTGTCCTCAATGTAAATTCTAAACAGTAAAGCGATAATGCCACAATTCATATGGAAAAAGCAAAAAGAGCTTGCATAGCGTAAAAAACCCTTATTTATTAAATGGCAAAAAATAAAACAAGCGCACTCACATAAACAAAGAAAATATGAAAGTTTTTCAAAAACGAGCCGGCACTTCCGGGTCTGGCGTAAACGCGGTGACGTCTGCACGCCTTACCTCCATACGCGTTTCGTCACTAGACAGACGTGTTCACGGGGTACGGGACGGCGCCCTGACGCACCGCTTAAATAACATACATAATAACCACGCCTCGGTCTGAGCTTCATTGTACGTGCAAATCCACCATATTGCTTAAGGGAAGGAGAGGGAAAAATGGCCTACTCCCGCACCTAACAGTCTTAGGGGTACGAAAGTTTAAAAATATAACAATATATCATTGACAATATATTATATAAACATTATAAGCAAGAATAGCTCCCCTTTTCGGGTGACAGCATTAAGCAAACAAAATAAAAAAATACAAAAATTAAATAAATTAAAAATGTCCCAAATTTAAACAATGAATTCGATGCAAAAAGGAATGCATTTTAAAAACGACTCACTAAAAAAAAAAAAAAAAAAAAAAAAAAAAAATTCATGAAAAAAATATCAAAATTATATAGAGAATATAGGAGACCCGATATAAAATGTCCCCATCTCAAACCAGGATTCCAACATTATATTAGATAAAGAGTATTATCTAATAGGTGAGAAGCATTTCAAAACTAAAGATGATGTGGATACATAAATTGAAATGTTATACTCCTCATGGCCTCAACATAGAAGTTGATGTAAACGCCTTTATTGATAATGCATGACCCCTATTTACAGTATTATTTAAAGATTTGTTTGTTTTTAGCGCCCAGCCTGTGATTGCTTTTTGTGAACTCGGTCTGGGCTCCATAGTTGGTGAAAATGCTATGTAGGCTTTTTTTGGCACAGGGTAATACCCTTTATCTAATATAATGTTGGAATCCTGGTTTGAGATGGGGACATTTTATATCTGGTACCCTATATTCTCTATATAAGTTTGATTTTTTTTTCATTTAGTGAGTCGTTTTTAAAATGCATTCCTTTTTGCATCAAATTCATTGTTTGAATTTGGGACTTTTTTTATTTATTTAATTTTTGTATTTTTGTATTTTGTTTGTTTTATGCTGTCACCCGAAAAGGGGAGCTATTCTTGCTTATAATGTTTATATAATATATTGTCAATGATATATTGTTATATTTTTAAACTTTCGTACCCCTAAGACTGTTAGGTGCGGGAGTAGGGCATTTTTCCCTCTCCTTCTCTTAAGCAACATGGTGGATTTGCACGTACAATGAAGCTCAGACCGAGGCGTGGTTATTATGTATGTTATTTAACCACTTTCAGACCGGACCATTTTGCTGGTCAATGACCAGATGTCTTTTTACAATTTGGCACTGCGCTGCTTTAACTGGTAATTGCGCGGTCATGCAATGTTGTACCCAAACAAAATTTGCGTCCTTTTTTTCCCACAAATAGAGCTTTCTTTTAAAGGTATTTGACTGACTCTGCGATTTTTATTTTTTGCGATATAAACGTAAAAAGACCATAAATTTTGAAAAAAAAATGATATTTTCTACTTTTTGTTATTAGAAAAATCCAATAAACTCAATTTTAGTCATACATTTAGGCCAAAATGTATTCAGCCACATGTCTTTGGTAAAAAAAAAGTCAATAACTGTATATTTACTGGTTTTCGCAAAAGTTGTCACATCTACAAACTAAGGTACATTTTCTGGAATTTACGCAGTTTTTAGTTTATGACTGCCTATCTCATTTCTTGAGGTGCTAAAATGGCAGGGCAGTACAAAGTAGACACCCTAAGGAAATTGATAAGAGGCATGTTGAGCCCATTGAATATTTAATTTTTTTGCCTCAAGCGATTGAATAGTGACAAAAAAAAATTTCTTTTTTTTTTACACAAAGTTGTCACTAAATGATATATTGCTCACACATGCCATGGTTATATGTGGAATTGTACCCCATAATACATTCTGCTGCTTTTCCTGAGTACGGGGATACCACATGTGGTCGACTTTTTGGAAGCCTAGCCGCGTACGGGGCCCCGAAAGCCAAGCACCGCCTTCAGGATTTCTAAGGGCATACATTTGTAATTTCACTCCTCACTACCTATCACAGTTTTGAAGGCCATAAAATGCCAAGCTGGCACAAAACCCCCACAAATGACCCCATTTTAGAAAGTAGACACCCCAAGCTATTTGCTGAGAGGCATGTTGAGTCCATGGAATATTTTATATTTTGCCACAAGTAGCGGGAAAATTACAAACTTTATTTATTATTCACAAAGTTGTCACTAAATGATATATTGCTCACACATGCCATGGGCATATGTGAAATGACACCCCAAAATAAATTCTGATGCTTCTCCTGAGTACGGGGATACCACATGTGTGGGATTTTTTGGGAGCCTAGCTGCGTACGGGGCCCCGAAAGCCAAGAACTGCCTTCAGGCTTTCTAAGGGCGTAAATTTTTGATTTCACTCCTCACCACCTATTACAGTTTTGAAGGCCATAAAATGCCAAGATGGCACAAAACCCCACCAAATGACCCCATTTTAGAAAGTAGACACCCCAAGCTATTTTCTAAGAGGCATGTTGAGTCCATGGAATATTTTATATTTTGCCACAAGTTGCGGGAATATTACAAACTTTTTTTTTTTTTTTCACAAAGTTGTCACTAAATGATATATTGCTCACACATGCCATGGGCATATGTGAAATGACACCCCAAAATAAATTCTGCTGCTTCTCCTGAGTACGGGGATACCACATGTGTTGGACTTTTTGGGAGCCTAGCCGCGTATGGGGCCCCAAAAACCAAGCACCGCCTTCAGGATTTCTAAGGGTGTAAATTTTTGATTTCACTCCTCACTACCTATCGCAGTTTTGAAGGCCATAAGATGCCAAGATGGCACAAACCCCCCCCAAATGACCCCATTTTGGAAAGTAGACACCCCAAGCTATTTGCCGAGAGGCATGGTGTGTATTATAAAAAATAGCAAAAAATAACACATCTAACACAATCTTTGCCTAAAATATATATATGCCGAAGCATGGGGGCATCCTCCCGCAAAAGGTAGGAGCAAATCGCTCCTCCACCCCTTATGCCCCCATGCTTCGGCATATATGCTCTTTTTTAACTGTGGTGGTGAAATCACCTCCGACAGTGCTGGAGTCGCTGCTTTATGTATCGTGGGAGCAAACGCTCTTGCTGTCAAGATAAATAAATCCACGCTACAGCTGAATGGCGTACCTGAAAACAAAAAATGGTTAACAAAAAAACATTGCAGAATAGAATACAGTACAAAGGAGCAGAACAATAGAGAGAGAATAGAGAGAGAGAGAACAATAAAACGACTATTTTTGGTTTTTTTTTTTATATATTTTTTTTTTTTTTTTTTTTAAACACTTTTTTATGTAACTTTAACACTTCTGTTGTAACGTTTCCAGTGGTTTGGGTCTCTCAAAATGCGATGGCATCTTGGGAGACCCTGTGAACGTGTGCCTAGCCTATGCAATGCTGTACCCTACGCTAATACTCAACTAGTTCATGGTAGCGTTCAAAACATTCACCAATGCAAAGACCAGGATTGTCAGGACAGCGGGGACAATAATGACAGGTGTCACGCCTATATCCGTGCTTTCTGCAGACATGACATTTTCTTTGGGGGGCGACGTTGGGTAGGGGTACTCGGAAGGACATAAGAATAATGCCTCTCATGCAGCCGGCTTACTGCATTTGGTTGGGGAAGGTGAGATGGAGTACCGCCTGGATACAGAAGGGCTCTGACGATATCCTCCTGGAATTAAAGGAAGGATCCAGTCCGTCCTGAAGCTTTGTGTACACAAAGCATTCAGCATAGCCAATTGGAATAAATAAACAGACACTTTTTTGTACCAGCGTCTGGCCTTACGGGCAACTAGATACGGCGCCAACAACTGGTCATTGAGGTCCACTCCTCCCATATTTTAGTTTTATTTGTGGACACAGAGGGGTTTCTCCACAATACCAGTCGCCGTAGGAATTTGGACCGTCGTGTCTGCATGAAGGGAGGTAAGAATGAAAACAAGACGAGACGAGACTCTACAAGCCGCTGGGGAAAGGCGATTAGGTCGCACGGTGCCACATGCTCCAATCTGCTGATCAAACAAGTGACTAAACAGTGGCACGCTCGTGTAATAATTGTCCACATATAAATGGTACCCCATTCCGAATAAGGGTGACACCATGTCCCACACTATCTTGCCAGCGCTTCCTATGTAGTCAGGGCAGTTCTCCGGCTCTACGTGACTATCTTTACCCTCATAAACCATAAAACTACGTGTATAGCCTGTGGCCCTGTCACAGAGCTTATACATCTTGACCCCGTATCTGGAACGCTTGTTGGGAACGTATTGTTTGAATGACAAGCGACCAGAAAACTTAATCAGGGACTCATCAACGCAGACAACTTGATGGGGAGTAAACAAGTCTGCCAAACGTTGGTTGAAGTGGTTTATGAGGGGCCGAATTTTGTAGAGCCGATCGTATGCAGGGTCTCCGCGAGGACGACAGAGTTCATTGTCGCTGAAGTGCATGAACCGCAAAATCTGCTCGTATCGTGCCCTGGACATGGAAGCAGAGAACACGTGCATATGGTGAATTGGGTCAGTGGACCAATATGACTGCAACTCACTCTTTTTGGTTATGCCAATGTTGAGGGAGAGGCCCAGAAAGATCTTAAATTCGGAAACCGTAATTGGTTTCCATTGTCTGGCAAGGGCGGACTAGGGAACAGTGGCGATGTGTTGACCAGCGTACAAATTGCTTTGGTCCACAATAGATCTATAGAGATCTTCGGTGAAAAACAGTGAGTAAAAATCAAGTGTCGTAAAATCAACTGTTTCCACGTTAATGCCAGGTTGGCCAGTGAATGGGGGAAGTACGGGTTCTGCAGAAGTGGTGGGCACCCAATCAGGATTGGCGAATTTTGCAGGAAGGGCACTATGGGTACGATGGGCCTGTCTTTGTCTTCGTCTTGGTGGCAGCGGGACACTACTTGTGCTTGCCACCTCGCCAGCTTGAACTGCAATTATGGGACTCGCCACATCACAACGTGCTACTGCAGTGCTGGATGTACATCCAGGGTGTACTAGGCTGCTGGTGCTTGCCAGTTCACCAGAAGGATGAGCGGCTCTAGTACGTCTCTGCTCCATACGAGGGACCTGCGGTTCCTGCACCTGAACAACAGAAAACATTCGGGATCGGGTACACCTGCCCTTAACAGGGACCTCATCTCCGTCGCCAGAGCTATCTGTCATGGAGCCGCTGTCCTCTACAGGATCGTATTCTGAGCCTGAATCTGACAGATGAGTGACTTCCTCTTCACTATCTGTCATGCTCAGAAACGTGTAGGCCTCTTCACTAGTGTACCTTCGCTTTGCCATTTTGGGCTCTAAATTTAGGGGTACACTAGTAAGGCTCACAGGTAAAAAAGCACCTAGGCTGTCAGCGACTGTATCAAAACGCTACAAAAAAAACTTGGGAAACCTAAACTGCTGGCGACGCTAATATAGATCTCATCAGATACTATATTACTAAGGGAGGTGTATGCTTTGCGCGTGGGTGTTAGCGGTACTGGCACTAACCTGACGCTGCCTGGGGCGATGCAGACCTTATCTGACCCTCAAACTTATATCACCCGCCGGGTGATCAGGGGGTTAAACCTTTGTTGGGTAATAAATGGCGGGTGCCCTGAAACTATAAAAAAATAACTAACCAACCAGCGTCACCTGTAACAGTTATATGGTGATCACTGGTGAAAGGGTTAACTAGGGGGCAATCAGGGGGCTTTATGCGGTAGTATATGGGGGTACCTGACACTATAAAAAGCTGCGGCGAACCTAAATACCTACCTGCCTAACTAGCGTCACCTGTGACACTAATACAGCAATCAGAAAAACGATCGCTTATTAGTGACACTGGCGACAGGGGGTGATCACGGGGTTAAACCTTTATTGGGGGGGTTAGGGGGGTACCCTAGAGCTAAAGGGGGCTAACCCTAACTGCCCTAACAGTTATTGCAGCCACAAATGACACCAATGCAATAATAAAATAAAAAAATGCAATTGGTGTCACTGTGACTGGGGGTGCAGGGGTGATTGGGGGGGTGATCGGGGGGTGAAGGGGGGGTGAAAGTGTACCTGGCGTGTTCTACTGTTAGTGTAGTGTTAGGTGCAACTCACCGATCCTCTCTCCTCGGTGCCGGAACGAAAAAGACCGACACGAGGAGAGATTACATCACTTCCTCTGCCTGTGTTTACATTACAGGAGAGGAAGTGATGTAATGCTGCCATTTCATTCGTCAGGAGCGATCGCGAGGGGGTGGCCATGAATAAATGGCCGCCCCCTCATCCCGGATCACTCCTGCACGGAATCCGACCGCCGCTGGCACCGGGGGGGGCACCCGATCGGGCCCCCCACCCGCGGGAAGGCATGGACGTACATGTACGCCAATATGCCTGCCCGTGCCATTCTGTCGACGTACATCGTCGTGCGGCGGTCGGCAACTGGTTAAGTGGTGCGTCAGGGCGCCGTCCCGTATCCCGTGAACACGTCCGTCTAGTGACGAAACGCGTAGGGAGCTACGGCGTGCTGATGTCACCGCGTTTACGCCAGACCCGGAAGTGCAGGCGGTAGCCGAGAGTCGGCCGGCTCGTTTTTGAAAACGTTCATATTTTCTTCGTTTATGTGAGTGCACTGGTTTTATTTTTTGTCATTTAATAAATAAGGGTTTTTTACGCTATGCAAGCTCTTTTTGCTTTTTCCATATGAATTGTGGCATTATCGCTTTACTGTTTGGAATTTACATTGAGGACAGTCCGGTGTGGTTCCTGTGATGGTTCATCCAGATCCTTTACTTATATGCCCTCTTTGATCTCACGTAACACTGAGATCTCAAGTTCTGGTAAGCGGCCCCTTTTCTCTTTACTGGTGGAGGTGCTTCTCTTGGATTCCTGTTCACACGAAGTGATGTGGGTGTCAGTTCTCCATTTCCACTTTGAACGAATTATCACCATTTGCTGACTAACATCATTTTTTGGGACTTTAATGGACTATTCTTTTTTCGTTTTCCTGTTTATTTTCACTTTAATTGAAATTCAATTTTGTTTTTATTATGGTGTTATATGTTTGATTATATGAGGGATATATATATTCTGTGTTATTCATCCCTTTGCATTTGAGGATTCCTGATAAGTCTTATTAGGTAGGGTTGTTTATTATTTGCGTTTTTTCTATGCATACATTAACTACATGATTCATATATGATTTTTATATGATTCAAACTATATATTATTCAATGCTTACATTCACTTAACTCAATTTTTTGTGATTAATCCCTTATGTTTCTAACTGCATGAATTTATTTATTTAGAACACTTTTTCGTTTTTCAGCGCAGCTCACCATTTTACATACAGTTTATATTATCGGAGTATTACGATTAGAGTTGCTGCTTATAGGCAGGGTTTTTTGAATAGCGCAGTTTACTCTCTTTACCAATATATTTCCAGACCTAAACCCTATTGAGCATCTATGGGACATCCTCAAACGGAAGATGGAGAAGCGCAAGGTCTCTAACATCAACGAAGCTCCATGATGTCATCATGGAGGAGTGGAAGATGACTCTAGTGGCAACTTGTGAAGCTCTGATGAACTCCATGCCCAAGAGAATTTTGTGGCCACACAAAATATTGACACTTTGGGCCCAATTTGAACATTTTCACTTAGGGGTGTACTCACTTTTGTTGCCAGCGGTTTAGACATTAATGGCTGTGTGTTCAGTTATTTTGGGGGGACAGCAAATTTACACTGTTATACAAGCTGTACACTCACTACTTTACATTATAACAATGTGCCATTTCTTCAGTGTTGTTACATGAAAAGATATAATAAAATATTTAGAAAAATGTGAGTGGTGTATTCACTTTTGTAAGATACTGTATATATATATATATATATATATATATATATACATTACTTCATATACAGTGGTGTGAAAAAGTGTTTGCCCCCTTCCTCATTTCCTGTTCCTTTGCATGTTTGTCACACTTAAGTGTTTCGGAACATTAAACCAATTTAAACAATAGTCAAGGACAACACAAGTAAACACAAAATGCAATTTGTAAATGAAGGTGTTTATTATTAAAGGTGAAAAAAAATCCAAACCATCATGGCCCTGTGTGAAAAAGTGATTGCCCCCTAAACCTAATAACTGGTTGGGCCACCCTTAGCAGCAACAACTGCAACCAAGCGTTTGCGATAACGTGCAATGAGGCTTTTACAGCGTCCTGGAGGAATTTTGGCCCACTCATCTTTGCAGAATTGTCCTAATTCAGTTACATTAGAGGGTTTTCGAGCATGAACGGCCTTTTTAAGGTCATACCACAACATCTCAATAGGATTCAGGTCAGGACTTTGGCTAGGCCACTCCAAAGTCTTCATTTTGTTTTTCTTCAGCCATTCGGTGGTGGACTTCCTGGTGTGTTTAGGATCATTGTCCTGCTGCAGAACCCAAGTTCGTTTCAGCTTGAGTACACGAACAGATGGTCGGACATTCTCCTTCAGGATCTCTTGGTAGACAGCAGAATTCATAGTTCCTTTTATCACGGCAAGTCTTCCAGGTCCTGAAGCAGCAAAACAGCCCCAGACCATCACACTACCACCACCATATTTTACTGTTGGTATAATGTTCTTTTTATGAAATGCAGTGTTCCTTCTACGCCAGATATACTTGGACACACACCTTCCAAAGAGTTCCACTTTTGTCTCATCGGTCCACAGAATGTTGTCAGAAAGTCTTGGGGATCATCAAGAAATTGAGAAATTGAGACGAGCTTTGATGTTCTTTTTGCTCAGCAGTGGTTTTCTCCTTGGAACTCTGCCATGCAGGCCATTTTTGCCCAGTCTTTTCCTGATGGTGGAGGCATGAACGCTGACCTTAACTGAGGCAAGTGAGGCCTGCAGTTCCTTGGACGTTGTTGTGGGGTCTTTTGTGACCTCTTGGATAAGTCGTCGCTGCGCTCTTGGGATAATTTTGAGCGGCCGGCCACTCCTGGGAAGGTTCACCACTGTTCCATGTCTTCGCCATTTGTGGATAATGGCTCTCACTGTGGTTCGCTGGATTCCCAAAGCTTTGGAAATGGCTTTATAACCCTTTCCAGATTGATAGATCTCAATTACTTTCTTTCTCAATTGTTCCTGAATTTCTTTGGGTCTCGGCATGATGTGTAGCTTTTAAGGATCTTCTGGTGGACCTTACTGTGTCAAGCAGCTCCTATTTAAGTGATGCCTTGATTGTGAACAGGTGTGGCAATAATCAGGCCTGGGTGTGGCTAGAGAAATTGAACTCAGGTGTGGACAACCACAGTTATAGTATGTTTTAACAAGGGGGGCAATCACTTTTTCACACAGGGCCATGATGGTTTGGATTTTTTTTCACCTTTAATAATAAACACCTTCATTTACAAATTGCATTTTGTGTTTACTTGTGTTGTCCTTGACTATTGTTTAAATTGGTTTGATGTTCCGAAACACTTAAGTGTGACAAACATGCGAAGGAACAGGAAATGAGGAAGGGGGCAAACAGTTTTTCACACCACTGTATTCACTGGTGGATTGTATCATATTGATGAACTGTACTATTTATAGATGAATTGTACTTTTTTATTTATCTTTGTGTTTTTTCAAATATTTTTACATATTTATTAGGTGAATTGTACTTTATTCTAATTCATTTCACTTAGTAGATATCAATTTTATGGTAATACTGCCACGGGGGCTGCACTTTAAATACATTTATTTATTTTATTTAAATTCATTTAATTTAACTTATTAAAAAAAGATCCCGTATGCAAACGCACACAGAAAACAAAATAGTATATATATATTTTTTGGGGACAAACAAGGCTTTTTTCATGGTATTGTCTGGCAAAGATTTGCTAAGATAAAAATACATAAAAATAAAAACCAACTAAAAACACTCTTTTTCTGCTTTGATTAGTGTTAAAGAGGACCTCAACCTCCTCATCCCTGTATACCTGAATAGGAAGGAAATAAACAATCATATATACCTATATCCTTTGGACTTTTTCTTAGTACTTATCGCTTTTTGATTTGCCTTTAAGCTGCCTAGGTCCCTATTCCAGCGTCACCATTTTAAAAATGCCTGTGATACAGCGCATGCGTGAGATGAAGTGCATGTTATCATGCGCTGCATCTTGCACATATGCGTTACAACACTATTGCCATCTGGTGGGGAAAAAACCCCTTCCCCTAGATTCTTCCCTCAAAAATGCTCTTCATCTTGTGCATGCGCAGTATGCCAATACTGCTAGATCATGCTAGATCTTGCAGTTTAGGTATGGGATTTCCCTATGGGAATTTAGCAATGGTAATATGCCCTTCTTAGGCGGTATCTGTGTGACCGGGGCTACTTCAACATTGTCTTCAGGGAAACCAGTAAGTGTAAGAGAAAAAGTTAATCAAAGCAGAAAAACATTTAAAAAAAAAAAAAAAAAAAAGGTTATTTTTAAAAAAGGTTTATTATCCTCTGATGCTGAAAAAGCTTTCGATAGGGTGGATTGGATATTTCTGAAGGAGACGCTGACCTATATTGGCATTGGAAAGGCATTTAGTAAATGGATAGAGGCCATATATTCCGGTCCATCTGCGGCGGTAAGAATCAATGAGGTGACTTCCTCATATTTTAATATGAGTAATGGTACTAGACAGGGTTGTCATCTGTCTCCATTGATTTTTATACTAACCTTTGAACCATTCCTAAGGCATGTAAGACAAAGTATGGATATTCAAGGCTGTTTAGTCAATAAGTCAGAACATAAAATAGCGGCCTTTGCCAATGACACACTGTTTTTTTATCACATCACCAAAAACGACACTATCAAATCTATTAAAGGAGTTTGATTGCTATAGTAAAGTCTCGAACTTTAAAATTAACGTCCAAAAATCTGAAATATTGAATATTACGTTGTCAAATAAAGAAAGTACAGGCTCTTCAATCTTCTTTCTCTTTTCCTTGGGCATCGTCATCTTTGACATATCTTGGGTTAAAATTTACTTCTTCAATAGATAAGGTTTTGCATGCAAATTTTCCGCCATTATTACAGGAACTCTCAGTAGATTTGGAAAGATGGAATAAAGGTAAAATAAAATAAATAATATATAATTTAAATAATAATATAATAAATATAAATATAATATAAAATAATAATAAAATACTTGGATGGGTAGGGACGCTATCCTTAAAATGAATATCTTACCAAGACTATTATATCTCTTTCAGACTTTACCAATAGTTATTCCAGAGTAATTTTTGAAAACACTTCACAGCGCCTTTACTAGATTTGTCTGGGCAAAAAAAAAACATCCCGAAAAGCCTTTCATTATTTGACAATGCCCAAATCCCAGGGTGGCATGGCTCTCCCAGATCCGATAAAATACTACAAAGCAGTACATCTCGCCAGGGTATTAGCCTGGTGTAGAGACGAGGGACAGAAAACCTGGGTATCGATAGAACAATCATGCACAAAGATCCCACTCTGATGTCTGCCATGGTTACGGCCAAGAATATTGGGAACATGAAGACAGCACCCTCTGATAGGGGAAACTTTAGGAGTAATGCAACAAAGTAATCTATTTTTAGAAGTGGAGGGGGAAATTACTCGGCTCTTTCAGGTTTTGGGGAATCCATTATTCCCCCCAGGGTATCTAGACAGTAGCTTCAAACAAGCTATGGGAGATGGTAAAATCAGATTAGGTGACTTCTTTGAAGGATCAAGGATGAAAACGTAGGCAGAAATACAGCTCATGTTTAATCCGCCATTGGACCCTTGGCGGATGCAACAGCTTACTAATTTTTCTGTTCTCTTATTCGGGGGGCGAGATCGGATCGTTTAAATACGCCAATGGAAAATCTTTGTCTGATAGAAAACCTACTTCCCACGGGGTATCAGAGGTATATAAAATATTAATAGATTCTCCTGAAGACTATGTCCCTAGATTTCATGAGAAATGGGAAAGAGACTTAGACACCATATTTTCTAAAGAGCAATGGAATCAAATCCTATACTTTGCCCATTATTCTTCTACAGCTAGTAACTTTCAAGAGTTAGGCTATAAAATTCTTACAAGATGGTACCAAGTTTCATCGTTAATACAGAAAATCTATTCGAAAGAGACAAACATTTGTTGGCGCTGTGGAGAGTCGGTGGGTGATATGCTACATATTTTTTGGTCATGTCGAAACTTATCAGATTTCTGGGTCAAAGTGCAAAATATCATTACACAGTTAATAGTGTATGATTTGGGATCTGACCCAGCTAATCCGCCATTGGACCCTTGGCGGATGCAACAGCTTACTCATTTTCTCTGTTCTCTTATTCGGGGGGAGAGATCGGATCGTTTTAAATATGCCAATGGAAAATCTTTGTCTGATAGAAAACCTACTTCCCACGTGGGTATCAGAGGTATATAAAATATTAATAGATTCTCATGAAGACTGAGGAGAAGAATAAATTCAATACCTTCGCCATCTCCCCATCCTTTGTAACCAGATGCCCTTCCTCATTCTTTATTGGGTCAATATGGTCTGTTCTCCCTTTTTTACTATTTACATACTTAAAGAATTTCTTGGGATTTTTTTTTACTCTCCTCCACTATTTGTCTTTCATGTTCTATCTTAGCCGTCCTTATTGCACCCTTATGATTCTTATTGCATTCTTTATAAAGTCAGAATGCTGATGATGATCCTTCAACCTTGTATTTTTTGAAGTCCTTCTCCTTTGCTTTTATATGCATTTTTACATTGGATTTAAGCCATCCAGGACTTTATTTTATTTTATTTACTACCCAATTGGATGCATTTACTAATGCCCTTATTTAATATGATCTTAAAGCAAACCCATCTCTCCTCCGCGTTCTTTGTTCCTAAGATTTTATCCCAATTTATGCCTTCTAGTAAGGTTCGTAGTTTAGGGAATTTCGCTCTTTTGAAATTCTTTGTATTCCCCTTATGTTTCCTATTTGTGTGATTTATACAGAAGCCAATTGACCTGTGGTTGCTGTTTCCTAAATTACCCCGTATTTCCACATCCGTGATCAGGTCTATATTGTTGGTAATCAGTAGATCCAGTAACGCTTTATTTCTAGTTGGTGCATCTACCATCTGACCCATAAAATTGTCCTGCAATACATTTAGGAACTGGCGAGCCCTAGATGAATGCGCGGTTCCCTCTGCCCAGTCTATGTCTGGATAATTAAAATCCCCCATTATGATAACACTTCCCGTCCTTGCTGCTAATCCAAATTGTGATAGCAGATCAGTCTCCCCTTCCTCCCTCGGGTTAGGGGAGCCTATAGCATACTCCCAGTATTATTCCCCTTAGCTTAAGGATTCCACCTCCTCCCTAGCACCCTTAGTGATGTCATCTCTCACATTCACTTGTACATTATTCTTGATATATAAGCATACCCCTCCCCCTTTTTTACCATCTCTATCCTTGTGATAAAGTATATACCCTTGAATGTATGCCAGCCAATCATGAGAGCTGTTGAACCAGGTCTCTGAAATTCCCACAAAATCCAAATCCTCCTTGTACAATAATATCTCTAGTTCACACATCTTGTCCGCCAGGCTCCTGGCATTGATGAACATGCCATGTATTGTAGACCGGTCGCATATTATCCTCTTATTGGGTGTTTCGAGATTGCAACTAGGACTTGCTACTATACTTACCTTGGGTTTATGTGCTTTGGTCAACCTACCACTAATGCCCCCAATACTACCCTCTGGAATATGTTCCACGCTTACTATCCCTACCTCTGCACCCTTCCCCCCCATCGCTTAGTTTAAAAACCCCTCTAACTTTTTGGCCATCTTCATTCCCAGCTGATCTGCACCTTCCTCATTTAGGTGCAGTCTGTCCCTTCTATAGTACAGGTTATAGACTGAGAAGTTGGCCCAGTCCTCCAGGAACCCAAACTCCTCCTTACTACACCAGCTCTTCAGCCACTTGTTTACTTCCCTCTGCCTTTCTGGTGTGGCTCGATGTACCGGTAGTATTCCTGAGAATCATTCCTGTTATCAAGTAGAAGCTGACTGTCTCCCTATGAAGTTCCCCAGGTACAGTGCACAAGGTGACCAGGCCCATGGACAAGGCAGAGTTATCAACAGCTAAGACTGAAAAGGTTCTGTGCACCTTAAACATGGGAAACTGTAGACAGTTTGCTAGGTCCCTATCAATGAAATTGCAAGCAGAACCAGAATATTCGAAAGCTGAGAGGGGATGAGAAAATTTGGCAGAACGAAGTTGTGCAGGAACAAGTAGTTTATCTCTGAGGGAAACTGGCACAGTATAGTCTATAGAACAGTGGTCATCAACCCTGTCCTCAGGGCCCAATAACAGGCCAGGTTTGTAAAATAACTGAAATATATGATATAATTTGTTGCTCAGTGATTGCAGTATTCTAGTCTGCATCTCCCCAAGGGCCCAACCAACCCACTCTGGACTCTTGCCATTTCTCGGGCAGCTGGCAACAAAGTGGCCATGGTTGCCACAGTATAAGCAGAGTCCCTTGGATCACCACCACCATCCACCTTTGGAAAAATTGCACTCCCCTTAAAAGAAGACCCATAAGTGTCTAATCAAGCCTTGTGTACTGTATAACTAAAAGGAGATCATCAGGAACACCAGCTCCGGTAATTAAAGACACACACTTTCTTTGGAAATCGATTCTCAGATGTTGCTCAAAATATATAAAAGAAGTTCGTTGCGCAATACCATTTAAAAAAAGATTTATTAAAACATAAGAATTGTGCACTCACAATTTCCACATCTTGTCTAGGGTGCAAGTAATATTTCCAAGCTGCAAGCTCCTCACCTCCTCACCGCTAATTCTGGTGTACGAGACACTGGAAATAATGTCACCAACTCCAACCAACGCATTGTGTCACTTGTCATGTGACTTCTTCAAAGAGATAAGAGCTTAGCGACGAGCACCAGGGTTCAAGAGCCCGGTTGTGTGTTCTGGTAACCTAAGTGATGGGTGAATCATCGGGTCATGTTGCTAATAAAAAATGAACCACCGATAGCGGCTATGTTATTAATTACATAGAATTAACATAATATCCTGCCCATTAAGCGCTTATGATGAATGTTCACTATGTTGTCCTGATTATACAAAAAATTCCCAATACAAATATAGTTAAAACCTTATAATTTATCACAACATTATCGATGAACTGACAATTTAAAAATGAATATTATATGCTTAAAATTACATAAATATATCAGAATTAATGTATGGTACAATATAACCCCATCTACTAGACAACATGGTGAATATGAGAATTGAAATAGAAAATATACAATATACAATATTCAAAAAAGGGGGTTATTAAGGAATATATATATACACAGTATATATATATATATATATATATATATATATATATATATATATATATATATATATATATATATATATATATATATATATATATATATATATATAAATAACCACATACATAAATAATATATGAACTTTGGAGTTCAAAAATTAATCAGGACTTTCACTTAATTGCATATTGCTTCCTCTCCAATGGGGTTTATATTTATCTATTGCCCAAAATGTTAAACCAAATGGATCTTTTGCATGATATTGTGTGAAGTGCCTAGATACAATGTGTTTGGGAAAACCATTACATATATTCTGGACATGTTCCCGCATTCTTTTCCACAAAGGGCGTTTTCTTCTTCCTACATATTGCATCATACATGGACATTGTAAAATATAAATCACCCCTTCCGTTCTTTTTTTTTTTATTTTTTTTTTAAATCATCTTTATTATTTTTTTCTTATATAAAATTCAACAAACAATTACATTCATTCCTAAGGCATTGAGGTTTACACAAGTCCCCCAATGTCTTCACATTTACATACATACTTATCCATTACATATCTATAACAGTATTAGATGGTGGCCCGAGAGGAGGAATACTGGAGGAGAGATAACCTGTGAGAAAAAAAAAGGGGGAAAATGTAAATTGATCCCCTGTGTTATTCCCCTTCTTTATATGTTTTTATTGTGCCCTTGTGATTCCTTTTATTAAAAGGAGACAAAAAAAAAAAATGTGTTTATCTTTTCTCTATATTTATTGGCCTTTGACCGTTTTTTAATCATTTAGTCATTATTACGTGCTTTTGTACCATTTGTGACCTTACTTTGGTGCATTGTTTGTATTTTGTGCTTAGGGAGGTCCTTAGCCTTCCTTTATGATTCCTAAAAATTGTGTTGTTTATTCTTTTGTGTCTCCACCAATGGTTATCTCTCCTCCTCCCCCCTCCCCCAAGCCCCTCCTCCAATTACATTTCCATCACTTATTCACTTCCCATATACCTTAAAACATACTACAGACAACAAAATTTAAAGGTTGTGGTTCGGTTCTTATTTCTTTCTTTCTCTTTCTTCTTTCCTGCTCCCTTCTCTTCCCCTTTACCTTTCTACGATGCACCTTTGGAGGACACGAGCTTGCGTAACAGCTTCTCGATTTTTCTCTCCCTTCCTTCCTCCCTCTCCCTTTAGGGATCTCTGGGAGGCTCAGGAGGGATTATCAGAATTTTTAATCTGGTATAACTTACTCTTTCTCTATTTCTCGGGAATAGTGCTTCCAGCCTGCCCACATGTTTTTATATTTTTCTTGTTGTTCTTTTATATCATATATCCATTTTTCAGCTTCCATTATTTTATCTACTTCTCCCTTCCATTCCAATAGAGTGGGACATGCTATCTGCTTCCAATATCTAGGTATTAATATTTTGGCTGCATTCAGCAGATGTGGTATGACTCCTTTTTTGTAAGATTTGATGGATCCTTCTGTCCCATGAAACAGATATTGTAGGGGTATCATTTCTATTGGTTTTGCTGTTATCCTCCCTATCCATTTAGCCACTCCCTCCCAAAAAATCATAATTTTTGGGCAGTCCCACCATAAATGAAGATATGTCCCCTTATCCTTACATCCTCTCCAGCAATGCCCATCCGCTGTTGGATATATCTCTGCTATTCTGGCTGGGGTTCGGTACCATCTGGCTATAAACTTATATGACATTTCTTGTATTGCTGCACTTATTGATGTCGCGTGCGTCATTTCCATAAGTTTTTTTATTTGTGTTGGTCTAAATGTGCATCTTAATTCTTTCTCCCACTCTCTTATAAAGTAAGGAATTGTGCTACTTTGTTCACTAAGAACTAATTTATACATCTGGGATAGTAAGTTACTTGGTTTTTCTATTTTCATGCACATCTTCTCATATGTCGTGAGGGAGCTCAGAGGTCTTACTTGAGGTTCTAATTTATGAAAAAAATCTCTCATTTGGTAATATCTCCATCTCGACATATGTATATCTCCTTGTGATGATATTAACTCTGTTAAGGGGAGTAAACTTCCTAATGGAGCATATCTTAGACACCTTGTATTCCCCCCTGAGCCCCAGGAACCTAATGCTCCCTTTTCTTCCCCCCCGGTGGAAACCATGGATATCCCCCTAATGGGGCTAGTGGTGATGTGCGTGGGGCATATTTTTCATTTTTGTTCATTCTGTCCCATACTGCTAACGTATTCCGTGTTAGTGGTGATGTCCACTTTGATAAAGCTCTATTCGTGGCCTGTATCCATGGAGCCCCTGCTAGATTTCTGCCCGCCATACTTTCTTCTACCGAAACCCATGCCTTATTTAAGGAGTCATGGCACCAGTTTAGTATTCGTACCATAGACATTGCTTTATAATACATAAAGACATCTGGAAGCCCTATTCCACCTTCCTTCTTATTTCTACGTAGGATATCATATGCTATCCTAGGGTTTTTATCATTCCATATAAAAGATATAAACATTTTACGTATTCTCTTAAAAAAGACCTGAGGCACCGCTATAGGTACAGTATTTAAGATATATATTAGTCTAGGTAATATATTCATTTTCAAAGTGTTTATCCTTCCAAACCATGTCAATGAATGACCCTTCCACCTGTTTAAATCTTTAGTTATTTCTGTTATTAGAGTTCCATAATTAAGTTCATATAAAGATTTAGCCTCTGCCGTGATATGTACTCCTAAATAATATAATGATTTCTTTTCCCATCTAAATGGAAGGTTATTCTTCATTAACATTGACATCAATGAAGGTACATGACAGGGTAATATTATGGATTTTTCCATGTTTATTTTAAAGTTGGACATTTTTCCATATCTCTGGACCTCCTCCATTAGTGCCATTATTGATCCTTGTGGTTCTGAAAGATAGAATAGTAGGTCATCAGCATATGCTGATACCTTGTGCTCTTCAGATCCTATTCTAATCCCTTTTATTCCCTTATTTTCTCTCACCCTGCACAGAAATGGTTCCAGAGTCAAGGCAAACAGTATTGGGGACAGGGGACACCCCTGTCTTGTGCCATTTCGTATATCAAAGCAGCCTGATAGAGTACCGTTTACCTTCACTCTTGCTCTGGGATTTGCGTATAGGGCTGCTATCCATCCCATCATTCGATCTCCCATACCTATTGCTTTCAGCACTTCCTTCATAAATTCCCAGTCCACTCTATCAAATGCCTTTTCAGCATCCATTGATAGCATTGTTCTAGGTAATTTATCTGGGCCATTTTGCATCCAATAAAGTATATGTAAGGCTCGTATGGTGTTATCTTTGGTTTCTCTGCCTTTCATCTACATATCTACATATCTACATATATCTACATAAGGGTGTTTCTAAAATTTGGGCAAACTTCTTATAATATACATTAGTTAACCCATCGGGTCCTGGGCTTTTCCCCCTCGGCAGGTTCTCTATTGCTTTTCTTATTTCCTCTTTGGTTATTGGTTCTTCTAATTTTTCTATTATCCTGGGGGGGAACATTGGTATTGTAGAACTACTAATATAATCTCTCATCTCTTCTATCCTCCCCCTATCTTCCGCCTGCCTCAGAATGGGTTGGATATCATATAGCTTCTTGTAAAATTGTTGAAATTCCATAGCTATCAATTTCGTATCCTTTACTTGTTTATTATTCACTCTAATCTCGTGTACGTGGGATAGTTCTCTCTTTTTTTTTAGTTGTCTAGCCAGTAATCGGCCGCATTTATTCCCATGCTCATAGAACCTATGTGCTAAGAATCTATATTTATCCCTTCTATCCAGGCACCTGGAAAGCTCCTCCCTCATAATCCCCAGCTGCCTGGCATCTCCTGGTTCGCAAGTGCCCTTATGTTTGTTCTCCAGTTCCTTTATTTTTTCCATCTGATCTTCTATCTCTTTTCTTTTTTCCCTTTTAACTCGTGTTCCATGTGCTATTAATTCTCCTCTAACTACCGCTTTGTGAGATTCCCACACAGTTTGCTCCGATACTTCCTCTGATGTATTTAAATCAAAATACTCCACCAATTTATGTTGGAGGTCCTCTAGTATTTTTTTATCGTCCAGTAATGATTCATTTAATCTCCATGTTCGTTCCCTATGACCCGCGTATGTAGGGGAAAACACCGCCACCACTGGGGCATGATCTGAGATCGTTATTGGCTCAATGCTTACTGTTTTTACATATTCTAAATAATATTGGTCTACCAGAATCCAATCCAGCCTGGAGTAGGTATTATGGCTCTTTGAATAATAACTATAGTTTTTTCTTTCTCCATTTAATGCCCTCCAACTATCTACCAAATGTGAGGCTTGTAATAATTTTTATATAATATAATATAAAGTGCTCTAAATGATAATGGTGTTTTCCCTGTTGTTGTATCTAATTTAGTATCAACAATAATATTAAAATCCCCTCCAAGAATCAAAAACCCTTCCCTAAATTTTTCTAGTGCTTTTAGTGTTTTTTCCAGAAAATCAACTGTGTGTGTGTTTGGGGCATATATTGAAGCGAATGTGTACCCTTGTCCCTGCAGTGTTCCCTTAATAAAGAGGTACCTCCCTTCTGGGTCTATATTCACCACTATGGATGTCAGGGGGCACGTGTTCCCAAAGGCTATCGATACTCCTCTAGCTCTCGCAATAGGCGATACAGCATGGAACCACTGGTTGTATGGGAATAACGGTAGCCTTGGTACGGATCCTGACGTAAAATGTGTTTCTTGTAGAAAAACTATATCTACAGCTTGGTGATTTAATTCCTGCCATAAACGGCCCCTTTTTTGGGGTGAGCACAGTCCCCTTACATTATAAGTCATTATTTTTAATACTTTAGCCATTTCTTTAATCTAGATAAATATATACCATTCTTAGTCTGTTGCCGCGTATCTCGTGTTCCCCGCCTCCATGTACACCTGCAGAAAAACCTCAGAAAAATTCCATACCGACCACAACCACAACCTAACACTTTACTTAGTAAAATGTGCCAACTATCGGTAGGGTGAGCCCGCTTGGTTGCTCCTTGCTCCTCCCGAGCCCTCCCCCCTCCTGCATATTGCAGGTTAGTCAGTCCCTTTCCGCGGGACCCGCCTAGTTGGAAAAAAAACAAAAAAAAACACACAATAAAGTTAAGTAGCTAGTTTGAGAACTGGCCCATACCTCTCCCCCTCCCTCCTGGCTTCGCTTATTTCTATTTCTTCCCTATTTCTTCCTGAGTCTCTCTTCTTTTCCCTACTTTCAATCTCTTATACTAAAATATACTAAGGTCTTTCATTAGCCTTTTCCTCCCACTTGGGACCAAGGCTCAGGTCGTTGGATTAGTGTCTTGACATTAGCTATTCTCCAATCTTGGAAATCTATAAATGGAAGTTCTAATATTCCCAAGAACTCTTTTAGGTCGTCTCTGGTACGGAGTGCTGCTGTTTTCCCGTTCCTTGATGCTATTAGGCGAAATGGGTACCCCCATCGGTACCTGATGTCTGCTGCCTGTAAAGCTTCCAACAGTGGTCGGACCATTCTACGCTGCATTAATGTACGACGGGCTATGTCAGGGAACAAGAGGATATGAGCTCCTTCATATTCAATTGTGGAGGTGTCCCGTGCAATCCTAATTATTGTTTCCTTTATTGTATACTTATGCAATTTGCATATCACATCCCTAGGCTTGTCTTTGTTTTGAGTACCAAAAGAGGTGACACGATGAAGTCTATCCATTTCAATAAATTCGGGCACAGCTGTTCCCATAATTTGACAGAATAACTTTTGAACCACCATTGGCAGGTCACTACTATGGTATTTATCAGGTAGACCTCATATACGTATATTCTGTCTCCGGTCCCTGTTCTCAAATTCATCCATTTGATCTCTATAATTATTCATTACTTCCTCATGGTATTTAATAGTATCCTGGACCTCTGCTACCGCCTGTGCAATCTCTTCTTGGGTATTTTCAATTCCTTCCATTCTGTTACCTACTGCCACCACCTCCTCCCTTAATTCTTCCACTGCTTGCTTACATGATTTCTCTACTGTAGCTATTAGCTGTTGAATGTCCGCCTTCGTGGGTAGAGCTTTTATATGCTCTGTAAGGTCCCATTCTATGTTTTTTACTTTCTGTCTCTACCCCCTCAGAACCTCTTTAATTTTGTTCTATCCTAGTGGGGTTTTCCAGTCTCTCTTTTACCGTTTCTTTCCTTAGTATATCGGTGTGAGATCCTATGGGGTCCTGGCCTTTCACCCTTCTTTCTGCTTGCTCTTCCTCAGGTAAATTACCCCCATTATCTGCTGTATATCGGGTTTCCTCATCTTCACTGGCTATTGCTATTTCCTTATCTGGGGGTCTTTGTGGGTCCTGATTCTGTTCTGTTGGGGTGCCTTCCAATGTTGAAAGTCTTTTTTTGTCCCCCCTCACTCCACCATTCCTCCAGTCCTCTTTCATGCCTCCTGGGGTTTGTGTCCCTTCTCTCTGCCTTCCCTCCAGATAATTTCCACTTATTCTCCGCTCCTCCCTGCCTGAGGTTTGTAATCCACGGCCGTACCCCATATGCTCACTGTGATTCAGTGTTGATGCACCTCGCCCCACCTTCGTATGCCCGCTTACCATCTCCAGGCTTCCCCGTCTCCCTTCTTGATTCCGGGTTGCCAATCGTTCTCCCTTTTGCGGCGTCAGGTAAGCTCGCAGCACACTTGCCGAATTCCTACTTCCACCTGCAGCTGGTTGTAATGCTGCACGTGTGCGTGTTGTCATCCCTGCTACTTACTCTCCACCGCTTTCTTTATTCTTTATTATCACTTTATTTCTCTATATTAAAGTTCAATCTTTTTACTACACCAGGCTGCGCATCCGTACTTCTGTCAGGTCCTAAGAAACCCGGGTGTGCGAGGGGGGGGGGGGCTCTCCGGCTTGCTTCTGCTCATCAGCTTATTTTCATAGCCAGGCTATCTTCTCACCCTCTCTTCTGATGCTCTCCGGGTTGCTCTCTGGGGGGTCACCTCCCCCCCGTCAATCCAGGCAGGCAGGGGGCACACAGGCTCTCTCCACCATCAGGACAGAGTCCACGTCGAGGGTCCGGCTCAGCCTCTGCCAGCAACACAGTCTGCTCTCCCCTTCGTGGCTCCGCACCAGGAAGCACCAGGAAGCCTCCCGAGATCCTCGCCTCCTCCCGCTCGACTCACCACTCCAGTGCTCTGTCACTTGCTTTGCATCGCCCTGTTTCCACCAGTCCCAATAGCCGGCGCACCACGCCAACGGGTGAGGAGAAGGGAGGAAGCCGGGGGAGGGAAGAGGAGAGAAGGTAGGACCGTTCCAACTTTTGCGGAGGATATCCACAGGCTTGCCGCTAGCCAGTCATTCCGTCGCCACCCTCCGGGGGATAGAAAAGTAGGTCTGGCATCACGCTGAGACTGCTTCTTAGCAAGAGCGAGAGCGGGGGGGGGGGGGAGCGGCGTCAGTCGCTCATTCACTCACACACTCCTCTCCACCGGAGAGTATGCATCATACATGGACATTGTAAAATATAAATCACCCCTTCCGTTCTGCATGAAATAAAATCCCTGATTGGATATTCTTTCTTTGTCATGTTAGATACTGTATGAATGTCACACATTTGGACCATTAAATTTTGTATTTCTACATGCAAAGCACCTCTTGCAGGGAAAAAACCTTTCCCTTGGAAGAAGGTGGGATTTTCAGATCTAATAGGTGGATCAGATACATTTTTAGCAACAATGTCACGTAAAGGAGCCTCCCTTCTATAAGTAAACTTAAGTTGTTCCAGTAGAGTCATCCATAACTGTCTATCCCCCAACAAAATTGACCAGTGTTTTTTAAATAGTTTCTCAACTTGTTTGAATTGGACAGTATAATTCATAATGATTGGTAGGTCATATGTGATTTTTGTGTTTTTTGGTTTATCCTTGATCAAATAATCTCTTTCATACTCAGCAACTTCTTGTATTTTTTCCCTTGATGAAATCTTCATTGTAATCCCTATGTATAAATCTATCTCCATTCATTTTAGCTTGTTCTTTAAAATTCTCTTTATTACTACAATTCCTTCGTAGTCGTTTTTTTTACAACAGCTATCAACTGGAATATAACTTTCTTTCGACAGGTTTAAAAAAAAAAAAAAATATATATATATATATATATATATATATATATATATATATATATATATATATATATATTGTGGTAGTGTTTTACCCCACCAGTGTATGGACCCAGCATTTTCAACCAGGCGGGTTGAGGGGCTACAAGGAGCTTGCAACGTTGGGAGGAAACTGACTTTTCAGTTTCCTCATTATTTACTAAATTCTGTTTTGGGATCTGGAGCCTGGGGATTTCGTAGTGATCCGGGTGGGATGAAATCCCCAGTCCTGGGTCCAGATTTTGGGATTCACCAGCACACTCACTGGTCAGGTGTGTGTTGGTCTATTTCTAGACACCTGACCATGGTTCTGGGCTCCACCCTCCCGAGGAGTCCAGGCAAGCAAGGGAGAAGCATGCATGTCTGCATGGTGTAGTCAGAGGGCCCAAATCTGTGGGATGAGCAGTGAGGAAGAGTAAAAGAGGTACAGTCCGTGATCTCTGTTATATGGCCAAGAGGGCTGAAGGGTAAAGCCCAAACGGCAGTACTGCTGACCATAAAGCCAGGTGGCTTGGTATTTTTCGTTTATGACTGCTGTGAAATTGAAACCCCTGCGTGGGAGCTATTGATGGACATTTTTTTTTTGAGTTAAACAACCCCCAATATTACAATATATATATATATATATATATATATATATATATATATATATATATATATATATATATATATATTTATATATTGAGGTCCAGATAATGAATGTTTTTTTCATGGTATTCAAAGGGACAAATATATATCATTGTGGTTTGTATTTAGTTGTAGAAAAAAAAATCTTTCAAGCTTTCTTTATCTCCTCTCTAAATCATTATTAAATCATCAATTTATCTTTTATATAATATTAAATCCTTCGGTATGTTGTTAAAGACATATTAGCTACGGTCTTAAACTTTAATTGATCCAATATTCAATCATTAGGTCCAATCTGGGTCAGCAAATAAGCATGTACTTTCCAACCTGGGCATCTTCCCGTAGGGCATATTGCCAACTTAACCCCTTCCCGCCGAGCGTACGCAGATGTGCATACTCAGCTTCCGGGGGGTATACTGGAATGATGCCCGCACCTGCAGGCATCATCCCGGTACCGTTCTTTTCAGCAGGCGATTGGCTATCCAGGCATAACAACCGATGCGGCTAAAAGCCGCTCGGCTGTTATGCCGGAGGAGCGGGAGGGGACGTCCCCCCTCCCTCCGCCTCCCGCCGCTGTTACCGGTGCTCCCGCTCGATCGGGAGCACCGATTCAAGTTCCGCTGCCTCCGGCTGCTGGGGAGGAACTGGAACGAAGCCGTAATCGGCTTCGTTCCAGTCTCCTCATAGTAAACACGGAAGCGACGTCATGACGTCACTTCCCGTTTACTCGGTTGCCAATGGCGCCGGTATTAAAAAGATATACGGTATTCAGAATCGCCGTTTTCAGCGATCTGAATACATTGAAGTGTAAATGAGGGGTGGGGGGTCTTTTAGACCCCCAATCCCTCCATAAAGAGTACTTGTCACCACCTATTACTGTCACAAGGGATGTTTACATTCCTTGTGACAGCAATAAAAGTGATAAATTTTTTTTTTTTTAAAACAATTTAGTCATTTTAAAATAAATAAAATAAATAAAAAAAAAAAAAATTTTTTAAAGCGCCCGCCGTCCCCGCGAGCTCGCTCGTATGTAAACGGTGTTGAAATCACACATGTGAGGTATCGCCGCGATCGTCAGAGCGAGAGCAATAATTCTAGCACTAGACCTCCTCTGTAACGCTAACCTGGTAACCGTAAATTTTTTTTTAAAGCGTCGCCTATTGAGATTTTTAGGTACCGTACTTTGTCGTCAATCCACAAGTGCGTGCAATTATAAAGTGTGACATGTTTGGTATCTATTTACTCGGTGTAACATTATCTTTCACATTATGCAAAAAAATTGGGCTAATTTTACTGTTTTGTTTTTTTTTATTCATGAAAGTGGCCCTTTCCCCAAAAAGTTGCGTTTAAAACACCGCTGCGCAAATACCGTGTGACATAAAATATTGCAACAATCGCCGTTTTATTCTCTAGAGTCTCTGCTAAAAAAATATATTATAATGTTTGGGGGTTCCAAGTAATTTTCTAGCAAAAAATATGGATTTTAACTTGTAAACACCAAATGCCAAAAATAGGCTTAGTCATGAAAGGGTTAAATACCAATGGTGAATGATTTGATACTCCCCTGGGACTATTTTTTCATTTCCCAGCACTGGATCTATCCGAGGCATTCATTCCTTACTCTGTACTGAACATGAATATGCTCTAGTATGAGGGTTTTTAATTCTCCATATATCCACCCAACCAACCTCTTTGATGAACTTGCCAAGGATACCCATTCCCACAGAACTCACGCTAACCACATCCAACCATGTCAGCGGAAACTACGCCGCCAACTTTTATATGCTGGAAAGTTTTCTAGTGTAAAATTGTCCATACCCAGATGCAAGATACAGTTGCTAATACAAGTGAATGGCTGTACGCAGCCATACTCATGTAAAGGTATAAGAAGACAAGCTGCGCTTAATGATCAAAACACAAAAAATACTTAATTGAGAAAAACCGTGAGGACCCCATAATAAGTAACATTGATAATAATACAACTGATATTAGTAAATAATTAAGGTGACAATATATATGTGAAAAAAGTGAATAGTCCAAAAAAATTTTTAAAGGATAAGTTCACCTTTTGAAACATGCTACATGTTCCACCCATATTTCGGGTGGAGCATGTAACATGTTCCAGCAGCTGCAGCCTCTCCCCAGTGACAGCAAGAGGGCATCTTCTCAGGGCGCTTGCTGTCACTGTTTGAAAATAACGTGGCCCTGCGGGGCTTCACCTGCCCGGCCACCAGGGGCGTAACTATAGGGGGTGCAGCAGTTGCGACCGCAACTGGGCCCTGTGCTGCAGGGGGCCCATGAAGCCCCCTCTACATATGGCCGGCAGCAGCATAGGCAGCTAGGGGTACCAGTACACCATGCACCAGTACACCATGCACACGGGTGGCTGGAGGTGGAGAGTGACTAGCAGAGCTCCATGCTCGACTATCGCACAGGCTGCTCTTTAGTTGTGAATTCTCCGCATGACCTGTGTCCTCGGCCGGCTCCTCAGAGTACCCCTCTCCTGCTCCATGCATTGCCGCTCAGTCCGATGTCTGTTCTCCCCAGCCAGATGGGTCACCTAAAAATAAAAAATAAAAATAATAAAAAAAAACTACTGATGCCAGTGGTGGAACTACAGGGCTCACAAAGGTCATACCTGTGACCATGCCATGGAGTTCCACCGCCGGACTCAGAGGGAGGGGCCCTGGCTGGGGTTCAGGGGGGCCCTTCATGGTTTCTTGCATCGGGGCCCTGAAGGTTCTAGTTACGCCACTGCCTGTCACGTCATTCATTCACAGTGCTCTGTGAATGGGAAACTACCAGTATCTACAGCCTTTGTGGCTGTTAGCTTGTAGTTCTCTATGAACTACTATGGCACTGTTGAGCACTCTGGTATTTCATCGTCTCCTCCTGTCAGTGTGTATCTGCCTACCCTTGCTATGAGCAGACAGATACATAGACAATTCTGCAAGAGTCCTGCATGGTACCCGCGATCTGCTGATCGCGGGTGCAATGCTTTACAGGTTCCAAGTAAAAAAATGTATAAACGCACATTTTTTTACCTGCAAAAAGATGCGCATTTAATAATTTAAAAAAAGGTGAACTTATCCTTTAATAATATTTACTAATTCAGAATTAAGTTTGTATGCATCTTATGCCACATACACACGATCAATCGGGTGGAAAAGTCCAGCAAACTCAAGTCCGCCAGACAATCCCTCCGTGTGTAGCCTCCGACATACTTTTTTGAACCGAAAGTACGGCGGACTTAGAAAGTAGTTTTGCATCTTCCCTCACATTTCGGCGGACAATCCGGCCGTGGGTATGCCAGTCCACCGTACGCGGGTCTCCAGGTAGGCGGGGCCCGCGAAGGAGACATCGCTGGCCCCGCCACCTGGTATGGACTTAAAGGGGAACCCCAACGCCGAAAAAATCTGCGTGGGGGTTCCCCCCAGGTCCACATCAGACCCTTGTCTGAGCACTCTACCCAGCCAGCCAGGAAAGGGGGGACGAGCGAGCGCCCCCCCTGAGCTGTACCAGGCTGCGTGCCCTCAACATGGGGGTGCCTTGGGGAAGGGGAGGTCGCGCGGCCCCCCCACCCCAAAGCACCTTGTCCCCATGTTGATGAGGACAAGGGCCTCTTCCCGACAACCCTGGTCGTTGGTTGTCGGGGTCTGCGGGCGGGGGGCTTATCGGAATCCGGGAGCCCCCTTTAATAAGGGGGCCCCCGGATACCGGCCCCCCACCCTATGTGAATGA
This sequence comes from Lithobates pipiens, assembly GCF_037356315.1. NCBI lineage: Eukaryota > Metazoa > Chordata > Amphibia > Anura > Ranidae > Lithobates > Lithobates pipiens. Next base: position 102,633,635 of record NW_027507789.1, read on the forward strand.
GTATGGGGTACAATGTACCCCTACCCATTAACCTGTGAAAAAAAGTACAAAAAAACACAACACAGGGTAAAAATAGTTTATTGCACAGCTCCGGGGGTCTTCAGTCTTCGGGGGTCTTTCTCGCCGGACTCCTCCGCTATCTTCTGCTAGCTCTTTTGCTAGCGGAGGAGCCCGGCTTTCTTCCTCGCCGTCAGCCTCTTCTTCTGACTTCGGGGGTCTTGTCCCCCTCTTCTGGGGTCTTGTCCCCCTCTTCGGTTATTCTGCCACCGCCGCCGCCGACTTCTGTTCAACATCTGAAGAGAAAAACAGAACAGAAGGCGGCGGCGACGACAGAAGACCGGGCCACCACCTGTAAAAGAGCTATAAGAAGGCGCGGTGGCCCGGCAGAAGAACCGAAGAGGGGGACAAGACCCCAGAAGAGGGGGACAAGACCCCCGAAGTCGGAAGAAGAGGCCGACGGCGAGGAAGAAAGTCGGGCTCCTCCGCTAGCAAAAGAGCTAGCAGAAGATAGCGGAGGAGTCCGACGAGAAGACCCCCGGAGCTGTGCAATAAACTATTTTTGCCCTGTGTTGTGTTTTTTTTTTTTGTACTTTTTTTCACAGGTGAATGGATAGTGGTACATTGTACCCCATACTCATTCACATAGGGTGGGGGGCCGGTATCCGGGGGTCCCCTTATTAAAGGGGGCTCCCGGATTCCGATAAGCCCCCTGCCCGCAGACCCCGACAACCAACGGCCAGGGTTGTCGGGAAGAGGACCTTGTCCTCATCAACGTGGGGACAAGGTGCTTTGGGGTGGGGGGGGCCGCGCGGCCCCCCCCTTCCCCAAGGCACCCCCATGTTGAGGGCACGCGGCCTGGTATGGCTCAGGAGGGGGGGGCGCTCGCTCGTCCCCCCCTTTCCTGGCCGGCCGTGTAGCGTGCTCGGACAAGGGTCTGATGTGGACCTGGAGGGAACCCCCACACCGATTTTTTTCGGCGTGGGGGTTCCCCTTTAAGTCCATACCAGGTGGAGGGGCCAGCGGCGTTTCCTTCGCAGGCCCCACCTACCTGGAGACCCGCTCGAAATGAGTGGACTTTCCTCCGCATGTGTGGGCGAGTCCGTTCATTTCAAAAGTAGGGCGGATAGTACGGCGGACTTAGTACGCCGTATTAGTCCGCTGAAAAAGTGCCGTGTGTGGGCAAGTAGCCCGTTCGGAAAGTCCGGCGGACAGTCTGGCGGGAAGTCCGTCAGACTAAGTCCGTCGGACAGTCCGCTACGTGTGTACGTGGCATAAGGATTGGTGTTTGAATGTTTAGAAGTAGAAGAGATAGGCAAGTCCATTTGGTATCTTTTTGATATATTTAAGACCCAAACATTTATCTGAAGGAGCACTTACACCAAGAGCAGCTGCCAAAAATTAGAAGCCCTACCCTTGTGCCAAAGTATTGTAATATTTTCCCTTCTGTATACAATTCATCATTATTGTTTGTCATATCTCCAACCTTGCCATTCTGGGCACACGTATTCCTAATGTTTATTAGACCCAACAAATACATGAATTGGGGAACGCAATTCAGGGAAAATATTTTCTTTAGAAAATAGTGTACATTTCATAGGAGCTTTCTGAAATGTTTTTACCTAGTTATCTGCTTATATAAAAGAAAGTCCTACAATCTAAAAATTAAAAACCTCCAAGTCTTGGAGAAAAGAAAGTAAACATAATTTACAAACACATACCAAAGCTGGCCAAAATTTTTACATGACAAATTTCTGTATCTGGAGTGCAAGTAATGAAAAAAATATTTGGCTGTTCGACTGGGATAAAACACAACTAGGATCCGACACAAAAAAAATAACCCCAAAGTGGTATTTTACGTAGACAGAGGTGGAACCTAATATACTGATTCAGCTCTTATTTTCTTATAAACTTTGGTCATGTTGGACACTTGGACACCTGAGAAATTTGGATGCTCCCACCCATTTTTGTGAGTTCTAGTGCCTCCTGTTTCATTCTCCAAAATATAACATAAAAATTCCAACAGGCCACAAATTTTAACACAATAATGCCCCATACACACGGTCCGATGTATTTTTTCAGACGGATTTTGGCCGAAACTTGTCTTGCATACACATGGCCGCACAAAGTTGTCGGAAAATCCGATTGTTTGGAACGAGGTGACGTTATACACATATGATGGGACTATGTAGAGGCCAGTAGCCAATAGCTGTCATCTACAAAAAAATTTCTGAGCATGCGTGGCATACACGATAGAAAAAGTCTGATCGGATTTTGTTGGAAAATTTTAGATCCAGCTCTCAAACTTTTTCCGTCGTAAATTCCGACAGAAAAAGTCCGGTAAAGCCCACACACGGGTAGAGCCCATGCTCGGGATTTTCCGACAACATAATCCGATCTGACTTTTTCCGTCTGAATTTCCGACTGTGTGTATGGGGCATTAGAATCTCTGTCAGGTTTTTATGCTGTGCAATGGTTTTGTCAAAGCAGCCCTGATCCTCTTCTTCCCAGGTCCCTTGTTGGTGTTCCTGGCCCCTCCCCCACTAAGTGCCCCCATAGCAAGCTACTTTGCTCTGGGGGGCACTCATGTGTGCTCGCTCCTGAAGCACCTCTGTCTGTCTATGAGACACAAACAGCATGGCTTGGCCCTGCCCCCTGCTCCCTCCTCACTGTGGTTGACAGCAGCAGGAGCCAACAAGAAGGGAGAGACCCAGGGGAGCTTCTGCATTTGTGCACTTATGTCGCATGCCTGATCAGAGACCAAGGTGCTGAGAGAGGCTCCCCTTGCGGCTAAGTACAGTATACCACTGAAGGTGGTACAGGAGATATAGTGCCCAAAGAAGCATGGGTATGGATGGCTTGAGCAGATGATCACTTGGAGTCTACTTAAGGTTGCAGAGTGGATGGAGAGGTAGAAGTCTCTAGGAACTCCAACTGTGCTATGGCAGTCCATGCATACAGGAACAGCAGTAAAAGCCAGACTGGGATCACACACATATGATCAGTCTGGTAACAGATAGGAGAGAGTCCATGAGGCAAACCGGGGTCGTACAGTAGTAATCAAGCAGGAGGAAGGCCAGTAGAACAAGCCAGGAGAACAGATCAAACAGGTCAGGAACAAGTCGGGTCACAACGGGAAGTCCAAGGAATTGATACAGAGGTTCAGGAGCACAGGGAAGCTGATGACAATCTGGCAATTTGGAGGAAACAGCAGCAGCCTTTTATAGGCCAACAAGGGATCCCACCTGTCACGTTATACACGCGCCTTTTTGTGCCGTCATACACGTGGCGGATTTGCCTATCCTCCACATGCGCGCAGGGTAAATCTTCTAATTAAAGTGGGATTCCACCCTAAAGTGGAACTTCCGCTGATTGGAACCCCCCCCCCCCCCTCCGGTGTCACAATTGGCACCTTTCAGGGGGGAGGGGGGTGGAGATACCTGTCAAAGACAGGTATTTACACCCACTTCCGGGCATAGACTCCCGTGGGAGTCTATGCCTCTTCCTGTCCTGCCGCGCTGTCTGCTGGGACACACACGGGTCCCAGAGACAGCGCGGACAATTCCTATTGCGCTACACGACTCGCGCATGCGCAGTAGAGAACCGGGAAGTGAAGCCGATTCGCTTCACTTCCTGATTCCCTCACCTAGAATGGTGGCGGCAGCAGCCGAGAGCCGAGCGATCGATCGGCCTCGGCTGCTGGCATCGCTGGACCTCGGGACAGGTGAGTGTCCATTTATTAAAAGTCAGCAGCTGTAGTATTTATAGCTGCTGGCTTTTAATATTTTTTTTGTAGGTGGAATCCCTCTTTAAGAAAATGTCACTATATTTTTTTACATACTTTCACCAATGCAGTACAGCGTCATCATATATCTGGCGTGGCAGTGATCAGGGACACTGACTGGTGACAGCATGAAAAAAATAAATGTTAATCATTTTTTTTTTAATAAAAACAATTTCTTATTTTTACGATTTCTTTTTTTAACACACATGATGGTGGGGAAGCAGACGAACCAGTGTGTCCTATGGAGAGAGTGGGACAGGTTGCAATTGTGGTCCAAATGTGAAAAGAAGATGCTTCAGTCCCCCCTAAGAGCAACAGGAGAAAGGTCCCCATCCACCCTTCTCCTTTTTTTTCACACTTTCTATTTGCTTTTGTACTTGCTTCTACGTAAAGTTATTTTCTCCTTTCCATTTGTCTTCTGATTTTCACTTTTGCCTGTATGCCCTTGGTTTTTACCTTGTGTGTGCATTGCACTTTTATTTTTTTCCTGTAGTAGGTATGATTGTCACAGCAAGCAGTAAAGATGACCACTATATCAGCCATGTTGCTTTCTTCCCCCCCTCAGCAACAGTAAATATTAACCGCTTGCTGACCGTCTCACACCGATATACGTCGGCAGAAGGGCACGTACAGGCATATTAACGTACCTGTACATTGCCCTTTAAGAAGCGGTTTGCAGGCCCGCGATCGACTCACGGAGAGGAAGAATGGGGAAATGCTGATGTAAACAAGCATTTCCCCATTCTGCCTACTTACACTGACACTGATCACAGCTCCCTGTAATCAGGAGCGGTGATCAGTGTCGTGTCACACATAGCCCCTCCCCCCCACAGTTAGAATCACTCCCTTGGACACACTTAACCCCTACAGCGCCAACTAGTGGTTATCCCCTTCACTGCCAGTCACATTTACACAGTAATCAATGCATTTTTAATCGCACTGATTGCTGTACAAATGTGAATGGTCTCAAAATAGCGCCAAAAGTGTCCCTGATTTCCACCATTACTAGTAAAAAAAAATGCCATAAGACTATCCCCTAGTTTGTAGATGCTATAACTTCTGCGCAAACCAAGGAATAAACGCTTATTGCAATTTTTTTACCAAATATATGTAGTAGAATACGTATCAGCCTAAGTTGACGAAAAAATATGTTTTTTTATATATTTTTTGGGGATATTTATTATAGCAAAAAGTAAAAAATAATGCGTTTTTTCACAATTGTTGCTAATTTTTTTGTTTATAGCATAAAAAAAAAAAAAACGCATAGCAAGAGGCTTGCTATTGGGGGCACTTGGCATGAGGGAGAAGCCAGGACCGCCGGTGGGGGACTCAAAAATAAGAGGATCAGGGCTGCTCTGTGCAAAACCATTGCACAGAGCAGGTACGTATAGCATATTTGTTATTTAAAAAAAAACACAAGCCTTTAATATTACTTTGATTTTTGGGGCCTAGCTCACACTATTTAGGCTCTGTGGTCCAAGTTTGAGCTTGCACTTTATGCAGAAAAAAGGTTCCTCCACAATTCACTTGTGAATGTAGCAACAGGGATTTCCAGACGGTTCTCACACCCATAAACGCCTTTTTTTACAGAGCAGCGTGTTTTGGCTGTGGGTGGTCACAGGAACAGGTGTCATTTCTGCACCTACATCCACCAGCAATAGTGTGAACCAAGACTTAAGTTCCACCGTTTTAGTATGCCATAAGTGTTATGGCAGATTCATGAATAAGATTTGAGGCTCAGTTCAAGATTAACAAACCAAGATAAGTATATTTAAAAAAATAACAGTTATTTTCAGCAAATTACAGTCACATGGCTAAAATTAATTGTACTAAAGTTTTGTGAATCAAGCCCATAGTCATATAAACAGATATATTTGCGTAGCAATGGTGGACTATAATGTAATATTGTGTGTTTTCCCCGTCATCCATTACCTATGGTTATATCCCTATAATATAAAAATATTGCCCCAGTTGATGCACTATGGTGCGAAACATGTCGGGTACATAGCCTGTTGGCGGCCAGATATACCACGCTTTTTATTGATTATTCTGCCTATGCATAATTTCTCTTGATGGCTTGTACCTTCATGAACTATGTTTTTTATAATTTAACATGTTTAAATACATTTTTTGTACTGGAGTGATCTACTCTATGTGGAGCCATTTTTTCTCATTATACCTACCTTCATGATTGCACTTTCGGGGAGTTCGAGACACAGACAACCTGTATTGAATATCTCGATCGAGAGCTGGGAGTTCGATTGTTCCTTTTTGGAGGACCATTTGAGGTGGATGCACTTTGATGCATGATTGACCCGCCATTAGGGTGTATGGGTCCACACCTTAGGGTAAGAGTACCCATTATTGTTCTATGAAAAGTGCACCTGCTATCTTCTTAGAAGTTTGCTATTGGTGGAATTTGGACGCCAAGTATCACATTTCCATACTACCGAATATATTTGAAATCCCCCGTATAAGAATTGGATGGGGTTACATGAAGGACTGATTCATTGATGTTGTAGAGTCTTGACCTCTCATGAGGATTTTTTTATGTGCATAGCATTTTCCCATTCTCTGCGATTTTTTTTATGACCTGCACAGATTATTTTTTATAATTTAATGTTATGCATTTTGGATTTGATATTCATTTGCTTTTTATTAATATTTATTTGTTTCACTACTATTGTTGTGGCCCACTGTTTTCAATGAGTTTACTCTCACAGATTATTTATCACAATTTTTTTTTGATATTTGTCTGGTATGTATTGTCAGTGACTAGTATCTCACATTATTTAGCGCTGCAATTTTTGTTTTTTATGTTTTCACAATTCATCATTGTTGTTGCTGGCTGCTAGACTTTTAACGTTATTCTGGTAGCGCAATTATATTTTTATTTTTTATTTCCCTATAATGCTGGGCGCCAGTGTCCATCATCATATTTGTGAGTGTAACTGTCCGCTTGTCACTTTAAATCTTTGTTCAGCACTGAATGACAGGTGGAACCTTTATTGCCTACCTATTGTTTCTCTGGGAAATGTTTTAATCTCTAGTGTGGGAGAAAGGAGGCTCTCATTGTTCCAGCATTCACAGGCAAGCCAGCAGTACCTTGTGGGAAGGCGGCAGTTAATGGAAGTTTTCTAATGTTTAAAGAGGAAGTAAACCCTGATGAGTTTACTTCCTCTTTCATTCCCTGCAAAGGTAAAGCATAATGGACTACTATGCATCGCATAGTAGTCCATTATGTGTCACTTACCTGACACAGGAGCCAGCAAAGTCACCACTGTCCCCTGTAGTTCCGAGCGTCCATCTTCTTGGTGGGTCTCGCTGCTCCTGCTTAGGCTTACCTGTAGGTCAAAGTGGTTTGTAAGGGTTTACAACCACTTTAAAGCTTGCACCCCTTGGCAAGCGGAGCAAGCTTTGCAGTAAAGGTGCATTGTCATTATATGTTTTTAGGCATAAATTGAGTCCATGCTGTTAATTAAAAGATATGCTGTAGACATTCCACATGTTTGAACATATACTTATGCTTCCTTAAATGTTTAATGTTAATTTAGAGATGTGTGTATAGATAATGGAACACCACTTTGTAACTCCACATTTGTAATTCTGTTGTAACCCCCTTTTTGGTGATCTCTGTAAACTAATGTATTGTATGTCATGTTACAGTTTTCACAGTGCAAATGGTGCAAATGGTACAAATGGTGCTTATGGTGTTTAAAGTGTTTAACCACTTCCCGACCAGCGCACGACGATGTACGTCGACAGAATGGCACGAGCAGGCATATTGGCGTACAGGTACGTCCAATATTCGATGCCGCCCTGCCATCGGGGAGCGCGCCACCGGCGGCGCACTCCCGCGCTGGTCGGGACCCCCGTGAGTCCGGTCGCGGGACCCGCGGACTCGATCGCCGCGAGCATCCCCGCGATCGTCTCACGGAGCGGCCGAATGGAGGAAATGCTGTATAAACAACATTTCTCCATTCTGCCTAGCAACTAGTGACGCTGAGCTCTGCTCCATGTGATTGGAGCAGAGATCAGTGTACACTAAATGAAAGCCCAACCCCCCCACAGTTAGTAACACACCCCTAGGAACACTTAACCCCTACACTGCCACCCACTGGTTAACCCTTTCACTGCCAGTGTCATTTACACAGGAATCACTGCATTTATATAGCAGTGATTACTGTATAAATGACAATGGTCCCAAAAATGTGTCAAAAATGTCCGATGGGTCCCCCACAATGTCGCAGTCACAATAAAAATCGCAGATTGCCGCCATTACTAGTAATAAAAAAAAATAATAAAAAATTATTAATAAAAATGCTATAAAACTATCCCTATTTTGTAAACGCTATAACTTTTGCGCAAACCAATCAATAATCGCTTATTGCGATTTTTTTTTTTACCAAAAATATGTAGAAGAATACGTATCGGCCTAAACTGAGGGAAAAATAAGTTTTTTTATATATTTTTGGGGGATATTTATTATAACAAAAAGTAAAAAAGAATGCGTTTTTTTCAAAATTGTCGCTCTATTTTTGTTTATAGCGCCAAAAATAAAAACCGCAGGTGTGATCAAATACCACCAAAAGAAAGCTCTATTTGTGGGAAAAAAAGGACGTCAATTTTGTTTGGGAGCCACGTCGCACGACCGCGCAATTGTCAGTTAAAATGACGCAGTGCCGAATCGCAAAAAGTGGTCTGGTCTTTGACCAGCAAAATGGTCCGGTCTGCAAGTGGTTAAGGAGTCAAAAGATTAACCTCTGTGGTGTTCAACCTTAATGCACACCTTTGAGACAAAAGAATAAAACCACTGCACCCATCAGAAGCTCTCCTCTCGTTATTTACTCAAAGCCAATGGGGCCGCTACAGTGAGCCCAACCCAATGGATTGTGGGACCAATAGTCTTTCTGACCAGCGATTTTATTTTCCATACACGGGGACTACACATCCCAGGGATACTTGCTACCATGCAGGGGACTTCTGGGAGAGACTATAAAGGAGCCAGGAGATCCGCCCCATGCTCTCTTCTTCCTGGGCCTTGCGTAATGCACATCTCTCCGTGATGGGTAGAGAGAGGTATCGGCCTCCCAAGCGGTGTTCAAGTGATTCCAGCCTGGCCTCGGAGAGCCGAACTCTGCTTGCTGTTCATCAGACATCTACACGGCACCAACTCAGCAGCTCAACACCACGTTCTTCCAAACTCCGTGCCTGTGGGTCATCGCTAGCGGCTTCATTGATGGATGTCTCTTGCCAGGTCGCTGTCTGCAAGACATCTTGTTCAGTCCAGTCTTTGGTGAGAGGGCAATAGCTCATCTTCTGCAATCTTTCCCTGGCTACGTTATTGGAACACTTTGTACAGCAGACACCTTTACCTTGGGAACACTTTACTGCACTTCCATTTGAACACCTTTACCTACAACCATTTCAAAGAGTACCATTAGCCTGTTCAAGCCAGTCAGTCTGTTAATACAACACTGTGCCTTTTTGGATATAAAGTAATGAGCTCCAACTGCCGGTGAAGACTATCAGGTGTGCACCTTGGACATTGCTGTTGATACTACTTAAAGGGCCCTACACTATCCTTATTCTGCCTGATCTCTCATTAGGATTTAAAGGTTGAATAGGCTGGCCAGGTCATGCTTCAGGTGGTATCTCACTGTACATATATGTATATTTTATCTTCATACTGTTAAACTGTTCTTAAGCAGTTTTTGGGGAATTCCTCTATCGAGTCTGGGCTGTTATTCAGAACTCAGTGTCATGGTTATGCAGTGATCTTCCTGTTTGCTTACCTCCCCTCATGTGTTCAGACTAAGAGGCCAGCCACTTCCACCTGTTGTGAATTCATAAAAAAAAAAAAAAAAATAATAATACATTTAATATTTACTGTCAGAGAGCCTGGTAACATTTAAATCAGCAGACCAAAGGACCACTTTCCCCTCCCATCAGAATTAAGTAACCAATTTATATAACCCATTGAAAAGCTGGGTTGCGACAAACAAAAGTCTCAAGCTGACTAAGACTGACGCCGAAATAACTTTAATTCAAGGAAGACTTAAATAAATAAACCTATTGTCTTAGAGAGTGAACAGATATCCTAAAGTCAACCTCAATATGGACTCAGATGTCAATGAGACAATGACTAAGATATGAAGTGGAGATCTACCCCAACAGGGCAAATAAGACACCTCTATTAGAAAAGTAAACAATGGAATTGTATCCTGAATGTTCAAAGTTCATTTGAAGACACTACAAGAAAACATTGAAAATTGTGTATATTTTTACATCATGAATATACGTATATTAGAAGCAGGGATATGATATTTGACTATAGTACAAATGTCTCAAAACATGGTGTGAGAGGAATATACAAATCAGACATATTTCAAAATTACTTCAAGTGATTTGTGGTTTGGTATCTAGTGATCTGGGGAACTTTGTCATGGAGAGATTATATATGAAAGTGTGATCATAAGTAGAAGTGTTTTAGCAACAAATTAGTATTATGAAAAACATATAATCATGATTATAATTGTATAAGAATTTAGCCTATGTTTAGATAAACAAATATTGATTGGATACCCGAATTATACATGTATCCATATAGATAATAATTGTATGTGATATTGTTTGATATATATCTAACCTGAGTCCTTTCTAAATGGACTAAAGATTAACAGATATACATTGATATACATATTGTAAGGGATCTTCCCGGGGTAGGGTGTGTTTGGACACAGTTCACAGCAGACTTGGAATTTATAAAGCAGATCTTGGCGTTGATTCGTGGTACAAACAGTCCAGCAAACAAAATATACAGCAACACCGTGCTTTCTAAGTACAACAAAAATAAAAGTCCTAGCCCGGCTGGGCGCTTACTAACAGGTTCTGCTCACCTATCTGACACTTACAAACACAGCGTCTTTCGCCTGGATATCGCAGGGTGAGTTTTAGCTCCAGCAGTGGCTGTGCTTGCAGCTTCCTTCAACACACAGATTGTTCATTCCCTGGCTGAGAGCAATCACCTGCAGACCCTGCAGAGCCTTTAGCTTCCCAGGCTAATTAGGATCCAAGCTCACCTGATCCCAAACCCAGAACTGGATCGGGGGATGTGGAATGACAGGTCCCTCTACCAAACCTACCTGCCATTCCATATAAACCCAGGCCCGGCAAAATTAAATAACAACTCAGCAGCATATCGCTGCTGAGAAACTGATCCATCCTGGATTTACCATCTCACACTGTGTAGCAACCTAGGTGAGATGTACACCCCCTCGATCACTTCTCCAGTGACATGTCTACATATCCCCCCCCTCTTTTTCAGACCGGAGGGCTGAGCCTTTTGTCCCCACAGACAACTTACCCTTGACAATGCGTCAGCATTTGCCTGTAATTTCCCTGGCCTGTGTTCCACAGTGAAATTAAAGTTTTGTAGGGAGAGAAACCATCTAGTCACTCTTGCATTTCTCTCCTTGTTTAACTTCATCCATGTTAGGGGGGCATGGTCTGTCACCAACTTGAATTTCCTGCCTAGCAAGTAATACTTTAAAGATTCTAGGGCCCACTTCACTGCCAAACATTCTCGCTCCACAATGGCATAATTTTTCTCGGCCGGGGTTAGTTTTCTACTCAAGTACGTCACCGGATGCTCCTCACCATTCACTACTTGTGAGAGTACTGCACCTAAGCCTGTGTTAGAGGCATCTGTCTGGACCAGAAATTCTCGCCTGAAATTGGGGGTAACTAACACAGGTGGTTGGCACAAGGCAGACTTAAGGCTTTGGAAAGCCTCCTCGGCCTCTGGGGTCCACGTGACCATTGCTGTCTTTCCGCCCTTTGTCAAGTCAGTTAGCGGAGCAGCAACTGAGGCAAAGTTCGGCACAAATCTACGGTAATAACCCGTAATACCCAGGAAAGCTCTAACCTGTTTCCTTGTCAGGGGTCTAGGCCAATTCTGTATTGCCTCAATTTTATTTAGCTGTGGCCTAACCAATCCTCTTCCAACAATGTAGCCCAGATATTTGGCCTCTTCTAGGGCTAGAGCACACTTCTCGGCATTTATGGTCAACCCTGCATCACTTATGGCATCCAACACGGCCTGTACCTTACAGAGGTGACTTTCCCAATCAGGGCTAAAAATGACCACATCATCGAGGTAGGCGGCTGAGTAATCACGATGTGGTCGCAGAATCAAGTCCATCAACCTCTGGAAAGTTGCAGGCGCTCCATGTAACCCGAACGGCATCACTACATACTGGAATAGCCCATCAGGGGTGGAGAAAGCAGTTTTCTCTTTAGCCTCGTCAGAAAGTGGAATCTGCCAATAGCCCTTTGTGAGATCGAGGGTGGTTATGTACCTGGCGTTACCCAACTTCTCAATCAACTCATCTACCCTGGGCATAGGATACACATCGAACTTGGAGATCTCATTCAACTTTCTGAAATCGTTACAGAACCTCCAAGTTCCATTGGGCTTTGGGATTAGCACAATTGGGCTGGACCATTCACTCTGTGACACCTCAATTACCCCCAGAGCAAGCATACGTTTTACCTCGGCAGATACGGCTTCCCTACGTGCCTCGGGTATCCTATAGGGCTTAAGGTTTACTCTGCTTCTAGGCTCAGTTTCAATGTGATGATGGATGAGGTGTGTACGCCCTGGGAGGTCAGAGAACTTGTTTTTGTTTTTCTGTAAAAATTCCTGAGCCTCCTGTTTCTGTGATACTGATAGAGTATCACCTACCTTGACTGGAGGGATTGGTTGTGACAAATTATTAACAGTATTTGTCGCCCCCAAGGATTCCCTGTCTTTCCAGGGCTTGATCAAGTTTATGTGATAAACTTGGAAAGGCTTCCTTCTACCTGGTTGGTGCACCTTGTAGTTCACCTCACTGATCTTTTCAACAATTTCATAAGGACCTTGCCACTTCGCCAAGAATTTACTCTCAACAGTGGGGACTAGTATAAGGACCCTATCGCCTGGGTTGAATGTCCTGATTCTTGCGGACCGGTTGTAAATTCTACTTTGGGCCTCTTGAGCTCTCTGGAGGTGTTCCCTTACCAGGGGCATTACAGTGGCTATACGGTCCTGCATTTGTGCTACATGCTCAATAACACTCTTGTATGGGGTGGACTCATTCTCCCATGTCTCTTTTGCAATGTCTAGTAGACCCCTAGGGTGATGACCATAGACCAACTCGAATGGTGAGAACCCTGTGGACGCTTGGGGCACCTCCCTAATAGCAAACATGAGGTAGGGTAATAAATGATCCCAGTCACGACCATCTTTTGCCACCACTTTCTTCAACATATGTTTCAAAGTTTTATTAAATCTCTCCACCAATCCATCCGTCTGGGGGTGGTACACAGAGGTACGGATGTGTGAGATTTTAAATAGTCTGCATAATTCCTTCATTACTTTCGACATAAATGGCGTACCTTGGTCAGTTAGGATTTCTTTGGGGATCCCAGTCCTAGAGAACATATAAAACAACTCACGTGCAATTGTTTTAGATGCAGTGTTTCTTAAGGGTACAGCCTCAGGATAGCGGGTCGCATAATCCAGGACTACCAAAATATACTGGTGTCCTCTAGCTGACTTTACAATGGGACCCACTAAATCCATGGCAATACGCTCAAAAGGCACCTCTATAATAGGGAGCGAAACCAAAGGACTGCGAAAATGTGACACTGGGGCACTAACCTGACATGTGGGGCACGACTCACAGTATTTTTTAATGTCATCATATATGGCCGGCCAAAAAAACCTCTGGAGAACCCTCTCTCGCGTTTTGTCAGTCCCCAAGTGTCCCCCAAGAACATGGTTATGTGCCATGTCAAGCACCTGATGCCGGTACGGCTTAGGTACCAGAAGCTGTTCCACAATCTCATCCTTAACCTTATTAACCCTATAGAAAAGATCATTAGTCACCGAAAAATGTGGAAATCTTTTTTCAGCATCTGGTTCCTGAGGTACCCCATTCATTACAGCAACCTGCTCTCTCGCATTTTTGAGAGTGGGGTCCTGTAATTGTGCAGCCCCAAAATTATCTCTAGACACCTCTAAGTCTAGTATATTTTGCTCAGTGGGAGGAGCCTCCTCCTCCCCAGCCAGGACCTGTAAAGGAAAACAATCATCTTCATCCTGCATACTTTTATCATTCACAGTGGACAAGGCAACCCCCTTAGAGGTATCCTCACTCCTTTTGGGGATTTTTCTTTTTTCCCAGAGAGCCCAGAATAATAGAAAATCGCGCCCCAATATTACATTATGCATGAGGTTTTTAACCACACCCACTTCATATTGTACGGTGCCTTGTTCAGTCCCGACTTTAGCCAGCACTATAGGGTACACTTTTGTATCACCATGTATGCACACAACACTCATATGCTTTTTAGACTCTAAGTCCCCAGTCACCAGGCTAGCATGCACCAAGGTTACAAGGCTTCCTGAGTCCATTAACGCTTTAACAGGAAAGTCATTGATTGTAATATCGCAGATTTGCGGTTCAGTCTCTAGTCCAGGAACTGCAGCACAAGATGGTTCCGCAAATAGCGACTGACGCCGGCTAGCGTCACATTCCATGGGTTCAGAGGTAAGAGGGCAATGGGCCGACACGTGTCCCGCCTCATGGCATCTCCAACACTGGATAGGGCCTGGTCTCTTTGGCAAGGAGTCCTTTTCAGAGCCCCTTAGCCACCCGGGACCATCACCAGTCTTTTGTCCCTGAGACACCACTTGAGCCCTTTTCCCCCCATCAGCACCCCTCCACACTCCCCCAATAGATGGAAGTCTCTTACCAGCTGACGGCACAGATCTGGCGCTCCGGGGAGGTGAAGATGCTGCAGGAACATCACGGAGGTAGTCCTCAGTCGCCTGGAACCTCTCCACAAGGTTGACAAGTTCGTTTGCGTTCTTAGGATCACCTTGTCCCACCCAGCGTTGCAGGTCAGTAGGAAGCGCTCGGAGGTAGCGATCCATCACGACCTTCTCTAGGATTTGTGCAGGAGTAGAAGTGTCTGGCTCCAACCACTTTCTTGCCAAATGGATTAGGTCATACATCTGGGACCTCGCTGATTTGTCCAGACTGTAGCTCCAGTTGCGTACCCTCCGGGCACGGACTGCAGTAGTAACTCCTAGTCGGGCAAGTATCTCCTCTTTTAGCCGAGTATAGTCCTTAACCTCTTGCTCACTGAGGTCATAGTAGGCCTTTTGGGGTTCACCTGTTAAATAGGGCGCAATTACCTCTGCCCACTCAGCGGCTGGTAACTTCTCTCGCTCAGCCACGCGCTCAAATACTGTTAGAAAGGCCTCAACATCGTCCTCAGCAGTCATCTTTTGCAGCGCTTTCTGCACAGTCCTTCTCCCAAAAAAAATCTCTGGAGCGGCTCCCATCACTATGGGTGGATTAGTAACCACAGGCGCCTCACGATTTACTACCAGGTGCTCGATAAGTTGTTGTTGGCTTTGGCGCAAAGCTTGCAACTCTTCCTTATGCATCTGCTGTTGTGCCGCCATGGACTGTTCATGTCGTTGCTGTTGTTGCAAACTCACTTGCATAAACTGCTTCAGCATCTCCTCCATGTTGCTGGACTGTTCCTGGAGTGTCATTGCAGCTTTCACCCAAGACATAAGCAGCTGTAGCCAAGTCTGTCCACACCGTTGCCCCTAGCAACCGACTTTGCCCGCATTCGAACACCAATTGTAAGGGATCTTCCCGGGGTAGGGTGTGTTTGGACACAGTTCACAGCAGACTTGGAATTTATAAAGCAGATCTTGGCGTTGATTCGTGGTACAAACAGTCCAGCAAACAAAATATACAGCAACACCGTGCTTTCTAAGTACAACAAAAATAAAAGTCCTAGCCCGGCTGGGCGCTTACTAACAGGTTCTGCTCACCTATCTGACACTTACAAACACAGCGTCTTTCGCCTGGATATCGCAGGGTGAGTTTTAGCTCCAGCAGTGGCTGTGCTTGCAGCTTCCTTCAACACACAGATTGTTCATTCCCTGGCTGAGAGCGAACACCTGCAGACCCTACAGAGCCTTTAGCTTCCCAGGCTAATTAGGATCCAAGCTCACCTGATCCCAAACCCAGAACTGGATCGGGGGATGTGGAATGACAGGTCCCTCTACCAAACCTACCTGCCATTCCATATAAACCCAGGCCCGGCAAAATTAAATAACAACTCAGCAGCATATCGCTGCTGAGAAACTGATCCATCCTGGATTTACCATCTCACACTGTGTAGCAACCTAGGTGAGATGTACACCCCCTCGATCACTTCTCCAGTGACATGTCTACAATATATATCACCATTTTATGCAAGTGATTATTCAAAATTATGTTAAGCGTATTTTATATTATGCCATCATTCCTGAACACTCGAGATATACTCGTTAGAACATATATAAACAACAAACGCATATTATAGAAATAAAAATATTAACTTAAAGAAAAAAAAACACCAAACACATGTGAGACAACCTGGTGGTTGAAGGTGCTATTACCTTAAAATCACGAGACTACTGGTGGTTGAAGGTGCTATTACCTTAAAATCACGAGACTACTGGGAAAGGTGATCATTAAGTCTGCCTGCCAATAGGAAAGGGACACATACCCTCTGGGCAGAACTTAGTATAATTTTATGATCTTTTTGTTTAAGAGGATATTTAAGAAACTAGAAAGAGGGAAGAAGGGGAAAAGAAAGCTCAGAGGAGAGCTGGGGGAAGAGAGTCAGGGGGATCTTAAAATTCCTGGTAACCAACAATCCACACTAGTAGCCAATCGGAATGGGTAAATATACCACATTGATAAGTATATGTTTATCATCTATTCTATGTTCTCTTAAATATTGATTTTTTTGAATATTCTATTACTGAAAATATTTCTCCCGAATCAATAACCGCCTTTTAGATTTTTCTCAAAATTAAATTTTTCATTATAAATTTCTTTTTGCATAGATGCCAATTTTATTGACAAACAAATGTCTAATTTATTTCACATTGTTAACCACTTACTTACCTGCAGTATAGTAATGGTTGGACGTGTGAAATACAGACATTCTGTTTAATGGTCAATTATCAAAAGGTTATTGATTCTACCGAGAAGTGATAATGGTGATAATTGTGGTCCAAGGTACTACTACGCCCAGTTTGAGGGTGTTTCCAGTAATTGTCAAAATGATCAAGTAATGCAATCTGTATTTTAATATTTCATGTAAATATTTGTTTTCTGTCAACCAATAAATGTAGCTATTTTGTATGATCACTCGTCTCCGTGAATAAGTTTCACATACTGTATATAGACTGTGTCATATAGACTGATTCTGTATCTTAAAAATATCTTCGTTAAAAATTACTTACTGATTCTGTCCTTAAAAAGCACTACACACCTGGTGGTTTTTATAACCTCTCCTCTAAGCATGGCTCCACCCCAGGCTCTATCAGGGAACCTTATATTAACCTGTGCACTGCAAGCCAACAGTGCTGATCAACCATTGTGTATTCCTTTGTGTGTTTAGCTTCCTGTTACCTGCCGTGTGCTCTTCTGTTGTTCTGTTACCGACTTTGGCGTGTCTTTGACTATCCCTGTTTGCTTGTGATCCTGACCTTTTGGCGTATCCCTGACTATTCCCGTCTGCTTGTGGCCCCGACCTTGGCTTTGTCCCTCACCATCCCTATCCTCCTGTTGCCTACTGTGGGTGTGAGCTGGGGGACCCTGGGGGTCGCGACCTGGAGCCAGTTGCAGCCAAGTCCATCCTCACCACTCGAGGCTCTGGTGAACACCTGCTGGCTCTTAGACACCACGCCCCAGGGAATCTTACGCTCTAACCCCGGTGGGACCTGTCTCCCGTCCGCAGCAGTCAGCCGTAGGGTGTGCATCTGTCACCTCGCCTCAAGGTGACCTGACAGTTTGATCAGCCATGGACCCGGCTGATGTGCCGCTTCCTGCAGTCGATCCGTTGCAGGGCTTAGCTCGCAGACTTGAGACCCAAGAATCGCATCAGACCCAGGTGATGCGATTCCTTTAGGATTTGGCATCCTGTGTTGAACAGATTCAGGCCTCATTAGGACCCCCAGTTCAACAACCTCAACCGATATCTGCCGCTGCACCTATCGCATCAGTCACAGCCACACATTCATTACAACTACCCGCTCCGGCCCATTTCTCTGGGGACTCCAAGGCTTGCAGGGGGTTCCTTAACCAGTGCACAATTCATTTTGAAATTCAGCCCCAAAACTTCCTGTCCGATCAGGCAAAAGTTGCATATATCATATCCCTCCTGTCCGGCGAGGCGTTAGCTTGGGCTGCCCCTCTGTGGGAACTGAATGATCCAGTGATTTTTAGCCTGTCTGATTTCTTGAAACTTTATCGGAATATCTTCGAGGAACCGGGTCGTGTCTCCTCAGCGGCTAGCGCTCTTTTACGTCTCTGTCAAGAGTCCGCGTCTGTGGAACAGTATGCTCTTCAGTTCCGTATTCTCACAGCTGAATTGAGCTGGAATAATGAGGCCCTAGTTGCAACCTTTTTACATGGCCTCTCTGATAGAGTGAAGGATGAATAAGCAGGAAGATCCCTTCCTGCTGATCTGGACAGTGTCATCACCTTGTGTAACCAGATCGATATTCGCTTTCAGGAGAGGGCCCTGGAAAAAAGACGCCAGCACTCCCCGTTCTTTAGGCAGCCTGAGCCCCCAGTTCCTTCTCTTCGATCCGAGGAGCACCCCCTGCCTACCGAGGAACCTATGCAGTTGGGCTGGACTAAGTTATCTCCCGAAGAACGTGCTAGGTGCAGAACTCTAGGCCTATGCCTCTATTGTGGGGCCAAAGGTAATTTCCGTGACACTTGTTCTCTTCGTCCGGAAAAACGCTCAGGGCTAATACATCTGGAAGGTGGAGTATTAGACCCTGAAATATCACCTTCACCTTCTCGTCTTCTCCTTTCTGTGTTGCTTCATGTCGGTGCTTCCTCTCGTTCGGTCTCAGCACATCTGGATTCTGGAGCCGCTGCCAATTTCATGGATTGGGAAACTGCATCCTCCATGAGACTTACCCTTTTGCCCCTTACAACACCATTGGTGGTCTTGGCGATTGATGGCACGGTTCTCCCAGGGGGCCCTATCCGCTTTCAGACTCTTCCTGTTAAGATGTCAGTAGGGACACTCCACCAGAAGTGGATATCCTTCCTTGTCTTACCTAAGGCTTCATCTCCTATCATATTAGGTCTTCCTTGGTTACGGCTCCATTCTCCACACGTTGATTGGTCTGCTGGACAGATCCTGGCTTGGGGTTCCTCCTGTTCCTCTTCCTGCCTACTCAAGAGTACCCCAAAGGAGAAACTTCATGTTACCACCATCCCAGTATCTTCTGCTCTTCCCGCTGTATATAGCGATCTCTGGGATGCGTCCTGCAATAGTCGGACTGATGCACTCTCTAGGTCATGTGGTACTCTGGATGAGGGGCCCATCTATGAACCTGAGTCGATCATTCACTCCAGTTCGCATAACCATTTACCTTTGCCTGTCCCTAATCTCCCTTGGACGCACAGCCAGGCTAACTTGTCTGCAAGTTCCACAGTTGCTATGCCCTGTGATGCGATTGAGATGGTCGCTACACCTGACAATACTATTCAGTCGACCTCTGCACCAGTTATTCCAGTCCAGCCCATGCCCAATGAGCTTCCTGCTTCTTGTTCAGCACCTTCGGTGACCTGGCCTCACCCTACTGCTACTATGTCCGTTCAAACCCGTTTAAGAGGCTCAATCCATCCTTTGGATAGAATACCTCATTCGGTTCTCAGGGTTCTCTGCATTCTGTTGGTGTTACAGCTATCCAGCTTGACTCTTGTGACATGCCACCTTCTAACCAACCTGACCTCAGGGATCCACTGACCTTTGCCCAGTCTGGTGGTCCTGTTATGGATGCCCAGCTCATCTTTAAGGGTGTGGGGGACCCTGCTCAGACTCCTGATCTTCTCATGCCCTTACCCATTCCTAAAAAGCCTTTAGTCCTCAAGTCCTCTCGTCCTCTCCCTACCTCGGTTTCGGTCTCTGAGGATAATCTAAAATACGAGGTTAGTCAAGTTTTGGATTCCCGGCTCCGTAAAGGAATTCTTCAGTACCTCGTACTTTGGAAAGGGTTGGGTCCTGAGGAGAGGTCTTGGATCACTGCATCTGAGGTCTTTGCTCCTCGTCTGTTGAGGAGGTTCCATCTGGGGTTTCCCTTTAAACCTGGACCCAGGCGGGGGAGGGGGAGGCCTCGTAAGAGGGAGGGTACTGTCATGGTTATGCAGTGATCTTCCTGTTTTCTTACCTCCCCTCATGTGTTCAGACTAAGAGGCCAGCCACTTCCACCTGGTGGTTTTTATAACCTCTCCTCTAAACATGGCTCCACCCCAGGCCCTATCAGGGAACCTTATATTAACCTTGTGTATTCCTTTGTGTGTTTAGCTTCCTGTTACCTGCCGTGTGCTCTTCTGTTGTTCCGTTACCGACTTTGGCGTGTCTTTGACTATCCCTGTTTGCTTGTGATCCTGACCTTTTGGCGTATCCCTGACTATTCCCGTCTGCTTGTGGCCCCGACCTTGGCTTTGTCCCTCACCATCCCTATCCTCCTGTTGCCTACTGTGGGTGTGAGCTGGGGGACCCTGGGGGTCGCGACCTGGAGCCAGTTGCAGCCAAGTCCATCCTCACCACTCGAGGCTCTGGTGAACACCTGCTGGCTCTTAGACTCCGCGCCCCAGGGAATCTTACGCTCTAACCCCGGTGGGACCTGTCTCCCGTCCGCAGCAGTCACCCGTAGGGTCCACAACCTTGCGGTGCACTCCTAATCCCTATGGTGTGCATCTGTCACCTCGCCTCAAGGTGACCTGACACTCAGTTGATCTGTTGCCATCCTTTGTAAATTATTACTACTTTGTTACTCCAGTAAAAGTTGAGTTAATATAAATATATTGATCTGTGTGACGTGTCATTTAAAGGTGCTTGTAGAAAGATGTCTGTACCCAGAGTGTCAGGTGGGTTGGAAGGTTTACAGGGTCATGGTGATGCGGATGAAGAGCAGATAAATCCAAGCAGTCCTCAAGGAGACCTTGCTACATTTGTAATGAATTTAGGCCAATAAAGTTTTTTTTTCATTTTTGGTGAAAGCTATAGCATAAACAGAGCTATTGTAATCAGATTTCTTGTTTATCATTTCAGGATATAGTAATATTAATGATTAAAATGCTTTGTACATTCCAATATTCCTTATAAAAAATAAATTTATAGGGTCACAATATATGAGCATTCTATGTTTTTACTCTAGAAAAAAGTCCTTTGTTTTGAGAATGGTGCATTGTTTTATTCTGGGAATGGCATCAATAAAAAATCCAAATCTAATAATAGGACCAGTTATAGAAATTGTTCTGGCACTAAATTTAGTTTTAGTATGATGGGTTTTTCCTGCTGCAAAATGTATAATTAAATTTTGAACATAATCAAAAATAACTTGTTTGTACAGTAAGTCATTCAGCAGAATTCAGCACTGAAAGGGTCAAAGGAGGCGACAGCTTGTAGTATAAAGTGGCCCCTGATGGGTCCTTTATTTGTACCCATATTTTAATGTATTCTTTAGTATTGTCAGCAGCATGAGTCAGATGAGAGCTTCCCTGCTGTTTAGCTTCTGACAAATGTCCCCTGCCAGGTTGCTCCTTTGGAAGCCTCCTTTATCAAGGCCGCAGGCGTTGTCCCTGCTTGTGATGCTGTGTTACCACGGAGACAGCTGGCACATCCCAACGTTACTGTCATGGCAAATAATGAGTGACCAGCCAACTCAACCGGCCTGCTACACTGCACTATACAGAGAATGTAGATTGTTGAGATAATTCTTTTCAGTGCAACATATTTTATTTCACAGAACACCAAGCACATTTACATTTGCATTGTTACAATTGATGTATAGGTACAAATGCATTTATGAATAAGAACATAATTGAATATATGTATGTGTGTGCGTGTGTGTATATATATATATATATATATATATATATATATATATATATATATATATATGCATATGCATATGCATAAGCTACACAAAAAGAACCAAGGGAGAATCAATTCATTTTTCATATGTCAAATGCCATTAACTGAAATACCGTACATTTTCAGTTCTTAAAATACATTTGTATGCAACATGTCTAATTATGTAAAGCAATAGATAAATCCTTTAACTAGGTGCTTCACCTGCTGAGCCTGGTTGCAGCCATGATCTTTTATGCTGTAATGACTATAGTTCCAGCCTTGATTATAACCGTCACAGTTCTTCTTGATCTACTAATTCTGCTGCTTCTTATTATATACTGCTGGGTGAGTACATGCTATACTGGATGCTGCAATCTACAGCTTTAGTCATTTAGAATCTAAAGTAAGGTGACCAGATTCTTAAAATATTTTTAAATATTTACTAGTAATGGCGTCAATCAGCGCTCTCTGCCCATCGCCGCTGCCGACTGCCTCACAGCCTGTCAAGTCTTACTCTCCAGGCCAGGTACCACTGGGTGGGGAGTGGAGGAAAATCACTCTGCCAGGGAAGACAAGGAGATAAGCAGGTAGGCGGCTGGCTGGGACTTGAGCCAAGGCAGTAGAACATGTGAGCACTGCTGGATGGGCATGTACCCGAAACTGAAGAAATATTCCCTCCACGCCGACCAGCACATGATCATCAGAAAGGTGCACAGATAATGGAAAAAAATACACTCCCTTACTCTAGTAGGAGTGGCAGAGCGGGGGGGGGGGGGGGTAATTCTGATTTTTTATTTTGCATTGTCTTTGAAATTGCCCCAGCCCCTGTTCAAATCCAATCCAGGGACAGACTTGGTCCGGGACAGTGTCCTCAATCCGGGGACTATCTGGTCACCCTAATCTAAATTCCATCTCTATCATCATCAATTATATTTTATTGCATTTATATTATGTGTGAATGTTCATTTTTGGCTGAATGGTTTCTGGCCTATGAATGATTCAAACACTGGTTTGAATTATAAAGGCCATTGTATGAATTACTCTCCAATTGAAAAAGGATTTAGCCAGACATATTTTGTTTAGCCAAGTTTTCCGTCTCATTAGAACTGATCATGGTGGGGACAAAGTGTAAGCTGATCAAGGGGGTTGGGATTATTCAATGTATGAAGTTATAGTTGGAGCTGAAAATGGAACATATGGATAGAAAGCAGAGGCAGAATGGTGGATGAACCTGGATGAGTAGAGAGGAAGTTGTTCCTTACAGGGGATGTGAGGGAGAAAAGAGTGACAGCCTACCATAGAACATTGTGAGAAACAGAGAAGGCAAAGTAGTAGCTGAGAAGAGAGAGGAGTCCAATCCAATTAAGTACCAAAGAGACTAAGAGAGAGAAAAGGCAAAAAGTAGATAATCGTGTATGGGGTTAAGGCAGAGACAACATAATCTATACATGGGCCTTTGGAGCAGAGCATGTTTGGGAAGAGAAGAGACCGAGCAAGAGCTGAGTGTTGTTGAGGGGTGGTAGAGGAGGTGAACCCCCCCAAAAAAGAGAATCAGTATATGGTAGGCAGGTGCAGTCTGTACTCCCCAGTGCAGGTGGTGCTCAACCGAAGCGGCAATGCCAAAGGAGAAGGAAGTTGTGAGAAGCTTGGCTCCTTTATGACTTCCTGCAATCACAAGGAGATGGCTGTCCGATTGTGACTCCAGTGGCCATCTTGGGTCAGGCAGAGTCTATTTAAGACTCCAACTCCCACATTTGGCATTCTTTATGCAGGTGGCTAGCATGGGGTCTGGATCACCGTCTGGCAAGCACAGTACTTAGGTAGGAAAACATTCCAGAGGAGTAGGGAAAGTGCAGAGACCACATCTACCTCTCTTCAGGAAGCCTTCCCATTGGGTGTGGACCAGCTGGGCCATGTTCAGCTCCTCGTTGCAGACGCTGTCAGCATCTTCAAGTCTTCAAACCACTGTTACAGATCATAAGTGGCTTTGAATGGGTGTCAGGCCTGAATAAGGAAGAATTAAAGGATTTATAGTTCTAAAAAGTTAGATCATTGGTAACATATAGTAGGTGACATGGTTGCCAACAGTGCTGAATTTCCCAAGACAGTCCCGAAAATATGTCCTGCTTTGTTATTGTCTTGGGCAGAATCCCCAAAACTGGCCTCTGTCCCAGTCTGCACTGTCATCCCTCCCCTACCTCCTCCCCAACTCCAGCCAGTGCTGCGGTTTGGTCAGTGTTGAGAGGGGGCATGGCCTGCCAAGTGTTATTGTCAGTGGCTGATGCGGGGACTAGTGATGGACGAACTTCCGATGGGACGTTTCGCGAACGCGGACCGCGAACGCGGCCGATAGTTCACGAACCGGACCGTTCGCGGCGGGCCCCATTGACTTCAATGGGAGGCGAACTTCGCAAACCACAGGTCAAATTTGCAGCCACAAAATAATTAATAGCTATGCAAACATAGTCCCACCACATGGCCAATGACATAACACATGTATGAAGTGAATCTGGGATCAACAACTACAAGCATTCTTTTTTTATATGGGAAATTGTTGTGACAATTCAGGACTGTGGAGCGCATGAAGGCAATGGAGGAGAGGGAAGGTCAGGGTAGGCAAAGAAGAGGGTGCAGGAGATGATCACCAGCAGCGTGACATACAGCAATGACACCTGCACCGTGATAGAGTGATCTGACAACAGCACCGTGATAGAGAGCACTGACATTAGCAGCGTGACATAAAGCACTAACACCAGCACCGTGATATACAGCACTGACAGCAGCACAGTGATAGAGAGCACTGACATCAGCAGCGTGACATAAAGCACTAACACCAGCACCGTGAAATACAGCACTGACAGCAGCACAGTGATAGAGAGCACTGACATCAGCAGCGTGACATACAGCAATGACACCTGCACCGTGATAGAGTCATCTGACAACAGCACCATGATAGAGAGCACTGACATCAGCAGCGTGACATAAAGCACTAACACCAGCACCGTGAAATGCAGCACTGACAGCAGCACCGTGATAGAGAGCACTGACATCAGCAGCGTGACATACAGCAATGACACCTGCACCGTGATAGAGTCATCTGACAACAGCACCGTGATAGAGAGCACTGACATCAGCAGCGTGACATAAAGCACTAACACGAGCACCGTGATATACAGCACTGACATCAGCACCGTGATATACAGCACTGACACCTGCACCGTAAGCAGCCCCAGGAGGAAGTCAGCATAGCACAGGGATGGTGGGAGCCCCTCATAATGAGCATAGCACAGGGATGGTGGGAGCCCCTCATAATGAGCATAGCACAGGGATGGTGGGAGCCCCTCATAATGAGCATAGCACAGGGATGGTGGGAGCCCCTCATAATAAGCAGCCCCAGGAGGATGTCAGCATAGCACAGGGATGGTGGGAGCCCCTCATAATAAGCAGCCCCAGGAGGATGTCAGCATAGCACAGGGATGGTGGGAGCCCCTCATAATGAGCATAGCACAGGGATGGTGGGAGCACCTCATAATGAGCATAGCACAGGGATGGTGGGAGCCCCTCATAATATGCACAGCAGAGGTACAGCCCCAGGAGGATGTCAGCACAGCACAGGGATGGTGGGAGCCCCTCATAATAAGCAGCCCCAGTAGAAATATGACACCGCTCAACCTCTTCAAAGAGGAGGGTACGGGCATATAGTACGGTGTGCTTTTTTTGGACAAGGAAGTGAGCCAAATGAAGAAAGAAGGTCTCTGTGCTCGATTTAAAAAATTGTTTATAAACATATACATGGTCTACTGGTCACATGTGTTGAATTCCTCCGAGATCCATGCCTCATTCATTTTTAGAAATGTGAGGTAGTTAACACTGTCATGAGCTAGGCGAGTACGCTTATCGGTCACGATCCCCCCTGCTGCGCTGAACGTCCTTTCGGACAGGACACTGGATGAGGGGCAAGCCAACAGTTCGATTGCAAATTGGGCAAGCTCTGGCCAGAGGTCAAGCCTGCCCACCCAGTAGTCCAGGGGTTCATCACTCCTCAGAGCGTCCACATCGGCCGTTAACCCGATGTAGTCGGACACGTGACGGTCTAGGCGTTCCCTGATGCTGGATCCGGATGACACCTGTCGATGGGTCGGCTGAAAGAATGACCTCATATCCGAAGTCACCAACACATCTTCAAACCGGCCTCTTCTTGTAGGCGCTGTTGGATTGGTACCCGCAACTCCTTCTCTGGGAGTGGGAATTTCTGCTCTGCCAGCGCACGCAAAAGCAGAATGCAGCATTTCTTGAAGCAAGGCCTGGAAGTGCTCCATTCTGCCAGCCCTCTGTGACGGCGGTAACATTTCTGCCATTTTGTGTTTGTACCGGGGGTCTAAGTACATTGCCACCCAGTACTGGTCCTTGACCCTTATGCTTTTTATACGGGGGTCCCTATTAAAACACTGGAGCATGAAGGCCCCCATTTGCACTAAAGTGGAAGCGGTGTGGTGGCCTGGCTCCTGCTCATCATCCAGGATAATGGTTTAAAGGTTTAAAGCATGCTCTTCTTGCTCCTCCTCATCCGCCCGGCACCATCCTCCTCTGACTCCTCTTCAGACTCCTGTTGTTGACTTGTCTCAGATAGAGTAGCCCCCCCTGGGAATTCACCCAGCATTGCGACTTCCTCATTTTCCCGCTCCTGCTCCTCCACAGCTTGATCAATGACACAACGCAATGCACGCTCCATAAAGAAGGCATAAGGTACCATGTCACCGATGGTGCCATGGCTGCGACTGACCAGTTTGGTGATCTCCTCAAATGGGCACAGAAGTCTGCATGCGTCGCGCATGAGCAGTCACTGGCGCGGTGAAAAAAAACCCAGCTCCCCAGAACCTGTTCTGCCGCAGAGTTCATACAGGTAGACATTAACTGCATGTTTCTGCTGGAGCAGCCTATCAAGCATATAGAAGGTTGAGTTCCATCGCGTCGGGCAATCGCAAATAAGACGTCTGACCGGCAGATTGTGTCGCCGTTGAATGTCAGCAAGGCGAGCCATGGCCGTGTAAGATCTTCTGAAATGCGCCGAGATTTTCCTTGCCTGCCGCAAGATGTCCTGGACCCCAGGGTATTTGACAAGGAATCGCTGCACGACCAAGTTTAAGACGTGTGCCATGCATGGCACGTGCGTGATTTTGCCCTGTTTCAATGCGCTAAGCAGATTGGCACCGTTGTCACACACCACTTTACAAACTGTCAAATTGAGCGGTGTTAGCCACTGATCTGCCTGTGAACGCAAAGCTGAAAGGAGTGCCGGGCCAGTGTGGCTCTTGGCTTCCAGGCACAACAGACGCAGCACGGCATGGCAACGTCTCACCTGGCATGTAGAATAGGTTCTGGGGAGCTTGGGCGGCGCAGCGGAAGAGACGCTAGCAGCGGAAAAGGAGGAGTCAGCCGAGGAGGAGAGGGAGGAGAATGGAGTAGGAGGAGGAGGAGAAGAAGAGTCAGGCCTGCATGCAATCTGTGGCGGTAAAACCAAATCTACACGGGTGCCATGGGTTACATGCTTGACGGCCGTCAGAAGGTTCACCCAATGGGCAGTAAAAGTGATATACCTTCCCTCCCCGTGTTTGCTAGACCACGTGTCTGTGGTCAGATGTATCTTGGCACCGACACTGTGTGCCAGAGATACATTCACTTGCCGCTGAACATGGCCATATAGCTCTGGGATGCCCTTCTCTGAGAAATACTTCCTTGTGCTCGATTTAAAAAATTGTTTATAAACATATACATGGTCTACTGGTCACATGTGTTGAATTCCTCCGAGATCCATGCCTCATTCATTTTTAGAAATGTGAGGTAGTTAACACTGTCATGAGCTAGGCGAGTACGCTTATCGGTCACGATCCCCCCTGCTGTGCTGAACGTCGTTTCGGACAGGACACTGGATGAGGGGCAAGCCAACAGTTCGATTGCAAATTGGGCAAGCTCTGGCCAGAGGTCAAGCCTGCCCACCCAGTAGTCCAGGGGTTCATCACTCCTCAGAGCGTCCACATCGGCCGTTAACCCGATGTAGTCGGACACGTGACGGTCTAGGCGTTCCCTGATGCTGGATCCGGATGACACCTGTCGATGGGTCGGCTGAAAGAATGACCTCATATCCGAAGTCACCAACACATCTTCAAACCGGCCTCTTCTTGTAGGCGCTGTTGGATTGGTACCCACAACTCCTTCTCTGGGAGTGGGAATTTCTGCTCTGCCAGCGCACGCAAAAGCAGAATGCAGCATTTCTCGAAGCAAGGCCTGGAAGTGCTCCATTCTGCCAGCCCTCTGTGACGGCGGTAACATTTCTGCCATTTTGTGTTTGTACCGGGGGTCTAAGTACATTGCCACCCAGTACTGGTCCTTGACCCTTATGCTTTTTATACGGGGGTCCCTATTAAAACACTGGAGCATGAAGGCCCCCATTTGCACTAAAGTGGAAGCGGTGTGGTGGCCTGGCTCCTGCTCATCATCCAGGATAATGGTTTAAAGGTTTAAAGCATGCTCTTCTTGCTCCTCCTCATCCGCCCGGCACCATCCTCCTCTGACTCCTCTTCAGACTCCTGTTGTTGACTTGTCTCAGATAGAGTAGCCCCCCCTGGGAATTCATCCAGCATTGCGACTTCCTCATTTTCCCGCTCCTGCTCCTCCACAGCTTGATCAATGACACAACGCAATGCACGCTCCATAAAGAAGGCATAAGGTACCATGTCACCGATGGTGCCATGGCTGCGACTGACCAGTTTGGTGATCTCCTCAAATGGGCACAGAAGTCTGCATGCGTCGCGCATGAGCAGCCACTGGCGCGGTGAAAAAAACCCCAGCTCCCCAGAACCTGTTCTGCCGCAGAGTTCATACAGGTAGACATTAACTGCACGTTTCTGCTGGAGCAGCCTATCAAGCATATAGAAGGTTGAGTTCCATCGCGTCGGGCAATCGCAAATAAGACGTCTGACCGGCAGATTGTGTCGCCGTTGAATGTCAGCAAGGCGAGCCATGGCCGTGTAAGATCTTCTGAAATGCGCCGAGATTTTCCTTGCCTGCCGCAAGATGTCCTGGACCCCAGGGTATTTGACAAGGAATCGCTGCACGACCAAGTTTAAGACGTGTGCCATGCATGGCACGTGCGTGATTTTGCCCTGTTTCAATGCGCTAAGCAGATTGGCACCGTTGTCACACACCACTTTACAAACTGTCAAATTGAGCGGTGTTAGCCACTGATCTGCCTGTGAACGCAAAGCTGAAAGGAGTGCCGGGCCAGTGTGGCTCTTGGCTTCCAGGCACAACAGACGCAGCACGGCATGGCAACGTCTCACCTGGCATGTAGAATAGGTTCTGGGGAGCTTGGGCGGCGCAGCGGAAGAGACGCTAGCAGCGGAAAAGGAGGAGTCAGCCGAGGAGGAGAGGGAGGAGAATGGAGTAGGAGGAGGAGGAGAAGAAGAGTCAGGCCTGCATGCAATCTGTGGCGGTAAAACCAAATCTACACGGGTGCCATGGGTTACATGCTTGACGGCCGTCAGAAGGTTCACCCAATGGGCAGTAAAAGTGATATACCTTCCCTCCCCGTGTTTGCTAGACCACGTGTCTGTGGTCAGATGTATCTTGGCACCGACACTGTGTGCCAGAGATACATTCACTTGCCGCTGAACATGGCCATATAGCTCTGGGATGCCCTTCTCTGAGAAATACTTCCTTCCTGGAACCTTCCATTGTGGTGTTCCAATGGCCACAATTTTGCGAAAGGCCTCCGAGTCCACCAGTTTATATGGCAGTAGTTGGCGGGCTATGAGTTCTGACAAGCCAGCCGTCAACCGTTGGGCAAGAGGGTTATCCGGCGTCATCATTTTTTTACGCTTGACCATTAGGCCCACAGAAGCCTGCCTTTTTGCAGAAAAACGTGAGCTTGGCGTGATGGAAGGTGGAGTGGAGAACAATTGTGAGGAGAAGGAGAAGTAGAAGACTAGGCTGGATGGTGAGAGCCTGGAGTGTGGCTTTGTGTGTTCCGTGACTCCCACTGGGCTCGGTGATGGCTGCTCATGTGCCTTCTTAAGGCGGTCGCCCCTAGGTGGGTGTTGGGCTTACCGCGACTAATGCGTTGACTGCAAAGATTGCAGATGGCAACGCTATTGTCAGTAGCGGACACGTTAAAAAAAGCCCACACTGCGGAGCCATGTGCCGGTGTCCTGGGAGCGCCAGATGGGACCGTACATGGTCGATGACTCGCTCCTGATACATTTGCAGTCTGCTTTGTCCCTCCTGTGCAATGTAAGTTATTCCTGCTTCTCCTCCCTATCTGCTGGTCCATATCTCCCTTTGAACTCCCCTCCTCTTCCTCTCTTGTGGGCACCCACTTGACATCACTAGACACGTCATCGTCGACGTCACCTTCTCCACCGCTATAAGTAGAGATCTCGGAGTAGGCAGCAACACCGGGGACGAACCTCCTCCTTGGGCTTATCTGGGTACTGTCGTCAGACTGCTGAGTAGCGGTTGTTGCTACCTCCTCTTCCTGATCCAATACCAAGAGTGGCTGCACATCAGAAATGTCTTGATATGGATCGGAAAATAATTCCTGTGACTCAAGCGGAAGGTATGTGGTGGTGGTGGTGTTGTTGGTGGTAGTGTCTTTGGGGGTGCACATAGCAGAGAGTGAAGAAGAGGGTGCAGATCGAGAGGATGTGGAGGGTGCAGAAGAGTAAGGCTGAGTGAGCCACTCAACCAAGTCTGGTGCGTCCTTTAAGGTAATTGAACGCACCTTCTGCAACTTCCCACTTTGGCTCAAGCCTGTTGCTCCTGCCCTACCCCTACCACCCCTGCGGAAGGGCCTGCCTCTTCCTCTGCCTGTCATTTTTTAAATAACCCTGTGACAAAACTCTCAGTCCCTATACCGATGAAGGACTGCTGCAGTATAGGGCAGCGGTCAGCAGTAGTGCACCTCAACCTTATGTATTGTGGACCTATACCAGTCCTTATAGAATGGCAGACTGTACCTCAATCAACCCTATGTACTATAGCACCCTACACCAGGTTATTACCAGTCCTTATAAGGAGCTTTGTGGAACAAGTAGGTTGTGAATGATTAGCAGACTGCAGCAGAAGGGCAGCAGTCAAGTATAATATTCTTTCTATATTTGGAAGAAAGAATATTATACGTGTACAAGCCTATTACCATACCACTGATACCAGTCCTGAAAAGAACCTTTGTGGACCTAATATAGTAACAGCTACTGATTAAACTGACCCTCACTGCCTCACACACTGCTTCCTGCCTGTCCCTATATAAACTGACAAAACAGAGGCTACTGGAACAATAACTGGAATAGCACTTTTGTGGACCTGATAGTAACAGCTAATGACTAAACTGACTGTCCCTACAGCAGACACACCGTCCTGTCCCTTTCTGACAAAAGACACTCAGGCTGCTGCAACAATCAGTAGCACAGCAAACCTATATACACCTAACACCTATACCAGTCCTGAAAATAACTTTTGTGTACCAAATAGCTAGCGATTTGGGTCACTGCAATCTCTTCCTGCTCCACACAGCAACCTCTCCCTATAGTGACAGAAGAAAGAATGTAAAATGGCCGCCGGATCGGGTCTATTTATAAGTTAGGGGGAATGTCCAAGTGTCCATGTGCTGTAATGTCTCAATTCGCTGTTCTGTACTGCATGATGGATGTGTCATCATAGGTCAAAGTTCTTTTACACAGTAAACACGGAAGTCCGCCGGGTGAACGGCCCCAATAGTCTGCCGAACGGGCGGACCGCGAACAACCAAAATTCGCCGCGAAACGACCGCCTGGCGAACCGTTCGGCCATCACTAGCGGGGACCCGACCAGTAGCAAAAATCAGGATTCTACTTATTGTTGTAGCAGTGGCACTTGTCAGGGTCCTGCAACCTTCAGCAATGACATCATTCAAAAGGAAGATGCAAGGTAGATGGGTGTTTGAGAGTTAAACAAAAGGGATTAGGTTGGCGCAAAGGGGTTTTTATTTTGCCCAAAGTTGTGCTTTAATAAAGATTAACACTTACACTGGCCTACATCCTTCTGGTCTCTGTACACTGTCCTACATCTTACTGACCTCCATACCCTGCCTTACATCCTACTGACCTCTGTACACTGCCCTACATCCTACTGGCCTCCATACAGTGCCCTACCTACTACTGACCGCTGTACACTTCCCTACATCCTACTGACCTCCATACACTGCCCTACCTACATTCCCCATTTAACCACTTGACCTCCAAGCATTTTTTGCTCTTTGGCACTGCGCTACTTTAACTGGTAATTGCGTGGTCATGCAACACTGTACCCAAACTAAATGTATGTCCTTTTTTAATATATTTTCTAGTTTTTGTTATAAAAAATATCAAATAAACTCAAATGTTGTCATAAATTTAGGGCAAAATGTATTGTTTGTAAGAAGAAGACATCATATTTCTTGAGGTGCCAAAAAAAAAAAACGGGCAGTCACATGTGGTATCCCCATACTCAGGAGAAGCAGCAGAATGCATTTTAGGATGTAATTCCACATATACCCATGGCATGTGTAAACAATATATCATTAAAAGTTTGTGTAAAAATAAATAAATATATATATATATATATATATATATATATATATATATATATATATATATATATATATATTCTCAGCAAATACCTTCGGATGTATACTTTCCAAAAAGGGATCATTTGGGGGGGGGGGGGGGGGTGAACTCTTCTAACATTAGAAGCTTATGCCACACATCTGACGCTTTTTGTTTATAACAAAAAATGTATTTCTTACTAAAAAATTACTTTAAACCCCCCAAACATTATAAATGTTTTAAAGTAGAGGCCCTACATAATAAAATGGTCTGCGTTGCAATTTTTTTTGTTACACAGTATATGCGCAGCGACTTTTCAAACACAATTGTTTTGAAAAAATACACGTTTGAATTTGAATGCACAAAAACCTTATATATTGCCCTTTTGTTTGGTAAAATATAAAAGATGATCTTATGCCGAGCCTGCCATATAGCAGAATGACGGCGGCAAAGTGGTTTCAATATTCTGACGGGGCGTCTTATGACAGGATTTCATGGGCAGTCTCTATATGAGTAGAGGAAAGCCGAACAGCTGCTCCTGTCACAGGGGGTGTCTGTGCTAATTGATTATCAGCGCAGCCCCCCCCCCCCCGAGGATGCCCACACTGGACCAGCAGGGAAGCCACTAGGACCACCAGGGACACCACTAGGACCACCAGGGATGTCACCACCAGGGATGCCAATCAGTGCCCACAATGGATGCCAATCAGTGCCCGCAAGGGGCATCACTGATTGGCAGGCATTATTGTTTGGTACTGATTGCCATCCATCCGTACTATAAATTACTGTACATCAGTGCCACCTCTCAGTACCCATCCATGCCGCCTAACAGTGCCCATCTGTGCCGCCTATCAGTGCCTATCCGTGCAGCCTATCAGTGCACATCCGTGCTGCCTTTCTGTGCCCATCAGTGCCACCTATGTGTACCCATCAGTGCTGCATGTCAGTGCCACCTATTAGTGCCCATAAGTGCTGCCTTTCAGTGCCCCATTAGTGCTGCATATTAGTGCCCATCATCAGTGCCACCTCATCAGTGCTGCCTTATCAGTGCCCGTCAGTGCAGCCCCATCAGTGCCTATCAGTGAAGGAGAAAACTTACTTATTTACAATGTTTTGTAACAGAAACAAAAAAAACATATTTATTTCAACATTTTTGGCCTTTTTTTATTTGTTTAGCAGAAAAAAAAAAAACAGAAAGCTCTATTTGTGGGAACAATGTAAAAATTTAGTTTGGGTACAGTGAAGCTTGACCGTACAAATGTCATTCAAATTGGTCTGGGCAGGAAGGTGTATAAATGTCCGGTATTGAAGTGGTTAAAATTGAGTATGCCTGTGCAGTGGCGAAAAAAAGTACATTTTTAAAAGCCTTTCAAAGCCTTTACAGGTTACCACTTTAGATTTACACAGGAGGTCTAGTACTAAAATTACTGCACTCAATCTGACATTCGTGGTGATACCTCACATGCATGGTTCAATTGCTGTTTACGTATGTCATGAGACTGATGCTTGCATTCACCTTTGTGTGCGAGCACAGGGGGAGAGGGGTGCAATAGGCAGTGACAGGTACTCTTTTAAAAAAAATCTGGGGTCTATTAGACTTTAGATCTCTCCTCTGCCCTTAAAGTGGGGGTTGGAAATCCGTCGATCGCAAGCTACCCATCGATTGCAGTCAGGTGACGGGGTTGACCACGCCATTGCCTTGCCGAACCTCCAGTCTAAATTGCTCCTCCGCTGCCTGTTAAATTCGGCACCCTCTGCTCTTGCTCTCGCTCCCAAGAAGACAGAGAAGTGGTCGGGCACTGAGTTGGTCAGAAGAATAATGTTAAAGTGTCTATGCCGGACAAAAACTGAGTCACGGGGTACACAATTTCATGGGCGGCATTGAGAACATTGTAACAGCTGAGCAGGGACACAGATACAGCTGTAGTGGCTAAGTGACCATAGTGAAAAGCCCCAGTTATGCACAGGATTTCATGGGCAGTCTCTGTATGAGGAGAGGGGAGCTGAGTGGCCAGTGGCCACACACAAATGTAACCCCACAAAGAGAGCACGATTAACCCCTGAACTGCCAGGCACCTTTATCGTGTTTCCAGCTGGCTCTACTTCAACCATCCACTGTTTAATGTACTGTACAGGGAGAGGAATGGAGGTGGGGGCAGAGTTTGTGGGAAATAGGAATCTATCAGTGGGGGTCAGTAGTTGGGGATGGGGATGGGGGGGGGGGTATGCCACAGGGATCAGCACACCAGAATAAAGTGCGGTAGAGTATCACCACCGTTCCCCTGCTCTGCATGTTAGGGCAGCACAGTGGTGTAGTGGTTAGCACTCTCACCTAGCAGTAAGAAGGTCGCTGGTTCAAATCCCAACCACAACACTACCTGCCTGGAGTTTGCATGTTCTCCCTGTGCCTGCGTGGGTTTCCTCTGGGTACTCTAGTTTCCTCCCACAAAGACATGCAGGTAGGTTAATTGGCCTCTGGCTTCTGTCCAAAATTGGCCCTAGTATATGAATGGGGACCTTGGATTGTGGGCTCCTTGAGGATAGGGACCGATGTGGGTGTAGCAACATACAGGGAAAGGGACAATTGTAGACACTCACTCTGGATGGACTGGTGTCTTTATTCAACCTAATTAACTATGAAACTATGTGATAAACATTTCTGCCCTGCTGTGAACCCCTGTACACATATATCACTGCTCTAGTGTACCCACCCTCAGTCCTACAGATACCATGCGCTGTCCTACTGACACTGTCCTCAGCTCTACTAACACCATCCACTGTCCTACTGACACCATCCTCTGCCCTACTGACACCGTCCACTGCCCTACCGACACTGTCCATGGCCTTACTGGCACTGCCCTCTACCCCATTGTCCTACTGATGCCGTCCACTGCTCTACTGACACTTTCCATGGCCTTACTGGCACCGTCCTCTACCCCACTGTCCTACTGACACTGTCAACTGCCCTACTTACATTGTCCTCTTCCCTACTGACCCCATCCTCTGCCCCACTGTCACCATCTACTGTCATACTGACACCCTCCTCTGGCCAACTGACACCATTCACTGCTCTACTGACACCCCCATTCATTTGTTCAGATCGTCTTGTAAAGTTTCCACATCCTGCGGAAAAGTTATTTCCCTGCTTAGCTTAGTATCGTCCACAAATACAGAGATTGAGCTGTTTATCCCATCCTCCAGGTGGTTTATGAATAAATTAAATAGGATTGGTCCCAGGACAGAACCCCCGAGGGACCCCACTTTCCACATTGGACCATTCCGAGTACTCCCTATTTATCACTACCCTCTAAACTTGCTCTTGTTGCCAGTTTTCAATCCAGGTACTCACCTTTTGGTCCATGCCGACAAACCTTAGCTTGTATAGCAATCGTTTGTGGGGAACTGTATCAAATGCCTTTGCAAAATCCACATACACTATGTCTACGGGCATTGGGCATTCCTACATCTAGATGGCAGCTCACCTCCTCAAGGTTAGCAGATTTGTTTGGCAAGAACGATTTTTCTGAATCTATTTTATAAATGATAAACAATTAAAACTTTTTGTTTTGTTTGCTTTGTTAGTGAATATTTTGACACATATATTTACACGTTTCACATTGAAAATGCGCTAAATTAAAAAAAATCTATTTATTTATTTTGTAAATAACTTTTTAATGCTTTGTACCATTGCTGACAGCTGAAGTTAAAACAAACAGTTGTGGTCGGTATCGGTACTTGGTATTGCAAGTACTGAAAAAAAAAAAGCATCGGTACTTGTACTCATTGTAAAAATAATGGTATCAGTGCATCCCTACTATTGATGTTAGGCTAACTGGTCTGTAGTTCCCAGGGATATATCTTAGTTTTTAATTTTTATTACTTTTTCAAGAGCAAGAGATAGAAACAGAGTGCGTTAACATAATAAAAGGGGCGGACTGACCATTCGGGCACTCAGCCACCGACCGAGGGCCTGATGTCAGGGAGGGGTACCATGAGCGGCTCAGTCTTCAGTGGCAAAAAAGCGGCTCCCGCCCTAGCACGAAAATGCCCCGTCCTTCCGGATTAATATAGTTCCCAGCACTGCGGCCAGCTTTCTGGAGCACGGCGCCGATATTCTATCCTATAGCCGCTACCGAACCCGAGTTGTTAGACTCGGCTTAGGCTGAGGGAGGCTCTGTCAGCAGGGATGGACCAGGGCAGGGAGCTCGTCTGACACTCTGACCATGCCCTGCCCCACCCCACCCCACCCATGTAGTCTGGCTGTATGTGATTGCCTTCAAAATGTGGCCCCATGTAGTCTGACTGTATATGATCACTTCCAAAATGTGGACTTCAAAATCCCCGCCCCTAACGCCGAAAGCCCTGCCCCCACCGCCAAAAGCACCACCCCTGGACCCCTGAGAGCGGGAGGCTGGCCAGGTAAGTCTTTTTTATCCTAATTCGGTGCCAATTGATGGGCACAGTAGCTGCGTTTGATGGGCACCGTCGCTGCACTTCATGGCCACTGTGGCTGCAATTGCTGGCACTGTGGCTGCACTTGATGGGCACCGTGGCTGCGCTTGATGGCACCATGGCTGCGATTGATTGGCACAGTTGCTGGGTTTGATGGGCACAGTGGCTGCATTTGATGGACAGTGGCTGCGCTTGATGGCACAGTGGCTGCGCTTGATGGGCACAGTGGCTGCGCTTGATGGGCACAGTGGCTGCATTTCATGGCACAGTGGCTGCGTTTCATGGCACAGTGGCTGCGTTTGATGGGCACTAAGGGTGAGCTCCGGCGTGTTCGCAAAGCCCACGTGCAGAACCCGCCAGGAAGTCAGCACTGCACTGCGCTAATCACAGGCAGTGAGACATTGTCCCGATGCGCAGCTGCAGAGATCGGGAAATTCTTCCTTTCTGCGATTAGCACAGCGCTGACTTCCTGGCGGGCTCTGCACGTGGGCTTTGAGAACACGCCAGAGCACATCCTTAATGGGCACAGTGGCTGTGTTTGATGGGCACAGTAGCTGCGTTTGATGGGCACAGTGGCTGCAATTGGTGCCTTTTTTTCAGCTTGTTTGCACCCCCCCCCCCCCCCCCCCCCACAAATTTTGAACACCAGCTGCCACTGCTGCCTATATACACTGCGTGTAGACTCACTGTTACGCTAAACCCTCCCTGGCAATGTTGTTTACCCCCCTGTATAGCTGTGCATTGCTGAAAGTTTACATTTTAAAACTGGCTACATGATCATCTCCTATTATTGCATCCGCAGTCTGGTTATTTGCTGTAGTCACATCCGCAGTCTGGTCATCTCTCGTAGTCGCATCCGCAGTCTGGTTATTTTCTGTAGTCGCATCTGTAGTCCCTGGTTATTTCCTGTAGTCGCATCCACAGTCTGGTCGTCTCCTGTAGTCGCATTTGCAGTCTCTGGTCATCTCCTCTAGTCGCATCTGCAGTCTGGTTATTTCCTGTAGTCGCATCCGCAGTATGGTCATCTCCTGTAGTCACATCCACAGTCTGGTCATATCCTGTAGTCGCATTCACAGTCTCTGGCTATTTCCTGTAGTCGCATTCACAGTCTGGTGATCTCCTCTAGTCGCATCCACAGTCTCTGGTTATTTCCTATAGTTGCATTCGCAGTCTGGTCATCTCATGTAGTTGCATTCGCAGTCTCTGGTCATCTCCTGTAGTCCCATCTGCAGTCTCTGGTCATTCCTTGAAGTCGCATCTGCAGTCTAGTCATCTCCTGTAGTCGCATCCGCAGTCTGGTCAAGTCGTGTAGTCACATCTGCAGTCTCTAGTCCTCTCCTGTAGTCGCATCTGCAGTCTCTGGTCATCTCCTGTAGTCGCATCAGCAGTCTGGTAAAGTCCTGTAGTCGCATTCCACAGTCTGGTCATCTCCTGTAGTCGCATCCACAACTGGTCATTCCTTGTAGTCACATCTGCAGTCTGGTCATCTCCTGTAGTCGCATCTGCAATCTGGTCAACTCCTTTAGTCGCATCTGCAGTCTGGTCAACTCCTGTAGTAAGTGGAGTAAGAATAGTTTGGCCATTAAGACAGAGTTACAGCAGCTGGAGGAGAAGGTAAAGAAACAATCATTATTTTTGGAGAAATTGAAAGATAAAAGAAAAGAAAATTTAATAATGAGAGAAGATTTGCCAGCCAGACATCAGTGAGTTCTGTGGATCAGCAGCCGCAGGTAACGGACAACCTGGCTTCATCTGCCTCTGCACCTCTCCCCCCTTGTCAGGCTGGGGAATCACAGCGGCAACCAGCCAGGGGGTTGAGCATGAACATGGCACCCTACAGTTCATCCAACAGATGGAGTCGCCCCCTAAGGGCAGACAGGTCTGTTAGTGAACCATCGGAGGTCCCTAAGGATGAGCGGAGGGGTTACAGACCAGCAGAGCCAGCACTGGTGGAAGGATCCCAGTGCATTGTGCTGCCTTCCAGCATGTCTGCCCCACCTGCTGTAGTAGATGGTGTCCCGGCTGTGGAACAGAGAGGGGAGGAGCTCTGCAAACAGCTGCCTGATGGAGTTTCTGCTACAGAGAAACCCTCTGCAGACATGGCGGGAAAACCCCTGGCAGAGGTGTCATCAGCCCACCAGAATAATGTGGATGTATCTCGATCATACACCCCACACATGGATTTTGCTGCTACTGCTGAGACCTGTGGTCCTACAAGCAAGATGGCTGCCAGCTCCAAAGAGCCTGTTTTACCTTTAACTGGGCTGATTGATGCAGGTGGGGGAGGGGATCAGCACAGTGCAGCATGTGAAGTGGAGACAGCCATGGAAATCTCCTGCAGTGATTCACCTGTTGCTGTATTAGAACAAGATTCACTCTGCTCAGCTGAAAATCCTGTCCTGATGGAGGAGAAGAGTCTGCCTGGAGGTGAAGTGTGTATGGGGACAGCAGTGAGTGTGGACATGGCAGGAACTACGAACTTGCCAGAAAATAATCACAGCAATGATATTGATAAGGCAATGAATGTGGTGAGTGGTGGTGAAGGGGTTAATATTGCTGGGCAAAATAAAAATGACATTCTTCCCTCTACTTAGCAGAGGAAAGACTCACCGATTGTTCAGACCAAATCTGTACAATCGATAACTGCTAGAAATATGTCAGATGGTTCAAAACACACAAATGTTTTTTCTGCTGGGAGTTATGCATCAGTTTTGGGAAGTCGCACCAAGGAGGGTGGGGGGGAATGTTGCAAATGTTAGTGGTCATAATTTTGGGAGGTTTGGTGGTGGGATGGTTGGTGGGTAAAAGAGGAGAAATGTGGTTCAGTTGAAGTGGGAGGGGGAGGTGACCCCACCAGTAAGGGGGAGGGTGGCTGAGTTGTTTTTGGAAATGGGGTTTAAAGCCTTGGATATATTTGCTTTGATTTGCCCAGTGGGGAGTTATGAGTTTGATTTGTCTTTTGTAAATCCTGAGGGTCTGAATTTATTCTGGCAGCGATATAGGAGGTGCAAGGGCCATCCGCAGTGGAGTGGCTTGGTGCCAAAGGTGATTTCCAGGCAGCCTCTGATAAAATCGGTGACGATCCTGGTGCGCAACAAATCCATACCAGAGGCTGATTTAATAGTATGGCTACGCCGATATGGTGAGGTCCTCACTCCACTGCAGAAGGTCCTGGATGAACATGGGATATGGACAGGGGATGCTGGGAAATGTAGTTTAACATCTGCCCCGTTCAGCCTTTCTGGGGAGGGATCGGCTGACAATATTCTACCAGGTTCAGCCTAAAGTCTGTAATAAATGTGGTGAAAAAGGCCATTTTACATCTACCTGTACCCGTAAGAAGTGTTCACTATGCCAGGATCTGGACCATTTGGCTAAGGATTGTACCAAAATTTGGTGCAATATGTGCCAAAAGCTCGGTCATCCTTATAGTCAGTGCCCAGAGGCATTACATAACTTGCCAGGATTGGAGGCTGAGCTGCAGAGGCTAGATGAGGAGGATAAGGCCGCTGAAACTGTTGTTGTCCCTCCTGTGTCTGTTGCATCTGTTGTTTCGGATTCTGTTTCCCCTGGTAATGTGGTCCCTGGGTCTGTCCCTCCTGTGTCTGTTGTATCTGTTGTTTCGGATTCTGTTTCACCTAGTGATGTGGTCCCTGAGTCTATCCCTCCTGTGGTGGTCCCTGGTCCTGCTGTACGTAGATCCTCCAGACTAGCAGAAGCTGCTGGGGGGGGGGGGGGGGGCAGGTTTAGCAGATCTTCCCACTCAGCCTCCAGTCCCTGTCCCTCAGCAGCGCAAACGTGGTCAGGGGAGTGTGGGGGTGCTGGATGGGGGTGGGGATGATGGATGGGTGTCCATATCCCATGTCTTACCCTCTGTTGAGGGGGATTCGGATGATGAGGGGTGGGAGAAGTTTAGGAGGAAGAAGAAGAGGAAGACAAGTAAAGTGATCATTTCTTCCTCAGAGGCGGACCCAGGAAGGGTTCCTCTTGGCAATTTTCAGTTTTTTTGTCAGGTGATGATATGTCTGAAATATCCTTCTCTTTATCATGCATGGATGAGGGGGAGTCACATAGTTTGAAGAGACCTGTTTCTGGTGATGAGAGTGTGGTAAAGGTTAAGAAGCGACTGCCCCAATCATCCTGATGGCAGTTCCCACTCTGATAAAGGTGGTGACCATTAATGTTGCCAGCATTAAATCTACAGGAGCTTGTGATATTGCCTTTTTTTTTGCTCAGCGAGTTTGATGCCGAGATTTTATTTTTGCAAGAGACCTGGCTCAATACTTTGGCCGATGTCCATCTAGCAAAAAGGGAGTGGAGATGCGGTCCCTACTTTTGGTCTCTTGCAGCTGAGCCCTGCAGCGGAGTTGTGGTCCTGTTTAAAACCGATATGGTAACGTGCCGGCTGGTAATTGAGGTAGAAATGAAGATGCATGGTCTTGGACGTCTCTGTTAGGGGGCAGGACCTGCACCTGATCAATATCTATGGGCCGCAGTCAAAATGGGGCAGGGAATGCCTCCTCACAGAGATCAAGCCCTTCCTTTTTACGTCCCAGCAAGTTGTCTTTGGAGTTGATTTTAACACCATAATGAGGCCTGAAGACAGGAGAGGCTGGGTTACGATAGCGTTTTTCTTAGAGATGTGGTGAGACAAGCAGGCCTGGTAGATGTGCATATTCAGCACTGCCCTGGCAGCATGGGATTGACATTTCAGAGAGGGAATAGTCAGAGTAGGATAGATAGTTTTTTTTTTTTAAAGGAGAACTCTGCTTTCTCAGCTCCTGAGTTGAGGGCGGTGGAGTTCTCTGATCACTGTATGCTGTCTGTGACTCTGAATGCCTTGGAGACTCCACCCAGGGGAAGGGGTACCTGGAAACTGAATTTGGCTCTCCTGGAAGATGTAGAGGTAAGACAGTCCTTTTGAGGATTTTTTTTCAAGCACAGGTTTCTATTCTGGACTT
This sequence comes from Lithobates pipiens, assembly GCF_037356315.1. Lineage (NCBI taxonomy): Eukaryota > Metazoa > Chordata > Amphibia > Anura > Ranidae > Lithobates > Lithobates pipiens. The sequence continues at coordinate 102,675,457 of NW_027507789.1, forward strand.
TTGCAGCAGTAAGTCAGAGTGGTGGGAACTTGTGAAACAAAGGGCAATTGGACTTTTCAAGGCCATAAGTAAGAGGAAGCAGCTTGGTATGTACATTGCCTACCAGCATTTTTGGAGGAAGCTTGATCGTCTTGTCTTGTATAGAGGAGATCCAGGGGAGATCTCTGAGGTGAAGTTTCTTCTTAGAAAGTGTCAACATGATCGGCATGCCTCCTTGGTTCTGGAGAGGGATTATGGAAAATATCACTCGCCTGATCCGTACCAGAACTGTAAGCAAGGCATAGCAGTTAAGACGGTCATAGGCCTGAGGGATAGTACGGATTCCCTGGTGAAGTCCAGATCAGGGAGCCTGGAGATCTTCAGGTCATATTATGCAGACCTTCTGGGAAGAAAGGACCTTTGCCGAGACAAGATGGGAAGCTTTCTGGATTCTACTTCAGGATTGGGAAGTGGTACGTTGTCTTTGATGGATTTGACAGAACCAATTTCAGTGGATGAGGTAGTTCATGCTATAGAGAAGCTGGCTACCAAAAAATTGCCTGGGCCAGATGGGTTGACAGCTGAATTCTACAAGTGTTTTAAGTCCATTCTCGCTCCCTTTTTAGCAGAGGTTTATAACAGCTGTCTAGAAGAGGGCTCAATCCCTCCCTCAATGAAGCAATCCACTGTGATTCTCCTATCAAAAGGTAAAGACCCTTCAATGATTGAGAACTGGCGCCCCATCAGTCTTCTCAATGTTGATAGAAAGATCTTGGTAAAGATTCTTTTTTGGCGCTTGTCATCAGTGGCAGACGATTTGTTGTCCAGTCATCAGCACTGCTCTGTACAAGGTAGAAGTACCTTTTCAGCGGTTTTAGCTGTCCGGTAGGCTTTTGAACGATGCAGGGCTGCTGGATGGAGAAGGTACTTGCTGGCATTGGATCAGGCGAAGGCTTTTGATAGAGTCAATCACGAGTACTTGCATTTGCAACTTGGTAGAGACGGCCTGCAGGGGAGGTTTATAGATTGGCTGAAGACATTATATAGAGAGGGGCTGAGAGCATCCCACTGGTAAATAGTTGAGTTGGACGGCCTTTTGAGGTAGGCTCTGGTGTGCGCCAGAGAGTGGATCTTTGTGCAGGGTGCCTTTGGGCATTGCTGATGTGCTGCCTTTGAAGGTTGTGGCCTAGGCTGATGATGTCTGTTATCTCTGGGACGGAGGAGGCGCAGGAGGTAGTCTCTGTGATAGAGCAGTACACGGAGGCTTCTAGTTCTAAAGTCAACCATGAAAAGAGTGAAGATTTCTGGATGGGTGAGGCAGGTGAAAGCTTCAAACTTCTGGATGCCCTCCCAGAGCCCCAGCAGGAAATGAAAGTGTTGGGCAACAAATTTGGACCTGGTGACTATGGTCATCGAAATTGGGAAAGCAGGTTGGTGTGTGCCAATGCCAAAGTAGCAAGCTGGAAGAAATGGAAGCTTTCCTTGAGGGAGAGGGTTGACTTGATCAAAACGTACCTGGTCCCAATTTTTTTTATATGTCAGCTTCATCTGTATCTTGCCAGCATCTCTCTATACAAGGGTGTACAACTATTTTTTCCAACTGTTATGAGGAAATAGGCTGAACCTGATCAAACGCAATGTAACTTGCCTGTCTAGGTGGGGGGGGGGGGGGGGGGTGGCCTAGGAATGGTCAACCAAATAGTTTTCTTTTCTCTGCTCTTTTTAAAGTACAATCTTGGTAACATGCTAGCAGAGAACCCGCCGGGATGGGTGGGTATTTTTCAATCTTGGTTTAGGCCTTTTCTGCGATGCTGGGAAGATGGCGGGCCAGTGAAAAGTCTGAGAGCCCGACATGGCAAGCTCCTGGCTTATGTTGCCCCGTGTCTGAAAATACTTCAGCTGTGGCAGGTGACAGTGGAGGATATCAAGTCCCTCCCCAGGAAACTTCTGGAGAAGAGGATTTTGAGCTCTGGTTTCAGTGTGTCACTGGCTTTAAGGGATTGCCCAGGCTCTAATGAGGGAGAGGTTGAAGTTGAGTCTATGGACCACTTTTTGCTGCAGTCTCCCTTTAACATAGAGGTGTATAAAAGGGTGGGGAGGGCTCTAGGCATCCCCTTTTTCTATTGCATGAGTTATGCAGAATGGGTGTATGGGGCATTCTCAACTCACTGGGATTTTGATTTGGATATACTGTTTTTAGTTAGTATAGTTGTCTGTTACTTCACATGAAATTCACGGTGCCAGATTACCCTGCAGAAGAAAGTCCTCTCTGTTGAGATGGTGGTGCACAATATTCTGGGTGAGGTTGGGCAAATTCGGGGTCTTAAGAAGGGCAGGGAACCTCAGGCAGTCTGGATAAGGGCGTGGAGAAATATCAGACCTGCCTTTGGTGAACTGCCCATCTCTGGTTGAGGAGCTCCTTTTCTTTTTCTGTTTCTTTCACTCCCTTAGCTTTTGTTGGTTAGTATCTTCTTTTTGAAGAAGGGCTTGCATGCATAATGGCTGCGGGTTTGATGTCTGGTGTAGTGGTGTGAGTTGTAGTAAGATTATCCCCAATAATGTGGTGTTCATGATGATTTATGTTTTTGCTGTAAAGTCTTTTTATTTTTTTTCAGAGCAGATTTGCTATATTTATTTTCATTTTATGTATATGTGTGTGTGTGTGTGTGTGTGTGTGTGTGTGTGTATTTTATGCTTATTGATTGCAAAACTTTTAATAAAGAAAAATTGGGAAGAATGTTCCTTACATTGGTGGTCAGCGGGAAGAATGTTCCTTACATTGGTGGTCAGCGGGAAGAATGTTCCTTACATTGGTGGTCAGCGGGAAGAATGTTCCTTACATTGGTGGTCAGCGGGAAGAATGTTCCTTACATTGGTGGTCAGCGGGAAGAATGTTCCTTACATTGGTGATCAACGAGAAGAATGCTCCTTACATTGGTGATCAGCGAGAAGAATTCTCCTTACGTTGGTGATCAGTGGGAAGAATGCTCCTTACCTTGGTGATCAGTGGGAAGAATGCTCCTTACGTTGGTGATCAGTGGGAAGAATGCTCCTTACGTTGGTGATCAGTGGGAAGAATGCTCCTTACGTTGGTGATCAGTGAGACGAATGCTCCTTACGTTGGTGATCAGTGAGAAGAATGCTCCTTACGTTGGTGATCAGTGAGAAGAATGCTCCTTACGTTGGTGATCAGTGAGAAGAATGATCCTTACATTGGTGATCAATGAGAAGAATGTTCCTTACATTGGTGATCAGTGGGAAGAATGTACCTTACATTGGTGATCAGTGAGAAGAATGTACCTTACATTGGTGATCAGTGAAAATTATATAAAGTATGATTTAAAAAAAACCTGTAAAGCACACCCATGCTCTATATGAAAAGTTTTATGTAGGACGAGCACATGTATGCAAACATGTGTCTATAGATGCAAATGCAGGACTCGGGAGCTTCTCCTAGGGTGGTTATCTGATGTGGGGAGGAGCCTTGATAGCCATGGGGGACCCCAGAAGTCGAAGATCGGGGCCACTCTGTGAAAAACAAACTGCACAGTGGAGGTAAGTATGACATGTTTGTTATTTAAAAAAAAAAGTTAAACGAGCCTTTACAATCACTTTCATTTTGGAAATGTACCATTGTTACACTTTCTTTAACCTCTAGAGATCTGCGCTATAGCCGAATGACGGCTACAGCGCGGACCTGCTTTGCCGGGACTACGTCTATTGACGTCGTCCCATGCACGAGCGGCCTATGAGACTCGCCTGATCACGGATCCGAGCAAGGGGTCGATCCCGACCCCTTACCACGTGATCAGCTGTCAGCCAATGACAGCTGATCATGTGACAAAACGGAGCCGCAATCGGCTATTTTTCCTCCTCGCGCTGAAAGCGCGAGGAGAGAAAAAAAAAAGCTGATCACCATCAGTCCCGATCACGGCCAGCGTATCAGTGCCCACCTGCCCCCTGACAGTGCCACCTATAGAATAAAAAAAGTGCCCCCATCAGTGCCACCCATTAGTGCCCACAGTGCCACCTATCAGTGCCCACAATCTGCCACAAAAACAGTGCTGCACCTCAGTGCCACATATCTGTGCCCATCAGTGTCATCTGCCAGTGCCCATCAGTGCCCAGCAGTGCCGCCCATCAGTGCCTAGCAGTGCCACCTATCAGTCCCATCTACCTGTATCAGTGGTACCCATCCATGCCACCCATTCGTGCCGCCCATCTGTGCCATCTTATCTATGCCCATCTTTGCCCATCAGTGCCGCCTTATCTGTGCCCATCGGTGCCACCTTATCTGTGCCTATTAGTGCCAATTTAACTGTGCCTATCAGTGCCCACCAGCGCCGCCTCATCAGCCCATTTCAATGAAGGAGAGAAATTGCCTGTTTGCAAAATTTTATAACAAACTATTAAACATGATTTTTATTTTTTATTTTTTGCATCTTTTTTTGTTTGTTTAGCAAAAAATAAAACTTCCAGCTGGAATTAAATACCACCAAAAGAAAGCTCTATTTGTGGGAAAAAAATGATAAAAATTTCATTTGGGTACAGTGTTGTAGGACTGCGCAATTGTCATTCAAAGTGCATCAGCGCTGAAAGCTGAAAATTGGTCTGGGCAGGAGGGGGGTTTAAGTGCCCAGTAAGCAAGTGGTTAATGTAAGTTTATTTTTCTTTATATTCTATAATAAAAATGTATTTTAAACATAGTGCAGAGAAATTCTGTGACAAACGCATGTAGTGTGGGCAGTGCAATATGTAGGTGGGGCTTTGTGTGGGTGTCGCTTCTGTGAGTTGGAACACATGGGCGGGGACAGGGGGCCCCAGGATCTCCTATTGCCCAAGGGCCTCATGAGTTGTCAGTCTGCCCCTGCATAATAACATATGTGTAGGAAGTAATAATAATGGTTACAGTCTAATAGTCCATTTTGAGGGTTACATAGATCAGGGAGAACAAAGGCCAAAACTAGGGATGAGCTTCGTGTTCGAGTCGAACATACGTTCGACTCGAACATCGGCTGTTCGCCCGTTCGGCGAATTCCGAACGTTATAGGCCGTTCGCGCCAAATTCGTGTGGCGCTCACGGCCCACAATGCACTGTGCCATCGCAGTGCATTGCTGGCTCATGATTGGCCAAGCATGCACTGTGACCCCGAATGCTTGGCCAATCACAGCGCCGGCAGCGAGGAGAGCCATGATTGGCTACAGGCAGGATGCCTGTGGCCAATCATAGCTCAGGCTGTGTAGTACATGCCCCACACAATATAAGGCCGCCAGCGCGGCGGCCTTGTATAGTGTGTTGGTGTCTGTAGGAGTTAGTGGGTGTTCTGTGTACCTTCAACACAGTATACACCGATTGTTATCAGCCGATTTTTCGTTCTTGCTCTTCTGTAGTGGTTGTTGTCTGCGTGCCCTGACCGCAGTATACACCGCTATATTCACCTATATAGCTAGCTATATTTCTCTTTAATAGAGCTTGCAGTCAGTGGTAGGAGATTGTGCGTGCTCTGAACCCAGTATACACTGCTATATCCACCTATATAGCTAACTATCTTGCTCGTTTTAAATAGAGCTTGCAGTCAGCGGTAGGAGATTGTGCGTGCTCTGAACCCAGTATACACCGTTATATCCACCTACATAGCTCTTCTCTAATTGAGCCATCTGCCATCTGCAGGAGTTAGTTGATGTTGTGTGTGCCTCTAGCACAATATACGCTACCCAATTGCTGGTTTTCCCAACTCCCTTCAAGCCATTACCATGTCTGGAAGGCCAGCAAGGAGAGGCAGACAGGCGCGAGCTGATAAGAGGGCAAGCAGGCTCTGTGTCTAGAGACAACAGTGCTGGTCGTGGTCGCGGTGCATCGACATCCTCAGCACGTGGCCATGGGACACACTTGTCCTTCTTTTCGGCAGCTGGACATGTTGAGCCGCAACATGCCAACGACTTGGTAGAGTGGATGACCAAGCCCTCTTCATCCTCCTCATCCTCTCTCACCCAGGCTCAGGGTACTAGCAAAGCAGCTGCCAATGCATCGTCTTCCCTCCTTTCAATGTCATCATCAGTGACTCCTTCCCTAGACCCACCACGTCCTCCTGAGGAGTCTCCTGAACTCTTTGAGCACAGTGTTGGGTACATGCTTCAGGAGGATGCCCAGTGTTTTGTAGGCTCTGATGATGATACTCAGCTAGAGGAAGGCAGTAGCGTGAATGCAGAGAGAGGGGATGCTTTAAGAAGGACAGCAATCTGGCAGTCATGTTCCACAAGCTGCAGCATACTGCCAGGTTTGCTCCAGCGATGAAGAGGGAGGGGATGATGAGGGCACTGACTCCACCTGGGTGCCTGGTAGGAGAGAGGAGAAGGAGGAGGAGGCACATGTCCAACGAGGCAGGATGCCCTCCGGGGGCCAGCTTAGGGGCAGCACACCGACTGAATCACACCGCAGAGCTCCGCCTGTGCAGGGCGCTGCCTCTGCGCGTTATTCTAAAAGTTCTTTGGTGTGGGCCTTTTTTGAGACGAGTGCATCAGATCGCACCGCTGCTATTTGCAACATATGTCTCAAGCGTATCTCGCGTGGCCAAAACATCAGCCGCTTAGCAGGGCTAATTCCTGCACTACAACAAGAGTATATGGGAGAGGTTGCAGTGTCGTGGCACCAGTGCCTAAGGCCCAATTTTTCTGCCCCTGTTTAACAGGGGCGTTTAATTACAATTTTTGATGCAATGCTTTGCAGCAGGGCTCATTCCTGCACTACAACTAGAGTATATGGGAGAGGTTGCAGTGTCGTGGCACCAGTGCCAGCAGCCCAATTTTTCAGCCCCTGTTTATCAGGGACATGTAATTACAATTCTTGGTATAATATTTCACAGGAGGGCCCGTTCCTGTGCCCACCCAGAGTAACTGTGAGGACTTATAGTGTTGTGGCACCAGCACCACAACCACCAAAGGTCAATTTTTCTACCACTGTTCAACAATGCCATGTAATTACAATTCTTGATATAATCGTTCAAAGCAGGGCGCTCCACCAAGAGTCACTTTGAGGGCTTGCAATGTTGTGGCAAAACCAACACCTTGTTCCGCCATTTCTGCAGAGCATATAGGGCAGGCCCCTACTTTCAAACATCCAATTTACAAACATCTCCTACTTGCAAACGGAAGGAGACAACAGCAAGTGAGATGAAAAAAGACGGACGGCAAAACAAATTATACAGGGGTGATAACCCTTCCCTATGTTTTCCAAAAAGCTAAAAAGCTTAAAAATAGTTTTTTTGACTGGAGCTACACTTTAAAAATGTACCAGTTGAAAATTACAAACAGATTTAACTTAACACAACAAATCTACACAGTCCCTGTCTTGTTTGCACCGCCTGTATACTGCTGTTCTGAGAATATAGGGCCTGGGGACCACACGTATTTCCTTTTTTTTAATATGGGTACGGGGTTCCCCTTAATATCCGTACAAGACCCAAAGGGACTGGTAATGGGCAGGGAGGGCTACCCATGACATTTTTCTCAATGATTTTCAACCATATTGCAGGAACTAGATATAACATTAAAACCGCAAGCATTTTTAAATGACGTTATTTCCGTTAAATGTCATTTTGTGCCGGGACTGTTCTAAACACGGGAAACATGTGGCACTTCACAGGCATACTATAGACACCCCCCAGGCACGATATTTAAAGGAATATTTCACTTTTTTCACTTTAATCGTCATTAAAATCAGTGCTCCCGCCAAAACTGCAGTTTTTAAAACTTTTTTTTGCATTGACTCATGTCCCCTGGGGCAGGAGCCAGGTCCCCAAACCCTTTTTAGGACAGTATTTTGCATATTAGCAGTTAAAATTAGCACTTTTAATTGCGAACGTTCGAGTCCCATAGACTTCAATGGGGTTCTAACGTTCGTACAAATTTGGGGTCCGTTCGAAAGTTCTGGTGCAAAACAAAGCCGGGGGGGGGGGGGGGGTGTTTTGGCTCATCCCTAGTCAAAACACCACAGCAGTCATTGGTTCATTTGTTACACACATACACATGGGTATATTACTATCGTACATTCTGGATTTGTAGCCAGGGTTTCCACGCATTGCTGTATTTGACAAAAGTGTTGTTTTTCAGAGCGGAACAAAGTTCAGAAACTTTGACTAACTTTAGTTGGAACTTAACATCGGGGATAATCAGGAGGATTAACAACCTTCTCCATCTGCGTATGATGAGTAATCTAGCGGCAAATAGTATTTGCATGACCAAGGTTCCCGAGGTTGTGTGGAAAGGATTCTTTTCCTAGGCTGAGAATGGCTAATGGGGGAGAGGGTTTGGTTAGGATACCTGTAATTTCGGAAATAAAGGAGAATACTTTTTTCCAGAAGGTATATATGTGGGGGCGTTCCCAGAGAATGCGAATTAGTCAACCTGATTAACCACTTAACAACCGCCCATTGCCGATTAACGGCTTCAGGGCGGTTGTTTAACTCTGAGAGGCCGTTAATTAACGGCCTCCCAGAAATCTGCTCTCGCGCGCCCCCTGGGGCGCGCACACGAGAGCATCCGTGACCGCTGGGTCCAGTGGACCCGGCGCATCACGAATCACGGTAAACGGCCGCTCAGCGCGGCCATTTACCACGTGATCGCTCCGTCAAATGACAGAGTGATCACTTGTAAACAAACCGGCGTCATGTTATGACGCCGGTTCCTCCCTCCCCCTCTCTGTACCGATCGGTACAGCGGAGGGGGAAGAGATCGGTGTCAGCAGCGATGTGGGCTGCATCTGCAGTGCCCACATCGCTGCTCACCGAAAATTAACCCCTCGATTCCCTGCCAACACTCTGCAATACCCTGCCATTACTCTGCATTACTCTGCAATACCCTGCCATTACTCTGCATTACTCTGCAATACCCCCATTACTCTGCATTACTCTGCAATACCCCCATTACTCTGCATTACTCTGCAATACCCCCATTACTCTGCATTACTCTGCAATACCCCCATTACTCTGCATTACTCTGCATTACCCTGCAACACTCTGCATTACCCTGCAACACTCTGCATTGCCCTGCAACACTCTGCATTGCCCTGCAACACTCTGCATTGCCCTGCAACACTCTGCATTGCCCTGCAACACTCTGCATTGCCCTGCAACACTCTGCATTGCCCTGCAACACTCTGCATTGCCCTGCAACACTCTGCATTGCCCTGCAACACTCTGCATTGCCCTGCAACACTCTGCATTGCCCTGCAACACTCTGCATTGCCCTGCAACACTCCGCAACGCCCTGCAACACTCCGCAACGCCCTGCAACACTCCGCAACGCCCTGCAACACTCCGCAACGCCCTGCAACACTCCGCAACGCCCTGCAACACTCCGCAACACTCCGCAATGCCCTGCAACACTCTGCAATACCCTGCAACACTCTGCAATGCTCTGCAACACCCGCCAATACCCTGCAATGCTCTGCAACACCCGCCAATACCCTGCAATGCAATACTCTGCAACGCCATACTCTGAGATACCCAGCCATACTCTGAGATACCCAGCCATAGTCGGTGATACCCTGCAATACCCAGCCATAGACACCCCCCCCCCTCCCGCCGCCCTCCGGTGCTTCTACCGAATCGCTAATACGATCAAAGACAGAATCTTTTTTTTTTTTTTTTTTTTTTTTTTTTTCAGGCTTCCCAGCTTAGAGGTGAGATGTGGGGTCTTATTGACCCCACATCTCACTGTAAAGAGGACCTGTCATGCCATATTCCTATTACAAGGGATGTTTACATTCCTTGTAATAGGAATAAAAGGGATCAAAAAATTATTTTTGGGGAAAAAAATGTCAAACTAAAATAAATAAAGTAAAATGAACAATAAAAAAAATGTTTTTTTTTAAAGCGCCCCTGTTTCCATGTGCTCGCATGCAGAAGCGAACGCATACGTAAGTCCCGCCCACATATGAAAAATGGTGTTCAAACCACACATGTGAGGTATCGCTGCGAACGTTAGAGCGAGAGCAATAATTCTAGCCCTAGACCTCCTCTGTAACTCAAAACATATAACCAGTAAAAAAAAAATTAAATCGTCGCCTATGGGGATTTTTAAGTAGCGACGTTTGGCGCCATTCCACGAGCGTGTGCAATTTTGAAGAGTGACATATTAGGTATCTATTTACTCAGCGTAACTTCATCTTTCACATTATGGAAAAATTGGGCTAACTTTACTGTGTTTTTTTTTTTTTTTTTTTAAGCCCAAAACTGTTTTTTTTTTCCAAAAAAAAGCATTCGAAAAATTACTGCGCAAATACCGTGCGAGATAAAAAGTTGCAAAGACCACCATTGTATTCTCCAGGGTGTTTGCTAAAAAAACATATATAATGTTTTGGAGTTCTATGTAATTTTCTAGCAAATAAATGATGATTTTTACATGTAGGAGAGAAATGTCAGAATTGGCCGGGGTGCTCCAGAACACCTGATGGCGCTCCATGCATGTTGGGCCTCTGTATGTGGCCACACTGTGTAAAAGTCTCACACATGTGGTATCGCCATACTCGGGAGTAATAGCAGAATGTGTTTTGGGGTGTAATTTGTGGTATGCATATGCTGTGTGTGAGAAATAACCTGATAATATGACAATTTTGTGAAAAAAAAAAAAAAGTAAAAAAAATCTTGATTTTGCAAAGAATTGTGGGAAAAAATGACAACTTCAAAAAACTCATCATGCCTCTTACTAAATACCTTGGAATGTCTTCTTTCCAAAAAGGGGTCATTTGGGGGGTATTTGTACTTTTCTGGCATGTTAGGGTCTCAAGAATTGAAATAGGCCGTCAGTACTTCAGGTGTGATCAATTTTCAGATATTGGCACCATAGCTTGTGGACTCTATAACTTTCACAAAGACCAAATAATATCCACCAATTTGTACTTATTTTTACCAAAGATATGTAGTAGTATAAATTTTGGCCAAAATTTATGAAGAAAAAATTACTAATCTGCTAAATTTTCTAACAGAAACAAAGAAAAATTCATTTTTTTACAGAATTTTCGGTATTTTTTCCTTTATAGCACAAAAAATAAAAAACCCAGCGGTGATTAAATACCACCAAAAGAAAGCTCTATTTGTGTGAAAAAAAGGACAAAAATTTCATATAGGTCCAGTGTTGCATGACTGAGTAATTGTCATTCAAAATGCGAGAGCACCGAAAGCTGAAAATTGGTCTGGTTATTAAGGGTGTATTAAGTGCCCAGTGGTCAAGGGGTTAAGAACATCCCCTCTAACAGTTATCATCCAGATTTGCAAATTTACATGTTTGAATAGGACCCAGAATCACTGACAGGCATTCTGCTGTTTTTAAAAACGCTGCCGCCTTTGCGGCGCAAATGACACTCGCGCATGCGCAGAAGCGTCATGACCGCATCGGCCCCATCTTGGAATAGGGCAAAAGGCTCTGAACGGCCGGATCTCCTCCCGCCGCGCATGTGCAATGCAGAGAGAGACGTGGCCGCCATGAAAACATGTTTGTAGGACTACAGATCCCAGGAATGAAAAAGGAAAAATAGGTAAAATTTGTGCAATATTTGAACAGTAACTAAAGCAGTGATTAAAGCAGGAGACCACTGCAATGTTTTAAAGCTTACTCAATGCCAGACATTCTGTTTGCAGATGCCCCTGAGACCACCAGAACGAGGTTCCCTCCATAGAAGCTGCTTTAGAGGCTTTATAGCTAGACCAATCCTCTCAGGTTGTGGAGACGGAGTCACAACCCAGTGTGTGCTGCCATGAAGATGTCAGGAAAACCTGTTTGTGCCTACACACATTTTTGGCAGGGGATCATAAGGGACATTTAAGCCCTTGTACACACAGTCGGAGATTCTGACGGAATGTGTCCTATCGGACTGTTTTGTCGGATAATCCGACTGTGTGTGGTCTCCATCGGAGTATCCGACGGACCAAGTTTTCCAACTTGTCCGTAAAATTTTCCGACAAAATGCTCCGATCGGACATACTCTGATCATGTGTAGCCTACTCCAACGGACAAAGTGCCACGCATGCTCAGATCAAATTCCTAGACCAAAGCTATTGGCTACTAGCCTGAACGTGGTCACGTCGTAACGAAATAACGTCATCACGTTATGTACAATCGGATTTTCCAACAACTTTGTCCGACCGTGTGTGCAACAGTTTCGGACAAAATCCGTGGGACAAAATCCAACGGATTTGGTTTTCAGAATGTCCGACCGTGTGTACAAGGGCTAACGGTTATGCCTCTACGTGTATGTGGCTTCAAATTTTGGCTTTTAAAGGTGTGAGATCGCCCCATCTGAGGAAGGCAACATCAACACAGTTTTGAGATACTAATGTCTCATATGGCCTTCACTTTAGCAAAGTAGAACTTTGTAAGTTCCTGAGTTGGGGAAGTGTATGTTATGTTTTTAAACATGGCTGTTTAGCCACAAAAAAGGCTAAATAATGTCAAACATACATGTTATTCACCAATATGTTGGTTTGTTCAAAAACCTTTTATAACGCACATGTGAATGTGCTTGGAGTAAAATGTTTTATACTAAACAATGTGTGGCTTCTTATTTCAATGCTCAATATCAGTGTATTTGTTAAAGGGGTTGTAAAGCTTTGTATTTTTTCACCTTAATGCATCCTATGCATTAAAAGTGAAAAAACATCTTGCACTCTCTGCCCCCCCCCCCCCGAGCCTCCGTTTTACTTACCTGAGCCCTGGATCACAGTGGGTGCAATCCCACATTGCTTTCCCCCAGCTCCTGTTGGGTCCCGCTGCTGTCAATCAAATGAATGTCACAGGGCGCCAGGGGGTGGGGCCAAGCGATACACTCAGCGGCCATAGCCACTGAGTGTATCACACAGAAACGCGCACCCAAGCTAACTCTCTTGGAAGAGCACTTCCCAGAGGGGGGTTAGCTCTTGCAGGGAAGAGCCGAGACAGACGCTGAGGGACCCCAGAAGACAAGGATCGGGGCAAAATGAACTGCACAGTGGAGGTAAGTATGATGTGTTTGTTTTGTTTTTTTAAACCAAACCTATACAACCCCTTTAAGTTGGTGTAGTTACAGTGACAATGTGCTGTAAAATGTACCAAACTCAGGCAATTTTAGGGACTCCAAGCAATTCAAGGAGTTGAAAAGGCTGAATATTTTTTTTATCATTAATGCATTATATACATTAACAACAATAATAATGTGTGTGTGTGTGTGTTGCAGACCAACAGAACAACATAATAGTTAGCTGAAGAAGAGATTGTCACCTCATGGAGCAAATAAGTTACGTTTGCACTATTAAAGAAAATGGCCAAATTTAAAAAGGCCATTTGAAAACCTAGGAGACAGATAAGAAACACAAACAGTAATTCAAAGGAAATATGAGTTTAGTATAAAAAAAAATTTAAACAGCCAAATTTTGTTGTAAAGTCACTGCCCCTCTACCCACAAGTGCTCAAGATACATTTGGTGGACTTCTCTGGCAGTTTGGGATGGCAAGCCAGCATGGCCAGTTTCCATAGCCATCAGAACTGTTGATTCAGCTGCAAAGTCCACCTCAGTTGAAACTGAGGCAAGATGTCTGGCTGCATTCTTCCTTAAATAGTTGTGAAGAATGCAGCAGCACAACACCGCATGATTGGGTTTGTATTCTGCCAGGCTGATCGCAGTAAGAAAAAGCCGGAAACCGACTCGACATGATGCCAAACACATTCTCCACAACTCTTCGGGCATGAGACAGCCGATAGTTAGTTGAAAATCCTCTGCTCTGGGGTCAGGTTCCTCATGGAAAATGGCCTCATGAGAAGTTCCCGCAGAGCAAAGGCCTCATCTGCAACAAACACGAAGTTGAGGCCCTCAAAATTCTCTTCAGGAGGTGGCAAACGCAAGGTGCCATTTTATAGCTGATGGTAGAATTCTGTCTGGGCTATCACTCCTCGGTTTGAGTTTCTGCTATTCTTTCCAACTTCAAGGTAGAGAAATTCATAATTGGCCGATATCCCCACTAACATCACAATACTACAAAAGCCCTTGTAATTAAAATAATCAGAGCCCGAGTTGGGTGGTGGGACAATCCTCACATGCTTCCCATCAATAGCACCACCATAGTTGGGAAAATCCCACTGATGGTGGAATTGGGAAGCCACAGTCTGCAATTCCTATGGGTTTGAAGGAAACTGTGGCGTCAAACAAGAAAACAAATGTAGTACTTTTGCACATAACATTACAAGCAGATTAGACACAAACATTCTTGGCCAATATAAGTATAACATTGAATGAAATGAGTATTTAAAGACAAAGCTATAAGGTCAACTTATCAGATTCCTCACCCCCTCTGGTGGCCCATTCTAAAAATGTTATGGTGGGGGGCGGATGGGTAGATGTTTTGGACAGGTAACCCTCCCTACTTCCATGAGATCTGAATGCATAAATAATGTGTTACTTTGGCCAACCCCCTCCTTACTTACACTATTGGCAGCCCACTGGACAGGTAAGAAGTATCATAATCTAAAAATATGGATACACACAGTCAAAATTGAAGCACATTTTTACATTATGAAATTACCTATAAGATAATAGGAGACAACAAGAACTTTCAACAGTACCATTTAAATGCATTCAGGCAGGCCCTTGCACTACATGCTTTGGTGAATTCATCCATAAATATAACCACAAAAGAGGTATAGTGTGTAAGTCAGCAGATAGACTATATGTTTCGGTTGACTTAGCATTTTTGGGGGTGGGGGGAAGGTCCCAAATGAGTTTGGGCCCCCAAAAAATAGCCTCTTGCACTCTGCACTCTGCCTGAATTTGAGGACAACAATAACATTTGTACACATTTTAGGGAGTGTTTAGGGTAAGCACAAAAATGTAGCTGACAAAATACATTAAGTTACTAGGCTAGGTGTGTATGGGCCCAGGATGGCATGCTGGGGAGGTTAGTGAAGGCAAATATGCATAAAGGACAAAAAAGGAGCTTTAGTGATGTTAAAGGCTAAAACGTACACAAATATAGTCGTTCTGCAGGACTTGTATGATGACAGAACAGGTCTCTGGAAAAATGATTCCCAGAGCCTGGGGGGAGATCCCAGTGGTAAGCTTGATGTCCTGGAAGGTGGCAACAAGCCTTTTTTCGGGAGTGATGACTTGCCGCATGTATGTGTCCTGCTTACTATTATAGCGGGTAAGCAAAGCCAATAGACGGTGAAAGCAGGGATCCGTCATCTGGAGATGATTCCTGAAATCATCAGGATTATTCTCCTGGAGCTCCGCAGCAAAGGCATATGACAGAATTGGTCACGATTAAGCAACCAATTCTTGGTCCAAGAACTCCCCTGTTCCTGGACTGGACTTGGGTCAAAGCAATAGCTCCAAGCCCAACAATAGCGTGATTTCTCGGACGAGAATGCCACATGGCTAGCAGACGAATAGCCATTTAGAAACAAACTGACAAGAATGCACTGAAAGTCAGAAAGGACCTGACAAGCACACACTGAAAATCAGAAGCAAACTAAAAAGAACGCACTGAAAAACAGAAATGAACTGACAAGCACGAGGCTGAAAAGTGGGAATCAACACCCGCCAAACTACTAACACGAGATTAGCAGATGGAGCCCAAAGGGTGGTGCATGACTAATGAACTTCCTTTTTTATCGTCTCATAGTACGTCTAGTATGTCACTAAATTTGTAATTGTTGGCCAACATTTGTGTGGCCGTGTGTATGCAAGACAAGTTTGATCCAACGCCCTTTGAACAAAATTCCACGGTTTTGTTGGCGGAAAATACGATCGTGTGTACGAGGTTTTAGAGCGGCAAGGATGCAGAATTTCCTTCCACAGTTAAATGAGAAACAGAAGAAATGTATTTAGCGTTTCTAAACAAAAATAACAGCAGCTCTTTGTGTGTGTGTGTGTGGTGTATGCCGCATCTTATATTGGGGGTATGAGGCTGACGAGTTAGGCTCGAACAGACATTCCAGGGCTAATTGTAAGCCTAGTAAACCTGGCAGAAATTAGGTGGTCATTTCATCCGGGGGATCAAAGTCATCCCAATCACTGTTGTTATGATTGTGTTGATTATGACTTAGCTGACGTTGCTGTAGTGGCTCCAAGATGTGCTATTGTCATAGCAGCGATAGGCCTTCATCAAGGGTGCGAACAGTGTAGGACTTGTTTTCCTTCATAATTACTAGTTTAACTGGGTGACCCCATTTGTATTGTATCTGGTGATTTCGGAGAGGTTTTGTGATGGTAGATTCTTGCATTGGAGCATGGTGTATTTAGATAGGTCAGCATAAAAGTCCAAATTGTTGTATGGCTGAGGATAAGCATCAGGGTTACGAGTAGCGCGCATCAGATTTTCCTTCACGTGAAAAAAAGTGAATTCGGATGATGTTATCTCTTGGAATGGTGTCTGGCAGATATGACAGCTTGGGTAGCCGATGGATGCAGTGAATGTTCAGTTCTCCTGAAAGGATATTGGGGAGAAAGGCTGTCATGAATTGGGTAAAGTATTCCTATAAGGCGGATTTTTGAATGGGCTCTGGTATGCCTCTAATTTTTAGATGGTTCCTTCTGGAACGGTCTTCCAAATGTGCTATTTTGGCATTCATCCATTCAATATCCTTTGCCTCCTCACCCTGAGAATCCACTAGATCATTAAAGGAGGATGTCACTTCTCCCAGTTTATGTTCTATAGTTGTGACTCCTTCTCCTAGAAAGGATATTTCAGTGGAAAATGTTGCTTCATTCTGGTGATGTCAGAGTAAATGGAGCTTTGTAATGATGGCAGCATGTCTCTCAGAGTGGTGTCAAGAACTGGTTGATTTGATGTTGGGTATGCAGCTATGGAGTTAGACAGGGCAGAGCTTGCAAGGGGTGTCTGTGTTGCTGGGCTCACCTCAGAGTCCTGGTCTGTATCCTGTGTCAGCTGCAGCTTAGATTTAGCTGGGCTAGCTGATGGTGTAGAGGCCGTGGAGCTGATGTTCGGCATGAGTGGAGGGAGACCCGCTTCTTCTGTAAACGTTGTCTGTGTGCGAGCTGTCTCTGGGACGCCTTGTGGAGCTGCCTTGGGTCCGCAGGCATCATCTTGGAATGATCAGCGGTTTGGCTGTGGGAAAAACTCGGAGTTTACGTGGAGATGATTGTTCCCTCCTCAACATTCTCCGGGCTGTCTTGGGGATCCGGTGCGGATGTGTGCTGAGAGAGAAGTTTGATTTGTGTATCGCTGCCCGCCCTGAAAAGCTGCTGTAGCCTGGAGCAGAATTAGCAAGCAGCCATTTTGGTCGGCTTCCAGCCATGCCCCCCCCCCCATCTTGGTCCTTTTTTAAAGTTTGGTGCTACATTGGCTTTTCTCCAAACAACTAGTACCATACCAGTCAGTAAAGTGTTTGTAAAAATTAGGAACAACGTTCTGTCAATTACTTGACTGAGTTCCTTAAGGATCCTCGGGTGCAAGCCATTCAGTGACTTATTTATGTTACGTTTTTGAAGTCTGTTTCTGATTTTATTCTCTGTTAACCATGGTGGTGCTTCCTGTGACGTGTCATGAGGATAAACATTGCAGTTTTGTTTACTGAAGCCCCACGTTTCCCTCTTGAAGACTGAGAAGAATAAATTCAAAACCTTCGTCATCTCACCATCCTTTTGTAACCAGAATCTCCTCATCATTCTTTATGGGGCCAATATGATCCGTCTTCCCTCTTTTACTATTTATGTACTTAAAGAATTTCTTGGGATTTTTCTAACTCTCCTCCACTATGTGCCTTTTGTGTTCTAGCTTAGCCACCCTGAATACACCCTTACATTTCTTATTGCATTCTTTGTACAGTTGGAATGCTGATGTTCCCTCAGCCTTGTATTTTTTGAAGGCCTTCTCCTTTGCTTTTATATGAATTTTTACATTGGCGTTAAGCCACCCAGGGCTTTTTTAGCTCACTTAAATGTAATACCCTTTGGGACGTACAGGCTAATACTCTAATTTAATATGCTTCTAAAGCACACCCTTTTCCCCACCCCCCATGTTCTTTGTCCCTAAGATTTTATCCCATTTAGTATCTTCTAGCAAGGAGAGTAGTTTGTGGAAGTTGGCTCCTTTTTAAATTCAGTGTCTTGTGTAGTATTAGTAAATACGTTCTACCACTTTTAAAGGGAGAAAAGACCTCATGGGGAGAAAAGAGATCTATACTCACCGGTCGGCTAGAGCCCTGTGCTTGGCTAGCATAGAGGAAGATGGAACCCAAAATGATTGTCTGTTCCGGAGCTGAGGCAAGGGACTCCACCCCAGCCAAGAAAACCTCTACATAGCATGCCGGATTGCCACAACACATTCCACATGTGTGGGGATGATTACAGGTGTGGTGTTCTGGAATTTTTTTTCATAAAAATGTGAAAAATATGTATGAAAAGTGAAAAAAGAAAAGTAAGAAAATGTGAAAAGTGAAAAACATGAGTGTTTGAGAAAAGGTATTTTCTCCCTTTAAAATGGGTAGATCACATTTACTAATACTACACATCTATTTATATTTACTTCTGAACCAACTCCTGATGAATTGCATATAGTTATGAAATGCGTTGAATTTCCATGGGGTGCTCAGTCAAGTCTGGCTCATTACTTATTCACTGGCCCATATATATTTTTCATACATTAAAATTGTATTGAATACTATGTAACTATTAATGTGTACCTATCTTATAGCAGCTCTTTTGCACATGGTGTACCAATGCCTGCTAATATGAAATACCTTGTATTACATTCATTAATGCTTACTAGCCCTCATGTGCTGCCAAGCTGACATATATGTATCCATAATGCTTATACCATGTGTGCATAGTATAAATATATCATAGTTTCATAACAAACAGAAAAAAATAGGATTTTTATATACAGCTTACCTGTAAAATCCTTTTCTTGAGAATACATCATGGGACACAGGAGCTCATTACATAGTGGGTTATATAGTCACCTCTGGTGATTGGACACTGGTTAACCCCAATTAAGGAGAATTCCTCCCCTATATAACCCCTCCCATATGGGAGGCACCTCAGTTTTGTAGCAAAACAATAGGAAACCACGTAAAACCCAAGAGGGGCGGGAGCCCTGTGTCCCGTGATGTACTCTCAAGAAAAGGATTTTACAGGTAAGCTGTATATAAAAATCCTATTTTCTTGATCATACATCACGGGACACAGGAGCTCATTACATAGTGGGATGTCCCAAAGCCATGCTCAGATTGAGGGGAGGGAGACACAGATCATAATTATAGACTGCCATGGACCTAAACTGCAGCCTGCAGTACACTGCGCCCAAAGGCGATATCCTCTTGCCCTCTGACATCCACCTGATAGAATCTGGTGAATGTGTGGACTGATGACCAAGTTGCAGCCTTACAGATCTGAGCCAGGGAGGCCTGGTGATGCACTGCCCAAGAAGCACTTACAGCCCTAGTAGAGTGCGCTTTCACTTGAAAAGGAGGGATTTTCCCTCTAACACTATAGGCCTGAGAAATAATCTGTCTGATCCACCTTGAGAAAGTGGATTTTGATGCGGCCTGGCCCTTCCTAGGGCCTTCCGGCAAAATAAATAAGCAATCAGTTTTCCTTATCTGAGCCGTTGCTTGAAGATAGATACTGATTGCCCTAACCACATCCAAAGTGTGCAAGGATTCTTCTTCTGCGGACTGTCGGTCCGGAAAAAGGATGGTAGGATTACATCTTGATTCAAATGGAATCCCGAAACCACCTTAGGTAGAAAGGACCTGTTGGAGCGCATGACCACCCGGTCCTTATGAACAATTAGATACGGCTCTTTGCTGGAGAGAGCTGCTAGTTCTGACACTCTTCTAGCTGTGGAAATGGCTACCAAGAAAACCAATTTTTTGGTCAAAAGAACTAATGAAGCCAGATGCAAAGGTTCAAAAGGTTGCCCCTGCAAAGCTGAGAGAAACAAATTTAGATCCCATGGGCATACCGGAGGTTTGACTGGCGGCCTTATCCGCATAGCCCCCTGGATGAAAGCCCACACCAGGGAATGCGATGCAAGTGGCTTCTGAAAAAATACTGACAAGGCCGAAATCTGCACCTTGATGGTGCTTACGGCCAAATTCATTTCTAGGCCTGACTGGAGAAAGGCCAAGATCCTGCTAATGACATACTTTCTAGGATGCCATCCCCTGAGTTCACACCAGGAAACATATGCCCTCCAGATTTTGTAATAAATAAGCCTGGACGCCGGCTTTCTGGCATTAAACAGAGTAGAAAGGACTGGCCCCGAAAGCCCATGGTCTCTCAGAATGTGGGTCTCAGCAGCCAAACCGTCAAATTCAGACTGTGTAAAGCAGGATGGTAGATTGGACCCTGTGAGAGCAGATCTGGCCGGAGAGGGAGGATCCATGGCCTGCCTACGGCCAACTTCATGATCTCTGCGTACCACGGTCGCCTGGGCCAAGCCGGGGCTACCAAAAGGACCGACTTTGTTTCCCTCTTGACTATTCCCAGGAACCGCGACAGAAGCGGGCACGGGGGAAAGCATAAATCAGATTGTACTGATCCCAGGGAACTGTCAGAGCATCTGACCCCTGAGCAAGTGTATCTCTTGTTCTTGACACAAATTTGTCCAGTTTTCTGTTGAACCTGGACGCAAACAGATCTACGTCTGGAGTACCCCACCTGCGACATATGTCCAAAAACACGTCGGGGTGCAGAGCCCATTCTCCTGGGCACAACTGCTGGCGGTTCAGAAAATCCGCCTGCCAATTTTCCACTCCTGGAATGAAGACTGCAGAAGTGCATGGAACATGCTTTTCTGCCCAGACAAGTATGCGATTCACCTCTTTTTGCGCTACCAGACTCCTGGTACCGCCCTGGTGATTGATATAAGCCACTGCTGTGGCATTGTCGGACTGAACCCGAACAGGGAGACCCCGTAGTCTGGAAGACCACCTTATGAGAGCCATATAAACTGCCCGGCAATAGCCTCTCGATCGCAGACCATTTCCCCTGCGAGCATGTTTCCTCTAATACTGCTCCCCAGCCTGTCAGGCTGGCATCTGTCGTAATAACCTTCCATGGAAGAGGAAGAAAGGTTTTGCCTTTCATCAAATTCTCAGTTTGAAACCACCAGAAGAGACTCCTGCGTGTCCCTGGGGATAGACGCATAGGAAGATCCAAGGATTGGGGCTTCCTGTTCCAGGCCGCAAGGATGCATCTTTGCAGAGGCCTTGAGTGGAACTGGGCAAATGGAACAGCCTCGAAGGAGGCGACCATTTTCCCTAACAGTCTCATGCATAACCGAATGGGGGAAGATCTCCTGCCCAGTATTAGGCGTTTGGCCTTGGAAGAAACACCTTGCCCTGAGCAGTGTCAATAAACATACCCAGGTATTCCAACCTGGTAGCAGGCTGTAGGGATGACTTTTCTAGGTTTATAATCCAACCTAGGCATTCCAGGTGTTCTAGTGTTCTGGAAACATTGTGGTTCAGGAACGCTACTGTTTTCTCCATGAGAAGCAAGTCGTCTAGATCAGCCATGACGGCTATACCCTGAGCTCTTAGGTTTGCCAAGAGAGGGTCCAGAATCTTTGTGAAGACTCGAGGGGCCGTAGCGAGCCCGAACGGCAAGGCCACAAATTGAAAATGGCGCCGCTCTACTGCGAACCTTAGATACCTTTGGTGTGCGGGAAAAATTGGCACATGGAGATATGCATCCTTGATGTCTATTGATGCCATAAACTCTCCCCCTTGCAGGGAGGAGACCACAGTGCGAATTGACTGCATTCGGAAGGACCGGATGCGTAAAAAACGGTTCAGATCCTTCAGATTCAGGATAGGTCTGACACTTCCATTTGGCTTTGGAACGGTGAAGAGATTCGAGTAAAACCCTGAACCCTGTTCTTTCGGGTCCACTTCTACTATCACCCCTTGGGATAATAAGTGATCCAAGGCCAGAAATAGCGGTTTTTGCTTTACTGGATCCCTGGGGATCCTTGACCTTAGAAAGCGAGAAGGTGGAATCTCCTGAAACTCTAGCTTGTAGCCCAGAGACACCGAAGAGATCACCCACTTATCCCGGATCTCTTCCCGCCAGGCTTCCGCAAACTGCCGAAGCCTTCCTCCCACTCGGCCGAGCGGGGGCGCTCCTTCACAAGGAAGCTTTCGGGCTCTGCTTGGCAGGCTTCCGCCCCCAAGTCTTTTTCTGCCCTTGGGCCCGGCCCTGAGCCTTTCCTGTAGAGGAGGGTTGAGAAGGCCGTCGCCACTGCTTAGAGCTTGATGCTCCGGGAGAGAGAGAATGCCTAAATGACGGACGTTTGCTCTTTTTGACTGGAAGGAGAGTAGATTTACCCCCTGAAATTTTTTGGACGAATTTGTCTAATTCTTCTCCAAACAGACGTTCCCCTTTAAATGGGAACCAAATCAAATGCTTCTTGCACGATAGCTCAGCTGCCCAATTCTTTAGCCATAGGGCCCTTCGCATGTGTACCAACAGGAGAGATAAACAAGATGCTTGTTGGACAGAATCCAAAATCGCATCAATCATGAAACACAGAATTTGATGTATTTCTGCATAATTCTCCACTTCCTCACTGGAAAGGAGGCCAAGCATCCGCTTAACCTGTTTCTTGAGGAACTGACACAACCCCAGGGCTGCGGCTGTAGGTTGCACTACAGCGCCAGTCATGGAAAAAGAGGCTTTTAATAAAGTTTCCAACCTCTTATCAGTTGGATCTTTAAATACCTGAGCTTTATCCAACGGACAGGTCAGGTTTTTATTCACAAAAGAAACAGCCGCATCGACAGATGGGACCCCCCATTTCTTGGTGAAACTTTCCTCCAGAGGATAATGCATAGAAAACCTTTTAGGAGGAGTAAACAGTTTATCGGGATGTCCCCAATCCTCATACATCAATTTATCCATTAAGGGATGAATTGGGAAGGAAAAAGCAGTCTGTGGGATTTTCCTGACTCCTAGGGAAGAAACAGAGGACGTAGCGACTTCAGCAGCAGACATTCTGAATGTGGTACGCACCAATTCAGTATAATACTGCACTTGTTTTCTGAGCGCCTGGGAGGAGGGGACTCTCTCCTCTTTCTCTGATTCCTCCGACTGCTCAAGATCCCTGTCCCAAGATGGGGATCTCTCCTCATTGTCAGAAGAATCATCTGAGAGAGAAATCTCAGCAGAGGGATGGGATCTACCCCTTTTCCTGCTATCTTTCAGGGAAGCAGAAATAAAATTCATGATTCTCCCTTCAAAACCCTCCAATGTAGCCCTAAGGGAGTCCTCAGTGACATATACCGGGGCTGGGACATTAGGAGAGGCTGCAAAACCTGACAGGGGCACTGACTCGTCCTGTGAGGCTGGCTCCAGTCTTGCAGGGGGGGATGGTAACTTACAGGCATTTTTAGAACCCCTGGACCTAGGCGGTAATTTACCAGTGCCCTTGTTACCCCCCCCTGAGACCCTCTTATGAGGAGACATAGTCCTAAGCTACAAAGAAGAGGTACTAGTACAAAGTGCAATCACTGTTGTGCTAAAAGTCTCACAATAACATATATATGCTTAATACTGCACAACCTGATGCTGAGTAGGTGTCTAAGGTTTGCCTGGATCCAATCCCCTGGGATGCTTACTGCCCACAGCTCCTGTGTCTCTCACTTACAGTCCCCTGACGATCTGGGCTTTTAAAACTGGCACCTGCGCAGTACAGCGCCATGCACACCAACGTGCACGGCTCACAACCACACTCCCCCCTCCTCCATTAGCCCGGGAGCGCGCGCACGCACGAGGACCGCCGGAATCCAGGGGGGGGAAAGGAGTCTCATCAGAGCTGCGTGGGACCCCCAGACTACGAGGGACCCCTGTATTACCTTGTTGTGGCAGGGACTGCAGTGGAGACGTGAGACCTCTGGAGAACCAGGCTTCACTGAGCGTGTGTACTGAAAGGCATGTAAGTATGCATCAGGCTGCTCTTACTCCCTCTAGTGGTGGAAACCAGGGAAGACATACAACTACTCAAAATTAAGAAATCCATCATATAATTATATATAGGATTAACTTCCCTTACCTGTCCTTGCCGCAGGAATTGCTGAAACAGACAAATTCCAGCCTTCACCCATCACGGCGGGCAGTGTTAGCCAACCTTTAGGTTTATCTGGGGCTCTTTCTCAGAAGAGCCTCCTACCTGGACCTTGTAAAAGCCTCTGCCAGAAACCTTTGTGCGCTCTGTGTAAACAGTACACCAAGTCTGGTTTTCCCAGAGCCCAGTCTTCCAATAGGGGAGGACTTGCAGGCCAAACCTCGTTTCTTCGGCTGACGAGGTCCGGATACCATACCATCTTGGGAGTCAAATATCGGCCCGAGATATGGATCCGGTTTGTTGTAGCCCTTAGACTCCCGCAGGGACCTGCACAGAGCTTTCTTCATAGCACATGTTTTACGTGACCAACCACCATAGACACTGGCGAAAAAACTGAGGTGCCTCCCATATGGGAGGGGTTATATAGGGGAGGGATTCTCCTTAATTGGGATTAACCAATGTCCAATCACCAGAGGTGACTATATAACCCACTATGTAATGAGCTCCTGTGTCCCGTGAGGTATGATCAAGAAATAACTTTTTTTCAAAAGTTTAGCAGAAAATAAAAATCCCAGAGGTGATCAAATACCATCAAAAGAAAGCTCTATTTGTGGGAACAAAATGATGGGTACAGTGATGTATGACCACGGAAATGTATGACCGCGCAAAGGGCATCGGCCGTGAACTTGTATTGCATACACACGGCAGGACTTTTTCAGCCAACTTTCACCAAATCACGTGGTTTTTCTGCTCTTTACTGCCACCTTTTGGTCAACTTCTGTATTGTTGTCTGATCTTTTGCATTGGTTCTGAGCATGCGTGTACAAAAGTCTTATGGTTTTCTGTACACACGATCGGACTTTGTTCCATCAGCGCCTAGAGGCGATTCAGTTCGCATTGTGCGCTATATAAGTATTTCATTCATTCATTCATTCATTCATCAGACTTTTGTTGTCGGAAAGTTTGTCCCATTCGCACAGCCAACAAAAGTCCAATGAAAACTGAAAAAGTTTGTCCGATGGAGCATCCACACGGTTGGATGCTGCCTTAAACCCGCTAATTTGCATGTTTGTTGTCAAAAAGTCTGATCGTGTGTATGGGTCTTTAGAATCTTTGGATGACCAATATGAGACAATTTTTTTTTGCTAGATAGCAATGCCAGTAGGGTGGAGAGTTTCATTTGCCACTAGTCAGACGGTAAGTGGTTAAATTGTTATAGCCGGTTTCTGGTGAATTCTTTGCTCTCACTAGAACTTTCATACATACTTATCTAATGACATTATTAATATCTTTGTACTTATAAGTGATTGACTAACTCCATGTTGAACAGCACTACTAAGCCATATCTTCATATTTTTTGAGGTGTATATATACACACACATTTCATTACTGTCTTTGTTTGTTCCTTTGTAGGCGTGAGCTTGGTGTTCTAGTCGAATGCATGTTCGACTCGAACACCGGCTGTTCGCCCATTCGGCGAATTACGAACGTTATAGGACGTTCACGCCAAATTCGTGTATCACTCACGGCCCACAATGCACTGCGCCATCTCAGTGCATTGCTGGCTCATGATTGGCCAAGTATGCACTGTGACCCCGCATGCTTGGCCAATCACAGTGCCGACAGCGAGGAGAGCCATGGGTTTAGTATACGCCCCACACTATATAAGGCCGCCAGGAGTTAAAGTGGGTGTTGTGTTCCTCCTGCACAGTATACACCTGAAGCTACCCCTTATTCCTGGTGTTGTTCTGTTTCTGTAACACAGGCAGTCAGCTGCAGTAATTACAGTTGGTGTACTGTGTCATCTGCTCAGTGTGCACCTGAACCTACCCAATTGCTGGTTTTCCCATCTCCCTGCAGGCCATTACTATTTATGGAAGGCCAACAAGGAAAGGCAGACAGTCACGAGCCAATAAAAGAGGGCAAGCAGTCTCTGTGTCTAGAGACAACAGTGCTGGTCGTGGACGCGGTGCATCGTCATCAGCACATGGCCATGGGACATGATTGTCCTTATTTTCAGCAGCTGGACGTGTTGAGCCACATCATGCCGAAGACTTGGTAGAGTGGATGACCAAGCCCTCCTCATCCTCTCTCACCCAGGCTCAGGGTACTATCAAAGCAGCTGCCAACATGTCCTCTTCCCTTGTCTCAATGTCATCAGTCACTCCTTCCCTAGACCCACCATGTCCTCCTGAGGAGTCCCCCAAACTGTTTGAGCACAGTGTTGAGTACATGCTCCAGGAGGATGCCCAACGTGTTGAAGGCTCTGATGATGATACCCAGCTAGAGGAAGGCAGTAGCCTGAGCGCAGAGAGAGGGGATGCTCAAGAAGGACAGCAATCTGGCAGTCATGTTCCACCAGCTGCAGCATACTGCCAGGTTTGTTCCAGTGATGAAGAGGGAGGGGTTGATGAGGTCACTGACTCCACATGGGTGCCTGGTAGGAGAGAGGAGGACGGAGGAGGCACATCTCCAACAAGGCAGAATGCCCTCCGGGGGCCAGCTTAGGGGCAGCACACCGACTGAATCACACCGCAGAGCTCCGCCTGTGCAGGGCGCTGCCTCTGCGCGTTATTCCAAAAGTTCTTTGGTGTGGGCCTTTTTTGAGACAAGTGCATCAGATCGCACCGCTGCTATTTGCAACATATGTCTCAAACGTATCTCGCGTGGCCAAAACATCAGCCGCTTGGGCACCACATGCTTGACCAGACATATGTTGACCTGCCATGCAGCTCATTGGCAAGCGTACCTTAAAGACCCACACCAAAGAACAAAGCGGACCTCTCCTTGCTCCTCATCAGCTAGGATCTCCAACCCCACTAGACCTTCAGTCCTCTCTGAAACCTGCACTGAGAGGAATGAAGGTGTAGAATTAGGTGTGTCACAGCCAAGTACTTGCGGGAACTCTGCTAGCAGTACACCTACGTCCAATTGTAGCAGGCAAATTTCCAGCGGTTGAATGCTAGCCTGGCTAAATTACTAGCACTTCAAATGCTGCCTTTTCAGTTGGTAGACTTGGCCCCCTTCCGTGAGTTTGTGCAATGTGCGGTTCCTCAGTGGCAGGTCCCCAAACGCCACTTTTTCTCACGGAAGGCAATTCCGGCTCTCTACCGGCATGTGGAAGGCAATGCCCATGCCTCACTGGACAGGGCGGTCAGTGGTAAGGTGCATATTACCGCTGACTCATGGTCGAGCAGGCATGGACAGGGATGTTACCTATCCTTCACGGCCCATTGGGTCACTCTTCTGGCAGCTGGGAAGGATGCAGGACAAGGGGCAGTAGTGTTGGAGGTTGTTCCGCCACCACGCCTCCAAAATGCTACTACTGGTTGTGACACACCTCTCTCCTCCATCCCCTCCTCTTCTTCTTCCTCCATGGCCTCTTCCAGTGCTCTGTCCTCGGAACCAGCGGTGCTTCGTAGGCGTTCAAGGGGCTACACAAGTACACAGGCAAAAAGATGCTATGCCGTGCTTGTGCTAGTTTGTTTGGGGGACAGGAGCCACACTGGGGCAGATATTTTGTCAGCTCTGCAGGGGCAGGCCGAGGGGTGGTTGACGCCACGCCAGCTTAAGCCAGGAATGGTGGTTTGCAACAATGGCACCAACCTCCTCTCCGCCCTCTGACAGGGACAACTGACCCATGTGCCCTGTGTAGCTTACGTCCTTAACCTGGTGGTGCAGTGGTTCTTGGGCAGGTACCCGAGCTTACAGGATGTCCTGAAGCAGGCCAGGAAAGTCTGTGTGCATTTCCGTCGATCATTTAATGCCAGTGCTTGGCTGGCTAAGCTCCAAAAGGAGTTGAACCTGCCCAAGAACCGCCTTATATGTGACATGCCCACCAGGTGGAACTCAACATTGGCCATGCTGCAGCGGCTGCACACGCAGCAGAGGGCCATCAATGAGTACCTGTGCGACTACGGCACCAGGGCAGGGTCAGGGGAGCTTGTTTTTTTCACCACGCCAGTGGGGTTTGATCAGGGATGCATGCACTGTCCTGTCACCATTTGAGGAGGCCACGAGGATGGTGAGCAGTGTTCAGTGCATTCATCAGTGACACTGTACCTCTTGTCCACCTCTTGGAGCATACGCTGCATGGAATAATGGACAGGGCATTTGAGGCAGGAAGAGGACTTCCTTGCCTCTCAAGGCCCCCTTTATCCAGACAGTATTCCTGCTGTCCCACCCATCACACAGGAAGAGGAGGAGGAGGAGGAGGAGGCTTGTGTCAGCATGGAGGTGGAGCCTGGCACTTAGCATCAGCAGCAGCAGTCTTTTAGGGATGATTTACAGTCCCAAGAAACACATGGACTTGTACGTGGCTGAGAGGAGGTGGCTGCGGATCATGTTGTCCTTAGTGACCCAGAGGACTCCGGACCGAACGCCTCAGCTAACCTACGCTGCATGGCCTCCCTGATCCTGCAAAACCTGCGGAAGGATCCTCGTATTCTTCGGATCAAGGAGAGGGACCATTACTGGCTGGCCACTCTCCTTGATCCATGGTACAAGGGTAAGGTTGCGGACCTTATCTTGTCGTCACAGATGGAGCAGAGGATGAGACATCTCCGGGAGGCCTTGCAGAAAGGTCTGTGCAACGTGTTCCCAGAGACTGGGAGGTTACCAACTCCTGGTCCTTGACAACGTTTTGCTGAGGCTTCGGTCAGTCACAGAAGGAGCGGTGGAGAAGGAGGCCGTCTGATCGATGCGTTCAGACAATTTTTTAGTCGCAGCCCCAAGGTATGATCGGTTCGAGCATCCATCGCCAGCGTCTGATTTACATGGTGCAGAAATACCTAGGGGCAAGGTCAGACTTGGACACCTTTCCCACCGAAAATCCTCTGGCTTACTGGGTCTTGAGGATGGATCACTGGCCAGAGCTTGCACAGTATGCAATTAAGCTACTAGCCTGTCCTGCATCCAGCGTTCTTTCGGAACGCACCTTCAGTGCTGCTGGTGGCTTTGTAACCGATCACAGGGTGCGCCTGTCCACTGACTCGGTTGATCGACTGACCTTCATAAAGATGAATCAGTCTTGGATCACCACCTACTACCAAGCACCCGAAGCTGATGTAACCAAATAATTTTTTTTTAAATGTCACATCCCTTCAAGACTGCCCATGCTGATGCTGAGTGACTATCCTGTTATGTTGACCGACTATCCTCTTCCTCCTCAATGATCCTTCTGATATCTTGGAAGAACATTTTTGCTTCTGGGTGATGCCACCAGCACAATTTTTCAGGCCCTGTTTAACAGGGGCGTGTAATTAGGGTGCAATGCTTTGCAACAGGGCTCATTCCTGCACTCCAACTAGAGTATCTGGGAGAGATTGCAGGCCCAATTTTTCATCCCCTGTTTAACACAGCAGGGCCCGTTCCTGCGCCCACCGAGAGTACCTGTGAGAACTTAGTGTTGTGGCACCAGCAAAGGCCCAATTTTTCTACCACTGTTCAACAATGGCATGTAATTACAATTCTTGATATAATCAATCGTTCACAGCAGGGCGCACCGGCGCCCACCAAGAGTCACTTTGAGGGCTTACAGTGTTGTGGCAACCAACACCTTAGGCCCCTACTTTCAAACATCCAACTTACAAATGTCTCCTACTTGCAAACGGAAGGAGACAACAGGAAGTGAGATGAAAAAAGACAGACAGACAAAAAAATTATACAAGGGTGATAACCCTTCCCTATGTTTTTCAAAAATCTTAAAAATAGATTTTTTGACTGGAGCTACACTTTAAAAATGCACCAGTTCAAAATTACAAACAGATTCTACTTAACAACAAACCTACACAATGCCTGTCTTGTTTGCACCGCCTGTATACTGCTGTTCGGAGTATATAGGGCCCGGGGGCCCCACACCTTTCCTTTTTTTTCATATGGGTATGGGGTTCCCCTTAATATCCGTACAAGACCCAAATGGGCAGGAGGGGCTACCCATGCCATTTTTCTCAATGATTTTCATCCGTATTGCCGGAACCAGATATTACATTAAAACCGCAAGCAGTTTTAAATTACTTTTTTTTTCTGTTAAATGTCATTTTGTGCAGGGACTGTTCTAAACACAGGAAACACGTGGCACTTCACAGGCATACTATAGACACCCCCCAGGCACGATATTTAAAGGAATATTTCACATTTTTTTCACTTTAATCATCATTAAAATCAGTGCTCCCAAGAAAACATCAGTTTTAAAAAAAAATAGGCATTGACCCATGTCCCCTAGGGCAGGAGCCGGGTCCCCAAACCCTTTTTTAGGACAATATCTTGCATATTAGCAATTAAAATTAGCACTTTTTATTTCGTCCCATAGACTTCAATGAGGTTCTAAATTCCGTACGAATTTCCGGTCCGTACGAAAGTTCTGGTGCGAACTGAACCGGGGGGGGAGGGGGGGTGTTCGGCTCATCCCTAGTAGTGGGGTCCCCCAGGGTTCTGTGCTGGGACCAATCCTGTTTAATTTGTTCATAAATGACCTGGAGGATGGGGTAAACAGTTCAATCTCTGTATTTGCGGACGATACTAAGCTAAGCAGGGCAATAACTTCTCTGCAGGATGTGGAAACCTTGCAAAAAGATCTGAACAAATTAATTGGCTGGGCAACTACATGGCAAATGAGGTTCAATGTAGAAAAATGTAAAATAATGCATTTGGGTAGCAAAAATAGGAATGCAATCTATACACTGGGGGGGAGAACCTCTGAATATTGGCCTGCATTAAAAAGGAGATTAATTCCAGAGATAAAACGATAATTTTTCCAATCTACAAGACTCTGGTCTGGCTGCACCTAGAGTATGCTGTCCAGTTCTGGGCACCAGTCCTTAGGAAGGATGTAATAGAAATGGAGAGAGTACAAAGAAGGCCAACAAAGCTAATAAAGGGTCTGGAGGATATTAGTTATGAGGAAAGGTTGCAAGCACTGAGCGTATTTTCCCTGGAGAAGAGATGCTTGAGAGGGGATATGATTTAATTTTACAAATAGGCTCGTGGCCACTCATTAAAATTAGAAGAAAAAGAGGTTTAACCTTAAACTACATAGTGGGTTCTTTACTGTAAGAGTGACAAAGGATGTGGAATTGCCTTCCACAGGTGGTGACCTCAGCGGGGAGCATCGATAGTTTCAAGAAACGATTAGATAAGCACCTGAATGACCGCAACATACATGGATATACTGACTTAATCAAACACAAAGGTTGGACTTGGACTTGTGTCTTTTTTTTTTTTTACCTTACCTACTATGTAACTTCATATTCCTCAGACCCATTGATTACCATTGGTGCTGGAGGTCCTGGATCCCGATCTGGGAAAGGGTCAGGTACAATAGGTTTTAGCAATGACACGTAAAACACGGGCGAATCTTGTATGAATCAGGTAAAGAAAGTTCATATGGTGCTGGACTGATCCTTCTCTTGACTGAAAAGGGACCAATATATTTAGGCCCTAGTTCCTTTGATGGCAATGGCAGTTTTAGTGATAGTGTTTTATTCCTGCGCTACCACTGGTGATCTATCAAATGTCAGGGGCTGCTGCTACTACTAGAATGGATCACGCCGTATCCACTTAATATTAAACTAAAGATATGTTGGTATTGCGCTGTCCCTATTAAATAACCCTCCGAGGGTGATAAGTATAATGCCTAGTTACATAAATCAATAGTGTAATATAAAAATATATATCTATAAATGTCTACTGAATAGTATCAAAAAGTGCAAAGTGCTACATTAAATAAAATAAAATAAACACACCACAGAGATGATAGAATCCAAATAAATGAAAATCAAGTGAACAAAGGTAAGTAACTAAAAACAGTCTCTTAAAAGATTACTATTTTGATAAAGTGCAAAAAAAATGCAAAAAAAAAAAAAAAGTAAATGCACTACAGTCAATTGAAATCCTGCTGTGATCACACTTTAGTGGGCAGTGGCCCCTTACCTATAGCAAGGAGGGATTTGCATAGAAATACTACACTATGGTATTCCCTCTCTATTAATCTATTGGGTCCTCTGGAGCAATAAGAATAAAATTCAAAGGAGAAGGTGACCGAATGTACCAGGAGAGAAGATATATAAAGAAATCTATATACCTTTATGCGAATCCCTCCTTGCTATAGGTAAGGGGCCACTGCCCACTAAAGTGTGATCACAGCGGGATTAAGCACTGGGAGATCCACACCTCAGTTGAATTTGCACAAGTTTGCACAAAGCACTTGCACTTAAAGGAGACTGTTGTTTATTTATGGACTTGAATATTTATATCTTTTTATTTTTGATGGATTTCAATATGTATATTTAATCTATAGAGGCCGGATTCATTCTGATATAACGTATGTTACAGCCGGCTCTGTAGTGCGTTTACTACTATATATATTTTTTGTTTATTCTAAAGTTTATTCCCATGTGAGCAGGAGAGGGTACCCTCTTTTTGGTCTAGGTATACTCTTTCTTATTTTCTTGTATATCATTTGTTTATTATTAGGGTGGTTCACTTATATCACCTCTGGGGAGTGTTTACTTATTTCCACATTTATAAGACGCACTTGGCACTTTATGATCAATTCACTGTTTTTTGGCTTTGCACTCAATTGAAGCAGTTGTGTTTCCGTGGAGGTTTTCAATTGACTCTGTAGTGCGTTTACTTTTTTTTTTTGCACTTTATCAAAATAGTAATCTTTTAAGAGACTGTTTTTAGTTACTTACCTTTGTTCACTTGATTTTCATTTATTTGGATTCTATCACCTCTGTGGTGTGTTTATTTTATTTTATTTAATGTAGCAGTTTGCACTTTTTGATACTATTCAGTAGACATTTATAGATATATATTTTTATATTACACTATTGATTTATGTAACTAGGCATTATACTTATTACCCTCGGAGGGTTATTTAATATAGGGACAGCACAATGGCAGTTTTAGGTTTACAGTTGACAACCAGACCTTGTCTCCTGGGTTAAGGAGCAAATCCCCCTTTCTCTTTCTGTTGAAGCTCTTCTTGTTGTCTTCCTGAGCCTTGGCCATAGCAGCTTGTAATTTCTTGTTATTATTCAGAAAGAACTTAACATTATCCTGAATTGCCGGTACAGGTAAATCAGGAACTGTATCAGGCAGAAAAGAAGGAAAGAATCCAGAGTTAGCAAAAAATTGAGCTTGATTTGCAGCACTATGCACAGAATTATTATAAGCAAACTCAGCCAGAGGTAGAAAATGTGCCCAATCACCCTGTCAAAAGGAAGAAAAACATCTTAGGTATTGCTGTAATGTCTGGTTGGTTCGCTATAATTGGCCACAATTATAGCTCAGGGGGTTTAGTACACGCCCCACAATATATAAGGCCACCTGCGCGATGGCCTTGTGTATTGTGTTGCAGCGTTCAGAGAGATAGGATAGGCAGGGACAGTGTCTTCTTTTCTTGTGATTGAACTTAGCACAGTTAGAGTTGGTGTATTATGCCTCCTGCACAGTATACACCTGAAGCTCCCCCAATTGCTGGTGTTCTGTTCCTATACCACAGGCAGCTGCAGCAGTTACAGTGGGTGTATTGGGCCTCCTGCACCGTATACACCTGAAGCTACCCCCAATTGCTGGTGTTCTGTTCCTATACCACAGGCAGCTACAGCAGTTACATTGGGTTTATTGGGCCTCCTGCACCGTATACACCTAAAAAGTATGCAGATAGTACAGGCCTTAACATAATTTTCAGTCAGACTTCCATTTAAGCCACCAGAAAGATCATTGTAA
Organism: Lithobates pipiens; assembly: GCF_037356315.1. Lineage (NCBI taxonomy): Eukaryota > Metazoa > Chordata > Amphibia > Anura > Ranidae > Lithobates > Lithobates pipiens. Next base: position 102,709,224 of record NW_027507789.1, read on the forward strand.
CAGCTCTATAGTCTTTTGGGACCCAAAATGTCCTGCTAATGGGTGGTGATGACATAATCTGAGGACCTGCAGATGTTGACTTTTAGGCACAAAAAAACCTTGAAAGTCCATCTTTATTTTGCAAACTCACCCCTTGAGGTGTCCAAGAAATAGTAATAAGATGGCGCAAAAATCAAACACCATCCAAAAAACCTCTATAATAAAAAACAGTGGGGGGAGGGAGGGAAGGGGGGGGGGGGGAAGAAAATGGGATCAAGGGAAATAAAATATATATGTGTGTGTATATATACACACACATGCACATATATACATGTACACGTGCACAAAAAAGCACAGATCATGTCCACAAAGTTCCTTAGGTATGGTCCATGAAAGTTCAAACTCCTAACACCAGTGGCAGCAACTGTCTTGAGAGGAGAAGCACAACTCTCTAGGAAATATAATGTAGAAAAGACAAGAAGTGCGCCAAACTAAGTGTAGTATATATGGTAAATGACATTTAATCTGATAAAATCACACAGCCAATTGGCTACTCACAAAATTACATTGTAGTCAGGCATAAAATGTAATGGAGGGGAGGGTAATCACAGCCACTTCTATCCGGAGGAGCGGAGATGATAAATAGCTGGAACGGCCATTAAAGATGTTCAGCAGCAGAGGCTTCAGTGTAGCAGCCTAGGTTTTGTAGAAAACGCCACCTCGTGGATGTCCAGATAATGGCAATAGGCAGTATCAGTGCCTTCTAGCTTCCGGAGAGTCCGAGAACCCGGAATCGGAAGTGCGTTTCAGCGTGGAACGCAAGCTCCGTATACCGGAAGTGACATGTCGGCCAATCAGAAAACGCGTTTCACAATATCCATGGTTTCTTCAGTTCTAAAGGCCGGAGCAGCAGGGGAAGCATTTATATAGGGAGCAGGATTGTTTCACACAGCAGATTGATAAATAGACATAATTGCATGGTAAATGAGCTGAATTAATAGCCAGAATACAGAATAAGGATTAGATAGAAAAAATTAATAATAGAAAAGATGAATAGAAGGGGAAAAAGATTCAATTAAAATGAACAAACAAAGAATAAATAAAAAAATATAAAAATATATAGAATGTAAAAAAATAATGTAAAAAATAATAATATAAAAAAAAATAATACTAATAAAAAAATAATAATAAAGAAAAAATGAAAAAAATATATATGAAAAAAAAAAAAAATACATATATATATATATATAAAATAAAAAGTAAAAATAAAAGTCTCCTGGCTGTCCTAAGTTTTTATGATCTGTAGAGATCAAAATAGGATGCAGTACACCTTACAGCAGATACCACCATTCCTCCAGGGCTGATTTAATGGCCAGAAGCTCGCGATTTCTAACATCATTGTTTCTCTCGGCAGGGATTAGTTTTCTTGAGAAAAAGGCTACATTAGCGATTTTGTTCCTGATCTCTGTGCCAAAATTGCTCATGCAGCATTCTCAGAAGCCTCAACTTCAAGGATATACGGTAACACTGGATCAGGGTGTCGCAGGATTGGGGCAGAGGTAAAAAGGAGCTTCAACTTGTTAAAAGCAGTCTATGCTTCAACAGTCCATTGGAACCGAATATGTGACTTTGTGAATTGAGTGATGGGACAAAGGATGGAAAAACATCCTATAGAAATTAGCAAAGCCCACAAATCGTTGCACACTCTTTATCTGTCGGAACAGGCCAATCCAGGAAGACATTAACTTTTTGCGAGTCCATTGACATTCCCTATGTGGAGATGAAGCCAAGGAAGGAAATTTCCTGTACTCCGAACTCACACTTTTCGGCCTCCATTTATATTCTCTTAACCAACCCAATACTCTGACAAAATGAATGTGATGCAATTCTAGTGAAGAGGAGAAGATGAAGATGTCATTCAGATAAGCAATCATAAAGAGGTCAAGAAAGTCTCGAAAAATGTAATTTACAAAAAGTGTTGGAATGTGGCTGGTGCATTGCACAGACCAAATGGCATGACCAGGTATTCGAAATGTCTAAACCGTGTTCTGAATGTTGTTTTCCATTCGTCTCCTTTTCTCTATACGCACAAAACTATAGGCTTTGGCCTCTCTGAATCTCTGAAAGTTCAGGAACCAGAGGAAGAGAATATCTATTTTTTGACTGTAACTTTATTTAACTCCCACAGTCATCACAGGGCAAAGAGTACAGTTTTTTTTTCTATGAAAAAGATGCCGGCCCCAGCAGGTGATGTGGAAGGACGGCTAAAGACTGTTTCCAAGATTTCAGAGATATACTGATGAAAAGCCTCTAATTTGGGCTTGGACAGTGGGAACATCCATCCAAATTGGATCTCCGCTCCTGGTAACAGTTCTATTGGACAGTCATAATGATGATGTGTAGGCAAGATATCAGCTCTCTTTTTATCAAAGACTTCCAAGAAATTGTGGTAACGCACAGTTAGAATCTGCTATACATCTGGTTTGGAGCGGAGACATAGAAGCGGAGCCTCATGAACAACAGCCGGCGGTTGGCAGGACTGCTGACAGTAGAAAGAAGAGAATGAAGAAGAGAATGTCACTTTCCCAGTGTTCCAGTCTATGTGCAGGTTATGTGCCTGCAACTCTGATGGGGACACCTAGTGTTAAGGGGGACTCTGATGGGGACACCTAGTGTTTAAGGGGGACTCTGATGGGGACACCTAGTGTTAAGGGGGACTCTGATGGGGACACCTACTGTAAAGGGGGACTCTGATGGGGACACCTACTGTAAAGGGGGACTCTGATGGGGACACCTACTGTAAAGGGGGACTCTGATGGGGACAACTAGTGTAAACGGGGACTCCTAAAAAAAAAAAAAAAAAAAGAAGCTCTAATTGTGGGAAAAAAAGGATGTTGCACGCTGTACCCAAACAAATGAATACAAAAAAAAAAAAAAACGCAATAGACCTAGATTGATTGGTTTGAGAAAAATAGCGTCTACAAAATAAGGGATAGATTTATGGCATTTAAATTATTTTTATTCACCTATTGCACATATGTGATCGTAATACAAACTCACGTTGAGGGGCCATAGGATGGGAGGAGCTGCCTGCACGTAGCGGACGTGCGCCACGCTGAGATTCTCTCCCAGCACCCGAACACCTGTCCAGGACGCAGCCCAGGATGGAGCGGAGGACCAGGACGGGATGGGAGGTAGCGCCACACACGCCGCCTATGTCGCACACAGCAGCGGGGCTAGCAGAGTAGCTGAGTGGTAGGCTGGCAGCCCGGCACAGAGCCTGCCTCCCTCTCCTCCCCCCTCTTAAAGGATCATTTGTGGAGACACACTGGCGGAGGTAGAGACCAAACGGGCTGCTGAGCAAGGAACACAAAGTAAGTGTGGGATACACAGGAAGGAAAAACGCACGTTCTCTCTGGCGGGTCGGCAAGATTGTGGTAAAGTGATGTGCTCTGTTTATATATATATATCTTGCATATCCTGTATATCCCGTATACCTGGTGTACTGAATGACCCCCTGGATGTACCGTATATACTCGAGTATAGGCCGACCCGAATATAAGCCGAGGCCCCCAATTTACCCCCAAAAAAACTGGCAAACTTATTGACTCGTGTATAAGCCGAGGGTGAGACATGCCTGTCCATCCCTGTGTGTGTGTCCGTCCATCCCTGTGTGTCCGTCCATCCCTGTGTGTCCGTCCATCCCTGTGTGTCCGTCCATCCATCCCTGTGTGTGTGTGTGTCCATCCATCCATCCATCCCTGTGTGTGTGTGTCTCCATCCATCCATCCATCCATCCCTGTGTGTGTGTGTCTCCATCCATCCATCCATCCATCCCTGTGTGTGTGTGTCTCCATCCATCCATCCATCCATCCCTGTGTGTGTCTCCATCCATGTGTGTGTGTGTGTGTGTGTGTGTGTGTGTCCAGCCTACCTTTGTCCCGAGCCTCCGTCCCGTGCCTTGCCTCCTTGCCTCCGTCCCGTCCCGTGCCTTGCCTCCTTGCATCCGTCCCGTGTCGTGCCTTGCCTTGCCCCCGTCCCGTCCCGTCCCGTGCCGTGCCGTCCCGTGCCCTCTTCGTCGGCGGCCATTGTAAAGTTCAAAAGCTGCGCCGCCGCCTTCGCCTGTGATAGGCGGAACACTGAATTTCCCAGCAGCCTGTGTTCCGCCTATCACAGACGTCGTATCATCCTCGTCCGTAGTACGAGGATGATACGACGTCCGTGATAGGCGGAACACAGGCTGCTGGGAAATTCAGTGTTCCGCCTATCACAGGCGAAGGCGGAGCCGGAGGCGCGGCTTTTGAATCAGAATGGCCGCTGTCTGTCTGCTCGACGCGCTGATCGAGCGGGCAGACAGCGATGACTCGAGTATAAGCCGAGGGGGGCACTTTCAGCCTCAAAAAAGAGGCTGAAAATCTCGGCTTATACTCGAGTATATACGGTAAGTGAAAGCAAAGTCTGCGGATCTGGTAAAGACTGTCGGCTGTTTCAGTGTTCTCTAAAACTCTGTGGTATTGGGTGGCATTGCCAAGAGGGTATGGATGGACGTTGAAAGGAGTGGCATTTTAGAACTGCGGATTTGCATGCTACATTGAAATCCATAGGAGCTTGCAGAGGAGAGGGAAAGGGAAGAAGGGAGATTTGCTGTGCCGCATCTGCCTTAAAAAGACTCTCAGGTATATTTCAGATGGGAGAGTTGGTGCACGGATAGGATGATTGCATGTGGATTATAACAATTGTGTCTAGCTGAGAGTGTCCGCCCATATTACTGCCTACAAGCAGTACTGTGGCAGTGGTATAGCTCTCATTATTTGGAGTGGCCATTAAGGATGGGCGCTGACCGGGAATAAAAAGGCATAAGGGCCCTAGCTAAGGACCACAGAAGAAATTTGAGGGGCCTGCTCCGGCTGACCCTTATAATAAAGTGCTGGACCTCTGCAAACAATCGTATATATCAAAATATAAGGGGATCAAACTAATAAGACCCCCTACGTCTCTTTGCTGTTTATTATATAAGGGGTCTAGCCCCCGAGTGATGAGATTTGCCCCCGGGCCCTAGGAGCAGAAGGCCCCGGAGATATCCAGAGATATATGATGGGGGAGACAAGTTTGCTTGAGAATGGCCATGGTTCTCCCAGACAGGCAATCTCTGTAAGAACTGGTGCCAGTAGGCCCAAAGGGACAGCCGATGGGACTGGGGTGGAGAAAACCAACACGCCCACACGCTCTAGAACAGGGGGGGAGAGTCCCCAAGGGCGCGATAAGGGAAAAAAAGAAGAAGAAAGGAGAGGCGCCCCCTGAGATAGATGGTGGACTAAGGGTAGAGGGGCCCCAAGTCAATGTAGAGCAAATAAGAGAAATACTTACCAAAACACTATCTAAAATGGAATTATCATTGAAAACCGATATAGCAGCAGTCTGATCAGATATAGGGCAAGTCTTAGGCCGGGTGGAGGAAATAGAAGAAAGAATGAATAACTATGACCAAAAGCTGATGGAAATAAAGGAACAAATGGAATCTATTCAAAAAATAAATAGATCGGTCTTATATAAAATCGAAGATCAGGAAACCGAGGCAGAAGGAAGAACCTGAGGATAAGAGGAATCACAAAAAAAATCAAGAATGAGGAATTGAGCAAAGTAATGCAGGATCTGTTTACTCCCATTTTAGGGAGAGAAGAGGATGAAACATTAAAATTAGACAGAGTGCATAGGATTACAAGATATCAACCTCAGGCGAACAAAAATCCAAGAGATGTAATAGATTCCATTATTACAAGGGAAAGGCTAAGGTCATGGAAAAGATACGCAAGATGGATAGGATCAGGTTTAAAGAGATGGAGCTGCAGATGTTCTCAGATCTATTGATAAGAAGAAGACTCCTTAAACCACTGACGGAACAAATGAAGGCACTGAATATACCATACCAATGGGGATTCCCAGCCTGTCTTAAGGGCAGGAGAGATGGCCGCTCGGCAGTCTTGAGGTTCCCGGAGGACCTCCCAGATTTTTGCAGCAAATTAGATATCCCCCCATAATTTGTGTTTTTTGGATATGTCTCTCTCTCTCCCCCCTCCCCCTCCCTATGTGTGTATCCTCTCTCCAGGGGGAGACCCCATATTGGGGCCCCCACGGGGGTGAGGAGGGAGGGGGAGGGGGTAGGCGGCTCTTAGGTGTCATATGACTACGTTAAACTTAATATCATAATATAAGGGGCATAAACAACACTAAGAAAAGATTTATGGTGAATAAGGAATTACAGGATTATGGGGTGAATGTGTTATGTCTACAGGAGACACATATGTCACATGCAGCAGGAGGGAGATTATCTTCCTGGCAATTTCCCAAGTGGTTCTATGGGGACTCTGCATCAAGCTATGCAAGGGGAGTAGCAATAGGATTCGATAGAAGTGTAATATTCGAATTAGAGGAACAATTAGCTGATCCTGAGGGGAGATACCTCCTTTATAAGAGGAAAATTATTTAATCTGGAATACACTATTGCAAATATTTATGCACCAAATAGAGACACGATAGGTTTTTGAGGAAAACCCTCGATAAGTTGGCAGAGTTTAAAAAGGGGAAATTAATAGTAGCAGGAGATTTTAACATGTGTGTTGAACCACGGGTGGACTCCACGCGGGTTTCCCCTCGTGGGTCAGTGCTGAGACAAAAGAGGTTGAAGTCCCTATTATCGGAACATCAATTGGTAGATTATACGTTCTATTCAGCAGTGCATGGGACATATTCTAGAATAGATTACGTGTTGTTAGAACATCAAATGCTCCCCCAGCTTAAGGATGCAGGAATAAAGTCTATATCCTTATCCGATCATGCCCCAGTGACAATGCAGATAGAAATAACTATGGACTCTTTTAAGGGTGGGATGTGGAAACTCAATAATTCCCTGATTCAAGATTTGGAGGTAAAGAAGAAAATAGAACGGGAGTTAGAGGAATTTTTTCTTAGGAATGAAACACCAGATATCTCTAGTAGTGATGGACGAACTTCCGACGGGACGTTTCGCGAACGCGAAACGCGAACGGACACAAACGTTCGCGAAAACGACCGTTCGCCGCGGGCTCCATTGACTTCAATGGGAGGCGAATTTCGCAAACCTTTAGGTCGAATTTGCGGCCACGGGGTAATTATTAGGGGGTAGCACGTAGTCCCACCACCTGGACAATAGCATAATACATGTATGAGGTGAATTTGGGATCGATAACTACAAGCATTTTTTTTTTATTTGGGAAATTGTTCTGACAATTCAGGACTATGGAGCTAATGAAGGCAATGGAGGAGAGGGAAGGTCAGGGACCAGGGTAGGCAAACAAGAGGGTGCAGGAGATACAGAGCACTGACAGCAGCACCGTAATACAGAGCACTGACATCAGCACCGTGACATACAGCGCTGACAGCAGCTCCGTGACATACAGCGCTGACAGCAGCTCCGTGACATACAGCGCTGACAGCAGCTCCGTGACATACAGCGCTGACAGCAGCTCCGTGACATACAGCGCTGACAGCAGCTCCGTGACATACAGCGCTGACAGCAGCACCGTGACATACAGCGCTGACAGCAGCTCCGTGACATACAGCGCTGACAGCAGCTCCGTGACATACAGCGCTGACAGCAGCTCCGTGACATACAGCACTGACAGCAGCTCCGTGACATACAGCGCTGACAGCAGCTCCGTGACATACAGCGCTGACAGCAGCACCGTGACATACAGCGCTGACAGCAGCTCCGTGACATACAGCGCTGACAGCAGCTCCGTGACATACAGCGCTGACAGCAGCTCCGTGACATACAGCGCTGACAGCAGCTCCGTGACATACAGCGCTGACAGCAGCTCCGTGACATACAGCACTGACAGCAGCTCCGTGACATACAGCGCTGACAGCAGCTCCGTGACATACAGCGCTGACAGCAGCACCGTGACATACAGCGCTGACAGCAGCTCCGTGACATACAGCGCTGACAGCAGCTCCGTGACATACAGCGCTGACAGCAGCTCCGTGACATACAGCGCTGACAGCAGCTCCGTGACATACAGCGCTGACAGCAGCTCCGTGACATACAGCGCTGACAGCAGCTCCGTGACATACAGCGCTGACAGCAGCTCCGTGACATACAGCGCTGACAGCAGCTCCGTGACATACAGCGCTGACAGCAGCTCCGTGACATACAGCGCTGACAGCAGCTCCGTGACATACAGCGCTGACAGCAGCTCCGTGACATACAGCGCTGACAGCAGCTCCGTGACATACAGCGCTGACAGCAGCACCGTAAGCAGCCCCAGGAGGAAGTCAGCACAGCACAGGGATGGTGTGATCCCCTCATAATAAGAACCCCCAGGAGGAAGTCAGCACAGCACAGGGATGGTGGGAGCCCCTCATAATAAGAACACCCAGGAGGAAGTCAGCACAGCACAGGGATGGTGGGAACCCCTCATAATAAGCAGCCCCAGTAGAAATATGACACCGCTCAACCTCTTCAAAGAGGAGGGTAGGGGCATATAGTACGGTGTGCTTTTTTGGGTCAGGGAAGTGAGCCAAATGAATTAAGAAGGTCTGTGTGCTTGATTCCAAAAATTGTTTATAGACATATACATGGTCTACTGATCACATGTGTTGAATTCCTCCGAGATCCATGCCTCATTCATTTTTAGAAATGTGAGGTAGTTAACACTGTGGTGAGCTAGGCGAGTACGCTTATCGGTCACAATCCCCCCTGCTGCGCTGAACGTCCTTTCGGACAGGACACTGGATGAGGGGCAAGCCAACAGTTCGATTGCAAATTGGGCAAGCTCTGGCCAGAGGTCAAGCCTGCCCACCCAGTAGTCTAGGGGTTCATCACTCCTCAGAGCGTCCACATCGGCCGTTAACCCAATGTAGTCGGACACCTGACGGTCTAGGCGTTCCCTGATGCTGGATCCGGATGACACCTGTCGATGGGTCGGCTGAAAGAATGACCTCATATCCGAAGTCACCAACACATCTTCAAACCGGCCTCTTCTTGCAGGCGCTGTTGGATTGGTACCCGCAAATCCTTCTCTGGGAGTGGGAATTGCTCCTCTGCCAGCGCACGCAAAAGCAGAATGCAGCATTTCTCGAAGCAAGGCCTGGAAGTGCTGCATTCTGACAGCCCTCTGCGACGGCGGTAACATTTCCGCCATTTTGTGTTTGTACCGGGGGTCTAAGTACGTTGCCACCCAGTACTGGTCCTTGACCCTCATGCTTTTTATACGGGGGTCCCTATTAAAACACTGGAGCATGAAGGCCCCCATTTGCACTAAAGTGGAAGCGGTGTGGTGGCCTGGCTCCTGCTCATCATCCAGGATAATGTCGTCCTCTTCATTCTCCTCTCCCCATCCTCGCACAACAGGGATCCCAGAAAGGTTTAAAGCATGCTCTTCTTGCTCCTGCTCATCCGCCCCGGCACCATCCTCCTCTGACTCCTCATCAGACTCCTGTTGTTGACTTGTCTCAGATAGAGTAGCCCCCCCTGGGAATTCATCCAGCATTGCGACTTCCTCATCTTCCCGCTCCTGCTCCTCCACAGCCTGATCAATGACACGACGCAATGCACGCTCCAGAAAGAAGGCATAAGGTACCATGTCACTGATGGCGCCATGGCTGCGACTGACCAGTTTGGTGATCTCCTCAAATGGCCGCAGAAGTCTGCATGTGTCGCGCATGAGCAGCCACTGGCGCGGTGAAAAAAAACCCAGCTCCCCAGAACCGTTTCTTTCGCAGAGTTCATACAGGTAGACGTTAACTGCACGTTTCTGCTGGAGCAGCCTATCAAGCATATAGAAGGTTGAGTTCCATCGCGTCGGGCAATCGCAAATAAGACGTCTGACCGGCAGATGGTGTCGCCGCTGAATGTCAGCAAGGCGAGCCATGGCCGTGTAAGATCTTCTGAAATGGGCCGAGATTTTCCTTGCCTGCCGCAAGATGTCCTGGACCCCAGGGTATTTGACAAGGAATCGCTGCACGACCAAGTTTAAGACGTGTGCCATGCACGGCACGTGCGTGATTTTGCCCTGTTTCAATGCGCTAAGCAGATTGGCACCGTTGTCACACACCACTTTACCAACTGTCAAATTGAGCGGTGTTAGCCACTCATCTGCCTGTGAACGCAAAGCTGAAAGGAGTGCCGGGCCAGTGTGGCTCTTTGCTTCCAGGCACAACAGACGCAGCACGGCATGGCAACGTCTCACCTGGCATGTGGAATAGGTTCTGGGGAGCTTGGGCGGTGCAGTGGAAGAGACGCTAGCAGCGGAAAAGGAGGAGGCAGCTGAGGAGGAGAGGGAGGAGGATGGAGTAGGAGGAGGAGAAGAAGAGTCAGGCCTGCATGCAATCCGTGGCGGTAAAACCAAATCTACACGGGTGCCACGGGTTACATGCTTGACGGCCGTCAGAAGGTTCACCCAGTGGGCAGTAAAACTGATATACCTTCCCTGCCCGTGTTTGCTAGACCACGTGTCTGTGGTCAGATGTATCTTGGCACCGACACTGTGTGCCAGAGATACATTCACTTGCCGCTGAACATGGCCATATAGCTCTGGGATGCCCTTCTCTGAGAAATACTTCCTTCCTGGGACCTTCCATTGTGGTGTTCCAATGGCCACAAATTTGCGAAAGGCCTCCGAGTCCACCAGTTTATATGGCAGTAGTTGGCGGGCTATGAGTTCTGACAAGCCAGCCGCCAACCGTTGGGCAAGAGGGTTATCCGGCGTCATCATTTTTTTACGCTCAAACATTAGGCCCACGGAAGCCTGCCTTTTTGCAGAAAAATGTGAGCTTGGCGTGATGGAAGGTGGAGTGGAGGACAATTGTGAGGAGAGAGGAGAAGGAGAAGTAGAAGACGAGGCTGGACGGTGAGAGCCTGCAGTGTGGCTTTGTGTGTTCCGTTGCTCCCACTGGGCTCGGTGATGGCTGCTCATGTGCCTTCTTAAGGCGGTCGTCCCTAGGTGAGTATTGGGCTTACCGCGACTAACGCGTTGACTGCAAAGATTGCAGATGGCAACGCTATTGTCAGCAGCGGACACGTTAAAAAAAGCCCACACTGCGGAGCCATGTGCCGGTGTCCTGGGAGCGCCAGATGTGACCGTACATGGTCGATGACTCGCTCCTGATACATTTGCAGTCTGCTTTGTCCCTGCTGTGCAATGTAAGTCATTGCTGCTTCTCCTCCCTATCTGCTGGTCCATATCTCCCTCTGAACTCCCCTCCTCTTCCTCTCTTGTGGGCACCCACGTGACATCACTAGACACGTCATCATCAACGTCACCTTCCCCACCGCTATAAGTAGAGTAGGCAGCAACACCGGGGACCAACCTCCTCCTTGGGCTGATCTGGGTACTGGCGTCAGACTGCTGAGTAGCGCTTGTTGCTACCTCCTCTTCCTGATCCAATACCAAGAGTGGCTGCGCATCAGAAATGTCCTCTTGATATGGATCGGAAAATAATTCCAGTGACTCAAGCGGAAGGTATGTGGTGGTGGTGGTGGTGGTCGTGTTGTTGGTGGTAGTGTCTTTGGGGGTGCACATAGCAGAGAGTGAAGAAGAGGGTGCAGATCGAGAGGATGAGGAGGGTGCAGAAGAGTAAGGCTGAGCGAGCCACTCAACCAAGTCTGGTGCATCCTTTAAAGTAATTGAACGCACCTTCTGCAACTTCCCACTTTGGCTCAAGCCTGTTGCTCCTGCCCTACCCCTACCACCCCTGCGGAAGGGCCTGCCTCTTCCTCTGCATGTCATTTTTTAAATGACCCTGTGACAAAACTCTTAGTCCCTATACCGCTGAAGGACTGCTGCAGTATAGGTGAGCGGTCAGCAGTGGTGCACGTCAACCCTATCTATTGTGGACCTATAGCGGTCCTTACAGAACAGCAGACTGTACCGCACTCAAGCCTATGTACCGTAGCACCCTATACCAAGTTACCAGTCCTTATAAGAACTTTTGTGGACCAAGCAGGTTGTGTATTAGTGTTTAGCAGACTGTACGTCAGTCCCTATACCGCTGAAGGACTGCTGCAGTATAGGGCAGCGGTCAGCAGTGGTGCACGTCAACCCTATCTATTGTGGACCGATAGCGGTCCTTACAGAACAGCAGACTGTACCGCACTCAAGCCTATGTACCGTAGCACCCTATACCAAGTTACCAGTCCTTATAAGAACTTTTGTGGACCAAGCAGGTTGTGTATTAGTGTTTAGCAGACTGTACGTCAGTCCCTATACCGCTGAAGGACTGCTGCAGTATAGGGCAGCGGTCAGCAGTGGTGCACGTCAACCCTATCTATTGTGGACCGATAGCGGTCCTTACAGAACAGCAGACTGTACCGCACTCAAGCCTATGTACCGTAGCACCCTATACCAAGTTACCAGTCCTTATAAGAACTTTTGTGGAACAAGCAGGTTGTGTGTTAGTGATTAGCAGACTGTACGTCAGTCCCTATACCAATGAAGGACTGCTGCAGTATAGGGCAGCGGTCAGCAGTAGTGCACGGCAACCCTATGTATTGTGGACCGATAGCGGTCCTTACAGAACAGCAGACTGTACCGCACTCAAGCCTATGTACCGTAGCACCCTATACCAAGTTACCAGTCCTTATAAGAACTTTTGTGGACCAAGCAGGTTGTGTATTAGTGTTTAGCAGACTGTACGTCAGTCCCTATACCGCTGAAGGACTGCTGCAGTATAGGGCAGCGGTCAGCAGTGGTGCACGTCAACCCTATCTATTGTGGACCGATAGCGGTCCTTACAGAACAGCAGACTGTACCGCACTCAAGCCTATGTACCGTAGCACCCTATACCAAGTTACCAGTCCTTATAAGAACTTTTGTGGACCAAGCAGGTTGTGTATTAGTGTTTAGCAGACTGTACGTCAGTCCCTATACCGCTGAAGGACTGCTGCAGTATAGGGCAGCGGTCAGCAGTGGTGCACGTCAACCCTATCTATTGTGGACCGATAGCGGTCCTTACAGAACAGCAGACTGTACCGCACTCAAGCCTATGTACCGTAGCACCCTATACCAAGTTACCAGTCCTTATAAGAACTTTTGTGGAACAAGCAGGTTGTGTGTTAGTGATTAGCAGACTGTACGTCAGTCCCTATACCAATGAAGGACTGCTGCAGTATAGGGCAGCGGTCAGCAGTAGTGCACGGCAACCCTATGTATTGTGGACCGATAGCGGTCCTTACAGAACAGCAGACTGTACCGCACTCAAGCCTATGTACCGTAGCACCCTATACCAAGTTACCAGTCCTTATAAGAACTTTTGTGGACCAAGCAGGTTGTGTATTAGTGTTTAGCAGACTGTACGTCAGTCCCTATACCGCTGAAGGACTGCTGCAGTATAGGGCAGCGGTCAGCAGTGGTGCACGTCAACCCTATGTATTGTGGACCGATAGCGGTCCTTACAGAACAGCAGACTGTAACGCACTCAGGCCTATGTACCGTAGCACCCTATACCAAGTTACCAGTCCTTATAAGAACTTTTGTGGACCAAGCAGGTTGTGTGTTAGTGATTAGCAGACTGTACGTCAGTCCCTATACCAATGAAGGACTGCTGCAGTATAGGGCAGCGGTCAGCAGTAGTGCACGGCAACCCTATGTATTGTGGACCGATAGCGGTCCTTACAGAACAGCAGACTGTAACGCACTCAGGCCTATGTACCGTAGCACCCTATACCAAGTTACCAGTCCTTATAAAAACTTTTGTGGACCAAGCAGGTTGTGTGTTAGTGTTTAGCAGACTGTGCGTCAGTCCCTATACCGCTGAAGGACTGCTGCAGTATAGGGCAGCGGTCAGCAGTGGTGCACGTCAACCCTATCTATTGTGGACCGATAGCGGTCCTTACAGAACAGCAGACTGTACCGCACTCAAGCCTATGTACCGTAGCACCCTATACCAAGTTACCAGTCCTTATAAGAACTTTTGTGGACCAAGCAGGTTGTGTATTAGTGTTTAGCAGACTGTACGTCAGTCCCTATACCGCTGAAGGACTGCTGCAGTATAGGGCAGCGGTCAGCAGTGGTGCACGTCAACCCTATGTATTGTGGACCGATAGCGGTCCTTACAGAACAGCAGACTGTAACGCACTCAGGCCTATGTACCGTAGCACCCTATACCAAGTTACCAGTCCTTATAAGAACTTTTGTGGACCAAGCAGGTTGTGTGTTAGTGATTAGCAGACTGTACGTCAGTCCCTATACCAATGAAGGACTGCTGCAGTATAGGGCAGCGGTCAGCAGTAGTGCACGGCAACCCTATGTATTGTGGACCGATAGCGGTCCTTACAGAACAGCAGACTGTACTGCACTCAGGCCTATGTACCGTAGCACCCTATACCAAGTTACCAGTCCTTATAAAAACTTTTGTGGACCAAGCAGGTTGTGTGTTAGTGTTTAGCAGACTGTGCGTCAGTCCCTATACCGCTGAAGGACTGCTGCAGTATAGGGCAGCGGTCAGCAGTAGTGCACGGCAACCCTATGTATTGTGGACCGATAGCGGTCCTTACAGAACAGCAGACTGTAACGCACTCAGGCCTATGTACCGTAGCACCCTATACCAAGTTACCAGTCCTTATAAGAACTTTTGTGGACCAAGCAGGTTGTGTGTTAGTGATTAGCAGACTGTACGTCAGTCCCTATACCAATGAAGGACTGCTGCAGTATAGGGCAGCGGTCAGCAGTAGTGCACGGCAACCCTATGTATTGTGGACCGATAGCGGTCCTTACAGAACAGCAGACTGTACCGCACCCAAGCCTATGTACCGTAGCACCCTAGACAGACCAAGTTACCAGTCCTGATAAAGAGCTTTGTGGAACAAGTGAGTTGTGAATGATTAGCAGACTGCAGCAGAAGGGCAGCAGTCAAGTATAATATTCTTTCTATATTTGGAAGAAAGAATATTATACGTGTACAAGCCTATTACCGTACCACTGATACCAGTCCTGAAAAGAACCTTTGTGGAACTAATAGTAACAGCAAGTCTTTAAAATTATCCTCACTGCCTGACACACTGCTTCCTGCCTGTCCCTATACAAATTGGCAAAAAAGAGTAGGCTGGAACGATTAGCTGGAACAGCTCTTTTGTGGACCTGATAGTAACAGCTAATGATGATGATGATGATGATGATGAAGAAAGACTAATCTGGCTGAGCTGTCCCTAAAATAGCAGCATACAGCGCTCTGTCCCTTTATCTAAACTGACAAAAGAAACTCAGGCTGCTGACCTAACACCTATACCAGTCCTGAAAAGAACTTTTGTGTACCAAATAGCTAGCGTTTTCTCTGTCCCTACTCCACACAGGATCCTTTCCCTACAGTGACAGAAGAAAGAATGTAAAATGGCCACCGGATCGGGTGTATTTATAGGTTAGGGGGAATGTCCAAGTGTCCATGAGCTGTCATGTCTCAATTGGTTGTCCTGTAACACATGATAAACGTGTCACGAAAGGTTAAAGTTCTTGTATACATTAAACACGTAAGTCCGCCGGGGCGAACGACGGAAAAAGGCGTTCGAACCCGCGGACGGCGAAAGTCGGAAATTCGCCGCGAAACGACCGCCGGGCGAACCGTTCGGCCATCACTAATCTCTAGAGGTACTATATGGGAGACCAATAAAGCTTATACAAGAGGTATCCTAATAAGTATTGGGGCAGGGAAAAAAAACTAAAAGGGGGGGGGGGGGGGAAGATGGAAGACCTACGTAAGGAAATATATGAATTAGAACAACAGACAAGACCAAGGGGGATCCCAGAGAGGGTGGAGTTGAAAAACAAAAAAGAAGAGCTGGGAGAATTAATGGAGCAGGAGAGGAAGCATGCTTTCCATATAGTAGATTGTTAGGAATTTCCCTTGTGATCAGTAAAAACTCCGGGTAGTCTGAGAAGCAGGAAAATTTATTTCTGATGTGGCCCACAACAGAGAGACATGCTTACAGGACGAAAGCTGAAGAAAAATGTCTCCCAAAAGACTGTGTCCCGCCTTCACATAACCCATAAGAATAACATCTCTATGCTTCTATTGGCTGAGGAAACATAAATTAAGTTGTCATGGTACGAACTAGTACCTTTATTCTTTTAGCTTATGTTTTCCTGTACATTCTTAGGCTATCATATTTAGTTAAATCTAATGATTCTACAACTTACTATGGAGTTAATTAGGACAAAACAATACAATGAGTTAATACAATAATGTGCTCAGAAGTAAGTTTTTTAACAAATCAGTCTCAGGATTATTGTTTTTCTAATAGTCACACAATAAACATTTAAAACTTTTCTAACATTCCCTCCTCTTTGTGTGACTATTTTATCTCAACACATTTCGATGATAGTCCCTGTGTTATACACTTTCGGACTGTATGTCATTAAGTTGAGCTTCAATGTCCACATAGGTCTCCTCAGAGGTAGAGAGGATTTGATACATTGTTCTTGAGACTGCAGTTTCAATGAGTTTTTGTGAAAGTCCTCGAATACAGGGAATGCAGCAGCATCCGCAAGTGACCAAAACGGCCAAAGCCACAGCGATTGAGATCAAACATGATGTGATAAATCCAGTCCATTTACCGAACCATCCTTCAAGCCAAGTTGTGAATGGATCATTAATACCTGAGTTTTCCGCCAATTCATTCGATAGCGCAGTCAGTCCTTCCAAGGCTCTGGTCACGGTCCCTCCAGGAGCTGTATTGTTGGGGATAAATGTACAACACATGCTACCAAACATTTTGCATACCCCTCCTCTTTCAGCTAAGACCATATCTAAAGCCATTCGGTTCTGCCAGGCCATTAGAGATGTGGGGGCCAACTGTTCTGCTAGGCCCTTCACAGCATCCCTAGTATAGTTTACAAATCGTTGTTGGTTATAATATATATAATTAATCCAGTCAACATTTTTATTTATAGTCACCCACCAGAGAAGAGACTCAAACCCAGCTGTCACCTGATTCCTGGCTTTAAACTCGTCCGGCACCCCGCGAGGAACCCCAATCTCATCTATGTAGATCTGAGAGTCAAATGACCCCAAGGGAGAGGTGTCCCTACGATACTGTCGGTGACTCTTAGTCCACGGGTATTCTGACAGGATTCTCAGGGGCATAGCCAGCTGGACCATAGCGCAATCCCCTTGGGCATTGGCTGGTAGTCTAGCTCGCAGTTTCTTATCCCCACACATCCACCAGACATCAGCTCTCTGAATGTCATGTTCAACCCAGTCACCGTTGTCCGTGTTAATCCTCTCCACACAGTAGTCATCAGGTAGTGACCCAAGATCCACCGCGCTACGGTTCCCTGGGAGTGCAAAATAAGTAAAGTTGCCTGGATAAGCGGTAACCGCTGGAGGTATCTGAGGTCTCTGTACTGGGGGAAACAACAAACTCAATGTGTGACAAGTAGAATTTGCTTCAGGTTTATAGCTCTTATTATACAATTGCAACATACATTTTAAACCTTCTGGATCTGTATTGTGATCTAGAGGAAAAGGAACTGTTGCTAAATGTGGTCTGGCTCTGGCACAAACTAAACAGTTTTCCTTTTTCAGAGTTCTAACCGTGTACCTCAACCATTCTAACCACTCATTTTTTTCTTGGTAGCCCGTCTCCAAGGCTATGGCATCTTCTATTGTTAGGTTAGTGAATCTTATAGTTTTACTCAGAACTTCTATTTTAGTATGGCCTTCTTCTTTCCCTTCTGAGTCTACTTTTTCCTGTTGTTTAATTTTATTAGGTGGTAATACCTCAAGGAAAAATGTCCCTGAGGGGTCAGTTCCTGACACCCATGCTCCCATGGAATACAACCGCTGATCTTCCTTCCTCGGCTCCGTTAATGTTATTAATAGTTGGTTACAGTTCTTAGGCCGCGTACACACGGGCGGACTGTTCGCCCAACCTTGTCCGCTGAACAGTGTTTGGGCGGACAGTCCGCTCGTGTGTGGGCTTTCAGCGGACAGTTTCAGCGGACAGTTGGACGGACAAAGTCTTTCGGAAATTCCGAAAAACTGTCCGCTGAAACTGTGTTTGAGCGAACAGTCCGCCCGTGTGTGGGCCTGTCCGCTGTACTTTCGAAATGAGCGGACTGTTCCCGCTCGGAAAGTCCGCCCATTTCGAGCGCGTGTGCAGGTAGGCGGGGCCCGCGAAGGAGACGTCGCGGGCTCCGCCGCCTGGAATGGGCTTAAAGGGGAACCCCAACGCCGAAAAAAATCGGCGTGGGGGTTCCCCCCAAGTCCAGACCAGACCCTTGTCCGAGCACGCTACCCGGCCGGCCAGGAAAGGGGGGCAAGCGAGCGCGCCCCCCCTTCTGAGCCGTACCAGGCCGCGTGCCCTCAACATGGGGGGTGCCTTGGGGAAGGGGGGGCCGCGCGGCCCCCCCACCCCAAAGCACCTTGTCCCCATGTTGATGAGGACAAGGGCCTCTTCCCGACAACCCTGGCCGTTGGTTGTCGGGGTCTGCGGGCGGGGGGCTTATCGGAATCCGGGAGCCCCCTTTAAGAAGGGGGCCCCCGGATACCGGTCCCCCACCCTATGTGAATGAGTATGGGGTACAATGTACCCCTACCCATTCACCTGTGAAATAAAGTACAAAAAAAAACACAACACATGGAAAAAGTATTTTATTGCACAGCTCCGGGGGTCTTCTGTCTTCGGGGGTCTTCTCGCCGGACTCCTCCGCTATGTGTGTGTAGCTCTTTTACTAGCGAAGGAGTCCGGCTTTCTTCCTCCCCGCCGCCGGCCTCTTCTCCCGACTTCGGGGGTCTTGTCCCCCTCTTCGGTTCTTCTGCCGGGCCACCGCGCCTGGTCCGGTGGCCCGGTCTTCTGTCGCCGTCTTCCGTTCTTCTGTCGCCGCCTTCGGTTCTTCTGCCGGGCCACCGCGCCTTCTTGTAGCTCTTTTACAGGCGGTGGCCCGGTCTTCTGTCGCCGCCGCTGTCGTCGTCGCCGCCGCCTTCCGTTCTTGTTCTTCTTCTTGTTCTTCTTCTTCTTCTCCTGGAGATGTTGACTCGACGAGCTCTCCGGCCGGAATGCCAGAGCCGCGCTGTGCGGTCACTTATATAGTGACAATGGGGCGGTGTCACATGGTATATGTCACATGGGTTGGTCACATGGTGACCCCGCCCCCTTACGATGTCATAGTCCCCATGTGACATCAACCCATGTGACCAACCCATGTGACATATACCATGTGACACCGCCCCATTGTCACTATATAAGTGGCAGCGGAGCGTGTCCCTGGCATTCCGGCCGGAGAGCTCGTCGAGTCAACATCTCCAGGAGAAGAACAAGAAGAAGAACCAGAAGAAGAACAAGAACGGAAGGCGGCGGCGACGACGACAGCGGCGGCGACAGAAGACCGGGCCACCGCCTGTAAAAGAGCTACAAGAAGGCGCGGTGGCCCGGCAGAAGAACCGAAGGCGGCGACAGAAGAACGGAAGACGGCGACAGAAGACCGGGCCACCGGACCAGGCGCGGTGGCCCGGCAGAAGAACCGAAGAGGGGGACAAGACCCCCGAAGTCGGGAGAAGAGGCCGGCGGCGGGGAGGAAGAAAGCCGGACTCCTCCGCTAGCAAAAGAGCTACACACACATAGCGGAGGAGTCCGGCGAGAAGACCCCCGAAGACGGAAGACCCCCCGGAGCTGTGCAATAAAATACTTTTTCCATGTGTTGTGTTTTTTTTTGTACTTTATTTCACAGGTGAATGGGTAGGGGTACATTGTACCCCATACTCATTCACATAGGGTGGGGGACCGGTATCCGGGGGCCCCCTTCTTAAAGGGGGCTCCCGGATTCCGATAAGCCCCCCGCCCGCAGACCCCGACAACCAACGGCCAGGGTTGTCGGGAAGAGGCCCTTGTCCTCATCAACATGGGGACAAGGTGCTTTGGGGTGGGGGGGCCGCGCGGCCCCCCCTTCCCCAAGGCACCCCCCATGTTGAGGGCACGCGGCCTGGTACGGCTCAGGAGGGGGGGGCGCGCTCGCTCGCCCCCCTTTCCTGGCCGGCCGGGTAGCGTGCTCGGACAAGGGTCTGGTCTGGACTTGGGGGGAACCCCCACGCCGATTTTTTTCGGCGTTGGGGTTCCCCTTTAAGCCCATTCCAGGCGGCGGAGCCCGCGACGTCTCCCTCGCGGGCCCCGCCTACCTGTACACGCGCTCGAAATGGGCGGATTTGCCTCCTCCTTACGTGGGCGAGTCCGTTCATTTCAAAAGTTGAGCGAACTGTTTGCCCAACCTTGTTCGTCAAACAGTCCGCTCGTGTGTGGGCAAGTCCGCTCATGCAAATTTTGAGCGGACTGTTTGCCGAAACTGTTTGACGAACAAGGTTGGGCAAACAGTCCGCGCGTGTGTACGCGGCCTTACTATTTGTGCAGGGGGAGTTGGCCGCTTTTGTGATTATGAGTCTCTCCTTTATACCACTCTTTTTAGCCCCTGGTTGATTATACCCCCAATCTTGATGCGCTGTAGTCCATAGGGCCCGATCCCATGCTTGACATCCTGCCTTATTCCAGAGCCAGCAGATATATTTATCTGCCCATAGAAGTCCTCTAGCCCCAGTTGTATCCCCACAATCTGCAATCTGACAGAAGTCTACCAGTATAGTGCTAGTTATTCCCTCTATAAAGGTTAGATTTAATGCTTTTCCTGTTCTTTCCCAATCCAAAGGTTCCTCTACTCTTCCATAGCGCCTACCCCCTCTTATGGATGCCTCTCCTAGAGTCACCAGTAACCCAAGGATAATTACTGTCCCTTTCATCCTAACCAGCTACAGAGTTCCAGCGGATAGGATAGGGGAGTTGGAAGGGGAGGGAGACTTCACCGGTTTGAGACAAGTCCCACCTTGTGTGAGACCTCCCTTTGTAGCCGGACTTTCTGGACCTCTTGTAGCCAACTGGCCCTACTCTGCCTGTAAAACCTTCTTACAATGGGACTGGTGAATCCAGGTAGACCTCTCTGCTATCCTTATAGCCGTGGGAGTGATGAGAAGAACTTGATACGGTCCCTCCCACTTAGGTGAGTGCCAATGCTTTCTCTTTATTATTTTTACCAGGACCCAGTCTCCAATATGGATTTTCTCTTCTCCTTGGATTGGACCTTCTGGAATAGAACAGACTTCATTAATTTGCTTCTGTTTCAACAGATTAGACATATATTCTGATAGAGTACGTTCAGATTCTTCAGCTGGTGTTTCATTTGGCAATAAGGGTATTTTATATGGCCTTCCATATATTATTTCAAATGGGCTCAAACCTTCTTTTGTGGGTGTAATATGCATACTAGTTACCGCCAATGGTAAGCAGTACATCCAATTTATACCAGTTTCTTCCATAGCTTTTCTCAGCTTATTTTTTAAAATTCCATTGTGTCTCTCCACCAATCCAGCTGATTGGGGGTGGTAGGCGCAATGGTTTTTTATTTGGATACCCATCATCACTTCTGTCAAATGTTGTATAGTTTTATTTACAAAATGGGGTCCATTATCACTGTAAATCCTTTCAGGGATTCCAAATCTAGGAATAATATCTCTTAGTAATGCTTTGGCTACAGTCTGTGCATCTGCACTTCCTGTCGGGAATATCTCCACCAATTTTGTCAGGGCGTCTATAATTACCAAACAATATTTCTTCCCTTCACATTTGTCTAATTCAATAAAATCCATGCAAATGTGTTGGAATGGATATTGCGGTGTAGGGAACTTCCCTTTCTGTGGTCTTATACCTCCCTGAGCATTGTGTCTTGCACATATAAGACATTGAGAGCAAAAAGTTTTTGAGTAGTTTGTGAATCCATAGGCTGTACATACTTTATTTAACATCTCAGTCATCCCCCTGTTTGACACATGCGTTACTCCATGTGTCAATACTGCTGCATACCTAAATAAAGATTTTGGTAATACCGGTTTCCCTTCAGGTGATGTGTAAATGTCATCAATTATTGTGCAACCCTTTGTTTTCCAATATTGTTTTTCCCCAGGGGGGGCATTTTGCTGCATATCAGTAAGGACTGTATGATCTATCACTATGATTTCCTGTTCTGTCATTATTTTATGTGTTTCTTGTGCCGCTATTTTGGCAGCTTCATCTGCCCTTTTATTTCCCTTTGAGATGGGGTCCGTATATTTTGTATGTGCTTGACATTTACAGATTGCAAGCTTTTTTGGTAACTGTATTGCATCTAGGAGTTCTAAAATGAAGTCCGTATGTGAAATTGGTTTACCACTGGAGGTGACCATCCCCCTGTTTTTCCATTGTTGTGCGAAAACATGCACTGTTGAAAAGGCATATTGACTGTCAGTGTATATGGTTACAGATTTTCCTTCTGACAGTATACATGCTCTTGTCAATGCTACAAGTTCTGCAACTTGTGCTGAATAATGTTTTGGTAGTGGCCCCGCTTCCAAAATCTCATCCTGTGTCACTACTGCATATCCTGTTGCATTTGTGCCATCTGGATTTTTCTTACTAGAACCATCAACAAAAAGTATCATGTCAGGGTTAGATAATGGTACATCTTTCAGATCACTTCGTGGCAGTACCTTTTCAGCGATGGCAACAGTGCAGTCATGTTTATACCCGTCAGTAGGAAGTGGTAGTAGCGTGGATGGGTTTAATGTAGTACACCTCTGTATTGTTAAGTGAGGTTGTGTCAAGAGTATTGTCATACAGGAAAGGTGTCGTGCTGGGCTCAAATGTGATATCTTTTGCTGTAACAGGATAACAGACACTGCATGTGGTACCTTGAGAGTCAGTGTGTGATACAGCACTATAGATGCTGAGGCCTTGACTGCTTCAGCTGCAGCAACCACTGCCTGTACACAGGGTGGAAGTGCTCTAGTTACACTGTCTAACTTTGTAGAGTAGTAGGCAATCGGCCTCTGGTGGCCACCATGTGACTGTGTAAGTACTGATGTCATGTGACCTTCCCTTGAGTCCACTGTTTGTTCAAAAGGTTTGTCATAATTTGGTAAGGCTAACACTGATGAGCTAGAAAGGACTTGTTTTATGTCAGTAAAAGCAGTCTCTGTTTCCTCACTCCATTTTATAGCATCCTGGGGGGCCATCGGGCTCCCGTATATTGCCTGTAGCAATGGGGCCGTCAGTATTGAATACCCAGGAATCCAGGCTCTACAGAAATTTGTCATACCCAGAAAGGACATCATTTGTTTCTTTGTCTTTGGTTTTGGCAGCTGGAGGAGTGCTCGTATTCTCTCCTCATCCAGGTGCCGACCTTCTTTTGAGATGTTGTACCCCAAGTATTTGACCTGCTGTTGCCACAACTGAAGTTTAGCTCTATTTACCTTATGCCCTTGATCATGGAGAAAATTTAACAGAGCCATTGTATCAGCCCTACAAACCTCTTCTGTGGAAGACGCCACTAAGATATCGTCTACATAGAGGAGGAGCTGGCTTCCCCCTGGGGGTATAAACTGAGCCAAGTTTGAGGACATTGCTTGTGAAAAGATGGTAGGGGACTCACAATAGCCCTGGGGCAGTCTGGTGAAGGTGTACCTTTTTCCCCTGTAGGTGAAGGCAAACCAAAATTGATGGTCGGGGTGCACCGGAATACTAAAGAAGGCATTACTTATATCAATCACAGAAAAGAATTCATTCCCTGGATCTAAATCATTCAGTAATGTGTGTGGATCTGGTACCACAGGAGCTCTTGGTATAACTGCCTGGTTAACAGCTTGGAGATCTTGTATCATTCTCCAGCCTGTAGAAGGCGGAGCCTTCTTAACAGGGAAAAGAGGAGTATTGCAAGGGCTGTCAGGACATGGAATAATCACCCCAGTTTTTAAAAGTTCATCTACTACAGGGGCTATACCCTCCTCTGCTTCCTTCTTAAGGGGGTATTGTCTAAGGTGGGGTCTGTAGTGTGATTTTGGAGTGATGGTTACTGGTTGGACTCCTTTTATGAGTCCTACATCTGCTGGACCTCTAGTCCACAGTGTCTCTGGAAGCCCATCTAACAGATGATCCTCTTGTGCCAAGTATCATTCAGTTCCTGCAGCCCACATGTGTGCTGAGGGTGTTGTAATGATTTCGTGTCCCAAGGGTTTGTGACAGAAATAACCTGTCGACTTACTTTTGTATAAATCAGGTAGGCCCACAGGAGCCCAATCTCTTAGGTCTTGACATTCCTTCACAAACTCTCCTACATCTTTCCAATCTCGGCTTTTAGGTTTAGCTAAGGATAGATGTGGGGCAATTTCCCTAAACAGAACCTGTTCTTCGGGGGGTATACAACATGCTGATACACAGAATCCCTCAACACTCCAGTAAACATTGGTTAATTGCAGGGTAACTTCCTTCTTTAAGAAAAATCTGGAGGCATAATACCTATCAGGCCCTGGTGTTCTCTTAAAATACATTGTGCAGTGAACTCTATTTGGTGTCTGTAAATCCACTGTCCTCCCTTCCATCACAGTTTCAGCATAATTAATCATTTTGTCAACAGTATCAACTGTCTCCTTGTCTTTCATATACACATCTAAGGAGTAATAGTAGTGTGTATCTTCTATTGGGTTAATGGGTCCCTGTCCTACCTGGACTGCAAACCCATTATTTTGTGCACTGACTGACATGCACATGGCTGACATTAGGTCTCTACCCAAGAGATTCACAGGGCAGACAGTAGATAAGATCACTCTGGTTGTGATTTTAACCCCTGTCTCTGGTTCCTCAATGGTGACATACTCAGACAGTAATTCCCTCACCAATTTTCCACTTACTCCTTGTACCAAAATAGATTTTGTAGATTTATCAATATGGGGCGCATCTGCAGGGTGAATTAAGGTCCTAGAGGCGCCAGAATCCACTAAAAACTGTACACATTTTCTCTCCACCATTAACTCGACCTGTGGTAAGCTTTCAACATACCCTATCTTTTCCAGGTGGCTCACACATACTGTTTCTAGTCAATCCGATTTGTGAGGGCCTGGCCCCTCAGGGCAGTCCCTAGCCAAATGTCCCTTTTTTCCACAATCCCAACATTCCCTTCTTTCCACCCATTCTTTATTCCTCCATTGTCCTCTACCCCTTCCTCTTCCTCTAAAACTGTTCCTTCCTCTAAAACCACCTGTGCCTCTCCCTCTATGAGACCCCTCTTGTTCTGCCTCAGCAGTGTACTGTTCTGCATCCTCCTCTCCTTCATCACCTTGCATAAAAACCTTTACTTTCACATTCTTTTTTGCTTTTGCTTTCAAATACTTCTCAGAATGCTTAGCATATTGTAAAACATCTAAAACTGATGCAGTTCGGTAAGTAACCATGTTTTTAACAATGTAATCCTTATGATCCTGTTTCAATCCATTTAAAAAAGCAATCTTTAGCTGTTGCTGATATGCACTATTCACATCTTCAGCTTCGGGGAGCCCGGAGAACACTCTAAAAATCTCTCGTAATTTATTTAGGTAGTCACTGACACTTTCTTTATCTTCTTGTACTGTCATATTTATTTTTTGCCAATCAGTCCGTTGTACCCATCTAAGCTGGCATCTGTTCAGTAGGGCAGTCAACCTGTTTCCTAAGTCTGGGCTTTCTGGAGGCAATGGATCCCCCCGTCCATGTGCATTTGCTGGGGCGCAGGGGTCCCAATCCCCCTTTACCGAAGCCCAATCTGATCCTAATACTCTCCTCAGGGCTCTCTCTACTTCCACCCCATTCAATTTATAACTGTTCCGTAATCCCTCTATGTTTTCAATGAATTCAGCTGGACCTAATTTTGGATGTTTTATGTGTTCTGTAGCCTTTTGTATATCACTGTCAGTCCATGGTCGAAAAACAGTCATAGTCAAGGGATATGGCTGGCCCAGTGCATCATTCTGTCCTCCCCTTGGGTTTGGGACCTCTATCAAGGGGTATTCCTCACCGTCCTCCACACCATACCTAATAGGAGGTTTACTTAGTCTCTTGGCTCCTGCTGGGGCACCTAGTGCATGAGTTATGGCGTCAGTTAATGTTTCAAGGATCGATCTGTTCATCTCCAGGACTGAACTACTGTCTGGAGAGATTGAGGAAGTGGAGTTGGGGTTTTGTTCAGAGGCGGTTCCTTTGACAGGGGTGGATGTCACAGGGAAGGTGTTACCCTGGGCAGTTACTTGCACCTGAGGGGGAGGACCATTATAGGGAGGTGGTCTCTGGGTATAACAGATGAGATCATCCTCTTTGTCCACTAGGGGCAATTGGGCTTGGCATTTTTCCTTTGTTCTTTTCCCTTCTACCCTAATTTTAGCATGCTGAAGCCAATACTCAGCCATTTTTAACCCATACTTTTTTCGATCTTTAGGTCCTAACAACTTCAGCTTATCCACCAACTCCTGACACCCTTTCACAGTTAATTTACCATTAAATCCAAACTTCCTCTCCCACTTAGCACAGTATTGAACAGACTTTGGGTCATTGCTATGCATAAATTTCTTATCACCTTCTAATGGTACCTCAGGGACACAGCAACATAAACAAGCACAAGATATTCTCTTACAAAGGTTACTCCCCATTGTCAGTGTCTGTCTGGTCTCTCATTAACCTATAAAACACTGGAATAGTGACTCTCGGTTCACGGTAACAAAAGGAATATAAGAAGAATATAAACATCAACACTCCCCACGCTATAGGGAGAATTAGAAAATAATTAAAACGTATCTCAGCAGTACCGTTATTCAATGAGCTTGCAACATCAACAGAAAAGTTAAACATGAGAAAAGAGAAAGTTAACACACTGAGAAAGGAGAAAAAAAAAATATTAGCCTTGCGATCTTTTTAGATCACTTAACTAAACAGCGCTTAAAATAGTCAGGCATGCAACCTCTGACATTCGGTATACCACAAATCTTTTTGTTATCTGTCCGGACAGCGGGCGACGTCATTTTTTACCTTAGACAACGTCCCCAAGTGTCTCTGTCTATGAGCACTGGATCATCTAGATATTATACGATCAATACCAATGTCGGCAATTACAACACATTAAACCAGAAGCAAAGAGAGAAGAAACGACTCTTAGAAAGAATTAAGAATAATTTAAATTATCTTACCTCTCAAACACCTGGACTGGATCACACAAGGTTCGGAAACAGACAGTGGAATCCAGATCTTTCTTGCCCCTGCCCCTTTTTCACCAATAACTTTGATTGGGGGGACTTATAAATCGGTCGGTGAGCTTCAAAGTCCAATACTCACCGAAGTGTTGTAGGGGCAGTCTGATCTGAAAACCAGCGTGTTGCTCCTGGCTCGAAAGACCAAAAATGTTAGGAATTTCCCTTGTGATCAGTAAAAACTCCGGGTAGTCTGAGAAGCAGGAAAATTTATTTCTGATGTGGCCCACAACAGAGAGACATGCTTACAGGACGAAAGCTGAAGAAAAATGTCTCCCAAAAGACTGTGTCCCGCCTTCACATAACCCATAAGAATAACATCTCTATGCTTCTATTGGCTGAGGAAACATAAATTAAGTTGTCATGGTACGAACTAGTACCTTTATTCTTTTAGCTTATGTTTTCCTGTACATTCTTAGGCTATCATATTTAGTTAAATCTAATGATTCTACAACTTACTATGGAGTTAATTAGGACAAAACAATACAATGAGTTAATACAATAATGTGCTCAGAAGTAAGTTTTTTAACAAATCAGTCTCAGGATTATTGTTTTTCTAATAGTCACACAATAAACATTTAAAACTTTTCTAACAAGATAAAAAGAGTTATCAGGAGGGAAACAAATCTGGGAAATGGTTGGAGAGGGTAGTAAAGGAAAAAAAAAAGGCATCATTTATAGCTAAAATTAGAAACGAGAAAGGGAAAATAATGCACTCATCCCCTGAAAGAGCAGCAGCCTTCCATAGTTTTTATAGCCAGCTGTACAGCGTAGGTCAAGAGGAAGAGAACAGAAGAAATAAGGAAGATATTGGGAGGTACCTTAGGGAGCTTGACCCCCCAGGGGCCCCTAGAGATGAATTGGAACTTTTAGAGGCCCCAATAATGCAAGAAGAAGTCTCAAGAGCAGTGAGGGAGATGCCAACTGGGAAAAGCCCGGGCCCTGATGGGTACTCTATTATGTATTATAAGAAGTTTGGAAAGATGTTGGTACCTAAACTATGCGATTACATGAATGCACTGGCAGAAGGGGAAAAGTTAAGGTAAGAGGCTCTGATGGCGTATATTACCCTGATATTGAAGGAAGGCAAAAACCCAGTAGCACCAGAGAGCTACAGACCAATATCCTTACTGAACACTGATATTAAGATTTTCGCAAAAGTTATAGCAGGAAGGTAAAAAATATTATTGCCTCACTGTGTCCATAGTGACCAAGTAGGGTTTGTTACAGGGAGGGAAGGAAAGGATAATTGCCTTAAAACCTTATCAGTATACATGAGATTGGAGAGAGTGGAGCCCTAGTCGTCTTGCTGTCAGTAGATGCCAAGAAGGCCTTTGACAGGGTCGACTGGGGCTTCATGATGGGAACCTTGAGACATCTGGGGATAAAAGAAAGAATGATGAGGTGGATAAGGGCATTCTACCATCATTCAATAGCAAAAATAAAAATTAATGGAAGTTTATCTCCAGCTATGGAGTTGCATAATGGTACGAGACAGGGTTGCCCCTTGTCCCCAATGCTTTTCGTATTGGCACTTGAACCCTTGGCCGCAATTAGGAAAAATAGGGGTATAAGGGTAAAGAAGAATATAAGGTGACCGCATACGCAAATGACATATTATTTTATGTTTCAGATCCCAGGATAACAATACCTAATATAATGAAGGAAATTAGTAGATACGGAAAACTGACAAATTTTAAGATCAACGTATCAAAAATGCAAATTCTGAACATAACAGTAACTAAAAAAGAAAAACAGGCACTCCAAACTTAATTTCCCTTTTCTTGGTGTGAGGGAGAGCTTGGGTACCTGGGAATGAAGTTAACAGCATCACTCTCATCTGCGTATGCGGCTAATTATGTCCCGATTTTGAATAAGGTTAAAGACTTCCTAAGATATGAGATATAAACCCCTCTCGCTGATAGGGAGGATAAACGCGCTAAAAATGTTTATACTACCAAAGTTAACATACGTATTCCAAATTATCCCAATAAAAGTCCCAAAAGAGTTTTTCACAAAGTTAAGAAATTGATAATCAAATTAATTTGGGGGCATAAGAACCCTAGAATTTCATATGTAACATTGGAAAAGGGGAAACAAGAAAGGGGATTGGCTGCACCGAATTTTAAAAGATATTATCAGGCAATCATCATATCACGAATAACGGGTTGGTTATATGATAAAAGTAATAAAGGGTGGGTTGACATTGAGAAAGCACAAAGTAAAGTAGATTTAGAAAAAGGATATGGGTTCCACGAGAGTATCGGGAATTAGCAAGTAGCACAAATCCATTAACAATAAATGTTCTCAAAATATGGGACGAACTGGGTAAATTATATCACTGGAAATTTAATTCACCTTTAATTTCTTTATTAGATACAAATTATTTTAAACCTGGTAAGGAAGAATATATGTACTTTACGAAGTGGGCAAAGAAAAACGATATAATGTTGAAAGATGTGATGTGTGGAGATAGACTATGCACTTTGAATGAATAAAAAAAAAAGTGGGGAAATAGGCCGTTAGATAATTGGAGGTATGCACAAATACAGCACTTCGCACAGGCGCTGCCGCGGCCACTTCGAGGAGAGGAGGATTTGAGACCTATGGAGCGGTTTCTCTTCTCCCCGGGGTGTCTGAGACAGAGTATATCAAAAATATATAAAATTCTGGGAGAGGAAATGGAATTGAGGGATCCGCCCTATTTGAAGAAGTGGGGGGAAGAATTGGGAGCCTTACGGGATGAGGATCATAGAAGTAGGATCTTGAGAACTGCATGTACTACCTCTAGAGATATTAGGACAGTGGAAATGTCTTATAAATTGTTGGCGAGATGGTATATTGTCCCACAAAGAGCACAGAAGATCAGAGCAGAGATCTCAGCATTGTGCTGGAGGGGTTGCAATACCCCGATAACCTTTGCACACATATGGTGGGATTGTGCAAAGATCCAGCCATACTGGGAAAAGATTATAGATAACATACACCAGATAACAGGAGAACAAGTAAGGAAGGAACCATGGGCGTGTCTGTTCCATGACACAGACAAAACACTAGCGCAATATAAAAAAACATTGGTACCTCCCCTGTTAAACGCAGTTAAGAGTTTAATACCAAAATTTTGGAGAACCCCTAACCCACCATTAATTAAAGACTGGATAGGAAGGATAGAGTGGTTAAGATCAATAGAAGAAACTATATACAGAAGTGAAGATCTGGCGGAAGTTTTCTATAATATATGGGGAGGGTGGTTGGAGTTCAAAAAGACAGCGAAACATCTGGAGATGGTGGAGGGCTAGGTAGAGGGGAAAGGGAAAAGAGAGAAGGAAAAAAGGAAAAGGAAAAAAAAATAGAAAAGAGAAAAGGGGTAAAGGATCGAAGAGTCGGGGGGGGGGGGGGGAGAGGGAGAGAGAGAGGGGGGGGTTGATATAAGAGTAATGAGGGTTCTGTTTATGAGAAGGGGAAACTTTTATTGTGACTAAACGATGATAAATTGAAAGAATATAAGTATAATAAAAGAGAATATATAAAGGAAAAAGAAAGCAAGAAAAGAAAAGGAAAGGAGGAAAAGTATATGCATATGATGGTGAGCAGCCCAGTTAATTTCACGTGAGTGGGATAATGAACAGGTGGCTAACCCTGGGCATGTATGCCTTAACTGGGGTAACCAATATAACAGATCGGCTGCCTACTGATGCATGAATAAAAAAAAGAAAAAAAAAAAAACTCACGTTGAGGAGTTTTTTTATTTGCTAGCAATTTTGTTCGTTTTAAACGGCACCTGTATATTTTTTTTGGGACTCGTTGGAGTCATCTTATGTGTGCTTGAGCATCAGGCTCTAATAAATCATTTGTTGAAACCATATCACACGATTTGGTGCACTTTTATTTTTTTCATGGTGATACAGCATTTAGAAGCTTGCTGTGAGTAGCCGTGTGAATCCGAAGATTGTCCCGATCTTTCGGATGTTTCACAATCTCTGGAATCTGGACGTCTATGATGGGATCTGAGATCCAATTCACGCAGTTTGACCTCCCCTAGCAGGGGGATCTGGTAAGCCTCCATCTTTAAGTGGTGTTTAGAGGTAACGGGTCCACGTGGTCAAACACATTTTGTTTAAGCAATCAAGCTTCAGCTATTTCTACACATACATTGGAAATATACTCTTTTGTTTTTGAAATATATACAGACACTTGAATATATCATTTTTCATATTTTTCTAAACACTTGATTTATTCCTGGTAGTATTTGTGCATTGATTTTTCACATGTTTTTTTTTTTTTTTTTAGCACTTTTGCACTTGTTCAATAGTTTTAGTAATATTTATTGGTTAAGCGCTGCACTTTTTTTCTTTTATTGTTATTGTGCCCAGTATCTTGGTTATGGTGTTCGGCTGCTGATTTCTTTGTTGAGTTTTGCCAAGCGCGGATTTTCTTCTACTTATTTACTTTTCTCTGTCAACTCCTTTCCATGTTAGCCTATGTGTCCATGGACACTATAGGGGTTTTCTTTTTTTTTTTTTAATAAATTTTTTTTATTGCTTTTTACTATAAATGACAAGCAGTCAAGAAACAAAAACAGTAAGTATACAAGAGACACTTAATAATGATACATGGTTCATAGTTGACAGCCATATGCCTAAAAAGCCGACATGTGTACAGCAGAGTCCATGGGAACAATAACTCAACCTAGCAAAGAGAAAAATACATGGCAGAGCAATACAGAGTCCGCATATAACATAAGCTAAGAGTCATTAAGCTGTAGAGCAAGACTGGGGGGGCTCCTCCCCCAGTGTTTCCCTGGGTAGTTTTAGCGATCCCAGAGAATTAGTAATGTCCCTCTTTAGGTACCATTCTGTGAATCTGAATGGCTGCATAATCCTGTGTATATCCTCTTTTGCAAAGACATGTTCCAAAAAAATGCGCCATCTCGAAAAAAAGCGTGAGGTTGATTTGAAATTTAGCAAAATAGTATCTAATCGTTCTAAGTAGAACAGAGTTTCCAGGGTTTTTTTCACAGCCTGTATTGAAGGTGGTGAGGGTTTGATCCATTGTGTCAGGATAGTTCTCCGTGCAACCAAGAGACATATATGCGCCCATTGGGGTATAGCTGGGTAACTATCTGAGAGGTGAGGTTCAGCCAATGTGGTATATCCGAAGAGACATAGAAGTCGGTCTCTGGGTAGGTCCCGATTTGTTACAGCATGAATAAATTGTAACACCAAGTTCCAAAAGGTCTCAACGTGTGGACATTCCCATAAACGATGGAGAAGCGTAGGATGCAATTTTGAGCACCATGGACAACATTCCTGGCTAGGGTCCGCTCGGTTGATACGGAAGGGGTAATACGCCCTATGAAGAATCTTGAATTGGGTTTCTCTCCAAGTTTCGGAAACTGTAATCTTTCTAGTCTTAACATAACCCTCTAGTAATTTTCCGGGAAGGTCCACATCCTCAAAAATGTCCGCCCATTTTCGGAAAGGTTGCAAGCGGTATTTGGCAGAGTGGAATTCAATAAGGGAAGTATAAATAGTAGAGATAGAATAGTCACCACTGTGTATGATCGTATCCATGAATGATTTTTGAAACTGATTCGTTATATATCTATGCCTGTTACCCAGATAACTAAGGAGCTGATGGTAGTGGAAGGAATGAGATAACGGCAAGGAGAATTCTCTGGCTAGCATTGAGAATGGCTTGGGCCTGCCAGAGACATTCGAATAGACATCATATACCTTCGTGAGACCCTTAGATGCCCAACAAGTAAATACACTATGCATTGTGGAAGGAGGGAACATGGGGTTAGATTGGATTGGTAAATAGCGGGAAATATCGGACGGTAGCCCTATTAATTTACGCGACTCCCTCCATGCTATCACAGTATCCCTAATCAATAGATTAGATCTGAAATGAGTGGGTAATTTGTTTGGATTCGAGTGAAGGATAGCCGATAGGGCAAACGGGGAGACTACTGCAGCTTCTAAGGATTCATTAGAGTACCTAGAATTTCCTGTAAGCCAGTCTAGGCCCTGGCGAAGCAGACATGCTAGATTGTAAAATCGGATATTGGGTAGGCTCGCTCCTCCCTCCATCTTCGGGAGGCATAGTTTATTCAAAGCAATCCTCGGTTTTTTCCCGGCCCATAAAAATTTCGTTAAAGCTGAGTGAATTAATCTAATATCCGAATGTTTAACTAAGAGAGGAATGGTCTGCATTGAGTACAGTAAGCGGGCAAATGAAACCATTTTAAAAAGATGACGTCTCCCGAAGAGCGAGAGAGGAAGAGCCGTCCAAGCCTCTAATTCGTGTACAATCTTCGATATCACTGGAGGGAAATTAAGGGAATAGATAGTGGAGGGTGTTCTGCCAATGCGTATCCCGAGGTAAGTGATATAGTGTTTCGCTACGGCCAAGGGGGAGCTAGAGGTCCAGGCGGTGGCCATGTTAGGTCGAAGGGATAGGATTTCACTTTTGTCAAAATTAATGCGCAGTCCAGAGTATGACCGGAATTTGTGGAATAAGTCTGCAAGGCGTATAAAGTCTCCCGACGGATCCGTAGAGAACAACAAAATATCGTCCGCAAAAAAGGCAGAGCGAAGCGTATGGTCCCCTAACTTGATTCCACTAATCCCGTTAGGCGAGTTAATCAGTCTTGACAACGGTTCAACGGCTAAGTTGAACAATAAAGGAGACAGTGGACAACCCTGTCTTGTCCCTTTTGACAAGGGGATTGAGGCCGATATAAAGTCAGGGGTCACCAAGCGCGCCGTCGGGGATTCGTACATACGTCGTAAAAATTGCAATATCGGACCGGAGAACGCCAGCTTTTCCAATACTTGGAAGAGCCAGGACAGACTAATGTTGTCGAAGGCCTTTTCGGCGTCTAGCGACATAATAGCCACATCTTTGTCTGGGTGGGATTTAGCGTACTCTAGCACCGTCAGGACCTTACGGATGTTTAACGTTGCCGAGCGTCCTTTAACGAAGCCCGATTGAGCTGGGTGTAGAAGGGAAGGGAGTATAGACGCGAGACGAGTGGCGACAATTTTGGATAAAATTTTCACGTCTACGTTAATCAACGATATTGGTCGGTATGACCCTGGTAGAGTAGGATCTTTATCCTTTTTGCCGATAAGTCGTATATATGCCTGTGTTCCCGTAGGTAGGTATGGACCGCCCTCCCACATTGACTTAAAAACAGCTTGCAACGTGGCCGGGATAAAGTCCTTGGTCATTTTATAAAATTCGGCAGTGAGGCCGTCCGGGCCCGGCGCTTTAGACGACGCCAAAGATTTAATTGTGGTCTGAATGTCCTCAACCGTAACGGGAGCATTGAGAGCATCCAGAGCTTCGGCGGTGAGTACAGGTAATTGTAATTGACGGAGGAGGGTCGCTGCACCATCCGGATCTATCGAGTCCGTCGAATACAATCGCGTGTAGTAATCCGTAAGGATCTTGTTCATTTCATCTGAGGACGAGTGTAGCACCCCTTCATCATCTTTCAAAGACATAATACGCGTAGGTTTTCTAGTGCCGGCGCACATCCTGGCAAGTAATTTACCTGCCTTATTACCGAATTTGTGAAAATATAGAGTAGAGTACGACGTTTTGGCCAATTCCTGCTGCTGTGCCCAGAGATCAAACTCCCCCTTGGCCTTCGTCCATAATTTAATATTGGCCTGCGAACGACTAGATACCAAACGTTCGTGAGCACACCGTAATTTCTCGCTCGCCGCCATATATTGTCGCTTGGCGTTACGTTTAAATTGAGTGACATATGAAATGATTTTACCCCTTAAAAAGGCTTTGCCAGCCTCCCAGAACAAATTTGGCTTGGATATGTATTCCCTATTGTCAGAGACATATTCCGACCATGCTAGCTCTAGAACCGACCGAAAATCTTCATTGTCTGCTAAGTACGAGGGGAATCGCCACAGAGGCGGCAGGGCTCCCGCACGAGTGTCTAACAATTTAAGGGCTATTGGGCTGTGGTCCGAGATCCTCGGGTCATAGATTTCCGGATCCCGGGTCAGAGGAAAAAGCGCTTGGGTGACAAAAAAGTAGTCTATGCGAGAAAACGAGTCGTGAGGAGGTGAATAGAACGTAAAATCGCTACCCGTTGGATGAGCTATCCTCCACGGGTCTAGTAGTTGTAATTGGTCTACCGTTCTGGCTAAGAGCGTTGATGTGGTGAGAGGTCTGTCTCGAGTCGACCCTATGCCGGCGGATCTGTTCGAACGGTCAAGGGCGGGGGACATCACCGTGTTAAAATCCCCTCCCACAACGTGCAAAGCTTCTGGCACCATCGTCGTCCAAGTAGTCAAATCACGAAAAAAGGCAGAGTCAGGTGAATTGGGGGCATAGACATTAGTAATAGCTATATCCGAATGGGCTAATTTAAGTGATACGGTGACCATGCGACCTAATTGATCCACTTGTACGTTCTTAACTGTATAGGTTAGCTTTTTGTGCAACAGAATCACTACCCCGGCCTTACGGCCATCAGATGGAGACCCAAAAACCTCCCCCACCCACAGTTTTCGTAGGCGTTGCATATCTTCGCCCGAGAGGTGTGTCTCTTGCAATAGAGCCACATCCGCTCGTAATCGTTTCAAATGTCGAAGGATCATCAAGCGTTTACATTGGGAGCGAAGCCCCTTAACATTCCACGACACTATCTTCAAGTGACTCCCCTCGACTGGCGACGCCATAGTGGTGATAATTCAGATGTCAGCTCTAAGAGGTAGCGGAGAAATCTCCCCCAAAAGCACGATCCGCCAGATAGGGGAGCACTCAAAGATCGTGTCGTTGCTAGGCTGAAAGGCATACAATAGTCAGAAAAACACAAAGTAAAAAACCACATGTAACGTGAAACATAACCTGTAGTGAGCATAGTATAAAGTGATACCCATAAAGTATCTACATCATCTATCATGTACTTCACTTTTTTCCACATCCAACCGTACGTGGATACCGACCCTCCCGCCTCCCCCTCACTCTGAAGTAATGTCCAGGAGAGATCAAGAGCCGAGTAAAGTAAAGCTCCTCACGCGGGGGACATCAAAGGTGTTGCAGTGGGAATAGCCCAGGCCGAGGGCGCTAAAGGAATCATAAAAGTCCAGGACTAGAACACGAAGGAACTGTTAACATAACGTAGATGGTAGAAGTGTGGGCCCAGGAGAGAAATAGAAATAAAAAAAACGAACAAACGTGTACCCTGTAGGCCAATTCCATCGTCAGCGTGATGAACAGTAGCGTGGTCTTTTCCGTATAAGTGTTCGGTTTCAGCGACCGCGATTTCCTTCACGATGCGAAAGCTGAGTGAGTCGGGTGCGCTTATACGGCGGCTTGCGAGGGCTGGAGTGCGGTCTGCGATCACGAGGTTCAGGTCGGGACGGAGAGCCGACCGATGCATCCGTATGGTCCATTTCCGTGGTGGTTTGGGCCAAGTAATTCGCTGCTTCGTCCGGTGACGTAAAAGATAGTCGTTCTCCCGAAGGTGTTTCCATTCGTAGAATAGCAGGGTATGCTAAGGAGAATCTTACTTGTTGGTGGTGCAGCGTGGTACAAACCGAAGCGAACGCCTTCCTGCGCTTCATGACCTCAACGGAATAGTCGGCAAATAGCAGAAGCTTAGCTCCATCAACGGTTAAGGTACGATTGCGCCGGAATGCTTGCAGAATCGCTGCCTTGTCAGCATAATTGAGATACCGCACAATGACGTGGCGAGGCTTAGTGCGGGTATCCTCAAATTGGCCGATGCGATGAGCCCGTTCGATCGTACAGGGTATGCGGATACCCAATTGTTCCGGTATGAGTTTAGCACAGATGTCAGCGAGGTTATTCGCAGTGACCGTTTCCGGAAGACCAATGATCCGAAGATTGTTCCTTCTGGAGCGATTCTCGAGGTCATCGATCTTATCCCACAGGTCTCTCGTCTCCGCTGTGAGTTGGGCGAGCGTCGCCGATTGCGCCGCAGTATCATCTTCCAGGTAAGAGATCCGATCTTCCGTCTGAGTGATGCGTTGCGCTTGTACTTGTAGTTCTATATGTAGCTGCTCCAGCCCTTTGTGTACGGCTGCATCCACTGTGGCGCTTAAAGTAGGGCCTAGAAGGGCAACAACTTCTTGGGCTATGCCCGCCGGTTGGTGGATTCCCTGTAGTTCTGCTGGGAGCAAGGGCCCGGCCTGGTCCGCTGGAGGCGCGGTCGCCATCTTGGCCGCGCTGAGGGCCGCGTCTTCTGCCGAGGTTGGCGAAGAGGAGACAGCCCGGGCATAAGACCGCTCCACAAAGCGGTCCATGAGTCTCCTGTGGGTGAGGCGGACTTTTGGGGAGCAACCCCGGAGTTGTAGCAGATCTGGAGGCAGCAAAATAGAGGGGTTCGGCGGGAGCTACGTCCACTCACAGCCTGTTCATGTGGCGCTGGAACCGGAAGTTCTATAGGGGTTTTCAAGAGAACCCCTTTAGGGGTTTTTTTTTTCTGCCTGTAACCTCCCCTACTACTAAACTCCTGAAACCGCCTATAGTGTGCATGGACACATAGGTTTACATGGAGTGGAGTTAACAGGCAGAGAAAAGTAAAGTGAGGCCCGGAACGGAAAAGACAGAAAAGAAAAAGTAGTGCAGGGCCGGGCATGACAGTGTGTTTAGGGGAGACAATGCATGGGTTAATATGAAGAGATAAGAGGGGAGGGGACATTGAGTAAAGTTCAACGGTGAGTGGTACTATATAAGGAGGAGGTGGGACTGGGCTGGGGAACAGAAAGTTGTGGAGAAAGAAAGGAGGAGACAGTTTTTTCCTCTGCTCCTCCAACATGGCTGAGATGTCACTCGGATGAGTTTGCAGGCAGCAGCAGTGAACAGAGGATGGGGGTGGATGCACAGACAGTTTGCGGTCTTTATGGAGGACCAGGTGAGCGGATCGAGGCTGGGAGGTGAGGGTTGCTGTGCATGCAGAGGTTGTGGCCTCTGACACTTTTTTTCACCAGGGCCCTCATCCAGGGCCATGCGCCAGGCGAGGAGCCCCCTGGGGGGAACAATCCGGTCCCCCAGCAAAGAATAGCCAGCTGCCTGCCTGAGCAGGGCCTGGGCGGACTCCACGCCGTCGGCCCAGCTCGGTGGGCAGGGCCACGGGCCATTATGGTGGCGCTTCCCCGTCCGTGAATCGAAGGACTACTACCTCCTCTGCTTGCATCGCTGCATGGGGTGGAAAGCTTGGCGAGGGAGACTTATTAGTACGGCCGTCGGGTCGTTTATACAAAAAAAAACAACAAAAAAAACCCATGTTTTTTTAAAGGGGTGGGGCCCACGGGTGGGCGTGGCCTATAGGGCAGCACAAGATGGCGGTGAAAGGACGAGGTTGACCCACCAGGTCACAGTATGAGGGGGCATGTGTGGAACCGTGGCAGGAGGCGGAATTTCGGGGTGAGACGGCACTACAATGGAGGGACTCCACGGCCCCCAGGATCTCTTTGTCTGGGGGGCTGATGACCCCATTGGTCCTGGTCTAGGACGACAAGTCGGAAGGCAAGCTGTCAGTCTGCAAGGAGGAGGAGCTGCAGGGATGCAAGCCAGTGATGGAAGCAAGCGAGGCGGCTGTTGGAGTTCCAGTCAACCCGGTAAGTCAAATAATGTCTAAATGTTTTTCGTTTAAATTGCATTGCAGGATTTGTTGGAGGGTGCAGTGTTGGCGGCGGTTGCTCCGTCGGGAACAGAGGTGGTGGATGCTGGCCCACAAGTGGCGGGTGGTGCGCCTGCCAGTTTGGGGACAGTGGCACAGCGGTGGGGTTGTCAGGTAATGGTAGGATGGAGATGGTAAGGATTGCAGACGCAAAATAAAATGTGAGATGTACGGGTGCTTTGAGGGTCCCTTGGGAACACAATTAAATAGGAGGTCCGGGATACGATTTGAAAAGGCAAGTGTGTGGAGATCTTCTCGTTATGGTTCCCTTTAAAAAAAAAAAAAAAAGTGGGAATTTTAATTTTAAGTGTATAAGGTCAAGCAGGAAGATTAAGGGAAAAAGGATGAAGGTAAGAGGAGGTACCGATTGATTTTACGGAAGGTGGTCGCCATTATGCGATTGTCATGGGGGGGGGGGGAGAACCCGAACATGGTATGGTGGTGTTCTATTATATGTAGGCCATTGGTAGGTGCACATGTGACGGAAAAGGGGAGCCTATGGCAAACTAGGAATCCGTGTTCCACTTGCCTACAGTTTATTCGGAGAGCTTTGGCTGCTGGATAGATGCTGGCAAGAGGAGTTTTTCACTTGGATCGATGCCTGCCCATGGGTTGCTCAGTTTAGTGGTTTCTTTACCGGAGATGGGGGGGTAGAGACGTGTTGGTCCCTGATTCAATCATACATGGCTTTGGCGTTTTTGTGTGTCGGGCTGCCTTCCTCCAGTGTGTATGTGATTATACTTTATACATTGCAGCACATTGCAGGTAGGTTCATTAGTGCCATTGGCTGCAAAACACAGGGGGCCCAGTGAGGGATATTGTACTATTTTGTTT
Organism: Lithobates pipiens; assembly: GCF_037356315.1. NCBI lineage: Eukaryota > Metazoa > Chordata > Amphibia > Anura > Ranidae > Lithobates > Lithobates pipiens. The sequence continues at coordinate 102,748,807 of NW_027507789.1, forward strand.
TGGCATTGTGATTGTTTCAGGGGTTATGGAGGGTCGTCTGCCAGTGACCAAGTTGGAGGTACTATAGAAGGGGGTGTGGGAGGCCCAGGGACGGCGCGAGATACAGTTGAGAACTTTGCATTTGTTGCTGAGTAAGTTCAATTTCGGCATGCCGGTTTTATTCCGATGAGTGGGTTTTGGCTGACGGCTGCCGTCTGCTACAGTGGGGGTTTCAGGCCCTGGCTAATTTAAACAGTGGAATGCGGAACATAGGGAGGGTTAGAAGGTTTGGCACGAGTTCTTGGCCGCATACAACGGTGAATAAGGTTGATGGGAAAAGAGGTGACGAACACGGGGTAAACAGGTTTGGGGGAAATTTTTCTTTCAGGGGCAATAGAGTGAAGAAATTTGGCCCCAATTATGTTGGGTGGAAGTGGGGTGTTCATTCATAAACGTGTGCTATTGGAATTTTTCCAGTGGTTCTGGCTATGGAGCTGGGGTAAGGGTCATGCAGGAACCTGATACAGAGTTGAATTGTGATTATGTGGGTGTGGTTTACGTGGTCAAACACATGTCCGCGTTGTCACAACTGCTCATACGGCGGCTACGCCATTTTGTGTTGCGTTAGGTGCAGTTGAACATTTTCTATATGCTATTCATCTTGCAGGCATCGAAACATGGGGAGCTTACTCCTTGCATCTATTTTCAGTGGGACAGGTTCAGAGAGTTAGCCGGCTACAGCGGGGGAGGAGTTCCCTACTCGAGCTGGATATGGGAGATGGCATTGGAGTCACCATGAGAGGTAACAGGGCAATCAGCCAGTGAGTCCACATGGGCGGCTTATGTGAAGGTATGAAAGGAAGGGTGGGTTGTTCAGTGCAGGAGTCTGAGGTCAAACAGAGAGTTAGCCGGCTACAGCGGGGAGGAGTTCCCTACTCGAGCTGGATATGGGAGATGGCATTGGAGTCACCATGAGAGGTAACAGGGCAATCAGCCAGTGAGTCCACATGGGCGGCTTACGTGAAGGTATGAAAGGAAGGGTGGGTTGTTCAGTGCAGGAGTCTGAGGTCAAACATGGCTATGTGGGGGGTAAGGTTGTTGGTGGTACTGTAGTTCCAGGAACTTGGTAAACAGGGGTCGGTATCTGCCATTGAGCGGAAACTGGTGGGTTTTTGGCTATTGTTTAACCTGCTGTGCAGGGTGGATTGAAAAAAGGAGTTTGGGTTGGACAATTAAAAAAAAAAATGATCAAAGGGTTAGAGGGATGGAGGTGCTGATGTTTGTGTTACCAGGTTTCAGGGTAATAAAAAAAAATGGTTAGGGAGTTTCTAGGGTTTGGAACAGATGGCATGGGGGGCAGTTCATGTGGCACAAGGTTGGGAAGTATTGGTCGAGGTTCCAGTTCGGGTGGGTGTTCTGAAAATGCCGCTGGGATGCAAGGTTGGATGGTGCAGAATACGCTTCACACTTCTTCTGCATCGGGGTGGCTGTAGAAGCTGCCAGATGTGGGTTGGATGAGGCGGCGGTAAGGAGGAATGGTAGGTGGGAAACAAAGAGATTACGCACTTACCTATGCCTTCATGTGGTGGTGGAACGAATAAAAAAAAAAGTGTGGGGGGGGGGGGGTTGTAGGCGGTACATACAAGCTGTGTTGTTTGTGGTGTGGGGTAAATTGGTTTACTTTAACCACTTACAGACCGGACCATTTTGCTGGTCAAAGACCAGACCACTTTTTGCGATTCGGCACTGCGTCGCTTTAACTGACAATTGCGCGGTCGTGCGACGTGGCTCCCAAACAAAATTGATGTTCTTTTTTTCCCACAAATAGAGCTTTCTTTTGGTGGTATTTGATCACCCCTGCGGTTTTTATTTTTTGCGCTATAAACAAAAATAGAGCGACAATTTTGAAAAAAACACATTATTTTTTACTTTTTGTTATAATAAATATCCCCCAAAAATATATAAAAAAACATTTTTTCCCTCAGTTTAGGCCGATACGTATTCTTCTACATATTTTTGTAAAAAAAATCGCAATAAGCGATTATTGATTGGTTTGCGCAAAAGTTATAGCGTTTACAAAATAGGGATAGTTTTATAGCATTTTTATTAATAATTTTTTATTTTATTTTTTCTTATTAGTAATGGCGGCGATCAGCGATTTTTTATTGTGACTGCGACATTGTGGGGACCATCGGACATTTTTGGGACCATTGTCATTTATACAGTAATCACTGCTATATAAATGCAGTGATTCCTGTGTAAATGACACTGGCAGTGAAGGGGTTAACCAGTGGGTGGCAGTGTAGGGGTTAAGTGTTCCTAGGGGTGTGTTACTAACTGTGGGGGGGTTGGGCTTTCATTTAGTGAACACTGATCTCTGCTCCAATCACATGGAGCAGAGATCAGCGTCACTAGTTGCTAGGCAGAATGGAGAAATGCTGTTTACACGGCATTTCCTCCATTCAGCCGTCCCGTGAGACGATCGCGGGGATGCCCGCGGCGATCGAGTCCGCGGGTCCCGCGCCCGGACTCACGGGGGTCCCGACCAGCGCGGGAGCGCGCCGCCGGCGGCGCGCTCCCGATGGCAGGGCGGCATTGAAGATTGGACGTACCTGTATGCCAATATGCCTGCCCGTGCCATTCTGTCGACGTACATCGTCGTGCGCTGGTCGGGAACCGGTTAAAGTTGGTGCTGCCTTTGTTTGTCGGTTTTTTTTGTCCAGATGGAGGACTTGTATGCCTTGTCTGGATTTTCTTTGTTGTCTGTATGTTGTTTGGGGGGGGCCAGGAGAGCAGATAGGAGATCAGTTGGCAGACAGTTGGGTAGCTAGAGGAGGGAGGCATGTGTTCACTGGCTAGGGGTATGGGGGTTGAGGTGGAGCAAGGTGATATCGGAAGTGGAACATTAGGCGCGGAGGAATAGACCGCCGGTCGTTTGGTTTATGCATGCAAGGGGTAATGCTTTTGGGTTTGAATGATCAGGGAGCTGATCTCGGATGTTAAGTCAGATATTTTACGACTTCGTACGGTTGTCTAACACTCAGGTGGTGGGGAGGTTGTGGCTCAGAATGGGGGGGCATGGTGATCAGGCAAGTAGAGTTGGAAACTAATGTGGGCCTGTAATTGAGGGTGTTAGAATACACCTCTAGGTAGCGGGGATTGTTTTCTGGGCGATGGGGCTGCAAGATGGGATCCAGTTGGCCCTGGGGGTGTGGGAGAGCCCTTAAGGGTAAGGTGTCATCCTTGCAGGCTGTGGCAGTGTTTTGTTGGTCTTTGACAGTGGCAGTAAACATATGTGATGGAAAGGGGTGGGGGGCTCATCGGTAGAAATGGGGATGTTGGAGTACAAGTGGTATAGCAGTAAGAGGCAGGTTGGGTACCTCTGAACTACACTGGTCAAGGATCAAAACAGCTCAAATGCTTGTAGGAGCAGCTTCTTTAAACTGCAGTGTGCATGAGGCCAAAGGGCGTATGAGGATATGGAATCACTATCAGGAAACAAGATGCAAGAAAGCTGCCAGGGAATGTAGTGTGGATAACGGAGGTGCCAGAGAACATAAAGGTGAGAGGATGGCTGCCAGAGGATGAAATGTAGGCAATAGGTTAAGACATCTCAGAAAAAGTTATATTAATAGGAAAAGGATGCTGCCAGAGAACATAGCATGGATGGGGTGTGGTGCTGACAGAAAATATAGCATAGAGGGGGGAACTTTCTGTTTCAAATGCCACTTTATGCATCGACACACCTCCTTAGACCTTAGACTGTCCAAACAGTATTGCCACCTGCTGACTTTGCACCATCTACAGGCAACTTAACTCTTGAATAAGACACAGAAGTTGAATCCAATGCAATTTTACTTCAGCTAATTGCAGTACAGAAGTTATTTTTCCAGCTTTTTGAAGCATAAGACAATGACTTTCCTAACCCTGCTTCTGTGAATAGCTAACACTGAATGAGGGGACATTGAAGAAGCAGGGAGTGTCTATCTTAGGACTAAACTAACTAGCCCTAAACGTGAGGGGAGGACAGAGGAAGATACCAAAATCATATCAGTAAATAAGTTGCAATGGCCTAAAACTGCCACTAGATGCCAGCATACTATTGAAAACTGATAACCTCATGCAGTTCAATACAACACAGAAAAAGTAAAAGAAAGTGAAGCAGAACAGAGAAGCTGCCAGTGACTGTGGTGGATGGGGAAAAGGGAAGCTGCCAGAGAACATGGGGTGGAGGGGGGGGGGGGGGATTGCCAGACAATGTATGTGTGGCCAATAGGAGGAGAGGTACCAGAGAATATGGGTATTTTGGATGGGTATAGGGCAGTGGCAGCCCATCCGAAGAGGGCGCATTCGCACTTCCCCCCTCAAGCTAAAAAAAGGCCCTTTAAGAGTGTCCAGGCGCCGGACACATGGCAGTCTATGGGAAGCTACCCAGCTTGCAATCAGCTGATTGCAAGCTGGGAAGCTGATTTGCTGATGTTAAGGGAGGGTTTGGGGAGCAAGCACTGCGCTTGCAAACACTTCCACTCCTCACGGATTCATACGTGGCCTCCTTTCTGATTTTTAATTGGCGGAGACGGAGGAAGACTTTTTGCAGCCACTGCCGCATCACTTCCGGTTTCCCGGCTCACTGCTGTGTGGAGAGCAGTAGCGTCACTCGCTATGGCGGTTCAGAGCAGCTCTTCCTCCTCCTGACTTACCTCCTTCCTGTCCTCCAGCTCCTACAGGTATGTTCCAGGTGGACGTGTCTCGCGCTGTGATTGCCCCCAAGTAAGAATCAGACCTCTCTCTGGAAAGCCTGCAGTACTCTGGCTTCAGTCTAGTGACTTGTTATGGGACTTTTCTCAGCTGTGCCGTCCTTGCTGCGTACTCCAGGAACGGCAGATTAGGGATCTCAAGAATGTGAGGAGAGAATATGACTGAACAGCATGAGCTTTAATCCCTGCCGGCTGAGAAGTAATTACTGCAACATCTCGGCCATATTTTTGGAGACGGTGGACAAGTGCAAGAAGGCAATGTGTATGGGGATGGGGGCCCAATGTGTACACGGAGGATGCAATACGAGGGGGGGGGGGGAATGTGTAAAAGGAAGGGGAGTAAATGTGGGCAAGAGGGGGAATACAGGGAGGGTATACTACATACAGAAAGGAGGGTTAATATTTACAGGAGGGGTAATATGTACATGGGGGGGGGGGTGTAATATGTACAAGAGTGTGTACTATATCTGTGACTGAGGCTGCACTATATACCCTGATCTGTGATGCTGCGGCTATATACTCCTGACACTATGGGTGGAAGCAAGTGGAATATAGGGGGACTGAGTGGGTAGATTATATAAAGGGTGGGGCTTATGAGAAGTGAGAGGGGTCAAAATGGAAGGACGGGGTCTGACGCCCCCCATCCTAAAACTTCACCAGCCGCCATTGGTGGAGGGCATGGTTTTACCAGAAAAAATGGTGTAATGGTGTAGGAGGGGGCAAGGGGGCAAGTAGTATCAATAGGAGGAAAGGTGCCAGTGAGTATTATATGCATGGCAGAAAGAGGTTGGGGTTACAAAAAAAAAAAAGAAAAAAAAAGAAACAATGGACATTGTGGGAAAAGTTATACAGCAACTGAGGTAGAGGTACAATTTAATATTCTGCAATGTGTCATGTGCCGAGGGAGCAATGTGGTGCAGACACGTATGTTAAAAAAAAAATGCCATACCATGGAGTGGGCTAAAGACCTGCCAGTGCTGCAGTACAAAACTCTGAGAGGCGACTCATGTGATTTCATGTAACAGTCACTCCCAATTGCAAAATTATGCAGAAGTGAAAGTTGCAATCTCTTATTTTAACACACGTTAAAAGGACTGAAACTCCCCTGTTCTGTAAAAAGCTGTTTATGGATGTGAGCTACCATGCATTGTATGCGTTGTAGGCAACTTTATAAAGGCTGAACACATAGATCTGCGTTCTGCTCTAAACACTCACAGAAAACACTGGCAAAATGCTCAGCGTAAAAAAAAATCTGAAAAAGATGATTATTTTTTTTGGATAGGCTATGGTATGTTATATATAAATTGTTTGCTATAGGGTGGGTTTCACATTGTCCCAGCTTCTGTTGCCGTTTTCCAAACTTACATAGTCACATAGGAGTTGAGGTTGAAAAATGACACAAGTCCATCCTATGTGTGTGATTATATGTCAATATTACATTTTATATCCCTACTAACTAAAGATATGTTGGTATTGCGCTGCCCCTATATTAAATAACCCTCCGAGGGTGATAAGTATAATGCCTAGTTACATAAATCAATAGTGTAATATAAAAATATATATATAAATGTCTACTGAATAATATCAAGAAGTGCTACATTAAATAAAATAAAATAAACACACCACAGAGGTGATAGAATCTAAATAAATGAAAATCAAGTGAACAAAGGTAAGTAACTAAAAACAGTCTCTTAAAAAATTACTATTTTGATAAAGTGCAGAGAAAATGCAAAAAAAAAATAAAATAAATAAAGTAAACGCACTACAGAGTAAATTGAAAACCTCCACGGAAACACAACTGCTTCAATTGAGTGCAAAGCCAAAAAACAGTGAATTGATCATAAAGTGCCAAGTGCGTCTTATAAATGTGCAAATAAGTAAACACTCTCCAGAGGTGATATAAGTGAACCACCCTAATAATAAACAGGGACGGGAAGGACGCTGACTGTGGATGCACTTTCTGCTGATTACTAGAAAAAGGCTTTTTTCTATTAACCACTTCAGCTCCGGACCAATAAACACCTTAAGGACCAGAGGTCTTTTTGCAATTTCGCACTGCGCTGCTTTAACTGGTAATTGCGCGGTCATGCAATATTGCACCCAAACGAAATTTGCGTCCTTTTCTTCCCACAAATAGAGCTTCCTTTTGATGGTATTTGATTGCCTCTGCGATTTTTTTTTTTTGCGATATAAATGGAAAAAGAGCGAAAATTTTGAAAAAAAAAGATATTTTCTTCTTTTTGTTATAAGAAAAATCGAATAAACTAAATTTTAGTCATACATTGAGGGCAAAATTTATTCAGCCACATGTCTTTAGTAAAAAAAATGTCAATAAGCGTATATTTTTTGGTTTGCGCAAAAGTTATAGCGTCTACAAACTAGAGTACATTTTCTGGAATTTACACAGCATTTAATTTATGACTGCCGATCTCATTTCTTGAGGTGCTAAAATGGCAGGGCAGTACAAATCCCCCCCAAATGACCCCATTTTGGAAAGTAGACACCCCAAGGAAATTGCTGATGGGTATGTTGAGCCCATTGAATATTTATTTTTTTTGTCCTAAAGGATTGAATAATGACCAAAAAAAAAAAAGTTGTCACTAAATGATATATTGCTCACACATGCCATGGTTATATGTGGAATTGCACCCCAAAATATATTCCGCTACTTCTCCCGAGTATGCGGATACCACATGTGTGGGACTTTTTGGGAGTCTAGTCGCGCACGGCACCCCGAAAACCAATCACCACCTTCAGGATTTCTAAGGGTGCAAATTTTTGATTTACCTATCACAGTTTCGAAGGCCATAAAAAGCCAAAATAGCACAAAACCCCCCAAAATGACCCCATTTTGGAAAGTAGACACCCCAAGCTATTTACTGAGAGGAATGTTGAGTCCATGGAATATTTTATATTTTGCCACAAGTTGTGGGAATATTACAAACTTTTTTTTTTTTGCACAAAGTTGTCACTAAATGATATATTGCTCACACATGCTATGGGCATATGTGAAATGACACCCCAAAATACATTCTGCTGCTTCTCCTGAGTACGGGGATACCGCATGTGTGGGACTTTTTGGGAGTCTAGTCGCGCACGGCACCCCGAAAACCAATCACCACCTTCAGGATTTCTAAGGGTGCAAATTTTTGATTTAACTCCTCACTACCTATCAGTTTCGAAGGCCATAAAATGCCAAAATAGCACAAAACCCCCCCAAATGACCCCATTTTGGAAAGTAGACACCCCAAGCTATTTACTGAGAGGCATGTTGAGTCCATGGAATATTTTATATTTTGCCAAAAGTTGTGGGAATATTACAAACTTTTTTTTTTTGCACAAAGTTGTCACTAAATGATATATTGCTCACACATGCTATGGGCAGAAGTCAAATTACACCCCAAAATAAATTCTGCTGCTTCTCCCGAGTACGGGGATACCACATGTGGGGGACTTTTTGGGAGCCTAGCCACGTACGGAACCCCAAAAACCAAGCACTGCCTTCCGGATTTAAATATAAAATGCTACCAAAAAACCTGTTAGCGATGGCAGGGATCAGGCCTGACTCTGCGATCGCTGCAGTTATGTGTTTAGTGTTTTGTAAGTGACAGTGATCGATCGATACTGCACTTGGGTGGGCTGGGCAGAGGGGCAAAACGCAGGTGCTAGCAGGTATCTGGGCTGATCCCGCTAACAATGCGTTTTTTTGGAACCCTAAACTGCTGGGGACGCTAGTATAGATCTGATCAGATCAGATATTGATCTGTTCAGATTCTATAGCACTACGGGAGGTGTATGCTTTGCGTGTGGGTGTTAGCGGTACTGGCACTAACCTAGCGCTGCCTGGGGCGACGCAGACCCTGACCCTAAAACCTAATTGATATCACCCGCCGGGTGATCAGGGGGTTAAACCTTTATTGGGTAATAAATGGTGGGTGCCCTGATGCTATAAAAAACAAACTAACCAGAGTCACCCGTAACACTTATACGGTGATCAGTGGTGAAAGGGTTAACTAGGGGCAATCAGGGGGTTCACATTTTTATTAGGTAGTATATGGGGGTCCCTGGCGCTATATAAAAACCTGACGGGGAACCTAAATAACTAACTGGCTAACCAGCGTCACCAGTGACACTTATACTGTGATCGCTGGTGAAAGGGGGTGAAAGGGTTAACTAGCAGCAATCAGGGGGTTAAAACCATTATTGGGTAGTATATCGGGGTACCTAGCGCTATAAAAACCTGGCGGTGAACCTAAAAAAATAACTAGCTACCTAGCGACACATGCAGCGATCAGAAAAATGATCGCTTAGTGACACTGGCAAAAGGGGGTGAAAGGGTTAACTAGCGGCAATCAGGGGGTTAAAACCATTATTGGGTAGTATATCGGGGTACCTAGCGATATAAAAACCTGGCGGTGAACCTAAAAAAATAACTAGCTACCTAGCGACACATGCAGCGATCAGAAAAATGATCGCTTAGTGACACTGGCAAAAGGGGGTGAAAGGGTTAACTCTAGGGGCAATCAGGGGGTTAAATCTTTATTGGGGGGGTGATAGGGGGCTACCCTGGACCTAACACTAACTGTCCTGACAGTTTTTACTGTCACAACTGACACTGAATGCATTGATCAGTAAAGAAATGATCAATGCAATCAGTGACACTGTGACTGGGGGGGGAGGGGGGGCGGGGGGCGATCGGGGGGGGGGGGGGGGGTTTGTGTGCCTGTGTGTACCTACATGTCAGTGTAGTGTTGGTGCACACTTACTATTAGTCTTCTCCTCCTGGTCCGGTCAAAAAGACCGCCCCGAGGAGAATGACATCACTTCCTCCTTCCTGTGTAAACAATACACAGTGGGAGGAAGCTTCTCATTGGCCAGGAGCGATCCAGAGGGGGTGGCCGAAAACCAACGGCCATCCCCTCATGACGGAGCGCTCCTGGAGCGAACCGGACCGCCGTATCCAACGGGAGGGGGTCCGATCGGACCCCCCACCCGCTGGAAGGCAGGCACGTACATCTACGTGATTGTGCCTGCCTGTGCCATTGTGTTGACGTACATTGGCAATACGGCGGTCCTGAAGTGGTTAATGTGTGAGTACCCTGTGTATGAAAATTTTTAATAAATGCTATTTGTGAAATACTACACTATGGTATTCCCTCTCTATTAATCTATTGGGTCCTATGGAGCAATAAGAATAACATTTAAAGGAGAAGATGACCGAATTTACCAGGAGAGAAGACATATAAAGAAATCTATATACCTTTATGCAAATCCCTCCTTGCTATATGTAAGGGGCCACTGCCCCCTAAAGTGTGATCACAGCGGGATTAAGCACTGGGAGATCCACACCTCAGTTGAATTTGCACAAGTTTGCACAAAGCACTTGCACCGCTGTTTATTTATGGACTTGAATATTTATATATCTTTATTTTTTTATTTTTGATGGATTTCAATATGTATATTTATATTTAATCTATAGAGGCCGGATTCATTCTGATATAACGTATGTTACAGCCGGCTCTGTAGTGCGTTTACTACTATATATTTTTTGTTTAATTCTAAAGTTTATTCCCATGTGATCAGGAGAGGGTACCCTCTTTTTGGTCTAGGTATACTCTTGCTTATTTTCTTGTATATCATTTGTTTATTATTAGGGTGGTTCACTTATATCACCTCTGGAGAGTGTTTACTTATTTGCACATTTATAAGACGCACTTGGCACTTTATGATCAATTCACTGGTTTTTGGCTTTGCACTCAATTGAAGCAGTTGTGTTTCCGTGGAGGTTTTCAATTGACTCTGTAGTGCGTTTACTTTATTTATTTTTTTGCATTTTCTCTGCACTTTATCAAAATAGTAATTTTTTAAGAGACTGTTTTTAGTTACTTACCTTTGTTCACTTGATTTTCATTTATTTGGATTCTATCACCTCTGTAGTGTGTTTATTTTATTTTATTTTATTTTATTTAATGTAGCACTTTGCACTTTTTGATATTATTCAGTAGACATTTATATATATTTTTTTATATTACACTATTGATTTATGTAACTAGGCATTATACTTATCACCCTGGGAGGGTTATTTAATATAGGGGCAGCACAATACCAACATATCTTTAGTTTCTTATTAAGTGGATACGGTGTGATCCATTCCGGTAGTAGCAGCAGCCCCTGACATTTGATAGATCACCAGTGGTAGCGCAGGAATAAAACACTATCATTTATATCCCTATATGTTGCAGTCTTTCAGGTGCTTATCTAATAGTTTTTTTTAAACTATTGATGCCCCCCGCTGATACCGCCGCCTGTGGAAGGGGATGCCACATCCTTGCCGCTCTTACAGTAAAGAACCCTCTACGTAGTTTAAGGTTAAACCTCCTTTCTTCTAATTTTAACAAATGGCCGCGTGTCTTATTAAACTCCCTTTTATCCCTATTGTGGGGTCACCAGTATGGTATTTATAAATTGAAATCATATCCCCTCTCAATCGTCTCTTCACCCGAGAGAATAAGTTCAGTGCTCGCAACCTTTCCTCATAACTAATATCCTCCAGACCCTTTATTAGCTTAGTTGCCCTTCTTTGTACTCTGTATTCTGCTCCATTTCCAGTAATCCTTCCTGAGGATTGGTGCCCAGAAATGGACAGCATACTCCAGGTGCAGCCGGACCAGAGTCTCTTAGCCCTTGTACACGCGGTCGGACAATATCGACAACCAAATCCGTCGGATTTTGGCTGATGGATTTTGTCCGAAACTGGTGTTGCATACACGTGGTCGGACAAAGTTGTCGGAAAATCCGATCGTTCAGAACGTGATGACGTTATTTTGTTACGACGGGACTACGTTCAGGCTAGTAGCCAATAGCTTTGGTCTCGTAATTTGATCTGAGCATGCGTGCCATTTTGTCCGATCGGAATTCTCCACAAACAAAGTCCAATCGGATCATGTTGTCGGAAAATTTTATAGCCCAGCTCTAAAACTTTGTAGGTCGGATATTCCGATGGAAACAGTCTGATGGAGCCCACACATGGTCGTATTATCCGACAACACGGTCCGATCGGACATTTTCCATCGAAGTGTCCGATCGTGTGTACAAAGGCTTGGAGTGGGAGAATTATTGTTTTATATCTGGCGTTGATCCCCTTTTTAATGCATGCTAATATTCTGTATCCTTTGTTAGCAGCAGCTTGGCATTGCATGCCATTGCTGAGCCTATCATGTACTAGGATCCCCAGGTCCTTTTCCATCCTAGATTCCCCCAGAGGTTCCCCCCCCTAGTGTATAGATTGCATTCATGTTTTTGCCTCCCAAATGCAATAGTTTACATTTTTTCTACATTAAACCTCATTTGCCATGTAGTTGCCTATCCCATTAATTTGTTCAGATCTTTTTGTAAGGTTTCCACATCCTGGGGAGAAGTTATTTCCCTGCTTAGCTTAGTATTGTATGCGAATACAGAGATTGAACGGTTTATCCCATCCTCCAGGTCGTTTGTGAACAAATTAAATAGGATTGGTCCCAGGACAGAACCCTGGGGGCCCCCACTACCCACCTCTGACCATTCCGAGTACTCTCCATTTATCACCACCCTTGGAACTCGCCCTTGTAGCCAGTAACTTGCTGCAACCCCGAGTGGGATTCCATCTCAAGTGATCCACAGACATTTGTGGCCTTGTGGTTAAGTTTATAACTGCCCTTGTGTATTCCATAAGTGTACATCCATGCTATCTATTGATATAATTTCCTTGGAAATGTACAGTAACACCTAGTTGCCTTGAGTGCTTTATGGGAAAATTCTCTGCTACAGCAAGACACCTGAGCAAAAATTCATGACTAGTGTATAACATATATGCATTTTGCTACCAACCTATACTCCACTTACCTCCCCATTATATAATCAATAAGACCATACCACTTTTGGAGTAAAATAGGCCATAGCAGCCATTAATTTATTAAACTGTATAAAATATCCAAAAATATATAACTCTTTAACCACCTCGCGCCCGCCCTATAGCCGATTTACGGCCTTAGAGCAGGCGCTTTCCTGCAATTGGCCGTCCCTGGACGTCCTATTGTTTACTTCTGCAATGCGCGCCGCCGCGGGCGCACATCGCGGAAGTTCTGTGTTCGCCGTGTCCCCTGGGGACAGGCAAACACAGATCGCTGTAAACGGCCAATCACAGCGGCCGTTTACAGCGTGATCGGCGTGTCCAATGGGAGATGATCTCATATGTAAACATATGAGATCATCTCTCAGCGCCGCTCTCCCTCCTCACACAGACAGCGTGTGAGAGGGGAGAGATGAACGGCTGCAGCAGCCGTCAGTGCACAGAGAAAAAAAAAGTGTAAAAAAAAAGTGCCATCCTCCCCCAGTGCCATCCTCCCCCAGTGCCATCCGCCCCAGTGCCATCCACCCCAGTGCAATCCACCCCACCCCAGTGCCACCTGCCCCCAGTGCTATCTGTCCCCAGTGCCACCTGTTGTCAGTGCCATTTGTCCCCAGTGCCATCTGTCATCAGTGCCACGTATAAGTGGCATCTGTCATCAGTGCCACGTGTCATTAGTGCCACATAGTGCCATCTGTCATCAGTGCCACGTATTAGTGCCATCTGTCATCAGTGCCACGTATCAGTGCCATTTGTCATCAGTGCCACCTGTCAGTGTCACGTGCCATCTGTTGTCAGTGTCACGTGTCATCAATGCCACTTATCAGTGCCATCTGTCATCAGTGTCACGCGTCATCGGTGCCACGTATTAGTGCCATCTGTCATCGGTGCCACGTATTAGTGCCACGTGTCATCAGTGCCACGTATTAGTGCCACGTGTCATCAGTGCCACATATTAGTGTCATCTGTCATCATTGCCACATATTAGTGCCATCTGTCATCAGTGCCACGTGTCATTGTCCTGGTATTTCAAAAGTGTAATAAGTAGTCAACAAGTTAGATGTGTAATTTATGCTCCTAGAACACGTGATGGCGCTCCCTGCATGTTGGGCCTCTCTATGTGGCCAGGCTGTGAAAAAGTCCCACACATGTGGTATCGTAATACTCAGGAGGAGTAGCAGAATTTTTTTGGGGGTGTCATTTGTGGTATACACATGCCATGTGAGAGAAATAACCTATTACAATGACAATTTTGTGGAGAAAAATTAAAAAAATGAAAAATCTTAATTTTGCAAAGAATTGTGGGAAAAAAATGACAACATCAAAAAGCTCACCATGTCTCTTACTAAATACCTTGGAATGTCTACTTTCCAAAAAGGGGTCATTTGGGGGGTATTTGTACTTTCCTGGCTTGTTCGGGTCACAAGAAGCGAGATAGGCCACCAGTACATCAGATGTGATCAATTTTGTGCGATTCGCACCACAGCTTGTGGACTCTCTAACTTTCACAAAGACCAAATAATATCCACTAATTTGGGTTATTTTTACCAAAGATATGTAGCAGTATAAATTGTGGCCAAAATTTATAAAGAAAAATTAATAATTTGCATAATTCTGTCACAGAAACAAAGAAATATGCGTTTTTTTTCAAAATTTTCGGTCTTTTTTCATTTATAGCGCAAAAAATAAAAACCCCAGAGGTGATCAAATACCACCAAAAGAAAGCACTATTTGTGGGAAAAAAAGGACACAAAATTAATTTGGGTACAGTGTTGCATGACTGAGTAATTGTCATTCAAAGTGTGAGAGCACCAAAAGCTGAAAATTGGTCTGGTCAGGAAGGGTGTTTAAGTGCCCAGTAAGCAAGTGGTTAAATAACATAAACCATAATAAAAACAGTAACAAAACAATAACATCAGTTATGACGAAAACATCAGCTCCCCCTAGTGTTGGTCTTTGCAGGTACACCAATAACCTTCAGGTTATATCCAAAAATTATGACACTGCGGTCCCTCTCACGTGGGTTATTGGGCCTCAAGCCGACTCAGAGACACCCACCTACCGCAATGCCCCCATAACCAATTACCAGATAAGCTCCGTTAACTGGAGTACCACCCACAGGACCCGTACCACCGACAGATCCTGACTCTTCATTCAGAACTCTCTTCCTCACCCACAAAGACCAAACATTAGCCACTGCCACGACAGTCCACGTTCTAGTCCTGAAAGAGAAAAACACAAACACACAACACAGAAAAAAACCACACCTCGACATGTACAACCCAAGCTTAGGGGGGGGGGGGAAACTTTTTTTCTTGAATGCCGCCTCGTGGAGGGGGCGGGATCAACTTCTCTGCACTGAGTAACTCCCACCCTACTCCCCTCGGCCAATCCCCCGCCCCCTATCATGCAGGGCTGACATGCACTGTTCACACAGTCATGCCGGCCATCTGCCTACGGGGTTTTGTTAACCCCTGCGGCGCCGGGCTTTTCTTGACTAGTGTATAACATATATGCATTTTGCTACCAACCTATACTCCACTTACCTCCCCATTATATAATAAATAAGATCATACCACTTTTGGAGTAAAATAGGCCATAGCAGCCATTAATTTATTAAACTGTATAAAATATCCAAAAATATATAACTCTTTGAATAACATAAACCATAATAAAAACAGTAACAAAACAATAACATCAGTTATGACGAAAACATCAGCTCCCCCTAGTGTTGGTCTTTGCAGGTACACCAATAACCCTCAGGTTATATCCAAAAATTATGACACTGCGGTCCCTCTCACGTGGGTTATTGGGCCTCAAGCCGACTCAGAGACACCCACCTACCGCAATGCCCCCATAACCAATTACCAGATAACCTCCGTTAACTGGAGTACCACCCGCAGGACCCGTACCACCGACAGATCCTGACTCTTCATTCAGAACTCTCTTCCTCACCCACAAAGACCAAACACCAGCCACAGCTAACAAGGGTAACCCCCTTACCCTCGGGAGCCCCGCCACACACGCAACGCTCGCTGCGCTCCATCCTGTATCCCCAGTGCCCACAGATCAGTCCCCACATCATTAAGGTGCACTCCATCCTCCTTCCAGTACCGCCAAGTTTCAAATTCCAACTCCAGATGTCTGATCCCCAAACCTCCACGCTGTATCACAAACCTGCTGATACCCCTGTTTATTTTGCGTCTGGCCCTGTTCACACCCTCCACCGACCTGGCCATCCTCCAAGACTGGCGAGCCACCATGTCGGACCACACGATGATAGTGTCCTGATAAGACATACGCAGCCGCAGTATGTCGAACTTCATGTCCCGTGTGATATACAACATGGACCTGACTCCTAAGTCGTTGCCCCCCACATTTAAAATCAAAACATCTGGAGGCCGGTCCCGCCGTGCAAAACGGTGAACCTCCGATACCATTCTGCTCCATAACATACCCGGAAACCCCAACCAACGAACACAGGCTTCTTGGTTGGAAAACCCCAGCTGCCGCCCATTAGGCTGGACATCTGCCCTTCTGGCCCCCCAGCAAACATATGAGTGGCCCAAAATCCAGATCAGGCACTGCACCGCATCTGGAATAAAAGAAAGACAAACGTGCCACCATGACCATCCAAAACAACTTTAACCCCAACTCAACAGATCCTGAGCCCCCCAAAAACCAAACTGCCATCACAACAGGTGAGGGCGGACATACAGTCTAAACCTCCTGGATTCTCACCGCCCAATGCGTTTTACTGCTTCCTTGTCCAAACCGGACCTAGCCGCTTCAGTCGCTGCCCCTATCCTGAATGAATGAGAAGAGAAACCTTTGTCCTCCAAACCCATACCCCGTAAACACTTCCGGAAAACAGCGACAAACTGAAATTTGGACAGCGGGGACCCATTCTCATGCAGTAATAATGAACCTGTAAACCCCGGTCTGTGATCCAAAAACCCCCTAACCGCCACCACTGGACATAAATCCGATCCCGGCAAGGGGTAGACGTATACCATCTTACCCCTGCCCGCTTGATCCGTTTTTGATCTCCGCAGTCGCACCGAAACCCCGTCTGCAGCGCACTGAACGTCCTGGAACTCAATGCCCCCTTGGACTTTCTTAGACAGACTAACCAATTCTAAACGCCCCAAAAATTGCCAACAGAAAAGCCGCCCTAAATAAATCCAGCTCATAGGTCAAGGAGCAAACCCCCACCAACTGCTCCAGAATGCCCCCCAGGATTGCAAAAGACACAGGTCTCCTAGCATCCTTCCGCTCAACCGAATTCTTGTAGCCTTTTATCGCCTGGCGCACCCAAAAATCCTTGGTAAAATCCGGAAGCCCCTGCCATTTGAACAGAAATGCCAAACCTGCCATTTTCCTGCTCACTGCAGCCCCTGAGGCTCCCTCCTCCATCTGTCTAGATAGTTCACTGGATGATGCTGTTTTACCTATCGGGCCCGTGGGATCCTCACCCAAACCCTGAACAAAAACCCCCCATTCCTCCCATACCTTACCAAATGCTCTCCATGTGGGTTCACTCACCGACTTCCTAATCCATCCCGTGAGTCGCCCAATGCAATCGTCCACAACCAGTCGGGACAGGGCACTCCGTGTTGCTCTGCGGCCGGCGCCAACTCCCGGAACCTGTCCCACTGAAAGCGAGACAACGCATCAGCAATCACGTTCTCCACACCTGGCAACCCGTTGATGGAAGAGGATGTGGCACAGGAGGAGGAGGAGGAAGAGGGATCATTTGCAAGGCTTTCAGGGCAGTCATTCACAAGTGGCTATGAGGGTGGGTTCCAGCACCAACAAACGCCAGGTACACAATTGTCCGGCAGCAAGGGCACAGTTCTGGAGCATGACGAGGTTGAGGAGGAGGAGGAACCATGTTCACAGCAGGGTGGCACCCAGACCAGCTCATGGCCATCAATAGTGCATGGCTGGGGGGATACAGAGGACACAGACGATACACCTCCCACAGACGACAGCTTTTCGTTGCCTCTGGGCAGCCTGGCACACATGAGCGATTACATGCTGCAGTGTCTCCACAATGACCGCCGAGTTGCCCACATTCTAACTGGTGCTGATTACTGGGTGGCCACCCTGCTGGATCCCCGTTACAAGGACAACGTACCGTCCTTAATTCCCTCACTGGAGCATGATCGTAAGATGCGCGAGTACAAGCGCACGCTGGTAGACGCACTGCTGGTGGCATTCCCACCTGACAGCGGGGGTACGGTGGAAGGCAGAGGAGGAGGAAGAGGTCACCAATGCAGCCGGGCACCGCCAGCACCTCAGAAGGCAGAGTTAGTATGGCCGAAATGTGGAAAAGCTTTGTCAGCACGCCACATGAACCAGCACCATCAGCTGAGATGGAACGTCTTAGCAGGAGACAGCATTTCACCAACATGGTGGAGCAGTATTTGTGCACACGCTTACACATACTGAATGACGGGTCTGCCCCCTTCAACTTCTGGGTCTCCAAATTGGGCACGTGGCCTGAGCTTGCCCTTTACGCCTTGGAGGTGCTGGCCTGCCCTGCAGCCAGTGTATTATCTGAATGTGTATTTAGCACGGCAAGGGGCATTATCACAGACAAGCGCAGCCAATTGTCCAGAGCCAATGTGGACAAGCTCGCATTCATTAAAATGAACCAGGCATGGATCCCACAGGATTTTTCCATACCATGTGCAGAATAGACATGTATACCGGTGTTCTGACAAAAACTGTCTGGCCATCGGATAGTGTCCGGCCCGAGGACAAGCAGATTCCGAAAATCTTGGAAGATGAACGGCGCCTGCCCCGTGAGTGCAGGTTCAAGCCCCACCATCCAAGTGGACATACGGTAGCACATAGTAACAGGGCCCCTCACAGGCTCGCTTCGCTCACCACACTTCGCACGTCACGCTTCGGGCACGGCCTCTCTTCACTCGCCTCGAACCTCGGATGGTGTGGCTTGAACATGGACTCACCGCGCAGCGCCATTCGTCTTCGGAGATTTTTTAAATCCCCTTGTCCTACATACTGAGCAAACGCAGTACAGGGCGGACATTATCCGACGGGGGACAGAATTCAACACATCACTGGCCTTACCCAGCCATTGTTGTATTTTTTAACCAGTGGTGGCTACCTCATCCTCCTCCACTGCTGCTTCCACCGCCACCTCAACCTCCTACTCCATATGGACCTCGTCCTCCTAGGTCAAGATTATACATTTTTTTTATTTTTTATTTCAAAGTATTTTATTTTCCCACTAGTTTATCCATTAAATTGAATATTTTTTTCCAGAATGGGTGTGTTCTGGAGCATTCCCACCATATGTGTGGCATCGTGCCGTTGAGTTTCTGAGGTTCTTAATCACTTCCTGTACCTCTTCTATTGAGAAGGGGGCCTCCAGCATATATATATATATATATATATATATATATATATATATATATATATATATATATATATATATATATATATATATATATATATATATATATATATATATATATATATATAATTTTTTTTTTCTAATGTTATTTTAAGTTATTTCAATATCCACATTTGTTTGCAGAGCACTTGGCATGCGCTTAACAACATTTTGTTGCCATTTCCAGCCCTCTAGCCCTTTCCATTACTTTTTTAGAGCCATTTTAGTCCTCAAAAGTTCAGGTCTCCATTGACTTCAATGGGGTTCGGGGTTAAGTTTGGTCACGAACCCAAACTTTTTTCCGAAGTTCGGCCGAACCCCGTCGAACCCGAACATAAAGGTGTTCGCTCAACTCTAGTGCAGACATAGACTTGACAGCCACGCTTTCTGACACTGATTGGGAGACCACAGACTGGGGTGACACTGACACCATGACAGCCTCACAGACAGATTCTGATGGGACAGAGACACTAGGATTACCTGGAACAACCTCTACCAACCCAGACTCTTCTCTATCCAGACAGAAGAATGCCTCCACTAACTCAGGCTTATTGTGCAAAGCCTCAGGGCACTGGCTATAAGGGTGACCGACCTTATACAAGTTACATTTAATGATGTTAGAGTCCCTTGACAGATGCCCAAGTCCTGGCACAAAGAGCACTTCTGTTCTGGACAGTTAGAGGAGAAATGTCCCTTTATTCCACATTTATGGCACACCTTAGGTTGACCAGGTTAGAAGACGGTAATCCTATCTCTACCAATAAAAGGCAGAGGAGGGCAAATGCAGGACGCACATTCCCTCACACTCTTAACCTCATTGACACTGACCACCCACCCGTCCAGATCTCTCTATCATCCACAATCTTTCACAAAACCTCCTCAACCAGAACCATAAATCCTCAGGGGGTTATAGACTAATTTCTTGTCAGGATAGTCACTTTTTCTTTATCAAGGGCTGTCACGAGATTACCTTAGGGACATGCCCCTTTCAGTCCGGCTGGCCCCTATACACATTCTCAAACCACTCCCAAAACAGATCCAGCGATTCTGGACTCACAAATGATTAATCATATTCAAAAGAAACCAGCCGGACTGATAAGAGCATAAATATCCTCTACCTTAAATCCCATGGCTAGGATGCTATCCACAACCACCCTCTTGATAGGTGGAATACATCCTCCTTCCCACTTGAGCTGTACCACATTCCTGCATTTAATGGAAGGTGCATTAGGTGAAGTTTGCACAACTGGCTCCCTTCCACCAGCAGCAGGATGATTTTTTCCCGACACAGCCTTAGCATAATTCATAACTGGGACAGATGACACATTTACTGGCTACATAGGAATATTAACTGGCTGCATAGGAAACTCTGAAATCTGGTTTGGCAATTCACCTACAACTTGATCCTCCCTGCTCCCCTCCAACACAACAGTCCCACAATTATGAGCAGTCCAGTTATTAGGTACACCAACTGTTTTAGCATCTATGCGACATTCTGCAATTGTTCTGCAATTTTAGCATCCATGTGGGACTCCTGCTCCTTCTTCTCACAGACAAGAACTTCTTTGTCAGGATTGACACCATCTCCTCCTGTATTCCTTGCCGACTGCAAGGATCCACTGACAGATGCAGTCTTTGTCTGTAGCAGCAATCACAGGAATGGCATTCATACACAGAGAGATATTCTCAACAAGCATTCCTTCACCAGCAATTTCCTGAACTGAAACGGCCTGTCTTCCATTTGCAGACACTGTAGCACTGCTGCCATATTGAGCAGACTTAAATTACATTTTCCACAACTTTCTCCCTTACAGGCTGAGGGACGACATCCTCCCCTTCATCTGATGAGTCGGTGCCACTCAAGGGAGATTCAATTTCCATAATGGTCTGTAGAAATCCGCCATTTTCCTTAATCTCCTCCTGAGAGGACCCAGGCTGCTGGGGAGGGAGGGGGGCAGATACTGCCTGAGGTGCAACAGATCCTGAGACACAGGGTAGTACTGGGGCCACCATGTGAAGCCACTTCCTTACTCTCCATCCATACTGTCGCCATTACGCTGGCATCCACCCTCTGGCTGGTACTGGCACAGGCACTTCCCATCTGTTGGAATCTCTTCTCATATTTTTCTCTAAATGCACTGCTGCTTTCCTTCAGAGAAGCAACCAGATTCTCCAGCTTATTCAATGGCTCCTCCAGAGACTTGAGCTTAGAATCTTCCCTCTTACTGCTTTCAGACTTACTGTGCAGAGATCTTTTTCCTGACATTAGCTTTTAGGACAGAAAGTTTCTGTTCCTCTTTAGTAATACAGAAAAGTCTATTCACTACTTTATTCTGGGTTGCTGCTAAGGACTCCCCTTGCATGGGGACAGGCCCAAGATCCAATGCAGCATGAGCATATGGTGTAGGCCTCAGTGCCTCAGGGGAGCCTCCACCTTCATCTTCATCTTCCCCAACATGGCCCATGCTTGCCTGGAAAAAGCCTGCATGACAGGCCCAGACTTGCTGCTTCTCTCAGCTGAGATAACAGCAGAGTGAGCCAACAGCACCACCTGGTGGAGAAGCTCCACTGGTACAGAGACTGCTGTGACTGGCTCAGTTCTATGTACAGCACTGAGGTATATATCAGAGCTATATAACAACCCATGTCTCCACTACAGGGTCCTTTTGTCCATTATGATTGCAGTGTACTTGGGTAGAATGAGATCCTCGGTCACTGAAGATTATGGAGGTATGGACATCTGATCACCTGTCATTAGATACATTTTTAGTTTTTTTTTTAAACATATAGAGTACTGGCAGTGCCATCCTGGCAGCTTCTTAGATTCTGTGCCTTGGCCAATTTTTAGCACCTGCATTTGGATGATGATGTGGAGGGTCCGCCACCACTGAGAATGGGCTCAGGCATGTTCGGATCAAACCCAGCCAGGAAGCCAGCACTGCACACCGGCAATCATAGGCAGCGTGTGTATGTGCAGCTGCCATTCAGGAAATGCCTCATTGCCTATGATTGACTGTGTGCAGTGACGGCTTCCTGGCGGGTTTGATCCGAACACGCCCGAGCCCATTACTAACCACCACTATGAAACACATTCCATAATACAAATTGGACATAGTTTACATGTAAATGTGGAAATATGCTTGACTATTATTAATTGCAGGGTTAGATGATATGACAATGTCAAGCAATGACATTGGATAACTCATTTCTTCTCAGCCATTAAATATTGTTTAACCATTGAGCAAAAAATGGATGGATTACTGGCAGACATATGGGGCATACTCAGTAAAGCAAAGAACAAGTACAAAACAGAGCAACCCATTAGAAATCAAAAAGTACAATACATGCACATTCTTTTGCCAGGGAGTTAAAGCGGTTTTGTACAGAAAATTGCAAGTTCATCTTATTCAAATGGCTTTGGAACATAGATGCAGTTATGACCATTGAAATAAAATAATATGCAGTATTTACCTTTTTTGAATGTTTATGCCGACTTCCGAGCTCTCCTCCCGTGGGAGTAGGCGTGTTTATCGGCTTCGCAATGGTCCCTGGGAACTTTTTTAGCTATTTCCCAGGAATCAGTGGGGGACACAGTCATGCCGAAATCTCGTGAGATTTCGGAGGAGGACGCCAGTCACGTGACGAGGGCATGTCCGAAATTGCCATTTTGAAAGTGGGCAGGCAGCTCTATCTGCCATTATCACTATAGCACATGATGCAAGAGGAAGGAAAACAAAGAGGACACTCAATGAGCATGTGCGAGATGGAGCGGTGGATGCTGGGAGCTCAGCGTCATCGCATCCAGGAAGTAAATGCCTGTGGGCTTCAAACGCCCACAGTGAAAATGGAAACTGCCGGACTGCTTTTTTTAAAAGTTTTCCTTAGCAATGAAATCGTCACGCCGGGGGTTAAAAAGACGCTGATCGTGACTGCAAAGACACCGTAGGAATCGCCCACCAGTGACACAGGTAAAAAAAAAAGAAAAACGGCAGCGGAATCCCGCTTTAACCACCTCGCGCCCGCCTTATGGCCGAATGACGGCCGTAGAGCAGGCGCGTTCGTCCGGGTGGTCGTCCCTGGACATCCTGATGTTTACTTCCGCAATGCGTGCCGCCGCGGGCGCGCATCGCGGAATTTCTGTGTTCGCCGTGTCCCCCGGGGACAGGCAAACACAGATCGCTGTAAACGGCCAATCACAGCGGCCGTTTACAGCGTGATCGGCGTGTCCAATGGGAGATGATCTCATATGTAAACATATGAGATCATCTCTCAGCGCCGCTCTCCCTCCTCGCACAGACAGTGTGAGAGGGGAGAGATGAAGTAAAAAAATAAAATAAAAAGTGCCATCCTCCCCCAGCAGTGCCATCTGCCCCCAGTGCCATCTGCCCCCAGTGCTACCTGCCCCCAGTGCCACCTGCCCCCAGTGCCACGTGTCATCAGTGCCACGTGTCATCAGTGCCACATAGTGCCATTTGTCATAAGTGCCACGTATCAGTGCCATTTGTCATCAGTGCCACATAGTGCCATTTGTCATAAGTGCCACGTATCAGTGCCATTTGTCATCAGTGCCACCTGTCAGTGTCACGTGCCATCTGTCATCAGTGTCACGCGTCATCGGTGCCATGTATTAGATCCATCTGTCATCGGTGGCACGTATTAGTGCCACGTATTAGTGCCATCTGTCTTCAGTGCCACGTATTAGTGCCACGTGTCTTCAGTGCCACGTATAAGTGCCACGTGTCATCAGTGCCACATATTAGTGCCATCTGTCATCAGTGCCACATATTAGTGCCATCTGTCATCAGTGCCACCTGTCATCAGTGCCATGTATAAGTGTCATCATTGCCACGTATCAGTGCCATCTATCATCAGTGTCACGTGTCATTGTCCTGGTGCTTCAAAAGTGTAATAAATAGTCAACAAGTTAGATGTGTAATTTATGTTCCTAGAACACATGATGGCGCTACCTGCATGTTGGGCCTCTCCTATGTGGCCAGGCTGTGAAAAAGTCACACACATGTGGTATTGTAATACTCAGGAGGAGTAGCAGAATTTTTTGGGGGGTGTCATTTGTGGTATACACATGCCACGTGAGAGAAATAACCTATTGCAATGACAATTTTGTAGAGAAAAAAAAATGAAAAATCTTAATTTTGCAAAGAATTGTGGGAAAAAAATTACAACATCAAAAAGCTCACTATGCCTCTTACTAAATACCTTGGAATGTCTACTTTCCAAAAAGGGGTGATTTGAGGGGTATTTGTACTTTCCTGACTTGTTCGGGTCACAAGAAGCGAGATAGGCCACCAGTACATCAGATGTGATCAATTTTGTGCGATTCGCACCACACCTTGTAGACTCTCTAACTTTCACAAAGACCAAATAATATCCACTAATTTTGGGTTATTTTTACCAAAGATATGTAGCAGTATAAATTGTGGCCAAAATTTATGAAGAAAAATTAATAATTTGCATAATTCTGTCACAGAAACAAAGAAATATGCGTTTTTTTTCAAAATTTTCGGTCTTTTTTCATTTATAGCGCAAAAAATAAAAACCCCAGAGGTGATCAAATACCACCAAAAGAAAGCTCTATTTGTGGGAAAAAAAGGACCAAAAATTCATTTGGGTACAGTGTTGCATGACTGAGTAATTGTCATTTAAATTGTGAGAGCACCGAAAGCTGAAAATTAGTCTGGGCAGGAAGGGTGTTTAAGTGCCCAGTAAGCAAGTGGTTAATTAGCCAGTGCTCGTCTCAATACAGAACTAGCTGGGGACTGACCTTGCAGCTGTAACCACTATCTTATACCTGGTCCTACCACATCTCATTCATCATTGTTTCATTCACATTGATCATTTCACTTCCTGCTACATCATTAGAAACTAAGTCTCCCACTTACTAAGAAAAGCTTTCCAGGTTTACAAGAGATTCCTCTCTAAAATACTCTTGAAGGTTTCATTGGTCCCTTTTATTCTTAAAGTGTTATTAAACTCACAACAGTAAGGCCCCTTTCACACGGGCGGCTGTTCTGCCGCAGTTTATCATGTTTATTTTTTTCTACAAAATTCAAGGCTCCAGGCACAGCGATCAGCTGCGTTTGCACAGTGCGCTTACCTGCGTTTACGTGCGTTTTATTGCGGTTGCGTTTAACTGCAGTTTTTATTCCCATAGCAACCCTTTTATTTATTTATGTTTTTGGTCCCTGGAATGTACCCATGATGCATTGCGGTCCTCTGTATTTAAACCTGTTTCTTTGTTCTCTGGCTGAGTGTGTGTTGGAGTTTTGCAGGGAGAGGAGTGCTCAGTTTTGTGCCAGAGTTTTTTGAAAAAATGAATGCAAATATGGGTAGTTTGCTTGCAATGCTCATTTTGCTGATGATGAGGATGAAGACAAGAAGAGCGATCCAGAGTAGGCGACGTCCTCGTCGTTACTGGGTCCATCCCTTAACGTCCCAGCGCCTATCGATCGGCTACTTTGCCCTCATGTTCGGTGAGCTGAGGACTCATGGGGACAAGTTCCATAATTGCACAAGGATGTCGGTGGCGTGCTTAGATGAGCTGTTGGTACTTGTTAGAGGACACCTGACCAGAACCACGACCAATATGCGAAGAAGCATTAGTCCAGAAGAACGGCTGTTACTTACTTTAAGGTAGGTTTTCCATATGTTGAACAAATGCTTAGATTCATGTACATGCAGGCTTAGGCAATATTGGCAATAGTGTATATATACAGTGGTGTGAAAAAGTGTTTGCCCCCTTCCTCATTTCCTGTTCCTTTGCATGTTTGTCACACTTAAGTGTTTCGGAACATCAAACCAATTTAACCACTTGCTTACTGGGCACTTAAACCCCCCTCAGTCCCAGACCAATTTTCAGCTTTCAGCGCTGATGCACTTTGAGTGACAATTGCGCGGTCATACAACACTGTACCCAAATGAAATTTTTATCATTTTTTTCCCACAAATAGAGCTTTCTTTTGGTGGTATTTAGTTACAGCTCGGAGTTTTATTTTTTGCTAAACAAACAAAAAAAGATGCAAAAAAAAAAAAAAAAAAAATCATGTTTTAATAGTTTGTTATAAAATTTTGCAAACGGGTCATTTTTCTCCTTCATTGAAGTGCGCTGATTAGGCGGCACTGATAGGCTGCATTGGTGGGCACTGATGGGCTGCATTGGTGGGCACTGATGGGCTGCATTGGTGGGCACTGATAGGCTGCACTGGTGGGCACTGATAGGCATAGTTAAGGCGGCACTAATAGGCACAGATAAGGCGGCACCGATGGGCACAGATAAGGCGGCACTGATGGGCAAAGATGGGCACAGATAAGATGGCACGGATGGGTGGCACGGATAAGTGGCACGGATGGGTGGCACGGATGGGCACTGATAGGTACCACAGATAGATGGGACTGATGGGCACTGATAGGTGGCACTGATAGGTGGCTCTGATAGGTGGCACTGCTGGGCACTGATGGGCGGCACTGCTGGGCACTGATGGGCGGCACTGGGGTGCAGCACCTGAGGCAGATTTTGGGTGGCACTGTGGGTGGCACTGCTGGGTGGCACTGTGGGTGGCACTGTGGGCACTGCTGGGTGGCACTGTGGGCACTGCTGGGTGGCACTGTGGGCACTATGGGCACTGCTGGGTGGCACTGACAGGGGGGCACTTACTTTATTCAGGATGGCACTGCGGGTGGCAGGTGGGCACTGGCAGGGGGCAGGTGTCCTTTTATATTGCTGGCCGTGATCGGGACTGATGTCCCGAACACGGCCGCCGGCGATCGGCTTTTTTTTTTTCTCCTCGCGCTGTCAGCGCGAGGAGGAATACTAGCCGATTACCGGCTCCGTTTTATCACATGATCAGCTGTCATTGGCTGACAGCTGATCACGTGATAAGGGGTCGGGATCGACCCCTTACACGGATCGGTGATCAGGCGAGTCTCACGGACTCGCCGATCACAGAGCGCGCCGCGCGCGCCCCTCAGGGGGCGCGCAGGCCGCTCGTAACCGGGACTACGTCAATAGACGTAGTCCCGAAAATGTGGGTCCGCGCTATTGCCGTCATTTTGCAATAGCGCGGATCCCAAGTGGTTAAACAATAGTCAAGGACAACACAAGTAAACACAAAATGCAATTTGTAAATGAAGGTGTTTATTATTAAAGGTGAAAAAAAATCCAAACCATCATGGCCCTGTGTGAAAAAGTGATTGCCCCCTAAACCTAATAACTGGTTGGGCCACCCTTAGCAGCAACAACTGCAACCAAGCATTTGCGATAACGTGCAATGAGGCTTTTACAGCGTCCTGGAGGAATTTTGGCCCACTCATCTTTGCAGAATTGTCCTAATTCAGTTACATTAGAGGGTTTTCGAGCATGAACGGCCTTTTTAAGGTCATACCACAACATCTCAATAGGATTCAGGTCAGGACTTTGGCTAGGCCACTCCAAAGTCTTCATTTTGTTTTTCTTCAGCCATTCGGTGGTGGACTTGCTGGTGTGTTTAGGATCATTGTCCTGCTGCAGAACCCAAGTTCGTTTCAGCTTGAGTACACGAACAGATGGTCGGACATTCTCCTTCAGGATCTCTTGGTAGACAGCAGAATTCATAGTTCCTTTTATCACGGCAAGTCTTCCAGGTCCTGAAGCAGCAAAACAGCCCCAGACCATCACACTACCACCACCATATTTTACTGTTGGTATAATGTTCTTTTTATGAAATGCAGTGTTCCTTCTACGCCAGATATACTTGGACACACACCTTCCAAAGAGTTCCACTTTTGTCTCATCGGTCCACAGAATGTTGTCCCAAAAGTCTTGGGGATCATCAAGATGTGTTGTGGAGAAATTGAAACGAGCTTTGATGTTCTTTTTGCTCAGCAGTGGTTTTCTCCTTGGAACTCTGCCATGCAGGCCATTTTTGCCCAGTCTTTTCCTGATGGTGGAGGCATGAACGCTGACCTTAACTGAGGCAAGTGAGGCCTGCAGTTCCTTGGACGTTGTTGTGGGGTCTTTTGTGACCTCTTGGATGAGTCGTCGCTGCGCTCTTGGGGTAATTTTGGGCGGCCGGCCACTCCTGGGAAGGTTCACCACTGTTCCATGTCTTCGCCATTTGTGGATAATGGCTCTCACTGTGGTTCGCTGGATTCCCAAAGCTTTGGAAATGGCTTTATAACCCTTTCCAGACTGATAGATCTCAATTACTTTCTTTCTCAATTGTTCCTGAATTTCTTTGGGTCTCGCCATGATGTGTAGCTTTTAAGGATCTTCTGGTGGACCTTACTGTGTCAAGCAGCTCCTATTTAAGTGATGCCTTGATTGTGAACAGGTGTGGCAATAATCAGGCCTGGGTGTGGCTAGAGAAATTGAACTCAGGTGTGGACAACCACAGTTATAGTATGTTTTAACAAGGGGGGCAATCACTTTTTCACACAGGGCCATGATGGTTTGGATTTTTTTTCACCTTTAATAATAAACACCTTCATTTACAAATTGCATTTTGTGTTTACTTGTGTTGTCCTTGACTATTGTTTAAATTGGTTTGATGTTCCGAAACACTTAAGTGTGACAAACATGCAAAGGAACAGGAAATGAGGAAGGGGGCAAACACTTTTTCACACCACTGTGTATATATATATATATATATATATATATATATATATATATAGATGAATCTATGACCTAATCTATATCACAACAGCGATTTTTTGCACATTACTACCATTACCATTATTTTTTATCTTTGAAAACTATCTATCGTGCCTTGCACAGTCAGTTTTATTTTTTGCAAATAGGAAACGTCATCAAATTTCAGTAGTTTCTCATTATGTAGGTGAGCTCTGAACACAAAGGCAGAATTTTGCATTAACAAGCAAGGTACCACCAAATAATATTTTGTACTAGACCAACCCACCACCAGGCTTCCTGTTTGGATGCCAGCACCTACTACCAGAGCCGAGGGATGTTTCATCTTTGGGCTGCAATGTGTTAAAAGTCATCAGCTTATATAGATGCTGATGTTTACTTGTTACCATGTAGAACTCCATATGTATATTGATTTTTTTTTTTTTTTTTTTTTTATTTATTTTACTATATTTTATATTTTCTGAATTGTTATCAATTTTGTATTGCAGATACCTTGCCACTGGTGCCAGTTTCACCTCCCTCCATCATCAATTTCTGATGGGAATTTCCACCGTATCCACCATTGTGCACGATACCTGTCATATTATCTGGGAAGAACTGAGAACATCAGTCATGCCGGAGCCAACATCCAGTCTGTGGGAGGAAATAGCGGAGGAATTTTGGGAGAAGACCAACTTCCCAAACTGCATTGGGGCATTAGATGGGAAACACATCCGGCTCATCAAGCCTCCAAAATCCGGTTCCCGCTTTTTCAACTATAAGAAATACTTTTCCATTGTGCTTCTGGGACTCAGCGATGCAAATATGAAGTTCATCGCTGTGGATGTTGGAGCGTATGGGAGTTCTGGAGATTCTAGAATTTTCAGAAATTCCGTAATGGGGCGGCGGTTTTAATATGGCGAATTTCAGGTGCCACATTCAAGGCCTCTCCCTGGTACTACTGGACCAGATCTTCCATTTTGTAGTGCTGGGAGATGAGGCATTTGCCTTATCTACTCACCTGCTAAGGCCCTATACCAGGCATGGTCTCACTGCCAGGAGGCGAACTTTTAACTATCGACTCAGCAGAGCTAGAAGAATGGTTGAGTGCGCATTTGGCATTTTCACTGCCAAATGGCGTGTTTTGATGACAGCCATGCATCTAGAAGTTGATCATGCCGTCAATGTGGTTCTAGCATGTTGTGTTCTCCACAATTTTTTGAGGGGTAAGGAGATCGTGGCCACCGAAACCCCTGTTTCTGAGGATTCCATAGGTCATGTTACTGGCACTCGTCCAAGTAATCAGGCCCTACAAGTCCGTGAACATTTCACTGATTACTTTTTGAGTGAAGATGGACAGCTGCCATGGCAATTGGACTATGTGTAAATTTTTAACCGGTGTTGCATGGACCTTACATGTCAAAGTTTTTTCATCACAGTTTTCAAGTTTTTGTGTCAGTTTTCACGTTTGCCTTAAATAAAGTAGTCAACAATTTTCAACAATTTAAATTGTTTTTATTTCTATCTTTTGCTATGCACAAGGTGTATAAAAAATAGACAAACCTTACAAAAACATTGAATGCTTGCAAGTATAGAAAAATGTTTAATTCCTTTGGAATATATATATATATATATAAAATCTCCTTTTAGTTTTAAGTATTGAATTTCAAGTGCAACAGATAACGAGTCCACAAAATATCCCCCACTACCCCCCCTAAAAAAAAAAAAAAAAGGTTACAGTATTCCTGAAGTGCTGTAAGGCCCCTTTCACACAGGGCAGATCAGTAATGATCCGTCCCGTGATGATCCGCTCGGTCGGCAGGGATCGTTCCATTGTCCATTGTCCCCACTGAGCCGGTGGCAGACAGGGCTGTCCCGGCACACTGTGCAGGGACTGCCCTGTGAGCTCTCTGTTCTCTTCTATGGGGATCGGAAGAGCACGGACCATCTGTCCGTGTTAATCCAATCCGCTCTGCAGACGGCTAGAAAAATTGGATTTCCCTCCGTCTACAGAATCGGACAATTGCGGTGGCACCCGATATCGTCCGCCTCCGCAACAGTCCAATTCTGCAGACGGCGGAAAATCCTATTCTATCCGTCTGCAGAGCGGATCGGATGGACACGGACAGACGGTCCGTGCTCGTCCGATCACCATAGAGGAGAGCGGAGAGCTGACAGGTCGGTCCCTGCACAGTGTGCGGAGACTGCCCTGTCCGCAGCCGGCTCAGCGGGGACAACGGAGCAATCCCCGCTGAGCGAGCGGATCATCACGGGGCAGATCATTACTGATCCGCCCCGTGTGAAAGGGGCCAAAGATGGGCACTGAGTGCGGCAAACAGTTCTGAAATATTTGGCTAGATGGAGAAAGTGCAAAAGATGTCTCCAAGTACACTCCACTGTGTAGATGGGGTAATCTCCCACTGGGCCAAGGCTCTCAACCTAAACAATGCTAGCACCCAATCAGAAAGTTCAGGTATTGTGAGAGCAAGTGGGGCCAAGTAGCAACATGTATAAGCTTGGGACAGTGGGAGATTCTTCTGTGCGTACAGTTCAGTGTACATGGAGAAATCTGGGGTTGGTTGTAAACATTAGTTCGTGTAGGTAAAACATTAAGTAGTGTAGGTAAAACATTAAAAGTAACATTACACAACAAGAAAATTAAAACTGTCATATCACTGCCATAGGAATACTATAAGTTTTCATAAATTGGATAATTAGGGTTCCGCAGGGAAGAATGGCTTGGTTCACTGCCAACATCTACGGGTGATCCTGAATGGGAAGATGAGGGTGAAGACACTGGGTGTGGCTGCACATGCATCCTTTGGTAACCAGGATTAGATGGGTAAGGTGTATACAGTGGTGGGGGTCCTGCATAAGGGTTAATGGCAGATGTTGTGTCATGGCACTGCTGACTGGGCATTGGTCTACTGAAAGAGCCACTAGGTGAATTAAAACCCATAGCCCATGGCTGAAATTTAGGATATGGGCGTTGCTCTTTGCAAGCGGACACAATATACGTTAAATAGGCATGTATATCACCCCTGACCTCAGTGCGCTTATCTGCAGGAATCTCCCTTATTACACAAAGCAACATTCTCAAGAACATAACATCTGGGTCTGAGATGTTGAGGAATTCATCATCTTTGGCCTGGTTTTGTGATTGTTTTCTCATTTCTTCAATGATACGGTTGAAATATTCCTCAAAAGGTGTCTCTTGTTGAGTACTTGTTTGACGGGTGGTGGAAGTAGACCGGACTCTCCTATCTGGATTTGCCTGCAATAGTTATAATATATAGATTATGCATCTGATACTGAGGTCACACTTTAGTGAACAGCATATGATGATGATATGGCTTGTACAAATATTGCAGCACCTGTTTAGAATAGATCACACACAGGTACTTGTTTTGCCGCAAAAACCTGATCTCACTGAAGACCTCCAAAGCCAGAAGAACAAGTCACACCTTGCACAAAAATAAGCTGTTGTTGTTTCTCCAACATTTGTGCCAACACCAGCTGCCTTTTCAAAATGTAAGTAATACGTTTTTTTGTGGACAGAAATTGTGACATTTTTAAAATACATACCGCAGGTTCTTGAGTGGATGGATGATATTCTTGGGATGACACTGTCTCTGTGGTTTCTTGACTGGTGTCAGCGTCTCCTGATGGTGATGGCGATGAACTTTCGCGCCTTGCGCTTGCTCTCACAGGGACACTTGACACAGTTCTAGGTAACAATAAAGATTACACGTTTAAAAAAAAAAGTGAACATGAATATGCCTTTACTGGTCACAAATCGCTAAGTAAAATAAATGGATATACTTACGCGCGCATCTCAGTGGTGCGCCTCAAAAATGACAAAGCCTCTGCATGGGGGTTAGGCCTGCGACAAGTTGAGGGTGCTCCGCTTCGTTCCGCAGCCTTCTCTTCGTTGACTTCTTTTTTGTAACGACCTCCAACGTGTATAAACCTCCTTTCCTGCAATATATAAAAAACATAGAATGCACTTTTTGGTTAAGTTCTATTGGCAGATAGCATGTCTAATTTTGTGGAATTTGCAGCATTGTCAGTGGCAAAGTGCTGTATTGCTATAAAATGGCCTGGTCATTAGGGGGTAAAATCTTTACTAGGATGCATGTGTACCCTGCTGCATAGACACAACAAACCTTGCACTCACCTCGGTTATCCTGTTCAGTTGCAGACATCTCGTCCCAGTTCGGTGTGACATATTTGTAGACTTCCTCCCACTTTGCTCTCTTCAGCACTCGGTCTGCATATCCTGGGCATTCTGAGTCCCATAACTCTGGTCGGGCATGCACCAGTGCGATGATGGCCTCGTGCGAGATATCTCTTGCCGCCATGCTGTCTTCTCCCCTTTCATCCCTCTCAACTTCCTGTGTCATTTCCCAGGTACACCTGCTGATTAGGATGTGCTTCCGGGTGTTTTTTTTCTTCTTTCACGCTGCTGGCCGCAATTGACACAAAGGACTGCGATTACCTGCGGTTATGTGCTTATAGCTGCGCTACATCGCACCTGGACGCATACAATTCTATTTTTTCTATTCGCACCGAACCGCACGTAACGAAATCGCAGTTAAACGCTGTGTGTGAACAGGGCCATAGGAAAGCATTGTGTGCCTTTGGCTGCGGTGGAAAACTAGAAAATCCGCAGCTAAAAGCACCATTCTATCCGCCCGTGTGAAAGGGGCCTTAAATCAGTCTGTATGTGCAGTAAAGCATGTTTGTTATACTCACTGTGGAGCCTAAGGAGTTAATCCTCTGCATTGTGTAAAAAGGCAGTCTGATACAGCACAGGGCCAATCGGCACTTTCCAGACAAAGTCAGGGGTCATGCAGCCTCATAGGACAGTCAGAGCAAAATAAAAACTTCTCCTACAAGCTTTAACCAGTGCTCGGATGAACACTGATAGAAGTCACAAAACTTCTATATCATGCCTCCCAACCATCCCGTATTTGTTGGGACTGTCCCAGGATTTCAAGTTCCGTAGCATAACCCAGCGCTGAAACATGTTCAGGCCCTGGACTCCACTAATCCCCCTGTCAGGTGCATGCTGTGCTGAGGCTGAGACTCGCTTAGTGCCCAGCAGCACAGCCCCCCCCCCCCCACCTCCCCAGTCCACTCACCCAGCCTCTGGCTCAACCGCCTGCTGTACATCACGTATGGGGAGGGAGGAGGAGGAAGGCTAGGTCTACTCCATCTCCTCCCCATGCCAGCCCTGTGCTGGCCCACAACCCTGTGCTTGGGAAGGGGTTGTGTGGGCAGGAGATTTTAAAGCAGCCAGTGCTCCCATTGTCTGCCTGAGCCTCTGGAGACAATGCAGCCTTGGGTTTGAAAACTCTCCCCTCTCTCTTCCTTCCATGTGCCATAGTGTTCCTGCCTACCTTCCATGTACCATAGAGATCCTTCCTTCCTTCCTGCCTCCCATGTGCCATAATAATCCTTCCTGCCTCCCATGTGCCATAGTAATTCCTTCCTGCCTTCCATGTGCCATAGTGATCCTTCCTGCCTTCCATGTGCCATAGTGATCCCGCCTTCCTTTCTACCATGTACCAAAGTGAACCCTACTTCCTTTCTTCCATGTACCATGGTGATCCCTCCTTTCTTCCATACACCATAGTGATCATTCCCTATCTCTCTCTCTTTCACTCCCCCTAAGGGTTGGTTTATACTGCATTACTTATTATTTGGCTCCATCCCAGGTTCCTCAGGTCCTTCATAAGCCTCTTTTCATAATCCTCTTGTGTACTGTGTACTTATACCCCCTTACTGCTCAGACCAATTTTTCAGCTTTCAGCGCTGTCACACTTTGAATGAAAATTGCCCAGTCATGCAACACTTTACCCATATGACATTTTTTCATTTTTTTTCACATAGAGCTTTCTTTTGGTGATATTTAGCAAAAAATAAAAAATTCCAGTGGTGAAAAAAAATAAAAAAGTTTGATATTTTGTTATAAAACTTTGCAAAAAGGTAAAATGTTCTCCTTCACTGATGGGCACTGATCAGAAGGCATTGATGATGATGCACTGATAGGTGGCACGGGAGGGCACTTAGCAGCACTGGTGGGCACTAAGGGGACCGATGTCCCTCTAACAGAAACCAGTTAATGGCTTTCTTCTGTTCTTCATGCTGACGGCGTGAAGAAAAAAAAAAGCTGACAACCGGCTTGTTTACTTCCATGATCAGCTGTCATTGGCTGACAGCTGATCATGTGGTAAAGGGCCGCTGTGATTGGCCCTTTACCTCGATCAGTGATCAGCCAAGTCCCAAGGTCTCAGTGATTACAGAGCATGTCAGCCGCATGCCCTAGGGGTTGTGACGGCAGCACGAGAACAGTATACTATATACTGCTAAGGAGAACATTTATTTAGCAGTTTATATTTACTAAAATAATTGTATTTTCATGTTCTGTGTACTGCGGGAGACCAGATATAGTAAATGCAGGGTTCTGGGTTTAGTAACACTTTAAGGCCCTCTGCAACTGCGCATGCTATAAAGTAAGACATTCTGCCACTAATGTGTGTGTAGGATATGTGCTATAATTTCTAGCACAATAAGTCTGAGATATACAGTACATTGCTGTACATTTATTACAGTACATTGCTTTAGCAATACTTGCTCTGCCGTCTCTTCCCAACCTCTTTCTGGTATGGGATACAGTGGGAGTCCACATACAGTATCTCACAAAAGTGAGTACACACCTCACATTTTTGTAAATATTTTATTATATCTTTTCATGTGACACTGAAGAACTGACACTTTGCTACAATGTAAAGTAGTGAATGTACAGCTTGTATAACAGTGTAAAGTTGCTGTCCCCTCAAAAACACTCAACGCAGCCATTAATGTTTAAACCGTTGGTGACAAAAGGGAGTACACCACTAAGTGAAAATGTCCAAATTGGGCCCAATTAGCCATTTTCCCTCCCCGGTGTCATGTGACTCATTAGTGTTATAAGGTCTCAGGTGTGAATAGGGAACAGGTGTGTTAAATTTGGTGTTATCACTCTCACCCTCTCATACTGGTCACTGGAAGTTCAACGTCATATCCAGAGGTTGTCTTTGGAAAATAGATGTATGAGTGCTGCCAGCATTGCTGCAGAGGTTGAAGGGGTGGGGGTCACACACTGCATCAAATTGGTCTGCATGGCTGTCATACCAGAAGAAAGCCTCTTCTAAAGATGATGCACAAGAAAGCACGCAAACAGTTTGCTGAAGACAAGCAGACTAAAAACTTGGATTACTGGAGCCATGTCCTGTGATCTGATGAGACCAAAAAAAACGTATTTGGTTCAGATAGTGTCAAGTGTGTGTGGCCAGGTGAGGAGTACAAAGACAAGTATGTCTTGCCTACAGTCAAGCATGGTGGTGGGAGTGTCATGGTCTGGGGCTGCCTGAGTGCTGCCATCACTGGGGAGCTACAGTTCATTGAGGGAACCATGAATACCAACATGCATTATGACATACTGAAGCACAGTATGATCCCCTCCCTTCAGAGACTGGGCCACAGGGCAGTATTCCAACATACCGACCCCCAAACACACATCCAAGATGACCACTGCCTTGCTAAAGAAGCTGAGGCTAAAGGTGATGGATTGGCCAAGCATGTCTCCAGACCTAAACCCTATTGAGCATCTGTGGGGTGTCCTCAAATGGAAGCTGGAGGAGTGCAAGGTCTCTAACATCCACCAACTCCATGATGTCATTATGGAGGAGTGGAAGAGGACTCCAGTGGCAACCTGTGAAACTCTGGTGAACTCTATGCCCAAGAGAGTTAAGACAGTGCTAGAAAATGGTGGCCCCACAAAATATTAACACTTTGGGCCCAATTTGGACATTTTCACTTAGGGGTATACTCGCTTTGTAGCCAGCGGTTTAGACATTAATGGCTGTGTGTTGAGTTATATTGAGGTGACAGCAAATTTACACTGTAATACAATCTGTACACTCAATACTTTACATTGTGGCAAAGCGTAATTTCTTCAGTTTTGTCACATTAAAAGATATAAAATATTTACAAAAATGTGAGGGGTGTACTCACTCGTGAAATACAGCACTACACGTTTGGCTCTGGAGCTGTATCTGCTTACCTGAGTGTCAGCTATGGAGTACTATGAATTCTTGCAACATTGGAGTTGCCAATTTCCTTGCCAATGTCACAAAAATAAGCTGGCAGCATGGGAATCAGTTTGTCCAGTTAAGCTATTGCTTCAGATAAATAGCCACTGAACACCAATAAATTATGGCATTTTCCCACTGACATCAATGATAGCATGTCCTTCGCTTACTGATAATGGAAAAGGACCCTCTCTCACCAAACACAAATGGGACGGGGCTCTTACACTGCTTAACAAGGTAAAAAGGTTATTCACATTGACCACCAACATATCAGTGGTATTGATTGGTTAGTGTAAATGTCCCATCACGGTGTGGGGGGGGGGGGGGGCTCAGTATAAATACCTCCATTGCTAGCCAAAAAATGGCGTGGAATACCCCCCAAAATCCATACCAGACCCTTTTTTGAGCATGCAGCTTGGTAGATCAGGAAAGGTAGGGGACGAGCGAGCCCCCCCCCCCACCCCAAAGAACCTTGTCTCCATGTTGATGAGGACAAGGGCCTCTTCTCAACAACCTTGGGCATCTGAAAAGACACACACAGACTTATATAAAAAAAATAAATGTAAACATAAAGAACTGATCCAGACTTACTGATTGGTTGCTAGAGGTTACTGCACATCATTAGTGCTCACTGGTTGCTAGGAGGTTACTGCACATCATTACTGCTCACAGATTGGTTGCTAGGTTACTGCACATCATTACTGCTAACTAATTGGTAGCTAGAGATTACTGCACATCATTATTGCTCATTGGTTGCTAGAGATTACAGCAGAATACCACTGTTCAATGATTGGTTACTAAAGGTTACTGCACATTATTATTGCTCATTGTTTGCAAGAGATTACAGCATAACACCACTGTTCACCGATTGGTTGCCAGAGGTTACTGCACATCAATAAAGCTCACAGATTGGTTGCTGAAGGTTACAGCATATCATCTCCTCATTTCCTGCACACTATGGACTTGGGAGTTGATGTGACCCACCAATAGACAGAAAACTCCTAAAACTTGTCATTAGCAATGTGCAGCACACACACAGCTATGAAGGTTAACTGAGTGCAAGTAGGAACAGAGCCCAATGTGAGCAGCATTACCGAGGATGGGCTGCCAGGAATACATTCTTGTCTATATTCCTATTGCACACATTCCTGGAAACAAGCCTCATCAGAAAAGAGTGACAAAGGGGTCCTGTGTGGCTCTGAAACTTTGCACTTGTCTTTTATGAGGCGATCATTCTGCACCTCCATCCTGGGAATCTATAGTGTCCTGCCCAATCAGCAGCAGCCTGATGGAGTAATAGCGCAAAAAGCCAATGAGAGCAATGACCTGTTAGCAGGGTTCCCAGTGTTGGCAGAGCAGAGGGTACCTGATTGGGGCTGCGCTGACTTGTGTGGGTTGAGCACATTGTGGAATGTGTGCACTGGAAAGCAAAAGCTGGGAAAACTATGTGTGGGCAGAGCAGGCTCAAGGGGCAGCTGCTTTGGGCCCCACAACAATGCCTGGGCCCAGGGCAGCTGCCTCTTTCACCTCATATTAAAGATGGCTCTAAGTATAGTGTCTGTGCAGATCAGTATCTTGATCATGATCAGAACTATACTAGTCAGTGTCTCTAAAAATGCAGCAGGATCAGAATACATTTTGGCCAAAATTATGATGACATTTGATTTTATTGGATATTTTTTATAACAGAAGGTAGAAAATATTTTGTTAGTTTTTTTTCCTCAAAATTCTGGGTATTTTAGGTATAGTGTTGCAATTACCAGTTAAAATAGCACTATGCAAAATGACAGCCCCCGGCCACTCTGTAAACAAATAGCCAGGGATTGCATTCAGACAGCGTGGGGAACCGCATGCAAAAATCAAGAATGAATAAGTGTGGGGTCCCCCTCAAAAATCCCTACCAGACCCATATCTGAGCAGGTAGCCTGGCTGGCCAGGAAAGAGGGGGAAATTAGCTTTGGTCCCTCTTCACCTTGACCATACTAGGCCACATGCTCTCAACATTGGGGGGAACCTTTCAGGGAGAAGTTTTCTTTTTAAGAGGAAGTGGGCATTGCACATCATGATTGACGTGGATTTACATCATTGGATGATGTGATTGATGGTGAATGTACATCGTGGAACTTTCTTCTTCTTTTTATTAAAACTGTGTGTGTTTCTAAACTGTTTAAAGTTTTTGGTGAATGAGTAGGAGTACTATATCTACTATTCCACACCTGCTGCCTGCATTCTAATGTAAACGAGGCACATAGATATCAATGTTTTGCGTGTGCCCTGGCAGAAAAATGCTGGTCTCTAAGTCAAAAATCGTAAAGCAGATTGAAAGCAGAGAAAGTGGTCAACTACAAGATAATTGCACTTGTCAACGAAGTCTGAATAACCTCAAAAGTATCTCAAGCTGATGCCATTGACACAAGTCAAAAGCCCACCGACACAGTCCCTGACTATTCTTGCTAACCTTCCCCCCACTCTATCCATAATTTAACTTCCACTCCCTAGCTTTTTCCAAGTTTGCTTTTCCCAGCAGATCCTCTGGGGAGTTTTTCAGTCAGGATTCAGGAGGTACGTAAATGGCCTACATCACTAGCAAGTGCATTATTCAATTTTGGTCAAGGCTGCAGTTTGTTTTTATCTACAGGCATCTCTTACCTACAAAGGTAGTTTTTTTGATAAAGCTGAACTATGTCTTTATAGTATAAATGCGTGTGTAGTCCCACTGAAGTCCTTTCGAAACGTTGAGGGACTGTAGATAGGCTTTTTATTGATTTTTTGGAAGTTATGATGAACTAAGAGGAATTTTTTTAATCATACTTGAGAGTGCTGTCCAGGCCAGTCAGAGAAAACAATTAAAGGGATACACCTAAAGCTGAACTCCAGGAATCTGAAAAAAAACCCCTTGAAGTGTCCCCTCTCCCAGCATTGCAGGGTTGAAAGCGGTTGTATAGGTTTTTTACTTTTACCTACAGGTAAGCCTATAATAAGGCTTACCTGTAGGTAAAAAAAAAAAATCTCCTAAAACTGTATGGTTTAGGAGATATTCCCCTGGCAATGACTCGCTGACTGCAGCGGCGCATGCGCACAGGGGTTTCTCGGTTCGAAGCCTGGCAGACGCCGGACCCTGCTGGAAAGAAATCTCCCACACGCATGCCACTCACATCGCTGGAGCCACGATATCCGGAAGACATGCCGAGGGAACATGTCAGCTCCCTCTGCATGTATCGGGCGACATGTTGGGGCCTCGTTCTAAGGTAAGTATTTCATAATGAGCTAGTATGTGATGCATACTAGCTCATTATGCCTTTTCCCTTACAGGTCTGAAAAAAAAAAATTTCAGTGGGTTTACTACCACTTTAAATGCTCTTTCAGGCTATAAGTATAAAGATGTATATAAATGGACTGCGCCAACTAAAAACGTATATCACCACTTCTGTGTGCAAGATTGTAATATACCTACTAATAAATACCACCACATCTAAAAATGAAATATCAAATTTTACATGTAACCAATTCTATTGAAATCATAGCATCAAATATTAGTACCACAGTACCTAGTTATAAACCTTAAACCCTCCTGTGTGTATGCCATACAAACCAACATATAAATGCAAAATTATACCAATATTAATTATATTGAAAATATTTGATGCTATGATTTCAATAGAATTGGTTGCATGTAATATTTGATATTTGATTTTTAGATGTGGTGGTATTTTTATTTTTTTTAAAACAACAGGAGTGCTTTATTATCCAACATACATACACAGTACAAAATGACCAAGAGTATAATGGGTCAAACTACCGGCGCAGCCGGAGCACAGTAGGATACGAAACGTGTTACATACATCAGCATATGTCATTCGGTGATACAAAAAAAATACAGACTAAAATACAAACTAAAGTACAAACTAAGAGGACGAGGGCTTCTACAAAGACCCAGAGACCACCTCAGCCTCCCGATGTCCACGGGAGCCAGATTCTGTCAAACTTCCACGGACAACCGCGATTTAGGTAGGTTATTTTATACAAAGGCAAAACACTATTCACACTTTTCTCCCACTGAATCACACTAGGAGGAGTGGACGAGAACCATTTACAGATGATTTCTTTCTTAGCGTAAAAAAGTAAATAGGAAATCAACAACTTAGAGTAATAGGGTCTACTTTCATCCGCGTGAATGCCTAGTAGGGCCATCTCAGGAGTCCTAGGGACCTCCAGCCCCAACCGAGTGTTGAGGTGATCAAACACCTCGGACCAATACGTATGCAGTCTGCAGCAGTCCCAGAACATATGAAGGTAGGTACCAAGTTCCACCCTGCACCTAGGGCAGTGTGGATCCCTATTAGGGTATATTCTCGCCAGGCGCGTAGGAGTGTGATATACCCTATACACAAACTTCGTTTGAATAAGTTTATCACCCGCAGAAATGACCAGTTGAGGACCTTTTTCCAAACATTCCTCCCAATCCTCCCGCTCCAGAGATGGGATATCCTCCTTCCATTTGTCCCAAAGAGAGTCCAGCTTATGAGAGTCAATCGGGAGTACAATCCGGTACACATCTGATAGGGGTTTTTGGGGGCCCTCACCCTCAAACAGCTCCTCCAGCGGAGTAGTCCGCAGGGTTGGGGATTCAGGAAACTGTGCCCTAGCCGCATGACGCAGCTGAGCATAACGAAAGAACATCCAGCCAGGCAGGCCATGGGAACGAGTCAGCTGGCCAAACGTCAGCAGGGTACCTGCCGGCATAACATCCCGCAGAGTTGTAATCCCAAATCGCACCCAGATCTGCGGGTCTGGAATTGTCCTAAAGTGTGGAAGGTTAGGGTTATTCCAGAGGGGCTGGGCCGGGGACCAGTCACCCGGCCGAACAAATCTGCGCCCCGCCATCTTCCATACCCGAAGAGAAGCCTTCGTCGGCCCAGGAAGAGCCGCGTACGCCCCAGCCCCCCTGTATACTAGGCCCTGCAGGTCAGACACGGAGCCCACCAGCGCTGCCTCCAAGCGCACCGCCACGTTCGAATCCCGCGCCGCGAACCACCATGAAACAGTGACCAGCATAGCGGCCCAGTAGTAAAATCGCAAGTTGGGAAGGGCTAGACCTCCCACCCTCACCGGGGACTGAAGCGTGGACTTAGCCAACCTAGGGGCAGCACCATTCCACAAAAAGGAGCTAATACACTTATCCGCCTCCCGGAAAAAGGAGCCCGGAACCCACCCCGGACAGTTCCGAAATATGTAATTGAACTTAGGGAGAAGCACCATTTTTAGAATGTTTATACGTCCCACCAAGTTCAACGGAAGTCCAGACCAGGCCCGGCACCTCTCTCGCAGTAGTCGGAGAAGGGGGAGTACATTTAACATGTAATACTTATTGGGATCTCTGGCCACCCGTACCCCGAGATAGGTAAATTCAGAGGACCACTGTAGTAACGACCCACCAGGGGACGAGGGCACACCCGCATCCAAGGGAAAGAGGAGAGATTTTGACCAGTTAATGCGAAAGCCAGAAAAGGACCCAAATTTGTCAAAAATCGCAAGAGCTTCCGAAAGGGAAGGACCGGTATCGTTTAAATACAACAAGGCGTCGTCCGCGTATAGTGAGATCTTCTCCTCCGTACATCCCTTTCGCAGTCCCCGTATAGACGACGCTCTAATTAATATGGCGAGAGGCTCCAGGGCCAGGGCGAACAACCCAGGCGAGAGAGGACACCCCTGTCGCGTGCCCCTTTGCAATGAGAAGGGTTCCGACATCCAACCATTGGTGCGCACCCTGGCCCTAGGAGCCGCGTAAAGCAATCGCACCCACCGTAAAAATTTAGGACCAAACCCAAAACTCCGAAGCACCCCCCAAAGGAACTCCCACTCCACAGAAT
Organism: Lithobates pipiens; assembly: GCF_037356315.1. NCBI lineage: Eukaryota > Metazoa > Chordata > Amphibia > Anura > Ranidae > Lithobates > Lithobates pipiens. Next base: position 102,791,482 of record NW_027507789.1, read on the forward strand.
CAAATACCTTCTCAGCATCTAAGGAGGCAATTGCTCTGCTGCCCACCTCATCATGGTCAGAGGAGAGATTTAGAAAGAGGCGTCTGATGTTAATGTCCGTGCCCTTCCCAGGCATGAAGCCCGTTTGGTCAGCATGCACCAGGGAGGATATTACGGAGTTCAAGCGGGTGGCTAGGATCTTAGCCAACAGCTTGGCATCCACGTTCAGTAGGGAGATAGGGCGGTAAGACCCACACTCCCCAAGATCCTTACCCGGTTTGGGAATCAGGACAATAGTCGCCTCTCCCATGGACTCAGGAAGACTATCAGTCTCCCCGATTCCAGCAAGAAGGGCCCGAAACCTAGGGGCTAACAGGTCAGCGTGCTGTGAGTAAAACTCAGAGGGTAGTCCGTCAGCCCCCGGAGTCTTACCACCTTGAAGACTACCGATGGCCAGCTGGACCTCCTCCAGCGACACGTCCCTGTCCAGTAATTCCCTGTCATCCCCTGAAAGTTGGGGAAAGGGAATCCCTCCCAGATAGTCCTGCAGTTCCGCAGCCGTACATTGGGACCTGGAGGTATATATACCTTGGAAAAAGTCATAGAATCTACGGTTGATCTCCGCCTGAGAGGTAAGCTCCCGGCCCTGCACATCCCGGATACTAGCAATATGAGTAGAGGGCCTCTGGGTGCGTGCCAGCCACGCCAGCAACCTACCATTCTTATTGCCATATTCAAATAGTCTTTGTTTGGAATACAACATAGACTGCTGCGTCTGCGTTACATTAAGCAGGGATACTTCCCGAAGGACCTCCTGCCACCTCCTGTACACATCCCCATCCCCCGTCCGAACATACTCCGCCTCCCTCCTCCCACTTTCCTCCTCCAAGGCTTCAAGGGACCTAGACGTCTCTTTACGTAGGGACGCGATGTGAGAGATAAGATGACCCCGGATGGCAGCCTTAAAGGCGTCCCAAGCCACCCCACCCTCAGTCGAGCCTTCGTTAAGTTGCCAGAAATTGCAAATAGCTTCCGATGTCCCCTCCTGTAGCCTGTCATCCACAGCCCAGTATCTGGATAGGCGCCACAGCCTCACCCCGGGGGGGGGCGCCAAAGAGATAGTGAGCATAAGGGGTGCATGGTCCGAAATCCCACGGGGCAAATGCCGCGCCGTCCTCGACCACCCCAGAGCCCCGGGGGAGGCAAACGCCAGGTCAATGCGCGACAGTGCCCGGTGGGAGGCGGAGTGACAGGTATACCCCCTCTCCTGCGGGTGATAGTGGCGCCACACATCCGCCAGGGCAAAAGTGTCCGCCCAGCGCTGCAGCTCACCACTTGGTCGGGACGTGGGGCGGAGCCTATCCACATCGTGCTGAGGAACTAAATTAAAATCCCCAAAGACAAAAACCTCAGGTATCTGAAAACCGAGAACAGTGTGCATAATATCGTACAGAAGTTGCCCATTAGCTGGCGGGGGAAGATACAACCCCACCAGTACCATATCCCTATCATGTAAGGTAACACACAGTATTACAAATCTACCCCCAGGATCCGTGCGCACCTCGTGAACTCGCAGCGGGAGGGACCTGTGGATCAAAACACTAACTCCCCGAGCATATGAAGAGTAAGTAGCGTGATAGTGGGTGCCTACCCACGCCCTCCTAACCCCCAAAACCCGGGAGCCAATCAGGTGCGTTTCTTGTAATATACATATATGGGGGTTATACTTTTGCAGATATTTAAACACCAGAGATCTCTTGATAGCGGAATTAAGGCCCCTGACATTCCAAGAGATAATGGATATATCAGCCATAACGCACTTCACACACACCACCTAACCAGATCCACAGGTCCCTCCCAGCCGTCGTTTCCCAGCACAGACACCCCAGACCTAGAATCAAGAAAAGATCAGTTGAATGACACCATATATGTAGTGGACCGTACCCGTGTAAGTAGCAAGCAACTCCATTAAACAGTCAAAAACAAAAAAACAACATGAAACTAAACTTTTTCCCCATCCGCAACTGCGGATACAACCCCCCGCCCCCCCACCCCACACCCCCCCCCAAACCTGAGGGTGCATAGATCCCCCAAGTAACCAAAAAGTACATTGCTTAACTAGAGCGTGTAAACATAGCAAGAGGTGATGCCTAACGGCATTAGAGAGCCACAGAGATGCTGACATCCAGTGCAGATGAGGATAAGACGTCATCTTGTCTCCCAGCTCCTGCCAGGGCCGCAGTCAGTGAGTACACACAGGTGCAAGTAACATACAGCCCACCCGGGTCCAGTCAGAACAGCCAAGTAACATAACATCCCCCCCGACCCCCCCCCCCCCCCCCCTTGAGAGTGAATAACAGAAAGGAGTCCATGGCAAAAAACAGAGAAACGGTATCAAGTCAAGAAAGTACCCCCTACCGCTGCCCCCTGGAACACAGTACCCCAAAAATTCGTCCGTGTTTAGAGGGGTATCATACCCAAACATGGGTTTGTCCGGGCTGGATGAGTACACAAGTCTGATACACCAGAAAACCCCCCCCCGATCCACCATCACACAACATCCAGGGGGACAGCAGCATAAAAGAAAACAGGGGAAAAAATATGAGCCAGAACCGAAGGCATCCATAGCAGCCAGCTAGAAGGCACAGTCATTCCCACAGTTCTAGTGACGGGCCGGTAGCGACTCCAGCCAGGCGGCAGCCTCCCGCGGGTTGGTAAAAAATTTAGTGGTCTCACCATCCTGTACCCGTAGCTTTGCAGGGAAAAGGACACTATATTTGATGTTTCGAGCCCTCAGGCCTACCTTCACCTGGTCGAAGGATCTGCGGAGCTTCTGTGTTTCCATGGAGTAGTCCGGGAACATCATCACCGTGGCATTCTGGAAACGCAATTCACCCACCCTTCGGGCAGCTCGCAACGCTTCATCCCTGTCCCGAAAATGCAGGAGCCGGAATATCAGGGTGCGCGGCCTCGCTCCAGGAGGCCCCGGGGTAGGAGGGACACGATGCGCCCGTTCCACAGAATAGTATGGGGAAAACTGCGCATCAGGCAGCAGAGTCCGTAGCAGCTCCTCCACAAAGACCGCCGGGTTCTTCCCCTCCGCTCCTTCGGGGAGGCCAACCACGCGGAGGTTATTCCTCCGGTTCCTATTCTCCGCGTCGTCAGCCTTGTATTCTAGGGCACGAACCCGAGTGTGCAGGGTGCGGATGGACTCCGCATGGTCAGCCGCGAGGTCCTCAACCCGCCCGACCCGCTGTTCAGCCTCTGTAACTCTGGACCGGAGCTTGTCAAGATCCTGACGGACCAGGCCGACATCTAGCTGTACAGCTTCGATTTTGTTAGTCAGGGTAGCTTGACACGTGGCTATAGCCGCCATCACGTCCCTGAGCCCGATCTCCTCAGCACCTTCCTGGTCATCCATCTCCGTCTGGGACGCCATATTGCGCGCCCTTGCAGGGGGGGTCGTCGCTTGCAGGGCCGGTACCGAGGGGGAGTCCGGGAAACGAAGCTTCTTACCCCTGTGCCGAGTTTTGCAGGACATCCGGAGCACCTGTGGGTAGGTTGTGCAGTAAAAGGAACAGCAGGTAGTTAGGTTCAGGATAAAAAGGCAGCAGAGATCTGGCTTCCACAACCTCTCAGGTCGCCATCTTGGACACGCCCCCGTGGTGGTATTTATTAGTAGGTATATTATGATCTTGCACACAGAAGTGGTGATATATATACGTTTTTAGTTGGCGCAGTCCATTTATATACATTTGTTTTCATAGGTCACTCACTAGCAGAGCAGGCTTGTCTTTGACTGCAGCAGACAATATCTGATTTGATACTAGGCATAAGTGTGTGTGCATACATGCACACATACCTGTTTGGTTAGTCTTAACTTTATATTAATTTTTTTTTAATAATAACATTTTGCGCCAGTACCCTTATACAGATATACAGATAAAGATACATACCTACCATGCTCCTGCCTCTGGCAGGCTTAATCAATCCATGTGATCAGTCCCCTGCATCCTCCTCACAAGTGCTTCGGGCTGCGGTTGCATACTCACTTCTACCATGCAAAATGCAGGTTATTAGGTCTACATTGCACATTATGATGCAGAGCTCCTACCCACAGACCCAAGCATCAGGAAAAGGAGGATAGCACCAGAGCCATCTGGAGCGAAGATTAAGGTAAGTAATATTGCCTGTTCAATTCCCATTAGACCAGCCATTCTCAACCAGGGGTCCTCCAGTGGTTGCCACAGGTTTCTTGCGCTGGAACATGGTTCCAGATTCAATGTCACTTGGCATCCATCCTGCTTTTTGCCGACTGTAAGGCTGGGTTCACACCTATGCGAATTGGATGTGGCTTTCCCCGCATTCGTCCCACTGACCACTAATGTAAGGGGCATAATCCCAATGCCCCTTGATGGACTAATCTTAGAGGTTCCCTGAGACCTAAATTTATTTCAAAGGTCCTAAAAAAAAAGGCAGAGAAAGGCTGCCCTAGACTAAACATGCTCACTGCAGTGGTTGTTTTTGTCATATTCCTGGGAGTTCAGCTTTGATGTCAAATCAGGTTTTTCCTTTCTTTGTTTAGCTTTATTTTATAAAAAATCTCCTGCATGTGTGTTTTCTTGTTTGGTGTGGTTTTAAATACATTTAATGGAATATCATGTAGATGGATACGTACTCTCACAAGCCTCTCAGGAGCTGTTCTTAATTTCAGGAGATCTCATGCTTCAGCCAAGTAGCTACGCCAAAAGTGATTTCACTTATTTGAACTGCAAAGCATATGTAACCATTATGACAGGGTGAAAAAGTTATGAGGGGAACTCCCTTATTCCAAATAATCATGCACTAAATCAAAGTCAAAAGTACTTGCATTAGCAACTTTCCTATGAATATTAAAACAGATGATTATGTCTGCATATAATGGTTTATACATTTCTTAGCCCTTGTACACACGGTCGGAGATTCCGACAACCAAATCCGTCGAAGAGGTCCGGAAGTGATGTTGCATACACACGGTCGAACTAAGTTGTCGGAAAATCCGATTGTACATAACGTGATGATGTTATTTCATTACGACGGGACTACGTTCAGGCTAGTAGCCAATAGCTTTGGTCTAGGAATTTGATCTGAGCATGCGTGGCACTTTGTCCGTCAGAGTAGGCTACACATGATCGGAGTATGTCCAATCGGAGCATTTTGGTGGAAAATGTTACCGGCAAGTTGGAAAACTTGGTCCGTCGTGTATTCCGACGGAAACAGTCCGATGCAGACCACACACAGTCGCAATATCCGACAAAACGGTCCAATAGGAAACATTCCGTCGGAATCTCCAACCGTGTGTACAAGGGCTTAGAGTTCTTCTGATAACAAAACTACATACAAACTCACATGTTCTGTGACAGGAAAAAATAAAAAAATACAGAGCCAAAGCAGTTCAAATATTTTACTATGTAGTGATTTGCAGCACCAGCAATCAGCTTGGGTCCTGAGCTGCTTTAATTTCAGGACCCCCTACCCAAGGAAAACTGTTTATAAGGTTTAATAAACCCTAAAAGCATACCTCCCAATTTTTGAACTTGTCAAAAAGGAACAAATTTTAGGCTTCATTCACATATCCATATGCCCATGAGAAGGGCTGCATCCAGAATGCACAGGTGTGCAGGCAGACTGTTGAAAGCAAAGACTGTCTGCGTCCTGATCTATGCATTGGACCTGGATGAATGTGCACTCTGGGATGTGCATGGAAGTATGTGCAGCTGCCCGCTTGTCATTGATTTCAACAGGCAACTTGCACCCCCCCCCCCCCACATGGCACCCTTGTGCATCCCGGGTAATTGAAAACGTCTCTTTGCATAGGAGTATATACCAGTCTGCCTGTGTGAACGAGGCCTTAACGAGGCAGAATGGGGCACATGCAGTGCACTGCAATAAAAAGTGGGTGTTGCCAGCGAAACTCAGTGTGTGCATATGGATGTGGTTTATAGATATTCCTACAGCGACTTTGATAAGAATCCCACCCACCTAGTACTGGAAGATCATGGTTATAATAAGGAAAGAAAAAACACCCATGCAGTCCACAGGCTGTGTCTCAGAAAAGGCCACTGTATCTTCAACAACTGTAGTACACAGGGCCCCCCAAACCTTTTCCCAGACATTCTCTTCGGATATAGGGACCAACACTGGGCGTCTTTATAGGGCATCTTCTCCAATGTTCTTTGGGCCCAGTTTGTACTTCAATGTAAACTGGTAATTGGAAAGAGCGGCTAACCATCGGTGCCGGCAGCATCCAACTTGGCTGTAGTTAGAACATACGTCAAAGGATTGTTATCAGTTCTTACTTTAAATGAAGCTCCATATAAATAATTGTGTAACTTGTCAACAATAGCCCATTTGAGTGCCAAGAATAGGGATGGTTCCGATGTTTGAATTGAACGCAAGTGTGACTCGAACATCGGGTGTTTGTTTGAATATACACACACAGTGCAGTCAGTGTACAGTATGTTAAAGACTGTATATTGTGGTTTTTACTTTTTGGTGAATGGGTAGGGGTACAATGTACCCGATACCCATTCACATGGAGGGGGCAGAATATGGGGGTCCTCTTGTTAAATGGGGCTTCCAGATTTCAATAAACCCCACGTCCACGGACCACAGACACTGACAACCAATGGCCAGGGTTGTCGGGAAGAGGCTCTTGTCCCCATCAACGTGGGGACAAGGTGCTATGCCCCAAAGCACCCTCCCCATGTTCTGTTGTAATTGATCCTACACAGACAGTGTACAAATGAACACTTGCCTACAGTTTCAATGCTGATGTTATAAAATGACCGCTTGCCCCTCAGCCATTGTATACAGACAGCTGGGCTTCTGCTTCCTGAGGATAGAGTCCATTTTAAAACTCCTTTTTGCAGAGCTTCTGTGTGTGCTCTAGTCTATTGGACAGAGCAGATAACAAAATCAAGGTACAGTGCCAGTGAATTTGGCCCTGTACCACGTGATCACTGGGACCAATTTGGAGCTGCTGTGAGAGGAAGCAGAGTGTTTCCTACAGTAATCAGCAGTATTTTTTTACAGTGGACCTGAACCATCCACAGTGTACCAGATTGCTAGTCACATTGTTACGTACTAGTGCAGACAGCAATAGTGTCCCTAATCATTAGTCACACCATCACAGTGTAACCAGAGGCCCTGTAGCCAGCCCCAGTGTCCCCGATTGCCAAATACACCAGTCAGTGTCAGAGCCAGTGTAAGCCAGAAACAGTGTTTTATTGCCGCCACACCAGTGCTGGTGTTGCCAGACCAATGCAGCCAGAAACAGTGTCCTGATCACTAGCAACACCAGTGCCAGTAAAGCCAACAACAGTGTCCTGATCAACACCAGTACAGTATCATCTAGTACGGAGATCTCCAAACCTTCTAAATAAAGGGCCAGTTTAACGTTTTTTGAACTTTAGGGGGGCCGGACTGTGGCCAGTGGAAGTAGAAAATGTCATGGTGCCAGTGGACATAAACTGTGTCCCCTCTTTGCTATTAGGGGGAAGAATAGTGCCACATCATTGGTATCCGTGGGAGGAATAGTGCCCCCCATCATTGGTGTCAGGGCTCAGCAGGAATAGTGTCCCATTGTCAGTGTCAGCAACTATTCTCCATTGTTGCTGACAGTTAGGGGAATAATGCCCAAAGGGCCAGATAAAAGCAAGCAAAGGGTCGCATCTGATCCCCAAGCTGCAGTTTGCAGACCACTGATAGTACCATTGTTACCCAGAACCAGAGCCAGTACAGCTACTGCCAAAAAGTAAAAAGCTACACTAAAGAGGAGGCCTTTCAAATTGTGAGTATGACGGATGAGAGCTCAGTGAGATTTGGGGTATAAGCTTACGGAAAACAGCTTTTTATTAATTATCAGGTTAACGTTCTTCCCTGTTTCCTGACAACAGTTCCCATTGTGAAGTGTTTGTCCACAGCTAACAGGCATCTCCAGATTTGTCCCTGGGCATCATACTAAACTTTGCAGGGCATAGGCTCCAACTTATAACACTGAGCAGGCATGAATTAAAAATGGCACCAATAGAGTACCCTGGGTGAACAACGGTTTATACTGCAAAGACTTAAGCCGCGTACACACGGGGCGGACAGTCTGGCCAACTTAGTCCATCAGACAATCCGACGGACAGTCCATCATACTTTCGAATGAACGGACTTGACCACACACACCACTTTTTGAGCGGACTAATACGGCGTACTAAGTCCGCCATACTATCCGCCCTACTTTTGAAATGAACGGACTCGCCCACACACGCGGAGGAAAGTCCGCTCATTTCGAGCGCGTCTCCAGGTAGGCGGGGCCCACGAAGGAGACGTCGCTGGCCCCGCCGCCTGGTATGGACTTAAAGGGGAACCCCAACGCCGAAAAAAATCGGCGTGGGGGTCCAGCCCAAGTCCACAACAGACCCTTGTCCGAGCACGCTACCCGGCCGGCCAGGAAAGGGGGGCGAGCGAGCGCCCCCCCCCTCCACATGGGGGGGTGCCTTGGGGAAGGGGGGGCCACGTGGCCCCCCTACCCCAAAGCACCTTGTCCCCATGTTGATGAGGACAAGGGCCTCTTCCCAACAACCCTGGCCGTTGGTTGTCGGGGTCTGTGGGCGGGGGGCTTATCGGAATCCGGGAGTCCCCTTTAATAAGGGGGCCCCCGGATACCGGCCCCCCACCCTATGTGAATGAGTATGGGGTACAATGTACCCCTACCCATTCACCTGTAAAATAAAAGTACCAAAAAAAACACAACACACGAGATAAAATACTTTATTGCACAGCTCCGGGGGTCTTCCGTCTTCGGGGGTCTTCTCGCCGGACTCCTCCGCTATCTTCTTGTAGCTCTTTTGCTAGTGGAGGAGTCCGGCTTTCTTCCTTGCCGCCGGCCTCTTCTCCCGACTTCGGGGGTCTTGTCCCCCTCTTCGGTTCTTCTGCCGGGCCACCGCGCCTTCTTATAGCTCTTTTACAGGCGGTGGCCCGGTCTTCTGTCGCCGTCGCCTTCCGTTCTTCTTCTTCTTCTCCAGGAGATGTTTCCTCGACGATCTCTCCGGCCGGAATGCCAGGGACGCACTGCGCGGCCACTTATATAGGGACAAGGGGCGGTGTCACATGGCTTTATGTCACATGGGTTGGTCACATGGGCCCCGCCTACCTGGATACCCGCTCGAAATGAGCGGACTTTTCTCCGGGCGGGAAAAGTCCGCTCATTTCAAAAGTACGGCGGACTGGCACACACACGGGCGGATTGTCCGCCGAAATGCGAGTCCGACGGACAGTATTACGGAAATTCCGAAATACTTAGTCCGCCAGACTGCACGCTGAAAAAGTCCGCTGAAGCCCACACACGAGCGGACTGTCCGCTGAAATGTGTTTCGGCAGACTAAGTAGGCCAGACAGTCCGCCCGTGTATACGCGGCTTAAGTATTCACAGTTGTAGTATGAAGTCTGCAAAGCAGTGGTTCATTTACAATAAGGTTACCATTTCCTGGGGACAAGGCCCATTGTCAGATGTCTGAGAAACAAAGGATATGCCCCCTAGGACTAGGTTGGAAACCAGAAAAAGAAGTATAATAAAAAGTACAAATTTTATTGATAAAAACCTATTGTATTAATCTAACAATATATGGGTACTATACAGCTGAATTCTATGAACACACGGTTAATCTCACAGTAAGAGGCCATAACCGCAAAATAAAATCCCAACAGGTTTCAGAATATTCAGAAAATTCAGGAAAGGTTCCACCACCATTGTAAACTTTGCTAGATACACTATCTAGCCAAAAGTATTGGGGCACCAGCCTTTACACACGCATGACCTTTAATGGCAGCCCAGTCTTAGTCCGTAGGGTTAAAAATGGATTTGGCCCGCCCTTTGCAGCTAGAACAGCTTCTGGGAAGGCTAGGAAGGCTGTCCATAAGGTTTAGTGGCAGTGATGGCAAACCTTGGCACCCTGGATGTTTTGGAACTACATTTCATATGATGGAAACAATATAACAACCGGGGTAATTGGCGCTACCTATTTACCATAAGCCAATAATGATTCTCATTCCACCCAAAAGACAATTATACCTTCTTACAGGAAACCATAAATCCTTTTTGAAAACGAATTATTTCTGTTGAAACCAGGAAGAAATACAGGAACAACTCCTACCAGAAACTTGTACAGTCTCAAACCCAGCCCTAGTGAGTATGGTAAATCTCATATAATCCCAAACAAATCATACATGAATGCTGTGAAAAAACTAAATACCAAACAATAATACTAGGTGCGATTTTTCACAAAAACGCATCAGTGCTAGAATTCACCAACAATCTCCCCACTAGGATATAATAGTGAAAAAATCCAGCTTGATTCCTGAATGTGAAGAATAAATACAGTGAAAAAAGAACTAAGTAAAAAAATACCAGAAGATATAACAAAAATTATGTATAACTGAATGCGATTTTACCTTAGAATCGCATCGGTGCTAGATTATAATTGTGCCAATAATCTACCATCTATAATATGTTAGTGAGAAATATATAGCTCAATAGCTGAGTGTAAAGAATAAATATAAAAATGCAAATACTATTATTTATAGAAGTGCATAAAAAAGTGCAGGTGAAAACCAAAACATATATGAAAAAAATGTATATAAAAAACAGCAAATTATATAACACAGCCCATGATGAAAAAATATATATATAAAAAAATATGTGTGAAGATAACCCTTAAAAAATAGAATTAATGAAAATAATGAATAAGGAAAAAATATTAAAAAAAAATAAAAAATATATATAACTAAAAAGAAAAAGTGTTGTCCAGTTGTCCAAAAAATATAGTCAATAGTGCAAATCCAACATAAAATGTTCAAAAAGTGACTTTAGTGCTTCTTGTGCAATCTTCAACATGACTTCCGTGCTCCCCCACAAGGAACCCCACTCACCAGAAGAATATACCCCTACAGGGGTAGTTCGCCTTCAGACCAAATCTGCCGATGTTCAGCTCCTTAACCCGTAATTTGGTGATCAATCGTGTCCAGAAGAAGATTCCATATATCCTCATAAGAAAAAAATTGTAGTCTCCATAGTGTAATCCGTATAAAAAATCAATTTATTTCCACAAAAATGATAAAAAACACATAAAAAACAGCAGTAAAAAACACAATAAAAAATCAAAAAAAGAAACACAAATCTCATATGATGAGAAAAATTGTGGAAACGCAGTCCACCAAGAGATCTATTGTGTTAATTTCTCCAGTACTCCGGTATTACTCCAGAAAAAACAATATATAGTAAAATAGAGCTAGGGAAAAAACGCTAATTGCTCTCTGTCCCAGGGAAAACAAGAAACTTCTTCGAGTAAGACACACACTTTAGGGCAATGTCCCGGGATTTTACCCTGTTAAAAGCGGTAACTCTAATGTTGTAATTCCCCTTGGGATAGAGCCCTTATGGCGCAAATTCCAATACACCCGTGGATGCCGTACGGTGGATACGCAGCTTGCGCTCCACCTGCGTTCCAACCACCGTCGACAACCCGGAAGTGACGTAATCAGCGTAACTCCGTCTAACGCGTTTCGTCATTGACGTCTTCAGCGGCGGTGTCACGCTAACACGTCCTACATGTTAAATAGAAAAAATCCCGGACTGATCTAATTAGTCATTACCCATGTCTAACACCCAATCGGACAATAGTGGGTTGGGCCCGGTGTGGGGTCCAGTCACGTTGAAGATTGCACAAGAAGCACTAAAGTCACTTTTTGAACATTTTATGTTGGATTTGCACTATTGACTATATTTTTTGGACAACTGGACAACACTTTTTCTTTTTAGTTATATATATTTTTTATTTTTATTTTTATATTTTTTCCTTATTCATTATTTTCATTAATTCTATTTTTTGAGGGTTATCTTCACACATATTTTTTTATATATATTTTTTTTTCATCATGGGCTGTGTTATATAATTTGCTCTTTTTTATATACATTTTTTCATATATGTTTTGGTTTTCACCTGCACTTTTTTATGCACTTCTATAAATAATAGTATTTGCATTTTTATATTTATTCTTTACACTCAGCTATTGAGCTATATATTTCTCACTAACATATTATAGATGGTAGATTATTGGCACAATTATAATCTAGCACCGATGCGATTCTAAGGTAAAATCGCATTTAGTTATATATAATTTTTGTTATATCTTCTGGTATTTTTTTACTTAGTTCTTTTTTCACTGTATTTATTCTTCACATTCAGGAATCAAGCTGGATTTTTTCACTATTATATCCTAGTGGGGAGATTGTTGGTGAATTCTAGCACTGATGCGTTTTTGTGAAAAATCGCACCTAGTATTATTGTTTGGTATTTAGTTTTTTCACAGCATTCATGTATGATTTGTTTGGGATTATATGAGACTTACCATACTCACTAGGGCTGGGTTTGAGACACATTATATAATTTGTGTAACTGTACAAGTTTCTGGTAGGAGTTGTTCCTGTATTTCTTCCTGGTTTCAACAGAAATAATTAGTTTTCAAAAAGGATTTATGGTTTCCTGTAAGAAGGTATAATTGTCTTTTGGGTGGAATGAGAATCATTATTGGCTTATGGTAAATAGGTAGCGCCAATTACCCCGGTTGTTATATTGTTTCCATTTTTGGAAGAAACCCCAAATGGGGATTTTCTTCTTGTGGGGGGCAGCAACTCACCTACTCCCGGTGTTGAATAGCGCGGTTTTTCTATTTTTATAATTACATTTCCCATGATGCTCATGCACTTTTCAGTGTAGTTGAGCATCATGGGACATTAGTTCCCAAACATCTGGGGTGCCAAGGTTCACGTCACTGGTCTATGGCAATGTTTGACCATTCTTCCAGAAGTGCATTTGTGAGGCCAGGCACTGATGGTGAATGAGAAGCCTTGGCTTGCAGTCTCTACTCTAATTCAGCCAAAAGGTGTTCTTTTGGGTTGAGGGCAGGCCAGTCAAGTTCCTCCACCCCAAACTCGCTCATCCATGTCTTTATGGACCTAGCTTTGTGCACTGGTGTGCAGTCATGTTGGAACAGGAAGGGGCTATCCCCAAACTGTTCTCACAAAGTTGGGAGCATGAAATTGTCCAAAATGGCTTGGTATGATGATGCCTTAAGGGTTCCATTCACTGGAACTAAGGAGCCAAGACCAACCTTTGAAAAACAACCCCATACCATAATCCCCCCTCCACCAAATGATTTGGACCAGTGCACAAAGCAAGGTCCATAAAGACATGGATGAGTGAGTTTGGGGTGGAGGAACTTGACTGGCCTTGACAGAGTCCTGACCTCAGCACAACAGAACACCTTGGGGATGAATTAGAGTGGAGACTGTAAGCCAGGCCTTCTCGTACAAAATCAGTGCCTGACCTCACAAATGCACTTTAGTCCAACATTCCCATAGACACAGTCCTAAACCTTGTGGACAGCCTTCCCAGAAGAGCTGAAGCTGTAAAGGGCGGGCCAACTCAATATTTAACCCTACGGACTAAGACTGTGATGCCATTACAGTTCATGTGCGTATAAAGGCAGGCGTCCCAATACTTAGGCCAATATATTGTATATTGCTTGTGGCTATTGGCTTAGGACTGGTTCACACCACAGATGCAGACAACATGTGTGAGGCTGCCCGCTGGCTAAGTGGGTAGCAATTCTGTCTAGCAGAACTGGGGTTGCTAGTTCAATTCCCCAACATGCTAATGCATGTGTTCAAGTTTATATGTTCTCACTACAATCCAAAAACATGCTGGCATTTTTTTATGCCTCCTGTCAAAATAGTCTCTAATGTAAGAAAGTTAGTTTTGGACTTTAGATTGGAAGTTCATTGCAGCCAGGGACTGATGTTAATGGGGGTTATTTACAAAAGGCACACCCACTTTGCACTACAAGTGTACTTGAAAGTGCACTTGGAAGTGCAGTCACTGTAGATCTGAGGGGAAGATCTGAAATGAGGGGAAGCTCTGCTGATTGTATCATCCAATCATGTGCAAGCTAAAATGCAGTTTTTTTATTATCCTTGCATGTCCCCCTCTGATCTACAGCGACTGTATTTCCAAGTGCACTTTCCACTTATAGTGCAAAGTGGATTTGCCTTCCGTAAATAACCCCCAATGTTTGTTAGCACTAATCATACCCAGGGACTTGGACATTTAAAATTGTAGGGTTTACACTGCACATGTACATGTGCTTAGAAAACGGTTGCTTTGTTTATGTGGATGCAAATAAACTTCGATCTTTGGCCTGTAGTCGGAGATTTGATTCACATAGCCAAGGGCTAACACGGTTGAAAGTAGTATTATATATTCCTGCCCATCAGTTGTAAGGATGAGCTCCGGCGTGTTTGCATGCTCCACGTGCAGAGCCCGCCAGGAAGTCAACTCAGTGCTGCGCTAATCACAGGCAGTGAGACATTGCCCGATCTCTGCAGCCGCGCATCGGGACAATATCTCACTGCCTGTGATTAGCGCATTCCTGGCGGGCTCTGCACGTGGAGCATCTGAACATGCCTAAGCTCATCTTTAATCAGGTGCATTCCCTTTAGACATACACGAAGAGACAGATTGAAAGATACTGTGTCAGTGTGCTAACAGAGGTTGCTGAATTTACAGGTCAATGATATATTTGCTCTCCAAGATTTTGTTGCCAGTGGTCAATATGATATTTCTTTTCATACTAAGGATACCTGCCAAGCTGCATATGAGAGAGAATTGGGTGAAGGTGGATCTGGGAGGAAATTTGCTAACTAAGAAGATGGACGTCCGTTTATTGTTTGATCCTGGATTGAAGACCATGATTGTACATGTTATAATCCTTTTTTGGAGCCGGAATTGGGGAGACAATTTTTGTTGCGGTATTGTGTGGGGGCTGACAGAGGAGAGAAGCTTTATAACCAGTATGGCATGTATAGAGGTAAACTGCATTTTAAAGTACACATGAAGAGGGGCGCATCAGGTTTTTGTGGCATGCGTCACCCTCCCCCGGCATTTACCATTGCTGGGGATTGGTGTACTGTTTTCTATTCTGGGCAACCCCGTTACTGCATGGGGTGCTTTCAGTATGGACATATTTGTGAGGATTGCCCTTTTAAGCATTGCTGTAGAGTGTGCTTGAAGCCTGGACACAATGCAGCGGAGTGCAAGGGAAAAAAATTTGACCTGTGTAGTTCAGGGGAGCATATGGTCAGAAACTGTGCAAAAATAGTGAGGAGGAAGATGTTCTCGTATGCGGCAACTGTGCAGAGATGACGGTTTACAGGGCAGAATGTGAGCCAAGAACCGGAGGTGAAGGAGACTGAGCGGGCGGATTAAGGGAGGGGGCAGGTGGCCGGAATGGAAGGTGGAAAGGCGCCGACCCCCCCCGACGCTAAAACCCCGCTAGTAGTTCCAAGGAAGGTGTCGGGCAGGAACTGCAAGGGAGTATGGGTAAAAGTGGAGTGAATATTAATCTGACAGAGGAGGGGGATAATGAGATGCAGGTTGATGAGGCGGAAGAAGCTGTGGCGGATGAAGGCATGGAGGGAGGGAGGTGGGCGCAGTGTGTGAAGAGTTGATCACTTTAATAAAACAGGTGGAGGCAGAGAAGGAGAGTCAATATGTAGATGAGGAGGTTGGTGAGTGGGCTGGGGATATGGAGGTGCAGGAGGTGAGGAGAAAGGAGGGGTCAGGATCAAAAGACCTTTTAACCACCACTCAAAAGACCAGGGCCTGAGGTGGTGTAGGGGGCTAAGGCATGGAGAAAGAAGCCTAAATGGCAGTTGTCTCTTGGTTTGAGCCCAGGTGGTGGTGGGTGTGTACTGCCAAATTAAAGTATGGATTCACAAGTGTCAGATGATTCAAATGGAGCAACATCGCCATTGAGCTTAGTAGGTTCTCCTGTCATGCAATATTTGGAGAGTGAATCAGATGATCCTCTTGTAAAAGGTACAGGGAATGGAAGTGGAAAAGAGCTTCCTGATGGAGGGGTTTAGTGTTTTCTGCAGGTTTTTTTTTTATCATTCCCATGGCTTTGTCTATATGTAGTGTGTGTGTGTACGATTAGATCTGTCTATCATCGTGTAGCTGTTTTGTCTGAGTGTGGCTTGTGGTATGCTCCAGGCCACGGGGACTGGTCTGCAGGACCAGCGGTTCGGTTCTGCTGCGGAAAATAAAAGTGAAGGGGTGGGGGTGCTCTTTAAAAAAACAGAAATTAAAGTTGAATCATGGGAGGAAGTGGTGATAGGAAGAGTTCTGAGTGTAATGTTTACCTACCTGGAATAATCCTTTAAGTTGGTATGTGTTTATGCACCAGTGCGAAAAACTGTCAGAATGGATTTGTTGGAAATTTTGAGAGGAAAGACCATTGTTTCTTGAGACTTTCATCTTATTAGGACTGCTGAAGATAGAGTAGGCCAAGATGAAAGCCGAACCGATGTCACCAGCACAGCTTTCAATGCAATTTTGAAGGATTTTTGATAGGTGTAATGAACTGGAATAAGACGCATGGAAAGGATGGGTTGACTGTTGAGTTTTTTTGTAAAGCATGGGAGGTGATGAAGAATGAGGCGTGTGAGTTGGTGAGGCTGGTGTTTAAGTGGGAGAGATGCCAAAGTCCTTAAGGGAAGGGGTGAGTACCCTCATCTATAAAAAGGGCGACAAGAGACATTCGTAATTGATGGCCAATTACACTGTTGAACGTTGACTACAAGATTGTGACAAGGTTGATTGCCAATCGAGTCAAGCTTGTGGTTGGCGAAGTGATTGGGGAGCAGCAGGTGTGTGCAGTTCCTGGTCGGCAGATTTCCGATAATCTATCGTTGCTGAGGGATGTCGTATACTACGTACAAGCTAACAACTTGCCGTGCCTTCTAGAGTTGATTGACCTTGAAAAGGCCTACCACAAAGTCTCCCATCAGTTTCTGTTTCAGATTCTGGAGGTCCTAGGGTTTCTAGACCAGCTGATGAAGGTTACCAGAGGACTATACAAAGGTGTCAAGTCAGGTTTTGGTCAATGGTACCCTAGGGGGAGTATCCCTGTGATATCTGGTGTTAGGCAGGGGTGCCACCTGTTGCCTTTGATGCAGAGGCGGCTCTAGGCTTTGTGAGGCCTTAGGCAAAACTTAGACATGAGGCCCCACTGATGCCCTTGAACTATGCTGCAGGCCTTCCCAGATTGAGATGCTTGTGTGGTGGATAGGAAAAGTGACGTGCGCGGATGCAACATCAGTCCTCATTGGCTGGTAGGCAGAACATCAGGAGTCTTAGGTTACAAGAGAGGTGAGTGTAACAGGGCTCTTAACGTTGCCTTCACACAGTGGTATTAACATGTCCTGTCGCCTCTAAAATAAAGTGCTACAGGTCAGATGTTCGGCGCACTTAAGTGAGACAGGGCTCTGAGCACAGCAGTGTTAAAGTGGAAGTAAACCCTTTTATAATTTTCAGTCAAGGAAGCTGCCATCTTGGCCTCTAATGATTCTTTAAAGCGGGAGTCCGCCGGGAGTCCGCGTTTTTTTTTTTTTTTTTTAAAAAGCCAGCAGCTACAAACACTGCAGCTGCTGACTTTTAAAATAGTGACACTTACCTGTCCAGCGCGCCCGCGATGTCGGCACCCGAAGCCGATCTCTCGATCGTCTCTCGGGTGCTGCCGCCGCCATCTTGGGTATGGGAATCAGGAAGTGGAGCCTTTCGGCTTCATTTCCCGGTTCCCTACTGCGCATGCGCGAGTCGCGCTGCGCAATAAGGATGGACCCGCTGCCTCTGGGATCTGTGGGTTTCCCAGCAGGCAGCGGGGGACTTTTGGAAAGGGGCGTAATCTACGCCCCTTTCCGCAGAGAGCTATCCCGGAAGTGGGTGCAGATACCTGTACTGTACAGGTACCTGCACCCACCTCCCCCCTGAAAGGTGCCAATTGTAGCGCCGGAGGGGGGGAGGATTCCAATGAGCGGAAGGTCCACTTTAGGGTGGACCTCCGCTTTAACTGCCATAAAACTGCACCTGTGATCAGTTATGAAACCAGCCATTGGATGGTTTGAAAGTTTGGTTGAGAGCACAACCAATGTGAAAGTTAGCATTTCCGGCAAGTGTTTTTTGAAACTGGGTTTACTCCCGCTTTAAGGTCCCCTGTCAATCAAAACTAGGGTAATGTGTGTCGCACTACCCCTGAAGGAGCAGCTTGGCAATTTTGGGTTCCCTGTTCTGCGCCTCAACTCCAAGAACACCCTCAGTCCCTCTGACACACCTGGTTGATTTAATCACTACAAACACACATAGCATATAGTACCTTTCACCTTACTGTAGGATATAGGCACTAAACAATTACATACGTGCTTAGTGGTAGACATTATTTGTCTAGAATTAGGAACTTGCATAAATGGCAAAAAGCGCAGTTCACAAAGCAGAGTAGAACTGCCCTCAGGTAATAAAGGTAAACAAATATATCTATAAAAGCAGCTCCATATCAATAGCAGAAAAATCAATACGAGAATAGGTAAATCAATATTTAGCAACACAACTGTAACCTAAACGTGTCTAAAGGAATAGCAGTTTCCTAGTGGTTTTCGAGTGCACTCAAAAAAATGAGAGAAGGTGGGGTCCCCCTTTAAATGGCAACAACAAACTGCGCAGGGCCGGTGCAAGGATTTTTGTTTATCCCTGGTCCAAGAAGTGATATCATACAGGGGAGGGCTGGCAGCCTGTCCAATCAAGTGGCCCATTGAACCACTGAATCTGCTCATCCATGCTCACCTGGTTTTTCAATGCAGCCTCATCAGTGCCCACAGCCTCACCAGTGTTCATAAATGCAGGCTCACCAGAGTGGTAGTTTCCTCTGCCCTGCTCAGGAGCTTGAGCGCGGACTACAACTCCTGGAATAAAACAGCGGCCGGCTGGGCCTCCGGCCCAACTTCCTACAGAAGAAAAAAAAAGCAGCGGCTGCCAGCTGTTTTTAACATAGGTTAGAGTGGCCTAGGGTGGCTGAGTGGACGAAGGTCTGCTGAGCTACCGCCGCCCTTCTCAGTGCCACCCACCACAACAGCACCGAGCCCACAGGTGGGACAGTGGTGCCTGGTAAACATGGTGAAGAGGGTTGCACATCGTGGCAATGGTGGAAGTGATAGGCGGCTTCACAGCCACTTGTAACACTTCCACATGAAAGGTGACAGTCAGCTTTACTAAAGTACACACACTCCCAGCTGCTATAGGGGCTGGGAGTCTGTAAAAAAAAAAAAAAAAAACACATTCAGCACTGTAAAAATCAGAATCCCCAGCAAGTGGCTGGGGATTAGGATTTTACTGCCCCCCTATCCTGGCGCCCTGAGGTGGCTGCTTAAGCTGCCATATGGTAGTGTCGGCCATAGCCCTTGGGCCATTATAGTTATAGGGCAGTCTTTAGGCTCGGTTCACACCAGCGTGCTGTGCAACCTCACATGTGATTCGCACCACACTGCAGTGCAAATCACATGTGAAGTCTATGCTATGCGATTTCTGCCATACAGATAGTATGGCTGAATTTGCATCGCATTTGGACCCAGGTCATGCAGGACCCTTTTTTGGTCTGCACCAGAATCGGATTGCATGGGTGTAAACACCCATGCGATCCGATTCATGTCTGAATTGACAGTTTGCACAGCAATATGTGAACCGACCTGGGGGTGTCATTAACTTTGTATTGACACTCCAAGCTTTTCGTATAAGGCAGTGTGAACCGCCTGCGAGTCAGGTGTGATGTGGCAACCCGCAGTGGATTTGCAGGGTTCTCGCATCGCACTAATGTGAACCAAGCCTAAGTGCTGGTTCGCACTGCAACGATGTGGGAACCCAGCGAATCCACTCCGGGTTCCCGCATCGCATGTCTCCCGGTGGCAGTTCACACTGCCCTATGCGAACTGCTGGGAGTGTCAGTTAAAAGTTAATGACACCCCCAGATCAGTTTGCGTATCACAGTGCAAACTGAAAATTTGGACAGGAATCGGAATCGCATGGGTGTGAACACCCACGCGTTCCTATTCTGCTGCAGACCAAAAAAATGGTCCTGTGCGAGTTTGGTCCGAATGCAATGCGAATTCAGCCATACTATCTGTATGGCTGAAATCGCATCACACAGAGATTGCATGTGAGTTTAACTGCAGTGTGGTACAAATCACATCTGATGTTGAAAATTGCTGCACTGTGAACCAGCACTAAGTCCTAAATCTTCATCTCTAATTGCTGGTTCACATTGCAGCTGTGAATAGGGCAGTATTAGGGCCAAAAAATAACAGGGTGGGCAGTTTCTATGGATGGCAGTAGATTATGGCCGACCGGCCCTCTTACCAGACCCGGGGATACAGCAACAATGGTTCCTCCGATCAGAAATGTGCTCATTCTGTGTTGCCTGTGGCGACTCCGCTGGATAGTGCCCAGATCTGTATTCTGGAAATAACTTCACAGATTTCTTCAGGAGGGATGGTGCTGGCTGTGTGGCTTTCTCTCTGGTGGTGCAGTGCAGTGGGATTCTCTCTCTCTGATGGAGTCCTGGGTGCGCTTCCCCAAAAGCTCTCCTGGGCTCCTGGATCTCTCTCCCTCCTTTTCAGCAGGGCATGCTGGGGGCTGCAGTTTATCCCCTTAGTATTGCATGTCCAGCCCTCGGGACTACATTTCCCACAATCCTCCTCTCTGCTTAATTTTAGTATTTTTTCCCTGTCCAATAAGAAGGAGGGAGGAAGAAAAAACGAGTACAGTGATGAGAGGAGGAGAGGGGGGGGGGAGAAGAGCCCGCAGCAGCTTCTCTCTTTCTCCACACAGACAAGGTCACTCCGATCTTCTACTGCTCTGCTCTCTCTGACAGGAGGAAGGAGGGGAATGGGCAGGGAGCATCGAGAGAGAGAGACATCCAATCTTTTAGCGGTGGCTTGAGCAGGGGGGATGAAGCAGGTCTCCTTCTCGGACGCGCTCCTGTCATTTGCTGGCGGCGGCCGGCGGGTAGAGCAAGCAGAATGGAGATCCGCAGCACCCGCTTACACATATCAGGCAAATTCGGGGTTTGCGGGGCCCCTGTGATCGCGAGGCCTAAGGCAATCGCCTAATTTGCCTAATTGGAGAGCCGCCTCTGCTTTGATGTTCATCTGTGTGATGGAGCCATTACTGAGTGCAGTGAAGAAGGACAAGGCATTCAAGGGTGTGTTTGTGCCTGGCAGTGGTGAAATGAGTGTGAAAGTGTTGGGGTACATGGATGATGTTGTGTTGGTGGCTGGTGTAATGTCTGATGTGTGGCGTGGAAGATTGCAGGTGAGTCTGTTCTGCAGTGTGTCTGGGATGAGTGTGAATTGAAGTAAGTGTCAGGTGTGTAGTGTGGGCTGTAAGGTGGAGGTGAATGAATGACGGAGTCAGAAGGTGGAGAGGATGGAGGTGCTGGGTGTGTGTTTTGACAGGGTGTTGAGGTGGACTCGCACTTTTCAGAAGGTGATTGAACTTCTGGAGAAAAAAAGTTGTCTATGTGGCGAATGCGTGAATTGTCCTGCACCGGGAAAGTTCTGATTATCAAGTTGGTGATCCTTCTGATTATGTTGTATGTCTCTGTTGTCTCCCTGCCTCCTAATGGTTGGGTAAGGAAGATGACAAGGCTACTGTTCTTGTTCTTTTGGGGAGGGACTAACCACCAAAGGGACATATCCTGGATGACCTTTATGGCGTGTCTGACAATGACTTTTCTGAAAAGTAGGGATTTGGTAAGATCGGAGTTGTGTCCAAGGGAAGGCTGTGGGGGGAGTGGAGGTTGTGTTCCATGTGTTTTGGAACTGTGTCTTTGCTAAAGAAGTGCTGGGAAAGTTGAAGGGCTTCCTGAGGGAGGTGGTGGGGGTAGTTTTTGTAAAGGAGGAAATGGTGGTTCTGGGTTTGTGGAGATTGGAGAAAAATGCAGCCAGGAAGGCGTGGTGCTTTTCTGTTGACTACAAGGAAGTAATGTGGGATGTTAAGAATATATGGGTAGGAAGGAAGAGGTTAATTTCTGTAGAAGATGCAGTGAGGTTATTTTTGGCTAGGATGTATATTTATCTTTTTGATGTGAAAGGGATGGGGGAGGAAGAAGCTGGGAGATATTGGAAGAGGGATAAGTGGAACGTCTTTTGATATATTTGCATGATTATTAAGATGTGCTCTGTATTATTAATTTGTCTGGTCATATGATGTGGAGGAGGCAGTCACTACTGATAGTATATGTGTGCTGTTGTCCGTTTACTGAACTGACAAAAAAAAAAGGAATGATAGTGTGCATATTCACAAACGGTCCACTAGGGTTGTCTGCTTGTGCATTTTCTTCCATCAAAAGTGGGTTTATGTGGCCATGCTGTCAATGTTGTGTGTGTATTGTTCCTGTCTGACCATGAAAACATGGTCTGAGAGCATCTGCTGACCTTCTACTTTTTAATCTCATTGCTTAACCACTTCAGTGCCAGGCACTTTCTCCCCTTCCTGCCCAGGACAATTTTGAGCTTTCAGTGCTGTCGCACTTTGAATGACAATTGCACGGCCATACAACACTGTATCCAAACTAAATGTTTATATTTTTCTTCCCACAAATAGATCTTTCTTTTGGTGGTATTTGATCACCTCTGCAGTTTTTATTTTTTGCTAAACAAACTGTTTAGAAAATGTTGTTTTCTCCTTCACTGACTGGCACTGATGAGTCAGCACTGATGGGCACTGATGAGTTGGCACTAATAAGGTGGCACTGATATGTAGAATTGATGGGCACAGACAGGCGGCACTGATGGGCACTGACATAAGGCACTAAAGGGAACCACTGATTGACACTAATAGATGGCACTGATGAGCAGCACTGATTGGGCAGGTACTGACAGACATTAATGCTGGGCTCTGATTGGCACTGTGTTGGGCTCTGATTGGCACTGAGGTGGGAGCTGGCAGACTTTATTATTGGGCACTGATTGGCAGCTGATTAGCCGATCGGCTCTCCCTGTCAGCGTGAACCGAGGAATGCCTTTTACGGCCACTTCCTGGTTCTTGCAATGATCAGCTGTGATTGGTCACAGCTGATCACATGGTAAGAAGCCTCTGTCAGAGGCTTCTTATCATGATCTGAGATGCGGTGTGTCAGACTGACACACTGCACTCACGATAGCTGCACTGCGTTGCTGGCATGTTGTCCTGCTAGTCAGGATAATAGAACCACTTCCCAGCCATCATTCTGTTATAGGTCAGGCGGGAAGCAGTTAATCATGTACACAGAAATGCAGAGCAGAACATGGTCACCTATGTACAGTGCCTTGCAAAAGTATTCGGCCCCCTTGAACTTTTCAACCTTTTGCCACATTTCAGGCTTCAAACATAAAGATATAAAATTTAAATTTTTGGTGAAGAATCACCAACAAGTGGGACACAATTGTGAAGTGGAACGAAATCTATTGGATAAAAAAGTGGTGCGTGCAAAATTATACGGCCCCTTTACTTTCAGTGCAGCAAACTCACTCCAGAAGTTCAGCGAGGATCTCTGAATGATCCAATGTTGTCCTAAATGACTGATGGTGATAAATAGAATCCACATGTGTGTAATCAAGTCTCTGTATAAATGCACCTGCTCTGTGATAGTCTCAGGGTTCTGTTGAAAGCGCAGAGAGCATCATGAAGACCAAGGAACACACCAGGCAGGTCCGTAATACTGTTGTGGAGAAGTTTAAAGCCGGATTTGGATACAAAAAGATTTCCCAAGCTTTAAACATCCCAAGGAGCACTGTGCAAGCGATCATTTTGAAATGGAAGGAGTATCAGACCACTGCAAATCTACCAAGACCTGGCCGTCCCTCTAAACTTTCAGCTCAGACAAGGAGAAGACTGATCAGAGATGCAGCCAAGAGGCCCATGATCACTCTGGATGAACTGCAGAGAACTACAGCTGAGGTGGGAGAGTCTGTCCATAGGAAAACAATCAGTCATACACTGCACAAATCTTGCCTTTATGGAAGAGTGGCAAGAAGAAAGCCATTTCTCAAAGATATCCATAAAAAGTCTCATCTAAAGTTTGCCACAAGCCACCTGGGAGACACACCAAACATGTGGAAGAAGGTGCTCTGGTCAGATGAAACCAAAATCTAACTTTTTGCCCACAATGCAAAACGATATGTTTGGCGTAAAAGCAACACAGCTCATCACCCTCAACACTCCATCCCCACTGTCAAACATGGTGGTGGCAGCATCATGGTTTGGGCCTGCTTTTCTTCAGCAGGGACAGGGAAGATGGTTAAAATTGAGGGGAAGATGGATGCAGCCAAATACAGGACCATTCTGGATGAAAACCTGTTGGAGTCTGCAAAAGACCTGAAACTGGGATGGAGATTTATCTTCCAACAAGACAATGATCCCAAACATACAGCAAAATCTACAAAGGAATGGTTCACAAATAAACGTATCCAGGTGTTAGAATGGGCAAGTCAAAGTCCAGACCTGAATCCAATCGAGAATCTGTGGAAAGAGCTGAAAATTGCTGTTCACAAACGCTCTCCATCCAATCTCACTGAGCTCGAGCTGTTTTGCAAGGAAGAATGGGCAAGAATTTCAGTCTCTCGATGTGCAAAACTGATAGAGACATACCCCAAGCGACTTGCAGCTGTAATCGCAGCAAAAGGTGGCTCTACAAAGTAATAACGCAAGGGGGCCGAATAATTTTGCACGCACCACTTTTCAGTTTTTTTATTAGTTAAAAAAGTTTCAAAAATCCAATAGATTTCGTTCCACTTCACAATTGTGTCCCACTTGTTGGTGAGTCTTCACAAAAAATAAAAATTTTATATCTTTATGTTTGAAGCCTGAAATGTGGCAAAAGGTTGAAAAGTTCAAGGGGGACGAATACTTTCGCAAGGCACTGTATGTGTGTGGATTGTGGGCTGGTGGTGGGTGTTATGTTTTGAAGAAGTTCCTTTTTTTAATATTATTTTGGAACGCTTTATAAGAATAATGACTGTTAAGTATGTTTCTATAATCTTGCAGATAAAAATGTGATGTGTTGCCCTTTATACACTGAAAGTAAAGCTGTGTCCACTCAAAGGTTTCATCAAATTTTAGATTGTAAGCTCCTATGAGCAGGGCCCTTAAAAAACTATTTTGCTAAATGTAGCACCATATATCCTGTAGATTTTTTTCATTTTGAAGCTAGTAAATGATTGTACATAATTTTGTTTCTGCTGGTAAAATAAAAGTACATTATTGAGCTTGTTTGTTGTGGTGATTTTTATTTTATTTTTTCTCTTTTCTTTCTTTTAATTATTTTTGGGGGTAGTGGTTTTGGGGAAGTGCAATATCTTTTTATACCTTATAAATTCTATATGTATTTGTGCACCAAAAAAGTCTCCTTGCCCTGGTTCACATTGATGCTACTTTGAAATTGTGCTACTTCACTTGAAGTAGTGCGATTTTAAAGTAGCAAGGTCAGCACGATTTCAGGTGGATAGACATCTGTGTGGCTTCATACACAGATGTCTATTGAAGTCACACCTGAAATCTGCAAAAGTAATGCAGGAACTACTTTTGCAAATGGGTGCGTGATGCAAAATCAGGGTCGCATCGAAACCTGCACAGATGTCTCGGATATTGCCTCTGCAGTCGGGACTGACATGCGGGAATGAAATTGGGTGAGTTCAGCTGAACGATTTCCTCCCGCTCTCAGTGTGAACCAGGGCTCAAACTGGGCCTTTTGCCTTTGTCATTGTAATTCACCTGCTGCTATCCCAGGGGCACCATTTCTTATCCAACTCCCTTATGTTTACCTTCAAATATAATATGTAGAAATACAGATTTGCATATCTGTAAATAAACTAAAATAAAAAATACTAATCGTGGTTGCGATCAAAAATTCGCAATTCTGCGATCAAAGGAGCGTGGTTTCACCTTCTGACCCGGAAGTGAGCCATTGTAATCACCCAGAAGTTCCTGTGCTGGTCAGGATCTCCATCTAGGCGAACATGGCGAGGCCTCTATAGCAAAGAGGAGGTGTTGCTGATTTACCAGGTAAGTGTAGGATATGTACTTGTGCTTACTCAATGTGGGGGTGGATGTGGGAGTTAGATTTGATGTGGGTGGGGTTCATTGATTTGTTTGGCATCACCACACAATTGCGTCTGTCCCATGTGCACACATCACTTCCTGAATTTGTTCTGCTAATGTAAATCAGTAAGGACTATGCAAATATAAATGACCCCTATAGTATGAAAAAGTATCTCAAAATATGAACATATGTGTACATGATATTTTCTCTTGTCTGAACCTAATCTTTTCTTACAACTCATCCCCCATTTCTTCTTATCATAATGTAATACAACAAACAGAAGAAAATTCCAAGCTTGCAACAATCTATTTACACTGTAACAATAACATTCGCTCTAAGAATGTGAAACCTTGAGCCAGGCAGCACATCACCAGCTCGATAACATCACAAGAATATATAGTAAACTAAAGCTGACTATACACTAACCTCAATTTGACAGGTTCAATGTGTGTCGATCAATGAGTGGCCATGCTTGCTCGTTGGATTGACCTCTGTCGAAGGGAAAAGCTGTAAAATGTTTGGAGGTTAGCAGTTGTTGATCTGTGTATTCAGGGGTAGCTAAAAGGGATGACATGCAATCAACTGTTTTAGTCCATAGGTGATTAACATTAATCATCAGTTATTTTTTTTGTCAGACTCATAATTCTGTCAAACCTTCCAAGTTGGTTTAACCAAGCATTTATCATGTCTGCTTAGTTTGTGATCTGAAAGAAACTTCTTGCTGTGTTCCAGCACCCACAGAAAATGTAACGAGTGGTAGCAAGACTGCACAGTGTGCCGCATGAATATAATAATGGATTATTTGATGAATATCACTGCAACAAATGCACGGTGCCCTTCTGGAAGCTCACATTAGAGATCTGGAGGAGAAAATTGCAACACCGTGTGGAATAAACAACAAAATGTTTCCTCTGCTTATAAAGCAGATGGGTAATGGGGTTGTTGTGGTGGGTAGAGGG
Organism: Lithobates pipiens; assembly: GCF_037356315.1. Classification (NCBI taxonomy): domain Eukaryota; kingdom Metazoa; phylum Chordata; class Amphibia; order Anura; family Ranidae; genus Lithobates; species Lithobates pipiens. Next base: position 102,818,472 of record NW_027507789.1, read on the forward strand.
GTAAGTCAAGATTATTAGATAGAAGATGGGTTAAAACAGCTAGAGGGAGTGGTAGGAGATCTCAGAAAAGGAAAGTGAGTCCTGGGTGGCATGTGGTGGACCGGGTTGAGAAATTACTGGGTGGAAAGTATTGGGCTGTGCATGACCCGGCTTTCTTGGTTTATGTTAGGACCAATGTCAGAATACATGGAAGATGGAGGCTCCTTAAAGTGGTTGTAAACCCTTACAAACCACTTCGACCTACAGGTAAGCCTAGATTAAGGCTTACCTGTAGGTCCAAGAAATATCTCCTAAACCTACACAGTGCATTCGCCGTAGACAGCGGCGCGCAGGCGCACTATCACTGTTAGCAGCATGCCGCTGCTAACGGCGATATGCTGTTAGTGGCGGCTTCCGTGCGCGGGAGTGACGTCATCACTGCTCCAGCACTGTGAGTGGCTGGAGCAGCGACACCAGAAGAAGATGGTACCCGTACTACAGGGGACAGCGGTGACATCGCTGGCTCCTGTGTCAGGTAAGTGACACATAATGGACTACTATGCGATGCATAGTAGCCCATTATGCTTTACCTTTGCAGGGAGACAAAAAAGAAGTAAACCCATTAGGGTTTACTTCCTCTTTAAGAATTTAAAAAACTACACTGCAAGTTGAAGGGAAGGACCTCCCAAGGTTATATTCTGATATATTGCCTCTGCCATGTGCAACACAAGAAAGATGGGGAGAGTAGTGAATTGAATGCATGGCTAAAGACTTGGTGTAGGAAGGATGATTTCAGGAATTATCTCCGGATGACGGACCCCGTCTTTCACAGTCTGTTGGCTTTGCTGTCCCCTTATATTACGAAGCAGGACACCTGCATGCGGCAAGCCATCACTCCTGAGCAGAGGCTCATGACCACCTTGCGGTACTTGGCGACGGGGAGAAGTCTGCAGGACATCAAGTTCTCCACAGGCATCTCCCCCCCCCCCAAGGCTCTGGGGATCATTACTCCAGAGACCATTTCTGCCATCATACATGTCCTGCAGAAGGACTATATTAGGGTAAGTTTTATCCTTTAACATCACATTCTATATATTTAATGTTTGCTAATGTATTGTATTTATTTCATCATTCCCTAATTGCCATGATTGTAATATGCTGTGGATGTCCTCTGTCATCATGCATGATGTAAGTTTTTAATGCTCCTTTTTTTCCTTCATGCATATTTGCCTTCACTAACCTCCCCAGCATAGTATCCTGGACCCATTCACACCTAGCCTAGTCACTTAACAATGTATTTTGTCAGCTCCATTGTAGTGCTTACCCTAAACACCTCCTAAAATGTGTCCAAATGTTACTTTTGTCCTTAAATTCAGGCAGAGTGCAAGAGGCTTTTTTTGGGGGGGGGGGGGGGGCAAAACTCATTTGGAAACCTCCCTCCCCCCCAACCGCTAAGTCAACCAATAACAATACTCTATCTGCTGACTTTGCCAAACCCATACACACCATTCCTACCTCTTTTGTGGTCATATGTATGGATGAATTCACCAAAGCATGCAGTGCAAGGGCCGGCCTCAATACTTTCAAATGGAACTGTTTAAAGTTTTGTTCTCCTATTATCTTGATAGGTACTTGCAGAATGTAAAATGTGCTTCAATTTGTACAGTGTGTATTCATATTTTTGGATTATGACACTTCTTACCTGTCCAGTGGGCTGCCAATAATGTAAGTAAAGGAGGGGCTGGCCAAAGTAACACACATGCTCATGTCCATAATGGGGGTGGTAGTGATACAGCCCCAAATCCACAATGGCTCAAAGGTGATATGGTCCAGAAATATTTGGACAGAATAAAAGTGGATAAAAGAATTGAGCTCTCTCATTTCAAAGCCATTGTATCAAATTTTTAGGGAATCATTAATGACAGGAATAGTACCACTAGATTGGCACAGGGCCAATGTGGTGCCTATATTTAAAAAGGGAACAAAGTCTTTACCAAGTATCTATAGACCTGTTAGTTTAACTTCTATAGTTGGGAAAATACTGGAGAGATTAATAAAAGACCACATAGACGAGTTCTTCCAGGAAAAAAATATTTTAAGCAACAGACAGCATGGATTCATGAAAGACAGAAGTTGTCAGACAAACCTGATTTCTTTTTATGAGGAGGTAAGTAAAACCTTAGACAGAGGGGTGGTGGTGGACATGGTATACTTGGATTTTGCAAAAGCGTTTGATACAGTTCCACACACATGACTCATGTGTAAGGTAATGTCTACAGGTTTGGAAATATCAGTTTGTAAATGGATAGAAAACTGGATAAAAGACAGAATTCAGAGAGTAGTGGTTAATGATTCTTACTTTGGTTATCAGTGGTGTACCCCAAGGTTCAGTGCTGGGACCCTTACTTTTTAATATCTATATAAATGATACTGGGTCTGGGATCAAAAGTAACATTTCTGTCTTTGCAGATTACACCAAGCTATGCAGTGGAATAACGTTCTTACAGGATGTCTCCAATTTACAAGCCGACCTCAATGCTCTGTCTAATTGGGCTACTATGTGGCAGATGAGGTTTAATGTTGATAAATGTAAAGTTATGCACTTGGGCCCCAAGAATATGCATGCATCATACATACTAGGGGAGTACAACTGGGGGAATCCATAGTGGAGAAGGATCTGGGGGTTTTGGTAGATCATAAGCTCAATAATAGCATGCAATGCCAAGCTGCGGTTTCCAAAGAGAGAAAAGTCCTTTCTTGTATTAAGAGAGGTATGGACTCCAAAGAGAGAGATATCATTTTGCCCCTGTTCAAATCATTAGTAAGACCTCACCTGGAATAGGCAGTTTTGGGCACCAGTTCTCAAAAAGGATATCGGGGAACTGGAGAAAGTGCAGAGAAGGGCAACCAAACTGATAAGAGGCATGCAGGAGCTCAGCTATGAGGAAAGATTAGAGCAACTGAATTTATTCTCTCTTGATAAGAGGAGATTAAGGGGTGGATATGATAAACATGTACAAATATATAAGGGGTCCATATAGTGAACTTTGTGTTGAGTTATTCACTTTACAGTCAACAAAGAGGACAAAGGGGCACTCTTTACGTCTAGAGGAAAAGAGATTTCATCTCCAAATACGGAAAGGTTTCTTCACAGTAAGAGCTATGAAAATGTGTAATAGACTCCCTGCAGAGGTGGTTCTGGCCAGCTCAGTAGATTGCTTTAAGAAAGGCCTGGATTATTTCCTTAATGTACATAATATAACTGGGTACTAACATTTATAGGTAAAGTTGATCTGGGGAAAATCCAATTGCCTCTCAGGGGATCAGGAAGGAATTTTTTCCCCTGCTTTAGCAAATTGGATCATGCTCTGCTGGGGTTTTTCGCCTTCCTCTGGATCAACTGTGGGTATAGAATTGGGTATATGGGATTGCATGATATTATATGTTTTATTTTATTTTTTTGTGGTTGAACTGGATGGACATGTGTCTTTTTTTTCAACCTGACTATGTAACAATGTAACATTATTAATGTAACATTATTTATGCTTTCAGCTCTCAATGAAGTGGAGAGGGTTACCTGTCAAATTTTACCCCCCAAATTTTTTTTACAATGGGCCATCGGGGGGGGGGGGGGGTGGATCTGATAAGTGGACCTTCTACTTTTGCCCTTAAATACTCCTTAAAAGAAATGTTCTACTTTACTTATGTTGGCCAAGAATGTTTGTGTCTAATCTGCTTGCAATGTTATGTGCCACAGTTTCCTTCAAACCCACAGGAATGGCAGACTGTGGCATCCCAGTTTGCTCAGCAATGGGACTATCCTAACTGCGGAGGGGCAATAGATGGGAAGCATGTCCACATCATCTCATCCCCCAACACGGGGTCATACTATTACAACTATAAGCGGTTTAATAGTATTGCGATGTTGGCGGTGGTGTTGGTGACATACAAGTTTCTGTATGTGGACGTGGGGAAGAATGGGCGGATGTCGGATGGTGGAGTCATCGACCAGACAGAGTTCTACAGACAGCTCCAGAATGGCAGCTTGGGCTTGCCACTTGCAGAAGACAACGTGGCTGTCTCTGATGAAGCGTTTGGGCTGGGTGACCATCTCATGAGGCCATTCCCAATGCGGACCCTCACCCCGGACCAGAGAGTTTTTAACTACTGGCTGGCCAGAGCCAGAAGAGTCGTGGAGAATGCGTTCGGAATAATGGCCAGCCGGTTCCGCCTATCTCTGACAGCAATACACATGGCGGAATATAAACTGAACCATATTGTACTTGCCTGTTGCATTCTCCACAATCGCCTCTGAAAATCTATTATTTTTTTTTTTGGCCGTTTTCTTCAATAGTGCAAACATTATTTCTTTGATACATGAGGTGACAATCTCTTCTTCAGCTATCTATTATTATGTTGTGGGTCTGCTACACACACACCTTGTTTTTGTTAATGTTTGTAATGCAAAATAATCATCCTTTTCAACTCCATGAATTAATTGCTTTGAGTGCCTAAGTGGTGTGATTGTGGCAAATTTTAGAGCACTCTGAGGGTTTTTTTTTTACTAAAGGCAAATCCACTTTGCACTACAAGTACACTTGTAGTGAAAAGTGGATTTGCCTTTAGTAAATAACTCCCATTGTCACTGTAAACTACACCAACTTAACCAAAAACTGGTATTGAGCATTGAAAGAAGAAGCAACACATTGTTGAGTATAAAACATTTTACTCTGTGCACATGTGCATTAGAAAAGTTTTTTTTTAACAAATCAACATCTTATGGTGTCAAACATTTTTATGTTTGACAAAAGAAATATCCTTTTTTGGGTTAAACAGGCATATTTAAAACCATAACATACACAGCTCAGGAACTTGCTAAGTTTAACTGACCCCCGAAGGAGCTGCTGGTCTTTGTTGGGCTAACTGTTATCTCACCTGTTCACTGTGTCCATCTTAGGGGGTCCCATTGTAAAGTGGATTAAAGAATGTTAGCTCCGACACCCAGTCCTTTTTTCAAAGGTTGATTTGAAAGAACATGACGTTTTGTAATAGAGGGGTAGAGGGTTAAGGGGAGTTCAGGTACCTTGTAATTGCAGGTTAGAGGTATTTCCTTGATCCAGAAGACAAATGGCTTCCACAGGCTGGATCTAGCAACCACCGGATAGGCCTCTCTCACTGACCTAGCAGCCAGTGAGATGCTCGAACAAAGTCTCCGCCACAGACTTGTCAGTATAATGGAATCGTTGTGCAATCTTCTGCCACAGGAAGGTACAACCAGCAACTTGTTGAGAAATTAAAGAACTGTCAAACAGTACCAGTTTCTTTCAGCCAGTCCGACAATAATGTGTGGTAGGTGACCTGGGATGCGTCCTCCAACTAAGTCTCCAGGCTCTTCCAGGGTTTCCAGCCTTGTTGCTCGGTCCTCTCCTGAAAAAGTCCTCCCCTGGATTCTCCAGTCACTTGGCTTCTCCCCGCAGGCAAAACAGCATAGGACCACCCCTGGATCGGTAGGCCCCAAGACTTTGGGGCCTACCCTTTCAGTTACAAAGCCTCGGGCCAGCCATCCCGAGACATAGAAACAGGCAGCACACACACCTCAGGTCGGGAGGGCCATGAGGTCGGGTTAACGAACCCCAAAAATATGGTGCCTGTACCTTAAGTACCCTTACGCAGAATGCACAGCGGGTGAACCACTCCCACTGGGCTGTTTCTGAGTAAAGGGGACCCAATGCATTTAGCCTGTTGCATTTCCAACACTTACCGCTGGTGACAGCGACACCCACGGTCAAATGGAAACTAGCACAACCCAGCTAAACTGGTACAGAAACCAGAACTTTGACATAATTAGTCTGAGCCAAACTGCAGCTTCAGACAAACTTAAATTTACAAAAACAATAGCACCTGCTCCTTAGGAGCAGGGCGCTACATTAGTATGTCATAACTGTATTGATCTTGCCTTCATCGGATGGGGTAATGTCACCCCTGTAAAAGCCAAATTTTGAAGATGCACGCAAATTGGGAGTGAAAATGTGGATTTCCCTCCTGATCCCTTGGCTAATGTCAACGTGCTAGCTCCCATCATGGGGGATCAATGGACGTGTTTCGGGGGTGCAACCCCTTCCTCTCATCTACTTTAGAGGAAGGGGTTGCACCCACAAAATGCATACATTGATATCCCGTGACCCCACAATAGGGATAACTTTTTCGCAGAAAGGAGTTTAACAAGACTCGTGGCCACTCATTAAAATTGGAAGAAAAGAGGTTTAACCTTAAACTACTTAGAGGGTTTTTAACTGCAAGAAACTATTAGATAAGCACCTGAACGACCAAAACATACAGGGATATACAATGTAATACTGACATATAATCACACACATGGGTTGGACTTGATGGACTTAAAGTGGAGGGCCACCCTGAAAAAAATACATTAAAATTAGAAAAAAAATCAGAAAAAAAAAATTACATTTTTTTTTTTTTTTACTTACCAGAAATGCCTGTTGCTAGGCACATCATCCTAATCTGCCTCTTCCTCCTCCGCGGAGATCTTCTGTCTTCTCTCCTCCGTGCAGCATCTTCTGGGTAATGGGTCGTGCTGTGTTCTGGGAACTGTGTGTCCCAGAACACAGCGCGCCCCATTCACAAAGCGCTGCGTGACTCACGCATGCGCAGTAGGAAACGTGCAGTGACGCCGACATTGCGGGCGCCCTGGACAGGTAAGTGTGCTTTTTTTTTAAAAAAGCCTTCCAGCTCACTTCACTTCTGCCTTCGCCATGGTCACATCACTAGAAACCATCACCTGCTGTTTGTTTACAGACTGGCTTGCTGACATCCCTTCTGACTCCTTATCCTGCTTGCTGTTGCTCTACTTGGATCCCCGACTTCTGGCCTGGCTGACTACCCGATCTGGTTACTGGACTCTGGCTATGCTTGACTACGCTTTTTCTATTTACATTTTTATTTTTTATTAATAAACAAGTGTGATATAATTGTACTTCTGTCTCAGTCTGATTCATGGTTTCTGACACTATGTGATGGCAGATAGCACATGTTGACACACTTGTGTGCATCTTCAAAATTTGGCTTTTAAAATACTTTAAAACTTTTTGAAAAAAAAAATATATATAATAACAAAATGTAATTTTTTTTGGGTGTTTTATATTCTGCCTAAAACATCAAATGATGTGGCCGAGTCTTTTTTTTTAAATAGCATTTGATGTTTTCATTTTATCTTCTCTAATTCCCGATTGCACACCATGATCTCCCAGATGAGGATGTGTGCACTTGCACTGGTGAAATTCGTTTCTTCTTCCACAACATCCACAACATCACCTAACAATAAAAAAACACACCATGTATTATAAATATGCAGGCATCCATCTATTACCTGAAGCTGTGGTCTCAGACACTGACCTGTTGTGGTCACTATTTCGCCCAATTCCTGAACCTCTCCTCCCTCCACATCTTCTTCAGGGTGTGTGGGGATTTCCCCTTCTTTAGGAGGTGTGGTGTTCTTGGTCTCCTCAGATGTCCCGAGTCTTTTCTCCCCTATGTGAAGAAAAAATAAGGTAAAATAAGGTATACTATAGCACACAGATATTTGAGGCAAGAAATAGAAACATGAAACATTGCTTGGAAGTGTGGTACAATTGTCGGTTTTATCAGAGGTCCAAGCTGAAAAACGGAAAATTCTATACTCACCTTTCCGTAATTTTCCTTTCCTGACGCATCTTCATGGCACCACACACTGGGTTGTGACTCCGCCCCCACAACCTGACAGGATTGGTTAACTATAAATTTGAAGGGGAGACCTCCCGCTGCATTCTCTGTAAATATCAACATAAATTAAATAAACGGGAGGGATTTGTGTGGTGCCATGAAGATGCGTCAGGAAAGGAAAATTACGGAAAGGTGAGTATAGAATTTTCCGTTTTCCTGACGCCTTCATGGCAGCACACACTGGGAAATAACTCGCCAGACGGGTGGGTAAATGCAAAATATATTTAATTCCTATAATGCCGAAGAGTTGGCTCTAATAACAGATCTACCAAACTCTGCCAAGGACAAAAGGGCAGAGTTCACTCTATAGTGAGAAATGAAGGTATGTTCAGAAGACCATGTAGCTGCCCTACAAATCGTCTCCGGAGAAACTCTGCAATATGCCGCCCAGGAAGTAGCCACTGCCCTAGTAGAATGAGCCCTGACGCCCTCTGGAATCGTCAAATGTTGCGTAGAATATGCCTTTTTAATGGCCCTCACCAACCAGGTCGCAATAGTGCGTGAGGAAGCTGGCATTCCGCGTCTAGTTCCATGAGGAATAACAAAGAGAGAGTCCGTTTTCCTAACAGAGGTTGTAGCTGACAGGTAGTTGGTGATGGTGGATTTAATGTCCAGCGGATGAGGATATCCCTGATCATCAGTGAAGGATGGAAGGACAATATCTTGGTTATAGTGAAAGGAAGAAGCCACTTTGGGTATAAAACGATCTGAGGGTCTAAGAACTACCCTGTCTGGAAAGAAAACCAGTTAAGGCTCCGAAATAACCAAGGCTTGAATTTCCGACACTCTCTTGGCCGATGTTATGGCAATCAGAAAGGCAAGCTTCAAGGTCAGGTCCCATAGTGAGATAGATTCCGCAGGAATAAATGGTGGACTAGAAAAAGCGTGGAGAACTACCGATAGATCCCATGCCGGAAACATAGGCTTCCTAGGAGGCTTTATCTTCAGACTAGCCTTCAGAAATTGGATGACCAGAGGATGAAAAGCCCATTTGGTGCCTGTTTTAGCCGAGAGAGCCGAAACCTGCACCTTGAGGGTGCTTGAACTGAGGCCTTTGTTAATTCCTGACTGAAGAAACTCCAGGATCTGAGGTGGTCCTGGAGCAAGAGGGTCCCAACCTTTTTCTTGGGCCATAAGGCAGAACTTTTCCCAAATTCTAGTATAGACGGAATTCGTGGAAACTTTCCTAGCCTGCATTAAAGTAGAAATGACCTCCTGGGAGCAGCCTTGCGCCTTCAACCTAGACCTTTCAACTTCCAGGCCATCAAATGTAACCTCTCGGGAGCAGGATGAAGAAACTGCCCCTGTGAGAGGAGGTTTGGTTCTAGTGGCAGAGCAATTGGTGGCTGGACACTGAGTTGTAGAAGAGTCGTAAACCGCGGCCTCCTCGGCCAGAACGGAATTATTGCGATTACTGTTACTGAAGACCTCCGAAGTCTGGACAGGAACCTCGCAATTAGAGGAGTAGGCGGGAATATATACCCCAACTTGAAACTCCATTGATGTGTCAGGCAGTCTATTCCCTCGGCTGACGGAAACGGATTCCTCGACAGGAACCTGCGACATTTGGTGTTCAAGGGAGTAGCTGCTAGATCTATCTCCGGTGTCCCCCAGGTTCCCGTCAGGAAAGAAAAAATTTGAGGACTCAAAGACCATTCGTTGTTGGACAGCGGCTTCCGACTCAGATAGTCGGCCAATACATTCTGTGTTGCTGGAACATATACTGCTCTCAAGTCTGCTAGGTGAACTTGGGCCCAATCCAAAATGGGACGAACTTCTTCCATCAAGGTGACACTCCTTGTACCTCCCTGTCTCTGCACATAAGATACTGCCACCTTGTTGTCCATCCTGATAAGCACACTCTTCCCCGAGAGCAGAGATGTGAATGCCGTTAGGGCATGGAAGGCTGCTCTGAGTTCCAGAATATTGGAAACTACCCCTAGGGCTTGGAACTGCCACTGGCCCTGGACTGCTAGATCCTGGTAGTGTCCTCCCCAGCCGCTCTGACAGGCGTCCGAAGTCACCACTTCTGGGTCTGGAGGGACTATTGGCTTGAATTTCTCTAAATTGTACTGGTGTGTCCACCACCATACTGACTGTTTCACCGGCTTGGAAATGACAATAGTCTGATGCATGGACACTCCATTCCACTGCCTGAGAAAGGAGATTTGTAGGGTCCTCATGTGCCATTGGGACCATTGCACCATGGGTATGGTGGCCGACATGGATCCCAGCACGCTTAGACAGGCCCTGGCTGAAAGATGACTTGCTGACAGCAGTCTCCGCATCTTTTGAATTAGGAGCTGAATCTTTGCCTGTGGTAACTGAACTCTGTTCTGTTTGGTGTCCAGTTGTGCCCCTAGAAACACCATCTTCTGTGTAGGTTGTAAACTGCTTTTTCCGAAATTGACGATCCACCCGAAGTTGTGGAGAGTTGAAAGAAGAATTTCCCGATGGTGAAGTAATAACTCTTGACTTTTTGCTAACAGCAGGATGTCGTCCAAATAATGGTGAATTCGAAGACCTTTCCCCCTCAGGAACGCCACTAACGGTAGAAGAGTTTTGGTAAAGGTCCTGGGAGCCGACGAAATGCCGAATGGAAGGCATCGAAACTGGAAATGGGAATGATTGATGGAGAACCGAAGAAATTTCTGAAAGGCCGAATGTATTGGGATGTGAAGATAGGCGTCCGACAAATCTACGGACAGCATCCAATCGCCCAGATTTATTGCCAGGAGTATGGACTGGAGACTCTCCATTTTGAAAGCTTCTATTTTGATGTTCTTGTTGAGCTTCTTGAGATCCAGTACTGGACGAAAATCTCCTGTTCTCTTCCTTACCAAAAATAACGGGGAGTAGAAACCTCTCCCTCTTTGAGTTGATGGAACCTCCACAATAGCCCCCTTCTGTTTTAGATCCGCTACATATTCTATCAGGAGGCTTTTCCTGAATAGTGTGGAAGGCATTCTGGTAGGCTGAAAGTGGTTGCCTGGAAACCCGTTGATGAATTCCCACTTGTGCCCATACCTGATTGTGGACAGTGCCCAATTGTCCTGTATATGACTTGCCCAGATCCGAATAAACCCTCTTAGCCTGGCGCCCACCTGGGCTGGGTGAGCGGGCAAACTTTCAAAAGGATTTAGGATGCTCCCCTGCGGGTGTAGCCTTGGTCTTTTGCATTCTCAGAAAAGAAGGCTTGGTATTCTTCCAATCCCTCCTGAATTCTCTGCCGGGACGATAGGATCTGGACTCTCTATACTTGTCCGGAAGATTTCGCCTGAAAGAAGGCCCTTTGTGAACTTTGGGTCTTCTGTCGGAGGGAATCAGACCAGACTTCCCTCCTGTGACTTTGGAAATAGCCGAATCCAGTTTGGCCCCAAAGAGATTAGCACCATCGAAAGGGATCTTGCACCAATTTATTTTAGAGGCTGTATCGGCCATCCATGGTTTCAGCCATAGGGCCCTTCTAGCTGTTACCGATGCCAACATTGTTCTGGCCGAAGATCTTATAATGTCCACTGAGGTCTCTGCTACAAAGTCGCCTGCCAGCCTAATCTCTTGCAAGGAAGAGACTAATTTCTCCATTTCTGCACCTTCTAGCAGATCCTTCTCCAATTTAGTAGCCCATCCAGAAATAGCTTTTGCCACTGCCGCCGTAGTAATAGCCGGTCTGCAGGAGCCCCCTGCCATGGAATACGCTTTCTTTAACTCCAAGTCCATTTTACGGTCCAATACGTCTTTAAAAGAGACCGCATCTTCAATGGGCAAAGTGACATGACGGGCCAGGCGCATCAGGGAGGAATCCACTATGGGAGCATTAATCAGAGGTTTAACCTTTGATTCGTCCAGCGGATACATCTTCGCTAACCTGTTTGCTATGCTCGGACGCTTGTCTGATTCCCACTCATCTTTAATAAGATCTCCGAGTTCCTCAATAAATGGGAAGGACTCTGGTCGTCTTTTTAAATTGGGAAAGTACTTGCGGGTCTTCTGAGGTACAGGAATAATATCCTCCCAGCCGATAGCCTCCTTGACCGATTTTGCAAATGGTTCCACCAAAGAAAAATCAAATCCTGCAGACATTTCCTGGCCGTCATTATCTGAGGATGATTCTGAAGCTTGAGAATGATATGTGTGCGCAGTGGATGTGCTAGGGCCTGCCACCTCCATAGCAGGTGCTGTTGCCAAAATAGATTCACGCACTGATTCCCTTATGAGGTCAGTCGCAATTCTGGCGTCTGCTTCCTTCTCTTTAGTTGCTTCATTGAAGCAAGAGCGACAGGCAAGCTTCTCCGGAAGGGCCGGTGCGCCACATATCCAGCAGGCGTTAGCTGCGGGTCTGGTGCGATGGCTGTGATGAGAGGAAGGAGACCTGTGGTCCGAGCGGCTATGCCGAGTGCGACCGTGGTGGGAGCGACCATGTCTCTGACGAGATGAGGACCTGGAGCGACTTCTGTGCGATCTCCTGCTGGAAGTGCGATTTGAGCCTCTTCCATGCCTGGGACTTGCTCCCCTTGATCTGGTAGGGCTGCAAGAAAAGCAGCATCTTTAGCAGTCGGCACTCTTTTTCCCCTTCAATACTCACCTACGACTTTGTAGAGCCTCTTACCTTTCCAGCTGTCGATGGTCTGCGTGGGCAGTGGACTCCATGAAAAAAGGTAGACAGAGTAGGCTGAAGGGAAGAAGAAAAGAATTTTCCTTGCGATACCGATAATAAACAAATAATTAGAAAACACACACATTTTTTTTTTTTTTTCTTTTAAAGAAATTATTTTTTTTTTTTTGGAAACCTGTCCCTTTAAAAAATTTAGCATCTGCAAAATAGGAGGCAGTATACATACACAAAGAACTATGCAGCTACAGTAAAAAAAATAAGGAATATTCTTACCTTATCCAGTTGATAATCGAAATACAGGGCAGTATCTTGAAAACAGCAGTATGCAGAAGCATACAGCTGTGATTTTAAAAACGGCGCCAAAACGGCGCCGAATGACGCTCCGCGCATGCGCAGAACGGCTCGAGGACGCCGGCGCCATCTTGGAAGAGGGAAAAACCCTCTCTTCGGGGAGAAAAAACAACCAGATGCCGACAGACCTGCGCAGAGCGGCGAGGACACTAGCGGCGGCCATGACAGCTGTCCTGGAGGACAGCAAGACCCAGCCACTCCTGCACAAAAGTAAGAAAGGAAATAAATGCATAAGCAGACAAACGAGCAGGATATATGAAAAAAGGGGAGCCCACTGCATAATAAAGGCTTATTTAAAGCCTGTAAAAAATCCATGAGAAGTCCCCTGAGACCATCAGAACGGGGATTCCCTCCATAGAGCTCATTTAGAGACTGTACAGGAGGGACTTCCAAACAGGAGAGGCTTGAACCTGCTGGGGTGAGGCGGTAAGAGGCTTATTCATCTGTAGGTATCTTTGAAACTCGAACGCTCCAACCTGTCAGGTGAGGATAAAAAAGAGAATGCAGCGGGAGGTCTCCCCTTCAAATTTATAGTTAACCAATCCTGTCAGGTTGTGGGGGCGGAGTCACAACCCAGTGTGTGGTGCCATGAAGGCGTCAGGAAACAGGTTTTTTCCCTTTCTAAAGCTAGAAAAGTTACCTTTTTTGTTATTAAAGTTTTACATATGGCAAGACCCCTAGTATCCACTGCAGCACCTGCGTGGGACACCCTAAAAAGGGAGTTCTGGTGTCCCACACTAGTGCTCCTGCGTCTAGATGTGTAAACAGCACCTGAGTGTCCTCTCCTTTACACTGAATCAAGTTTGCATTTCATTCTAGTTACAAACCCATCTAGACAACAATGCACTAAACTTCTTTTCATACAAATAGGCCTGAACAAATGTAGTTAACCTGCATCTGCATTTCCCATTGTATAAAGGGTCGAATTATATTTAGTGTGACCGAATGATGTTTACTGTGAATGTGAAAAAAATAAAAAAATAAAAATAAATAAATAAATGGGGGGGGGGGGGAACAGTACAGTGAGAAAAATACTTATAATTACAAATTTTATTTCAGTTCTATCTGAGTTTTTCTCCTAAAGAAGTAATTTTCTAATGGTTTACAATTGATTTATATTCCTGAGAGCTTTTATATTCTATCCATTCATGCCAAGTTGCATAGAATCTTGTAATTTTTTCCTGAGATATACTGATAAGTTCTTCAATCTGCTCTATGTTGTTTATTCTCCGAAACCATTCCTTTTTCGTTGGAAGGGCTTCGGAGCGCCAGTGGAAGGGGATACAGTGACGTGCAGCATTGACCATAAACATTGGCAGTGATTTCAGATATTTTTTCCTGGGGATGTCATTTAAATGAAGGAGGTATTGTGCAGCGTTAAAGTTCAGGTGATCTGAGGAGATTTTGTTGATGGTTTCGTGAACCTCTACCCAGAAGGTCTGGATTAAGGGGCAGGACCACCATATATGGAGCATCGAGCCCTCGTCTCATTTGCATCTCCAGCATTTTTCTGAGGTTGTGGGGGAAAACTTGTGTAGAATAGAGGGGGTCCTGTACCATCTGGACAAGATTTTATAGCTGCATTCCTGAGTGGCTACATTTAGCGACCCTTTGTGTGCGTAAATATGTAACTTCTCCCATTGTTTTTCGGATATTGAGATATCAAGGTCTCTTTCCCAATGTTCACATGTTTTGGTGGAGAAGTCGGGTGCCCCTTCAAATAGTGAGTTATATATGATTGATATAATATGTCTGTGTGGAGTTTTCTTCGTACAAAGGTCTTCAACAGTCGTTAGGGGTTTCGTACAAAGATGCGTTGTCTGTTTGTTGGTCAGGAAGTGTCTAATTTGAATATAGTTCCAATGGGGTATTTGGAGAGGTGTTATAATGTCATGGAGGTCTTCTCTAGAAAGTATTTTCCCATTTTTAAAGAAATGTTTGGTAAGGATTTCTTTATGGTGCCAATTATGTGAAAGAAAGTTTCTATCTAATCCTGGTGGGAAGTCAGGGTTATTTCTCAGAGGTGTGAGAGGGCTATACCAAGGAGTAGGGTTTTTGGATTTGAATGTGTTGCGAAAGATTTCTAATGTGGGTCCAACTAGGGGGTGCGTTTTGATGTGATTAGAGTGATGTTTAGGGTGGATCCACGGAAGCGACTTGATTGTTGAGGTAAACTGAGATTGTTCTAACGTCACCCAGTCCTTTACAGCTTGATGAATGTTCCAATCAACTATACGGGTTAAGAGTGTTGCTTGGTGGTATTTCCTAAGGTCAGGGAGAGCTATACCACCCTTGTGTTTAGGGAGGTTTAGTCTGGCAAACTTTATTCTGGGGGTTTTGCCCCTCCATATAAACAGGGAGCACGCTTTACGGAAGGCTGTAAAAAAGGATATTGGCACTCTGATGGGGATAGTTTGCATAACGTATAGGTATCTAGGTAGGATTGTCATTTTTATCAGCGAGGCTCTGCCAAACCACGAGATATTTAGGGCGTTCCTTCTTCTCAGGTCCTCTTGTGTTTCTTTTAGAATGGGTATATTTTTTAATTGGTAAAGTTTTTTTAAATTTGAGGGGATTTCAATGCCCAAATATGTGATGCTCTTTTCAGCCCAGATAAATGGGTGATTTTTCTTGCAGAGTTCTACAGAACTTGGCTGCAAAGTAATATTAAGAGCGTTTGATTTAGAATGGTTGATTTTTAGATTGGAGAGAAGATGGAAATGTTCCAGGTCTTTGAGGAGGTTAGGCAAGGAGGTGTGTGGTTCCGATAAGAAGAGTAGCATATCGTCAGCGAATGCTGCTACTTTATAGGTGTTATTTTGGATTTCTATTCCCTTGATGTCATTATTTGCTCTGATTTTATTTAATAGCGGTTCTAGAGTGAGGACAAATAGGAGTGGGGAGAGTGGGCATCCTTGTCTGGTGCCATTTCGTAAATTGAAGGCGTTCGATAGGTGGTTGTTTACGCGAATCCGTGCAGTCGGATTGGAATATAGTGCATTGATGTAAGATCTCATTTGGGGTAAGATTCCTATATGATTCAATACTGCGTCTATGAAATCCCAAGCCACCCTATCGAACGCCTTCTCCGCATCGAGGGAGAGAAAGAATCCTTGTTTTTGTTTTGAAGTTAACCAGTGACTGATGTTTAAAGCTTTGGTCGTGTTATCTCTTCCCTCTCTGCCAGGAATAAAGCCCACTTGGTCTAGAGTTATTAGGGATGTTAGTAAAGGTAGGATTCTGTTTGCTAAAATTTTCGCATAAAGTTTTACATCTACGTTGATTAAGAAAATCGGCCTATAGTTTGTAACCTGGGTTATGTCCTTGCCTTCTTTGGGTATTACAGTTATATGGGCTTCTAGTAGTTGTTTGGGGGGGTGTTTCTCGAAATGTAGTGTTTGAAAAGATTTCAGAAATTGTGGTTTTAGTATTTCAATGAAAGTCTTGTAATATTGTAGGGGTAATCCATCAGGGCCTGGGGCTTTTCCTATTTTCATCTCTTTTATAGCTTTGTCTAGTTCCGTGCCAGAGATCGGTTCTTCAAGTTTTTGGGCAGTGGCGTCTGAGATTCGGGGTGGACTATATTTACTTAGAAAGTCTTGAATAAGGTTAGCTCTTAGGTCTGAATTTAGCGGACTTTTGGGGTTGGAAGGGATATTGTAAAGAGACTGATAGTATAATTCGAATTGTTTTGCAATCTCCACATTTGAGGATTGTAATTTGCCTTGTTTGTCCATTATCTGATGGATTGTTGCTGAGATTTTTTTGTTTTGTACTGCTTTAGCGAGCAGTCTCCCACTCTTGTTTCCTTGCTCATAGTATATCTTGTGTCTCAAGATATATTGCCTTTTGGTTTTAATATTTAATTCATCTGCGAGTAGTTTCCTCGCATTCGTAAGCTCCTCAAATGTTGAGATTGCAATAGTTCTTTTATGCGTTATTTCAAGATTATGGATGCAGGCTATCAATGAATTTATTTTGGATTGTTTTTCTTTCTTTATTTTGGCAATTTTTTTATAAATGCTCCTCTGATAACACATTTGTGTGCCTCCCACTGTGTGATTGTTGAGGTTTCTCCGTTATCATTTTGTGCAAAGTAATCTTTTAGTGTTTCATTAAACTCTGAAATATCTTTGGGGTCTTTCAGTATGGAAGTGTTCAGTCTCCATGTTTTTGTGCTAGTGTTTTTCTCTGGGAAAGTTAATGTCATGGTGATTGGGTGATGGTCTGAAATAGTCATTGGTTCGATGGTACTGTTGCTCAGGAGGGATAGGTCTGATTGTGTTATAAAGAAGTAATCTATTCTTGAATACTTTTGGTGAACATTGGAAAAGAATGTGAAGTCCTTGGATTGGGGGTTGAGGGTTCTCCAGGAGTCGTGTAACATAAGGTTTTGAAACTGGATTTTAATTTGTTTTAATGCTCTGTACGGGAGGCTCGACGCTCCATTTGAGGTGTCTATTGCGGGGTTTAGCGGGATGCTAAAGTCACCCCCTAGGATGAGAATACCTGATGCGAATGTCGTTAATAGGTCTTTGATTCCACGAAAAAAGGCTACCCATTTAGAATTTGGAGCATATATATTTGCAATAGTTATAGGGTGGTGGCCTAGTTTACCTTTTAGAAATATAAATCTGCCTCCACGATCAGTCATAGTGTCCTGGAGTTGGAATGGTGTCTGTCTGGAAATCAAAATTGAGACCCCTTTTGTTTTCCCTTCGGGGTTTGTGGCATGGTAGGCAAATGGGAATCTTTTGTCTTGTAGTTTCGGGATCTTTTCGGATTTAAAATGTGTTTCTTGGATACAAATGATATTTGCTTTGTGTTTGTGAAGTTCATTGAGTAGTTTGGTCCTTTTTTCAGGTATTTTAAGTCCTTTGGCATTAATTGAGAGAAGTTTAATCATTAGTGGAGTGGAATTCTGTTTACAGTTAGTCATCTTAGAGTTTAGTTGTATACTTCTAGGTAAATGGGTAAGTATAGCAAAAAAAAAAAAAAAGGGTATGTCAGCGTTTTTTTGTACCTGTTTTATTGCTTCTGCCTGATGAGCTGAGGCTTGCTCCATTGCTCCTGTTCTTGCTGCAATGCCTTGTATGTCTGCTCTTAATTCATTGATGGCAGCAGAAAAGGAGGCTTTTATGTCCATAGACATAGCTTGCAGGTTGGCTTGAAGGTCTGCTAGGCTGAACGGTTGGGAATGGAGTGTTTCTTGTCTTTGTGCGCCGTTCGCGCTGTTCGGGGTGTCCGCGATGGACGTGGAGCCGCCGGGCGGCATAGGCGTCTTAGGCGAGGCCGCGGCTTTGAGGCCTTCTCCGTGCGACGTTCGGAACATCGCTGGGATGCTTACTTGCGGCTGCTGCTGATGCTCCATCTGAGCCTGGGGCGATGGGGAGCTCCGATCCGCTGATCCCTGGCGTGGATGCCTTAAAATTAGCCCTGATTGAGATGGATTATTCTCCCGAGTGCTGGAGCTAAGGGATTAGGCATCCATCTTCGTCCGGAGTTAGGCCACGCCCCTCCTTTTCTATTTGTTAAAATTAAATTTGCAAAAGTCATGAACTCTAAATTGTGTGTGATTGACCAAAAAAACTAAAATGATGTCCCATTTTTATACACAGGGAAGTCTCAGCCAGGAGGAGACCGTGGAAAGTGGCAGCAAGGAGGTGGCTGTGCCCAGTAGCCTGACAGAATCCCAGGTTCCTGCCCTCCACCTTCCAACAAAAAAGCCCAGAAAGGGGAGGAATGTGGAGGCAGCTCTTGGTTTGATTAAGCAGGATACTGCAGTCCTCACAACCACCCCTAATGTCCAGGAGGCCTTTGCCTGTATGACGGCTAGTAAGATGCAAGAAATGGAGGAGGACCAACGCCTCATCTGTGAGGAGGTCATATTTCAGGCCCTAAATATGGGAGTGAGGGGCCAACTCACCAATGAGTCATGCATGTGGGTTGGACCATACTCCTCCTGCAATGACTCCAACACCACAGCCACAGCCTGGAAGGAAGTCAAGAGAGTGATGACCTGGGTTCGGTCTGGTCTGACAAGAAAATGCAGGTTGTTGGAAGACAACAGCCTGGGGACATATATGTCATCCGCCGCTGCTCCTGTCTCCATGTCTCAGAGTCCTGGACCTGATTGTGCTCCCTATTAAATGGACTCCTCAGGCTACCAATTTTGCCTGTCAAATAATTGATGTCTGCCCTGGGGTACAAAGGCTTTGCTAATTTCAATAGTTTATCCAGCGTTGTCTTCCTCTTTAGTTTGTTAGGACCCCTAATTACAATTTTTTTTTTTTTTTTTTTTTTTTACAAATACTTGGCTATGTGTTTTAGTTCAAAAAGGACAATTTGTGAGTAGGCAGGTACATTACAAAAATAAGGGGCACCAACACCAACCAACCTCTTTGAGGTTAAAAAAAACAAGATAATAATGGTGTTGTGGTAACTGGACACACAAAACGACCAAAAAAATGGAGATAAAAAATTCAGGAGATCTTGATAAAAAAAGAAAAAAAAAAGTAGTTCACTCTAAAAAAAATAATAATAAACATTATTCTGGAGATATGCTGAAAAAAAATAAAGATTATTCAGGAGATCATGAGAAATCATAAAGACTTCAGTTGGTCAGAACTGTGTGTGAATATCAGCGGCAAAGCAACTGCATTATTCTAGCATTATAAAAAAGAGAATGCGCTATCTCCATTATGAACGCTAGTTTTACCAGACTGAGCCCTTCCATCTTGTACTTGATTCTGAGCATGCGTAGAATTTTGTGCCTTGGACTTGTGTACACATGCTTCGTAATTTCTGACGTTTTTTGCTGGAAAATTTGAGAACCTGCTCTCAAAAAGTTGTCGGAAATTCCAACAGCAAATGTCAGATGGAACATACACATGGTCGGAATTTCCGACAACTAGCTCACATCGAACATTTCCCATCGGAAAATCCGATCGTGTGTGCAAGGCATTACAAGAAATTTGTGCGGGATGTTTACCCAGTTGGACACTTCTGAGAATTGTAAATTAGACATGTTAATAGATATCAGGTTTGTCTACTTAAAATCCTAAAACATGTAGGAATCCAAATACATCACCTATAATCTATGGACATTCTATAATGAATATCATAATGTGCCCAATATGCCTAAAAGGAATTACTACATATGTTTAGGGCAATCGTTTATTAAAAATTGTACTATCTATGCAGATATCTAACATGGCATGAGCATAAGATTATAACTTCATGTATTATATCTCATGAATTAGAGGAAAGTCATGATTTTTCTTGTTTGCCGATCTAATAATAATATTGTCGGTATATGTATTAATCTGATTTGGAAATATCACAGATGGAGAAATGGTTTAAATATATAGATTATATATAACATTTATTCCCAAACCGTATAATTTGCTGCATTCGGAATGCAAAATCATTTAAACAGGGTTACCAGACCTCATAAACCTTATAGATATATATTAAAAATATCAGATGGCCACACCTGCACCATGAGAAAAATGGACACTCTTACAACAGATAAACATTATGAAATTTGAATATATTACTTAGAAAATATTTCAGAACACATATTTCTGCCCTTAGACATGCCTGGTGGTTGAAAGAGATATTGCCTCAAGCTACAATAACATACTCAAAAGAACTTTCAACCAATGAAAAATAAGTTAAACCTTCTGGGCTAGGCTTGTTATAAATAGGGATGGCCGAACGGTTTGCCTGGCGGTCGTTTCGCGTCGAATTTCGGCTGTTCGCGGTCCGCCCGATCGGCAAACTATTGCCGCTGTTTGCCCGGCGGACTTCCGTGTTTACTGTGTAAAAGAACTTTGACCTATGATGACACATCCATCATGGGGTACAGGACAGCCAATTGAGACATTACAGCACATGGACACTTGGACATTCCCCCTAACTTATAAATAGACCCGATCCGACGGCCATTTTACATTCTTTCGTATGTCACTATAGGGAGAGGTTGCTGTGTGGAGCAGGGAGAGACTGCAGTGACCCAAATCGCTAGCTATTAGGTCCACAAAAGTTCTTTTAAGGACTGGTATGGTATAGGTGTTAGGTGTAGTTCAGGATATAGGTTTGAGGCACTGCTATTCAAGTCATTGTTGCAGCAGCCTGTCTTTTGTCAGTGTAGAGAGAGGGACAGGGCGCTGTGTGCAGCAGGGACAGTCAGTTTAATCATTAGCTGTTACTATTAGGTCCACAAAAGTCCTTTTCAGGACTGGTACGGTAAAGTAGTACAGGATATAGTTTTGAGTGCTATTCAAGTTATTGTTGCAGCAGCCTCTGTTTTGTCAGTTTAAATAGGGACGGGTAGGAAGCTGTGTGTGGCAGTGAGGGACAGTCAGTTTAATCAGTAGCTGTTACTATTAGGTCCACAAAGGTTCTTTTCAGGACTGGTATGGTAATAGGCTTGTACACGTATAATATTCTTTCTTCCAAATATAGAAAGAATATTATACTTGACTGCTGCCCTTCTGCTGCAGCAGTCCTTTATGGGTATAGGGACTGAGGTACAGTCTGCTAATCACAACCTACTAGTTCCACAAAGGTCCTTATAAGGACTGGTAAGGTATAGTGTACTACAGTACATAGGGTTGAGTGAGGTACAGTCTGCTATTCCTTAAGGACTGGTATAGGTCCACAATATATAGGGTTGAGGTGCACTACTGCTGCCCTATTCTGCAGCAGTCCTTTATCAGTATAGGGACTGAGGTACAGTCTGCTAATCACAACCTACTAGTTCCACAAAGGTCCTTATAAGGACTGGTAAGGTATAGTGTACTACAGTACATAGGGTTGAGTGAGGTACAGTCTGCTATTCCTTAAGGACTGGTATAGGTCCACAATATATAGGGTTGAGGTGCACTACTGCTGCCCTATTCTGCAGCAGTCCTTTATCAGTATAGGGACTGAGGTACAGTCTGCTAATCACAACATTACTAGTTCCACAAAGGTCCTTATAAGGACTGGTAAGGTATAGTGTACTACAGTACATAGGGTTGAGTGAGGTACAGTCTTCTAATCCTTAAGGACTGGTATAGGTCCACAATATATAGGGTTGAGGTGCACTACGGCTGACTGATGCCCTATACTGCAGCAGTCCTTTATCAGTATAGGGACTGAGGTACAGTCTGCTAATCACAACCTACTAGTTCCACAAAGGTCCTTATAAGGACTGGTAAGGTATAGTGTACTACAGTACATAGGGTTGAGTGAGGTACAGTCTGCTATTCCTTAAGGACTGGTATAGGTCCACAATATATAGGGTTGAGGTGCACTACTGCTGCCCTATTCTGCAGCAGTCCTTTATCAGTATAGGGACTAAGAGTTTTGTCACAGGGTCATTTAAAAAATTACAGGCAGAGGAAGAGGCAGGCCCTTCCGCAGCGGTGGTAGGGGTAGGGCAGGAGCAAGAAGGTGCGTTCATTTACTTCAATTACTTCACTCAGCCTTACTCTTCTGCACCCTCCTCATCCTCTCGATCTGCACCCTCTTCTTCACTCTCTGCTATGTGCACCCCCAAAGACACTACCACCAACAACACCACCACCACCGCCTTAAGAAGGCATATGAGCAGCCATCACTGAGCCCAGTGGGAGCAACGGAACACACAAAGCCACACTCCAGGCTCTCACCGTCCAGCCTCGTGTTCTACTTCTTCTCCTCTCTCCTCACAATTGTCCTCCACTCCACCTTCCATCACGCCAAGCTCACGTTTTTCTGTAAAAAGGCAGGCTTCCGTGGGCCTAATGTTCGAGCGTAAAAAAATGATGACACCAGATAACCCTCTTGCCCAACGGTTGACGGCTGGCTTGTCAGAACTGATAGCCCGCCAACTACTGCCATATAAACTGGTGGACTCGGAGGCCTTTCGAAAATTTGTGGCCATTGGAACACCACAATGGAAGGTCCCAGGAAGGAAGTATTTCTCAGAGAAGGGCATCCCAGAGCTATATGGCCATGTTCAGCGGCAAGTGAATGCATCTCTGGCACACAGTGTCAGTGCCAAGATACATCTGACCACAGATACATGGTCTAGCAAACACGGGCAGGGAAGGTATATTACTTTTACTGCCCACTGGGTGAACCTTCTGACGGCCGTCAAGCATGTAACCCGTGGCACCCGTGTAGATTTGGTTTTACCGCCACGGATTGCATGCAGGCCTGGCTCTTCTTCTCCTCCTCCCCCTACTCCATCCTCCTCCCTCTCCTCCTCGGCTGACTCCTCCTTTTCTGCTGCTAGCGTCTCTTCCGCTGCGCCGCCCAAGCTCCCCAGAACCTATTCGACATGCCAGGTGAGACGTTGCCATGCCGTGCTGCGTCTGTTTTGCCTGGAAGCCAAGAGCCACACTGGCCCGGCACTCCTTTCAGCTTTGCGTTCACAGGCAGATCAGTGGCTAACACTGCTCAATTTGACAGTTGGTAAAGTGGTGTGTGACAACGGTGCCAATCTGCTTAGCGCATTGAAACAGGGCAAAATTACGCAGGTGCCATGCATGGCACACGTCTTAAACTTGGTCGTGCAGCGATTCGTTGTCAAATACCCTGGGGTCCAGGACATCTTGTGGCAGGCCCATTTCAGAAGATCTTACACGGCCATGGCTCGCCTTGCTGACATTCAGCGGCGACACAATCTGCTGGTCAGACGTCTTATTTGCGATTGCCCGACGCGATGGAACTCAACCTTCTATATGTTTGATAGGCTGCTCCAGCAGAAACGTGCAGTTAACGTCTACCTGTATGAAATTCTGCGGCAGAACAGGTTCTGGGGAGCTGTTTTTTTTTTCACCGCGCCAGTGGCTGCTAATGCGCGACGCATGCAGACTTCTGCGGCCATTTGAGGAGATCACCAAACTGGTCAGTCGCAGCCATGGTGCCATCAGTGACATGGTACCTTATGCCTTCATTATGGAGCGTGCATTGCATTGTGTCATTGATCAAGCTGTGGAGGAGCAGGAGCGGGAAGATGAGGAAGTCGCAATGCTGGATGAATTCCCAGGGGGGGCTACTCTATCTGAGACAAGTGAACAACAGGAGTCTGAAGAGGAGTCAGAGGAGGATGGTGCCGGGGCGGATGAGGAGAAGCAAGAAGAGCATGCTTTAAACCTTTCTGGGATCCCTGTTGTGCGTGGATGGGGAGAGGAGAATGAAGAGGACGACATTATCCTGGATGATGAGCAGGAGCCAGGCCATCACACCGCTTCCAGTTTAGTGCAAATGGGGGCCTTCATGCTCCAGTGTTTTAATAGGGACCCCCATATAAAAAGCATAAGGGTCAAGGAACAGTTCTGGGTGGCAACGTACTTAGACCCCCGGTACAAACACAAAATGGTGGAAATGTTGCCGCCGTCACAGAGGGCTGTCAGAATGGAGCACTTCCAGGCCTTGCTTCAAGAAATGCTGCATTCTGCTTTTGCGTGCGCTGGCAGAGGAGCAATTCCCACTGCCAGAGAAGGAGTTGCGGGTACCAATCCAACAACGCCTGCAAGAAGAGGCCGGTTTGAAGATGTGTTGGTGATTTCTGATATGAGGTCATTCTTTCAGCCGACCCATCGACAGGTGTCATCCGGATCCAGCATCCAGGAACGCCTAGATCGTCAGGAGTCTGACTACATCGGGTTAACGGCCGATGTGGACGCTCTGAGGAGTGATGGACTACTGGGTGGGCAGGCTTGACCTCTGGCCAGAGCTTGCCCAATTTGCAATCGAACTGTTGGCTTGCCCCTCGTCCAGTGTCCTGTCCGAAAAGGACGTTCAGCGCAGCAGGGGGGATCGTGACCGATAAGCGTACTTGCCTAGCTCACGACAGTGTTAACTACCTCACATTTCTAAAAATGAATGAGGCATGGATCTGGGAGGAATTCAACACATGTGACCAGTAGACCATGTATATGTCGATAAACGATTTTTTAATCGAGCACACAGACCTTCTTTCTTCATTTGGCTCACTTCCTTGTCCAAAAAAAGCACACCGTACTATATGCCCGTACCCTCCTGTTTGAAGAGGTTGAGCTGTGTCATATTTCTACTGGGGCTGCTTATTATGAGGGGCTCCTACCATCCCTGTGCTGTGCTGACTTCCTCCTGGGGCTGTACCTCTGCTGTGCATATTATGAGGGGCTCCCACCATCCTTGTGATATGCTCATTATGAGGGGCTCCCACCATCCCTGTGCTGTGCTGACTTCCTCCTGGGGCTGCTTATTATGAGGGGCTCCCACCATCCCTGTGCTATGCTGACATCCTCCTGGGGCTGCTTATTATGAGGGGCTCCCACCATCCCTGTGCTGTGCTGACTTCCTCCTGGGGCTGTACCTCTGCTGTGCATATTATGAGAGGCTCCCACCATCCCTGTGCTATGCTCATTATGAGGGGCTCCCACCATCCCTGTGCTGTGTTGACTTCCTCCTGGGGCTGCTTATTATGAGGGGCTCCCACCATCCCTGTGCTGTGCTGACTTACTCCTGGGGCTGTACCTCTGCTGTGCATATTATGAGGGGCTCCCACCATCCCTGTGCTATGCTCATTATGAGGGGCTCCCACCTTCCCTGTGCTATGCTGACTTCCTCCTGGGGCTGCTTACGGTGCAGGTGTAAGTGCTGTATATCACGGTGCTGGTGTCAGTGCTGTATATCAGTGCTGGTGTCAGTGTTTTATGTCACGCTGCTGATGTCAGTGCTCTCTATCACGGTGCTGGTGTCAGATCACTCTATCACGGTGCAGGTGTCATTGCTGTATGTCACGCTGCTGATGTCAGTGCTCTCTATCACGGTGCTGGTGTCAGATCACTCTATCATGGTGCAGGTGTCATTGCTCTATGTCACGCTGCTGGTGATCATCTCCTGCACCCTCTTCTTTGCCTACCCTGACCTTCCCTCTCCTCCATTGCCTTCATGCGCTCCACAGTCCTGAATTGTCACAATTTCACATATAAAAAAACAATGCATGTAGTTGTCGATCCCAGATTCACCTCATACATGTGTTATGTCATTGGCCATGTGGTGGGACTATGTTTGCATAGCTAGTAATTATTTTGTGGCTGCAAATTTGACCTGTAGGTTTGCAAAGTTCGCCTCCCATTGAAGTCAATGGGGCTCGCCGCGAACGTTACGGTTTGCGAACTATCGGCCGTTAAACGTCCCGTCGGAAGTTCGTCCATCACTAGTTATAAATTTTATGAGCAGATTGTCGGAGATGGTATTTAGGATCAGGATGGATGCCATGGAGGCTCGATCAAACACGCAAACACACGCCATGCAAGATTCCTGGACACCTTATGCTTTGAAACTTGGAGGTCGCAAGAAGTAATTCCTCTTTAAGAGTAGCCATCTTGAAAGCCACCGCAGCCATTCTAAAAACTCTGGTAACCAGTAATTCAGACCAGCAGCCATTTTGGAATGGGTAATTATGTTATGTTGATTTTTTCACCTTATATTCATTTGTGTAATCTTAAATATTTACTTATTGATTATTATACAGTTGGATAACTATTTCCCTCAAATTAGTAACCGCCTTGTAGATTTTTCTCTAAGCTTCAATTGTTTAATTTTTCATTTTATAGGTTTCATGCTATTGACATAATAAATATCTACTTTTTATTTCACATTATTAACCACTTACCTGCAGTATAGTAACGGTTACATTTTAGAAATACACACGTTCTTTCTAATTGTCATTTTTACAAGGTTATTGATCCTACAGGGAAGTTTATCATTTCTATGTCATTTAAAAAGTACAACACCCATTAGCGGGTGTTTCAATTGATATTCTTAATATTATGTAGCACAATCAGTATTTTAAATTGTATGTAATGTTTGTTTTTTGTCAATGTGTATATATATATATATATATATATATATATATATATGTATGTGTGTATGTATATATATATATATATATATATATATATATATATATATATATATACACTATTTTGTATAAGTACATGTCTGATTAATAAATCTCCTCCTATTTTTAGTCTGTGTTCATTGCGATTGATTCTAGATCTTAAAAATATTATCATTTAAAAATTGCTCAATCATAAATACCAAGGAGGAAAATTATCCTCATAAGAACGAAAAGGTGGTGGTGTCTGTGAGAAGTGATCTCAAAGAGTATCTTGTGGATTGAGAGTGTGATGATGCTGAAGCATTCTGGTGGAACTGCATATGGGTGTGCGTACTACAAAGTTGATTGGAGTTGGTTACAGACCACCCAGTGTTAATAAAGAGTTGGAAACTCGACTCCATGCACAGACAGAAAGGGCAGCAAAGGCAGGGACAGTGGTAATAATGGGTAATTTTAACTAGTTGTAAATATGTAGCGCTAAACCAAACATATAAACAGTGCAAACTTGTGAGTGAGACTAATCAGACAAAAAATAAGTGATAAAAAAAGTCCACATAGAGGTAAATGAAACACCAAATGTCCATCTAGACACGTAGGTGAATACACAGGATGTCACAGAGCACCGAGAGTCAAACTGTAGGCATCTTCAAAATAAACATCAAGGTTCATATACGCTTACCAGAGATGTTGAACTAGACTATCATAAGACGAGTCTAATGCCCCGTACACACGAGAGGGATTAAGTCTGACAGACCTCCAAAGGAGTTCCGCCGGAGTTCCGACGGAGTTCTGGCGGACTTTTCGACCGAACGGACTTGACCACACACCATCACACCAAACTCCGACGGAGTCGAACGTGATGACGTACGACTGGATTCGACGTAGGAAGTTCATAGACAGTAGCCAATAGCTGCCCTAGCGTCGGTTTTAGTCCGTCGGAGTAGCACACACACGAGCAAATTTTTCGAAGGGGACCGGGTCCGGCGGAGTTCCGTCAGGAAAATTTGAAGCATGCTTCATTTCTAAAGTCCGTCAGACTTTAGCGAAGCTAAAGTCCGTTGCAGCCCACACACGATCGGATAGTCTGACGGACTCAGTCCGTCGGAGTTTGGATGTCGAAAAGTCCGCTCGTGTGTACGGGGCATTATACATGAATGCACCCATGGAACAGGTCCACGATGACTGTATATCCGATGTCAGGAAATTCCCAGATTCACTCCAACTTCACACGAAATCGACCATGGATATAACTGCAGGCGGTACCAGGACAGGAACTCCAGTGATGGGAAACGAATGACCAAAACCAACCCTAATAAGGGTGCTGGAACCAAATGTGTAGCGCTTAAACACTTAGGGTCATAAATGACATGTGCCCAAATAAATATGAAATCAAAACATACAATAGTGCACTATATTCAATGTGAAGTCCAGTGACCAGTAGTGAAACTAGTTTGTGAAAGTCTCTCTTGGAGAACTCAAATGCAGATAAAAACTATCAATGCGTTCAACTCGCGTTCCCACAATTGGTGAATGGCTTAGGAAGGTCTCCACCATTAGAGAAATGGAAGAACTAATACACACCTCACAAGACAGGATACACAAATTCTCCTTCACCTGGGCGTGTTGGGTTCATTTCACGACCACTGGGCGGTATCGGCAGCTGACGGTTTAGAGTGAATTTCTGCTTGGGGGCCCTGGGGGGGGGGGGGGGGTGGGCTCTGCTGGATCTGGCTGACATGCAGCATCCTCCAGACCCCCTTTTCCTTTTCCTTGTTCTGTCTGTTTTCTTCCTTCTTTTCTCCCTTTTGTCTGTCCTGCCCCTCTTCCCTTTCCCATTTCGTCGGAATGTCCGACGTTTACCTATAGGTAGTAGGCTTCTTTTAGGCCCTACCCAGTTATCCCGGAGGGTACTCTTTGCGATCTATTGGAACCGGGTCCACTTGATTGACTCCCCCCTCTCATGGGCCGCACTTTGCCGCCTGGGGAGGGGGGAGGGAGGGGATACGGATTGAAGATCCTCCCTCCACATGCTAAGATTTATATTCTCACGATTGTGTTGCCGGTTCAGTGTATTCAATGTAATATACATAAGCTGTACCCTGTGTATTTTTTTGTTTATACATCCTGCTGATTGACCTGCTTTCTTTTGTTCAAACAACGATCTTTGTTACATGTTTTCTTTTTGAAAAATAATAAAATCTTTGTGGAAAAAAAAAAAAAAAACTATCAATGATGTCTCAGAGCCTCTTGCTCTTGGTAATATTCTTAAAAAAATATATATAAATCAACTAATTTCCACTGAGTGTAACATAAATACCATAAAATAAATCAATATCGATAATTCATAAATTCTCGTGTATATAATACATGTGCAACAATTAGTGAGCAAAAAATCCGTGAAGAAAAAATTAAACACCTAAAATGATCCACATAAATAATCCAAAACATGTAAAATACATATATAAAATTAAGTGTAAAAATGGTGAAGAGAAAATACGTGAAAAAATATAAAAAAATTGATCAAACAATCAATATATACACGTGATAGTCCATAATTAACGTGCACTAATAACTGATGCCATTGCAAAATATATAAATAAAGTTCATGCAGGAAGATGTGCAAAGATGATTCCCACGGGTGACAAATCACTGCAAACTTCAGTGCATTAAATGGGTGCACCACCTATTTCCCCCAGCCTCTCACCTCCAATAACTGATAAACAGGCACTGTGTATAGGGATAACTGCAGGCTTCTACTTCGTTCACACTGCTCCACCGCTGATTGTTTTTCACTGTGATATTGAATATTAAATGCCCTCCCAATAGCTCCAGGATATCCAGATCATACAAGGTGGAAAAACACAGAGGGCTCTCATGTGCAGTAACTTCAATATTTATTGAAAACAACAGTAACAGTTCACTTACATTTAAAACTACAGCAGAGTGTGCAGCAGACGCGGACTTCCGGTTTCGGCCGTAAACCGGAAGTAATGGGTCCGACACCGAATTCCTTCCCTGACGCGTTGCGTTACAAACGTAACTTTTTCAAAGGGTGATAAGGAAGTAGGTGTCACAGGTATATATATACAACGAGCGCCGCCGCCATATTAACTCAGGGCGGCACCGCTAATGCTGACTGATGATATAGTGGCTGTGATGCCAATGTCCTATATAATTATTGTCAGTTATAAAAATATCCAAAACCAGGACTATATATATGGATCACTAGCCAAAGGGAATTAATAATTTGAACATTTTAAAATCATTTAATCAAAACAATACCGCAATGTATACGGATTCGGCGAAAAGAGCGACATCTAGTGGTAAAAATAAAAAAATGCTCTTTAAAATACATTTAATTTAAATTAGCACCGTAATAAATACGGATTCGATAAAAAGAGCGACATCTAGTGGTTAAATAAAAAATTGCTCTTTAAATTAATAAACTGAAATATATAACACAGTATTGGTTATACGGACTCAATAAGCAGAGCGACATCTAGTGGTTTAAATATAAAATAGCTCTTTAAATATTCATGCTGAAATATAAAAAGCATTAAAAGGCAAAGGACCTAGTAAACAGAGAGAGAGATCATACTAATATTATTGATCAGTATTATAAATGATCCTCTCCATTAGAGCTAACTACATAAGAGTATCTTAGTATATCTCATGTGAATATCTCATGAGAATATCTCAATAATATATCTATATCTCCAAAAAAATACAAATAAATTGCATGAAATATCATAATAAAATTTCCTAAAACTACAAAAATCACCATATTATCATAAAATAAACATAAATACATACAGTACCAGTATATATAAGTGCCAATATATATCATATAAAAAATTAAAAATATAATTATTTACTAAAGTATATATAAAAACCATCTATAAAAATTTTGGTAAAAGGAAGTTTAAAAGTTAGAAATAAAACTATTGAGATCAAATTCGACATTATGTCCTAGTGGCGTAAGGGTACGAAGTTCATATATCCATCTTGACTCAGCTTGGCTGATTTTAATCACCTTATTATCGCCTCTCCAATGAGGTACAAATTTTTGAATACCGCAGATTTTTAATGTCGTGGGGTCTTTATTATGGAACTTAGTATAATGTTTAGAAAGGCTATGTTTATCAAAACCTTTCTTTATGTTTTGAATGTGTTCCCTCAATCGTTTCCATAATTTTCTCTTTGTTCTTCCTACATATTGGATCTTACAAGGACATTCTAATAAATAAACAACCCCTTCCGTGTAGCAGGTAATGCAATCATCAATTATATATTCTTTTTCTGTCACCGTAGATCTAAATGACTTTTTTTTGGGTTTATCATTAATATGTCTGCAAGCATAACATCTCTTGCAAGGAAAAAAACCTTTTCCCTCAAAGAAGGAAAAAGGTTTCTTTGGAGGGTCAGGGACATTTTTTGCCAGACTATCTCTCAACGTAGGTGACTTTCTATAAACAAATTTTGGAACTTCAGGTAAGATATTGGCAAGATGACGATCAGTTCTAATAATCTCCCAATGTTTCTTAATTATTTTTTCTATTTGTTTATGTTGTATACTGAAATTCATAATGATGGGTACCATATCTTGTTTTTCAGAATTCTTTGTACTGTCCTGTATAAGTATCTCCCTATCTAATAATGCTACGCTTTCAATTTGGTCCCTAATAAAATCTCTATGATAACCTTTTTGTATGAATCTGTCACCAATTAGATTAGCTTGCTCCAGAAATGTTGATTTATTGGAGCAATTACGTTTCAATCTGATTAGCTGTCCCTTGGGAATATTATCCAACCATCTTCGGTGATGACAGCTATCTATAGGAAGATAGCTATTCCTATCTACTGTTTTAAAATGAGTCCGGGTACTCAATGAATTTCCATTTTTTTCAATCACTAGATCCAGATAGGTTGCTTTTTCCTCATTAATACTCCATACTAATTTGATATTTTTTTGATTCATATTGAGGTTAGAGCAAAACTCGTTTAGGCTTTCTCTATCCCCTGACCAGATAAGGATGAGATCATCTATAAATCTTTTATACAGTTTTACCTGCTTTGGTAAATCATTATAGATCCTTTCTTCCTCCCACTGAGCCATATACAAATTAGCTACGCTAGGTGCATATTTTGCTCCCATTGCGATTCCGCAGATTTGTTTATAGTAATCATTAGCAAACCAGAAGTAATTTGACTCCAGGCAAAACCTTAAACATTCAGCAATGAATTTCCTTTGTTTGCATTTTAAAACACTAAAATTTCTCAGGCCCCATTTAGTAGCCTGTATTGCCTCTTCGTGATTAATTATTGTATATAGAGAACTCACGTCGGCTGTGACTAAATAGGTGGGTCCATCCTCTAATTTGATAGTGTTTAATAATTGGATCAGATGTTTGGTATCCCTTAAAAAGGATTTGGTTTCTCTTACTGTAGGTTGCAGAAAAAAATCAATATATTCCCCAAGTCTTGCACAAACAGAATTAATTCCATTCACAATGGGTCTGCCAGGAGGATTGGTCTCATTTTTATGTATCTTGGGGACCGTGTATATGATAGGTACCTTACATGTATTGGGCACAAGATATTTGGCTTCTTTTTTGTTTATCAATCCCTTATCAAATCCTTTCTGTATAATTTTTGTTAAATCTTTCTTATATTGTGAGGTGGGATTTTTATATAATTTCAAATAGGTGGTTTCATCTCCTAATTGTTTATTTAATTCTTCGTTATAGTCTTTTTTTGACTGTATAACGATGGCTCCACCTTTATCGGCTTGTCTTATGACAATATCTTTTCTAGCTTCAAGTTGCCGAATACCTTTTTTAATATCGATAGGGTCATAAGTCTTCTTCGTCTTCAGTTCCTGTAAGTCTTTTGAAACCATTTTTTTAAAAACTTCAATGTGAGCATCATTCGTCCCTGGTGGATTGAAGAGGGATTTATTCCTCAGATTTGTATATAATATACCATTTTGATCAGGGAGTTTGACTCCTCTACCCATTCCAGGGTCACTTAGCATATATTTCTTTATATTTATGCTTCTTATAAACTTATTGATGTCTACATATGTGCTAAATTTATTCAGATTTCTTTTTGGAGCAAATTTTAACCCTTTATCTAGTACTTTTAATTCTTCTTTTGTCAATGTGGCTTCGCTTAGATTAATTATGCCTTCACCTATCTTTCTCTTTTTCTTTTGTTCTTTGACTCCTGCTCGGCGACCTCGTCTCGTTTTTCGTTTCTTCCATTTCGTCTCTCTGCTTTTTCTGGTGATCTTCTGGGCGTTTTGCTCCTTTGTGAATCCTCTTTGTTTTTGTTCCTTTGATGATCCGCTTTTCTGGGACTTTTGTTTTCCCTGTGCTCCGGGGAGCGTCTGTTGATTTTCCATGGTGTTATTTTTTGGTCGTGATACCGAGGGGGATCCCATCGGCGTTGATCTAAAAAATGATATGGAGTTTTTTCATTATATTGCCCTCGTGATTCATGGCGTCCGCGTATTGGAGTTCTTGTGTTACCATAATGTCTTTGATCATCATATTCTCTAAGTTGTTCAAACCTATTTCGAACTGGTACTGTATAAAATTCTCTTTGTGGTGATAATTCTCTTCGTCTATTATATTCTGGATAATGATCATGAGGAGATCTTCCTCTTCCATCTTGATATTGTGTATGTCTCCAGTCATCATCTCTTCTCATTTGTTCTTCATATTGATGCCTTTTATTCATGTCATCCCGATCTCTTCTTGGAGGTGATGGAGATCTTCTGGTATAGTATGGCGTTTTGAATGTAATATATATTTTATACCGTACCAGTTCGAAATAGGTTTGAACAACTTAGAGAATATGATGATCAAAGACATTATGGTAACACAAGAACTCCAATACGCGGACGCCATGAATCACGAGGGCAATATAATGATATATAATATTGATATATATATAGCCATGTTCAGCCTGGCCGTTGATTGGCTGGAGTGGATTGATGGAAAGCAGTGCAGCTATTGGCTCGCGCTGCTGTCAATCACATCCACTGATGCGGAGCGCTGAGGGCGGGGCCGTGTGATACAGCGAGCGGGTATAGCCGCCGGCTGTATCACGGGAGCGCACCCGCAGATGCTTCTCACCATGCGAGGGAGCTCACATGAACGTGAGAAGCACCTGCGGGAGGAAGCAGAGACAGCCACCGAGGGCCCCCAGAAGAGCAGGTTCCGGGCCACTCTGTGCAATACGAGCTGCACAGTGGAGGTATGTATAACATGTTTGTTATTTAAAAAAAATAATAATTCACTTTACAATCCCTTTAAGTAAGCAAATCTTCCAAGGCTTCAAGATTTAGACTGGCAGGGAATGTTGTTATTAAACAACATAGAACAAAAATGGGAATGCTTCAAATCAACTGTATGCAAACACATTGCAAAATATAATCCCATGTGCAATAAGCTTAAAAGGTTAAAAATAAAACCTATGTGGCGCATGTCCAAAATTAAAACAGCTATACATAATAAGAAAAAAACGTGTTTAAAACTATAATAATAAATAAACACTAACATCAAAATTAGAGGGGCTTTTAAACTAGGCAATGGGAGGCAGGGTTCAGAGGTAGAGATAGTCAGCACGGAACATATTCCAGAGGGTAGTATTGGGGACATTAGTTGTAGGTTGACTAAAGCACACAAAAGGTAAGTATAGCAACAATACTATTTGCAATCTCGGGACACCCAATAAGTGGACAGTTTGCGACCGGTCAAAACTACGTGGCATGTTCACCAATGCCAGGAACCTGGCGGATAAAATGGGAGAACTAGAGATTGTATGAGAAGGATTTCGATTTCGTGGGAATTTCAGAGACTTGGTACAACAGCTCTCATGATTGGCTGGCAACAATCCAAGGGTATTCCCATTATCGCAGGGATAGAGAGGGTAAAAAAAGGTGAGGGGTATGCCTGTATATCAAGAATAATGTACAAGTAAGTGTGAGAGATGACATCACTAAGGGAGGGGGTGGAATCCTTATGGATAGTGCTCCAAAGGGATGAAACTAAGGGAAAAATACTGGGCATATGCTATAGGCCCCCTGACTTGAGGGAGGAGGGGGAGACAGACCTCCTATCACAATTTGGATTAGCAGCAAGGATGGGAAGTGTCATAATAATGGGCTATTTTAATTTTCCAGACATAGACTGGGCAGAAAGAACCATGCATTCGTCTAAGGCTCGCCAGTTCCTAAATGTCTTGCAGGACAATTCCGTGGGTCAGATGGTAGACTCACCAACTAGAAACAAAGCGTTACTAGACTACCAACAATACAGAGCTGATCACAGATGTGGAAATAGGGGGAAATTTAGGAAACCACAATCACAATCAATTAGCTTCAGTATAAATCACACAGATAGGAAACATAAGGGGAATACAAAAACCCGGAATTTCAAAAGAGACAACTTCCCTAAACTACAAGCCTTGCTAGAAGATATAAATTGGGATAGAATCTTAGGAACAAATAGCACAGAGGAGAGATGGGTTTGCTTTAAGGGCATGAGCCAGTGCATCCCATTGGGAAATACATTTAACCACTTAAGGACCGCCTCACGCCAATGTACGTCAGCAGAATGGCATGGCTGGGCACAAGCACGTACCTGTACGTTGCTCTTTAAGTGCCCAGTCGTGGGTCAGGAGCGCGCCACTGGTGGCGCGCTCCCGACCCGGTCCTGAGCTCTGTGACCGTGGCCGCGGGACCAGCGGACCCAATCGCCGCTGGTGTCCCGTGATCGGGACACAGAGCTGAAGAACGAGGAGAGGTCTGTGTAAACAAACCTCTCCCCGTGCTTCCTACTGTGGCTGTCACCGATCGTCTGTTCCCTTTTATAGGGAAAGACGATTAGTGACGTCACATGCCAGGCCACGCTCCCTACAATAAAAAAACACATAACGTCATACATAACACCTACACTGCCCCCTAGTGGTTATGTTAGGTTTCCTGGTGATGAGCCCGACTTGATGGAAGAAGACTTCTCTTACAGCTCTGGTTCAGGGACCACTGGAATGGAGACAGTGGCCCCGTGAGCGCAGCGGGGTAGGAGTATCTGACTGGAAGCAGCGGCTGGTTCTTCTGGATGCTGGAACTGCAGAGAAGTTGGTAGACAGGCAGGCAGCAATCAGCAGGCAAGGCAGTGGCAGCAAGGACTGGGTGCAGCACACTTGAACAGCAGAAGAATAGTCAGACGGGCCGGGTCACAATGGATAAGCAGGCAGGTAAGTACAGCAGGCAGAAGAGAAGTGCAGGCAGGCAGAGGTTCGGCAACAAAGGTACAGTCCAAAGCAAGGTCAGGCAGGCCGGGGTCAGAGCAGGAGAGGTCAGCGAGGTCAGACGGTAGCCGGGTCAGATATCACAACAGCAGGCAGATAGCAAGTAGTTCAGGTACAGAGCTGCAGACAAACAGCACCGAGTAGATGCAGCAGCCTTCTTTAAATAGGCCCACTGGCGCCAAACCGCGCTAACGCGCACGACGCGCACGCGCGAACACCGCGAACGGCGCAATCGCGTACGCGAACACCATGCGCGTACGTGCACCTGCGCATCCGCCCGTTTCGTGCGGGAGAAACCCTGACATTGCCCCCCCACAAGGGGCAACCTCCGGGTGCCCACAAGGTGCCTCTTTTCCGGATGAGCAGAGAAAAAGGCACGGACCAGTCTGTTGGCATGCAAATTACCATCGGGTTCCCATGAATTACTTTCTGGACCGTACCCCTTCCACTTAACCAAAAACTGTCTCTGACCTTGTCTCCTTCTACAATCGAGGATAGCCTCCACCTCATACTCTTCGCTACCATCAATTGTGGATCAATTGTGGGCATAAAATTGGGTATCTGGATTGTACGATTATTTTTTATTTTATTTATTTGTTTTTAAGGTTGAACTGGATGGACTTGTGTCTTTTTTCAACCTGACTAACTATGTAACTATGTAACCATCGATAAAAATGGGTTGAGGTGGTCTGGAACTTCTACCCGGGAAGGGATCGGGCACCGAGGGCTTCAGCAAGGACACATGAAAGACCGGGTGGATTTTCATTTAATCAGGCAAGACCAACTCATACGACACCTCATTAATCCTTCTCTTTACAGGAAAGGGTCCCAAAAATTTGGGCGCAAGTTTCTTAGAAGGACAGGCTAATTTAAGATTGTTCGTGGAAAGCCATACCTGATCTCCGACCTGCAAGTTCAATTCCCCTCTTCTCTTACGATCAAAGGCCTTCTTGCTGTCTGCTTGAGCTTTGGATACCGCCTCTTGTAACACCCGATTGTTATGACTGAGGAAGGTCACTGTGTCCTGAACCGCTGGAACTGGTGACTCTGGAAGAAAGTCAGGCAGAAAGGTTAAGTGAAACCCGTAATTAGCAAAAAACGGGGACTGCCCTGTGGCTGAGTGACTAGCGTTGTTGTAGGCAAACTCCGCAAGGGGCAGCAGAGATACCCAATCATCCTGGACAAAGGACGTGAAACATCTAATGTACTGCTCCAGGGTCTGGTTGGTACGCTCAGTCTGTCCATTGGTCTGGGGGTGGTAGGCAGATGACAGAGCCAGCTCGATCTTCAAACACTCACACAGGGCCCTCCAGAACCGGGAGGTGAATTGGACCCCCCTGTCAGACACGATGTTAGCAGGTACTCCATGCAGTCTGACTATCTCCTTTATGAAGACACGGGCCGTCTCTGGAGCAGATGGAGTCCCTTTCAAGGGCAAGAAATGGGCCATCTTAGTCAGTCTATCTACAACCACAAAAATGGCCGTGCAACCTTCAGAGCAGGGAAGCTCGACAATAAAGTCCATCGTGATCATCCTCCAAGGCCGATCAGGTGCAGGAAGAGGCTTCAGAAGTCCCCAGGCCCGATTCCTTGTTGCCTTGCTCCGGATGCACACAGGACAGGAGTCGACATACTTCTTGCAGAAATCCTTCAGGCCAGGCCACCAGAAGGTACGCTGTACCAATTCCAAGGTCTTACGGGGCCCAAAGTGTCCTGCTAACGGGTGATCATGGAGGAGGGCTAGAACTTTAATCCGGATGCTTTCAGGCACAAAAACTTGGCTCTCCTTCCATAGAAGACCCCCTCTGGAAATCAGTGTGACCTCTGGTGGTGCAGGTGAATTAGTGGATGCCTCCCTGATCTGCGCCAGCAAGTCTGGTTGCACAAGTAGAAAGGTACTCACAGGTAGTATAGTGTCCGGAGCAGCAAGGTCTTTGGGGCAATCGTACATACGCGAGAGTGCATCTGGTTTCACATTTTTAGATCCGGGGCGGTAAGTAATGTGGAAACAGAAACGTGAGAAAAACAGGGCCCAACGGGCCTGTCGGGGCTTCAGACGCTTGGCAGTCCTCAGGTATTCGAGGTTCTTGTGGTCGGTGTAGATCAGCACTGGATGAACTGCACCTTCCAACAAGTACCTCCATTCCTCCAAGGCAGATTTGATAGCGAGTAATTCACGGTCACCGACATCATAATTCTTCTCGGCAGGGGAAAGCTTTCGGGAGAAGAACCCTACGGGGTGCATCAAATCGTTGCCGCCTTGCCTCTGGGACACAACTGCCCCCACAGCTACTTCGGAAGCGTCCACTTCAAGAATATATGGTACGGAAGGATCTGGGTGGCTGAGGATGGGGGCAGAGGTGAACAGTCTTTTGAGTCTCTCAAAGGCCTCCTGGGCTTCCGACCCCCAGTGGAAGCGTACACACTGTTTTGTCAACTGGGTAATGGGGGCAATTATGGCAGAAAATCCCTTAATATATTTTCTGTAAAAATTTGCAAAGCCCACAAAACGTTGTACCCCCTTTTTATCCATAGGTACAGGCCAGTCCAGAACAGCGGAAACCTTCTGAGGATCCATCTTGATGCCAGCCGGGGAGATCTCAAGCTCGAGGAATTGGATGTTCCGTTGCTCAAAGCTACACTTCTCAGCCTTAGCATACAGTCCATGCTGACGGAGCCGGAGTAGCACCCTGCCCACGTGACCCCGATGCTGTTCGAGAGACCCCGAAAAAATCAAAATGTCGTCCAAGTAGACGATCACAAAAATGTCCAGGAAGTCCTTGAACACATCATTAATAAGATGCTGGAAGGTGGCAGGAGCATTACAAAGGCCAAAGGGCATGACCAGGTATTCGTAATGCCCGAAACGGGTCCTGAATGCTGTCTTCCACTCGTCCCCAGCCCGAATGCGAACCAGGTTGTAAGCCCCCCTTAAGTCCAACTTGGAGAAAATCGTGGCTGATCTCAGTTTCTGAAAGAGCTCCGGCATCAGAGGAAGAGGGTAATGGTTCTTGACCGTGATCTTATTAAGCTCACGATAGTCCACGCAGGGCCGGAGCGACTGGTCTTTCTTGGTCACAAAAAATATTCCAGCGCCTGCTGGGGAGGTGGAATGACGAATGAACCCCTTCTCCGAGTTTTCTGTAATATAAACCTTTAAGGCCTCCTGCTCCTTTTCAGACAGGGGGAAGATACGCCCAAACGGAATCTCAGCTCCTGGAAGAAGTTCAATAGGGCAGTCATAGGGGCGGTGAGGTGGAAGTGTGTCTGCTCCTAGCTTGCTGAAAACATCTAAAAATTCATGGTATGGTTCAGGCACCAGCTGGCATAAGTCCTGATCAGAATCAAGGCAAAGAAGGGTAGAGGGCACAACAGAATTCACACGAAGACAGTGCTCTTGGCAGTAGCTGGACTGGAACTTGATCTCCCCTGTAGCCCAGTTGATGCAGGGATTATGGGCCTGAAGCCAGGGGATGCCCAGGATCACAGGAAATAGAGGGGAAGAAATCACATCAAGGGTGAGGAGCTCCTTGTGCTGGGAAGGAGTACAAGCCATCAAGGGTAGCGTCTCTTGGGTTACTTGCCCCGATTTGATGTGGGACCCGTCAGCCAAGAACACAGACAGTCTGTGGGTTTTCTTCTGAAGGGGCAAGGCTTGCAGACTGGCAAAGGTGGCATCGACAAAACAACTGCAAACCCCAGAATCAATGATGGCGCTGGTGGAGACCGTCCTTCCCTGGAACTGCAATGAGAGAGGGAGAGCAAGGTGGGTTGTGCTGGCTGGCAGGGAAACAGGAACAGGAGACACAGAGGAAAGGCACTTACGTGTCTTAACAGGGCAGTTGTTAACATAATGTCCGGACCCCCCGCAGTAAAGGCACAAATTCAGCTGGCGACGACGGGCACGTTCCTCTGGAGACAAGGTGGGACGCATCAATCCCAGCTGCATTGGCTCAGGAGTGTCAGGAGCAGGACTGGCAGGGTCCCTTTGCAGAGCAGGCTGAGGACAGAAGGCGGGAATAGGAACCCTTGTAGTCATCCAATTCGAGCGCTGGGGCTGAGTTGAGCGCTTGGCCTGCCGTTCCCGAAGTCGACGGTCAATTTGTATGGCCAAGGTGATCAACTCCTCCAAAGAGTCCGGGATGCCGACACGGGCCAGTTCATCTTTCAGTCCCTCAGAGAGGCCCATGCGGAACTGATGTCTTAGAGCAGAGTCATTCCATTGGGTGTCTGCGCTCCAGTGCCGAAAGTCAGTAACATAGTCCTCGGCCGCACGGCGGCCCTGCTGGAGCGCAGACAGAGCAGATTCGGCTGTGGCAGTTCGCTGAGGATCTTCATAAAGCTGTGCCATAGCCTCAAAGAATGAAGAAAGGGAATGGGTAATAGCACTGTCACCCTCCAGGAGACGGTGGGCCCAGGTCTGGGGTTCTCCCTGTAGTAGCGATATCACAAACCCCACCTTGGTAGCTTCAAGTGAAAAAGTCCTGGGTTGGAGGGCGAAGTATAGCTGACAGGCATTACGAAAGGCCTGGAACTTGGATCGGTCTCCTGAGAACCTTTCTGGAACAGGTACTCTCGGTTCAGGAGGGAGCATCACCACTGCAGGCTGGGTAGCAGGCTGAGTATGAAGAGGAGGTGATGCTGAGGTGGAAGGACTGGTACCGGAAAGGTGTTGAACTTGCTCTTCCAGTCTGGTATATCCCTCTTGGAGCGACTTCACAGCCTGTGTAAGGGCCGCTAAGTGGGTGCAGATCTCCTTCATGGCAGAAGCTTCTCCCGCAGGCTCAGTCATGGGGCTGTTTGTACTGTTAGGTTTCCTGGTGATGAGCCCGACTTGATGGAAGAAGACTTCTCTTACAGCTCTGGTTCAGGGACCACTGGAATGGAGACAGTGGCCCCGTGAGCGCAGCGGGGTAGGAGTATCTGACTGGAAGCAGC
Organism: Lithobates pipiens; assembly: GCF_037356315.1. Lineage (NCBI taxonomy): Eukaryota > Metazoa > Chordata > Amphibia > Anura > Ranidae > Lithobates > Lithobates pipiens. Next base: position 102,859,319 of record NW_027507789.1, read on the forward strand.
GGCTGGTTCTTCTGGATGCTGGAACTGCAGAGAAGTTGGTAGACAGGCAGGCAGCGATCAGCAGGCAAGGCAGTGGCAGCAAGGACTGGGTGCAGCACACTTGAACAGCAGAAGAATAGTCAGGCGGGCCGGGTCACAATGGATAAGCAGGCAGGTAAGTACAGCAGGCAGAAGAGAAGTGCAGGCAGGCAGAGGTTCGGCAACAAAGGTACAGTCCAAAGCAAGGTCAGGCAGGCCGGGGTCAGAGCAGGAGAGGTCAGCGAGGTCAGACGGTAGCCGGGTCAGATATCACAACAGCAGGCAGATAGCAAGTAGTTCGGGTACAGAGCTGCAGACAAACAGCACCGAGTAGATGCAGCAGCCTTCTTTAAATAGGCCCACTGGCGCCAAACCGCGCGAACCGCGCGCGTGCACGCGAACACCGCGAACGTTGCGATCGCGTACGCGAACACCGCGCGCGCGTACGCGCACATCGCGTACGTGCACCTGCGCATCCGCCCGTTTAGTCCGGGAGAAACCCTGACAGGTTAACTCCTTCACTGCCAGTGGCATTTACACAGGAATCAGTGCATTTAAATAGCACTAAATGCTGTATAAATGACAATGGTCCAAAAAATGTGTAAAAAATGTCCGAAGTGTCCGCTATAATGTCGCAGTCACAATAGAAATTGCTGATCGCCGCCATTACTAGTAAAAAAAAAAATATGAATAAAAATACCATAAAACTATCCCCTATTTTGTAAACGCTATAACTTTTGCGCAAACCAATCAATAATTGCTAATTGCAATTTTTTTTTACCAAACATATGTAGAAGAATATGTATGAGCCTAAACTGAGGAAAAAAAATTTTTTTATATATTTTTTGGGGATATTTATTATAGCAAAAAGTAAAAAATATAGCATTTTTTTTAAAATTGTTGCTCTATTTTTGTTTATAGTGCAAAAAAATAAAAACTGCAGAGGTGATCAAATACCACCAAAAGAAAGCTCTATTTGTGGGAAAAAAGGACACCAATTTTGTTTGGGAGCCACGTCGCACGACCGTGTAATTGTCAGTTAAAGCGACACCCTGCCGAATTGCAAAAAGGGGCTTGGTCCTTTGGCTGCAAATTGGTCCAGGGCTTAAGTGGCTAAAAGAGCAAACAAAAATCCTGGATGGCTTAATTCCAATGTAAAAATGCATATAAAAGCAAAGGAGAAGGCCTTCAAAAAATACAAGGCTGAGGAGTCATCATCAGCATTCAGACTTTACAAAGAATGCAACAAGAAATGTAATGGTACAATTAGGACGGCTAAGAGAGAACATGAAAGACACATAGCGGAGGAGAGCAAAAAAACAAAACAAGAAATTCTTTAAGTGTGTATATATATATATATATATATATATATATAGTAAAAAAGGTAGCACAGACCATATTGGCCCCATAAAGGATGAGAAAGGAAATCTGGTTACAAAGGATGGGGAGAGGGCCAAGGTATTGAATTTATTATTCTCCTCAGTCATCACAAAGGATTCGAGGGGCTTCAGTAAACAAAACTGCAGTGTTTATCCTCATGACACATCACAGGAAGCGCCCTCATGGCTAACAGAGGACAGAATTAGAGATAGACTTGGAAAACTTAGCATTAATACTTCACCGAGACCAGATGGCTTGCACCTGAGGGTCCTTAGGGAACTTAGTCAAGTAATTGCCAGACCATTGTTCCTAACTTTTACTGAGAGTTTACTAATGGAAATGGTACCAGCTGATTGGAGAAAAGCCAATGTAGCACCAATATTTGACAGCTGGCGAGCAGCAAGTGGTTATATTATGGCCAGGCGGCGCGGCTCTTGTTCTGGGTGGGCGTCATGACATCCGTTCATTTAAACAGGGAATGTGTGGGATTGTGTGCGCGCATCCCTGTTTCTTCTGTGGCGGCATGTCACGGAGTCACGGAAACACCGCTCGCCACCAAGGGGGGGTGAACAGCCATTGGGTGATGAAGTCACAGCCGATCACAGGTGGTACCGCCCCACTTTGCACAGCGCATGCTCACGATCTCGAGCGCATGCACGTTGGTGGTGAAATGTACCCGGGAACACTGGTAAATAGCCATTGGCCAGTGGCTGTTTACCATGTGATCGGCTGTGATGCTTTCACAGCCGATCACTAAATGTCAACAAACCAGAGAACCGGGTTCTCCTCCTCACACACAGATTGTTTGTGAGAAGGAGATTGTGGTAACATCTCATTACCGCTTACAGTGTACACTAATCACACTGCCCCTCCAATAAAGAGGACCTGTCACCACCCATCAAAGTACCTTTCACAGTTCATCTGGCCTGTCAGTCCATATGAGTACCTGTCACAGTCCATCAGAGTACCCGAGTACCTATCTCTGGTCCATCAGAGTCACAGAGTACCCGTCTCCAGCCTATCAGAGTACCAGAGTACCTATCTGCAGGCCATGCCTCATAGAATGTACATTTGAGTGTTTTCTTTCCAAAATGGGGGGTAATTCCGCTGGGCAGGTGCTCAAGGACCTTCAAAAGTGTGATAGGTAGGAATGAAATGAGATGTGCAATTTATACTCCTAGAACGCCTGAAGGTACTATTTAAATGTTGGGCCTCTATGTGGCCAGGCTGTGAAAGTCTCACACGTGTGGTATCACCATACTTGGGAAGAGTAGCAGATTGTATTTTGGGGTATAATTTTTGCTATATACATGCTATGTGTTAGAAATAACTTATAAATTGACAACTTTGTGTAAAAAAAACTTCTGGAAAAAAATAAACCGTTCAAAAGACTCATTATGCCTCATAGATTATACGTTGGGGTGTTTGCTTTCCAAAATTGGGTCATTTTGTGGGCAATTCCATTTTCCTGGTGCTTCAAGGCCTTCAAAAGTGTAATAGGTGGTGCGGAAATGAGCTAAGTTATTTGTGCTCGTAGAATGCCTGAAGGTGCTACTTCAATGTTGGCCTTTTGTATGTGGCCAGGCTGTGTAAAAGTCTCACACATGTGGTATTGCCATACTCGAGAAGAGTAGCAGAATGTATTTTGGGGTGTAATTTGTTGTATGCATATGCTGTGTGTGAGATATAACCTGATAATATGACAATTTTGTAAAAAAAAATCTTAATTTTTCAAAAAATTGTGGGAAAAAAATTGTAACTTAAAAAAACTCACCATACTACTTACTTAATACCTTGGAATGTCTAATTTCTGAAAAAAAGGGTCATTTGGGGGGTATTTGTACTTTCCTGACTTGTTAGTGCCTCAGGAAATGAGATTCACCTGATGTATTGAAGGCCTGATCAGATGTGATCAATTTTCAGTGATTGACACCATAGTTTGTAGACTCTATAACTTTCACAAAGACAAAATAATATACACTAATTTGGGTTATTTTTACCAAAGATATGTAGCAGTATAAATTTTGGACAAAATTTATGAAGAAACATTACTAATTAGCAAAATTTTATGACCGAAACCAAGAAAAGGGCATTTTTTCACATAATTTACTTTCTTTTTTTATTTATAGCACAAAAAATAAAAAACCCACTAGTGATTAAATACCATACCTTTGGTGGTCTATAAAGAAGGGAGGGTGTTTAGGTTGAAATTTATGGATGAGTTGGCTGAGTTCTGTAAAAATTTGGATATCCCGGTCCCTAATATATCCGGACGAGGGGGGCGGGAGAGGGGGGGGGAATAAAGGTAAATAAATGCTCACCCAACTGGAAAAAGTAAAAGTGTATGGCGAGCAAGACCTGTGAAGGCCCATCCCCTCCTTTTCTCTTCCCCCCCATAGGTTAAGGGGCGGGGGATGGGAAGAAATTTGTTGAGAGTGTTGGGTGGGCAGGGGCTCCGAAGGGACCGTAATGCTCCCCCAGATGTCTCCCTTCTCTTACGGGGGGGGGGGGGTTGAAATGGAGTCAGTATGGCCTGAGATCCACTCTTGGGAGTAGGTGGCTCTGTTGGTATTAGTTGAGATGTCTAACGTGGGGCATAGGGCTGGAAGGGCCGGGGGAGGGAGGGGGGGTGGAGGGGAGGGGAAAGGGAGGTGAGAATGGGAGGGGGGATGTGGGGGTATGCACATGCCTCAGATAAATATGTGGAAGGATGGTGAGGAGAAGAGTGGGAGGGGACCCTATATAAAAGCAGCTGGGCCTATCCTAGAACCAGGTAGAAGATGGAGTTAAAATATATGACATACAATGTGAGGGGATTAAATTCGTATGGGAAGAGACTTAAGATCCTCAAAGAAATTAAACAACGATCTGAGGATGTAATATTTATCCAAGAGACTCACATAACTCAACAGACAAATATTAAAATGCACTCAAAAGACTATCCTACCTGGTTCTATGGTGACTCCCCAATTAGGGGGGCAAAGGGGGTGGCAACTGGGTTCTCGGAGAAGGTAAAATGTAAGATAATAGATAGAAGGATTGATCTGGAAGGGCTCTATATTCTCATTAAAGGTAAAATGGGAGAAGGGATATATACTCTGGTTAATGTATATTGCCCAAATAAGATTCCTATAAGTTCTTTAAATAAATTGTTGAGCGTATTAGAGGATTTCCGGACAGGAATGGTTATTCTGGCGGGAGACCTAAATTTTGGTCTGGACCTTCTGCTTGATAGTACGTCGCGTGCACAGGGGATGAGTAAGGCACAAATAAAAAATGATAAAATCAAAATTGCATCAAGTCCAATTGATGGATCTATGGAGGAGAGGATAAAACATGATGGAGCTAAGGATTATACCTTTTTTTCCCCTGTGCACGGGACTTATTCAAGATTTGATTATTTTTTTGTTGACCATAAACTGTTGGATAAGGTAGGGCAAGTTAAAATTGAAATAATGTCAATATCTGATCATGCCCCGGTTGTTATGAAGATGGGGATTCCCTGGGTTCCAAAGGGTACCGTATACATGGCGGCTGAATGAAAGTTTAATACAGGATGAAGAGGTAGCAGCCGAAATACGTAAAGAGATTGGAGTTTTATTTTACGAGCAATGACAATGGAGAAATAGCGGCTAATACCCTTTGGGAAGCACATAAGGCGTATATAAGAGGGACCTTTATCTCCATAGTGGCAAGGAAAAAAAGAGAAAGGGAAAAAAAATATTAAAAATCTTACGTAAGAAATTCATGGACTAGAATTACAACATAAAAAACAGGGGGTCAACTGCAGGAAGTCTTCCATGCTTTGGTTAGTAAAAGAGAAGAATTAAAGGATATTATGGATGTGGATGCCAGGAGAGAGATCAACAGGATAACACGGAACCAATATCTATGGGGAAATAAGTCAAGTAAGCAATTAGCAAGGATGATGAAGAAGAAAAGAGAGGTCAATTTTATTGAAAAAAATCAGAATAAGGCCAGAGATCTTGTTTTTTTACCACAAAAGAGATAACACAAGAGTTTAGTATTATGAGGCCCTTTATGCAGTAAAGAAGGAAAACCAGGATGGATAGAAAGTGGAAACAAGGATACGAGATTTTTGTGAGTTTAGTGCGTTAAATATATTATCAGAGAACGATAGGGATCTTATGGATAGACCAATAACGGAGAAAGAAATATATGAAGCTCTAAAAAAATCCCCCTTGTACATGGATTGAAGACTGGCTACAAGGGCGAGTTCAGAGGGTAGTGATAAATGGGAGTACTCGGAATGCTCAAGGGTGGAAAGTGGGGTACCCCAGGGTTCTGTGCTGGGACCAATCCTATTTAATTTGTTCATTAATGACCTGGAGGATGGGATAAACATTTCAAGCTCTGTATTTGGACGATACTAAGCTGAGCAGGGCAATAACTTCTCCACAGGGTGTGGAAAACTTGCAAGAGGATCTAAACAAATGCATGGGGTGAACAAACACATGACAAATGAGGTTTAATGTAGAAAAATGTAAAATAATGCATTTGGGTGGCAAAAATATGAATGGAAACTAAACACTGGGTGGACTACCTTTGGGGGAATCTAGGATGGAAAAGGACCTGGGAGTCCTAGTAGATGACAGGCTCAGCAATGGCATGCAGTGCCAAGCTGCTGCTAACAAAGCAAACAGAATATTGGCATGCATTAACAAGGGTATTGACTCAAGAGATAAAGCAATAATTCTCCCACTCTACAAGACTCTGGTCTGGACGCACCTGGAATAGGCTGTCCAGTTCTGGGCACCAGCCCTCAGGAAGCATGTACTGGAAATGGAGCTAGTACAGAGAAGGCCATCAAAGCTAATAAAGGGTCTGGAGGATATTAGTTATGAGGAAAGGTTGCGAGCACTGAACTTATTCTCTCTGGAGAAGAGATGCTTGAAAGGGGATAGGATTTCAATTTACAAATACCACACTGATGACCTCACAATAGGGATTAAACTTTTCCGCGGAAGGGAGTTTAATAAGACACGTTGCCACTCATTAAAATGAGAAAAAATGAGATTTAACCTTAAACTGCATAGACGGTTCTTTATTGTATTGAACGACCACAACATACAGGGGCATACAATGTAATACTAACATATAATCACACACACAGGTTGGACTTGATAGACTTGTATTTTGTGTCTTTTTTTCAACCTCACCTATTATGTAACCTACTATGTAACTATTCACATGTGAGGACAGCTTTCTTGGTAGAACTGTGTAGCAGACTCTACAGAATAGAGCAAAGTCCTTTTTTGGTAGAAGGAATTTAGTGGACCCTGCTTCCTCAAGACACTAGCCGGTGTCCTCTTATGTCTACACCCAGCAGCTATTTTCTAGCATCCAATGGGGAATTTAGCAGCATTAGTCTTTAGGACCCCTTTATGGGGGGTCTGTACTCACAAGGCCCTGGTCACAGGTCACCTCCCTCCATGATACCAGACAGGGTCCATGGACCCTTAGTCAACTCTCAGGAGAACCCTGGGTTTCAACATTCACTGTTCAGGCCCGCAGGTGGCCCACCCGAGGCCACATGGCAGCCTCTGTTGGGAAAAGGCAACAAGCCCCCTCCCCACTGGACATCTCTTCTCTAGAGGAACACCCAGAGCCATGTGTTTATCAAATATAAATGCATGCCTAGGGGAACCTCTCCTTGTAATTGGCCAGGGCTCCCATTCATGCTCCCATCTGCATGGTTTATACCTACTGTCCAGCAATTTCCATAGTTGCTAGGACACAGGGAGACTTTAAGACAGCACGACCAGCACCAGAGCACACTGAGCAGACTACACTAAACAATCACAGCTCTGTTAACCTCTTCAGCTCTGAAAGATTTACTCCCCTTAAAAGATGTATCGGGTGCCTTTAATTCAGACCTTCTCTCCCTGGGACACGACACAGTTAATGGGAATCAACTGAACACCTTTCTCCAGCAATGGGAAATATTCAGCCAGCTCACCGGAGCACATATATAGACCCCAAGGGCAATCACGGGAAACCCAAAAGAGAAACTCACCATGGCATAATATCGTAAAGCCATTTATTAAATTAAAAAGAATTGCACTTACAATAAGAAATAAACCAAAATCAAAATAGCCGGCCAGCTGTATACGAACGCCCTTCCAAGAAACCAGGTACGCGGACACGTCAGCACGCCAAACTCCTCCAAAGGAGTTTGGCATGCTGTCAGACATGGCGTCGCATGCTGACGCTTCTTCCCCATACACCCCTATGATAGCAGCTGGTTCCTCTGCACCTGCAGTATCCATGGATGTTTTGTTGGCGTTCCTGGAATCATTTGTTGCCAGGGTGGAAGCGGCGTGCGGACGCAAGGTGGGTAAAAAAACGCCCCCCTTGTCTGCTGGGGAAAGCTTTGATTCAGACTCCGGCTCCGCTGTTCTGACACCTCAGAGGTCAAGACCATGACCCGCCGAACAGTGAGGAGAGCCTCTGTGTCCGTTTTTTTAGCACACGAAAGCGCTAGAGGGATAGAGGATACGGCTGGGGCATCTGCAGATGTGTTGGTCCCTTTTGGGTCCCACAAGCCAATCCACACCGCTAAAGTGTTTCCCTACATAACTTATTTTGATATGTTTATTGACAAGGAGTGGGAACACCCGCAGCGTGCATTTTCAGGGCACCTCTTCCCCAAAAACCCCTATGATAGAAACCGGTTCCCCTGCACCTGCGGTGCCCATGGACACTGTCGGCGGTCCTGGAATCATTTGTTGCCAGGGTGGAAGCGAGGCAGATGGCAGTGCGTTACTCCCATGAGGCGGGATTCCTGAAAAAATTGACATCTCCTCCGGTCGCTGACCCCCCGGTATCTATGTCAAATAAGTTGACCACGATTCCAGTGGAAGGGTTTCCCCTTTTTCCAAGGACCCTGCCATCAGAAAGGCCGAGGTGGTTGCCCGGGCCATGTTTAAGGTTGATTGGTCAGTGCTTCGGCCAGTGTTAGTCACGGCTCTGGTGTCACAAACACTTAGTGAATGGGCTAAGTTGTTGCACCACAAGTTGGGGAAGGAACAGGTTTCCCCAGTCTGTGTGGAACTGGCAGACCAGTTGGTGCACGACCTTAAGATATCTGTTATGCGGCCCGAAATACGGTCCCTTTGCCTTCTAGAGCCTCGGTATCAACAGTAGTGTTACGTCATCTGATTTGGCTCAAGTGTTGGTCTGCGGAGCAGACATCTAAGAAAGCGCTGGCGGAGTTGCCCTTTCAAGGTGGGGGGCTGTTTGGTGCCTCGCTGGATGACATTATTAAAAATGTTACTGAGGGAAAGAGTACTTTGCTCCCACAATCCAGTAAAGCTAAGGAGCTACGCCGCAGGCAAGGACTCCTCCTTTTCCGCTCAGAAGCATTTTTTTCAACCGCCTGGGTCGGCGGGTAAGCATCTCCAGTCCAACAAGGGGCCCGGTGAGGGACAAAAGTTTTGTCCCTGGTGTTGCAAGCTGAACAAATCAGCTTCCGCTTTAAGGTTCGCCCCCGCCTGGCTCTCAGGTGGAGGGTCGCCCTCGGAAGTCTGCAGACCGGTGGACTTATCTCCTTTGCGACCAGTGGGTCTGCGAGCTGGTTTTGTCAGGCTATAAGATAGTTTCTTTCTTGTCAGCCAGATGTTTTTTTTTCCCCTCCAACCTTCATTTCCTTCCGACTCATCGGGAGGCCCTGTTTGGGGCAGTGCAGGACTTACTTCTGCATGGGGTGATAGTACCTGTACCAACGTCGGAAAGGTTTCAGGGATTCTACTCCAATCGGGTTGTAATCCCAAAGAAGGAAGGGCCTGTCTGGTCCTGGAGTGCAAGGCCCTCAATTGTTTTGTGAAGGTTTGTAGGTTCAGGATGGAATCCGTTATGTGGTCGCTGCACATCAGAGGTTCCTGCGATTTGCGGTTGGGGATGAGCACTACCAATTGGTAGCTCTTCCTTTTGGCCTAGTGTCGGCACCAAGGGTCTTCACCAGGTGCTGGTTCCGATTCTGGCATTGCTAAAGCAACAAGGGATCGTGATCGTGGGTAACCAGGACAATCTCCTACTGATTGCGGCTTCTGCTTCAGGACTAAGGGAGGATGTGGTGATCACCCTGAGACTCTTCAGAGGTTCTGCTGGGTGTGGAATCTGCACTCGGAAGTGTTTTTGGCTCATTTGCCTAAGGTGGGGCGTGCTGGATGTGGATCTCCTGGCCCCTCGGCTCAACCAGAAGGTGCAGAGGTTTGTGGCCAGGTCAAGCGATCCCTGGGTGGACGCGCTAGACGCGTTGGTGGCCCCATGGAGGCATTATCAGCTAATTTATGCCTTTTGTCTCAAGGTCCGATACTCCACCCTGCTTTACCGTCGCTGGCTTTAATGGCATCGCTGTTGAAAGCCAGGTGCTGAAGGACCGAGAGCTGTCGGCCTCAGTGATTACCACTGTGCTAAGGGCACTAAAGTCTTCTTCCCAGAAGATTTATCATCATACCTGGAGGGCCTATATCTCCCGGTGTGAGGAGATGGAGTGGCACCCGTGTTCTTATTTGGTTTCCAAGATCCTGCTGTTTTCTGCAGCAAGGAATGGAATAGAAGCTTGCATTATGTACCATTAAGGGGCACATATCAGCTTTGGCTGTTTCTTTTCAGCGGCCATTGGCAATTCGCTCATTGGTGCGTACGTTTGTTCAGGGGGTTCGGCGTGTGGCCCATCCGGTACACCCGCCGCTGCCCCCGTGGGATCTGAACCTGGTGCTTTTGGTGCTTCAGAAACCACTGTTTGAAAACATTAAGGAGATCCCTTTTTGGACGCTCTCTCAGAAAGTAGTCTTTCTAGTGGCTATTACTTCAGCAGGGCAGGTTTCTGAGTTGGTGACCTTGTCAGGCAAGTCTCTTTATCTACATGAGGATAAGACGATGCTGCATCCACAGCACTCTGCTCTTCCAAAGGTTGTTTCAACCTTCCATTTAAACAACATTGTGCTTCCGTCCTTATGTCCTCGGCCGTTGCATCCCAAGGAGGTCGCTCTACATTCTCTGAATGTGGTCGGGGCCCTGTGGGTGTATCTGTCTGCTATGGCTCCTTTTTGGAGGTCAGACTCTGTGTGTCTTGGTAGCTGGTCCGAGGGAGGGCCTGGCGGTCTCTTCAGCCACCATTTCTTGGTGGATCAGACAGATTGTGGTTCAGGCTTTTGCCATAAGGGGGCAGGAACCTCCCTTTTTTTGTCACAGCGCTTTTTACCAGGGCAATTGGTGCTTCCTGGGCTTTCTGGCATCAAATGTTTGTTTCTCTGGGTGTAGGGAGGCTACCTGTTTGTCTGTACACGCTTTCACTAAATTTTACAAGGTCGATGTGGACACATCTTCAGATGCATGCTTTGGCCGCAAGGTTTTGCAGGCGACCATCTAAGGTTGCGGCTCCTCTGATTGGGAGTTCTTTTGGTGATGGGCGGTGTTTATTTTCTCTGTGTTCCCATCCTTCGTTTTGACACTGCCTCGGGACACCCCTAAGGTCAAGATTAAAGTGCTGTGTCCATCAACGAATGAAAGAGAAAATAGTATTTTTGTACTCGCCGTAAAATCCTTTTCTCTGATGTTCATTGACGGACACAGCACCCACCCCTCCTATTTATGTTTGTACTGCTTTTTGACGAACTGAGCTGTTGGAAGCAGAGTGAGGGGTTATAGCCAGTAGGACCCTCCCCTGGGCGGTACTGTGCTTGTTTTTTATGTATTCTGCCTAGTCCTCTCCTAAAAGTGCCGTTATAACCCTAAGGTCAAGATTAAAGTGCTGCGTCTATCAGTGAACATCAGAGAAAAGGATTTTATGGTGAGTACAAAAATACTATTTTTATCTTAAGGCATTCTATGCCTTAAGATAAAAAGCCTTCTCTGTGCTGCAGGTCTCCTAATACTTACCTGAATCCCAGCTCTATCCAGTGATGTCCATGAGTGCCTCGGCCATCCGGGACTCTCCCTCCTGATTGGCTGAGACACAGCAGTAGCGCCATTGGCTCCTGCTGCTCGCAATCAAACTCAGCCAATCAGGAGAGAGAGGGGCGGACCAATGTAACTATGCAAAAAAATTCCATCTGGAATTCTTGTTTAATGCTCTCCAAACTTTTGATAGATCTTCATTATACTTAATTCATCTTCTTTAACCCCCCTCCATTTCTTCAACTTACCTATTTATTTGTGTTTACAGAGGAATTTCCATATGTTTCATAGTTAGTAAGGTTGAATAAAGACACTAGTCCATCCAGTTCAACCTGATTGAGTGTCTACAATTGCCCCTGTACATTGCACACTCACATTGGTCCCTACCCTCAAAGAGCCCACAATCCAAGGTCCCCATTCATATACTAGGGCCAATTTTGGACAGAAGCCAATTAACCTACCCGCATGTCTTTGGATTGTGGGAGGAAACCGGAGTACCCGGAGGAAACCCACACAGGCACAGAAAGAACATGCAAACTCCAGCCAGGTAGTGTCGTGGTTGGGATTTGAACCAGCGACGCTTCTTACTGCTAGGTGAGAGTGCTACCCACTACACCACATATGTTATCTTTTTTTACAATATCACAGAAAAGCTCTCCACTTTGCACTTGGGGCTCACAATAGAAACAATATATTTAAAGAAGCTGCTCTCATCAAAATCTGTGGTCACGACACATCAAAATATTAATAAAAATAGTGCAGCGCTCCCCCTGGTATCAAATGAAAAAAAACCAAAAATAAATATATTTTATTATAATTCATTTGAATCCTCAAAATTACTGTGCAATAATAAATCAATAGTAATGCTATGTAACATGTAATAAATATAATATAATTCACTTGCAAAAAAACCCTATGGCAGGCTAATAAAAACTTTCAGTGCACTAGACATGATGGAGTTCAAACACAAAATTCCATACAGTGATTAACCACTTAAGCCCCGGACCAATTGTCAGCCTAAGGACCAGAGGTCTTTTTACAATTTCGCACTACACTGCTTTAACTGGTAATTGCGCGGTCATGCAATGTTGTGCCCAAACGAAATTTGCATCCTTTTCTTCCCACAAATAGAGCTTTCTTTTGATGGTATTTGATTGCCTCTGCGATTTTTATTTTTTACGATATAAAAAGACTGAAATTTTTTTTAAAAAATTATATTTTCTACTTCTCGTTATAAGAAAAATCGAATAAACTACATTTTAGTCATACATTTAGGCCAAAATGTATTCAGCCACATGTCTTTAGTAAAAAAATGTCAATAAGCGTATATATTTATTGGTTTGCGCAAAAGTTATAGCGTCTACAAACTAGAGTACATTTTTTGGAATTTACACAGCTTTTAATTTATGACTGCCTATCTCATTTCTTCAGGTGCTAAAATGGCAGGGCAGTACAACCCCCCCCCCCCCCAAATGACCCCATTTTGGAAAGTAGACACACCAAGAAAATTGCTGAGTGGCATGTTGAGCCCATTGAATATATTTTTTTTTGTCCCAAGTGACTGAATAATGACACAAAAAAAAAAAGTTTACAAAAAGTTGTCACTAAATGATATATTGCTCACACATGCCATAGTTATATGTGGAATTGCACCCCAAAATATATTCTGCTGCTTCTCCTGAGTACGGGGATACCACATATGTGGGACTTTTTGGGAGCCTAGCCGCGTACGGCACCCCGAAAACCAATCACTGCCTTCAGGATTTCTAAGGGTGCACATTTTTGATTTCACTCCTCTCTACCTATCACAGTTTCGAAGGCCATAAAATGCCAAAATAGCATAAAACCCCCCAAAATGACCCCATTTTGGAAAGTAGACACCCCAAGCTATTTACTGAGAGGCATGTTGAGTCCATGAAATATTTTATATTTTGCCACAAGTTGCAGGAATATTACAAACTTTATTTTTGCACAAAGTTGTTTCTAAATGATATATTGCTCACACATGCTATGGGCATAAGTGAAATTACATCCCAAAATAAATTCTGCTATTTCTCCTGAGTACAGGGATACCACATGTGGGGGACTTTTTGGGAGCCTAGCCGCGTACAGGACCCCGAAATCCAAGCACCGCCTTCAGGATTTAAAGATAAAACTCTACCAAAAAAAACTGTTAGCGATCACAGGGATCAGGCCTGACTCTGCGAACGCTGCAGTTATGTGTTTAGTGTTTTGTAAGTGACAGTGATCAATCGATACTGCACTTGGGTGGGCTGGGCAGAGGGGCAAAACGCAGGTGCTAGCAGGTATCTGGGCTGATCCCTAAACAATGCGTTTTTTTGGAACCCTAAACTGCTGGGGACGCTAGTATAGATCTGATCAGATCAGATATTGATCTGTTCAGATTCTATACCACTACGGGAAGTGTATGCTTTGCGCGTGGGTGTTTGCGGGGTTGGCACTAACCTAGCGCTGCCTGGGGCGACGCAGACCCTGACCCTAAAACCTTATTGATATCACCCGCCGGGTGATCAGGGGTGGAAGGGTTAACTCTAGGGGCAATCAGGGGGTTAAACCTTTATTAGGGGGGTAGGGGGCTACCCTGGACCTAACACTAACTGCCCTGACACTTTTTACTGTCACAACTGACACTAAATGCAGTGATCAGTAAATAAATGATCACTGCAATCAGTGACACTGTGACTGGGAGTGGGGGAGGGGGCGACCGGGGGGTGATCGTGGGGTGATTTGTGTGCCTATGTGTACATACGTGTCAGTGTAGTGATTGGTGCACTTACTATGTGTTCTCCTCGCAGTCCGCCCCGAGGAGAGTGACATCACTTCCTCCCTGCCTGTGTTTACACTACACAGGCAGGGGAAGCTTCTCATTCGCCAGGAGCGATCGAGAGGGGATGGCCAGAAACCAATGGCCATCCCCTCATCCCGGATCGCTCCTGAAGCGAAACGGACCGCTGCAGCCAGCAAAAGGGGGTCCGATCGGACCCCCCACCCGCTAGAAGGCAAGCACGTACCGGTACGTGCTTGTGCCTGTCCGAGCCATTGTGCCGACGTAGATTTACATGCGGCGGTCCTTAAGTGGTTAAAGAGGTTGTATACCCAGGGCCGGTACAAGGCAGGGGCGGAAGGGACACGTGCCCTGGGCGGTACAATTTGTTAGAGGAGGGGGGGCGCAGTCGGCAGGTAAAGTTCTGCCGCGGCCGCCGCCCTCACAGACAGTCACTCAGTGCCCAGCGGCGCTGACAGATATTGTGTGCCTTGTCGAGTGTGCTCCGCTGCTCCTGCATCCTCCCTTCCCTCTGCTGACTTCAAGTGCTGTATTACTCCCCCCTACGGAGGAGTCCCGTAGACTAGTCCCTACCAGCGGCGTGACATCACTCACGGCCAGAGGCGGTGGGAGGACTCAGGAGCGCAGGGAGCTGTGACCTAGAGGAGCGAGGAGCAGCTGCTGCCCGCCTGGCTAGCTGGAAGGAAGCTAGAAGACTGCAGCCAACAGTGTGCTACTGGCTGCTACAGTCTAGCCCATAGGTACTCCTTTTTATTTTTTTTTATTTTTTTTTTAGATAACAATGACAGACTTGCTGAAAACTATATAATCGGTATATTTTATATATATCTATATATATATGTATATATATATATATATGTGTGTGTGTGTGTGTATATATATATATATATATATATATATATATATGTGCGGCTGCAGCACGGGCGCCAATTGCCGGAAGGGCGTCCCCGAACACATCTGGGAAGTTCTGTGCTGGCTGTGTCCCTTGGACACGTCCAGTCACAGATCACTGTAAATGGGCAATCACAGCGGCCATTTACAGCGCGATCGAAACGGGTTTTGAACCGACATTGATTCTTTATTAAAAACCGGGGGGGGGGGGGGGCAGTTTTCCATCTGTGATGTTGGGACCTTTAGTTGGACCTCCACAGCGCATGCACTGCTAATATCAGCATCTGCATTCAAAGTGAATATCTCCTAAACTGTACAGGATTATGAGATAGTTATTTTACCTGTAGGTAAAAATACAAAAAAAAGGGTATACAACTGCCTTAAATCAGGGTTCTCAAACTGGCTGACCTCCAGCTGTTGTGAAAGCTGACAGGTACAAGCATGACTCCCACAGGCAAAGGCATGTTGGGACTTGTAGTTTTGCAACGGCTGGAGGGCCACCAGTTTGAGATCTCTGGATTAAATAAACACTTTCAGTCAGGGGTCAAGTCCTGGGGAAAAAAGTGTGGGAACTCCAACCCAAGATCCACTCCCCCCAGGGACGGACTGACCATTGGGCCACTCGGGCACTGCCAGAGGGCTCCGTGCCATTAGGGGGCCCCATCAGGGTTGCCAGCCTCGGTAAAACCAGGGAAAGTATGTAAAAATCTGTGTTTTTTTTACATCTGTCTCTGAAATGTCCCTCACCGTCATCCTTTTGGTCTAAAAATCCCGAGATTATAGCTACCCCACCTCTCCAGTACCTTCTCAGCCAATAGAAACATGTCTGTGTATACTGTGTGATTGTATATTGTGTGTGTGTGTGTTTGTGTATACTGTGTGGCCCCATAATGTCTGATTGCCTGGGGGCCCCATAATCTCCTATTGCCCGGGGGCCCCATAATCTCCTATTGCCCTGTGGCCCCATGAGTTGTCAGTCCGCCCCTGACTCCCCCACCAAAAAAATAAATAAAAATGATACGCTCATATGCATGAACACTTCAAAAGTGGTATTTTTCATCCAATTTTCGTATTGTGTGTATGAAGCTTAAGAGCCCATTCACACAGGGGCAACACGACTTGTAGGCGACTTGAGTCAGGCAACTTGGACACGACTTGAGTTAAGATCACAGCGCGACTTGGGACGACTTCAAAACGACTTGTGATGACTTCAAGCCCGACTTGGGACGACTTACAAGTCGCCCCAGGCCAGGCGACTTTTGCCGAGGCCAAGCAGAGAATGAGCTCAAGGGGGAACTCCACGGCAAATTTCTGAAAAAAATTTGGCGTGGGTTCCCCCTCCGAGAGCATACCAGGCCCTTAGGTCTGGTATGGATTCCAAGGGGAACCCCCTACGCCGAAAAAACGGCGTGGGGGTCCCCCCCAGATCCACACCAGACCCTTATCCGAGCACGCTACCCGGCCGGCCAGGAAAGGGGGTGGGGATGAGCGGGCGCCCCCCCCCCCCTCCTGAGCCGTACCAGGCTGCGTGCCCTCAACATGGGGGGGTGCCTTGGGGGAGGGGGGGGCGTGCGGCCCCCCCCACCCCAAAGCACCTTGTCCCCATGTCGATGAGGACAAGGGCCTCTTCCCGACAACCCTGGCCGTTGGTTGTCGGGGTCTGCGGGCGGGGGGCTTATCGGAATCCGGGAGCCCCCTTTAATAAGGGGGCCCCCGGATACCGGCCCCCCACCCTATGTGAATGAGTATGGGGTACAATGTACCCCTACCCATTCACCTGTGGAAAAAAAGTACAAAAAAAAAACACAACACAGGGAAAAAATATTTTATTGCACAGCTCCGGGGGTCTTCCGTCTTCGGGGGTCTTCTCGCCGGACTCCTCCGCTATCTTCTTGTAGCTCTTTTGCTAGCGGAGGAGTCCGGCTTTCTTCCTCCCCGCCGCCGGCCTCTTCTTCCGACTTCGGGGGTCTTGTCCCCCTCTTCGGTTCTTCTGCCGGGCCACCGCGCCTTCTTATAGCTCTTTTGCAGGCAGTGGCCCGGTCTTCTGTCGCCGCCGCCTTCCGTTCTTCTTCTTCTTCTTCTTCTTCTCCAGGAGATGTTGACACGACGCTCTCTCCGGCCACAATGCCAGGGACGCGCTCCGCTGCCACTTATATAGGGACAATGGGGCGGTGTCACATGGGTTGATGTCACATGGGTTGGTCACATGGGTTGATGTCACATGGTGACCCCGCCCCCTTACCATGTGACATCAACCCATGTGACATCAACCCATGTGACACCGCCCCATTGTCCCTATATAAGTGGCAGCGGAGCGCGTCCCTGGCATTGTGGCCGGAGAGAGCGTCGTGTCAACATCTCCTGGAGAAGAAGAAGAAGAAGAAGAAGAAGAAGAACGGAAGGCGGCGGCGGCGGCGGCGACAGAAGACCGGGCCACCGCCTGCAAAAGAGCTATAAGAAGGCGCGGTGGCCCGGCTCTCATTAACTTGCTTTTTAAATGTTGTCCGACCTGAGGCGACTAGGGGCGACCTGAAGTCGGATCAGGAGTTGCCCCTGTGTGAATGGGCTCTAACTGTTAGTACATAAAAAAAAAACAATCCTCAATAAACAAACACATTAATTCTCTGAATAATCAGCATTCATTCAATTGTACTTCCATGCAAATGTGAACATCATGTTCTGATCTTTATTGGGGAATGTTATTTTTTATATAGAGTGTTTATATGGTGAGTTTACACTTTTCATTGAACAGAGTTTGGATAACACAGGTTTAACCACTTTCAGACCAGACCATTTTGCTGGTAAATGACCAGAGGTCTTTTTACAATTTGGCACTGCGCTGCTTTAACTGGTAATTGCGCGGTCATGCAATGTTGTACCCAAACGAAATTTGCGTCCTTTTCTTCCCACAAATAGAGCTTTCTTTTAAAGGTATTTGACTGACTCTGCGATTTTTATTTCTTGCGATATAAACGCAAAAAATGATATTTTCTACTTTTTGTTATTAGAAAAATCCAATAAACTCAATTTTAGCCATACATTTAGGCCAAAATGTATTCAGCCACATGTCTTTGGTAAAAAAAAAAGTCAATAACTGTATATTTATTGGTTTGCGCAAAAGTTGTCACATCTACAACTAAGGTACATTTTCTGGAATTTACGCAGCTTTTAGTTTATGACTGCCTATCTCATTTCTTGAGGTGCTAAAATGGCAGGGCAGTACAAACCCCCCCCCAAATGACCCCATTTTGGAAAGTAGACACCCTAAGGAAATTGATAAGAGGCATGTTGAGCCCATTGAATATTTTATTTTTTTGCCGCAAGCGATTGAATAATGACAAAAAAAAAAATTTTTTTTTTTTTTTACACAAAGTTGTCACTAAATGATATATTGCTCACACATGCCATGGTTATATTTGGAATTGTACCCCAAAATAAATTCTGCTGCTTCTCCTGAGTACGAGGATACCACATGTGGTCGACTTTTTGGAAGCCTAGCCGCGTACGGGGCCCCGAAAGCCAAGCACCGCCTTCAGGATTTCTAAGGGCATACATATGTCATTTTACTCCTCACTACCTATCACAGTTTTGAAGGCCATAAAATGCCAAGATGGCACAAAACCCCCACAAATGACCCCATTTTAGAAAGTAGACACCCCAAGCTATTTGCTGAGAGGCATGTTGAGTCCATGGAATATTTTATATTTTGCCACAAGTTGCGGGAAAATTACAAACTTTTTTATTTTTTTTATTTTTTTCACAAAGTTGTCACTAAATGATATATTGCTCACGCATGCCATGGGCATATGTGAAATGACACCCCAAAATAAATTCTGCTGCTTCTCCTGAGTACGGGGATACCACATGTGTGGGACTTTTTGGGAGCCTAGTCGCGTACGGGGCCCCGAAAACCAAGAACCGCCTTCAGGATTTCTAAGGGTATAAATTTTTGATTTCACACCTCACTACCTATCACAGTTTTGAAGGCCATAAAATGCCAAAATAGCATAAAACCCCCCAAAATGACCCCATTTTGGAAAGTAGACACCCCAAGCTATTTGCCGAGAGGCATGGTGAGTATTTTGCAGCTCTCATTTGTTTTTGAAAATGAAGAAAAAAAAAATAATGTATATTTTTTTTTCTTTTTTTCAATTTTCAAAACTTTGTGACAAAAATGAAGGTCTGCAAAATACTAACCATACCTCTCGGCAAATAGCTTGGGGTGTCTCCTTTCCAAAATGGGGTCACTTGGGGGGATTTTGTGCTATCTGGGCATTCCATGGCCTCCAAAACTGTGATAGGCAGTGAGGAATGAAATCAAAAATTTACACCCTTAGAAATCCTGAAGGTGGTGCTTGGATTTTGGGGTACCGTACGCGGTTAGGCTCCCAAAAGGTCTCACACTTGTGGTATCCCCGTACTCAGGAGAAGCAACAGAATGTATTTTGGGGTGTAATTTTACATATAACCATGGCATGTTTGAGCAATATATCATTTAATGACAACTTTGTGCAAAAAAATAAAAAATAATAATAATGTATATATTGTAATTTTTTTTTCATGCAGCCTGTGGGCTGAACGAAAAAAAAATATTGATCGGTGGGTATGCCCACCATTAGATACCTCCCTTCATCCACCCACTTCTAATGGTGGGCATACATGCACCATTTATATATGCCGAAGCATGGGGGCATCCTCTCGCAAAAGGTAGGAGCAGATCGCTCCTCCACCTCTTATGCCCCCATGCTTCGGCATATATGCTCTTTTTTAAAGGGGTTGTAAAGTAAAAAAAATTATTTTTTTAAAATAACAAACATGTCATACTTACCTCCACTGTGCAGCTCGTTTTGCACAGAGTGGCCCCGAACCTGCTCTTCTGGGGTCCCTCGGCGGCTGTCTCAGCTTCCTCCCGCAGGTGCTTCTCACGTTAATGCGAGCTTCCTCGCATTGGTGAGAAGCACTGCGGGCGCGCTCCCGTGATACAGCCGGCGGCTATAGCCGCTCGCTGTAT
Organism: Lithobates pipiens; assembly: GCF_037356315.1. Classification (NCBI taxonomy): domain Eukaryota; kingdom Metazoa; phylum Chordata; class Amphibia; order Anura; family Ranidae; genus Lithobates; species Lithobates pipiens. Next base: position 102,879,349 of record NW_027507789.1, read on the forward strand.
CACAAGGTCCCGCCCCCCGGCGCGCTGCGTCATTGGATGTGATTGACAGCAGCGCGAGCCAATGGCTGCGCTGCTTTCAATCCATCCACTCCAGCCAATCAGCGGCCAGGCTGAGCGGCGAAGAGGACGGCGAGGGCGAGCGCGGGATTTTCGAGGGGTCAGGTAAGTAAAACGGGGGGACTGGGGGCGCTGGCAGTGTCAGATGTTTTTTCACCTTAATGCATAGAATGCATTAAGGTGAAAAAACATTTACCTTTACAACCCCTTTAACTGTGGTGGTGAAATCACCCCCGACAGTGCTGGAGTCGCGGCTTTATGTATCGTGGGAGCAAACGCTGTTGCTGTCAAGATAAATAAATCCGCGCTGCAACTGAATGGCGTACCTACTATGCAAATGATGGTTAATAAAACAAAGTAACATTACAGTGTAACAGTAAGACGTACCATACCTGCAAAGCAAATACAAAAAAAAATAGCAAAAAATAACACATTTAACACAATCTGTGCCTAATATATATATATGCCGAAGCATGGGGGCATCCTCCCGCAAAAGGTAGGAGCAAATCGCTCCTCCACCCCTTATGCCCCCATGCTTCGGCATATATGCCGAAGCATGGGGGCATCCTCCCGCAAAAGGTAGGAGCAAATCGCTCCTCCACCCCTTATGCCCCCATGCTTCGGCATATATGCTCTTTTTTAACTGTGGTGGTGAAATCACCTCCGACAGCGCTGGAGTCGTGGCTTTACGTATCGTGGGAGCAAACGCTGTTGCTGTCAAGATAAATAAATCCACGCTACAGCTGAATGGCGTACCTGAAAACAAAAAATGGTTAACAATAAAACATTGCAGAATAGAATACAGTACAAAGGAGCAGAACAATAGAGAGAGAATAGAGAGAGAGAGAACAATAAAACGACAACTATTTTTGGTTTTTTTATTTTATTTTTTTTTGTTTTTTTTTTTTTTTTACTTTTTTTTTTTTAAACACTTTTTTATGTAACTTTAACACTTCTGTTGTAACGGTTCCAGCGGTTTGGGTCTCTCAAAATGCGATGGCATCTTGGGAGACCCTGTGAACGTGTGCCTAGCCTGTGCAATGCTGTACCCTACGCTAATACTCAACTAGTGAATGGTAGCGTTCAAAACATTCACCAATGCAAAGACCAGGATTGTCAGGACAGCGGGGACAATAATGACGGGTGTCACGCCTATATCCGCGCTTTCTGCAGACACAACATTTTCTTTGGGGGGCTCGTTGGGTAGGGGTACTCGGGATGACATAAGAATAATGCCTCTCATGCAGCCGGCTTACTGCATCTGGTAGGGGAAGGTGAGGTGGGGCACCGTCTGGATACAGAAGGGCTCTGACGATATCCTCCTGGAATTTAAGGAAGGATCCAGTCCGTCCTGAAGCTTTGTGTAGTACATAAGCATTCAGTATAGCCAATTGGAATAAATAAACAGACTTTTTTGTACCAGCGTCTGGCCTTACGGGCAACTAGATACGGCGCCAACAACTGGTCATTGAGGTCCACCCCTCCCATGTTAAGGTTATATTTGTGGACACAGAGGGGTTTCTCCACAATACCAGTCGCCGTAGGAATTTGGACCGTCGTGTCTGCATGAATGGAGGTAAGAACGAAAACATTCTTATTATCCCTCCACTTCATAGCGAGCAAATTATTACTGCGCAAGCAGGCTCTCTCCCCCAGCCTAAGACGGGACTCTACAAGCCGCTGGGGAAAGCCCCGGCGATTAGGTCGCACGGTGCCACATGCTCCAATCTGCTGATCAAACAAGTGACTAAACAGTGGCACGCTTGTGTAATAATTGTCCACGTACAAGTGGTACCCCTTTCCGAATAAGGGTGACACCATGTCCCACACTATCTTGCCAGCGCTTCCTATGTAGTCAGGGCAGTTCTCCGGCTCTACGTGACTATCTTTACCCTCATAAACCATGAAACTACGTGTATAGCCTGTGGCCCTGTCACAGAGCTTATACATCTTGACCCTGTATCTGGAACGCTTGTTGGGGACGTATTGTTTGAATGACAAGTGACCAGAAAACTTAATCAGGGACTCATCAACGCAGACAACTTGATTGGGAGTAAACAAGTCTGCAAAACGTTGGTTGAAGTGGTTTATGAGGGGCCGAATTTTGTAGAGCCGATCGTATTCAGGGTCTCCACGAGGACGACAGAGTTCATTGTCGCTGAAGTGCATAAACCGCAAAATCATCTCGTATCGTGCCCTGGACATGGAAGCAGAGAACACGCGCATATGGTGAATTGGGTCAGTGGACCAATATGACCGCAACTCACTCTTTTTGGTTATGCCCATGTTGAGGGAGAGGCCCAGAAAGATTTTAAATTCGGAAACCGTAACTGGTTTCCAATGTTTGGCAAGGGCGGACTGGGGAATAGTGGCGATGTGTTGACCAGCGTACAAATTGGTTTGGTCCACAATAGATCTAAAGAGATCTTCGGTGAAAAACAGTGAGTAAAAGTCAAGTGTCGTAAAATCAACTGTTTCCACGTTAATGCCAGGTTGGCCAGTGAATGGGGGGAAGTACGGGTTCTGCAGAAGATGTGGGCACCCAAATAGGATTGGCGAATTCTGCAGGAAGGGCACTATGGGTACGACGGGCCTGTCTTTGTCTTCTTCTTGGTGGCAGCGGGACACTACTTGTGCTTGCCACCTCGCCAGCTTGAACTGTACTTATGGGACTCGCCACGTCACCACGTGTTACTGCAGTGCTGGATGTAGGTCCAGGGTGTACTAGGCCGCTGGTGCTTGCCAGTTCACCAGAAGGATGAGCGGCTCTAGTACGTCTCTGCTCCATACGAGTGACCTGCGGTTTCTGCACCTGAACAACAGAATACATTCGGGATTGGGCACACCTGTTCTTAACAGGGGCCTCATCTCCGTCGTCAGAGCTATCTGTCATGGAGCCGCTGTCCTCTACAGGATCGTATTCTGAGCCTGAATCTGACAGATGAGTGACGTCCTCTTCACTATCTGTCATGCTCAGAAACGTGTAGGCCTCTTCACTAGTGTACCTTCGCTTTGCCATTTTGGGCTCTAAATTTAGGGGTACACTAGTGAGACTCACAGGTAAAAAAGCACCTAGCCTGTCAGCGACTGTTTCAAAGCGCTACAAAAAAAACTGTTAGCGATCGCAGGGATCAAGCCTGACTCTGCGAACGCTGCAGTTATGTGTGTTGTGTTTTGTAAGTGACAGTGATCGATCGATACTGCACTTGGGTGGGCTGGGCTGGGCTTGGCGGAGGGGCTAAACACAGGTGCTAGCAGGTATCTGGGCTGATCCCGCTAACAATGCATTTTGGGAAACCTAAAATGCTGGCAACGCTAATATAGATCTGATCAGATACTATATTACTAAGGGAGGTGTATGCTTTGTGCGTGGGTGTTAGCGGTACTGGCACTAACCTGACGCTGGGGCGACGCAGACCTTATCTGACCCTCAAACTTATATCACCCGCCGGGTGATCAGGGGGTTAAACCTTTATTAGGTAATAAATGGCGGGTGCCCTGAAACAAAAAAACAAAAAACAAACCAACCAGCGTCACCTGTAACAGTTATATGGTGATCACTGGTGAAAGGGTTAACTGGGGGGCAATCAGGGGGCTATGCGGTAGTATATGGGGGTCCCTGACGCTATAAAAAGCTGCGGCGAACCTAAATACTTACCTGCCTAACTAGCGTCACCTGTGACACTAATACAGCGATCAGAAAAACGATCGCTTATTAGTGACACTGGCGACGGGGGGTGATCACGGGGTTAAACCTTTATTGGGGGGGGGGTTAGGGGGGCACCCTAGAGCTAAAGGGGGCTAACCCTAACTGCCCTAACAGTTATTACAGTCACAAATGACACCAATGCAAAAAAATAAAATACGCAATTGGTGTCACTGTGACTGGGGGGGGCAGGGGTGATTGGGGGGTGATCGGGGGGGTGAAAAGTGTGCCTGGCATGTTCTACTGTAAGTGTAGTGTTGGGTGCAACTCACCGATCCTCTCTCCTCGGTGTCGGAACTAAAAAGACTGACACGAGGAGAGATTACATCACTTCCTCTCCTGTGTTTACATTACAGGAGAGGAAGTGATGTCACGCTGCCATTTCATTCGTCGGGAGCGATCGCGAGGGGGTGGCCATGAATGAATGGCCGCCCCCTCATCCCGGATCGCTCCCGAACGATTACCGACCGCCGCAGGCACCGGGGGGGGGCCCGATCGGGCCCCCCACCCGCGGGAAGGCAGGGACGTACAGGTACGCCCATATGCCTGCCCGTGCCATTCTGTCGACGTACATCGTCGTGCGGCGGTCGGGAAGTGGTTAAACGGAAAGGTCATAAATTAACTGCACATTATCTGGACAGAATGCTTGGGGAGATAGTGATGTGTTCCTGCTTAGGAGATGTATGCTAGCTTGGGGGGCTGCAAACTCTGCAGGGCTCCAACACACACTCGCTGCTATTCTAACCCTTCACATATTTCCACATAAACTTCCCTCCTGGCATTAAACTTTGCCAGGTATTGTGCTCAGCTTACCACCCCAAACTGATGTTCCTCCCTCAGCTCACCTCTCTCCCTGCATGTCCTGTGAGCAGAATAGCTGTGCTCCTCCTCTGGGTTCTCTCATCATATGGCACTGAAGATAGAGGAGGGGGGGATTCAGTGGGACACACAGAGCAAGTATGCAGGAGACTGGGGGGAAACAGAAAATCAGGAGGGGCCGGCGGGGAGGAGAGCATCAAGTGAGGTCTGAATAAATACAATCTCTTAACAGCAGGGGCCTGATCTACCCATCAGCTAGCTGTGATTGACAGGTAGATCGAAGAGGAAGCTGTCATGGGGCCCCCTATTGGCAATACCTGAATGGTCAGGTGTGCGGCACTTACTATTGCGAGCTGTAGGGATGAGCCGAACACCCCCCGGTTCGGTTCGCACCAGAACTTTCAAACGGACCCCAAATTCGTACGAATGTTAGAACCCCATTGAAGTCTATGGGACTCGAACGTTTGAAATTAAAAGTGCTAATTTTAACTGCTAATATGCAAGATACTGTCCTAAAAAGGGTTTGGGGACCTGGCTCCTGCCCCAGGGGACATGGGTCAATGCCTAAAATGTTTTTAAAAATTTCCGTTTTGGCGGGAGCACTGATTTTAATGACGATTAAAGTGAAAAAAAAAGTGAAATATTCCTTTAAATATCGTGCCTGGGGGGTGTCTATAGTATGCCTGTGAAGTGCCACGTGTTTCCCGTGTTTAGAACAGTCCCTGCACAAAATGACATTTAACGGAAATAACGTCATTTAAAATTGCTTGCGGTTTTAATGTTATCTGGTTACTGCAATATGGTTGAAAATCATTGAGAAAAATGGCATGGGTAGCCCTCCCTGCCCATTACCAGCCCCTTTGGGTCTTGTACGGATACCCATATTAAAAAAAGAAAATACGTGTGGCCCCTAGGACCTATATACTCAGAACAGCAGTAACAGCGGTGCAAACAAGACAGGGACTGTGTAGGTTTGTTGTGTTAAGTAGAATCTGTTTGTAATTTTCAACTGGTACATTTTTAAAGTGTAGCTCCAGTCAAAAAAACTATTTTTAAGCTTTTTGGAAAACATAGGGAAGGGTTATCACCCCTGTATAATTTGTTTTGCCGTCCGTCTTTTCTCATCTCACTTGCTGTTGTCTCCTTCTGTTTGCAAGTAGGAGAGGTTTGTAAGTTGGATGTTTGAAAGTAGGGGCCTGCCCTATATGCTCTGCAGAAATGGCGGAACAAGGTGTTGGTTTTGCCACAACATTGTAAGCCCTCAAAGTGACTCTTGGTGGACGCTGGAGCGCCCTGCTGTGAACGATTATATCAAGAATTGTAATTACATGCCATTGTTGAACAGTGGTAGAAAAATTGACCTTTGGTGGCTGTGGTGTTGGTGCCACAACACTATAAGTCCTCACAGTTACTCTGGGTGGGCACAGGAATGGGCCCTCCTGTGAAATATTATATCAAGAATTGTAATTACATGCCCCTGTTAAACAGGGGCTGAAAAATTGGGCTGCTGGCACTGGTGCCACGACACTGCAACCTCTCCCATATACTCTAGTTGTAGTGCAGGAATGAGCCCTGCTGCAAAGCATTGCATCAAAAATTGTAATTAAACGCCCCTGTTAAACAGGGACAGAAAAATTGGGCCTTAGGCACTGGTGCTGGTGCCACGACACTGCAACCTCTCCCATATACTCTAGTTGTAGTGCAGGAATGAGCCCTGCTGCAAAACATTGCATCAAAAATTGTAATTAAACGCCCCTGTTAAACAGGGGCAGAAAAATTGGGCTGGTGGCATCACCCAGAACCAAAAATGTTCTTCCAACATATCAGCGGAGGAGGAAGAGGATAGACAATCAACATAACAGGACAGTCACTCAGCATCAGCATAGGCAGTCTTGAAGGGATGTGATATTTCTAAAAAAATTATTTGGTTACATCAGCTTCAGGTGCTTGGTAGCTATGGGTGATCCAAGACTGATTCATCTTGATGACGGTCAGTCGATCAACTGAGTCGGTGGACAGGCGCACCCTGTGATCGGTAACAAAGCCACCAGCAGCACTGAAGGTGCGCTCCGAAAGAACGCTGGATGCAGGACAGGCCAGTAGCTCAATTGCATACTGTGCAAGCTCTGGCCAGTGATCCATCCTCAAGACCCAGTAAGCCAGAGGATTTTCGGTGGGAAAGGTGTCCAAGTCTGACCTTGCCCCTAGGTATTCCTGCACCATGTAAATCAGACGCTGGCAATGGTTTCTGGAACTGATCATACCTTGGGGCTGCGGACTAAAAAATTGTCTGAAAGCATCAGTCAGACGGCCACCTTCTCCACCGCTCCTTCTGACCGATGCCTCAGCAACACATTGTCCAGGACCAGGAGTTTGTAACCTCCCAGTCTCTGGGAACGCGTTGCACAGACCTTTCTGCAAGGCCTACCGTGGATCAAGGAGAGTGGCCAGCCAGTAATGGTCCCTCTCCTTGATCCGAAGAATACGAGGATCCTTCCGCAGGCTTTGCAGGAACAGGGAGGCCATGCAGTGTAGGTTAGCTGAGGCATTCGGTCCGGAGTCCTCACTAAGGACAACATGATCCGCAGCTACCTCCTCCCAGCCACGTACAAGTCCACGGGTTTCTTGGGACTGTAAATCATCCTTACAAGACTGCTGCTGCTGCTGATGCTGAGTGCCAGCCTCCACCTCCATGCTGACACAATCATCCTCTTCCTCCTCCTCCTCTTCCTGTGTGATGGGTGGCACAGCAGGAACACTGTCTGGATAAAGGGGGCCTTGAGAGGCAAGGAAGTCCTCCTCTTCCTGCCTCTGTTCTGCCTCAAGTGCCCTGTCCATTATTCCACACAGCGTATGCTCCAAGAGGTGGACAAGAGGTACAGTGTCACTGATGCATGCACTGTCACTGCTCACCATCCTTATGGCCTCCTCAAACGGTGACAGGACAGTGCATGCATCCCTGATCATGCCCCACTGGCGTGGTGAGAAAAAAACGAGCTCCCCTGACCCTGTCCTGGTGCCGTAGTCGCACAGGTACTCATTGATGGCCCTCTGCTGCATGTGCAGCCGCTGCAGCATGGCCAACGTTGAGTTGCACCTGGTGGGCATGTCACATATAAGGCGGTTCTTGGGCAGGTTCAACTCCTTTTGGAGCTCAGCCAGCCGAGCACAGGCATTAAATGATCGGCGGAAATGCACACAGACTTTCCTGGCCTACTTCAGGACATCCTGTAAGCCCGGGTACCTGCCCAAGAACCGCTGTACTACCAGGTTAAGGACGTGAGCAACACAGGGCACATGGGTCAGTTGTCCCTGTCGGAGGGCGGAGAGAAGGATGGTGCCATTGTCGCAAACCACCATTCCTGGCTTAAGCTGGCATGGCGTCAACCACCTCTCGGCCTGCCCCTGCAGAGCTGACAAAACATCCGCCCCAGTGTGGCTCCTGTCCCCCAAACAAACCAGCGCAAGCACGGCATGGCATCGTTTTGCCTGCGTACTTGCGTAGCCCCTGGAACGCCTACGGAGCACTGCTGGTTCTGAGGACAGAGCACTGGAAGAGGCCATGGAGGAAGAAGAAGAGGAGGGGTGGAGGAGAGAGGTGTGTCACAACCAATAGAAGCATTTTGGAGGCGTGGTGGTGGAACAACCTCCAACACTACTGCACCTTGTCCTGCATCCTTCCCAGCTGCCAGAAGAGTGACCCAATAGGCCGTGAAAGACAGGTAACGTCCCTGTCCATGCCTGCTGGACCATGAGTCAGCGGTAATATGCAACTTACTGCTGACCGCCCTGTCCAGCGAGGCAAGGACATTGCCTTCCACATGCCGGTAGAGAGCCGGTATCGCCTTCCGTTAGAAAAAGTGGCGTTTGGGGACCTGCCACTGAGGAACCGCACATTGTACAGACTCACGGAAGGGGGCCGAGTCTACCAACTGAAAAGGCAGCAGTTGAAGTGCTAGCAATTTAGCCAAGCTAGCATTCAACCGCTGGGCATGTGGATGGCTGGGAGTGAACTTCTTTCGCCGGTCCAGCAGCTGGGGCAGGGACATTTGCCTGCTATAATCGGGCGTGGGTGTACTGCTAGCAGAGTGCCCGGAAGCACTTGGCTGTGACACACCTAATTGTACACCTTCATTCCTCTCAGAGCAGGTTTCAGAGAGGACTGAAGGTCTAGTGGGGTTGGAGATCCCAGTTGATGAGGAGCAAGGAGAGGTCCGCTTTGTTCTTTGGTGTGGGTCTTTGAGGTACGCTTGCCAACGAGCTGCATGGCAGGTCAACATATGTCTGGTCAAGCATGTGGTGCCCAAGCGGCTGATGTTTTGGCAACGCGAGATACGCTTGAGACATATGTTGCAAATAGCAGCGGTGCGATCTGATGCACTCGTCTCAAAAAAGGCCCACACCAAAGAACTTTTAGAATAACACGCAGAGGCAGCACCCTGCACAGACGGAGCTCTGCGGTGTGATTCAGTCGGTGTGCTGCCCCTAAGCTGGCCCCTGGAGGGCATCTTGCCTCGTTGGACATGTGCCTCCTCCTCCTCCTCCTCTCTCCTACCAGGCACCCACGTGGAGTCAGTGCCCTCATCATCCCCTCCCTCTTCATCGCTGGAGCAAACCTGGCAGTATGCTGCAGCTTGTGGAACATGACTGCCAGATTGCTGTCCTTCTTGAGCATCCCCTCTCTCTGCATTCACGCTACTGCCTTCCTCTAGCTGAGTATCATCATCAGAGCCTACAAAACACTGGGCATCCTCCTGGAGCATGTACCCAACACTGTGCTCAAAGAGTTCAGGAGACTCCTCAGGGGGACGTGGTGGGTCTAGGGAAGGAGTCACTGATGATGACATTGAGAGGAGGGAAGACGATGCGTTGGCAGCTGCTTTGCTAGTACCCTGAGACTGGGTGAGAGAGAATGAGGAGGATGAAGAGGGCTTGGTCATCCACTCTACCAAGTCGTTGGCATGTTGCGGCTCAACATGTCCAGCTGCCGAAAAGAAGGACAAGCGTGTCCCATGGCCACGTGCTGATGATGACGATGCACCGTGTCCACGACCAGCACTATTGTCTCTAGACACAGAGCCTGCTTGCCCTCTTTCATCGGCTCACGCCTGTCTGCCTCTCCTTGCTGGCCTTCCAGACATGGTAATGGCCTGAAGGGAGATGGGAAAACCAGCAATTGGGTAGTGTATATTGTGCTGGAGGCACACACAACATCCACTAACTCCTGCAGATAGCAGATGGCTCAATTAGAGAAGAGCTATGTAGGTGGATATAATGGTGTATACTGGGTTCAGGGCACGCAGACAGCACGCACAATCTCCTACAACTGACTGCAAGCTCCATTTAAAAAGAGCAAGATAGTTAGCTATATAGGTGGATATAGCGGTGTATACTGGGTTCAGAGCACGAAGACAGCATGCATAATCTCCTACAACTGACTGCAAGCTCTATTTAAAAGAGCAAGATAGTTAGCTATATAGGTGGATATAGCGGTGTATACTGGGTTCAGAGCACGCAGACAGCATGCACAATCTCCTACAACTGACTGCAAGCTCTATTTAAAAAGAGCAAGATCGTTAGCTATATAGGTGGATATAGCGGTGTATACTGGGTTCAGAGCACGCAGACAGCACGCACAATCTCCTACAACTGACTGCAAGCTCTATTAAAAAAGAGAAATATAGCTAGCTATATAGGTGGATATATCGGTGTATACTGCGGTCAGGGCACGCAGACAACAACCACTACAGAAGAGCAAGAACGCAAAATCGGCCGATAACGATCGGTGTATACTGTGTTGAAGGTACACAGAACACCCACTAACTCCTACAGATGCCAACACACTACACAAGGCCCCCACGCTGGCGGCCTTATGTAGTGTGGGGCGTGTACTACACAGCCTGAGCTATGATTGGCCAGAGGTATGTTCGACTCGAACACGAAGCTCATCCCTAGCGAGCTGTGTCGGTGGCTGCTGGTGTAGCACCTGCTGCACAGCTTGCAAACTTCAAAGTCTTGCAGGCTGTGGCTGCTAATGGGAACTGAGTTCCTGTTGTGGAAAAAGTACAGGAACTCCATTCCCATGCGTTCCCTCGGGACTTGAGCCCTGTATGTATATCATACCGCCCTGAGGTTATATCCACCATCACCTATACTGAATGCTGCTCACTGGGGAGACAAAGGGGCATGCTTGAAAGTCCTGGCTAAAACTGTTGTCATTAAGCCGAACATCAGCCTGTTCTGAAAAGGTAAGCAAATTGGTAGGAGGAGGGTAGTTTGGGGTGCACAGAGGTAGGCAGAGAAGGAATTACAGTTTGGGTGCACAGTTGAGCAAGGAGGGGATGTATAGAGGTAAGGAAGGTAGGTGCAAAGATGAAAATAGGAGGTAGGTAGAGTTAAAGAGGTGGAGGGTTGGAGTGCAGAGAATGGGGGAAGTTTGGGGTGGATCAGGGTGGATAAAAATGTAGGTAATGTGTAGAGCAGCCCATTCATTTCAATGGACTTATCTATGCGCTAGAAACACAGAAGAAAATCCCTAACGCTTTTTCAAAATTACATGATGCCACAGCACATGTCAGTAGATATGTGAGTGTGTCATTAACAATTGATGGCACTGCTGTGTATCTGCTAAAGGGCAGCATATTTCTGTGGTGTCAGGAAAGCGATTTTGAATGCGTTCCTGACACATAAATGTGAACGCAGGCTAAATGTCTCAGTTACATTGGTGGTCAGTGTAAATCTTCTCATTACATTGGGGCTTGGTGTCGAATCCTTTCATTCACACTAGTGGCCAGTGTGAAATCCTCCTTACATTGGTGGTCAGTGTAAATCCCTCCTTACATTGGTGGTTACTGTGAATGCTTATATTACATTAGTGTTCAGTGTAAACCCCTATTTTATTGGTGGCCAGTGTTGAAACTACTCTTTAATGTGGTAGCCAGTAATAAAATCAGCATTGCCATTGATCACACCCTTCGTCTCCCCAGTACTGCCACTGATCCCAGGAGTTCTAGGATCCCTAGGAGTTTTCTGTCTATTAATGGGTCCCCTCACCTCCCCAGTACATGGTGTGAAGGCAGTGAGGAGATAATGTCCTGTAACCACTAACGATCAATCAGTAATGAAGTGCAGTAATCTCTAGAACCCAATTAACAAGCAGAAATAATGTGCTGTAACCTCCAGCAACTAATCAGTGAACTGTAATGTGTGCTGTAACCTCTAGCAACCAGTCAGTGAATGGTAATATGCTGTAACCTCTAGCAACCAATCGCAATCGCTGTCTGATCTGTATCAGTAAACTGATTTTGAGTCTAGCTGCTATTTATTGTATGTGTATGTATATGTCAGAGCAGGTGGAGAGCGAAATTGCATTGGGGGAGCCCCAAGAAAATGTTTGCCTGGGGTCCAATCAATATTAAAGACAGCCCTGCATATTTTTAGCACTGATTACTGTAACAATGTCACTGGTTCCCAAAAAAAGGGTAAAAAATGGCAGTTAGGGTGTCCGATCTGTCTGCCGCAATGTCGCAGTCCTGCTAAAAATCGCAGATCACCGTCATTAATAGCAAAAATAAATAAATAATATAAATGTTATATATTTCTAAAGATACACAAATCACAATCCCTTTACCTAGTGTATCATCACAGCGCTCAAATTACCTAAATTCTACACCTTAGCTGCCACTTACCAAGAGAGTATCAAATATATATAGGTGCATACAAACTAATTCTGAAACTTCAATCAACTAATTGGTTGCACGTAGCGCTATTCCACCTCCACCGAATCCCATGATTAAGTCTGATACAACGAAACATGTCGGTGGCGTGGCTATCTGGTGAATATTGAGCTGACATACACGGAGCTGGGAAGGAGGTCTTGGACTGAGAGGACTGAATCATTAAGCTTAAAGGCGCCCTTTTCGAACTGACCTGCTGTGTGGGACCAGGCGGGACGCACGAGGAGGGGTGAGAGAAAGCGATCCAGCACCTTATTTAATAAGTCCGCTGTGACCACCAATGCCCCGACGTATTCAGAGTAGTGCTGTGAAGTGGAAATGTGAAGCGAGTCTTTTTACCCTTTTGAAGTGATTTAACCGTTTTGTGTTCATGTGAGTGCATAAAGAGTGAGATTTTTAACATTAAAAAGTGATTGCAGTATTACACTATTGGGGGCTCCCTCTTTGATTTCTCTTTGAGGTATATATATATATGCATATATGCATTGAAGTGCTTAAGTGGAGAAGATCCAATCGGATGTGCTGGTGTCTGAACTACCTCTTGGGAGGTTTTTGAAAGCTCTTTTGGCCTGACACGAGAGTGTAAGGCTTATCAGTCGGTGAGTGTTTTCACGAAGGGGGGATCACAAGCACGGATGGTGTGGTGAAGGAGTCACTTGTAAAAAGTGATTTGAACATTGGAGATTTGTTCACGCACTTATAGAAGGACTTTTGTAATCTGGAAATCTACTATTATTATTATTAATATTTTTTGGTGGATGGACTATATTCACATTTTTTATTTATACCAGTCACTGTGTGTATAATTTAGATGCAAATTTAAGTATTCACTGAGTGATAGTGATCTGTGTAATTTATTGTTTGTAATCTATAACACATTTTTGATCCAGATAGGATCACTTAGGAGGTGAGGTAGTGTTTACTGAAAGGTAACACTGGTAATAGCGCTACGTGCAACCAATTAGTTGATTGAAGTTTCAGAATTCGTTTGTATGCACCTATATATATTAAATAATATAAATGCTTTAAATCTAGTCCCTATTTTGTAGACGCTATACCTTTTGTGCAAACCAATCAATATACTCTTAATGCAATTTTTTTTTATTTTTTTTTTACCAAAAATATGTAGAAGAATATATATCGGCCTAAACTGAGGAAGAAGTCAGTTTTTTTATATATATTTTTTTTGGGGGATATTTGTTATAGCAAAAAGTTAAAAATATATATTTTTTTAAATGATCAAATACCAGCAAAAGAATTTGTGGGAAAAAAGGACATAAATGTTTGGGTAAAGTGTTACACGACCGCGCAATTGTCAATTAAAGTGACACTGTGCTATATCGCAAAAAATGGCCTCGTCATTAAGGGGGTAAATCCTCCCGGTCCTTCAGTGGTCAAACTGCCTGGTTCATTTCATCAATTGCCTTTGCCTTGGCCAACATATCTAGAGACTGTCTGCTGTGTTCTTGGTTGAAGACTTGCCTGTCTGACTTACCTTCTGGTTCCTGATCCTGTCTGCTACCTCTGACTGAGCTGATCTCTGGCTTTCTGATTTTCTGGCTTGTACTGACTACCCAATTTGGCTACCGAACCCTGCCTATGTTTTGACTATATTTACTATTTGTACCATTTTTTGCCACTATATTAAAAGGTGTGATTTTTACTGCATTTTCTGTCTCCATCTGATTCATGGTTCCTGACAGTAGGCGAAGGCCATGAATTCAGAAGATGCAGGCAATCCACCAAGTGGTAATATTTTTTCCAGGTTGAATGAGCAGGATCACCGCATGGATCAGTTTGCCATATCATGACTCTAGTATGACTGATGAAGCTCTGTTGCTATACCGACCACCCCACTCCATACCTCACCCTTTCCCATTAAAAGAGACCACACCTTCTTTTGGAGCGTTTCGTGGCCGTAGCAGCCCCTTTATTATTCAAAATAATTAACATGTAAACAAAAACATCAACAAAAACCTAATTTAACTTAAAACCCTGAGCGCGTTGGTCATTTGCAGGACATTCCCCCTCCCCACCCCATTAGCATATCGATCCAAAACAAGCACTGCAGTAGTATTCCTGCAACTAGGCCTCAAGCTGACATGCTAGCTCAAAGACACACAACTCTTTACCGCAGTGCCCCCCATTCACCAGCTGCCATATAAACCCTCACTATATGGCATATCAGCAACGAGGCCATATCTCCAATGGGTCCCGCATCAACTTTTCTGTGGGGAGGGGTTATCTTCCTTTACCTGCATCGACCAACACCTGCCAACCCCTACGACAACCATCACCAACAACCTGAAAAGTAAGAGTTAGCCTGTTCACCCCTCCTACTGTCTGCCGCAACCAGAGTCCCAATTCCAGCACTCCCCATAGCACTCCCCCTATACCTGTCTTGCCATAACAGCACCGCCTGATGTAAGGGAGGGAAGGTGGGAACTCCGTTTCTCCGACTGGCCCTGGGGCGCGGAGCGCGCACACGTCCTCGCGCTGACTCCGCCCCCCCAGCTACTGCAACCAATCCGCTGCAGTCCACTCAGGTCATGCCAGCCCTCCTCCTATCTCGCTGCTCACGTATCCGGGCTGTTCTTGACTCTAGTATGACTGATGAAGCTCTGTTGCTATACCGACCACCCCACTCCATACCTCACCCTTTCCCATTAAAAGAGACCACACCTTCTTTTGGAGCGTTTCGTGGCCGTAGCAGCCCCTTTATTATTCAAAATAATAATTTAACATGTAAACAAAAACATCAACAAAAACATAATTTAACTTAAAACCCTGAGCGCGTTGGTCATTTGCAGGACATTCCCCCTCCCCACCCCATTAGCATATCGATCCAAAACAAGCACTGTGGTAATATTCCTGCAACTAGGCCTCAAGCTGACATGCTAGCTCAAAGACACACAACTCTTTACCGCAGTGCCGCCCATTCACCAGCTGCCATATAAACCCTCACTATATGGCATATCAGCAACGAGCCCATATCTCCAATGGGTCCCGCATCAACTTTTCTGTGGGGAGGGGTTATCTTCCTTTACCTGCATCGACCAACACCCGCCACCGCAAGCAAGGATAACACCTTATCCTTGTGAGCACCGCCACACCCTCAGGGCACGCTCAACCCCATCCTGTATGCCTAAAGTCCACATATCAGTGCCCACATCATTGAGGTGCACACCATCCTCTTTTGAGTACCACCACGTCTCCACCTCCAGCTCCAAATGCCTGACTGCCAACCCCCCATTGCGCACCACAAAATGGCTGACCTCCTGGTTAACTTTCCTCCGGGCTTTGTTAATCTTGTCCACCGACCTGGCAAACCTCCACTTGGTCCTGGCTATAATGTCCAACTACACTATGATCATATTAGGAAAGGCCGCCCGTAATCGCAAGAAATCATACTTGATATCCCGCGTGACATCTAACTTGGTGCGGAGGCCCAAATCATTTCCCCCTACATGTAAAACTAGAACGTCCGGGGCCCTGTCAAATCCCGCAAAACGGCACACTTCGTGTACCATCCTGCTCCAGGGCATGCCTGGAAACCCAAACCACTTTACACACGCCTGGAGCCTGGATATGCCCAGCTGTCTGCCCTCTGGCCTAGCATCACCCCTCCTGGCTCCCCAGCAGACGTATGAATGGCCCATAATCCAGACCAACCCTGGCGCTGCACCTGAAAAAAAGAAAAACACATACCCAAATCACAGTAACTGTACATGTGTAACACGAACCCATGCCAACGATCCCAACCCCCCCGGCTAAACACCCACCAACTCCGGCCTGACATACGATTTAAACCTCCGAGACTCCCAGCGGCCAATCCTCTTGACCGCCTCGTCATCCAATCCCCACCTTACCGCCTCCGTCGCAGCCCCAATCCTGAAAGAGTGAGGCCGCGTACACACGGGCGGACTGTTCGCCCAACCTTGTTCGGCAAACAGTTTCATCAAACAGTCCGCTCAAAATTTGCATGAGCGGACTTGCCCACACACGAGCGGACTGTTTGACGAACAAGGTTGGGCAAACAGTTCGCTCAACTTTTGAAATGAACGGACTCGCCCACGTAAGGCGGAGGCAAATCCGCCCATTTCGAGCGCGTGTACAGGTAGGCGGGGCCCGCGAAGGAGACGTCGCGGGCTCCGCCGCCTGGAATGGGCTTAAAGGGGAACCCCAACGCCGAAAAAAATCGGCGTGGGGGTTCCCCCCAAGTCCACACCAGACCCTTGTCCGAGCACGCTACCCGGCCGGCCAGGAAAGGGGGGCGAGCGAGCGCGCCCCCCCTCCTGAGCCGTACCAGGCCGCGTGCCCTCAACATGGGGGGTGCCTTGGGGAAGGGGGGGCCGCGCGGCCCCCCCACCCCAAAGCACCTTGTCCCCATGTTGATGAGGACAAGGGCCTCTTCCCGACAACCCTGGCCGTTGGTTGTCGGGGTCTGCGGGCGGGGGGCTTATCGGAATCCGGGAGCCCCCTTTAAGAAGGGGGCCCCCGGATACCGGCCCCCCACCCTATGTGAATGAGTATGGGGTACAATGTACCCCTACCCATTCACCTGTGAAATAAAGTACAATAAAAAACACAACACAGAGAAAAAATATTTTATTGCACAGCTCCGGGGGTCTTCCGTCTTCGGGGGTCTTCTCGCCGGACTCCTCCGCTATGTGTGTGTAGCTCTTTTGCTAGCGGAGGAGTCCGGCTTTCTTCCTCCCCGCCGCCGGCCTCTTCTCCCGACTTCGGGGGTCTTGTCCCCCTCTTCGGTTCTTCTGCCGGGCCACCGCGCCTGGTCCGGTGGCCCGGTCTTCTGTCGCCGTCTTCCGTTCTTCTGTCGCCGCCTTCGGTTCTTCTGCCGGGCCACCGCGCCTTCTTGTAGCTCTTTTACAGGCGGTGGCCCGGTCTTCTGTCGCCGCCGCCTTCCGTTCTTGTTCTTCTTCTTGTTCTTCTTCTTCTCCTGGAGATGTTGACTCGACGAGCTCTCCGGCCGGAATGCCAGAGCCGCGCTGTGCGGTCACTTATATAGTGACAATGGGGCGGTGTCACATGGTATATGTCACATGGGTTGGTCACATGGTGACCCCGCCCCCTTACGATGTCATAGTCCCCATGTGACATCAACCCATGTGACCAACCCATGTGACATATACCATGTGACACCGCCCCATTGTCACTATATAAGTGACCGCACAGCGCGGCTCTGGCATTCCGGCCGGAGAGCTCGTCGAGTCAACATCTCCTGGAGAAGAAGAAGAACAAGAAGAAGAACAAGAACGGAAGGCGGCGGCGGCGACAGAAGACCGGGCCACCGCCTGTAAAAGAGCTACAAGAAGGCGCGGTGGCCCGGCAGAAGAACCGAAGGCGGCGACAGAAGAACGGAAGACGGCGACAGAAGACCGGGCCACCGGACCAGGCGCGGTGGCCCGGCAGAAGAACCGAAGAGGGGGACAAGACCCCCGAAGTCGGGAGAAGAGGCCGGCGGCGGGGAGGAAGAAAGCCGGACTCCTCCGCGAGAAGACCCCCGAAGACGGAAGACCCCCGGAGCTGTGCAATAAAATATTTTTTCTCTGTGTTGTGTTTTTTATTGTACTTTATTTCACAGGTGAATGGGTAGGGGTACATTGTACCCCATACTCATTCACATAGGGTGGGGGGCCGGTATCCGGGGGCCCCCTTCTTAAAGGGGGCTCCCGGATTCCGATAAGCCCCCCGCCCGCAGACCCCGACAACCAACGGCCAGGGTTGTCGGGAAGAGGCCCTTGTCCTCATCAACATGGGGACAAGGTGCTTTGGGGTGGGGGGGCCGTGCGGCCCCCCCTTCCCCAAGGCACCCCCCATGTTGAGGGCACGCGGCCTGGTACGGCTCAGGAGGGGGGGCGACCTTTCCTGGCCGGCCGGGTAGCGTGCTCGGACAAGGGTCTGGTGTGGACTTGGGGGGAACCCCCACGCCGATTTTTTTCGGCGTTGGGGTTCCCCTTTAAGCCCATTCCAGGCGGCGGAGCCCGCGACGTCTCCTTCGCGGGCCCCGCCTACCTGTACACGCGCTCGAAATGGGCGGACTTTCCGAGCGGGAACAGTCCGCTCATTTCGAAAGTACAGCGGACAAGCTCACACACGGGCGGACTGTTCGCTCAAACACAGTTTCAGCGGACAGTTTTTCGGAATTTCCGAAAGACTTTGTCCGTCCAACTGTCCGCTGAAACTGTCCGCTGAAAGCCCACACACGAGCGGACTGTCCGCCCAAACACTGTTCAGCGGACAAGGTTGGGCGAACAGTCCGCCCGTGTGTACGCGGCCTGAGAGGAAAACCTCTCCCCCCCAAGCCTAATGCCTTCAGGCATTTCTGAAAAAAAACTCAGGAATTGCGAACACCACAACTTCCTTCCCCTTGCCCTCCTGATCTGTCTTCGATCTCCGTATCCTCATGCGCACTCGATCCTCCCCACAGTATACCTCCTCCCAAAACAAACCCCCCGGGCCCGTCTTAGAAGGGCTGACCAATTCCCCAATCCAGAAAGCACCAAAAAACGCCAAAACAAACGCGGCTTTAAATAACACCCTTTCGTAGGCCAAAAAACACACCACCCCCAAACAACTACAAAGCCTGCCTAACAACTCGAAAGACACCGGTCTCCTGTCATCCTTCACCTGCCGTCCCTTCCGATAGCCCTTCAGCGCCTGTCGTACCCAAAAGTCCTTAGTGAAATCTTGCTCTCCCTGTAGTTCGAACAAAAAAGCCAAACCGGCCAACTTCTGCCCCAGTCGGGAAACCGAAACCCCTTGCTCCATGTTCCGGGACACAAAATACATCATCAACAACCGCCTGTCTCGCACGTCCGCCCCCACCTGTAACCCTAAAGCCTCCCATTCCGTCCAGGTCTTCTCGTACACTGCCCATGTGCCCCCACTCACCGACTGCCTGATCCAGTCGGAGGCCCGTCCAACGCAATCGTCCATAATTCCTCCGGGCAGGGTGCCCCAAGCGCGTCCGCGGATGGCGCCAGCTCCCGGAACCTGTCCCACTGAAAGCGAGACAGTGCGTTAGCCACAACATTCTCCACCCCAGGTAAGTGCACCGCATGTATAAAGATGTTCCATTGCATGCATCGCAGTACCAAATGCCTCAGCAGTCTAACCACTGGCGGAGACGCCCGGTTAAGGACCTGCACCACACCCAAGTTGTCCCCATGGAAGCGAACCTTCCGGTCCCAAAAGGATTTACCCCAAAGTTCCACCGCCAGTACCACTGGAAATAGCTCCAACAGCACCATGTTCCGCAGCAACCCACCACCTTTCCACGATTCGGGCCACGGTCCCGCACTCCACTTACCTTGGAAATAAGCCCCGAACCCCGTGGACCCCGCCGCATCCGCGTAGAGCTCCAAATCAAAGTTGCTCACCGGCCCGGCCATCCACAACGCTCGTCCGTTGAAACGTTCCAAGAACACATGCCAGATCCGTAAATCCTCCCGATGATCCTTCGACAAACTCGCGAAGTGTCTCGGGGAATCCATCCCCCCCGGTACTGGCCACCAACCTCCGGTACTGGCCGCCAACCTCCTACTGAAGACCCTACCCATGGGTATTATCCTGCATGCGAAATTCAATTTCCCCAGCACAGACTGAAGAGTCCTGAGCCGTACCTTCCGCAAGCCCACCAAAACTCGTACCTCCGCCTTCAGCGCTTCCAACTTGTCGTCCGGCAAACGACACTCCATCGCCTCAGAATCCAATATGATGCCTAAAAAACTGATCACCGTCGTCGGCCTTTCGGTCTTCCCTGGGGCCAGAGGGATACCGAAAACTCTCAGCCACCCGTTCCAACGTTGTCAATAGTACCGCACAGAGCGTCGACGATGCCGGACCAACGCACAGGAAGTCATCGAGATAGTGGATGACCAAATTCACTCCCGCGACATCTCTGACCACCCATTCCACGAAGGAACTGAATTTTTCGAACAACGCACACGAGATGGAACATCCCATGGGCAGGCACCGGTCTACATAGTACTCCTCCCGCAAACCGGCAGCCCAAAAGCCTAAAACTCTCGGGGTGCACTGGAAGCAAGCGAAAAGCCGCCTCGATATCCGTTTTCGCCATCATAGCGCCTCACCCAAAATACCGCACCCCCTTTTGGGTATGAAAGATGGTGAATTAACCGATACTTACTCGGCTCCCTTTTGGGTACCACCCCCAAAGGCGACACCACCAGGTCCGGCATATCCGAAAAAGGGCCTGCGATTCCCCCCAACGTCACCTCCTTCCGCAGCTTTTCCGAAACTACTTCCGGATGTAACATGGCGGACCGCAAATTCTTGGACACCGGGGGGGTCGTCCCGAGAACCGCCGGAATCCGAAAACCCTCGGCAAACCCCACACCCAGGATCGCCGCTGCCTCCCTATCCGGATATCGATCTAGAAAAGGACGCATCCTTACCAGCCTCAACGGCGTCATCCCTCTTGTTCGCAGGCTCGCCAGTCCTGCCCTTTCCTTGCTTGAAGCATCGAGAGAACGGGTGGGCTCCCCCACAACCCGAACACTCGTGCTTGTACTTGCAACTTCCGGCGAACCTACAACTACCTTCGTTATACTGCCAGCAGACTCCCTTCTTTCTAGCGGCCGATTGACCGGAAGCCCCTGGTTCACCGCCCCCCCCTGAAAAAACTGACTTGTTGTCCTCGCCGACGACATAAGGCGCATCCACAAACTGATATCCTTATGATCCCAGCGAAGAGCAGGTCAGATCCCTCTCCGCTGTCGAAACTGTTCGTCATACCGCAGCCAAGCCAATCCCCCGTAGACTCTGTGCGCTTCCCCTATCGCGTCCAAGTAGCAAAACAGGGCCGAACAATGCTCCGGATTCTTCTCCCCTATCACGCTGGCGAGAATCGCAAACGCCTGTAGCCAATTCGAGAAGGTCTGAGGTATCAACCGGTAGCGCCTCTTCTCCTCGTCCTCCTTGTTGTCCTCCGGCTTGACCCTATCTAAATTGAACTTTTCCAGCGGCAACAGCGAAAAAATCTCCACATATTCCCCATTCCATATTTTCTCCCTAACCGCCTGTTTTAAATGCGCACCCAGTGGCCCCTCAAAACACACATACACCTCACAACGAGCCGCATCCGCTAATCTGACCAGGTCCTGTTTTTTGCCCGCGTCCCCTGCTTTCTCCCCCGGAGCCCCCGACGGTGCCGCCGGCGGTGCGGCCACCACCGAGTCCCCCGTGACGGCCACCGTGGCCGCCCCGGCCACAGCCGGCGGGGTCGCCCCCACAGTCACCCCCCCATCCACCGATGCCGCCATGACCGCGGCACCCGCCCCACCTGCAGGCTCCGCCGGACCCTGGGCGCGGTCCCCAGGAGCTGTCCATGCCGTCCCCGGCCCCGCCCCCCCCAGACTCCAGCCTGCCCACCAGTTCCTTGAGGTCCGCCAGGAGGCCCGCTAACCCCCCATCCACCGGGATGCGGTCCTTCCCCCGCTGGGCCAAATGCAGGGCCGATGGGGTGGCGTCCACCCCGCCGCGGGCGACCCCCAGAGCCTCAGCCTCCCCTAACCGCCTGTTTTAAATGCGCACCCAGCGGCCCCTCAAAACACACATACACCTCACAACGAGCCGCATCCGCTAATCTGACCAGGTCCTGTTTTTTGCCCGCGTCCCCTGCTTTCTCCCCCGGAGCCCCCGACGGTGCCGCCGGCGGTGCGGTCACCACCGAGTCCCCCGTGACGGCCACCGTGGCCGCCCCGGCCGCAGCCGGCGGGGTCGCCCCCACAGTCACCCCCCCATCCACCGATGCCGCCATGACCCCGGCCCCGCCCCCCCAGACTCCAGCCTGCCCACCAGTTCCTTGAGGCCCGCTAACCCCCCATCCACTGGGATGCGGTCCTTCCCCCACTGGGCCAAATGCAGGGCCGATGGGGTGGCGTCCACCCCGCCGCGGGCGACCCCCAGAGCCTCAGCCTCCCCCTCGCTACCCGACCCACCCCAACCACCCCGCCCCGAAGACCCCTGAATAAAAGTCGACTTACCGGGCCGCCTGGAAGAATCGCCTCCAGCCGCCGAACCTCCCCCAACCGATGACGGCACGCCACTCGGACCTTCCTCCTCGGATGATGAAAGTTCGCCTTCTGACCGATCAGGCGATGCTGCTCCAACCCCTGGTGACATCCGGCCTCGGGGCCCCGCCTGGGCGGCTGGCGAGCTTCGCTGGGGCCGTCCTCTTCTCTGCCCAGTCGCTGACTTCTGCGTCGCCTTCCCTCGGCTGCTGGCACCCGCTTCTCCCACCGCCAGATGTCCGGGACGCGGCGGCCGCCGCCCCACGCGAATCCTGTCCTCCACGACCTTCTCCACTAAAGCAGCCATGGCGTTCTGCCCTCGCCGGCGAGGTCCCGCCCCCGCAGCGGCTGCGCCATGAGAAGGGCCCGGATCCTCTTCGCGGTGGACCGCTGTGCCACTAGGGGCCGTCGCCAGACTGGCCAACGGCATAGCTGAGCTGCGCCTGCCACCCCCCCTGTGCCCAGAGGCCTCCTCCGCCCTCCTGGCAGGCCGTTTCGCGGGCGGCTCGTGGGGGGCGGAGCCAGCGTTCCCCGCATGGCGAACAGTACTAGCCCTGGGGGATTCAGGGGAAAATCGGGCCGGCGGGCGGGAGCGCCGCGCCCGGGCTGATCCGTCCCCTGCAGTCCTTGTCAGTTCCTGTCCCTCCCCGAGAGCTGCCGCTACCTGCTCCCGCAGCCACCGCTCTCCGTTTGCCGCCGCCGCGGCCCGCAGCTGGTGGACGAGCTCCCCCAGCGATGACGCCATCCTGCTCCGTGAACTCCGCTTCTCCGACTGGCCCTGGGGCGCGGAGCGCGCACACGTCCTCACGCTGACTCCGCCCCCCCCAGCTACTGCAACCAATCCGCTGCAGTCCACTCAGGTCATGCCAGCCCTCCTCCTATCTCGCTGCTCACGTATCCGGGCTGTTCTTTACAGATGCTCCTGATTTTCACTGCTCACCTGGATCCTCCCACTGTGGCTGTGTTGCTGCTGCTCCCAGTCGCTGTGCAGGCACCCGCCTCAAACATAACCTCTGTAAATCCTTGTACACACGGAAGGAGATTTCGACAACCAAATCCGTCGGATTTTGTCCGATGGATTTTGTCCGAAACTGTTGTATACACATGGTCGGACGAAGTTGTCGGAAAATCCAATCGTTCAGAACGTGATGACGTTATTTCGTTACGACGGGACTACGTTCAGGCTAGTAGCCAATAGCTTTGATGTAGGAATTTGATCTGAGCATGCGTGGCACTTTGTCCGATCGGAATTCTCTACACATGATCGGAGTATGTCCGATCGGAGCATTTTGTCGGAAAATATTTCCGGCAAGTGGGAAAATTTGGTCCGACGGAAACAGTCCGATGCGTACCACACACAGTCGGAATATCCGACAAAACGCTCCGGTCGGACAAATTCTGTTGGAATCTCCGATCGTGTGTACAAGGGCTAAGAGGTATGTCTGGCTGCGCTCCACTTTTTCCAGTGATTTGGGGGCAATCCAGTTCAATACAGAGGGTTTCTGAACCAGGCTGGGATATATTTGAAATTCTGTCCTAGGCATTCCCCACGGAAAGAAGCAAAGCAGGCTTCATAATTTTTTTGCTTTCTGATAGAGCCTTGGCCTGAGCAAACCCTCTATGGGAGATGCAAAAACCCATGGTCCTGAGTTACTCAGAGTTTGTAGCTTCCTTTAAAAGGGTGTTTGACGTTCCTGCTTGCTCCACTTCTGCTGCCAAGAGCCTCTTGCCCATCAAACAGTACAAGAACTGTTGCTGATTACCACTGTGAATACCACCTCTATTCTATACAAAAGTGTAGCGCTGAAAACCAAGCATATTATACCATTCTCATATAAAATAATATACACTCATATATGAGACATGTGCATATGTGTTTTAAACATTAACAGTGTGAAATAAGAAAAAGGGTGACCAAAGAAGTTTTCCTATAAATCACATATATATAATAATTACAGGTAAGTGAAAAAATAACAGATGAAAAAATCCCCAAAAAAAGAAGTCCAAAAAAAAGGAGATACAGAGTCTTATGTGCAATATCTGTGTCTGATCCACAGGTGTGCAGGAAATCACCATCCACCTTCTTTACATATAAAAGTCATGCAAACACCACGTGGTATTCCCTTCACCAGACGAGGTATACGCTTACCAGATGGGTTGGATCCAAACGAATATACATTCGAAGGATCAGAAAAGCTTGTATATTTGTGTGTAGATTTCTCAACAGTAAATGCTCCAAGGGAATTTCAAGTGTAACTGTTCCATTCGTGTACTAGGCAGTAAATTATCTCCAGCCATACACACCAATAGAAATAGTTGAACACATGTAAAAGGAAATAGGGACCAAAATAGCGTAATTCAGTTTTTAAAAGAAATTTAATAAAAGGTAGTAAACTCACATGTGTACAGTAGATCAAGCGCTTTTCAATAAAAACACGGCTGCAGTGAAGTCCCGACGCGTTTCGTCCTAGAAGACGTCATCTGGGGTACTACTCCACCGCAGCCCACTTACTTTTATATCTGAACACCCAATTAGGCACAAATTCCGTCCGTCCGTGTCACCGCATCTTACTTCCGGTTAAACATGGCCGCCGGCGTGCATTCCACGCCTCATTGTGGTGTTATCCATTAAAAACGGGGCTTAACATAGTAAAGCAATGTATCGTATAATACCCACTAGTTAGTTTTAACATATAGCCAACTCCGGAATGTTTATTAATTTATTATATATACAAAAATCAGCTAGCGGAACCTCGCACAAGCAAACAGCATCCAGAGGGCAAACATCACTTCCGGGTCATAACTTGGGTCTTATCCAATAGCGAATATAGAAATGAGCATGGCGCGAACGTCATTGCGCCTGCTCCAACCATCGTCCGGCCAATCGGCGTCGCAATCCAGCGCCGATCAACAGGAAAGGCATATCCAATCATGGAAGCGACGCAGATATAATCGCGTCACTTCTGGAAACCAGTGGACCACACGTAGACGTGCGATGAAAGGCACAGCTTACAAGGAGTATTGTGCGGACCAAAGAGATGTATTTAATTGCGGAAATGACGCGAATACAATCACGTTGTTTCCGGAAATCAATGAACCGCAATCATACCCGCGGTGAAACGCACATATTACGGGGAATATTTATATGGGCAGACGCGCATATTGCAGGGAATGTTTATGTGGGTAAACACACATCACTTCCAGACCTTAAAAAGGGCAGCCATAACCGGATAATTGACAATCTAAAAGAGCGGAGTAAAAAAATGGAATATACCCAGCACATATACCACACATCCCAAGAAGAAGAAAAAACCTGCATGTAGGAAAACACACAGGATTATATTGCACTAAAAAAGAATATATTAATCCTGATCTCTACATGAAAGATCAGAACCCTATTATAGCCTCCATATATTATCAGAGGGGGATCAATATACATTGTGCTATAAACCCAGAAGATCATATTGGACATACATATCAGTTTGAACTACAGGGTGGCAGCTCAAATAGAGCCGGTCACCCCATAATTGCGATGTTTCAAATTAGCATAATTTTTCCATTTTATTGATTAGAATTGTGATTAAATGAACATATATAATCACCCATGTATGTAACCACACCCTGATACCGGGCGTAACAGCATACATAGATTCGCCCGATACGTTGACACGCAGGACGGACAAAATCATATCCCAATGGGTGGTGACATATAAAAGAACAGCAAAAGTACAAGACAGATTGCAACAATATCCCAAGAGAAAAAATAAAATAAATTAAATGAAACACAATGAAGATGGAACGAGAATAAAGACAAGAATTACAATAGAATGTATCCACTCCAAACTAAATATCCTCCCATTACCCATCATTAATGAACGCATTAATATCCCACTCCACGTTCAATCCGAATGGGGAGTGGGATTTAATCATGTATATCCAGTAGGTCTCTAATCTGGAAACACCTCTGGTCATAGCACCCCCCCTCCACGGTGGTGTATATTTATCAATGGCCAGAAATTGCGTCCCTGTAGGATCACTGTTATGACACTCTTTGTAGTGTCTCGGAACTGTATGTTTAGGGTCCTTACTCTTTATCAGAGCTATATGCTCCCCTACTCTGATTGCAAATGTTCCTATTGTGCTCCCTACATACTGTTTGCCACATGGGCAGGTGATCAGGTACACCACATATTTAGTATCACAGGTGCAAAATGATTTAATAGTATGAGTCCTATTGGTGGTTGTTGATGTGAATTCAGTCGTTTTGTGTCTCCCAGCTGTATTGTATTGACATACAATACATTTCTTGCAAGGGTAAAATCCTGTCAGGTTGTGAAAAAATGTCGGAGGACTAGGTGGATTCAAAACATTGGGAGTGATGCGGCTCTGCAGGGATGGTGCTCCCTTAACCACTTGCTTACTGGGCACTTAAACCCCCCTCAGTCCCAGACCAATTTTTCAGCTTTCAGCGCTGATGCACTTTGAATGACAATTGCGCGGTCATACAACACTGTACCCAAATGAAATTTTTATCATTTTTTTCCCACAAATAGAGCTTTCTTTTGGTGGTATTTAGTTACAGCTCGCAGTTTTATTTTTTGCTAAACAAACAAAAAAAAGATGCAAAAAAAAAAAATCATGTTTACAAATAGTTTGTTATAAAATTTTGCAAACGGGTCATTTTTCTCCTTCATTGAAGTGCGCTGATTAGGCGGCACTGATAGGCTGCATTGGTGGGCACTGATGGGCTGCATTGGTGGGCACTGATGGGCTGCATTGGTGGGCACTGATGGGCTGCATTGGTGGGCACTGATAGGCTGCACTGGTGGGCACTGATAGGCATAGTTAAGGCGGCACTAATAGGCACAGATAAGGCGGCACCGATGGGCACAGATAAGGCGGCACTGATGGGCAAAGATGGGCACAGATAAGATGGCACGGATGGGTGGCACGGATAAGTGGCACGGATGGGTGGCACGGATGGGCACTGATAGGTACCACTGATAGATGGGACTGATGGGCACTGATAGGTGGCTCTGATGGGCGGCACTGCTGGGCACTGATGGGCGGCACTGCTGGGCACTGATGGGCGGCACTGGGGTGCAGCACCTTTGAGGCAGATTGTGGGCACTGTGGGTGGCACTGTGGGTGGCACTGACGGGGGGCACTTACTTTTATTCAGGATGGCACTGCAGGGGGCAGGTGGGCACTGGCAGGGGGCAGGTGGTCGCTGGCATTGCTGGCCGTGATCGGGACTGATGTCCCGATCACGGCCGCCGGTGATCGGCTTTTTTTTTTTCTCCTCTCGCTGTCAGCGCGAGGAGGAATACTAGCCGATTACCGGCTCCGTTATATCACATGATCAGCTGTCATTGGCTGACAGCTGATCACGTGATAAGGGGTCGGGATCGACCCCTTGCATGGATCGGTGATCAGGCGAGTCTCATGGACTCGCCGATCACAGAGCGCGCCGCGTGCGCCCCTCAGGGGGCGCGCAGGCCGCTCGTACACGGGACTACGTCTATTGACGTCGTCCCGGAAAAGGAGATCCGCGCTGTAGCCGTCATTTGGCTATAGCGCGGATCTCAAGTGGTTAAAGAGTACCTTAGCCCGTTCAGGCAGTTTAGAACCCAGAACAGGATCGCTCTTCAACACCTCCCAATGTTTATTTATAATGGTCTTGATCTGTTTGTGTTGTACTGAGAAAGATGTCAACATAGACCATCTGTTGGTGTCATCAGATTCACGATGTAATCTGTCTGCAACAAGGTTTTCCCCGCTAGTATCGACAGCCTTCTGTATTTCACCATCCAGGACCGTAGCATCATATCCTTTATCTTGAAATTTCTGTTTAAGGATTCCTGCCTGTATCTTAAATGTATCTAAATCTGTACAGTTCCTTCGTAAACTTAGGAATTGGCTACGTGGGACCGAACTCAACCAGGATTTAAGGTGACAACTATCAAGAGAGATAAAACTATTGCGGTCTGTCGCTTTGAAATGTGTTTTAAACACAAATTTGTTATTTACCATTTCTATCTCCAAATCTAGAAAATTGACCCTAGAGGTACTCATCTCAAAGGACAACGAGATACCTCTGTCATTATGGTTCAAGACAGCAAAAAATTCTCTCAAGGATTCCGACGAGCCATTCCACAGGAGGAGGATGTCGTCCATATACCTTGCCCACAGAACCAATGAAGAGTTCTGTTGGGCATAGATGACATCCTGCTCCCATTTAGCCATAAATAAATTGGCGAGGCTGGGGGCAAATTTAGCCCCCAATGCCACGCCCGTTGTTGTAAATAATAATTCTCGTTAAACCAGAAATAGTTGTGCTCCATGGCGAATTCTAAGAGTTCTACAAGGTAATCATGTTGGAATGGTGCTAAAGAATCCTCGAGATTTAGAAAATGTCAGACAGCCTCTATACCTCTCCCGTGTGGTATGCATGTATAGAGAGAAGCCACATCTGCTGTGGCAATAATGCATTGTTCCTGGAGTGTTACATTTTCAAGTCTCCTAATTGTAGCGCCGGTATCCTTAAGATATGAGGGTTTTTTTTTTTTAACGAGGGGCTGTAAATAAAAATCTATGTAGCGGCCTATACGTGAAGTGATTGAATTGATGCCGCTGACTATAGGCCTACTGGGAGGGTTAACTATGTCCTTGTGGATTTTTGGCAAGTAGTATATTGTGGGGATCCATGGGGCAATGGGAATCAAAAAAGATTTTTCTTTATTATTCAGAATTTTTAAATCATAAATTTTATTGACAAGATCTTTAAGTTGTCTCTTGTATGTATTCGTGGGATTATTGGGAAGTCGTTTATAAGTACCTGGTTCATCCAGAATTCTATGCATTTCAACCTCATAGTGTTCTTTGTCTAGAATAACAATCCCCCCACCCTTATCCGCTAGGCGTATAACAACGTCCTTTTGTTCACACAGAGATCTAAAACCAGTCATGGAAAAGGTGGGTCGATTTGCACGTTTAATGGAAAGTTTATCTAGATCGTTCAATACTAAATCCTTAAAGATTCTTACAGCCGGAGCTGTAGATACAGGGGGTATAAAAAGAGACAGATTAGCCAACCCTGAATGTACAGTTCCCGATGTGGCCGATAAGTAATCTGTTCTAAATGGATTTGTTGTTAGGTATCTTTGGATATTAATCTTTCTGATAAATTTATGTATGTCTATGAACGTGTTAAGTCAGGAATCCTTAAACAGAAATTTCAAGATAAAGGATATGATGCTACGGTCCTGGATGGTGAAATACAGAAGGCTGTCGATACTAGCAGGGAAAACCTTGTTGCAGACAGATTACATCGTGAATCTGATGATACCTACAGATGGTCTATGTTGACATCTTTCTCAGTACAACACAAACAGATCAAGACCATTATAAATAAACATTGGGAGGTGTTGAAGAGCGATCCTGTTCTGGGTTCTAAACTGCCTGAACGGGCTAAGGTACTCTTTTGCCGCGTACACACGAGCGGACTTTTCAACATCCAAAGTCCGAAGGACTGAGTCCGTCAGACTATCCGATCGTGTGTGGGCTGCAACGGACTTTTGACTCGCCAAAGTCCGAAGGACTTTAGAATATGGAACATGCTTCAAATTTTCCCGAAGGAACTCCGCCGGACCCGGTCCCCTTCGAAAACTCCGCTCGTGTGTATGCTACTCCGACGGACTAAAACCGACGCTAGGGCAGCTATTGGCTACTGGCTATGAACTTCCTTATTCGAGTCGGGTCGTACGTCATCACGTTCGAATCCATCGGAGTTTAGTGTGATTGTGTGTGGCCAAGTCCGTTCGGCCGAAAAGTCTGTCAGAACTCCGTCGGAATTCCAGCAGAACTCCGACGGAACTCCTTTGGAAGTCTGTCGGACATAAGTCCGCTCGTGTGTACGGGGCTTTTAGGGGAGCACCATCCCTGCAGAGCCGCATCGCTCCCAATGTTTTGAATCCACCTAGTCCTCCGACATTTTTCACAACCTGACAGGATTTTACCCTTGCAAGAAATGTATTGTATGTCAATACAATACAGCTGGGAGACACAAAACGACTGAATTCACATCAACAACCACCAATA
Organism: Lithobates pipiens; assembly: GCF_037356315.1. Lineage (NCBI taxonomy): Eukaryota > Metazoa > Chordata > Amphibia > Anura > Ranidae > Lithobates > Lithobates pipiens. The sequence continues at coordinate 102,909,822 of NW_027507789.1, forward strand.
GGACTCATACTATTAAATCATTTTGCACCTGTGTTACTAAATATGTGGTGTACCTGATCACCTGCCCATGTGGCAAACAGTATGTAGGGAGGACAATAAGAACGTTTGCAATCAGAGTAGGGGATCATATAGCTCTGATAAAGAGTAAGGACCCTAAACATACAGTTCAGAGACACTACAAAGAGTGTCATAACAGTGATCCTACAGGGACGCAATTTCTGGTCATTGATAAATATACACCACCGTGGAGGGGGGTGCTATGACCACAGGTGTTTCCAGATTAGAGACCTACTGGATATACACGATTAAATCCCACTCCCCATTCGGATTGAACGTGGAGTGGGATATTAATGCGTTCATTAATGATGGGTAATGGGAGGATATTTAGTTTGAAGTGGATACATTCTATTGTAATTCTTGTCTTTATTCTCGTTCCATCTTCATTGTGTTTCATTTAATTTATTTTATTTTTTCTCTTGGGATATTGTTGCAATCTGTCTTGTACTTTTGCTGTTCTTTTATATGTCACCACCCATTGGGATATGATTTTGTCAGTCCTGCGTGTCAACGTATCGGGCGAACCTATGTATGCTGTTACGCCCGGTATCAGGGTGTGGTTACATACATGGGCGATTATATATGTTCATTTAATCACAATTCTAATCAATAAAATGGAAAAATTATGCTAATTTGAAACATCGCAATTATGGGGTGACCGGCTCTATTTGAGCTGCCACCCTGTAGTTCAAACTGATATGTATGTCCAATATAATCTTCTGGGTTTATAGCACAATGTATATTGATCCCCCTCTGATAATATATGGAGGCTATAATAGGGTTCTGATCTTTCATGTAGAGATCAGGATTAATATATTCTTTTTTAGTGCAATATAATCCTGTGTGTTTTCTTACATGCAGGTTTTTTCTTCTTCTTGGGATGTGGTATATGTGCTGGGTATATTCCATTTTTTTACTCCGCTCTTTTAGATTGTCAATTATCCGGTTATGGCTGCCCTTTTTAAGGTCTGGAAGTGATGTGTGTTTACCCACATAAACATTCCCTGCAATATGCGCGTCTGCCCATATAAATATTCCCTGTAATATGTGCGTTTCACCGCGGGTATGATTGCGGTTCATTGATTTCTGGAAACGACGTGATTGTATTCGCGTCATTTCCGCGATTAAATACATCTCTTTGGTCCGCACAATACTCCTTGTAAGCTGTGCGTTTCATCGCACGTCTACTTGTGGTCCACTGGTTTCCGGAAGCGACGCGATTATATCTGCGTCGCTTCCATGATTGGATATGCCTTTCCTGTTGATCGGCGCTGGATTGCGACGCCGATTGGCCGGACGATGGTTGGAGCAGGCGCAATGACGTTCGCGCCATGCTCATTTCTATATTCGCTATTGGATAAGACCCAAGTTATGACCCGGAAGTGATGTTTGCCCTCTGGATGCTGTTTGCTTGTGCGAGGTTCCTCTAGCTGATTTTTGTATATATAATAAATTAATAAACATTCCGGAGTTGGCTATATGTTAAAACTAACTAGTGGGTATTATACGATACATTGCTTTACTATGTTAAGCCCCGTTTTTAATGGATAACACCACAATGAGGCGTGGAACGCACGCCGGCGGCCATGTTTAACCGGAAGTAAGATGCGGTGACACGGACGGACGGAATTTGTGCCTAATTGGGTGTTCAGATATAAAAGTAAGTGGGCTGCGGTGGAGTATTACCCCAGATGACGTCTTCTAGGACGAAACGCGTCGGGACTCCACTGCAGCCGTGTTTTTATTTAAAAGCGCTTGATCTACTGTACACATGTGAGTTTACTACCTTTTATTAAATTTCTTTTAAAAACGGAATTACGCTATTTTGGTCCCTATTTCCTTTTACATGTGTTCAACTATTTCTATTGGTGTGTATAGCTGGAAATAATTTACTGCCTAGTACATGAACGGAACAGTTACACTTGAAATTCCCTTGGAGAATTTACTGTTGAGAAATCTACACACAAATATACAAGCTTTTCTGATCCTTCGAATGTATATTCGTTTGGATCCAACCCATCTGGTAAGCGTATACCTCGTCTGGTGAAGGGAATACCACGTGGTGTTTGCATGACTTTTATATGTAAAGAAGGTGGATGGTGATTTCCTGCACACCTGTGGATCAGACACAGATATCGCATATAAGAGACTCTGTATCTCCTTTTTTTGGACTTCTTTTTTTTGGGATTTTTTCATCTGTTATTTTTTCACTTACCTGTAATTATTATATATATGTGATTTATAGGAAAACTTCTTTGGTCACCCTTTTTCTTATTTCACACTGTTAATGTTCAAAACACATATGCACATGTCTCATATATGAGTGTATATTATTTTATATGAGAATGGTATAATATGCTTGGTTTTTAGCACTACACTTTTGTATAGAATTTACAACGTTACACTTTTAGATATCCTTGTGGTGTGTTAGCAGCTTTTTTTGTTATTGTTTTCAAGGATAGCGCAGTGTTTGTTTGATCGTTTTTGACAAATACCACCTCTATGCTGACGACACCCAAATCTATTTCTCTATCCCTCAGCTCACTCCCTCTGTCTCCTCACGTATCACTAATTTACTATCAGATATATCAGTCTGGATGTCATATCACTTCCTCAAAATCAATCTATCCAAAACCAAACTTATAATTTTTCCTCATATGCCCCTTCCCCTGATCTCTCTGTCAAAATTGATGGCACAACCATAAGCCCATCCCCTCACGGCAAGGTTCTAGCTGTAGTCCTGGACTCTGAACTCTCCTTCAAGCAACACATCCAATCACTGTCCAAATCCTGCCGCCTCAACCTCCGCAACATCTCCAAAATACACCCCTTTCTAACCAATGACGCAACAAAGCTCTTGATTCACACGCTGGTCATCTCCCGCCTCGACTACTGCAACTCCCTTCTCATTGGCTTACCTCTACATAGTCTATCACCTCTTCAATCCATCATGAATGCCGCTGCCAGACTCATCCACCTTACCAATCGCTCGGTGTCTGCTACTCCTCTCTGTCAATCCCTCCACTGGCTTCCGCTCAGCCAAAGAATTAAATTAAAAATACTAACAACCACATACAAAGCCATCCACAACTCTGCCCCCAGCTACATCACTAGCTTAGTCTCTAAATACCAACCTACTCGTTCTCTTCGTTCCTCTCAAGACCTCCTGCTCTCTAGCTCCCTCATCACCTCCTCCCATACTCGCCTCCAGGACTTTTCCAAAGCCTCTCCAATCCTATGGAATGCCCTACCCCAATCTGTCCGCCTTTCTCCTACTTTATTAGCTTTTAGACGATCCCTGAAAACACTTCTCTTTAGAGAAGCCTACCCCACCCACACATAGCTGTATTTTCATTTTCTCCATCAGCTCATCCCCCCCACAGTTGTTACCTTTTGTTTCAACTTGACCCTCCCTTCTAGATTGTAAGCTCTAACAAGCAGGGCCCTTTGATCCCTACTGTATTGATTTGTATTGTAAGTGTACTGTCTGCCCTCATATTGTAAAGCGCTGCACAAACTGTTGGCGCTATATAAATCCTGAATAATAATAATAATTACGCCATTGAATACTCTGGCAGCAGAGGTCGCTTGGAACAATGAGGCCCTAATGGCTGCTTTTTCTCATGGTCTCTCAGATAGCATAAAAGATGAGATCGCAGCCCGAGACATACCTACAGATCTGGAAAGCTTGATCACGTTTGTCATTCTGATTGACTCCATGTCCGGGCTGGCTTAGCCCTTCCTGCTCTGGGCTGGCTGCTCAACTGTCGGCTAATTGTCAGCTCTCTTCTCTTTCCACAGTTACCAGCTGTTCCCGATGATGCTCGTCTGACCTGCCTATTTAAAGCCTTCCAGCTCACTCTTTCCTTTGCCTTTGCATGGTCACATCACTAGGCACCATCTCCTGCTGTTTGTTTCAAGACTGGCTTGCTGACATCCCTCCTGGCTTCTATCCTGCTTGCAGTTGCTCTCCTTGGATCCCTGACGTCTGGACTGGCTGATTACCCGATCTGGTTTATGAACTTTGGACTGGCTGACTACCCGATCTGGCTATTGGACTCTGGCTATGCTTGACTACGCTTTTTTCTATTTATCTTTTTATTTTTATTAATAAACAAGTGTGATTTGATTGTACTTCTGTCTCTGTCTGTTTCATGGTTCCTGACAGTACACAAAGGCCATGAATTCAGAAGATACAGTCTGTAAAAAAGTAAGAGAATCTGTTCTCTTCTTTCCAGACACGTGTTATGTCAACAAATGTCTTAGTAGGCGTTTTGTTCAATAGTTCAATTAGCCAGGCTATCTTAAATCAAAGTGTGAATTTATTCAGACACACTTGTCATCAACTTGAAAATACATACAAAGTTATAAAACTTCATACAGCTTAGATATAATAAAACAAAAAGATGTAAAGCTTAAAAAGAAAGTATTAGAGAAGATTCAGTTCAGCTTCGTGTTTCTCTGTAGTCAGAGAGGTGTCTGCAATAGCAGCTGTTTGTGAAGTAGGCTGTATTTAGGCCTAAAGTAAACAAGATGTCTTCAGTAGTGTGCAGTGTAGAGTCTCTTCCTTTGTGAGTGTAAAAGATGTGAAGTCCTCCTGTGTGTGGCTGGGAGGACCAATGTAATGTGTAAGATGTGAAGTCCTCCTGTGTGTGGCTGGGAGGACCAATGTAATGTGTCTTAGCCTAGTGTAACACTGTTCTTTATACCATTTCCAGACTGCTAGTCAGCAAAATACAATGGGACCATATATAGCTTAGTCTAAAGATGAAATGGTCATATACATGGTAATTCTAAATATTCCCTAATATAATAGCTGACACGCTCGCTTAAACTTCTTAGATTGACAGCAACACACAACAGTTTCCTATAAAAAACTCAAGGTGTATGACCTTTCTACATAGTCAAATTCTTGTAAAGGCTATATTCTTTAAGTTACAGATACTGTACTAAAACTTACAAATGTATAATACTATAATTGAATATATACATATTTCACACAAATGCAAACTAGCTAACTAATTAAATAACTATATCAAATAACTATATTATGGATAATCTATGATTCTACTTTTCAAGTATATTGTTCCATTATATGACACATTCTCTAAGTGTATTCTTATCTGTGAAACCACTGACCTTCTGACCTTTAGTCATAAGCCTTTAGACATGAAGAACAACTGGTACCAAAATGACATTCACACAACCTAACTATTTCAAGATTTGTCTTATGCTGAGCTGAGCGAGCTTTACAAAGTTAAAGCTAAAAGGGAACTCAAACCGCATAATTACAAACCTTGGTTAATACGCCAAATAAATATAATTTATTCTACACAGTCAATCCACTTGTTGGTAATATTTTTTCCAGATTGGATGAGCAAGATCACCGTATGGATCAGTTTGCCTTGGCGTTACAAACGCTCCTGAATCTCACGGCTCACCTGGAATCCCCCAAAGTGGCTGCTCCGGTACAGCCTGAGTCGCAGGCCGTCCCTGCTGCTGCGCCAGTCTCTGTGCAGGCACCCGCCTCGAGTATTACCTCTATAAGAGGTATGTCTGGTTCTGCTCCACTTCTGCAGCGATTTGGGGGCGATCCAGTTCAATGCAGAGGGTTTCTCAGGTTGAGCTATACTTTGAAATGCTGCCCCAGGCGTTTCCCACGAACAGAAGCAAAGTAGGTTTTGTGATATCTTTGCTTTCTGAGAGCGCCTTGGCCTGGGCTAACCCTCTATGGAAGACGCAAAAACCTGTTGTCTTGAGTTACCCTCAGTTTGTGGCCTCCTTTAAAAGGGTTTTTGACGTTCCCGCACACTCCGCTTCTGCTGCCAAGTGCCTCATGTCCATCAAACAGAGTACGAGAACTGTTGCCGACTACACCATTGAATTCCGTACTCTGGCAGCAGAGGTTGCTTGGAACAATGAGGCCCTCATGGCTGCTTTTTCTCATGGTCTATCAGATTCCATCAAGGATGAGATAGCAGCCTGAGATATACCCCCTGAGTTGGAGAGCTTGATCTCGTTTGCCATCCTCATTGACTCCAGACTCAGAGAAAGACTTTCTCTTAAGGAGCGCTTGCGGAAGCCTCCTGTACATTTGCCTCCAAGCTTTGTAGTCCCACCTATGCCTCCCTCACCTCCCATGCCTCCTGGTAGGGGTTCATCTTGGGAGGTGAGGGAGGCATGGGTGGTCAGTGAAGATGAACCCATGCACCTGGGCTTCATGCGTCTCTCTGCGGATGAGAGAGCCTTTAGGAGGAGGGAGAGATTGTGCCTTTATTGTGGCCAGTCAGGTCACTTTTTGAAGTCTTGTCCTACCCGTCCAGGGAACGCCCGAACCTTGAGGTCCTGTCATGGACAGACCTTAGGTAGCGTTGTTTCATCCCCAATTATCCAGAAGGATAAGCCCCTGGTTTTGGTTACCCTTTCTTGGGCTGAGTCATCCATCGAGATACAGGCGCTAATTGACTCTGGGGCTGCAGGCCTGTTCATTGATGCTGCATTTGTTTCGCAGCACTCGATTCCGCTGCAGCTGCGTGACACTCCACTTGCCATTGAGGCTCTTGACGGGAGACCTTTACAGACTGCCCATGTGACTCATGAGACGGTTCCATTGTCCATGGCCGTAGGGGCTCTTCACCATGAGATAATCCAATTCCAAGTTATTTCCTCACCCAGGTTTCTGCTGGTTATTGGTTATCCTTGGTTACAGAGGCACAACCCCTCTTTTGATTGGCTCCATGCTAAGGTTCTCTCCTGGTCACCACAATGCAGTGAGACATGCTTCCTGAAGGTATCCAAGGTCCTCTGCACCGCTTCACTCCCCTCCCTGCCGGAGGAGTACCGTGATTTTGGCGATGTCTTTGATAAAGGTCAAGCCAGTAGTTTGCCTCCACACCGGCCTTATGATTGGCAATTAACCTTCAACCTGGTGCCATACCTCCTCGTGGCCAGGTTTACCCTTTGTCGGTCTTGGAGGATAAGGCCATGGAGGAGTATGTTGCTGACGCACTTTCTCCAGGTTTCAACCGCAAGTCCTCGTCTCTTGCTGGTGCTGGTTTCTTCTTTGTGAAAAAGAAGAGCGGTGAACTGAGACCTTGTATAGATTATAGGGGTCTCAATCGTGTCACTATTAAGAATGCCTACCCGATTCCATTGATTACAGAGTTATTTGACCGACTCAAGGGAGCAACGGTTTTCACAAAGCATGACCTGAGAGGGGCATACAATCTCGTGCACATTAAGGAGGGCGACAAGTGAAAAACTGCGTTTAATACCAGAACAGGCCATTATGAATACCTGGTAATGTCTTTTGGCCTTTGTAACACCCCGGCAGTTTTCCAGGAATTTATTAACGATGTCCTCCGAGATTTGTTGCAATTTTGTGTGGTGGTTTATCTCGATGATATCCTCATATTTTCCAAGTCCCTGGAGAGCCACCACACAGATGTCTGTCATGTACTTCAGAAACTAAGGGAGAACAATCTCTATTGTAAACTGGAGAAGTGCGAGTTCCATCGTGAACAGGTTACATTCCTGGGCTATGTCATTTCCACTGCTGGTTTTCGATGGACCCATAGAAACTGTCGGCAGTCCTACAGTGGCCTTGACCCGTGGGTTTACGTCCTCTGCAGCGTTTCCTGGGCTTTGCCAACTACTATCGGAAGTTTATTCGTAACTTCTCGTCTCTGGTCAAGCCTCTGACTGATATGACCAGAAAGGACGGTAACCCACAGAGTTGGTCTCCGGAGTCCATTAAGGCGTTTGAGACTCTCAAGGCTGCCTTTGTTTCTGCTCCTGTGTTGGCACATCATGATCCTACATTGCCTTTTATCCTAGAAGTTGATGCTTCTGAGTCTGGAGTTGGTGCCCTTCTGTCTCAATGTCCTAACTCTGAGAGCGCTATGCATCCGTGTGGTTACTTTTACAAGAAATTGTCACCTGCTGAATGCAATTATGAGATTGATGACAGAGAGCTGTTGATGATCATTTTAGCCCTGAAAGAATGGAGACATCTCCTTGAAGGTACCATTGTGCCCGTTCTTATTCTTACTGACCATAAGAATCTTACATTCTTGTTTGAGGCTAAGCGACTCTCTCCCAGAAGGGCGCGATGGGCTCTTTTCTTGACTATTTTTAATTACATTGTCTCATTCTTACCCGGTACTAAGAATGTAAGGGCTGATGCCTTGTCACGACAATTTTCCTCCACTTCCAAGTCGCAGTCGGTTCCGGTTCCTATAATTCCTCCTGATCGTATCTTGGCTACAGTTCTCACCTTCTCCTTTGGGTGACAAAATTCTTGCTGCTCAGGTCCATGATCCTCCTGATAAACCTTGTGACCGCTGTTTTGTCCCAGAGAGTCTCCGTACTGCAGTGCTCCAGACTTACCATTCTCCCAAGGCAGCTGGCCATCCTGGGAAGAATCAACTCATTTGGGCCATCTCCCAACAATTCTGGTAGCCTAGTCTACGGGCTGATGTTACTGCCTTCGTAGCTGCCTGTCCCATGTGTGCTCAGAGTAAGACTCCACGACACCTTCCAGTGGGCCTCCTACAACCCATACCCAATGGAGAGAGGCCCTGGACTCACCTGTCTATGGATTTCATGGTGGAATTGCCCAACTCCCAAGGCAACACTGTTATCCTTATGGTGGTTGACCGGTTCTCAAAGATGTGTCATTGTATTCCACTTAAGAAGTTGCCCACCTCTAAGGAACTGGCTTCCATTTTTGCTTGGGAGATCTTTCGCTTACATGGGCTACCCAAGGTGATTGTCTCGGATAGGGGCAGTCAGTTTGTCTCCCAGTTCTGGCGAGCCTTTTGTGCACAGTTGGGAATCCAGCTTGCGTTCTCTTCTGCGTATCACCCGCAGTCTAATGGGGCCGCAGAATGAGCCAATCAGTCCTTGGAGCAATTCATACGTTGCTATATTTCTGACCATCATAACAACTGATCTGACCTATTACCTTGGGCAGAGTTTGCTCACAACAGTGCCTTGAATTCTGCCTCCCGATTGTCTCCATTTATGGCGAATTATGGTTTCCAACCTTCCATGTTGCCTGACTCGTTTGTTCTGCAGAGTATTCCTGCGTTAGAGGAGCATCTCCGTGGTCTTCGTTCCACTTGGATACAAGTCCAGGAGGCTTTGCGTCATGCTAATAATAGGTACAGACTCCATGCTGACCGCAGACGCCTGCCTGCGCCTTCCTACCAGGGTCTGGCTCTCATCTCGCAACCTCCGGCTTCATGTTCCCTCACTGAAGTTTGCACCTCGGTTTATTGGGCCTTTCCGTATCCTTCGCAGGATTAACCCAGTAGCTTACGCGTTGGACCTTCCTCCTAGTATGCGCATCTCAAATGTGTTTCATGTCTCCTTATTGAAACCGTTGGTCTGTAACCGATTTACCACCTCGGTGCCACGTCCTCAACCTATTCAGGTTGAGAACCATGAGGAGTATGAGGTACAATCCATTGTTGACTCCCGTAGGTTCCGTGGGAGCATACAGTACCTGGTTCATTGGAAGGGTACGGTCCGGAGGAACGCTCCTGGGTTTCATCCTCTGACGTACATGCCCCTGTCCTCCTCCGCGAGTTCCATAGATGGTTTCCCCTCAAGCCCGGTGGCCCTCCAAGGGAGAGGGGTCATTGGGGGGGTACTGTCAGGGCTGGCTTAGCCCTTCCTCCTCTGGGCTGGCCGCTCAGCTGTCGGCTAATTGCCAGCTCTCTTCTCTTTCCACAGTTACCAGCTGTTCCAGATGATGCTCGTCTGACCTGCCTATTTAAAGCCTTCCAGCTCACTCTTTCCTTTGCCTTCGCGTGGTCACATAACTAGGAACCATCTCCTGCTGTTTGTTTCAAGACTGGCTTGCTGACATTCCTCCTGGCTTCTATCCTGCTTGCAGTTGCTCTCCTTGGATCCCTGACGTCTGGACTGGCTGATTACCCAATCTGGTTTATGAACTTTGGACTGGCTGATTACCCGATCTGGTTTATGAACTTTGGACTAGCTGACTACCCGATCTGGCTACTGGACTCTGGCTATGCTTGACTACGCTTTTTTCTATTTACCTTTTTATTTTTATTAATAAACAAGTGTGATTTGATTGTACTTCTGTCTCTGTCTGTTTCATGGTTCCTGACACTCCAGACTTTGAGAGAGGCCTTCCTCTTGTATATTTGGCTCTGATCTTTAAAGTCCCACCCTTGCCTCCCGCACCTCCCATGCCTCCTGGTACCGAGTCTGCCAGTGAAGTAGAACCCATGTAGTTGGGCTTCACAGGTCTCTCTGCAGAGGAGAGGGTCTTTAGGAGGAGGGAGAGATTGTGCCTTTATTGTGGCCAGGCAGGCCACTTTTTGAAGCCCTGTCCTACCTGTCCGGGAAACTCTTGAACCTGAGGTCCTGTAGGGGACAGACCTTAGGTGGCGTTTTTACATCCCAAGTTATCCCGAAGGATAAGCCTTTTGTTCCAGTTACCCTTTCTTGTCATCCACTGAGACTCAGAGGCTGCAGGCCTGTTCATAGATAGTGCCTTTGTGTCTAAGCGCTCGATTCCGTGCAGCTTTGTGTCACTAAACTTGGCATTGAGGCTATTGATGGGAGACCTCTACAGCCTGCCCATGTGACTCATAAGACTGCTCCGTTGACTATGGCCGTAGGGGCTCTTCAACATGAGATAATCCAATTTAAGTTATTTCCTCACCCCATTACCTGGTGGTTATTGGTTATCCTTAGTTACAGAGGCACAAGCCTCTTTTGATTGGCTTCAAGCTTAGCTTTTTTCCTGGTCGCCACAATGCAGAAAAACATGTTTTCGGAAAATGGCCAAGGTCTTGTGCACCTCTTCACTCACCTCCCTGCCAGAGGAGTACTGCAAATTTGACGATGATTTGACAAGGGTCAAGCAGGTAGTTTGCCTCCACACCGGTCGTATGATTGCGCAATTGATCTTCAACCTGGTCCTATCCCTCCCTGTGGCTGGGTTTACCCTTTGTCTCAGAGGATAAAGCTATGGAGGACTATGTTTCTGACCTACTTTCTCAAGGGTTCATCCGGAAATCCTCATCTGCTGCCGATGCTGGCTTCTTTTTTGTGAAAAAGCGCAGAGAACCGAGGCCTTCTATCGATTATAGGGGTCTCAATCGCATCACGATTAAGAACCTGTATCTGATTCCGTTGATTACGGAATTATTTGACCACCTCAAGGGAGCAACGATTTTCACAAAGCTTGATCTGAAAGGGGCATACAATCTTGTGAGGATCAAGGAGGGTGACAAAAGGAAAACTGTCTTTAACACCAGGACAGGACATTACGAATACCTTGTAATGCTGCGTGGTCTTTGCAACACTCCTGCAGTTTTTCAGGAATTCATCAACGTTGTCCTCTGAGATATGTTGCAGCAATGTGTGGTGGTTTTTCTCAACGACATTCTCATATAATTTAAATCCCTAGAGAATCACCACACAGATGTCTCCCATGTGCTACAGAGGCTGAGAGATAATAACCTGTATTGCAAGTTCCACGTGAACAGGTTAAATTTTTGGGTCATGTCCTGTTTACTAGGCAGGTAGACAGAACAAAACTCTGGATAGCCGCACACTGGAAAAAGACTTGAAATCCCGTGTTTTATTGAAAAATCGTAGGTCACATCACATCAGATAATCCACAGCAAAAAGAGAAAAGAGGATGCAATAATGCTGACACATTTTGCACTGGAATCAGTGCTTACTCAAGCTATGAGTAAGCACTTATTCCAGCGTGAAATGCGTCAGTATTATTGCATCCCCCTTTTCTCGTTTTGCTGTGGATTATCTGATGTGATGTGACCTACGATTTTTCAATAAAACCTGGGATTTCAAGTCTTTTTCCAGTGTGTGGCTATCCAGAGTTTTGTTCTGTCTACCTGCCTATTGTGTGTGTATCAACCAGCACCTGGGGCTCGTTAATAGGAGGAAGAGCTTTTGCCCTGGAGGGCTATCTTGGAGTTGTGGTTTCTCTTTCTCATGTCCTGTTTACTGCTGGTTTTTCGATCGACCCACAAAAACGATTTGCAGTTCTACAGTGGCCTCGACCCATAGGTCTACGCCCGCTACAACGTTTTCTTAGCTTTGCCAATTATCAGAAGTTTATTTATAACTTCTCTTCTCTCGTTAAACCCCTGACTGATATGACCAGAAAGGACAGTAACTCACAGAATTAGTCTCCATATTCCATTAAAGCCTTTGAGTTTCTCAAGGCTGCCTTTGTTTCAGCTCCTGTGTTGGCACATCCTGATCCCAGGTTATCTTTCATTCTTAACATGAAATGGAAGGATATGGCCAAAATAGCATAATACCGTTTAAGAATTAAATTTATTTAAAATAACATCACCCCAGATGTCCTAGCGGACCAAACGCGTCGGGAAGACTCCACTACTGCTTTGTTTTTACTGATAAGCGCTTGAATGACTACTTAAATGCGAGTTCATTATTTTATTTTAAATAAATTTCATTCTTAAACGGTATTGGTATTATGCTATTTTGGCCATATCCTTCCATTTCATGGTAATTTTGGTTGCTGTCGGAGATGTCTTTTCAATGATCATGACCATATTTGCCCAAGAATTGGAGAAAGGCTACCCTCAAGGTGTGATCCATTGATCAGTGATTGGAAAGCCAGTGCCCCAAATTGGAGCAATAAGCATTTGTGACCCCTTGAATATACGTTCAATCGGGTCAACAACATCTGGTAAGCCTACATCTTTTAAGGTGGTGGTATCAGCACGTTGGTAAACCCTATAGTTCTTTTGGATGCTTTTTAGATCATCTTCATTTTGTTTGGGACTTAATTTCTTACACAATGGACTTTTTTCATTGATTCTACCCAAATCACTCACTTTTTATGTAAATTGTGTGCAACTGTGTAGTTGCATATAATGTTGTAGGGGGGGAACACATATATTTTTTTCCCTTCTTTTGTTGTGTTGTCACGTATATTTTGATTCACACTAGGACTATTTAGCGCTGCACTTTATACATTTTATTTACTATATTTATGATAAAAATATCAATTAGCGTGTTGGCTGCTAATTTGGGACAGCGCAGTGTCATATTGGCTCTATAGGTATATCTTTCATTCTTGAGGTTGATGCATCCAAGACTGGAGTTGGTGCCCTTCTGTCTTAATGGCCTACCTCTGAGAGCGCTATGCATCCTTGTGGCTAATTTTTCAAGAAATTGTCTAGCTCTTAAAGGATGGAGGCATCTCCTCGAAGTACCACTGTGCCGGTTCTCATTTTGCGAAAACAGAGAAAAGGAAAAGAGTACGGGACTTTAAATGAAGCCTCTCTGTATCTACCGATAAGTGTATAAACTGTATAATCATAACCATTGTAAGATTGGAGTTATCAGACTCAAACGGTAGGTGCGTTGTCCAGTGAGTACGCCAGTACAAAACTGTATTTTTAAGGGCCTGGTAGCCCACTTTTTAAAGCACTGAAAAGTTCACAAAGACATCAGTACCCACACAGGGGGGTTCCACCATTACTGTGTCTTGTACACTCATTACTTTAGCCTCCTGGCTTACATTCTTCCTGTACGGCTGATTCAGGCCTTTAGGGTAGGCCTTAGGTCTGCTCCTCAGACCCAGAAGAGTTTCCTAGAGTTAAGCTCTCTCCTAGCTCACTCCTGATCAGCGTCTTGCTGCTCTGTCATCAAGTACGTCTGCCTCCTGCAGACATGCATGCTCTGGCTACACCCATGCAGCCTCTGACTCCTCTCAGGGGAATGGGACTCCACCTGACTCCCATGCACAGACTTCCTGTCTGTTGGGTGGAACCCAGAACCATAGTCAGGTTGCTTCTAAAAGCCCAGCACACACCTGACCAATCAGTATGCTGGCTGTTCTCAAAATCAGGACCCGGGACTAGGGATTCCATCCAACCCGGATCTCTCAGAAATTCCTGAGCTCAAGGTCCCAAAGTGGACTTTAGAAAACACTGAGGAAACTGAAAGGCCAGTTTCCTCTTCATGTTACATGCTCCCTAGAGCCCCTCAACCTGTCTGGTTGAGAATTCTGGGTCACATCCTCCTTCTAGACCCTGGCAGGGCAACGCTCTGCCACACCATGAATGGATTATAGTTAGGTTGAAAAAAGACACAAGTCCATCCAATTGAATCATAATAAGCATAAAAATATTTATACATGATTGTCATAAATGATACAAACAATCCATGATATGAAAATAAAAAAATATATACAGATTGAGAAATTCATGATAGTGAATAAGCTATAGCTTGGCACCCTTGAGTGTGGACTCTACGTGTTTTATGGCATTTAAAGCCAATCATCAGGAGTAGGATGCTATAAGGTAAATTAATATATGTATGAGTAAATAGATAAGTCAACATCTAATATGATATGCTCTCTGTCTAAAGGACAGGAGACCCAAACTATCAATAGATACTTTACCTATGGGAATAACTCATAGGTATGACTCTGAGGCTCCTAGGATGGAATGGAGATGGTTCGAAGTTCTCTCGTCCGGGGGTTGAGGCGGGGGATCCCATCCCATTGGCCTCTGTTTCACAGCCTTGCCCAAGGGGATAGAGTGGATCGGGTCTAAGACCATGGGGCTCAACAGCCATGAAAGGAACCAGGTGGTCATCGCTTGTATTCAGGGTTGGAGGGATATGTCCATGGGATGTGGTGGTGAGGCTATAGGTGAGTGAAATGAATGCATGCTGAAAATCAAGAAACTGTGTTAAAAAGTCAGGCAGAACAAAAAAGTTGAGAGAGGGGGAAAGATAGGGAATGGAGAGGGGAAAGAGGGGAAGGGAGGGAGTGAAGGAAAGGTTTAGGACTGGGAAAGGTAGGGGAAGGGAAATGAAAACAGTGGGGGAAGGGGGAGGAAGGGGAAAAAGTGGATAGAAAGGGGAAAGAAGGGGAGAGGAGGGTAGTGGTGAAAAAGGTGGGCAAAAAAGCAAGTGTGTTGAATAGAAAAGTTTGTGTATGTTGAATGTGAGATGATATACACACATCCAGCAATGCAGTGGAGAATTAGATTTATGTATGTATGTGGGTGATGGTAAGTGAATGTGTGTGAATGTGTGTAATTGAATGTGTGTGAAAACCAAATGACAATATGGTGAGTGTATGAGTGTGAATGAAACATAAACTTGAATGAAAGAAATGTGCATAGGTGCATGTGTGTTTGTAATCCCAGTGAGTTCCCTCCGTACCTGAAATGTCTGAGGGAGAGACGTGCAGATCATCCCATCAAGATGAAAACAGACACAGACCACCACTGGTCCATCCCGGCTGAAGTACCCCCTCACTGGGCAGGTCCCCACCAGCGTCATGCATCGGCGTACAGCGTGGCGAACTCCCGCTGGGAATGTGGGGGTCCATCTATCCCTGCCGTAGCGTCAGATGTAAATGCACAAACAACCATTGCGGCGTAACATAGTATCTGGGAAGTATTATTGATCAAGCTCACCATCTCCCTGCGCAAAGAAGCACACACATTTGCCATGGATCGGCGTTCCGGCACACGCACATTCGCAGCCCTACTGAGCGGTGCGCGCGTATGCGCACAAGTACACGCATAACGTGAATTCCCTGACAGACAAGTTGCTGGTTTGTCTCAGCTCACCTATGTTCCTTTGCTTCCTTTTCCTGTTTAACACTTCCTGTTGTGACCCGGATTGCCTGAAGACTACACTGATTCTCTCCTGACCTGACCCTTGGCTTGTTTAATGGACTTCCTGCTCTTAGCCTTGCTGGCTCCCGGACTGATACCTGTGTTTGACCCTCGACCTGCCTCTGGATTAAACTATGTCTGCTGCACTTAGCCCTGCTGGTTCCCAGACTGATACCTGTGTTTGACCCTCGGCCTGCCTCTGGATTATCCTCTGTCTTCTGCACTTAGCCTTGCTGGCTCCCGGACTGATACCTGTGTTTGACCCTCAGCCTGCCTCTGGATTATCCTCTGCACTCAGCCTTGCTGGCTCCTGGACTGATTACTTGTGTTTGACCCTCGGCCTGTTTGTGCACTTTTCTTACCCGTTTTAGAGACTTGCTTGCTACTTACCTTCTGGTCTGGTCCATCCTGCACGAGCCCTCTTCCAGACCTTCACACAAGTCAGGTATCCCACTAGAGGCTTGTGCCTCCTGGTGCAACCCACTCCCTGTATCACCTCCAGGGGTGGTGTGCGCTGAGTCACAACAGCCACCGCTCTCTGCATCTTTGCCTTGGGGAGTACCTCTTTGCTGATACATAGTAGCCACATGTGGGGCATGCTCGCATGGCACTGAGGTGCAGAGGTCGATCCCCGCCACCACCGCCAAAAGGAGGTGGGAGGGGAGAAGGGAACTGGCACCTCCCAACCCCGGAATGAGAAAAGGATAGCACCGCAACCATCATGCCTGGGCTGGAGCGATTGGACAATAGATACATCTAAATGTTGCAAAAGGTGGCAGAAATACACGGGTAAATACCCAGTATAGGAAGTCTAGTGTGGAATAGATGGAGATGTTAAATTGACATAGATTTAAATGTTTCCCCATTCTTACCTCTCTCCCACTGTGACGATCTAACTCGCTTTCCTCCATCTTTTACTGCAGTGTTTACTTGTGGCTGGTGTGTCGTTTCTACATTGTACTTCCTGATGTCTGTGTGTGTGTGTGCAGTAGAACCTCATAAACTTACTGTATATGGGGCCAGGAAACGGTCTCCTGCTCCCTTTCAAGTCAATTCTGATATACTGTGCATACATACAAACTAGGACTCAAATCCATTACTTAGTGGCAGTTCTGCTGATCTCCTCTAACCTCCAGCAATCCCTGCATTTACAGCAATCAGCTCCTAGTGCAGGAAGTCTAATAATTATTTGCAGCTCTCCTTAGTAGATCATGTGTAGGAGCCACAAATAATTTGTTAGTCATGTGAGACTTCCTGTGCTGGGAGCTGACTGTTGGTATTTGCAAAGATTGCTGCAGATTAAAGGAGACCAGTAGCACTAAATATTAGGTCTGCTTAGGCTGGGCTAGTGTGGAGTTACATAGTTACATAGGTAAATAGTAGGTAAGGTTGAATAAAGACAACAGTCCATCCAGTGCAACCTGTGTAGGTGTATGTGTGTCAGTGTTTATAATTTCCCATATCCATTTATATTGTGTTGTTTAACCACTTCAATACCAGGCATTTAGACACCTTCCTGCCCAGGCCAATTTTCAGCTTTCAGCGCTGTCGTACTTTGAATGACAATTGCGAGGTCATACAACATTGTACCCAAACAAGTTTTTTATCATTTTGTTCCCACAAATAGAGCTTTCTTTTGGTGGTATTTGATCACCTCTGCGATTTTTATTTTTTGCGTAACAAATAAAAAAAGACCAACATTTTTGAAAAAAAACATGTTTTTCTTTGTTTCTGTTCAACGTTTTTGTATGTTTTCGTCTTTAATGATGGGCACTGATATGGCTGCACTGATGGACACTGATAGGCACCGATGAGGTGGTACCAATGAGGTGGCACTGACGTACACTGATAGGTGGCACTGGTATGCAGCACTAATGGGCACTCATAGGTGGCACTGATGGTTACTGGCCATTCACATGTTGCCCACATCCCTGGTGGTCCTGGGGGCTTCCCTGGAGGTCCAGTGTGGGCATCCGAGGGGGCAGCGCAGACCCCCCCTGTCAGGAGAGCCGCCGATTGGCTCTCCTCTACTTGCGTCAATGGCTTTTCCTGTTTACATTGTGATCAGCTGTGAATGGACACCGGAGGCCCTTTACCAAGATCGGTGGAGCGGCGTGTCAGACTGACACACCACTCCTCCAATCGCCGCAATGCGTGCCCCCACAGGTGCGCGGCGGCATGTTACCCTGAAGGATGTCATATGACGCCCAGTCAGGATAACAGAACCACTTCCTGGACTTCAATCTGCTATTGACCGGGCAGGAAGTGGTTAAGATGCACGTCCAAAAGTCTTTTGAAAATATCAATACTCCCAACTGACACCACCAATTATGGAAGAGAGTTCCACATTCTTACCGCCCCGACAGTGGTTTTTCCCCTGCACATCTTAAGGTTAAACCACTTCTCCTCCAATCTCATTGTGTGGCCCCATGGCCTCTCACACCCCCTGAGATTTAATAGCTTATTTCCTATGCTGGGATTATCATTGAGGTATTTGTAACTCGCTATCATCTCCCCTCTCAAATGTCTTTTCTCCAGTGAGAATAAATTTAGTGCTTGTGATCGCTCGTCGCATTTGAGGTCCTCCAGTCTACTTATTATTATAGTTACCCTTCTTTGGACTGGTGACCAGAACTGGACGGAATACTCCAGATGTGGCCGGACCAGAGTTTTATAAAGTGACAGGATTATAGTTTTAACTCTGGACTATATCTGCTTTTTTTATGCATGCTAATATTTTGCATTCGGCACCTGTCCTGCCTACCAACACTCTGAGACACCGACAGAAAAGTAATGTAAAACAACTCCTAAAGGGCTTGGAGAGATGTCATTACTTAACCACTTCAGTCCCGGAAGATTTTACCCCCTTCCTAACCAGAGCACTTTTTACAATTTGACACTGCGTTGTTTTAAATGACAATTGCGCAGATCATGCAATGCTGTACCCAAATAAAATGGATGTTTTTTTTTAATCTTTCATTCGTTGATGGACACAGCATCTTCACCTTGACCTTAGGGTTATATCGCCCCCTTAGGAGAGGACTAGACAGAAAGTGTTAAAAACAGCAACACTTGCACAGTACTGCCCAGAGGGCGGTCCTACTGGCTATAACCTCTCATACTGCATCCAGCAGCTCAGTCTTTTTCTGCCTAGTGTAGAAGGACCTGGCTCCCGGTGGGACCATTGGTCCTGGTAATTTTTTTCTTTTTTCTACATTGTTGATTCTTGTGATCTACAATCGACAGGCGGACTGGGTGATAGGCTGGATAATATAGATCCTTGTAGTCTCCCCAGCCTGGCCATCGAGTGTGAGCAGGCCCTAGATACACGCTTGGTCGGCCACAACGTGCCCCGTCTGATTTAGGGCCGACAGCCACCTCGTACTGCTTGGGTAATGGGTCTGTCTGTGGAATTGCTCCAGCATTCCCTGCAGGAGGGGCAAGTATGGTTCCACCCGCCTTGGCAGGATGGAGCAGCTGGGCATTCGCTGAGAGGTCGACTATGGGGTCTCTCACCCTCCCTTTCTTCTCTCCCTGTCCCTTTCCCTCCTCCCCATGCTATGGGCCGCTGTGTGACTGGGCACATGGGGGTGCGGTGCAAGTTCCTGGCCGGGGGTCCTCTGGGGAAGCTCTGGGTCCTGACAGGGGGCTTCGCTGGGTGTTGGGATCCGCTTGTCCTCTTCCCTGTTTCTGGGCCACGGTAGGGTGTTTGTGCTGTGTTTGACATGTGGGGAGGCCGCCTCTCGCTCCGCGGTTATTTTTTATAGCCACAGCCAGTTTTTTGCCTTTCAGCCATTTTCTGGAAGTTCGGTGGCATTTTCTTGGCGCTCTCAGATGTTTTTGCTGAGGCGGCCATTTTCTAGTAGCCTCAGGTAGTTTTGCCTCTAGTGCTGGGTGCTTGTTTCCTTTTAGAACAGCACGCTTTTCACACCGACACCTCGTGGCATGACAGGGGAGAGCGGACAGCAGCAGCACAGCGCAGTACCTGGGTCAGGGTGGTGAGTCCTGCGGGGGGCCCCTCAGTCTGTGCCAGCTAGGAGGGTGGACATTTTGTGTGACTTGCCTTAGGTCCCTAAGTGGTGACAGGCGAGTGTGGGTCAGCATGGTGTTGGAAGCTGGCGCTTCTTCCTCAGACATTCCTGTTATTGCAACTAGTTCCCCTGCACCTGCGGTGCCTATGGATGCTCAGTGATCCTGGAGGCCTTTGTTGCCAGGGTGGAAGTGGCGTGCAGGCTCAAGGGGGGTAAAAACGCCCCCTTCCCCCACTGTCTTCTGGGGAAAGCTCTGATTCAGACTCGAATGTGACAGGTGGCCCCTGTTCTGACGTGTCAGAGGATGAGGAAAAAGCACTTGTAGGAGCACTTATTACAGCGGTGCAGGATACACTAAAGATGGAGGATACAGCGGGGGCACGGCTAAGGTGTTTCCTTACCCAACCTATTTTGAGAAGTTTATTTACAAGGAGTGGGGAAAACCACAGCGGGCCTTTTCAGTCCCCAAACACATGGCGTTACCCCTTTGAGGAGAGTTTCCAGAAGAAATGGACATGTCCTCTGATTGTTGACCCCCCCCCCCCCAGTATCCAGGTTAAATAAAGTAACCGCGATTCCGGTGGAAGGGACTCTTGCTTTCAAGGACCCTGCCGACAGAAGGGCTGAGGTGGTTGCCCGGTCCATGTTTATGGTGGCGAAGTCAGCATTGTGGCCAGTGTTGTCACAGACACGGCCCTGGTGTCACAGACACTTACTGAATGGGCGAAATTGTTGCACCGTGAGTTGAAGAAGCAACAGGCTTCCCCAGTCTGTGTGGAGCTGGCGGACCAGTTGGTGCAGGGCATTAAGTATGTCTGTGATGTGGCCTTAGATACGGCCCCCTTGCTCTCTAGATCCTCTATTTCAGCAGTAGTGCTACGTCACCTGATTTGGCTGAAATGCTGGTCTGCGGACCAGGTATCCAAGAAAGCACTGGCGGACGTGCCTTTCCAGGGAGAGAGTCTATTTGGAGCCTCGCTGGATGACATTATTAAGAATCTCACTGGGGGAAAGTGTATGTTGCTCCCACAGTCCAGAAAAGGTAAGGAACCACTCCGTAGGCAAGGGCCCCCTCCTTTTTCGCTCAGAAGCGGATTTTTCGTCCGCCCTGGTCGGCAGGTAAGTATTCCCAGTCAGACAAGTTACCCGCTGAGGGACAAAAGCGGCACCTGGTTTCACAAGCCTGTGAGCAAATCTGTTACCGCATGAAGGTTTGCCCCTGCCCGACTCTCGGGTGGGGGTCGCCTTCGGGGGTTTGTAGCCCAGTGGACCTCCCTACTTTCCGACCAGTGGGTCTGCGAACTGGTTTCATCAGGATACAAGATAGAGTTTCTTTCTTGTCCACCAAACGTTTTTTTTTCCATCCAACCTTCATCCTCTTCCAGCTCGTCGGGAAGCCCTGTTTGGGGCAGTACAGGACCTGCTGTTGCGCAGGGTGATAGTACCTGTACCAACGTCGGAATCAGGGATTCTACTCCAATCTGTTTGTAGTCCCAAAGAAGGAAGGGGTCTGTCCGGTCCTGGACTTCAAGGCCCTCAACAGCTTTGTGAAGGTACAAAGGTTCAGGATGGAATCAGTTCGCTCAGTGGTCGCTGCACTCCATCAGGGGGATTTTCTGCCATCCCTGGACATCAAGTATGCATACTTGCATGTCCCCATATGCATCAGGTATCAGAGTTTTTTTCTGCGATGAGCACTACCAATTTGTAGCTCTCCCTTTTTGGCCTGGCGTCGGCACCAAGGGTCTTCACCAAGGTGCTAGCCCAAATTTTGGCTTTGCTAAGGCAGCGAGGGATCACAATCGTGGGTTACATGGACGACCTCCTTCTGAGAGCAGCTTCCACCTCAGAATTAAGGGAGGATGTGGTAATCCACTATGCAAACTCTTCGGGAGTTTGGTTGGGTACTGAACCTACAGAAGTCGGTGTTGGTGCCAACTTAACGCCTGGAGTACCTGGTCCTGCTTCTGGACTCCTCAGAGGCAAGAGTCTCCCTTCGGACAAGCTGCAG
Organism: Lithobates pipiens; assembly: GCF_037356315.1. Taxonomy (NCBI): domain Eukaryota; kingdom Metazoa; phylum Chordata; class Amphibia; order Anura; family Ranidae; genus Lithobates; species Lithobates pipiens. The sequence continues at coordinate 102,931,598 of NW_027507789.1, forward strand.
ACTCTTCAAGCTGTGGTGAAGTTGTTGGTGTCCCGCCGGTGGTTGTCGTTTCATTTTTGTATGCGAGTCCTGGGTCTCATGTTAGCCACTTTCAAGGCGGTACCGTATGCTCAATTCCACACTCAAGTCTTGCAAAAGGTCCAAATGGGACGAATCTCCACCGTCCCTGGATTGTCAAATTCGGGTGAGCCAGCTAGTCAGGGATTCCCTGCTCTGGTGGCTGAGGTTGCCTGCCCTTCAGTCGGGGAAGTCGTTCCTTCCTCTTCAATGGACAGTGATCACAACGGACACCAGCCTGACCGGTTGAGGGGGAGTTTGGGGCATACAGTCAGCCCAGGGTCGCTGGACCCAGGAAGAATCCCCCTGTCGATCAACATGCTGGAACTTCGGGCGACCAGGCGGTGCCTCTCCACATGGTCACAGAGGCTGCAGTGGCGTATGTCAACCATCAAGGAGGAACAAGGGGCTCGGCTGCAGCACTGGAGGTTGCTCACATCCTGCGGTGGGTAGAGCGGCACGTGGCGGCTCTGTTGGCCGTGTAAATTTCAGTCGTACAAAACTGGCAAGTGGACCACCTAAGTCGTCAGATGCTGGACCAAGGGGAATGGTCGCTACATCCGGATGTATTTCGGCTCCTTTGCCTAAGGTGGGGCACGCCAGATGTGGATCTCCTGGCTTCTCGACTCAATCAGAAGGTACAGAGGTTTGTGGCCAGGTCAAAGGATCCCTGGGCGGATGCGTCAGACGCGTTGGTGGCTCCATGGGGGGCATTATTGGCTGATTTATGCTTTTCCCCCACTCAAACTTCTACCGCGTCTGCTTCGCAGAGTGGAGCCCGAGGGGATTCCGGTAATTCTGATTGCCACAAATTGGCCTTGGCGTCCGTGGTACGCCGACATAGTACGAATGGTGGCACATGTTCCTTGGCGACTGCCAATGCAAGAGGACCTTTTGTCGCAAGGTCCAATACTTCATCCTGCTTTACCATCACAGGCTTTAACGGCATGGCTGTTGAAAGCCAGGTGCTAAGGGGCTGAGGTCTGTCGGATTCGGTAATATCAACTATGCTGAGGGCACGGAAGTCATCTTCTCGGAAGATTTATCATCGAAAGTGGAAGGCCAACATCTCCATGTGTGAGGAGATGGAGTGGCGTCCACGCACATACCCGATTTCCAGTATCCTGCTGTTTTTTCAGCGAGGATTGGATCAGAAACTTGCCTTAAAGCTGCACCTTTAAAAAAAATATTAAAAGCCAGCAGCTGCAATATTTGTACTTTTAATAAATTGACACTTACCTGTCCCGGGGTCCAGTGATGTCGGCGGCAGATGATGAGCAATTGCTCGTCTTTCCGCTGCCCCCGCCATCCTCTGTCAGGGAATCGGGAAGTGAAGCATTGCGGCTTCATTGCCCGGTTCCCTACTGCGCATGTACGAGTCACGCTGCGTGTCTCCACTGGTCCCCGCTGTGTCCTGGGAACTGTGTGTTTCCCAGAACACAACGTGGGGGGGGGGCATCTTCGGTTAGCTGCGGCTAGCTTGTCCCGGAAGTGGATAATCCAGGTATCTGCACCCCCCCTCCCCCCTGAAAGGTGTCAACTGTGGCACCGGAGGGGGGGAGGGATCAGATGAGCGGAACTTCCACTTCAGGGTGGAGGTCCGCTTTAAGCACCGTCAAGGGGCGGATATCAGCTTTGGCTGTCTTTTTGGAGGGACCTTTGGCGACTAATTTATTGGTGAGTATGTTTGTTCAGGGGGATTCGACATGTGGCCCCTCTGGTTCGACCACCGATACCTCCGTGGGATTTGAATCTGGTTCTCTCGGTGCTTCAGAAACTGCCATTTGAAAACATTAGGGAGATTCCCTTATCGACGCTCACCCTCTCAGAAAGTAGTCTTTCTCATGTCAGGAGGGTTTCTGAGTCGGCGGCCTTGTCTTGCAAGTCTCCCTACTTGATCCTTCGCTGGGATAAAGTGGTGCTGCGTCCGCAGTCTTCATTTCTGCCAAAGGTTGTTTTCATCTAAATGAGGACATGTGCTTCCGTCCTTATGTTCTTGGCCGTCACACCCCAAAGAGATGGCTTTCCATTCCTTGGTCGTGGTCCTGGCTCTGCGGGTGTATCTGTCTGCTATGGCTCCTTTTCGGAGGTCGGACTTGCTGTTTGTATTGGTGGCTGGTCCGAAGAAGGGACTGGCGGTCTCATCGGCCACCATCTCTCGGTGGATCAGACTCCCTGTCCTGTCACGGCACATTCTACCAGGGCAATTGTTGCCTCTTGGGCTCTCCGACATCAAGCGTCTGTTTCCCAGGTGTGTAAGGCGGCGACCTGGTTGTCCGTTCACCCTTTCACAAAATTTTACAAGGTTGATGTGAGCGCATCTTCGGATGCTTGCTTTGGCTGCAAGGTTTGCAGGTGGCTGTTTAAGGTTGCACCTCCTCGGTTGAGGAGCTCTGGTTGTTATGGGTGGAGTTATTTTCTTACTGTTCCTGGTACTGTGCAAGTTTTGCTGTTTTTAACACTTTCTGCCTAGTCCTCTCCTAAAGGGGAGATATAACCCTAATGCCGCGTGCACACGACTGAACTTTCCGTCAGAAAAGGTTTGACGGTGTGTGGGCTTCATCTGACTTTTTTATTCAAAAATTCAGACGGACCTAGCAATAGAACATGTTTCAAATCTGTCCGATGGAATCAATTTCTATCAGGAGAACCATTTGTATGCTAGTCCGACGGACCAAATACGATGCTAGGGCAGCTATTTGCTATAGAACTTCCTTTTCTAGTCCCGTACATCATCATGTTCAAAACAAACTGACTTTGGCCTGTTCGTGTGTGGGCAAGTCCGTTCGTTCGGAAGTCCGTCGTAACTCCATCATGTCCATCGGGAAGACCGTCAGAGCTCTTTTGCTGGAAAGTTTGGTTGTGTGTGTACGCAGCATGAGGTCAAGATTAAGATGCTGTGTCCGTCAATGAACTTCAGAGAAAAGGATTTTACGGTGAGTACAAAAATCCTATTTTTTTCACAGATAGAGCTTTCTTTTTGGTGGTATTTGATCACCTCCTGCAGTTTTTATTTTTTGCGCTATAAGCAAAAAAAAAGCGACAATTTTGGAAAAAAATATTTTTTTTACTTTTTTGCTATAATAAATATCCCAAATTAAAAAAAAAAATCATCACTTTAGGCCAATATATATTCTACATATTTTTGATAACAAAAAAATCGCAATAAGCATATAGCAATAAGCATATATTGATTGATTGATTTGCGCAAAAGTTATAGCGTCTACAAAATAGGGGAAATATGTATGGCATTTTTATTAATTTTTATTAGTAATGGCGTCGATCTGCAATTTTTAGCGGCATTGTGATGGACACTTGACACATTTTTGGGACCATTGACATTTATACGGCGATCATTGCTATAAATATGCACTGATTACTGTGTAAATGTCACTGGCACGGAAGGGGTTAACACAAGGGATTAAATGTGTGTTCCCTCAGTGTGTTCTAACTGTATGGGGATAGGAATGACTAGGAGGAGACAGATCATTGTTCCTACTTTGTAGGAACACATAATCTGTCTCCTCTACCCTTACACACACACACACAAATCCCTGTGCTGGCTCTCATGCATGTGATCGCGCGTGGCCGGTGGCGATCGTGCCCGCTGTCCATGCCCATCGGGTCCCCTGCTGTGCAGCGGCGTGCCCTCTGGCTGCTCTCCTGGGCAAAGCTGTACCCATAAGGGATTTCGCCCAGGAGAGCAGTAAAAGTAAAAAGCAGTAAAAGTAAGTGAAGCCTTCTGGAACCGCTTAAAGCACCCACTGATTGACTTACAAAGGACAAGAAAGAGAGCGGGACACACTGAAAGACTCCCCTCTCCTCCACTATCCCAGACTGACACACCTCATCCTCAACTACCAACTCCTGCCCCCCCCCCCCCCCCCACCACCTGTGAGAAATGACAGGTATAAAATAACTAGCAAGCTTCAAGTAGGGGCTGCTAGTTAAATAGTAAAGATGCCTGGCCATTGAAGGGTTAACTGATCTTGCCACTCAGCTCCTTCCCCAGCAGCTGTGTGGTTAAATCAGCATCTGTCTGTCTGTGACAGATTCACTGCCCTCCTGACACCATGCACTGTGCTACTGACACCATCCACTGCCCTCCTGATGCCCTCCACTGCCCTCCTGACAACACTCATTGCTCTACTGACACAACATCCACTGCCCTCCCGACACCACCCACTGCCCTCCTGACACCACCCTCTACTCTAACACCATCCATTGCCCTCCTGACATGTTCAGTTGCACTACTGACACCGCCCACTGCCCTACTGACAACGACCACTGCCCTACTGACGCCGTACACTGCCCTACTGATGCCATCCACTGTTCTACTGATGCCACCCATTGCCCTACTGACGCCGCCCACTGCTCTACTGTCCCCATTCACTGCCCTACTGACAGCGGACCCTGCCCTACTGACAGCGGACCCTGCCCTATTGACACCGAACCCTGCCCTATTGACACCATCCACTGCCTGACATTATCCCCTGACACCATCCACTGTCGGATGGTGATGGCGTCAGTAGGGCAGTAGATGGTGTCAGTGGAGCAGTGGGCGGTGTCAGTGGAGCAGTTGGCGGTGTCAGGAGGGCAGTGGGCGGTGTCAGGAGGGCAGTGGGCGGTGTCAGGAGGGCAGTGGGCGGTGTCAGGAGGGCAGTGGATAGACCGTCCACTGCCCTACTGACACCAATATCTACCCTACTGACTCCGTCCACTGCTCTACTGACACCGTCCACTACCATATTGACACAGTTCACACACCATCCACTGCTCTACTGACTGACACTCTTCATCTTTAAGGTAGGCTAAGTTTATATTTTTACAGTGGCATTTGTTTTATTATATTTTTCTAAGTTTTCATTACTATTTAGTTAAGCCCTGCTAGTTTCTTTTTTTTTTTAAAGTGCCGAACCCTGGTGATCTCCACCTCTCAAGGGTTGCCTACCCCTGCTTTATACTGTGTTGCTGGGGAAAAGCGATTGCTGAGTCACCCTGCGTAGATAAATTCAGTAATCTCGGAGGGCCCAGGAAAAGCACACAGTAGAAATGGCGGGTGGTAGTAGAGGGGCCCCTAGTCAACTTTTGCATCGGGGCCCACAGGCTTCAAGCTATGCCTCTGTTTACTAACAATACTGTCGTGATTAATACAACCCTTTCTTTTCCTGTGTAAATACTGAGGGGAAAAAAAGCATATAGTACAGTTTCCTTCTCTGTGTTATCTGTAACCACCTTCCCATCATTGTCTTTTATGTGGGCAATGTGCTCTGATTTTGCATTTTTACCATTTCTATATCTAAAGAATTCCTTGGGAATTTTTTTACTCTCATCTGCTGTGTCTCTGGTAGTCTTTTTTTTAGCCTCCCCAATTCATTCTTATGCCGCGTACACACGATCGAATTGTCCGGCGGACTTGGCCCGCCGGACCACAGTACGCCGAACAATTCTATCATGTGTGGGTTCTAGCGGACTTTTTCATCGTAAAGTCCGGTGGACTTAGAAAGTCGTTTTGACTCAAAATTTATCAGCCGGATTTGGCTTTCAGCGGACAATCTGTTCGTCAGTGTGCTAGTCCGGCGGACTAAGAATGATGCATGCTCTGAAGCAAGTATGAGAAGGAAGCTATTGGCTACTGGCTATTGAACTTCCTTTTTCTAGTCCCGTCGTATGGGCTGTACGTCATCGCGTTAGAAATCGCCGAACTTTCAGAGGGTCAGTGTGTGGCCAAGTCCGTTCGTTATGAAGTCCGGCGGATTGTTTGCCGGACCAATTCCGCTGGACAATTCGATCATGTGTACGCGGCATTACACTTCTTATTGCATTCCTTGTAGTGTTGAAATGCTTATAATGCCCCCTCCGCTTTATATTTTTTAAAGATCATTTTTTTCTCTCTAATAAGAATTTTTACATTACGGTTTAGCCACCCAGGTTTAACCTTCACTCTTCTATATTTATTTCCTATTGGAATGCACTGTGTGATGCCTTTGTTTAATATGTTCCTAAAACATTCCTATTTTTCCTCGACGTTCAATGTTTCTAGGACTAGGTCCCAATTGATGTCTTGAAGTACTGAGCACAGTTCAGAAAATTTGGCGCTTTTAAAATGTAGAGTTCTTGTGCTACCCCCATGCCTCATTTTCCTATGATTTATGCTAAATATGATCATCCTGTGATCGGTAGGTCCCAAGTTGTCCCATACTGCCACATCTGAGATCACGCTTGGATCGTTCAAAATGAATAAATCTAGCAATGCATTCTTCCTAGTTGGAGAATCCACTAATTGAGACATGAAGATATCTTTGGGATAACCCAAAGTGGAGCCTATACCTGTTGCCTGCCCCTAGCAGCCATTGGAAATAACATTGTGTTGCTACTACACAACATAACAGACCATACCCAGCTGGAAGCCCCCTTCCCCACCCCTCCGTACTCTCACCATCACAGCTCAACCCTATCCTTTTCCCCTTGAACACCAGCACACCAACCCCCACAGTCATCATTGCCCTTGACTCCTATCCTCCCTACAGCTCTCACCACCTCTCTCACATGCCCTTCACTTCACTCACTACTGTACCGACACCCGACTCAGCTCTCACCACCACTGCACTCTGTGTTAAAGCTGGAGGTCTGCCGTTTATTTTTATGTTTTTTCTTTTAAAGTCAGCAGATGCAAATACTGCAGCTGATGACTTTTAAAATATGGACACTCACCTGTCCAGCGCGCCCGCGATGTCGGCACCCGAAGCCAATCTGTTGCTCAGCTCTCAGGTGCTGCTGCCACCATCTTCGGTATGGGAATCAGGAAGTGAAGCCTTGCGGCTTCACTTCCCGGTTCCCTACTGCATATGCACGGGTCGCACTGTGCAATACGGACGGTCCCTGCTGTCTCTAGGACCCGTGTGTTTCCCAGCAGACAGTGGGGAATGAACAAGAAGTGGCATAAATACCCGCAGATTCTGCGGCTATCTATACCCAGAAGTGGGTGCAAATACCTGTATTATACAGGTATCTGCACCCCCTCCCCCCTGAAAGGTGACAATTGTGGCACCGGAGGGGGGGGTGTACGATGAGCAGAAGTTCTACTTTAGGGTGGAGGTTCGCTTTAAGAAAAATCTATTCATTACTCACTTATTTTGTCAAAATATTTGAGACCTAGGTGAAAAAACGAGAGTTAGACTTACCGGTAACTCTGTTTCTAGGAGTCGTCCAGGACAGCACTAGAGAGAGATAGGCTCCACCTCCAGAGGCAGGAAACACAAACCAGATCTTTAAAGGGCGGTCTCCGTCCCTTCCCCTTCAGTCTTGTAAACGAGAACTTCCCCGGAAACGGCTTCTGTAACGACAAAAACACTTGTCCAGCATTATAACAGCATATAGGGAGGGAATCCATGCTGTCCTGGACGACTCCTAGAAACAGAGTTACCGGTAAGTCTAACTCTCGTTTTCTCTAGTCGTCTGTCCAGGACAGCACTAGAGAGGATCAACGAGAACTTACCAGATTAGGGGGGACTACCGCTTGAAGGACCTTTCTCCCAAACGCCTGGTCTTGCGCTGAGATAAGGTCCAATCTGTAATGCTTCATAAACGTCGAGTAGCTTGACCAAGTTGCTGCTCGACAAATTGCTCATGAGGTCGATAACGCCCGTGTGGAGTGAGCCATGGGGGAAAAAGGACATTCCATTTTCATTCCTTTGTAGGCTTCTACAATAGCTTGTTTGATCCACCTTGCAATTGTATTTTTTGAAGCTTGTGACCCCAATTTTTTACCCGCATGTAAAACAAATAATGCATCTGATTTTCTAATGTTTTTTGACATCTCCAGATATTGTAAGACACAGGCTCTTACATCCAGTTGGCTGAACTCTACCTCCTTAGGATTAGCGGGAGACCCACAGAACGAAGGCAAAACCATTTCCTGTGTTCTGTGGAATTTTGTCACTACTTTGGGTAAAAACCCAGGGTCCGTGCGCAACACCAGCCTATCCTCAAAAACTTGTAAAAACGGCTCTTTCACCGAAATTGCCTGAAGCTCGCTAATGCGTTTGGCTGTGGAAATAGCCACTAGGAACACCGTTTTAAGCGTGATCCATCTCAAGGAAGGTTCTTCTTCCAGAGACTTTTTTACCCATCCCTGTAACACAATTGACAGGTCCCATTTGGGTAAAATTTTGAAAGGAACAGGTTTAATCCTGGTTAACCCCTTAAAAAACCTGCTAACTAGCGGGTCTATCGCCAGAGGTTGATCCAAAAAAACAGACAGGGCCGCAATTTGTACCTTTAAGGTACTAATGGCCAGTCCCTTATCCACACCGTCTTGTAAAAATTCCAAGACTGTCGGGATACTTATAGACACCTTTTTAGTGTCCAACCATGAACAAAAAACTTTCCAGTACTTAACATAAATTGCTTGGGTTACCTTCTTCCTACTAGAAAGAAGTGTTTTAATTACCCTATCCGAGAGTCCCTTAGACTTCAAGAGACTCTCTTCAGACGCCAGCCGATAATTTTAGGGTCTGTAGTTCTGGTAACAGAACTGGACCCTGGGACAACAGATCCTCTCTCTCGGGCAGTATGAGGGGAGGTTCGTCTGTCAGGCCCAGCAGCACCGAGAACCATGGTCTCTTCGGCCAATACGGAACCACTAGAATCAATGTGGTCCGTTCCTGCAAAAATTTCCTCAGGACTAGAGGAATTAGCTTGAATGGGGGGAAGGCGTAGCAAATGTGAAATGCCCAGCTTTGTGCCAAAGCGTCTATCCCTTTTGCCCCTGCCTCCCTCTCTAGGGAGAAGTATACTGGGACCTGGGTGTTCGCTTTCCTGGCGAACAAGTCCACTTCCGGAAGACCCCATTTGCGCACTAACATCTGGAAAATCTCCCTGTTTAGTGACCATTCTGATTCGTACACCCTTTTAGATGGACCGCTGAAACCAATTTTAGGTTTTCTTCTGCCCAATGCATGATCGTACTTGTTAGCTTGATCAAGGACGGGCATCTTGTTCCTCCCTGCTTGTTTAGGTAGGAAACCGCCACTATACTGTCCGAGAGAACCTGTACATGGTGGTCCTTCAGATCCCTGGCGAATACCCTTAAGGCTTCCCAGACTGCCTGCAACTCCCTCCAATTGGCTGACCTCTGGGACTGTGTCTTCCCCCAGCATCCTTGGGCTACCTTCGACCCCAAGTGGGCCCCCCAGCCCCAAGCACTGGCATCCGTGGTGATGCGAACAGACACTGGAGGAGACCACCAAAGACCCCGTACTAGGTTCTCTTCTCTCTTCCACCACCAAAGAGACCTTTTGGTCTTTGAGGATAGATGGATAGTCCCGTCCAGGGACTCTTGTGTCCCGTCCCAGCTGCTCAGAATATTGGCCTGGAGACACCTGAAATGAGCTCTTGCCCAAGGAACTGCAGGGATTGTTGCCACCAATAGGCCCAATCCTGCCATAGCTGACCTGATGGAAATTGTCTGATTGGACTGCAAGAAGGTTACCATCTCTTTCACCTTCATCACTTTTTCCCCTATGAGGAAGACTTTCTGTGATACTGAATCCACCAGAAAACCTAGATACTGTAAGGCCTGTGTTGGTATCAGGTGTGACTTCTCTTGGTTTATCAACCACCCCAGCCTTTTTAGGCAAGAGATAGCTACCCTCAGATCTCCCTGCAGTTGGAGCTTTGAGGGGGCAAAGAATAAAAGGTCGTCCAAGTACGGTATGACAGCGATCCCTTTCAGTCTTAGGGGAGCCAATGCTTCTGCCAGGACCTTGGTGAAAATCCTGGGGGAAGAAGACAGACCGAATGGCAGAGCCCTGAATTGGAGGTATCGAATCTGACTTCCCCAAAGAATCGCTATCCTCAAATACTTTTGAGAGTCTTCTCGAATCGGGATGTGAAGATACGCGTCCCTTAGATCGAGAGAGGCCATGAAACAATTTGGAGGGAGTACTGATCTCACTGTAAAAATTGTTTCCATCCGGAATTTCTTGTAAGTTACCCACTTGTTCAGTAACTTCAAATTCAAGATCAACCGGAATTTGCCTGACGGTTTCCTTACTACAAACACGTGTGAATAGAAACCGTGATTTATTTCCTGTGGCGGAACTGGCACTAGAACCCTCTGATCTATTAAATCGCCAATTTGCGACAGCAAAGCTGACGCTTTCTGGGGGTCTTTGGGAGGTTTGGTCAGACACATCCTTGCAGGTGGGACGTGTCTGAACTGTATTTTGTAACCCTCCCTGATGATCCTCAGGATAAAAGGATTTGGGGTAGCGTATTCCCACTGTGGGAGGAACTGCCCCAGTCTCCCCCCCACAGGAACCGCGTCACTGGGATTTAGTGGTCTTTTTAGAAGAGGAAAAGAGATTGCTTTTCTGTTTTCCTCCCATCCACTGTTTCTTAGGAGTTGACTCCTTAGAGGTCTGTCCTTGTGACTGTCCCTGCCTTTGAGGACGAAAAAAGCGTTTACCTGTAGTCTTCTTAGATTTGACAGGAAAAGCCTTCTTCTTGTCCACAGTACGGTCCAGGACTTTCTCAAGGTCCTGTCCGAACAGAAGGTCTCCCTCAAAGGGGATGCCACATAACCTCACTTTTGAGGCCGAGTCTCCCGACCAAGACTTCAGCCAAAGTGCCCTGCGCGATGAATTTACGAGGGCAGCGGTCCTGGCTGACAATTTAACAGACTCCGCAGAGGCATCTGCTATATAGCCTGCTGCTTTATGTAGCATAGGAAGGGAATCCAGAATTTCTTTTCTGGAGGTCCCCCCTTCCAAGTGGCCTTGTAATTGTTCCAGCCAGACCTCCAAGTTGCGAGCCACTATTGTCGTGGCCATTGCAGGTTTTAAGTTATTCATGGTTACTTCCCATGACCTCTTTAATAGTACCTCCATCCTTTTATCCATGGGTTCCTTTAGAACACCCATGTCCTCAAAGGCGAGATCTGTTGACTTTGCACACTGGGAAAAAGCTGCATCTACCTTGGGCACTTTATTCCAAACACAAGAGGGGTCCTCGCTGAAGGGGAATCTCCGCTTCATGCTTTTAGGGAAAAATAACTTTTTCTCTGGCTCCTCCCACTCTTTTTTGATTGAGTCTATCAGTGTGCTATGAACCGGAAAGACCCTAACTGAATCAGTTTTTAGGGTCTGATACATCCGGTCATGCAAGGACAGGGAGACTGGCTCCTCTCTGATTTCGAGCGTCTCATAAATTACCCCCAGTAAGGCATCAACCTCCTCGAGTGAGAGCCTGTATCTGGGAGAGCTTGACCCTTGAACAGGAACATCTCTGGATGATGCCGCCTCACTTAGGCCATCCAGAGAATCAAGTTCCTCCTCCTCCGATTCGTCACCTTCTACTGGGGTGGAAGCAGAGGGAACTGCGGCTGGTTTTGGGGTTTCAAGGTTCGCTAACATTGCTTTGATGGACTCCATTTCTTTCTGTACTCCAGAAATCAAATCCTTACAAGCTCCCGTAGCTTCCTTATAGACCAATTTGTCTATGCATGGTTTACAAAGGGGCTTAGACCATCCTTCTTTTAATTTACTCATACATGAAGGACATCTCTTCTTCCCCCCTGACCTCTCTGGTTCTTTGGGCAGAGCCTAAGGCAAGAGAAGGAGAGAAGAAGGAAGGGAAAAAACAGACAAGCCAACGTCAGCGAAACCTTTAGCAAAATAGGACGCCTTCACCAAACACCTATGTGCACCCCACCAACCGCTAACAGGATTCGCAAGACTCTTTAGTCCGGATCCTGTTTGAGAGAGGGAGGGAGGAAAAATACACCTGGACCATTTCAAAATGCCTATGCATTGATTAGTCCATTACTCCCCCCCCTCTCTCCCAGCCCTGTAGGTACAAGACACCTCTGTGTTTGCCTACCTGAGCTGGTTCGGCTCCACTGCCACTCTCCACTGCATCCATTTTGATCGGAACACGCCTGGAGGCTTCCCTTCGTAATGGCGATAAAGCGATGCAGCACGAACGCTTGAAGCACACGCCTAACCGCCTGGATCGTAATGGCGATAAAGCGATGCAGCGCGAATGCCTCGTGGCTGCGGCTTTTTAAAATAGCCGCCAAGGTCCCGAACGTCCACGCTCGCCGCGCGACCCGGAACCGGTAGTGGATTGCCGGAAGTCCTCTATCCTCCTCCTGTGATGCACAGGCCGGAACTCGAAGCCTGTGCCCGCCCCCCACCTGACTTCGCGCCCAATTTTGAACCTATTGTCAGGTGGGGAAACGAACGCCCTCCCCGGGCTTCAGAAGGAGAACGCCGGTTCGAAGCTGCAGTCAACCCGACCGGAGGACTTCAAAACGTCCGTTTACCAACAGGTAATCCGAATTCCTTCCCCGTCTCTTATGGGCTATCCCACCGTCAGGGGAAGGAGAGCTCCTGATCCAGCCTCCTCCTCCGGTGGAGGAAACACAAAAGACTGAAGGGGAAGGGACGGAGACCGCCCTTTAAAGTTTGTGTTTCCTGCCTCTGGAGGTGGAGCCTATCTCTCTCTAGTGCTGTCCTGGACAGACGACTAGAGAAACTAAGGTTGCTATTCTGTATTTTTCTCTCTGGGTTTTTTAAATTGTATGTCAGTTCAGTTAAATAAAACCAAATTGTAAGCAGGGCTAAACCACTGGGAGTCTATAATCATAATCATAATCCAATGCCAAAATTCTGGGAGCGGTCTTTAGTTCTTTCTTGGACACCTGCAGATAGTGCATATGCATATTGTAGTCCACTTTATCATTTAGATGATCTAAGTCTCCAATATAGCCAAGCAAGGTCGGCTAAAGTTTACTGGAATCAGACTGCAGAGATGTGAACTGGTGGTGACTGCAAAGTCTTAAAAAATAAACATTAAAAAAATGTAAACTGTCCTCTTGAAAAATCAGGCATAGCTCAAGGGCTTTTTTTATTATTTTAGACACTGGGTTGTAGTTACAAAGTGAAAATACCAAGCAGTGTAAAAAGCATCACAGATGAGTAATATTTATTTACCTATTGTACACACACTAATCAAGTAAACAGGTATTTGTAGCCAGAACATCAAATCCATATAAACAGGGAATAGAAATCAGAGATAAATACAAAAGTACAAACATTTGCTGAAACACACAATACATGATACATTGTAGAATAAATGCTTGAATGACAACCCCAGCCTAAAAAAATCCCACAACTATATGTGTTTAAAAATGTGACAGTGTTTTCACCCCCCCCCCCCCCCCCCTTAAAGTGGTAATAAACCCAAAACCCAAACATGATGGCTGCAATAATTTTTTTCATAGGCTTTCTTTCCTCTATTTTCATCTGGTGAGCCAACAATCGAACCATGTGCACGAGGTTTAACATTCTATTTTCCCCGGACTGGCAATGCTGCAGTTCAAAGGTGCCCCTGTGCTTCATCAAGAGTGGGGGCACCCTATTACAGAAAGTGTTACCGGTCGGATCACCAGGTGAGAACAGTGGGGAAAAAAGCCAAAAAAAAACGAATGCAGCCACCACATCTAAGCATTGGTAAATTGCAATATGTTACATTTTTGGTTTTGGGTTTAATACCTCTTTAAAGAGGGATTCCACCTAAAAAAAAAAATATTAAAAGGCAGCAGCTAAATACTACAGCTGCTGACTTTTAATAAATGGACACTCACCTGTCCCGGGTTCCAGCGATGCCGGCAGCCGAGGCCGATCGATCGCTCGGCTCTCGGCTGCTGCCGTCACCATTCTAGGTGAGGGAATCAGGAAGTGAAGCGAATCGGCTTCACTTCCCGGTTCCCTACTGCGCATGCGCGAGTCGCGCAGCGCAATAGGAATTGTCCGCGCTGTCACTGGGATCCTTGTGTGTCCCAGCAGACAGCGCGGCAGGACAGGAAATGACAGACTCCCATGGGAGTCTATGCCCGGTAGTGGGTGTAAATACCTGTCTTTGACAGGTATCTCCACCCCCCTCCCCCCTGTAAGGTGCCAATTGTGACACCGGAGGGCGGGAGGGTTCCGATCAGCGGAAGTTCCACTTTAGGGTGGAACCCCGCTTTAAGGTATCACAAATTAACCCATTCACAAGGAAACACAACAAAATGTGATCTAGCACAATACAATACTGGAATCCCAATTGCCATGTGACCATGGAACATCCCTGCAGATGTACTGTTGCACATTAATTCCATGTAAGCATGTACAGTGAGCACTAAAGATTGAAAAAGAATTATCATCCAAGATAGAATGTAACAATACAACATGTTGTGGAGACTTTGTGGAGTTTAGAACACAACTGCTGAAATATCAGATTTTTTTCCGTCAGATTATATATTATATTATAATATATACACATACTGTGTGTATATACCAGTGGCGTTGTGTCCATTGAGAGTGCACGGGCACTGCCCCCTCTGTCATGCCACCCCCTATATGACTAATGGATAGATTCATGCATTGCCATGGCCGCCGTTGCCACCCCCTATTCAGGTGTCTCGCCCCTTTTCAGATGCCGGCGCCTGGATTACAGCGGCGGGGGTGTATTTCTGAAGTACCTGATTAGAGCCATAGGCACTAATAGGCTTCAAAAAAGGTGGACTCAGAGAGCAGACCATTGAGCCGCCAATCAGGAAGCATGGGTCTAATACCCGTCACCTGATTGGCTGAAGGCAGAGGCGATCTTATTGGACACCTAACCAAACAGAAGAAGAAACGCAGGGATGCATTGAGGACAGCATATAGGACCCAATGCTCATCCCACACAGCTTGCCACTGTCACCTGCTGCCTGACCCGCCACCAAGATGCTGATAAGTTCCGGTCAGACAGCGGGTGGGGGTGTCACCGTGGCTGTATATGATGGGGCACAGTGGCTGCATATGATGGGGCACAGTGGCTGCATAGTATGGGGCACAGTGGCTGCATAGTATGGGGCACAGTGGCTGCATATCATGGGGCAAAGTCAGGTCCAGATTAACATAGGGGATATTGGAGCTGCAGCACCAGGCCCCTACCTTAATATAGGCCCAGGCTGCCAGATTCACTGTCACTGCTCTTTACTGTCACTTTTAAACACAGAAGCCTGGCTTCTGTGCTACAAGTGACAGCACACTTCTCCCGGCGGCTCCCTCAGAACTTCCCTGCACAGCACGCAGGGTAGACACAGAGGGACAGCTGCAGAGGCATGGATGTGTTATGGGCATCAGAGGGTTTGCTGGCCAAAAAAAAGAAGCCTGGTGCTCGGCTGCTTACACCCCCTGCTGGACTATCCCACTGCTGCTTCCCAGTGGAGGAGAGGCAGAACCACTAATGGACTGCGTGGGAGTTTGAGAACAGCAGCTTCTGAGGTGAGCAGATGGGGGGTTGTTTATACACAGGTGTGAGAGGCAGCGGGGATCAGGGATCAAAGCTGAAGGAACTGAAATGGAGAGAGGGAAAGTGTAGCTGTTGAGGGGGAAGGGCTAAGAGGTGACTGCAGAGATCTGTGAGAGAAGACTGTGCAGAGGTGAGCTTTGGATGGGGGGGCAAAAGTGTCCTCTGTATTATATAGTCCTGTGCCCAGCGTTCTGTGTATTATATAGTCCTGTGCCCAGCGCTCTGTGTATTTCATAGTCCTGTGCCCAGCGCTCTGTGTCTTATGCAGCCCTGATCCCAACGCTCCGTGTATTATTGAATTCAGTGCAGAGGGCGCTCATAACAACAATAAGAAAAAGTAAAAAATTATTGAAATATAATCAAATAGATATCTGTGATGGTTATGCAGTGATCTTCCTGTGTTTGCTTACCTTCCCTCATGTCTTCAGACTAAGAGGTCAGCCACTTCCACCTGGTGGTTTTTATAACCTCTCCTCTAAGCATGGCTCCACCCCAGGCCCTATCAGGGAGCCCTATATTAACCTGTGCACTGCAGGCCATCAGTGCTGATCAACCATTGTGTATTCCTTTGTGTGTTAGCTTCCTGTTTCCTGCTGTGTGCTCTTCTACTGTTTTCCGTTACCGACTTTGGCGTGTTTTTGACTATCCCTGTTTGCCTGTGATCCTGACCTTTTGGCGTTTTCCCGACTATTCTTGTCTGCTTGTGGCCCCGACCTTGGCTTTGTCCCTCACCATCCCTATCCTCCTGTTGCTTACTGTGGGTGTGAGCTGGGGGGCCCTGGGGTTCGTGACCTGGAGCCAGTTGCAACCAAGTCCATCCTCACCACTAGAGGCGCTGGTGAACACCTGCTGGCTCTTAGGCCGCGTACACACGCGCGGACTGTTTGCCCAACCTTGTTCGTCAAACAGTTTCGGCAAACAGTCCGCTCAAAATTTGCATGAGCGGACTTGCCCACACACGAGCGGACTGTTTGACGAACAAGGTTGGGCAAACAGTTCGCTCAACTTTTGAAATGAACGGACTCGCCCACGTAAGGAGGAGGCAAATCCGCCCATTTCGAGCGCGTGTACAGGTAGGCGGGGCCCGCGAAGGAGACGTCGCGGGCTCCGCCGCCTGGAATGGGCTTAAAGGGGAACCCCAACGCCGAAAAAAATCGGCGTGGGGGTTCCCCCAAAGTCCACACCAGACCCTTGTCCGAGCACGCTACCCGGCCGGCCAGGAAAGGGGGGCGAGCGAGCGCGCCCCCCCTCCTGAGCCGTACCAGGCCGCGTGCCCTCAACATGGGGGGGTGCCTTGGGGAAGGGGGGGCCGCGCGGCCCCCCCACCCCAAAGCACCTTGTCCCCATGTTGATGAGGACAAGGGCCTCTTCCCGACAACCCTGGCCGTTGGTTGTCGGGGTCTGCGGGCGGGGGGCTTATCGGAATCCGGGAGCCCCCTTTAAGAAGGGGGCCCCCGGATACCGGCCCCCCACCCTATGTGAATGAGTATGGGGTACAATGTACCCCTACCCATTCACCTGTGAAATAAAGTACAAAAAAAAACACAACACAGGGAAAAAATATTTTATTGCACAGCTCCGGGGGGTCTTCCGTCTTCGGGGGTCTTCTCGCCGGACTCCTCCGCTATCTGTGTGTAGCTCTTTTACTAGCGGAGGAGTCCGGCTTTCTTCCTCCCCGCCGCCGGCCTCTTCTCCCGACTTCGGGGGTCTTGTCCCCCTCTTCGGTTCTTCTGCCGGGCCACCGCGCCTTCTTGTAGCTCTTTTGCAGGCGGTGGCCCGGTCTTCTGTCGCCGCTGCCTTCCGTTCTTCTGTCGCCGCCTTCGGTTCTTCTGCCGGGCCACCGCGCCTTCTTGTAGCTCTTTTACAGGCGGTGGCCCGGTCTTCTGTCGTTGCCGCCGCCGCCGCCGCCGCCGCCGCCTTCAGTTCTTGTTCTTCTTCTTCTTCTTCTCCTGGAGATGTTGACTCGACGAGCTCTCCGGCCGGAATGCCAGAGCCGCGCTGTGCGGTCACTTATATAGTGACAATGGGGCGGTGTCACATGGTATATGTCACATGGGTTGGTCACATGGGTTGATGTCACATGGGGACTATGACATCGTAAGGGGGCGGGGTCACCATGTGACCAACCCATGTGACATATACCATGTGACACCGCCCCATTGTCACTATATAAGTGACCGCACAGCGCGGCTCTGACATTCCGGCCGGAGAGCTCGTCGAGTCAACATCTCCAGGAGAAGAAGAAGAAGAACAAGAAGAAGAACAAGAACGGAAGGCGGCGGCAGCGGCGGCGGCGGCGGCGGCGGCGACGACAGCGGCGACAGAAGACCGGGCCGCCGCCTGTAAAAGAGCTACAAGAAGGCGCGGTGGCCCGGCAGAAGAACCGAAGGCGGCGACAGAAGAACGGAAGGCAGCGGCGACAGAAGACCGGGCCACCGCCAGCAAAAGAGCTACAAGAAGGCGCGGTGGCCCGGCAGAAGAACCGAAGAGGGGGACAAGACCCCCGAAGTCGGGAGAAGAGGCCGGCGGCGGGGAGGAAGAAAGCCGGACTCCTCCGCTAGTAAAAGAGCTACACACAGATAGCGGAGGAGTCCGGCGAGAAGACCCCCGAAGACGGAAGACCCCCCGGAGCTGTGCAATAAAATATTTTTTCCCTGTGTTGTGTTTTTTTTTGTACTTTATTTCACAGGTGAATGGGTAGGGGTACATTGTACCCCATACTCATTCACATAGGGTGGGGGGCCGGTATCCGGGGGCCCCCTTCTTAAAGGGGGCTCCCGGATTCCGATAAGCCCCCCGCCCGCAGACCCCGACAACCAACGGCCAGGGTTGTCGGGAAGAGGCCCTTGTCCTCATCAACATGGGGACAAGGTGCTTTGGGGTGGGGGGGCCGCGCGGCCCCCCCTTCCCCAAGGCACCCCCCCATGTTGAGGGCACGCGGCCTGGTACGGCTCAGGAGGGGGGGCGCGCTCGCTCGCCCCCCTTTCCTGGCCGGCCGGGTAGCGTGCTCGGACAAGGGTCTGGTGTGGACTTTGGGGGAACCCCCACGCCGATTTTTTTCGGCGTTGGGGTTCCCCTTTAAGCCCATTCCAGGCGGCGGAGCCCGCGACATCTCCTTCGCGGGCCCCGCCTACCTGTACACGCGCTTGAAATGGGCGGACTTTCCGAGCGGGAACAGTCCGCTCATTTCGAAAGTACAGCGGACAGGCCCACACACGGGCGGACTGTTCGCTCAAACACAGTTTCAGCGGACAGTTTTTCGGAATTTCCGAAAGACTTTGTCCGTCCAACTGTCCGCTGAAACTGTCCGCTGAAAGCCCACACACGAGCGGACTGTCCGCCCAAACACTGTTCAGCGGACAAGGTTGGGCGAACAGTCCGCCCGTGTGTACGCGGCCTTAGACTCCGCGCCCCAGGGAATCTTACGCTCTAACCCCAGTGGGATCTGTCCCCCATCTGCAGCAGTCAGCCACAGGGTCCACAACCTTGCCGTGCACTCCTGATCCTATGGTGTGCACCTGTCACCTCGCCTCGAGGTGACCTGACAGTTTGATCAGCCATGGACCCGGCTGATGTGCCGCTTCCTGCAGTCGATCCGTTGCAGGGCTTAGTTCGCAGACTTGAGACCCAAGAATCGCATCAGACCCAGATGATGCAATTCCTTCAGGATTTGGCATCCCGTTTTGAACAGGCTCAGGCCTCATTAGGACCCCCAGTTCAACAACCGCAACCGCTATCTGCTGCTGCACCTATCGCATCAGTCGCAGCCACACATTCATTACCACTACCAGCTCCGGTCCGTTTCTCTGGGGACTCCAAGGCTTGCAGGGGGTTCCTTAGCCAGTGCACAATTCATTTTGAACTTCATCCCCAAAACTTAGCTTGGGCCGCCCCTCTGTAGGAACTGAACCAGTGGTCTCTAGCCTGTCTGATTTCTTGAAACTTTTTCGGAATATCTTCGAGGAACCGGCTCGTGTCTCCTCAGCGGCTAGCGCTCTTTTACGTCTCCGTCAAGAGTCCGCGTCTGTGGGACAGTATGCTCTTCAGTTCCGTATCCTCACAGCTGAATTTAGCTGGAATAATGAGGCCCTAGTTGCAACCTTTTTACATGGCCTCTCTGATAGAGTGAAGGATGAATTAGCAGGAAGATCCCTTCCTGCTGATCTGGACAGTGTTATCACCTTGTGTAACCATATCGATATTCGCTTTCAGGAGAGGGCCCTGGAAAAAAGACGCCAGCACTCCCCGTTCTTTAGGCAGCCTGAGCCCCCAGTCCCTTCTCTTCGACCTGAGGAGCACCCCCTGCCTGCTGAGGAACCTATGCAGTTGGGCCGGACAAAGTTATCTCCCGAAGAACGTGCGAGGCGCAGAACTCTGGGCCTATGCCTCTATTATGGGGCCAAAGGTAATTTCCGTGATACTTGTTCTCTTCGTCCGGAAAAACGCTCAGGGCTAATACATCTGGAAGGTGGAGTATTAGATCCTGAATTATCACCTTCACCTTCCTGTCTTCTCCTTTCCGTGTTGCTTCATGTCGGTGCTTCCTCTCGTTCGGTCTCAGCACATCTGGATTCCAGAGCCGCTGACAATTTCATGGATTGGGAAACTGCATCCTCCATGAGACTTGCCCTTTTGTCCCTTACAACGCCATTGGTGGTCTTGGCGATTGATGGCACTGTTCTCCCAGGGGGCCCTATCAGCTTCCAGACTCTTCCTGTTAAGATGTCAGTAGGGACACTCCACCAGGAGTGGATATCCTTCCTTGTCTTACCTAAGGCTTCATCTCCTATCATTTTAGGTCTTCCTTGGTTACGGCTACATTCTCCACACGTCGACTGGTCTGCCAGTCAGATCCTGGCTTGGGGTTCCTCCTGTTCCTCTTCCTGTCTCCTCAAGGGTACCCCAAAAGAGAAACTTCCTGTTACCACTATCCCAGTATCTTCTGCTATTCCTGCTGGATATAGCGATCTCTGGGATGCGTCCTGCAATAGTTGGACTGATGCACTCTCTAGGTCATGTGGTACTCTGGATGAGGAGCCCACCTATGAACCTGAGTCGATCATTCACTCCAGTTTGCATGGCCATTTACCTTTGCCTGTCCCTAATCTCCCTTGGACGCAAAGCCAGGCTGACTTGTCTGCGGGTTCCGCAGTTGCTGTGCCCTGTGATGCGATTGAGATGGTCGCTACACCTGACAATACTATTCAGCCGGCCTCTGCACCAGTTATGCCAGTCCAGCTTATGCCCAATGAGCTTCCTGCTTCTTGTTCCGGACCTTCTGTGACCTGGCCTCACCCTACTGCTACTATGTCCGTTCAAACCCGTTTAAGAGGCTCAATCCATCCTTTGGATAGACTGCCTCATTCGGCCAGGTGGGGTTTTCAATCTTTTTCTCAGGGTTCTCCGCATTCTGTTTATTTCAGCTATCCAGCTTGACTCTTGTGACATGTCACTTTCTAACCAACCTGACCTCAGGGATCCACTGACCTCTGCCCAGTCTGGTGGTCCTGTTATGGATGCCCAGCTCATCTTTAAGGGTGTGGGGGACCCTGCTCAGACTCCTGATCTTCTCATGCCCTTACCCATTCCTAAAAAGTCTTTAGTCCTCAACTCCTCTCGTCCTCTCCCTACCTCTGTTTCGGTCTCTGAGGATAATCTAAAATATGAGGATAGTCAAGTTTTTGATTCCCGGCTCCGTAAAGGCATTCTTCAGTACCTCGTACTTTGGAAAGGGTTGGGCCCTGAAGAGAGGTCTTGGATCACTGCATCTGAGGTCTTTGCTCCCTGTCTGTTAAGGAGGTTCCATCTGGAGTTTCCCTTTAAGCCTGGACCCAGGCGGGGGAGGGAGAGGCCTCGTAAGAGGGAGGGTACTGTCATGGTTATGCAGTGATTTTCCTGTGTTTGCTTACCTTCCCTCATACCTTCAGACTAAGAGGTCAGCCACTTCCACCTGGTGGTTTTTATAACCTCTCCTCTAAGCATGGCTCCACCCCAGGCCCTATCAGGGAGCCCTATATTAACCTGTGCACTGCAGGCCATCAGTGCTGATCAACCATTGTGTATTCCTTTGTGTGTTAGCTTCCTGTTTCCTGCCGTGTGCTCTTCTACTGTTTTCCATTACTGACTTTGGCGTGTTTTTGACTATCCCTGTTTGCCTGTGATCCTGACCTTTTGGCGTGTCCCCGACTATTCTTGTCTGCTTGTGGCCTTGACCTTGGCTTTGTCCCTCACCATCCCTATCCTCCTGTTGCCTACTGTGGGTGTGAGCTGGGGGACCCTGGGGGTCGCGACCTGGAGCCAGTTGCAGCCAAGTCCATCCTCACCACTAGAGGCGCTGGTGAACACCTGCTGGCTCTTAGACTCCGCGCCCCAGGGAATCTTACGCTCTAACCCCAGTGGGATCTGTCCCCCATCTGCAGCAGTCAGCCGCAGGGTCCACAACCTTGCGGTGCACTCCTGATCCCTATGGTGTGCACCTGTCACCTCACCTCAAGGTGACCTGACAATATCACTGTGAGTAGCAAAATAAAGAGCAATGTGTCATATGAACAAATATAGAAAAATATCTAATGCTGAATAAACACAAGAATGAC
Organism: Lithobates pipiens; assembly: GCF_037356315.1. Classification (NCBI taxonomy): domain Eukaryota; kingdom Metazoa; phylum Chordata; class Amphibia; order Anura; family Ranidae; genus Lithobates; species Lithobates pipiens. The sequence continues at coordinate 102,953,596 of NW_027507789.1, forward strand.
CATGCAAAAAAATATTATGCAAAAAGTTAAATTGTCCCAATTTAACCACACAAACATATCCAGATAAACTTCAGTGTTTGCAGGTTCTTCAAGAAAAAGTAAGTGGACATTCCTTCACCAACTTGATCAACACCCAACATGCTCTTATATAAGAACTGCTTACCAGAACATGTTGACTAGTTTACTTAAAAAGTGAGTCAAGATGAACTTTAGCAGGATAATGTCTGCTGCTCGGTGTATTATGTAGTCCTGTGCCCAGTGCATTATGCAGTCCTGTGCCCAGCACTCTGTTTATTATATAGTCCTGTGCCCAGCGCTCTGTGTATTATGTAGCTCTGTATTGGGCAGTTCAGTACCCAGCACTCTGTGTTTTATTTAACAATGCCCCTTAAGACCCTCCCACTTTGAAATTTGGCCACACCCACCCCATGACATGGTGTGCTCTTTTGTAGGAAGGGGGGGGAATTTCTGCACCTATTCTCTGAGGCCGCGTACACACGAGCGGACTATCCGTCCAACTAAGTCCGTCAGACTTAGGGTGGCACAGTGGTGTAGTGGTTAGCACTCTCACCTAGCAGTAAGAAGGGTCGCTGGTTCAAATCCCAACCACGACACTACCTGCCTGGAGTTTGCATGTTCTCCCTGTGCCTGCGTGGGTTTCCTCCGGGTACTCTGGTTTCCTCCCACACTCCAAAGACATGCAGGTAGGTTAATTGGCTTCTGTCTAAAATTGACCCTGGTATAGGAATGGGGACCTTGGATTGTGGGCTCCTTGAGGGTAGGGATGTGTGATGTGAGTGTGCAATGTACAGGGATAGGGGCAATTGTAGACACTCACTCAGGTTGAACTAGATGGACAGGTGTCTTTATTCAACCTTACTAACTATGAAACTATGAAACTATGAAACTATGAGACAATCCGACAGACAGTCCGTCCTACTTTTGAATGAACGGACTTGACCACACACGACGAACAGACAGTCCGCTGAAAGCTTGCGCGATGACGTGTACGGCACGTATGACGGGACTAGAAATTCGACGTCCAATACACTGCAATGCAACCTTCGGCCGTGTAAATCCTTTCTGAGCATGCGCCATACTTAGTCCGTCGAACCAGCCTACTCACGAGCGGACTGTCCGCTGAAACCAAGTTTGGACGGACAATATTACGGAAATTCCGAAAGACTTAGTCCGCCAGACTGTCCGCTGAAAAAGTCCGCTGAAGCCCACACACGAGCGGATTGTCCGCTGAAACACGTTTCAGCGGACCAAGTCCGTCAGACAGTCCGCCCGTGTGTACGCGGCCTGAGAATAAAAGCCCTTGGCCCAGCTGCCCAAAAAGAACAGGCCACACACGGAAAACAATGGGCCAATGGGGAGAGATCTCCCCTGGTCTGACCATTCCTGAATTCCGCAAGCACTGCCTGTCCGCCACTGGGTGGCTGGATTAATAACGGGCACTGGGTTTGCAGTCCTAATGGAAGCCTGGTATTCTGCTTCCATAGTGTTGTATTAGCCCTGCATGGCTGCACCCTTCCACCTCAGGGCTCACGCCAACGCATGTCCCTTAAGGCCCACCAAAATCCTCAGCACCAGGCCCATCCTGCTCTTAATCTGGCCCTGTGACCAGCGCTCTGTGTATTATGCAGTCTTGTGACCAGTGATCTGTGTATTATGCAGTCCTGTGACCAGAACTCCGTGTATCATGCAATTCTGTGCCCAGCGCTCTGTGTATCATGCAGTTCTGTGCCCAGCACTCCGTGTATTATGCAGTCCTGTGCCCAGAGCTCTGTGTATCATGCAGTCCTGTGCCCAGCGCTTTGTGTATTATGCAGTCCTGTACCCAGCGCTCTGTGTATTATGCAGTCCTGTGTTCAGCGCTTTGTGTATTATGCAGTCCTGTGCCCAGCGCTCTGTGTATTATGCAGTCCTGTGCCATTGGGCAGTAAAAAAAAAAAATAAGTCCTCAGATTTCGATCTAATTTTACAAATCTTGTCAGCTTTTACTAAAGGCAACAAATACAAGGGAATTTGATGGCAGCCAGACAGCGAGAGGATAGTACCAGCAACGGTGACAGGTTATATGAAGGGGTTCAGTTTGCTGTTCTCCTATCTAGCAGTAGGTGCCCCAGCAACTGGGACCGAACCTGCACGGCAGAGATTTCAGGGACCTAGCTGCAGGTACGGAAAGTGCTAATGGAGTAAGACATGCACGCAAGCAGTTTGTGCTGTGTGTTTGGCAGAACCTATATTCTATCACTGGGAGTGAGATGATAGGAAAGCTGGACTGCTGGAATGGGACACAAGTTTAGCAGTGTTCACTTTAAAGAGCCTTTAAGATCTGAATTTTTTTCTCTCTTGAGAAGAGGAGATTAAGGGGAGCTATGATCAACATGTATAAATACAGAAGTGGTCCTTATAGTGAACTTAGTGTTGAGTTATTCAATTTAAGGTCATCACTTACAGGAACTTCTGGAGGAAAAGATATTTACTCTCCAAATAGGTTTCATCACAGTAAGAGCTGTGAAAATGTGGAATAGACTCCCTCAAGAGCTGGTTATGTCCAGCTCAGTAGATTGCTTTAAAAAGACCTGGATTCTTTCCTAAATGTACATAATATAACTGGGTACAAACATTTACAGGTAAAGTTGATCCAGGGAATCTGTGGTTATAGGATTGTTTATATAGGATTGTATATTTTTTTTCCCCTTTTATTGGATGAACTAGGTGGGCTTGTGACTTTTTTTTCAACCAGATTAAATATGTAACTATGTAGCCTCGAGCTGGGTTATGGCTCATTTCTAACTACGGGGTGCCGCTTTAAATGTTGAGTTTACATGAACATGGCCCCGTGGTCATGCCTGATCCCAGGCATTAGTGAGCCCTGAAGGAAGAGGAGACCCCACGTGCTGTGCAAGTAGGACCCGTCCACACGCCATTTTTCAAAGTGATTTTTCAACATACAGTAATAAAGCATGGATACATGGATGGATGAGTGAGCTTTCTTTGAATATTAAAAATTAATTAAATAACATTTTTGGTTTGTGGGGCTCAGATACAGTTTGGTTCTACTTTAAAAATATATACAGTATGTCTTTCCATAATAGAGATGAGTGTTTTTCTGCTGAAAGGTAGAGTGGCGCAGAGTTGTATAGAAGGATTTGTGACAACACATCTGTGGATCTTTGTTGGAGAAATAATTGAGCTTGTTATGCACTTTGTATTGAATTTGGAACTGTATATACACTTTTGAATGAATAGTTTATACATTGTTTATAAATGTATTCAAAATGTCTGAATTTATTACTGATGAATACTGAGAGATATGAATTAATGCTTTATACACTATTATTTATTGTAGGTAGAGTATAACTTTGCATGGGCTTTGAAAAAAGTCCCAGTAATGCATGCATGGTAGTTTAGCTAAATTGCCATGCATACATTACCATTACTTTTTCCATGTAAGCCTTGTTATACCTACAGTATATATAGTGTGGATCATATATTTCTTATATTCATTTAATTCTAATTTTGAGTTCCACTTCCACTTTTGAGTTCCTAATTCCACTTAGGTTTTGGGCAGTTTATTATTTTTCAGTATTTTCAGATTTTATTGAAGGCCATCATTGATTTTAATTCACGCTAATCAAGTAGATAATAAAACCTATAAAATAGGCATTTGTGACCTTGCTGAGGACCTGGAATGTTGGTGTTCTAGACTTAAGGTTGCCTACAAAGGCATCTTGAATGTCTCTCTGATAGAAGCCAGTCTGGAAGTATTGACCAGATGGTATTTGGTCCCTACACGTCTGGCCAGGATGTATGGCACGGACGCCACAGAATGCTTCAGAGGCTGCAATTTGCCAGGCTCAATGCTTCATATTTGGTGGGAGTGTCCAAAAATTAGGACCTTCTGGAACAGGGTGTTTTTGATGCTCCGTAAAATAACGGGACTCCCTTTTGAGCAACAACCTTATCTAGCCATACTTAATGACTTGTCTTCGGGCTGGCCACATCCACTGAAATGCCTAATTTTCTTTATTTTGCTAGCAACTAAGAGCTGGTTCACACCGAGGCAGCACGACTTGCAGCGAGACTGCCTCAGGCGACCTGCATCCGACTTCATCGGCTTGCAAAATGACTTCTGTATAGAAGTCAATGCGAGTCACCCGAAGTCGCCCCAAAAGTAGTACAGGAACCTCTTTCTAAGTGGAAGCGACTGGTGTAGATTCTATTAGAACGGTTCCATTGTACAAAATGGAGCGCGACTTGTCAGGCAGCTAAGTGAACCGAGTCTTAGATTGTTATTGCAGAAGTATGGAAGACACCCTCAGTATCATTTAGGCAATTGAAACATAAAATCTCTTGGATCATGGTACATGAAAATATTGCAGGGATTGTTAACGATCGCAGTAAGCTGATTGATCAGACCTGGAAACCTTGGGTGACCTATATACATGTACCTCTGTCCATGACTCCCGCGGTGGTACAAAGGCGGGACTCACGTCCTATTACGCTAACTCCCTCTCCAACCTAGGTCTCCTTGTGCTCTCCGGATTCTCATTTCTTCTTTCTTTTGATTCTCTTTTTACATCCGTTTTTTTTCTTCCCCCTTCTTTTTCAATGGGCCTTTTAGGTCTCCTTTCCACACTCATGATACAGTCTTCGATGCTGTGATATTTATGGTGACCAATGGTATTCTGTACCAATTAGGAATACCTTATAAATGACGTGTTATGTATCAGCAGTTATGGCCATCAATACTAAGAGCCCATGCATCTTTGGGTTCCAGTTAAGGGATCTTGGTATTACAATTAGTCCATCTCTCGTATGCCTGCATACTTGTAACTATTATCTTTAACACTGGAAATATACTAAGTGTGTTACTCTTGACAATGCGATATTGTTGCAATATGGCTGTTTTTTTTTATGCTGACCATAAATAAAAAAAATTGAAAGTAAAAATAGGTATTTGCTTTGTGTTAATAAAACGTTCAAACATTTTGCAAAACCAGTGTCTGTTCTTTACATCGAAAGCAGATTCACATAACAGTTGTATCGCTTCACATTGAGTTACATTTTACCTACAACATTTGCAGGTGTTGACAACTGGCAAAGCTTGTCAAAAGCCTCAAAGGTAATGGACATGCACTGTAAGCTCATTCCAAATGCTCCTAAGGCATTTGGCATACCTAATTTCCTGTGGTGTTGCCAGCCATTTAGGACTGACCACCTACCTTTTATTTTTTGAGGTTTTTTGTTTGTTTTTTGTTTTTTTTCAGTTTCATATTATGTGCTGTTTTTGGATATTTCACAGCTTCCTAGATTTTATGTGATAGACCAACACAAAGTGGCACATAATTGTGGAGTGTGAAAATTATAAATGGCTTTCAAAATTGTTAACAAATAAATATCTGTAAACTGTGCCGTGCATTTGTATTCAGTCCACTTTACGCCGACACCCCAACTAAAATCTAGTGGAACCAATTGCCTTCAGAAGTCACCTAATTAGTAAATAGACTCCACCTATGTGTCATTTAATCTCAGTATAAATCTGTGAAGCCCTTTTCTTGTTAAAGAAAAAAATATCCCAAGCTTTGAACATCTCACAAAGCACTGTTTAGTTCATCATCTAAAAATGTAAAGAGTATGGCATAACTGCAAACCTACCAAGACATGGCTGTCCACCTTAACTGACAGGCCGGGCAAGGAAAGCATTCATCAGAGAAGTATTCAAGAGGGCTCTGGAGGAGCTGCAGAGATCCACAGCTCAGGTGAGAGAATCTGTCCACAGGACAACTATTAGTCATGTAAATCTGGCCTTTATGGAAGAGTGGCAGGAAGAAAGCCACTGTTGAAAGAAAGCCATAAGAAGTCTAGTTTGCAGTTTGCAAGAAGCCATGTGGGGGACACAGCAAACATGTGGCAGAAGGTGCTCTGGTAAGATGAGACCAAATTTAACTTTTTGGCCTAAAAGTTAAACGCTATGTGTGGTGGAAAACTAACACTGCACATCACCCTGAACGCACCATCCCCATCATGAACTATGGTGGTGGCAGCATCCTGTTGTGGGGATGCTTTTCCCCATCAGGGATAGGGAAGCTGGTCAGAGTTGATGGGAGAATTGATGGGGCCAAATACAGTGCAATCTTAGAAGAAAACCTGTTAGAGTCTACTTGAGACTGGAACGGAGGTTCACCTTCCAGCAAGACAATGACCCTAAACATACACCCAAAGTCACAATAGAAAGGTTTAGATGGCATATTCATGTGCAATTCCGCGTTCACACGGTTGAAATTTTGGTCAGAAAAAGCTATGATGGTTTTCCCGACGGCTTTTCGAAGGGATTTCGCTCAAGCTGTTATGCATACTTACGGTCACACCAAATTCCATCCGTCAAGAACGCGGTGACATACATGTAGGACGGGACTAGAAAAAAGGAAGTTCAATAGTCAGTAGCCAATAGCTTCCATCTCTTAGTTGAATCTGAGCATGTGTCAGTTTTTGCGCTTCGGAATTTCATGCACACGATCGGAATTTCTGTCGGTTTTTCAGTCGGAAAAATTGAGAATCTGCTCTCAATCTTTTGCTGGCGGAATTTCAGCCAGCAAAATTCAGATGGAGCATACACACGGTCACATTTTCTAACGAAAAAGCTCTCATTGGTCTTTTGCTGTGTACGTGGCATTAGAATGGCCCAGCCGAAGTCCAGACCTGAATCCAATTGAGTATCTGTAGCAAGACTTGAAAATTGCTGTTCACAGACACTCTCCCTCCAATGTGACAGAGCTTGAGCTATTTTTCAAAGAATAGGCAAAAATGTCACACTCTAGATGTGCAAATCTGGTGTGCTGATGTGCAAAGCTGGTAGAGACATACTGTATATAAGCCATTTATCATTTTCTTCCGCTTCATAATTATGTGCCACTTTGTGTTGATCTATCACATAAAATCCCAATAAAATACATTTACGCTTTTTGGTTGTAACATGACAAAATGTGAAACATTTCAAGGGGTATGAATTATTTTTCAAGGCACTGTATGTGCATTAAAAAATTCCCACATCTTCACCTACATGTATACATGCAAAAAAAAGAAGAAAAGCAATATCCGTTAGTAAATGATGATGTGTGATGGGTTCATTTTTGGCAATATTATTATCAGATTGTACATGATTAGCAGATGCCATTACACCATTATACATGTACAGTAACTGAAATAATACACATGGAAACAAACAAAATAATAAAACATTTAATTTGTCATTTGCCCCTTTAGGTCGGCACTTGCCAGCCCTTTAAGGGTTTTAGAATGTCAGGAAGATGGGTGGGGTTTATGGTCACAGGCAGAATACTGTACCTGTACGTCGCCCTTTAAGAGGCGGCCAGCGCCTGCGGGAAGCTCCATGAGTTGGGTCGCGGGTCCCATGGAATTGATCGCTGTGGCGATACCCGCGATTGCCTCATGGGGAGGAAGAACGGAGAGATGCTAATGTAAACAAGCATCTCCCTGCTCTGCCTAGTGACAGGGCCACTGATCTCTGCTACGTATGATCGGAGCAGAGATCAGTGACATGTCATACACAGCCACGCCCCCCACAGTTAGAAACACACCCTAGGACACACTTAACCCCTACTCTGCCACCTAGTGGTTAACCCCTTTAGTGCCAGTGTCATTTACACAGGAATCAATGCATTTGTATAGCACTGATTGCTGTATAAATGACAATGGTCCCAAAAATTTGTCAAAAATGTTCGATGTGTCCGTCATAATGTCACAGTCATGATAAAAATTGCTGATCACTGCCATTTAAAAAAAAAAAAAAATTATTAAAAAAATGCCATAAAACTATCCCCTATTTTGTAAACGCTATAACTTGTGCAAACCAATCAATAATCGCTTATTGCGATTTTATTTATTTTTTTTACCAAAAATATGTAAAAAAATACGTATCGGCCTAAACTGAGGAACATTTTTTTTTATATACATATTTTTGGGGGATATTTATTATAGCAAAAAGTAAAAAATAATGCATTTTTTTTCTAAATTGTTGCTCTTTTTTTGTTTATAGCACAAAAAAACTGCAGGGGTGATAAAATACCACCAAAAGAAAGCTTTATTTGTGGGGGAAAAAGGACGTCAATTTTGTTTGGATGCAACATCGCATGACTGCGCAATTAAAGTTAAAGTGACGCAGTGCCGAATCACAAAAAGTGCCCTAGTCAGGAAGGGGTCAATTCTTCTGGGGCTGAAGTGGTTAAAAAACAACTATGTTATAAATTGTACAACAAAACCCCACTATAATAACCATCAATAAAAAAAAAAAATAGATACCTTAACCACTTAACAACCGCCCATTGCCGATTAACGGCATCAGGGCGGTTGTTTAACTCTAAGAGGCCGTTAATTAACGGCCTCCTAGAATTCTGCTCTCGCGCGCCCCCTGGGGCGCGCACACGAGAGCATCCGTGACCGCTGGGTCCAGTGGACCCGGCGCATCACGAATCACGGTAAACGGCCGCTCATCGCGGCCGTTTACCACGTGATCGCTCCGTCAAATGACGGAGTGATCACTTGTAAACAAGCCGGCGTCATGTTATGACGCCGGTTCCTCCCTCCCCCTCTCTGTACCGATCGGTACAGCGGAGGGGGAAGAGATCGGTGTCAGCAGCGATGTGGGCTGCATCTGCAGTGCCCACATCGCTGCTCACCGAAAATTAACCCCTCAAATCCCTGCAAATACTCTGCATTACTCTGCAATTCCCTGCAAATACTCTGCATTACTCTGCAATTCCCTGCAAATACTCTGCATTACTCTGCAATTCCCTGCAAATACTCTGCATTACTCTGCAATTCCCTGCAAATACTCTGCATTACTCTGCAATTCCCTGCAAATACTCTGCAATTCCCTGCAAATACTCTGCAATGCCCTGCAACACTCTGCATTGCCCTGCAACACTCTGCAATGCCCTGCAACACTCCGCAATGCCCTGCAACACTCCGCAATGCCCTGCAACACTCCGCAATGCCCTGCAACACTCCGCAATGCCCTGCAACACTCCGCAATGCCCTGCAACACTCTGCAACACTCCGCAATGCCCTGCAACACTCCGCAACGCTCTGCAATACCCTGCAACACTCTGCAACACCCGCCAATACCCTGCAACACTCTGCAATGCTCTGCAACCCCCGCCGATACCCTGCAACACTCTGCAATGCTCTGCAACCCCCGCCGATACCCTGCAACACTCTGCAATGCTCTGCAACCCCCGCCGATACCCTGCAACACTCTGCAATGCTCTGCAACACCCGCCAATACCCTGCAACACTCTGCAATGCTCTGCAACACCCGCCAATACCCTGCAATGCTCTGCAACGCAGTACTCTGCAACACCATGCTCTGAGATACCCAGCCATAGTCGGTGATACCCTGCAATACCCAGCCATAGACATCTCCCGCCGCCCTCCGGTGCTTCTACCGAATCGCTAATACGATCAAAGCCAGAATCTTTTTTTTTTTTTCAGGCTTCCCAGCTTAGAGGTGAGATGTGGGTCTTATTGACCCCACATCTCACTGTAAAGAGGACCTGTCATGCCATATTCCTATTACAAGGGATGTTTACATTCCTTGTAATAGGAATAAAAGTGATCAAAAAAATTATTTTTGGGGAAAAAAATGTCAAACTAAAATAAATAAAGTAAAATGAACAATAAAAAAAAAATGTTTTTTTTAAAGCGCCCCTGTCCCCATGTGCTCGCATGCAGAAGCGAACGCATGCGTAAGTCCCGCCCACATATGAAAACGGTGTTCAAACCACACATGTGAGGTATCGCTGCGAACGTTAGAGCGAGAGAAATAATTCTAGCCCTAGACCTCCTCTGTAACTCAAAACATATAACCAGTAAAAAAAATGTAAATCGTCGCCTATGGGGATTTTTAAGTAGCGACGTTTGCCGCCATTCCACGAGCGTGTGCAATTTTGAAGAGTGACATATTAGGTATCTATTTACTCAGCGTAACTTCATCTTTCACATTATGCAAAAATTGGGCTAACTTTACTGTGTTTTTTTTTTTTTAAGCACAAAACAGTTTTTTTTCCAAAAAAAAGCATTCGAAAAATTACTGCGCAAATACCGTGCGAGATAAAAAGTTGCAAAGACCACCATTGTATTCTCCAGGGTGTTTGCTAAAAAAACATATATAATGTTTTGGAGTTCTATGTAATTTTCTAGCAAATAAATGATGATTTTTACATGTAGGAGAGAAATGTCAGAATTGTCCTGGGTGCTCCAGAACGCCTGATGGCGCTCCCTGCATGTTGGGCCTCTGTATGTGGCCACGCTGTGTAAAAGTCTCACACATGTGGTATCGCCGTACTCGGGAGTAATAGCAGAATGTGTTTTGGGGTGTAATTTGTGGTATGCATATGCTGTGTGTGAGAAATAACCTGATAATATGACAATTTTGTGAAAAAAAAAAAAAAAGTAAAAAGAATCTTGATTTTGCAAAGAATTGTGGGAAAAAATGACAACTTCAAAAAACTCATCATGCCTCTTACTAAATACCTTGGAATGTCTTCTTTCCAAAAAGGGGTCATTTGGGGGGTATTTGTACTTTTCTGGCATGTTAGGGTCTCAAGAATTGAAATAGGCCGTCAGTACTTCAGGTGTGATCAATTTTCAGATATTGGCACCATAGCTTGTGGACTCTATAACTTTCACAAAGACCAAATAATATCCACCAATTTGTACTTATTTTTACCAAAGATATGTAGTAGTATAAATTTTGGCCAAAATTTATGAAGAAAAAATTTCTAATCTGCTAAATTTTCTAACAGAAACAAAGAAAAATTCGTTTTTTTACAGAATTTTCGGTATTTTTTCTTTTATAGCACAAAAAAAAAAAAACCCAGCGGTGATTAAATACCACCAAAAGAAAGCTCTATTTGTGTGAAAAAAAGGACAAAAATTTCATATAGGTCCAGTGTTGCATGACTGAGTAATTGTCATTCAAAATGCGAGAGCACCGAAAGCTGAAAATTGGTCTGGTTATTAAGGGTGTTTAAGTGCCCAGTGGTCAAGTGGTTAAATGCTACACTGATGTAATAATAATGCTGCATATGGAATACCAAAAAATGAGTGTGAAGGATATATCCAAGTAATGCCCATAGAATCCACATGTCGACAAGACCCTGCTACAAGCTCAGGTAGAAGAAAACTTCTACCATTTTGACTCTCAAAGACATCAAAAAGAGTGATTTGGAGCATCAGTAAAACATAAAAGTGGCTTATGCATACCTTCCGTTAAAAATTGTGAACAGCGAATGGACTCAAAGTAAGACACTTCTTTTCATATATGCATGTTTTTTTCTGGTAACCTGCCAGGGTATCTACTGGAGGCAGCCTTATGTGTTGTGAGCAGCCTTACATGAGTCAGTGGGCTCTTCAAATGTTTTTGCCCTCTCACTATTTCGTATAAACATATATAAAAGTTCCAGTGCCTCCTTGATGTCTTTTTTTTTTAATTAATGGAACGACTTCAGACCAGCTCCAGATGCACAAATTAAATGCATCAAAGTGGGGGATTTCTATCTGGGAGAAAAGTAATGAATATAATTGAGTATTGTTTTTGCCATGCTCTAGGATTCTGAAAGGAGGGTGCCCAAAGTTTGGCTCTACCTTTTCACTGAAACAAATATTACCTATAAGGTCTTTGTATCCTTTAGGAACATCTCTGGATAAGAGCATACTGGATAAACTAATATTCCTGGCAACTACATCAAATCACTGGCTATTATGCACTGGTTTCCAGTAATTTCGCTACCTTTTATAGCTTAGTTCCTTCAATAAGTCTATTGTTTTTCTGATGATTCGTAGATAAACCCATCTTCCTGATATCACCTTTCTCTACCTTTACACTCCTGTCCTTTGGTAAATATCTTTCATTCTGGAATGGGGAACCTCCTGATTACCATGGCATCTTCTCAAGATTTTACATCTATGATTCATAAACCTTGCAGTCACCACCCTTTTGCCTGGCAGATTGCCTAGTAGAACTTTGGATGTAGACTCGACTACTGCATTGCTCGGACAATTGCATTATAGATATGAACGGTTTTAATCTAAGATCTACCTGTCATTCTGGAGTCTGCTTCCTTGAAAAGGGCAATAGTCTCCAAGCCTGCATTATCAAACATGGTATATACTGTACATATACATGGTATATACAGCCAAAATACAAGTACATTCTTCCTTTAATTTCAGAGTTGTCTGATTACCTACAAAGGGTTGCAACCTTGATCAAGCTCATAACCATGAAGCATAAAAAATTTGTTCAAATTAGATAAAAGACGGAATGAAAGATGACGTTTTTTTTATTATTATTTCGTTATATAATATAATCAAAGAAAAAGTTCATACATTTTACAAAGGGAAGAAAAGAGAGAATGAAAGCATCAACACCTTTAAATTCCTCAAGAATTGTCAAAATAAATATTTGTGATACCCTACAGCATATTACCTATATTAGTATTTTCCTCCCCTTTCCCTTGCTTACACTCCCCCCCCCCCCCACTATATCTGCGTCGTGTTGTCATACACCTAATTTGTACTTTATTTTCCTCTCACCTTTCCCCATCACTCAGTTGGATTTATTCACATATTATTAAGAGACTCGTGGGGAAGAGGGGGGAAGAAGATAACAGGAGAAAAAAAAAGGGAAGAGAAAAAAGGAGAAAAGGAAAAGCAAGGGGGGGCAGGCCTGGTGTCTATAACCAGTACTAGAACCACCTTGCAGCTTATGGGTGGATCCCCAGTCTCCCCAACCATGGTCCCCACATCCTTATAAACTTCTTATTATTACCCTGTTTAATAAAAAAGACCCTCTCGTTACCAATTATTGATTTTATACTCGCTAGCCAAGTTTCAACTAGCGGGGCCAAGTGTGACTGCCATTGTTGGGCAATCAGCTTTCTTGCTTGAAAAGGGCATCTTATAACTGGTTCGATAATATCTTTCGGGACTGTACACCCCTCAAATATACTCAAGAGGCAGGTCTTAACCGTCTCTGGAGCTCCAATGGGTAAATCACCAGCAGCACCGTTGTTAAAAAGAAAAAGATGCTTCCATAGCGTAAAAACGTCAAACAATTTATTTGGAATAAAAGAATCTCACTTACAAATAGCAGTTTGTTAACGAGCGTTGAGACAGAGCAAAAGCACGCCGGCCGGCATACAAACAAACGAGCGCCCCGTCCTCCCCTCGTAAAGCGTGGTGGCGTCACTGCGTACCTTCCCAGACGTGTTTCGTCATAGATGACGTTATCAATGGGGGAGCCCCATTGATAACGTCATCTATGACGAAACGCGTCTGGGAAGGTACGCAGTGACGCCACCACGCTTTACGAGGGGAGGACGGGACGCTCGTTTGTATGCCGGCCGGCGTGCTTTTGCTCTGTCTCAACGCTCGTTAACAAACTGCTATTTGTAAGTGAGATTCTTTTATTCCAAATAAATTGTTTGACGTTTTTACGCTATGGAAGCATCTTTTTCTTTTTAACAACGGTGCTGCTGGTGATTTACCCATTGGAGCTCCAGAGATTGCGATTTGGCTATATTTCCACGTTGAGGGTTTCAGGACACAGGAGGCCTGATTGGAGCTAGAGTCTCCCTACTTCGAGCTAATATCTCCAAGGCTTTAATTATTTGTCTATCTGGTAAGCGCATCACTTATCTGGTGACGGGCACACGATTTTTCAAGAATTATTTGTGACCACAGTGGTGATATGCTGAACGTCTGGATTTTCTAATTTTCCTGATGAACTTTTATTCATATCTATTTTGAGTTATGTCTATTCTATCTAATATAGAGTTTTCATTGTTCACAGATTGGTGATACTTTCTCTGTTAACATCAATATATGGTCATTTATTATTTATGTATTTTTTATTACTGGCGCTGCTCTTTTAATTTTTATATTTGCATTTGAGTGATTGTATCTCACTTTGAGCTGCGGCCTATTATTTATTTATTTTTGAGGTTATTGTTTGTTTTATTATTTTGTACCCAAGCGCAGTTTACATACTCTTTCCAGGTCTTAACCGTCGCTTCTAATGTTATCTTAAAGGTTCTATTGATCTCGTCTATAACCTGCGTCCAGTATCTAAATAGCTTCAGACAATTCCAAAGCATGTGGATAAAATCTCCAGATGACTCGCATCTGGGACCAGGGCTGGTGCAAGGATTTTTGACACCCTAGGCGAAACCTCATTTTGCCGCCCCCCTATTGGCTCCACCCCTGACTCCACCCCATTTGCCCTTCCCATGTACACCCCACCTTTTTAATGACCGCTACTATTTTGCATTCAAGCACTGCTAGACCAGCTAATTGTGGAAATGTTACCGTTTTGCCCCAAACCAGCTTTTGTATCAAATAATTCTAAATGATAAACCATAAAATAGTAGATTTTTATTTGTTAACATTTTCTCATTTGCAAAACATAAAATAGCAGCATTGCACATGTATCAACTGTCAACAAGACTCACAAAAATAAGATAAATAAATAACATGACAACGTTATAAAAACACACTGTAAAATAAACACTATGAGACAAGAGAGATATTATAACATTCTAATATCTCTAACATCTCTCAATAAATTTGGTACAACAAAGAAAATAAGCAAAAGTACAAAAGAGTAAATTATTAAATTATAGTGCAAAAGAACTTATAACATTGCAAATCTAAAAACAATCAATAATGAAAGTGCCAATCTTTGAACTCTGTGCTGTTCAAGCATCTTTTAACTAAGGCTATTGGGTCTACAAAAAATTGACCTTTCTTGCTTTAGCATTAGCAAACTCCTTCAACAATATTTCAAAGTCAATCTCTTGAGCAATGGCATTCTCAATAGACAGAGTGGCAAGGCCCACCAGCCTTTCCTGTGACATTGAAGAACGCAGGTAGTTTTTAATGATTTTTAATTTTGAGAAGCTTCTTTCACCCGAAGCCACTGTGATGGGCAGTGTCAACAGTATGCGAAGTGCTATAGCTACATTTGGAGCAAAACCATTCTTGACTGCGTAGCCCAGAACGTCAATTGGTTTCATGCTTGCTGATACAACAGGAGCCAAGACAATTAGCTCTTCACATAGCTGCATTCCATCAATATCTTCATCCTTGGTCTTTACATCAGTTAACACCTCTTGTAACTCCATACAGCTCTTCAAGAGTTGCTCCCTATTCACGTCTTTAAGTTTCCTGATGTCATATAAAAACTGAAAATAGTTGCTATGAACTTTAAGCTGTTCAAATCTCTCCTTGACAGATTTTATTATGACATCCAAGATCGTGTAGAAACACTCAACTTGAAACCGTTTTTGGGGATCTTGGATGGGATCATCTTGTCTCTCGTATGAAAAAAGCCTCTTCTTTTTTCTCTGCACTGTAGAAGGGAACACAGGTTCAATTTCCATTTCCAGTGCCATTGTTCGTGCTTCTGTGAGTAACTCCTCAAATCCATTATCAGACCGATAAGTTTCTAAGTAGTTTTTGCTGGATTCCAAAAGCTCCACAACATCTGGCAAGTAAATTGTTTGACTTTGAAGAAGTTTGCTTACTTCATTAATGCTACTTAATATGTTAAACCACATTACTATCAAACACAAAAATGTAAAGTTGTTCAGCTCTTTTGCCAATGAAGCAGCCTCACTTCTTGCAAGAATAGCAAATACTGGATTTTCTTCAATTGCCATCAGTGTGTCATATGTTTCAGCTATTTGAAATCTGAAAGGACGAATTGCATCAATTCTACTTGACCATCTTGTAGTCGATAGTGGCTTCACCGTCAGCCTACTGATGTGCTTCTTTAAGATGTCCCACTGATTTGTTGAGCCAGATAAAAAAACATATATTTTCTGCAAAGTACCAAAAAATGAAATGGCTTCCCTACAACACATAGCAGCATCATTTACAACAAGGTTTAAAGAATGAGCACTGCAAGGAATATAGAATGCCCGTGAATTCAAATCCTTGACTCTCTTCTGAACGCCAGAGTGCTTCCCTTTCATGTTGGACACGTTGTCATACGCTTGGCCTCTCATATCACTTAACGGTATGTTCAGTTTCTCAAGCTCTGCCAGAATCGATTCAGTCAACTGTTCTCCAGTTGAACTATGAACTGGGATGAATCCAAGAAACCTTTCTTCGATTTTCACTTCAGGGCTTGCTGTTATTGAGTCCCCTTGTATGATTGACACAAACCTAACAATGATGGTCATCTGTTCCACAAGAGCAACATCTGGGGTGCAGTCAAGAATGATGGAATAGTACTTGGCATTTTTTAAAAGTAGAAGAATCCGTCTGTTTATTTCTTTACCAATGAGGCCAATTAATTCATTTTGTATATCTTTTCCCAGATAGTGACAATGAATTTCTGAATTTGTTATTTTTTGAAGGTGGTTCTGCATCACTGTGTCAAATGTGGCCAGCATTTCCACAAGTTGCAAATAATTACCATTGTTTGCACTGTAAAGTGTGTCATTGCTTCCTCTGAAACTCAAGCACTGCTTACCAAGATATTGGACGATGGCTACAAGGCGCTGGAGAACACTTTGCCAGTGCTGAGTTTCGGTTGTTAATAACCTCTGGTAAGCCCGGTCAATCGTTTTTCATGATCCAAGCCTCATCAATAACTCATTCCACCTTCCCACAGAAGCAAGATGATATGCAGACTGTTCGTGTACTGTCAAAATATTCGATATATTTTTCCAGTCATCTACACCTCCAGCAATCAGACTTATTTCTTTGTTTGAAAACAGTTTGCAACAAAAACAAAATACTTTGTTTAGCTTGGTAGAGTAGATTAGCCAATGTCTCGTCTGCACTTCTCCATTTCCAAGGCGGCGTTTTTAATGGACTGCTGTAAAACGTCTATTAGAGGCATCCCTGGGAAATGCAAAGCGTTCATTTGGTTTTGCTGGGCCTTTCATGGGACAGCAGGCCGGAATTTTTTTTTCCATAACTTTTGAAATAAGACAAGAAGACAAGTGTTTGGATAATAATGGCCGCGGTTGTTTATTATTGGTTTCAAAATGTTGTACATAACTCATCAAAACTCATCCAATAAACTTAAAGCTAGCCCAGTCACTACGGCTCAGGCAGCAACACAAAATCCCCAAAAGGGGCATGTAGTACATATCTCAACCAAACTCATCCAATAAACTTAAAGCTAACCTAGTCACTATGGCTCAGGTAGCACATATTTGAACACTATAATTAAAAGTCTTAATAACTTGTCCCCCTTTGCTGTTATAATTCAGTATTATTATTATTAAATATTTTTTATTTTATTATTATTATTTTTATTTTATTTTTTATTTTATTTTTGCAAAGGTGACTTACCACATAACAACAACCGCGACAGAATAAATTAACATAACCATACAGAATTAAAATACAATTAAATACAAATTTATTTTATAGGGAGGGAGGGAGGGGAGAGAACACCACAGCTTTTCTTCTGAGGCGAATGAGCCCCCTCAGCGGAACCCCCTTTTTATAACCCCAAGAAAACTGGTTTAAACCAGTTCTTCCCAGGCTTTTCACATGTCATGAAGGGAGGTCACCTGTACCCCTTCTCAAAACATGTGACTAACAGCTGTTTCCCCGCTGGCCACAGGCTCTGCGGGGGAACTTGAAACTGCTGATCCAGCCGCTCTCCCATGAGGAAAAGGGGGGGCAAGAAACTGCCCTCTCCCTTTTCCTGTCATGGGACAGCAGGCCGGAATTTTTTTTTCCATAACTTTTGAAATAAGACAAGAAGACAAGTGTTTGGATAATAATGGCCGCGGTTGTTTATTATTGGTTTCAAAATGTTGTACATAACTCATCAAAACTCATCCAATAAACTTAAAGCTAGCCCAGTCACTACGGCTCAGGCAGCAACACAAAATCCCCAAAAGGGCAGGAGGACCTAAGGCCAACTGCCCACAGAACCCCAACCCGCGGCCATCTCAACACAGTAACTTAAATTTACATTGAAAATATCCAAGCCAATATCAGACAGATGGATGCCATCCTGCCTGAAAAGGCCAGGGATACCCCCTTCCAGCTCAGTGTGCCTAAAGGATAGCATTCCCAATCTTGATAGCAACTTGGATACTGCCCTATTCACTCTCTTCCTGATTTTTTCAAAAGGACGTACAGAAGGATGAGAAAGCCAACTTATCCTCTGCACAATTTCTGAAAAAAAAACACTACTGAATTGGGAAATGACAACTGTATCCTAAATGATAACTGTATCTTCTGTAGATCATCCCTAATCCGAAAATTAAGGTCCAAAGTTTTATGGTAACCAATATCATTACCACTTATATGAATAATTAAGATATCCAGAGAGGGAAAATGAAGAAGAAGCTGTGAATTAAAAGAAATTAGGTCTGACCATAACATTCCCCTCTTTCCACACCAAAAAATCTTAAATTTAGAAGCATCCAATCCTAACCAAAAAATCTTAAATTTAGAAGCATCCAATCCTAAATTGCTAGTATAAACTCGTTGCTGAGCTCTCAAATTCGCCCAATAGATGAAGGAGTGTCCAATCATCCATACAATGCGAGTGTTACCTGAAATAAATCATAGTATTGCGTTAGGATGAATATAAAGCAAATACCTATCCGACTTCCATCTATCAAACTGTTTAATAGATCTAACATCAAAACCCAATCTAGTGGCCTCTGTTGCTGCTCCAATCCGAAAAGAATGCATCGATAAATGTTCCTGATCTAAATTTAAGGCCTTCAAACATCTCCTGAAAACACTTAAGAACTGGTATTTAGTAAGGGGTAACCCTGATTCATGAATGAAAAACTTAGAAAACCCCCAAAGGCCTAATTGATGAATATTGACTTATTAGAGCCACCGGGCAAATGCTAGTACTCATACACATATCTAATGTTAACCAATTACCTTTACCTACCTGATCCGTTTTGGATCTGCTAATTAAATTTTTTTATGAACTTTCAAAAATAACAACTTCAGACATGTGTATTTGAACCAGCTCAGATACCCTAAGCGCCGCAAAAAACATAACTGAAAAAACCGCCCAAAAAAGAACCGATTCAAAATGAGAATTTTTTTTTTTTTTTTTATCCATCACGGAGCAAAGCTCACCCAGTACTAGAGGAGTGATGGGCTTCCTTGAATCAGGCCTAAAATTAATCCTTTTGTAAACTTTTAAAGCTTGTTTTATAGAAAAATACTGCATGCAAGATGGCATGTTATTTAATTTCAAGAAAAAATAAATTCCCGACAGGGTTTTATGTATGTACGACCAAGAAATAATTCTGCTCAAACAAAGAACCAACAAACTTCAATAACAGCAATTCAGACATGGAACCCAACGGTTCACCTAATATGTTAAAAAATTCTTGATACATAAACCAAGCAGATTGATAACCTGCCCAAGTAGAAGGTGCCAAAGAATTGATAATGTTCAAAATAAGGAAAATAAAAATAAAAATTGTAGCTGTCGTGAAGCAAAGCAGAACCAAGAAACTTTAATAAACAGTAACAAACTTAAAGCTAGCCCAGCCACCACGGATCAGGCAGCAACAACAAATAAACTTAAAGCTAGCCCAGCCACCACGGCTCAGGCAGCAACAACAAATAAACTTAAAGCTAGCCCAACCACCACAGTTCAGGCAGCAACAACAACTCAGACAAGGAACCCAACGGTTCACCTATCATATTCAAAATTATTATTATTATTATTTTTTATATACAAAAACCAGGCAGAATTGATAATATAAATAGAAATAGGCCTTAAACCAGGTCCCATAAATTGATTGGACAGGAGTGTCCCACATGATCCGCCTCCAGAAGTAGCTTGAAAAAAAAAACGCTCCACCTGTGAACGAGACAACTCATCTGCCAAATCATTGTCTTTACCTGGTACATGTAAAGCCTATTAACCAATATGTTCAAACGTAAGCATTTAAAAATCAGGTATCTTATAAGGACAATGACTGGCGGAGACTTGGATGTTAGACAATTAATAGCGTACATTACTCCTTTATTATCTGTACGTATCAAAATTATTTTATTTTGGAAGAAAGAACAAAGCTCAAATGCAACAATGATAGGAAATAATTCCAATAAGACTATGTTTTTAATGTAACACTTTACTAATCAAAAAACATGCCAACGTTCAGCGCACCAATGCTTCTGCCAAATTGTGGCAAAAAGCCATGTGACCCTGCTTTATCAGTGAAGAGAAGGAAATCCGAATCTAGAATGAAATCCCCCTGCCATAAGGCCCTACCATTGTTAAATGTGAAAGAAATTGCAACCAAACCAGCAAATACTCCTTCACATCACTGTTTTTTTTTATTTATTTTTTTTTATTATTAACTTGAACAATAAAGAGGCTATTTTCTCAATTTTTTTCTTCTGATAACCTAAACTCCATTAACCAGTATGAATAATGATATCTAGAAATTCCAGACAAGTTGAAGGCCAAATAGTCCTCTACTGAGCCAATGGGATACCAAAATGGTCGCAAACCTCAAAAATTTTCTGTAATAAATTAATACAAAGGAAAGAATCGGGAGGGCCTAAAAACAAAATCATCTAGATAATGAATTAAAAATTGTGAACCGGAAATGGCAAAAACTACCCACTCTAAAATGAAGAGAAAGACTCAAAATAAAAGCAAGACAAGGAACAACCCATAGGTAAACATTTATCAAAATAAAAATCATCAGTAAAGAAAAAAAACCCAAGGGAATTAAAAGATAAAGGATTAATGGGAAGTAAGCTAAAAGCTGACTTGACATCCGCCTTTGCTAAAATAGCTCCCTTCCCCAACATTCTTTACTTTACTAGAACACCTCCAAAACGGATGACATACTCTCATCAATTTGGTCATTAAGGGAATTGCCTTTGGGAAAAGATAAGTGATGAATTAATCTAAAATAATTATTTTCCTTTTTTTTTTTTTTTTTTTTTTTTTTTTTTGGAACTACACCTAAAGTAGAAATCCTGAAATTTGAAAACTGAGGGAAAGAAAAGGGGAATTTGAAAATGGAGGGAAAGAAAAGTTGCCACCCTTCCTTCTGAAATTTCAAAATTAACCTCATCTAAAACTACTTGAAGAAATTCAGATACTGATTTGAATTATTAACTATGGTACAACCCTGACCTTGAAATATAGGCAATAAAAAACCATCCCTAAAACCTACAATGAGAAGATGGGCCTTCAACTTGTCTGGAAACACCTGAAGCCATGGGAGCATGTTTGCCAATATCACTGGTGTGTGTGCTGTTTGAAAAATCTCTAGATTACAAATTTGTTGCTGTTTTTTTTTTTTTTTTTTTTTTACTTCAGACGAAATGCTTCATCAAAATTAAACCATGCCACTTAATGTCTAAGTGTTGAAATAAACCCGTACTTTTTTTTAGGTGATATTTCACATAAAACACCCCCAAAAATACAAAAACGCCTGTAACCAGTTATTAAAAATAAAAATAAAAAATTTTTGATACAGGTCTACGTCTGTCGTCATCCTCTTATTTATTTATTTATTTATTTTAATAATAAAATCTTTAGCGGAAGGAAAAATGAAAGAATATCTAAAAAAAAAAATTCCCCCCGCCAAATTTTTCCTTAACAACCTGACACAAATGAAATCCCAACGGAAAAATATCACAGGGCATGGACTCCTTTAAACAAATTTCCAGCAAGTTTTGTGATTTAGCATTACTATAATACACATTGATATTCTGTTCTAAATGAATTGGCAAAGCTGGAGTGCCATTAGCAGAGACGCCACTAGGTGGCGACCAAACTTCCATAGCTGAAACGTCAGAGGCTAAAACATTACTTATAGCTGGCTGACAAAACGATTTCTGAATAGCTAATTCTTTAGACACTTTAGATAATAGTACCATTTAATA
Organism: Lithobates pipiens; assembly: GCF_037356315.1. NCBI lineage: Eukaryota > Metazoa > Chordata > Amphibia > Anura > Ranidae > Lithobates > Lithobates pipiens. The sequence continues at coordinate 102,975,550 of NW_027507789.1, forward strand.
ATTCATTAACAGAAGGTTCATACATACCTGCACTCCCTTGATGTAAAGCAGGCCCACTATCAAGCCCTGCTTCAGTGAAAGGCAGCATGGTCGGTTGCCTAGGTGATACCTGACGCTGTGGAGGGGGAGCCCACTCTCTCAGAGAGGTTGCTCCACCTTCCGTACCACTTCTGGCCCCAACCACCGCTTCAGACGTGGATGCTCTTCCGCTCAGCTGGCCTCTCTGCCTGCCCGCTCCAAGCCTTCCCCCGCCCACCTGCCCTCTGGTACGGTCCTGAGAAGGACCAGCTTTTCTGAATAGCAGGGCGCGGAGGGTAGGCGAATAGCTCCGGCGGGGGTTGCGCTTCTTTTTCGCCGCCCCATCCGACCGAACCAGGGGCGGCGCTTCCTTGCTGACGCGCTGGCTCCTCCTCCACATCTTCGGGATCCGCTTCTTCCTGACGCAGCGACGGCTCCCGGGCTTCCACCGCTGACCACTCTCCTCTTCTTTCCTCCGGACCAGGTTGGCTGACAGGCGGTGTAGCTCCCACCGGAGCCTCTTGACACGACGGGCGGGTAGGTCTAGGCATTGGCGAATCCAGGCTTCCCTCCTCTCTCATCTTCCTGCCTCAGAAGAGACTGTTTGTTCAGGGCAGAACCCAGAGAGAACACCACAGCTTTGGTATCCCGACATGATGTAGTTATGACATCTGGCCAATTCGCTGGATCAGAGAAATCCAGTGGTAATGAAGTGATCTCTAGTAGTTTTGGTGATATTGGAGAGTTCACTTCTTCAGTATCGGTGTCACTTTTCTCGTCAACAGATTGCTCACTAATAGTTGTCGATGCTGAACCTCCCACTGTCATGGTTGGTGAAGGTCCTTCGCCGCTATCCATATGCACAGGATTGTCTTCAACTTCATAATCTGGTTCATCATCCTGAGCTTGTGTGGATTTCTGCTCTTGGTCAGCACTGAAGAATTTTTTTAATGATCCGGCCATTTTGTGGGCCTCTTCTTCTCGAAGTTTTCTTTTCCTTTTAAAACCCGCACCCGACAACTTCTTACGTGGAGGTCCAGGCATTGTATAACGTGAATCAATCTGCTGCAGAAATAAACTAATAATTAACCCCTGAAAGTCAAATTGGGTTTTGTCTAGGACAATAGCCATTTATTCAAGTGATCATTGATTGGTTTTCACAGTGACCACATGACTTAAGGCCAAAAATATTGGTTGATCCTAGTCTGTCTGGCTTCCTAGACAAATAAACCCCTCCCCCATCCACCCACACAGATTTGGGGCATATGGCTGAGGCTTATCCAATCCTCTATGCAATCTTGGACAGCCAGATTGAGGGAACCGCATTGGAAGGTGGAAATTAAAGTGGAACTTTAGTCCGAAAATGAAGTCCTGCTCAATCACTTCAGGCTGGCCCCTTTTGCAGGCATAGCTATGTAAAACATTAAAAATATGTGTCTATACTGTGTACAATCCAGTAATATACTGTCTCCCCCACTCTGCACATGCTCAGTTGCTCAAAATTTTAGGCACCTTTAGGCATTGCTGTGTTTGTAGAGGCCCGCTGACAGCCTTGAAACAGAATTAAACCCTCCTATATTTTACAGCCAAAGAGCTGCTTCTGTTTGATCTGCAACTGCCATGGTGCTGCACATGTTATCAGTTATGACAACAGCCATATGATGCTTTGACAGTTTGGTTGAGGAATTAAGCAAATGTAACAGTTAGCAATCCCAACATTCCAGGAATATTTTAAATCAATTAACCATTAAATCAATGGGTTTAGTTCCACTTTATGATTTACTTCTGCTCAGGGGTTCTGGGCTTTAACAAAACGTCAGCCTCCGACAAGAAGAAACAGTTGCAATGCTGGATGCAATTTACAGCAAACACTGATTTTGGCAGCATAATTACTAATGTGAAATATATGTTCATTGCTAAAGAACATTATTTCTTAAACAGTTTAAATGCTTCAATGTGGAAACAGTATGGGAGGGAGTTAATGAAGGGAGGGAATCGGGGGGGAGTCATTGATGCAGGGGACCAGATGAGACCATAGGTTTGTGTGTGTGTGTAAGGGATGCATTGTGTGTTTCAGTGTCTGTGTTTGACTGTAAGGGATGTCCATCAAATGCCATCTCACCATTGTCCATCAAATGCAGCCTCACCTCTGTCCATCAAATACAATCTCAGCTCTGCCCATCAAGGCTGCTTTACCAGTGCCCTTTAAATGCAGCCTCACCTCTGCCCATCAAATTCCACCTCACCAGCTCCCATCAAATACAGACTCACCAGCGCCCATAAAAGCCGCTTCCCCGGCGCCCATAAAAGCCGCTTCCCCGGCGCCCATCAATGCCGCCTCACCAGCACCCATCAAAACCGCTTTCCCAACGCCCATCAATGCCACCTCACCAGCGCCCATCAAAGCAGCTTCGCCAGCATCCATCAATACCGCTCCACCAGCCAGGGGCGGGCTGGGGAGCAGGGATGCAATTGCCCCCTGGGCCGCTCTGATGTCTGTACAATTTGGCTGCTGTGTCACCAGCTTAGAACTGCACATGCGCAGTCTGGAGCTGGCCGAGTGTGGCAGTTCGGGCAGCGGTCACGGCCGGAGTCAGTACTGCAAGCCAGCGATGAGTTCTGTCACAGACCTAACAGTCTGTGTTACAGAGCTTAGCCCCGCCCCTCCCTCCTCCACACCAATGTCTGTCAGAGGCTGGATCTGCTTTCTCCCCCCCCCCCCCACACTCCCGGGCAGCCCGTGTGTTGTTGTTTAAGAGGATGTGGGGCGGGAAAGTTAAAACTGAGCAGTCGGCTCTGCAGCCACAGCATTAAAAAACAAAGAAAAACTCAAGTCAGCCTCCTGGGGCTGTCCATTGCATGACCAAGTGAGTGAGCTTCTCCTCACCTCTTCTCCCTCCCTGCTCTGTCCCCCAAATCTCTCTCCCTCCCCCTCTCTGCAGCTAAAGAGTTCTATTTCTAGCAGCCTGTGCCGTACCTCGCCCTCATGGGTGTTATTGTGTGCAGGGCTGCTGATAGAAATCATGGGGCCCCGTACAGCCTACCTGACGGGGCCCCCTTTAGCCCCATCCCTGGCCTCGCCCGTATACCGAGAGGCTAGGGTATACAGACAGCACCCCCCCCCCCCCCACACCAATTTAACACAACTAGAGGATGATCAAATGAAATGGAATCAGTATACAGAGGTTAACTTTTTCTGAGCGATATTAAAGGAACACTCTAACCACAATGAGCACTTCAGTGATTTGAAGTGATCAAAGGTGGTAGGAGTCAGTATGTGGGATGGCATATGAATATACTAAGGTGGTATAATGATTGGCTTCTAACACGGAGGGCTACACATAGATCAAAATTTTTCCGATTACTGCTAAACTGAATTTTGATGTGTGTGTACCCAGCTTTACCCAATTTCTTGCTTTAGCTGGCTTCTTCCAGCGCTGAATGGTTCCCTACAGCGCTTGTGTATGGTTTTACTGACTATGGTGTCCTTTTATGAAGAAGTGAAATCTATTCACTGCTTCATTCTCCGGCATTCACAGAGGAGATCTTTCTCCTCTGTATGCCAGTTTATAAAGCGGAGTAGATCGCTTCACCCTTGGAGGAGTGAAGCGATCTACAAACGCTTCTAACACTGGAGAACGGCCCCTAATACTGCAATCTTGTGAGACTTTATGAGATTACAGTACTAGAAATTCACCGATACACAGAGATGTCAATTTATTAAGCAGTGATAAATGATCACAGCTCAATACACTGACACACGGTGTGATTAGTGTTACTAAAATAAAGAGTCCCTCTACATAATATATACATGTATACACACACAGACATTATATATACATGTATATACACAAACATATATTATATATATATATATATATATATATATATATATAAAATGTTAGGTGTGACTACAGCAAGTCACCTACTCATCAAGTTATGTTACCGTTTCCCAATTATTATTAGAGTTCTTATCTAAGCAAAGAGACACGGAAAGAGGTTCTCAGTATTTCTGCTCAGAAGGCTGCACCCAACTCTCTGAGTCTCTTTATTAACACAGCTCTTATATACACAAAAGACAGGCTTCAGGAATGTTGAAACACAACAACAAGTTTCCATAAAAGGCAATTCTCTAGGCGTCTTCTGCTTTTAGAGCTGATGTGGCAGATGGTCTTTAAGATAAGGTTTCTTCTTATGTGTACGTGACTTAAGGATGAGGTGTCTTTAAGATACTTAGGACTTAAGGATGATGTGTCTTTAAGATACTAAGAATGAAACAGACAAGATAAACATTTAGTGAAACATACTGTCAACCATCTTGGTTTTCTTATACCTTGATCCTCACAATTTCCCCCTTTGACATCACCCTTCCCTCTTACCCTGGGTCCACCTGAACAAGTTCTAGTCGGCCTATGTCCAAAGTACTTTCCCTGACCGCGAGTTGTCAGAGGGGTATACACCCATCCCCCTGGATAGTACCAACATCTAAAATTCAGGAAGAGTGGCCTTTCTGAAAGATGGGTGATGTCAAGAAACTAAATCCACCTATCTCATCCAACTTATCAACTTACAAAAGTTCCATCTTTTCTACAGCATTTACCTTGGCTTTCTTGCAAAAACACATAAACAACTTAAAACACAAATAAATGAGAAATATGAATATAAGCACTACTATAATCATCATTGCTGCCTTCTTGAACCAAGAAAATAACCCTGAGAAACTAAAAGTTCCACCAAAAGGATCCCAGTCACGGCCAATATTACGGGCCTTCTCCTGTAGATCCTTTACTTCCGTGCGGTGTTGTGCAATGATGTCATAATAATCGGGTACTTCGATGCTGGTGTTATGTATCCAAGTACAACATTCATAGTCTTCTGTGGTCTCACAGAGTCCTGTTAATGCTGCACTCATACTTTCAATCGCTAACTCATGTAATTCTATTTGTTTTGTGATGGCTCTGGTTTCTAGATTTAACTTAGTAATGTCATCAGAGTTTTTCTCCAAAATATCATTAATTATTCCAGTATAGTTATTTAGTCGCTTCATTAAGTCTATACCCCATCCTGTCCAGGACGGGAACCAAGCCCATGCCATGTCCTGCTCTAAAAATATTTCTCTTTTGTTACGATATCTGAGGGGATATCTGGGGTGCATACTAGCTTCTAGTAGGTGATCACCTCGTTCATCACCCACTACTCCCATTACTGGTACCAAACTTGCGAGGTAGCACCATCCCTGAGCCCTTCTAGGTATCCAGGTATAACACTTATCCCCACAACAGATGTATATATTGTTTCCTAAGGCTACTGGACTTGAACTGATATTATGTCTATAACGAGAGGTGTATCCATAGAGGGAAAGGTTGGACACTAACCACCTAACCTTATTATCCACAATGTTAGTGAGGAAGTCAGATAATGTCTGGTGTGTACTGGTATTACTGGGGTAGAAGCTTCCATTTAATACGACAATGGACAAGTTAAACTTGCTGTCTTGGCATTTTCTATTTCCTCCCGTTGTGTTTCCTAGGTTGAAACACCAATCAGGGGGAAAGGCGAGGCCATTTGATTTAAACATTACTGTCTTGCTGGTATTTGTTCCAATTATGTTAATGCTACTGTTAGCAAGATCAGTATAATTTATAGGAACTGCCATCAGTGGTATTTTAGCCGTGCTGGGGTGTAATTTACTGCAAACCCAACATTTCTCATATCCTGACTTCCGAGCATAAGCATATTTAAACTTCAGTAATAACATTTTTTTAGAAAATCCTTCATCCTTGCTAATTTCATTCTGTGAGGTAACCAAACTATTGGCCAGGATTACTGAAACAAAAAGAATAAAAAGATACATATTGTCATTTGCCGACTGGCTCCTTTTTACAGTGTGAAGCGTGGATCCAGGTAGGTTTCCCTTCCAATTTCACTGAGGTTGCTGTAGTCAATAGCACCTGGAAAGGACCCTCGAACCTTGGTTCCAGTGTCTTCCTGGTATGTTTCTTTACATACACATAGTCTCCCGGTTGTAAGTCGTGAGTACCTGTGACAGAATTAGGGTCTGGAAGAGAAGAATACACACTCTTGTGGATTTTAGTTAGACGCTGTTGCAATTGTATCACATATGTAGTTAAACTATCACATTGCAATTGCATACTTTGAGGAAAATATAAACCTAATCTGGGTACACTTCCAAAAAGTATTTCATATGGGGATAACCCGGTTTTTCCTGTTGGAGTGTACCTAATAGAGAACAAAGCTAAGGGTAGACACTCAGGCCATGGTTTATTTAACTCTTGCATGGCTTTTTGTATTTTTAGCTTTATTGTCCCATTTACTCTTTCTACTGATCCTGAACTCTGTGGGTGGTAAGGGGTGTGAAAACTTTGTTGAACCCCTAACATTGCCATCACATTTTGCATTATTTCTCCCGTGAAATGTGTCCCCCTATCCGATTCTATTGTTTCTGGGAGACCAAACCTAGGTATCAGCTCAGTAATCAGTTTCTTGGCGGTGGCTTTTGCCGTAGCTGATTTCACAGGATAACTTTCTGGCCAGCCTGAAAATAGGCAGATGCACACGAGAACAAATTCAAAGGGGCCGCTCTTAGGCATTTGTATGTAGTCAATTTGCAGTCTCTGAAAGGGATATTGGGCCCGGACCTGATGTTTACGTGGGGTTTTCACTCTCTGTCCTGGGTTATTTAACAGACAGATTTGGCATGCAGCACAGTAGTTCCTTGCAGTACTACTGAATCCAGGGGCTAGCCATCCTTGGCTTACAATCCTATACATAGAATTGGAGCTGACATGAGTGGGCAAGTGGACAGCTGCTGCCATTGCGGGGTATAGAGAGGCGGGTAGACATATTTTTCCTCCCTCTCTCCATACATTGTCAAGGCCTGGTGCAGCTCCCTCCTTAACCCAACGGTCCTTCTCAGTAGTCCCTGCTTGTTCCTGTAGTTCGATCAGCTGCTGCCATGTGGTTTTGGGCATACTCACCTGTACCGTGGCTAAGGTCTCAGGGCTTACTTCCCCTAGAGCTGCCTTCTTTGCAGCTAAATCTGCAAATGCGTTTCCTTTTGCCTCAGTTGTTTTTGCGCTCGTGTGTGCCGCTATCTTCATAATGGCTACTCTTCTAACTTTTTGAAGATTGTTCAGGACTCTTTTGATTCCTTCACCATGTTTAACAGGTGTGCCTGCTGCTGTAAGGTAACCTCTAGCTTTCCATATGTGGCCATAATCATGTGCCACACCGTAGGCGTATGCAGAATCAGTGTAAACGTTCCCTTCTTGTCCCTCTAAGTGTTCTAAAAGAAGTGCATCGCTGGAAGGTAACATTGGGAGGTAGGAGCAAGGTGCATTGCAGACGCAGCTGCCTCGCCATTGATATGTGCTTTGGCTGAACTTGTGACAAGATGGCGTGTATGTCATGTGTGGTATGTACCACTACAGGATTGTCTAAGACAATTTCTGAGGATTTGTCAATGATAATTGACACTGCTGCGACTGCTCGTACACAGGACGGTGATCCTCTAGAGACAGGATCGAGAGCCGCTGAGAAGTATGCTACCGGCCTTTGTTTGATGTGTTGTTGTGTCAACACCCCTGTTGCGTGTCCCGTGATTTCAGCAATGTACAAATGAAATGTTTTGGTATAGTCAGGAATCCCGATCGCAGGTGCCGAAATTAGTAACTTTTTTAAGGTGCTAAAAGATTTATGACCTGCTTCTGTGAGTACATAGGGTACTATTTTCAAGCAATCATATAATGGCTGCATCAGAGAACTGGCATGTGGTATCCATTGTCTACAATATGACACCATTCCCAGAAACATTTCATTTGTAGAGTAACCGGGGGTATCAAAAACGCACAGCAAAAAGGCACTGCAGAAATAGATCAAAAGCAAATTGCATAGGCCTGCACCAAGCTCCATGCTGGCCACACATATAAACTCTCAGGCGAGAAAACATTGATGAAAAATCCATGTACATTCGCTGAATGTTTGAAATTTAACTTGTTTTTAACATAAAATCAACGTAATTTCTGAATGAAAACCACACACACCGCCAAAAAATTCCTTTAAACAAACACAATTTAGTAAATGCACCTTTTCAGTTCATTAGTACAAGTCTTGGCTCAGGTCATTTGCATGTCAATACAGTTTGCTTTACATTCTCACTGACCTGGTCAGAAAGAAGGGGGGTCATTTGAATGGGCTGTCAGCAGCTGTGAACAAACTTCACAGGACACATCAGTATTGCATACTCCACACCCCCCACACTCACAAAATTAGGTCAAAGATGACCTCTAGATATGACACCTACTAACATGTTTTCTATCAGAACCTGTACTTCTTGTTAAACCCATAACGTCTGTTTGGTAAGTTTGAAATTCTTTCCGAGCATTTATAATGTTTACAGGTCTAATTACAAAGCTTACCATCCACAGTTAGCAGTTCACAAAAAGACAGATTCATACTAGGGCTGAAACAACTAATCGACAATCAATCGGCCATGAAATCAATTGACTACTACCTTCACAAATCGATCAATCGGCCAGTAACATACTTTAATGGAGAGGCTGCAGAAAAACATGCAATGCGCCCCTGCAGCAAGCCGTGTGCTAAAAGAAAATGCAAATCGCAGCAAAATCGCATGCATGAAAAAAATTCTGTAACAGTCTGACCTGGGGCCTGTTTTATGGGCGCTGTCAAACCCCTTTCCTGCTGTTTCATTTGGCAAAATTCTCGTAACTGATTAATAAACAGGGGTCTAGAGTCTATGTGACGGGGGTGTATTCCTGGTGGATCTGCCGCTGGATCCCCTTGTGGTCTATGTGGAGCAATTTCATTCATAAATTGATTAAACATCGTCAGTGTCATTTTATGTCTACACAAATCTTCCCCATCTTGCCAAGCTGCTTCATGTGTGTCTAGTAATTGTGTCACGAATCTACAGAATGCGGCAGGTTTTGCTACGGGATCAGGAGCATTCTGTATTAATGCCATAAGAGTGTCAGCCGACCAAGGTGTCCATGTCCTCAGAACGACTTGTCGAGTCACTGTAGGTGGCTGTCCTGCTTGACCCGCATTTGGATTATTTACTTGTATTACCCTAGTCCGACTGTGGACTGGAGCTACGGGCTCTGGTCTTTGAGCTCCGCAATGTACACATTCCTGTGCCCAGTCTGTATTCTGGGTACCGCATACTCGGCATACCCATCCTCTTCCTTTTAAGGAAGGATAAAGTTTTGGTCTTTCGTTACCCGGTTTGGTAGTGCTATAAGGAGGTGGAGTACCTTCCGTTTCTACTCCATCCTCGGGAGCTGAAGGGAGACTCTTGCGTCGGACCTTCATGTCCCATCCACCCTGTTCATGACAATACTTCCATCCCTCCTCTTTAGCCCTGTTGGAAACCTTAATTAAACATTGTATTTGTGATACCCATCTGTTCTGCAGGACCTCTCCCTGTCTGTCTCTCTTTATATTCTCCCAACCTTCTACACTTAGCCCATTTTCTCCATCCATTCCAAATTTCTTGAGAACTCTATTCGTGTCCTGTGCCTTGTCCTTCCCATACAACATTGTAATTATGTCTTTAACAGCATAACATTTCTGAGATTCCTCCTGGGGTTTACCATGTGTCTGGCCCATTTTGACAGTCTTGCCTAGGTGACGTTTGGATCACTTACTAAGTGTCTCGTTGCCTTCTCCTCCTAGGGTGCCAAAATACTAAAAACCTCTCCTAGATGAGATTTCTGAAATCGAATTACTTTATATGCTAGCCAACTGACAAATATTATGACCAGACTGACGGCTACAACATATACAAGCATTCCTTTTGGTGGCCAAACACATATAACTAGATCTCCGGACTTTGTGGAGACCTTATTCCCTTCCCATTACCATGGAATCTCTCAGCATTCGTTTCTTATTCCTGCTTTATCGAGGTAGTCAGGACTTATACTTTCAACCCGTTTTTAGGCTCATGAATCAAAAAGCGTATATCAAACTTAAGTGTCGGACCCCCAAAGTACTCTTACGAGTTAAGGGCGCATTCCGTTACTCATTGGGATGATATATGTTCCAATTCACACCATACAAACAGGGCTTATCTCAGTCACAACAGACAGATGACAAGGAGACAGACAAGAAACAACGGTAACATAAGTCAAATATTAAATTCAAGACTCGCTTACTACAGAGGTTGGTTTTACCTGAAGAACAATTCAGACAGATCAGGTGGGCACAAATCTAAGAAGCACAGAGTTTATAAGAAAATAAAGCTTTTCTTACCTGCGCAGGTTTTGTCTGTGGTTCCTGATGTGCCCGACCTCTTCGTTCCGTCCTTATGTTCGTTCGCCTCTTGTAGTTTCTTCAGCGAGTCCCTGTTCGGGCGCCAAAAATGTTAGGTGTGACTACAGCAAGTCACCTACTCATCAAGTTATGTTACCGTTTCCCAATTATTATTAGAGTTCTTATCTAAGCAAAGAGACACGGAAAGAGGTTCTCAGTATTTCTGCTCAGAAGGCTGCACCCAACTCTCTGAATCTCTTTATTAACACAGCTCTTATATACACAAAAGACAGGCTTCAGGAATGTTGAAACACAACAACAAGTTTCCATAAAAGGCAATTCTCTAGGCGTCTTCTGCTTTTAGAGCTGATGTGGCAGATGGTCTTTAAGATAAGGTTTCTTCTTATGTGTACGTGACTTAAGGATGAGGTGTCTTTAAGATACTTAGGACTTAAGGATGATGTGTCTTTAAGATACTAAGAATGAAACAGACAAGATAAACATTTAGTGAAACATACTGTCAACCATCTTGGTTTTCTTATACCTTGATCCTCACAATATATACATATAAATATGACAGGGGGACATGGTTACAGTGTTGGGGGGTCTGAACGAGGTATAAGGAAGTTAATTATCTTCCTCTTTCCTCCTCAGATCCCCCCCCCCCCCAGATTTCCTCTTCACTCCCCGATTCTCCACCTCTGAGCTTGTGAATCGGGGAGTGTGAATTCTGACACAGATCGCCAGTGAAGCGCTGAGATCGCAGCTTCATAAACTGGCCATTTCTGTGTCATTCAATGAGGATTCTCCATGTGTGGAGATAATCGGCGAGAGAACAAGTTCAAACACTTCTCCCCCGATTATCTCTGGTTCATAAACTGTTTATGGGCTGTGATCAGCGGCGATCCTCTGGATCACTGCTGATCACTGCTTCATAAACGGACACCTAAGCCCAGTTGCTCACACTTCAGCCCCCCTGCGATGTGATGAGGTTTGGTGGAGGAAGAGGGCTCTGCAGCTGGCTGGAGCATGGAAACAGGTAAGTAAAAGAGTCTATCCCCCCCCCCCCTCCACACACACTGCAAGATTGGACTTTATTTCATTTCCTTTAGATGGGCTGTATTATATATACAGTATGTATACACTTTCTTTGCTGTTAATACTCAACTTTATGAATATGTTAGGAATATACTGGGACTTTTCAGGTGCTATATAAATATATTCAACATACACATATATTAAAATAATGATTTTGTGAAATGCATCTGTGTGTAATAACCTGAAAAGTCCCATTATTTTCCTACCATATTCATAAATTTAGCTTTTAGTACAGGGCAAGTTTGCAGCACAGATTTGTACAGAGGCAGAACAACGGTGATCACAGGAGAAGAATGCAATCTGTCACCTGTTATCTTGCCTTGAGGAGAGCTCCGGTGTTCTGTCCTTCCCGAGGAGGGGGGGGAGGGAGGCTCCGGTGCTGATAGGAATACATGTCCTCTCTTATCCATAGATCCCTGTGTTATCTGAGATCCAGGCTCCTGGGGTGATGCTCTCCTCCTCCCTCGGTCAGCCCTGTGCAGTCAGACTTTTTTCTTTATTATTCTAAATGCTGTTAAGATTGCTCGGGGCCCCCCCTGCTGGCCGGGCCCGGTACAACAGGGTCAGCTGTACTGGCTTATCAGCGGCCCTGATTGTGTGGGCTCACACTGGCAGTTTGGCTGCAGTGCTGGCGTAGTGGCAGTCTTCCTGCATGGTGCCCCTGGCCCCATAGATGTCTATTAGGCTGCACATTTTTACTGCATATTCTGAAAGTGCACACAAAGTCCTGCATGCTGCATCTTTGGTGCAATTCCAGAAAATGCAGCAAAAACGCACAACCTAAAAAGTCTGAGGGACTGCGGCTAAGGAAAACCGTGAGTACACCCATATTGAAGCCAAACCGCAGCACACCAGTGTGAGCCCAAAAGACTTTTACTCGCAGCAGACATTGCCACTCCACTGAAAAGCGATCAATGCTCAGGTCACTTTTCAGAGGCATTTGACAGGCAGTGAGGAGGTAATATCTAATTTCCTCCCTTCCCTATTTTAACCTCCTGAATTCCAATCCCTCCAGGTAATGGCACAGTTCACTTTGAACTCCACCATTACTCTCTGTAGATATTAGATGTTCTCTCATCCTATTGTTTTCACATCTAATACATAATAAGAGTTCTAGAAATAAGGTGGAGTTCAAAGTGAATTTCTACACCTAAGTGGAGCATGCCTTTCAGAAGATTTGAGGATAAACCCAGAGACTGGTAGACTTAGGCCACCATACACAGATTGAAATTCTGGCAGTTCAGCAGAAATGTCTATCTATGTATGAGCAGACTGCTTGTACAGAATTCAATAGATCACCTGACTTCAGTACAACCAGCATGTTGTTTTTTTTTATTTTGACGAGCTATAGCTGCCAGCAGTGATCACTGTATTCTGAAACCTCACCTAAGAGCACACACCAACACACAGCTCTTACGGAAGCTTGGTAAATCAAATGCCAGGCTTCCCTAGCATTACACCTGTGCGGCTGCGACCAAGTCTGGGCACAAGCCAGCATAGGCTCCTAGAGACGGACGATGGTGCCTAGTAAGGGGAGAGCTGGGATATGACGTTATTTACATCGTATCCCTGCCACTCCTAAACCTGCTCCACTGCTGCACCAGGCCCACGTTGCCCTTAATCTGACCCTATGGGCCGAGAGAGAGAGAGAGAGAGAGAGAGAGAGAGAGAGAGAGAGAGAGAGAGAGAGAGACTTCTCAACATTGCTTCCACAGAGAAAATGCAATATGGAGCAGTCTCTCTCTCTCTGTGCGGGCAATGTGAAGCAATTTTTCTCTCTCTGTGCGGGCAATTTGAAGAGATTTCTCTCTCTGTGTGGGCAATGTGAAGCGATTTCTCTCTCTGTGCGGGCAATGTGAAGCGATTTCTCTCTCTGTGCGGGCAATGTGAAGCGATTTCTCTCTCTGTGTGGGCAATGTGAAGCGATTTCTCTCTGTGCGGGCAATGTGAAGCAATTTTTCTCTCTCTGTGCGGGCAATTTGAAGAGATTTCTCTCTCTGTGTGGGCAATGTGAAGCGATTTCTCTCTCTGTGCGGGCAATGTGAAGCGATTTCTCTCTCTGTGTGGGCAATGTGAAGCGATTTCTCTGTGTGGGCAATGTGAAGCGATTTCTCTGTGTGGGCAATGTGAAGGGATTTCTCTCTCTCTCTCTGTGTGGGCAATGTGAAGTGATTTCTCTCTCTGTGTGGGCAATGTGAAGCGATTTCTCTGTGTGGGCAATGTGAAGGGATTTCTCTCTCTCTCTCTGTGTGGGCAATGTGAAGTGATTTCTCTCTCTGTGTGGGCAATGTGAAGCGATTTCTCTCTCTGTGTGGGCAATGTGAAGGGATTTCTCTCTCTCTCTCTGTGTGGGCAATGTGAAGCGATTTCTCTCTCTGTGCGGGCAATGTGAAGCGATTTCTCTCTCTGTGCGGGCAATGTGAAGCAATTTTCCTCTCTCTGTGTGGGCAATGTGAAGCGATTTCTCTGTGTGGGCAATGTGAAGCGATTTCTCTCTCTGTGTGGGCAACGTGAAGCGATTTTTCTCTCTCTGTGTGGGCAATGTGAAGGGATTTCTCTTTCTCTCTGTGTGGGCAATGTGAAGCGATTTCTCTTTCTCTCTGTGTGGGCAATGTGAAGCGATTTCTCTCTCTCTCTGTGTGGGTACAACCAGCATGTTGTTTTTTTTTATTTTGACGAGCTATAGCTGCCAGCAGTGATCACTGTATTCTGAAACCTCACCTAAGAGCACACACCAACACACAGCTCTTACGGAAGCTTGGTAAATCAAATGCCAGGCTTCCCTAGCATTACACCTGTGCGGCTGCGACCAAGTCTGGGCACAAGCCAGCATAGGCTCCTAGAGACGGACGATGGTGCCTAGTAAGGGGAGAGCTGGGATATGACGTTATTTACATCGTATCCCTGCCACTCCTAAACCTGCTCCACTGCTGCACCAGGCCCACGTTGCCCTTAATCTGACCCTATGGGCCGAGAGAGAGAGAGAGAGAGAGAGAGAGAGAGAGAGAGAGAGAGAGAGAGAGAGAGACTTCTCAACATTGCTTCCACAGAGAAAATGCAATATGGAGCAGTCTCTCTCTCTCTGTGCGGGCAATGTGAAGCAATTTTTCTCTCTCTGTGCGGGCAATTTGAAGAGATTTCTCTCTCTGTGTGGGCAATGTGAAGCGATTTCTCTCTCTGTGCGGGCAATGTGAAGCGATTTCTCTCTCTGTGCGGGCAATGTGAAGCGATTTCTCTCTCTGTGTGGGCAATGTGAAGCGATTTCTCTCTGTGCGGGCAATGTGAAGCAATTTTTCTCTCTCTGTGCGGGCAATTTGAAGAGATTTCTCTCTCTGTGTGGGCAATGTGAAGCGATTTCTCTCTCTGTGCGGGCAATGTGAAGCGATTTCTCTCTCTGTGTGGGCAATGTGAAGCGATTTCTCTGTGTGGGCAATGTGAAGCGATTTCTCTGTGTGGGCAATGTGAAGGGATTTCTCTCTCTCTCTCTGTGTGGGCAATGTGAAGTGATTTCTCTCTCTGTGTGGGCAATGTGAAGCGATTTCTCTGTGTGGGCAATGTGAAGGGATTTCTCTCTCTCTCTCTGTGTGGGCAATGTGAAGTGATTTCTCTCTCTGTGTGGGCAATGTGAAGCGATTTCTCTCTCTGTGTGGGCAATGTGAAGGGATTTCTCTCTCTCTCTCTGTGTGGGCAATGTGAAGCGATTTCTCTCTCTGTGCGGGCAATGTGAAGCGATTTCTCTCTCTGTGCGGGCAATGTGAAGCAATTTTCCTCTCTCTGTGTGGGCAATGTGAAGCGATTTCTCTGTGTGGGCAATGTGAAGCGATTTCTCTCTCTGTGTGGGCAACGTGAAGCGATTTTTCTCTCTCTGTGTGGGCAATGTGAAGGGATTTCTCTTTCTCTCTGTGTGGGCAATGTGAAGCGATTTCTCTTTCTCTCTGTGTGGGCAATGTGAAGCGATTTCTCTCTCTCTCTGTGTGGGCAATGTCAAGCGATTTCTCTCTCTGTGCGGGCAACGTGAAGCGATTTCTCTCTCTGTGTGGGCAATGTGAAGCAATTTTTCTCTCTCTGTGTGGGCAATGTGAAGCGATTTCTCTGTGTGGGAAATGTGAAGGGATTTTTCTGTGTGGGCAATGTAAAGGGATTTCTCTCTCTCTCTCTGTGTGGGCAATGTGAAGCGATTTTTCTGTGCGGGCAATGTGAAGCGATTTCTCTCTCTGTGTGGGCAATGTGAAGCGATTTTTCTGTGTGGGCAATGTGAAGCGATTTCTCTCTCTCTCTGTGTGGGCAATGTGAAGCGATTTTTCTGTGTGGGCAATGTGAAGCGATTTCTCTCTCTCTCTGTGTGGGCAATGCGAAGCGATTTCTCTCTCTGTGTGGACAATGTGAAGCGATTTCTCTCTCCGTGCGGGCAACGTGAAGCGATTTCTCTCTCTGTGCGGGCAATGTGAAGCGATTTCTCTCTCTGTGCGGGCAATGTGAAGCGATTTCTCTCTCTGTGCGGGCAATGTGAAGAGATTTCTCTCTCTGTGCGGGCAATGTGAAGAGATTTCTCTCTCTGTGTGGGCAATGTGAAGCGATTTCTCTCTCTGTGTGGGCAATGTGAAGCGATTTCTCTCTCTGTGTGGGCAATGTGAAGAGATTTCTCTCTCTGTGTGGGCAATGCGAAGCGATTTCTCTCTCTGTGTGGACAATGTGAAGCGATATCTCTCTCTGTGCGGGCAATGTGAAGCGATTTCTCTCTCTGTGCAGGCAACTTGGAGCTAATTTGGTGGTTAAATGGGCTACTTGACTGGACTTGCCCCCCAGGCCTAAGGCTACCAGCCCTCCCTTGCCACCAGCGCCCATCAATGCAGCCTCACCAGGGCCCAGCAATACTGCTTCACCAGCGCCCATCAATGTTGCTACACCAGTGCCCATCAATGCCGCTTCACCAGTGCCCATCAATGCCGCTTCACCAGTGCCCATCAATACTGCTTCACCAGTGCCCATCAATACTGCTTCACCAGCGCCCATCAATATCGCTTCACCAGCGCCCATCAATATCGTTTCACCAGCGCCCATCAATATCGTTTCACCAGCGCCCATCAATACCTCCTCACCAAGCCCATCAATACCTCCTCACCAGCGCCCATCAATACCTCCTCACCAGCGCCCACCAATGCCCATGAATACCGCTTCACCAGCGCTCAACAATTCCGCCTCACCAGAGCCCATCAATGCCACTTCACCAGCGTGCATAAATTACAGACTTGGGGGAACATTTGGCAGATCAGTCAACAGTCAATATAATAGATATATATACACTCACATTTTAAAATTACATTTCTTGGTCATCACATTCACATAATGTCATTCACATTAAGGCCCCTTTCACACTGAGGTGGTGCGGGCTTCAGCAGCAAAGCGCCGCTATTTTTAGCGGAGCTTTACTGTTGTTTTAGCGGCGGTATGCGGGGGTTAAAACTGCCCCGCTAGCGGCCGAAAAAGTGTTTAAACCGCCCGCAAAGCGCTGCTGCAGTGGCGCTTTGCCGGTGGTATAGCCGCGCTGCCACATTGATTTAGATGGGTAGGAGCATTTTAGGAGCGGTGAATACACGCACCGCTCCTTCACCGTTCCAAAGATGTGGCTAGCAGGACTTTTTTCACCATCCTGCCAGCGCACCGCTCCAGTGTGAAAGCCCTCCGGCTTTCACACTGGAGTGAAAGGGGCGTTTTTTTTCAGGCGCTAAAGGGGTGTAACAGAGAGCAGTGTGAAAGGGGTGTAACAGAGAGAAAGCAACAGTTTTTTACTTACCTCACGGTCACACCAGTAACACCTGTTGCTGGCACCAACTCCACTGTATTTGCTAGCCTGTGTACCTGCCTCGTGTGGTGCGGTGCCTCTTCTCTTCCTGTTCCAGGCTGCACGTACCTGACCCCAAGCCCAGAGAGCGGCCGTCAGGCGCCACGCTGACGCTGTATCCCATGATGCATGCATGCTGCCTGCATCCATCCATGATCCATCCTTCGTTCCAGGAGAGCGTGGGGGCGGGGCCAGGGGCTCCGTGCTATCAAAGGGCATGTGTAATTTCACAGAGGACTGACAGAGAGCGGAGGGGCGGAGCGGCTGCTACTGTGCCTGTGTGTCAGTCAGACAGACTCATCATAGCTAATGTCCCAGACCGTCGGACTGACAGGTGGGGGTGGGTGGGGTGGGAGGGGGAGCGGCTGCAGTGTGCCCGCCTGTGTGTGTGGCATAACCCATAACTATTTTCACAGATCGGATGATCGGACTGAAGTGGAGGGGGGCGGCTGCTGGTGTGTCTGTGTGTCATCATCATCATCATCATGAGGATGTCACAGAGTGAGGACAGAGTCTGACAGAGAGCGGAGGGGAGGAGGGGGGCGGCTTCTGCCTGAGACACTGAGAGGCGGTGCGGTGCCCTATAGGTCTGAACAGTGAGGAGGATTACTGTGGTAAGCCAGAGCGCGGCGAGGGGGAGGGCGGATGGCGCCGCTGCTTGACATGGCACTGACATAGTAGTTGCAGCAAGGAGGACATTGTGCAGGCAGCCAGGAATAAAATAACCAGCGGGCGGTTGCCTAGTCCGCCTAGTGGTAGCGCCGGCCCTGTCTGGGACACTGGTCATTATCTCGCCATCCCAATTTAAATATTTTCTTAGGGGTATAATATACTCGATAGAAAAAGAAAAAGTAAAGATGGGAGGGAGAAATTGAGACACTTGTTCCCTGTTTAATTATCCAGTCCCAGTCAGTATTAGACAATGGGCCCACATCGCTTTCCCATTTTTTCTTATTTTTAGACAGGCCTTCTCGATCTAGCTTTTTGTCCCCAAGTCTGGCATACAAACGAGAAATCAGTCCCTTGAGCGACCCAAGGGACATGATTTGTGACAGGACGGGGATCTGGATCCACTGCACCTTTTGAGATCCAAATTGTGTCTGGATTGCATGCCTAACTTGGAGATATTTATAGAACGAGTGATTAGACAACGTAAATACCAGCTTCAAGTTAGCAAACGATTTAATATCAGTACCTTCAAATATTTGACTACTTGTCGATTTATCCCTTGGTTCACCCATTGCCTGGATCTTTCAATTTTGGCTACCTCGACCAGGTTTCTATTGTCCCATAAGGGAGCCAATACAGATACCCCCTGGTAACCTAATATGGCCTTCGTTGTTTGCCAGAGTTTAACAATTTGATTTATCGTTGGACATCGTATGGCAAATGAATTTGCCTCTAGGGCCTCAATGAGTGTATTATCGGGGCATCCTAACATCATTAGACTACCACAAGGGTTACCCCCGTTTGGTACTCCTCCCCCTGCTAAGTGCTGTAGCTGTGCCGCCAAATATCACAGTCTGGGATGTGGAACCGCCATCCCCCCTCCTCAAGCGGCAGGTGTACCGTCCGTAAACAAATTCTGGGCTGCCCTCTTCTCCAAATTAAGACTCTGAATAGAGATTCTATTCTCTTAAACCACTTCAGGCCTATCCATAATGGTGCATTATGGAGAAAATATAAAATTTGGGGCAGCCATATCATCTTAACAAGGCCACAGCGTTCTGCCACCGACAGGGGCAGGCGGCTCCAAATATCCGCC
This sequence comes from Lithobates pipiens, assembly GCF_037356315.1. Taxonomy (NCBI): domain Eukaryota; kingdom Metazoa; phylum Chordata; class Amphibia; order Anura; family Ranidae; genus Lithobates; species Lithobates pipiens. The sequence goes on from NW_027507789.1 coordinate 102,994,566, forward strand.
TTATGTTTCAGCTTTAAAAGAAGAGGGGGTAAATTATCTTCCAGATATAGATTTACATCCCTAGCGATCCAAACCCCCAAATACTTCAATTTTTCTACCCCCTTTAGGTTAGGGATATCCTGCGGTATATGGCTAGCACTGATGTCTGTCGGAAGTATTGCCGATTTATTAATAGTCAGTCCAGACATTTGGCCGAACTGTCTGACCATTCCTATCACAGCTTTTAAGGAGGTTTGAGCATCTCCTAGGAAAAGCAAAACATCGTCGGCAAACAATGCTATCTTTTCTTCCTCCAGACCCCTCCTGAATCCCTGTATATCAGGGTTAGCTCTAATAGAAATAGCCAACGGTTCTATCATGAGGGCAAAGAGTAAAGGAGACAAGGGACACCAGTGCATAATAATGAGATCAGGCGGTATGAAGCGGGGTCCAAGAAGATGAAGTTAAAACATAGAAAATACCCTTGTTTTAAAACCTTCTGAGACTTTTTGGCTTAGGCAGTGTATCTGTCATCTTAAACTTTCTCTCGCATCTTTCTGTTTGTCTGTCATCATTCTGATTTTATCACTTGATAGTTGATACAAAAGGCCTCTTCAAAAAGAGACAGAAGTTTATGCTCTGAGTTACATCTTCTTTGTTTACATCCAGATTCTTATGTCTGGTACACACAATGAGACTATTGGAGGAATGATAGTCTGTTTCGGCTTGTCTCAAGTAGGGATGAGCCAAACACCCCCCCCCCCCCCCCCCCGGTTTGGTTCGCATCCAGAACATGTGAACGGACTGAAAGTTTGCGCGAACATTCGAACACCGTTAAAGTCTATGGGACTCGAACGTGAGAAATCAAAAGTGCAAATTTTATTGTCCTAAAAAGGGTTTGGGGACCTGGGTCCTGCCCCAGGGGACATGTATCAATGCAAAAGAAAGTTTTAAAAACGGCCATTTTTTTGGGAGCAGTAATTTTAATGATGCTTAAAGTGAAAAAATTAAAGTGTAATATTCCTTTAACCACTTGCTTACTGGGCACTTAAACCCCCCTCAGTCCCAGACCAATTTTCAGCTTTCAGCGCTGATGCACTTTGAGTGACAATTGCGCGGGCATACAACACTGTACCCAAATGAAATTTTTATCATTTTTTTCCTACAAATAGAGCTTTCTTTTGGTGGTATTTAGTTACAGCTCGGAGTTTTATTTTTTGCTAAACAAACAAAAAAAGATGCAAAAAAAAAAAAAAAAAAAATCATGTTTTAATAGTTTGTTATAAAATTTTGCAAACGGGTCATTTTTCTCCTTCATTGAAGTGCGCTGATTAGGCGGCACTGATAGGCTGCATTGGTGGGCACTGATGGGCTGCATTGGTGGGCACTGATGGGCTGCATTGGTGGGCACTGATAGGCTGCACTGGTGGGCACTGATAGGCATAGTTAAGGCGGCACTAATAGGCACAGATAAGGCGGCACCGATGGGCACAGATAAGGCGGCACTGATGGGCAAAGATGGGCACAGATAAGATGGCACGGATGGGTGGCACGGATAAGTGGCACGGATGGGTGGCACGGATGGGCACTGATAGGTACCACAGATAGATGGGACTGATGGGCACTGATAGGTGGCACTGATAGGTGGCTCTGATAGGTGGCACTGCTGGGCACTAATGGGCGGCACTGCTGGGCACTGATGGGCGGCACTGCTGGGCACTGATGGGCGGCACTGGGGTGCAGCACCTGAGGCAGATTTTGGGTGGCACTGTGGGTGGCACTGCTGGGTGGCACTGTGGGTGGCACTGTGGGCACTGCTGGGTGGCACTGTGGGCACTGCTGGGTGGCACTGTGGGCACTATGGGCACTGCTGGGTGGCACTGACAGGGGGGCACTTACTTTATTCAGGATGGCACTGCGGGTGGCAGGTGGGCACTGGCAGGGGGCAGGTGTCCTTTTAAATTGCTGGCCGTGATCGGGACTGATGTCCCGAACACGGCCGCCGGCGATCGGCTTTTTTTTTTTCTCCTCGCGCTGACAGCGCGAGGAGGAATACTAGCCGATTACCGGCTCCGTTTTATCACATGATCAGCTGTCATTGGCTGACAGCTGATCACGTGATAAGGGGTCGGGATCGACCCCTTACACGGATCGGTGATCAGGCGAGTCTCACGGACTCGCCGATCACAGAGCGCGCCGCGCGCGCCCCTCAGGGGGCGCGCAGGCCGCTCGTAACCGGGACTACGTCAATAGACGTAGTCCCGAAAATGTGGGTCCGCGCTATTGCCGTCATTTTGCAATAGCGCGGGTCCCAAGTGGTTAAATATCATACCTGGGGGGTGTCTATAGTATGCCTGTAAATCGGTGCATGTTTCCTGTGTTTAGAACAGTCCCTGCACAAAATTAAATTTCTAAAGGAATAGTTACATAGTTACATAATTAGTAAGGTTGAAGAAAGACACCAGTCCATCCAGTTCAACCTGAGTGAGTGTCTACAATTGTCCCTATCCCTGTACATTGCACACTCACATCAGTCCCCACCCTCAAGGAGCCCACAATCCAAGGTCCCCATACATAAACTAGGGCCAATTTTGGACAGAAGCCAATTAACCTACCTGCATGTCTTTGGAGTGTGGGAGGAAACCGGAGTACCTGGAGGAAACCCACGCAGGCACAGGGAGAATATGCAAGCTCCAGGCAGGTAGTGTTGTGGTTGGGATTTTAGCCAGCAACCCTTTTTACTGCTAGGTGAGAGTGCTAACCACTACACCACTGTGCCGCCCAGTATAAAAAGTCATTTAAAACTGCTTGCAGCTGTAATGTAATGTCCGGTCCTGGAAATATGGAGGAAAACCATGAAAAATACGGGGTAACCCCCCAGCCCATTACCAGGCCCTTCGGGTCTTGTATGGATATTAAAGGTAATCCCGCACCCAAATAAAAAAAAGAAAAGGCGTGGGGCCCCCAGGCCCTATATACCTTGAACAGCAGTATACAGGCAGACCCCAGGTTACAAACAAGATAGTGGCTTGTTCTTAAGTTGAATCTGTTTGTAATTTGGAACAGGTACATTTTTTAAGTGTAGCTCCATCCAAAAAATCAATTTTTAAAGCGGAGCTCCACCCTCTTTTTTAAGTCCTCTGCATCCCCTTCTTCTCTGGCCCCTTAAACACATTTGGCATATATATATATTTTTTTTTTTAAACTCACATTTTTATAGTTAGTAGTTGTTTCAGCTTCCTGTTTCCGGCCGCGGCCTGAGCGCGTCTTCCCCCGTCTGCTATGCCTCCTGGGAGATGTTTTTTATCAATCCCAGAAGGCAATAGGGGCTGCTGGGCCGTAGTATCGCGTTATTTCCAAACCGGAAATGACGCTATACAAGGCGGCGCCGGCCGGCGCCATTTTAACTAAGGGCAAGGTGGCCTTTGTTGCCAGTGTTAATCCAGCTATGGCAGCAGCGTCGTTCTCGTCGTCGTCGCCGCCGCCGCTGCTTCTGAGGAGAACAAGAGCCTGTCTAGTGGAGGATAAAGAAACAAGCAAGCTACTGCTCAGCGGTAAGTAACGTGCGCTGTGGGGTGGGGGGGAACGTGCGCTGTGTGGTGGGGGGAAACGTGCGCTGTGTGGTGGGGGGGGAAACGTGCGCTGTGTGGTGGGGGGGAAACGTGCGCTGTGTGGTGGGGGGGAAACGTGCGATGTGTGGTGGGGGGAAACGTGCGCTGTGTGGTGGGGGGAAACATGCGCTGTGTGGTGGGGGGGAAACGTGCGCTGTGTGGTGGGGGGAAACGTGCGCTGCGTGGTGGGGTAAACGTGCGCTGTGTGGTGGGGGGGAACGTGCGCTGTGTGGTGGGGGGGGAAACGTGCGCTGTGTGGTGGTGGGGGGGAAACGTGCGCTGTGTGGTGGTGGGGGGGAACGTGCGCTGTGTGGTGGGGGGGGACGTGTGTTGTGTGGTGATGGGGGGAACGTGCGCTGTGTGGTGGTGGGGGGGGGGAAACGTGCGCTGTGTGGTGGTGGGGGGGGAAACGTGTGCTGTGTGGTGGTGGGGGGGGGGAACGTGCGCTGTGTGGTGGTGGGGGGGAAACGTGCGCTGTGTGGTGGTGGGGGGGGGAACGTGCGCTGTGTGGTGGTGGTGGGGGGGAAACGTGTGCTGTGTGGTGGTGGGGGGGGGAAACGTGCGCTGTGTGGTGGTGGGGGGGGGGAAACGTGCGCTGTGTGGTGGTGGGGGGGGGACGTGCGCTGTGTGGTGGGGGGGAAACGTGCGCTGTGTGGTGGTGGGGGGGAAACGTGCGCTGTGTGGTGGTGGGGGGAAACGTGCGATGTGTGGTGGTGGGGGGGGAAACGTGCGATGTGTGGTGGTGGTGGGGGGGGGGAACGTGTGATGTGTGGTGGTGGGGGGGGAAACGTGCGATGTGTGGTGGTGGGGGGGAAACGTGCGATGTGTGGTGGTGGGGGAAACGTGCGCTGTGTGGTGGTGGGGGGGAACGTGCGCTGTGTGGTGGTGTGGGGGGGGGGAACGTGCGCTGTGTGGTGGTGGGGGGGAAACGTACACTGTGGGGGGGGAAATGTGGTGGCTGCAGAAGGGACAAGGAGGTGGGCGGAACATCCCCATTCCCTGCTGCTCTGGAATGTGTGCAAAGATCGCTGAGACTGCAGGCAAGCTTGAAAGGTAATTTTCTATTTATTTTTTCATTGTCAGGATTTCAAAGTACTCTCACCTCTCCACCCCCCCACCATACACTATACATATGCCCCTCCCCCCACCATACAACCCCCCCACCATACACTATACATACGCCCCTCCCCCCACCATACACTATACATACACCCCTCCCCCCACCATACAACCCCCACACCATACACTATACATACAACCACCCCACCATACACTATACATACACCCCTCCCCCCACCATAAAACCCCCCCACCATACACATATATACTGTCCTCTGCCCTGCTGACACCGTCCTCTGCCCTGCTGACACCATTTACCCTGCTGACACCGTCCTCTGCCCTACTGACACCATTTACTCTACTGACACCATTTACTCTACTGACGCCAATTACCCTACTGACACCGTCCTCTGCCCTACTGACACCTTCCTCTGCCCTACTGACACCATTTACTCTACTGACACCAATTACCCTAATGACACCGTCCTCTGCCCTACTGACACCATTTACCCTACTGACACCGTCCTGTGCCCTACTGACACCATTTACCCTACTGACACTGTCCTCTGCTCTACTGACACCATTTACCCTACTGACACCGTCCTCTGCCCTACTGACACCATTTACTCTACTGACACTGTCCTCTGCCCTACTGACACCATTTACTCTACTGACACTGTCCTCTGCCCTGCTGACACTGCCCTGTTGACACTGCCCTGCTGACACCATTTACTCTACTGACACTGTCCTCTGCCCTACTGACACTATTTACTCTACTGACACTGCCCTCTGCCCTGCTGACACTGCCCTCTGCCCTGCTGACACTGCCCTCTGCCCTGCTGACACTGCCTTCTGCCCTGCTGACACCGTCCTCTGCCCTGCTGACACCGTCCTCTGCCCTGCTGACACCATCCTCTGCCCTGCTGACACCATCTTCTGCCCTGCTGACACAGTCTTCTGCCCTGCTGACACCGTCTTCTGCCCTACTGACACCGTCTTCTGCCCTACTGACACCATTTACTCTACTGACACCATTTACTCTACTGACACCAATTACCCTACTGACACCGTCCTCTGCCCTACTCACACCATTTACCCTACTGACACTGTCCTCTGCCCTACTGACACCATTTACCCTACTGACACTGTCCTCTGCCCTACTGACACCATTTACCCTACTAACACTGTCCTCTGCCCTACTGACACCATTTACTCTACTGACACCGTCCTCTGCCCTACTGACACCATTTACTCTGACATTGCACTGCTGACACTGCCCTCTGCCCTGCTGACACCATTTACTCTACTGACACTGTCCTCTGCCCTACTGACACCATTTACTCTACTGACACTGTCCTCTGCCCTGCTTACACCATTTACGCTACTGACACTGTCCTCTACCCTACTGACACCATTTACTCTACTGACACTGTCCTCTGCCCTACTGACACCATTTACTCTACTGACACTGCCCTGCTGACACTGCCCTGCTGACACCATTTACTCTACTGACACTGTCCTCTGCCCTACTGACACTATTTACTCTACTGACACTGCCCTCTGCCCTGCTGACACTATTTATTCTACTGACACCAATTACCCTACTGACACCGTCCTCTGCCCTACTGACACTATTTACTCTACTGACACTGCCCTCTGCCCTACTGACACCATTTACTCTACTGACACTGCCCTCTGCCCTGCTGACACTGCCCTCTGCCCTGCTGACACTGCCTTCTGCCCTGCTGACACTGCCTTCTGCCCTACTGACACTGCCCTCTGCCCTGCTGCTGACACTGCCCTCTGCCCTGCTGCTGACACTGCCCTCTGCCCTGCTGCTGACACTGCCCTCTGCCCTGCTGCTGACACCGTCCTCTGCCCAACTGACACCATTTATTCTACTGACACCAATTACCCTACTGACACCGTCCTCTGCCCTACTGACACCATTTACCCTACTGACACTGTCCTCTGCCCTACTGACACCATTTACCCTGCTGACACTGCCCTCTGCCCTGCTGACACTGCCTTCTGCCTTGCTGACACTGCCTTCTGCCCTGCTGACACTGTCCTCTGCCCTGCTGCTGACACTGCCCTCTGCTCTGCTGCTGACACTGCCCTCTGCCCTGCTGCTGACACTACCCTCTGCCCTGCTGCTGACACTGCCCTCTGCCCTGCTGCTGACACTGCCCTCTGCCCTGCTGCTGACACCGTCCTCTGCCCTACTGACACCATTTACCCTACTGACACCATTTACCCTACTGACACCGTCCTCTGCCCTACTGACACCATTTACTCTACTGACACTGTCCTCTGCCCTACTGACACCATTTACCCTACTGACACTGTCCTCTGCCCTACTGACACCATTTACCCTGCTGACACTGCCCTCTGCCCTGCTGACACTGCCTTCTGCCTTGCTGACACTGCCTTCTGCCCTGCTGACACTGTCCTCTGCCCTGCTGCTGACACTGCCCTCTGCTCTGCTGCTGACACTGCCCTCTGCCCTGCTGCTGACACTACCCTCTGCCCTGCTGCTGACACTGCCCTCTGCCCTGCTGCTGACACTGCCCTCTGCCCTGCTGCTGACACCGTCCTCTGCCCTACTGACACCATTTACCCTACTGACACCATTTACCCTACTGACACCGTCCTCTGCCCTACTGACACCATTTACTCTACTGACACTGTCCTCTGCCCTACTGACACCATTTACCCTACTGACACTGTCCTCTGCCCTACTGACACCATTTACTCTGACACTGCCCTGCTGACACTGCCCTCTGCCCTGCTGACACCATTTACTCTACTGACACTGTCCTCTGCCCTACTGACACCGTCCTCTGCCCTGCTGACACCGTCTTCTGCCCTGCTGACACCGTCTTCTGCCCTGCTGACACCGTCCTCTGCCCTGCTGACACTGTCCTCTGCCCTGCTGACACTGTCCTCTGCCCTGCTGACACTGTCTTCTGCCCTACTGACACTGTCCTCTGCCCTGCTGACACTGTCCTCTGCCCTGCTGACACTGTCCTCTGCCCTACTGACACTGTCCTCTGCCCTACTGACACCTTTTACTCTGACACTGTCCTCTGCCCTGCTGACACTGTCCTCTGCCCTACTGACACTGTCATCCATGGGACATGTGCTGTGTGGTGGGATGTGTTGTGCGTTAGGGGGACATGTGGGGTGGAGGGACATGTGCGGTGAGATGTGATGGGCTTGGGGGACGTGGGCTGTGCTCGGGGACATGGGAGATGTGTGGTGTGAGGGGACATGTGAGGTGAGGTGAGATGTACTGTGTGGTGGGGGGGTGGGCTGTGCTGGGGGACATGGGAGATGTGCGGTGGGGGGAGGTGTGGGGGCAGATGTGGGGTGGTGGGACGTGTGCTGTGCTGGGCAGGTAGATTTTGTCTCTATACCCCTCTTCCTGCGTCACCCTCATCTGCTCTCCCTTTTCAACTTGCCCACTACCCCTTATCATAGAATGATGAAATCTAGTCATTACCTTTTTTATTTATTTATTTATTTTTTATTGCAGAAGCTGTAGGACTGTAGAAATTCATCTTTACTTGGTGTACGCCATTTACAGGTAAGCAATAAACAAAATAATGCAATTTATTCACAAATGTGTATATATTTTTATTAAATTTATAATTAAATTTTTTTTTTTTTTTTATCCTCTAGGTTGAAGATCGAAATGATTTAGCAAATTTGGAAAACTAAAAATTAAGAAATAGTATGAAAAGGTTCATTACTCTCAGCTAAATAATATTTTTCATTCCTCTCCCTCTCTTCTCCTCCCCCGCTCTCTCCCCTCCCCTCTCTCTCTCTCTCCCTCTCTCTCCCCCTCTCTCTCTCTCCCTCTCTCCCCCTCTCTCTCCCCTCCCCTCCTCCCCCTCTCTCTCCCCTCCCCTCCTCTCTCTCCTCCTCTCTCTCTCTCCCCTCCCCTCCTCTCTCTCTCTCTCCCCCTCCTCTCTCTCTCTCTCCCTCTCCCTCTCTCTATTGTAATTATAAAAAGGCTTTCACAAATATTGTTAAATGTATTAAATATACAAATGTATAATATTAGACAAATAAAATTCTATATTCTCATACATTTGTGTGTGTGGTGTGGTGTTTTTTTATTTTTTTTTATTTAATATATGGTTATAGGTCAGATTATATCTAAGGTCTGTATCTGACACTCACGTTACACTAAGAATACATACATTTTATTATTTCTATATCACACAAGAAAATAAACAAATCTCTCTCTCGTGAGTGGAGCTTTATTTTTTGGTGGAAATTTATTAGTCTTTGTTGTGCACCTGAGCACACTTTTTTATCACAGAAGTGTGTGGTGACAACTATAACTATAATTTTTTTTTTTTGTAGGCATAAGCTCAATGGGCTATTCGAGGGGTGCCCAACCGCTGGCACTCTGATGTGGCCCGCCATGTCTTGCTCTGAGATGTCGGGTCAGCATGCCCAGATCGCGGGTTCCCGACCCTCCATCTCCGAGCATCAGCACAAAGAACGGAGCCGTCGCTAGAGGAAGCCAGCTGGCTCCTTCTCAGGTGGAATGATACCAAATGTACTCCCGCCTATGACATGAAGCATCGCTTCTGCTCTCTACAGCAGCATGCTTCTGTTTTCTGTCACACTAACGCATGGGAACCCGCAATTTGGACACCAGTACCCAGCAGCATTACCAGCATTACCAGTACCAAACAGCAGTAACCGCCACCAGTACCAGCCAGCAGTACAAGTACCAGCCGGTGGTATCAGCAGGCAGTGCCCAGCAGCAGTAACGCCTGATTCACACCTATGCATTTTTTGTGCTTTTTGCAAATTTGCACCACATCCATTTAACATTGGATTGAAATGGAACACGTTCTGTAGCAAATCTGCAAAAAGCACTAAAAATGCCATAGGTGTGATCAGACCTAACAGCCAGCAGTACCAGCACCTGTCCGAAGTACCAGCCCTTTAGGACAGCCAGCAGCAGCCACCAGTTATAACCACATGGGGGACAGCCACAACCAGCTGCAGGAATCCTGAGGAAGAAGTGAAGATCAAGGTTAGTTGAGATGTAAGAAAACCGCAATGTGTCCGTGTGAAAGCAGCCTTAGGCCCCTTTCACACTATTGGTCCGATCGGGTCTACCTGTCTGTTTTTCATGAGGACCCAATCTGACCCTCCATTCACCTCTATAGAACGGCATATGTAAACAGACTTGTATCTGCTTACACAAGCCTATCTGCAATCCAAACTCCTTAAAAAAAAAAAAAAATTTGCCACCTTTGAGAATGTGAGTGGGCGGGCAGGTGTCGCCGAGGGTGAGAGCCGGCGGGCTGGCTCTGTTGAGAGACAGTGGGTGGCTCGGCTCGGATAACTGACAGTATGTGAGCGACTGCTGGCCAATCAGGGAGCCGGCGGGCGGGCGGGGGAGAAGAGAGATGATATCTCTCACCGCCAGGCGCCCGCCCTGCGTCCCTGCAGTTCCGCCCTCACTGTGCAGTGTGCAGGCAGCCGCGGCAGCAGAGAGATTATTTCATCTCTCTGCTGCTTGACTGGTAATCTGCTGCCTGGGACATGGCAAGTGACAATCCACATTGTGTGGCATGGGACGTGGCAAGTGACAATCTGCATCTGGTGAAAGGTGACGTGGCAAGTGACAATCTGCAACGTGTGGCATGGGACGTGGTGGGTGACAATCTGCATCTGGTGGTGTGACAAGTGACAATCTGCATCTGGTGACAGGCGACGTGGCAAGTGACAATCCGCAACGTGTGGCAGGTGACAGCAGCAGGTGACACGCTCAGGGCTCCCACTGATTCTACATTATGGTGAGTTGAACCATTTAAATTTTTATAACAATGTAATAATAGTAATGTGCTTCAATCATCCTGACACCATAACAACCATGGCGCCGTGATGATTGAATCGCTAACACCAGCAATTTCCCTGATAAATTTACCCCCAAAAAAAATATTTTCTGGCAGTGCCCCTCCCGAGACTAGGCTCTGGATCCGCCCCTGCTGTAGACAATACCGTTTTGATTTATGATCCAGGTGCTCTTATATTACAATTGTCCACATTTTTATGGAGTTTACATTTTTATTTTTTTTATTTTTATACTTCTTCTTTTAATATTTATTGAGTATCATCAAGAAGAAATCGGTTTGAAGACATGCATTGGTGTTCATTTATGGTTGGTGGATATCTCTATTATTAAAACCATTGATAGAACATTCTAACATTTTTTTTTTGTGCTTTTATAGCGATTTAAAATTGGGACAATGACAATACTAACCTAATCGTATTAGATTAGGTTTTATTTTTTTATTTTTTGTAATTATATTAATATAGTTGTGAATATGGATGGTGTGTTTATTTATAATGTGTTTTATAATATGTGACTTTTTTTTCCCCCCTTTTTAGATATGCCTAACTGCTTTATCAAAACCTGTGGTTATGGCACTGGTCATATACAAACCACACCAGATATTCAATTATATTAATTTCCCCAAAATCCAGATCAAATCTAACAGTGGTTAAGAAATCCTGGAATGCACAGCCCAATGGTTGAACAATTTATACCTTTGATACTGGAAGACTCCGTCGATCCCCGCTGAGCAGGGAGATGACAGGTCAGTCTCTGCACACTGCGCAGGGACAGACCTGTCACAGCGCCGCTCTCCCCTATGGGAGATCGGATGACGACGGACCGCAGTGCCCGTCGTCACCCGATCCGATCCGCATGGAAAAATAGCTTTTTCCTCCGTTACACTTTTTCGGATCAGAGCGGGTCGAATGTCAGCGGACATGTCACCGCTGACATCCGACGCTCCATAGAGCTCTATGGAGCACCCGTTCAGGTCTGCCTGAAAAACTGACAAGCGGGCCTGAACGGGACGTCAGTGTGAAAGGGGCCTTAAACTAGGATATCCATTTCTGGTTTGTGGTATCTAACAACCTTGTAAGTATAAAATCAAACATGAAAAAAGGTATAAATATTCTCATTCAGTTTACTATTTTTATTTTTTTTTCATAACATTTTTAACATAATGTAAAAAAAAATATATAAAATAATTTAAATTGAATGTTACTCCAAGGCCAGTTCTGAGGCTTCATAAGCATTAGAATACATGAATTCGACATGAATCGTTGTGATCTTTAACCACTTGGGTACCGCGCTATTGCAAAATGACGGCAATAGCGCGGACCCACATTTTCGGGACTACGTCTATTGACGTAGTCCCGGTTACGAGCGGCCTGCGCGCCCCCTGAGGGGCGCGCGCGGCGCGCTCTGTGATCGGCGAGTCCGTGAGACTCGCCTGATCACCGATCCGTGTAAGGGGTCGATCCCGACCCCTTATCACGTGATCAGCTGTCAGCCAATGACAGCTGATCATGTGATAAAACGGAGCCGGTAATCGGCTAGTATTCCTCCTCGCGCTGACAGCGCGAGGAGAAAAAAAAAAAGCCGATCGCCGGCGGCCGTGTTCGGGACATCAGTCCCGATCACGGCCAGCAATTTAAACGGACACCTGCCCCCTGCCAGTGCCCACCTGCCACCCGCAGTGCCATCCTGAAATAAAGTAAGTGCCCCCCTGTCAGTGCCACCCAGCAGTGCCCATAGTGCCCACAGTGCCACCCAGCAGTGCCCACAGTGCCACCCAGCAGTGCCCACAGTGCCACCCACAGTGCCACCCAGCAGTGCCACCCACAGTGCCACCCAAAATCTGCCTCAAAGGTGCTGCACCCCAGTGCCGCCCATCAGTGCCCAGCAGTGCCGCCCATCAGTGCCCAGCAGTGCCGCCCATCAGTGCCCAGCAGTGCCACCTATCAGAGCCACCTATCAGTGCCACCTATCAGTGCCCATCAGTCCCATCTATCTGTGGTACCTATCAGTGCCCATCCGTGCCACCCATCCGTGCCACTTATCCGTGCCACCCATCCGTGCCATCTTATCTGTGCCCATCTTTGCCCATCAGTGCCGCCTTATCTGTGCCCATCGGTGCCGCCTTATCTGTGCCTATTAGTGCCGCCTTAACTATGCCTATCAGTGCCCACCAGTGCAGCCTATCAGTGCCCACCAATGCAGCCCATCAGTGCCCACCAATGCAGCCCATCAGTGCCCACCAATGCAGCCTATCAGTGCCGCCTAATTAGCGCACTTCAATGAAGGAGAAAAATGACCCGTTTGCAAAATTTTATAACAAACTATTAAAACATGATTTTTTTTTTTTTTTTTTTGCATCTTTTTTTGTTTGTTTAGCAAAAAATAAAACTCCGAGCTGTAACTAAATACCACCAAAAGAAAGCTCTATTTGTGGGAAAAAAATGATAAAAATGTCATTTGGGTACAGTGTTGTATGCCCGCGCAATTGTCATTCAAAGGGCATCAGCGCTGAAAGCTGAAAATTGGTCTGGGACTGAGGGGGGTTTAAGTGCCCAGTAAGCAAGTGGTTAACAAAGCGTTTCGTACTGCATTAACAGCACAAGATGGGATGACTCTCCGGTTTCCCTTTCCCAAGTAGCCATAGATCCATGCAGTAAACGTTCTATAAGCTGTCTTCCGCAATCGTCTTAAAAATAAATAAATAAAAATTATTACAGTTGCATAACAAATAATTCACTATATATTGGAACTTTTAATTTGTTAAATCGTAGGTCTGCCTACCTTTTTCAGAAATCTAAAAGCCAGCAGCTACACAGACTACAGCTGTAGATTTTTAATATTAGGACACTTACCTGTCCTGGAGTCTAGGAATGTCGCCACACCAGCTTATTATTATTATTTTTTTATACACACAGATCACTGTTTTTTTTTTTTTTGGCTTTTTTTATAGATTATCAGTAATATTGGATATTGCATTGGAATGCATTTTCTGCACTTACACCATTTCCTATTCCCAAGACGTTCTGTTTCACCTTCCTCTTTAGTTTGTTGATTGCAGCATGAAAATCTTTTGTAATGGATTACATGGAAATGCTGGATCGTTTTCTGGCTCTGGATATTGTGACCATAGTTCCTCAAGCAACATTTGTCTCTGTAGCATAAACCAAAAAATATTTTCTTTACCTATTTATCCTTTATAGGTTAATAAATAAAATTAATTTTATTACGAATTTTGATTTAATATTTATTCTTGTTTGGCAAAAATGTATTTAAAGAAAGATGTTGTTTATTTTTATTTAAATAAATAATGTTTGATAGTAATTCATCATGGTTCTTTTTTTATTTAATTTTATAATTACACTTCATGATACCTCAAGCTATTTCTAATAATGCTTATACTCTATGTAGTTGCTAACAGAGGGGTTTTCAACTTCAATCTGAGGCAGTATTGCACCCTGCTTTAATAAAAAAATGTTTACATTAAAAGATATTTTCTACTTATCAAGAGCATTGTCAATTTTAAAATTCTTTATGGACACACACACACACACACTTAGAGATTGCACTTGTAATGCCTACAGGAATGCCTTCAAGAAATAACCACCCCTATCCAATGTCCTCTTCCTATATTCTCACCTACCCCATCCCTTAGATACCTACGCCAATAAAATGAGGGCTTTTTAAATCAAACAACGAATTAACTGTCTTGCTTCCTTGACCACACTTCACAGTCAACATTGGTACGAGAAATGGTCTGTCCAATAGGTTTGTCTCCCCCTTCCTCCTTTACATGCAACATTTCCATTGTCAAAGCGCAACACGGTTCAGGCATGCGCATTGGGAAACTAGCTGTGAAGTTGCAAGGCTCCAATTGGAGTTATAGCTACACTTATCTGCCTTCCCACAACTGTTTTTGACAGGTACATATTTCCACTTCCATCTGACATAGGCGAGGTACGTCAAACGTTGGAACCTCCCTCCTTTGCCCCCATGACATTTGGAGAGTGCATCATGATTTGCGTATGCACATTAGGGATATGACCATGAATCCCAATGGATTCAATGCCAGTTTCTCATACTGGTCATCATGGGCGTCCGCAGCAGGGGGCAAGGGGGGTCAAGTGCCCCCCCTGGAATCCCCAAGGTGTTGCCACTGCCGCCGCCGCCATGCTGCACTATTTTTTTTTCTGAGTCCGCTCTCTCCTGTGTATCACAGCGCTGGATGGCTGTGTTCGGCGGCCGCTCTGTAACACAGTCCCGCCCCCCCCCCAGACCATCTCGTGTGATAGTAGAGAGAATCAACGCTCCGCCTATCACATAAGCTGGTCTGGGGGGGCGGGACTGTGTTACTGTCATGAAAATCTCACAAAGAGATTGTCCTCCAGGTCTTCTGATGTACGATCGTGCGGGTACGCACGATCGTACGAACGCCCTTACGTTCGTACACAGGTGCGCGTGCGCGGGCACACGCACGGTCGCGTGCGTGCGTCCGTATTGGCGCCAAACGGCCTATTTAAACCAGCCTCTTGCCAACAGTCTTTGCTGTCTGCTCTACAGCGTTATATCTGTGAGACCTGATCCGTATTGTTTGTTCCTGTTTGACCCGGCCTGCCTGTGACCTATCTGCTATCCGCCTGCACCCGACCTCGGCTTGTTGTGACTATTCTCCTGCCTGTTCCCTTGTACTTCGTTCCTGTCTGGTATCCGATCCGGCTTGCTCTGACCATCCGTCTGCTAAAAGGGTAACCTGCTTATACTGAACTGTGTCATCTGCTACAAGTGATCTGTTAGTATTGAACTGTTCATCTGCAATAAGTGCCTGCTCATATTGAACTACCTATCTGCTGCAAGTCACCTGCTTATACTGGACTGTGTCATCTGCTACAAGTAACCTGCTAGTATTGCACTGTCCATCTGCTCCTAGTGCCTGCTTATATTGACTGTTTATCTGCTGCAAGCACTTGTGTATATTATACTGTTCACCTGCTACAAGTGGCCTGCTTTCCTGCACTGCTTATTGCCAAGTTACCTGCTCCTTTGAACTGTGTATCTGCTATAAACTACCTGCTGATCCCTTCACTGTGATTACCTGCTCCACTGAACCTCGCCTACCCATCCTACCCATCTGTTGATCCTGCCAGGCACCTGTACCCCTCCTTACTCCTGTGTTCCCTGTTACATTGCCAGGAAACCGGTAGTGGGAGTCGTAAAGGAGGCCTCTCTCCGCAATCCGGGCTCGCTACTAGAAGGTACGTGATAGTTACAGAGCGGCCGCCGAACACAGCCATCCAGCGCTGTGATACACAGGAGTAGATGCCCATCCGTGCTACAGTGCCTGGATAGGAGGATCGAGGGGGGAGGGGGCTGCAGTGCTCTCCTCCACCACCGCACTCTCCTGCCCCCCCCTGCTCTTCTCTTCCACCACCGCACTCTCCTGACCCCCGTGCTCTCCTCCACCACCACACTCTCCTGACCCCCCCCCCAGTGCTCTCCTCCACCACCGCACTCTCCTGACCCCCCCTGCTCTTCTCCTCCACCACCGCACTCTCCTGCCCCCCCTGCTCTTCTCTTCCACCACCGCACTCTCCTGACCCCCGTGCTCTCCTCCACCACCACACTCTCCTGACCCCCCCCCAGTGCTCTCCTCCACCACCGCACTCTCCTGCCCCCCCAGTGCTCTCCTCCACCACCGCACTCTCCTGCCCCCCCCAGTGCTCTCCTCCACCACCGCACTCTCCTGCCCCCCCGTGCTCTCTTCCACCACGCACTCTCCTGCCCCCCGTGCTCTCTTCCACCACTGCACTCTCCTGCCCCCCCCCCCCAGTGCTCTCCTCCACCACCGCACTCTCCTGCCCCCCCCAGTGCTCTCCTCCACCACCGCACTCTCCTGCCCCTCCAGTGCTCTCCTCCACCACCGCACTCTCCTGCCCCCCCGTGCTCTCTTCCACCACCGCACTCTCCTGCCCCCCCAGTGCTCTCTTCCACCACTGCACTCTCCTGCCCCCCCCCCAGTGCTCTCCTCCACCACCGCACTCTCCTGCCCCCCCGTGCTCTCTTCCACCACGCACTCTCCTGCCCCCCGTGCTCTCTTCCACCACTGCACTCTCCTGCCCCCCCCCAGTGCTCTCCTCCACCACCGCACTCTCCTGCCCCCCCCCCAGTGCTCTCCTCCACCACCGCACTCTCCTGCCCCCCCCAGTGCTCTCCTCCACCACCGCACTCTCCTGCCCCTCCAGTGCTCTCCTCCACCACCGCACTCTCCTGCCCCCCCATGCTCTCTTCCACCACCGCACTCTCCTGCCCCCCCAGTGCTCTCTTCCACCACTGCACTCTCCTGCCCCCCCCAGTGCTCTCCTCCACCACCGCACTCTCCTGACCCCCCCCAGTGCTCTCTTCCACCACTGCACTCTCCTGCCCCCCCCCAGTGCTCTCCTCCACCACCGCACTCTCCTGACCCCCCCCAGTGCTCTCTTCCACCACTGCACTCTCCTGCCCTCCCCCCCAGTGCTCTCCTCCACCACCGCACTCTCCTGACCCCCCCCCCAGTGCTCTCTTCCACCACTGCACTCTCCTGCCCCCCCCAGTGCTCTCCTCCACCACCGCACTCTCCTGCCCCCCCCCAGTACTCTCCTCCACCACCGCACTCTCCTGCCCCCCCAGTGCTCTTCTCTTCCACCACCGCACACTCCTGCCCCCCCAGTGCTCTCCTCCACCACTGCACTCTCCTGCCCCCCCATGCTCTCCTCCACCACTGCACTCTCCTGCCCCCCCCCAGTGCTCTTCTCTTCCACCACCGCACTCTCCTGCCCCCCCAATGCTCTCATCCACCACCGCACTCTCCTGCCCCCCCCCCCAGTGCTCTCCTCCACCACCGCACTCTCCTGCCCCCCATGCTCTCTTCCACCACTGTGCTCTCCTCCACCACCACACTCTCCTGCCCCCCCCAGTGGTCTCCTCTACCACCACACTCTCCTGCCACCCCCTCCAGTGCTCTCCTCCACCACCACACTCTCCTGCCACCCCTTCCAGTGCTCTTCTCCACCGCCACACTCTCCTGCCCCCCCAGTGGTCTCCATCACCACCACACTCTCCTGCCACCCCCTCCAGTGCTCTCCTCCACCACCACACTCTCCTGCCCCCCCCCCCACAGTGCTCTCCTCCACCACCACCACCACACTCTCCTGCCCCCCCCCAGTTTTCTCCTCCCCTGTTCTTGCTGCTCTCCAGCTCTCCCCATCCTTCTCTAGCCACCATCCCAGTGCTTTCCCCCCCAGTGCTCTCCGCCCCTGTTCCCCCCAGTTCTCTCCCCCCCCCCGTGCCCTCCACTCCCCCCAGTGCTCTCCCCCCCGTGCCCTCCACTCCCCCCAGTGCTCTCCCCCAATGCTCTCCTCTCTCCCCCTGTTCTTTCCCCTCCAGTGCTCTCCCCTCAGTGCTCTCCCCTCCCCCCAATGCTCCCCCCCTATTCTCCCCCCCAGTGCTCTTCAGCTCTCCCCATCCCTCTCTAGCCCCCACCCCAGTGCTCTCCAGCCCTCCTTACTACCCACCCCTGTTCTGTCTGCCCCCCTGGTGCTCTCCAGCCCCCCCCCGTGCTCTCTACCCTCCGTGCTCTCCACCCCTGTTCTTTTTGGCTCCCCCTTAGCACCCTCCACTCCCCACCCATGTGCTCTCCACCCCCCATAGTGCTCTCCAGTCCCCCATGCTTTCCACCCCTGTTCTTTCTGGCCCCCACTGGTGCTCTCAAGCTCCCCCCCCATTGCTCTCCACTCACCCCTGCTCTTTGTGCCCCCCCCCAGTGCTCTTCACCACCCCACACTCTTAGCCCCCCCAGTGCTCTCAGCCTACCGTGCTCTCTACCCCTGTTCTTGTTGGCCCCCCCAGTGCTCTCAAGTTCCCCCCAAGTGCTCTCCGCTTCCCACCCCTGTGATCTCCACTCCCCCTCACTCTTTGCCCCCACCCATGTGTTCTCTAACCCCGCCAGTACTCTTTGCTCCCCCTTCTCTCCAACTCCCACTCAGTGCTCTCCACTTCCCCAGGACCAGAGGGCAGGCTGACTGGGGCCAGAAAATGAGGACGGCTGAAGGTGCAGGTGGCCAGGGACCACTCCATCTCACAGCAGACAAATCCTCTGGAAGGAGCACCGTCCCCATCCAAAACGAGAACAGACCCTGCCTGCTGCTGGCCGTCATGGATATCCTGCTGGCATGCAAGGTACCGTACCAAGCATCATCAACAACACACCTTCCCACAGACAGGGACTGCAGACTGGGACATGGGGCACAGGAGGGGCTGCAATGATGTGCACAGTGAGACTGCATTCACGGCACAGTAAAGCTGCATTTGATGGACACAGTGAGGCTGAATTTGATGGACACAGTGAGGCTGCATTTGAAGGGCACAGTGAGGCTGCATTTGAAGGGCACAGTGAGGCTGCATTTGAAGGGCACAGTGAGGCTGCATTTGGTGGGCATAGTGAGGCTGCATTTGGTGGGAACAGTGAGGCTGCATTTGATGGGCACAGTGAGGCTGCATTTGGTTGGCACAGTGAGGCTGCATTGGTGGGCACAGTGAGGCTGAATTTGATGGGCACTGGTGAGGCTGCATTGAGCTCTTGCATCAAGTCTGCAGTCTCTGTCCATCTCCTGTAGCATGTCTGAAGTCCCTGAGGGAGTCTGGAGAGGAGTCAAAAGTGGGAGCACCGCCGGGATGGGGGTCATGGGAGAAGTCAGACTTGTGTGGACTGTGGATAGGAGACTATAGGATAAAACCTCCAAGCTGGAGCCGACTGACTGAGCCCTGCACAGTGCACCTGAGAGGAGGTCAGTGAAAGCACCGCCAGGCCAGTCGGGGGTCACTGATGTAAGGGGGGAGTGAATACGATAATGTAAGGGGCACTGACATAAAGGGTGTCCTCCTTATATTAGTAACCCACCCCCCTTACCTTAGAGTATTCTTTCTGAAGAAGGTGGTTCCCCCCCACGTTCTGAGTTTCTGGGGTCCCCCTTGATGATTGATCACTTACCACTATTAACTGGAATTTGAATATATATATAAAGCCCTATGTGATTTCATATCTATATCTAATACTCTCTTCATCAAAGGTGCTTTTAAAATGTATGGTTTTTCCCTTTCATGAACCAGAAAATAATGACGTTATGCTGTTGGGCTGGTATAATAATGCTGTTGGGCTGGTATAATAATGCTGTGAGGCTGGTATGAAATTTTTTCCAGGGCTGGTTTTTGAAAGCATGGGCGTCCGCAAGGTTACTCAGGTGGCTGCGTACCATGCCCATATAGCCTAGAGAATGTACATCTTTTTACATTGCAATACATCTGTTGTTGCCATATTTTTATCTTGATGAAAACAGCCAATCCAGTGACAGTATGAGATCAAAATATGGCCACAACAGATGTATTGCAATGTAAAAAGATGTACATTCTCTAGGCTATATGGGCATGGAACACAGTCAGAGTAACTTCCAATACAAAGTGAAGATGAATTATCTGTTATATAACACATATGTATTACCAGTGTAAAGATTTTCATGAGATTGTCGAAAAGGGGCGGAGCATGAGTGGCCTTGAAATGATGCCCCCCCTTGGAAAAAGTTCTGCGGACGCCCATGCTGGTCATGGTGGCGGCAGCTACCAACAGCTGATCTGAAAAGACATTGCAGCCTCACTGGACAGGTAAGTGTCCATAGATTAAAAGTCACCAGCTACTGTATTTGTAGCTGTGGATTTTACATTTATTTTTTGGCACACACTGAAAAAAACATTAAAAGAGAATTGTGGTGGGTTTTTTTTTGTTTTTTTTTTAAACGTTATACTTACCAAGGTGGATGCAGCATGTGACCGATGCTGCATGTGTCCACCGGTGCCTTGCACTGAGAATAGAGCGATCAAACATCGCCAAGGGGGATCCGTGAGAACCGAGCCAATCGGAGAGCTGCTGCCTGTCACTCAGCGGCTCTCCACTGAGATGGCTCGCAGTCCAAGCACCTGGCGCATCCAGACTTCCAGAGTCGGGATGACACGGTGCCTGGACTGATCTGTGTGATGTCAGCAGAGAGCGGACTTCAGACCAGCTGAAAACGGGAGAAGCCCAGCCAAACGAGCTCATGCATGGCTACAATACGAAGTACAGACATGTAACTTTTACATTATAAACATTGTAAGTTTGTTTTTGAAATCTAAAAAGTTACTTACCATTATTTTTTATCAGTAAGATCTGTTAGATGTAAGAATAAAAAAAAAAATTATTAGATCACAAAAAATTATAAATTGGGTTAAATGAGAAATAACTAAAATTATATTTTGTATAGTTAGTAAAGAAAAAATGTATATATGTGCACACATAATATGTATAGTAACGCACATATCATGAAACAAAAAGTGTTTGTGTATAGGTATAAATACATACATACTGGACACTTTATTATGTACAGCTTTCACAGCACCGTTTTGAGTGTAGAACTGGAAGGAGCCATCAGAAGATGGGGACACTGCAGCTATAAAGGGATGGACATGGTCAGCAACAATACTGTTTAAATAATACTCAATTGGTACTAAGGGGTCCAAAGTGTGGCAAGGAAAATATACCCCCCACCATTACACCCAGGGCCGGTGCTAACACTAGGCGGAGTAGGCAGACGCCTAGGGCGCACTACCCCCCAGGGCGCAGCCACGGCCTCTGTATGCCTCCAATCCCCCAATGTCTTCACAGAGTAAAAGCTCACAGCAGTGTGTGTGTGTGTGTGTGTGTGTGTGTGTGTGTGTGTGTGTGTGGGGAGGAGGGGTGGGGCTCGGTGGAGATCAGAGCATCGAGAGGTGCAGCATCTGTTAGCTGACACCAGAGCAACACCGCCCAGTGCTGAGGAGAGCCCGGATGTAATGGTCGATGAAGCAGAGGTAAGGAGGAGGGAGGATCACTATCTACAGCGAGCTGTGGGGGGGGGGGGGGGAGTAGTGGCAGGAAATAAGAAGTCAGCTAGGTAGGTCAGTATGTGTGTGTGTGTTTGTAATGGTCAGGTAGGTCAGTGTATGTGTGTGTGTCAGGTAGGCGGGTCAGTGTATGTGTAATGGTCAGGTAGCTCGATGTGTGGGTCAGTGTGTGTAATGGTCAAGTAGGTAGGTCAGTGTATGTGTCAGGTAGGTAGGTCAGTGTGTGTGTGTAATGGTCAGGTAGGTCAGTGTATGTGTCAGGTAGGTGGGTCAGTGTGTGTGTGTGTGTGTGTAATGGTCAGGTAGGTCAATGTATGTGTCAGGTTGGTGGGTCAGTGTGTGTAATGGTCGAGTAGGTAGGTCAGTGCGTGTGTGTGTAATGGTCAGGTAGGTCAGTGTATGTGTTAGGTAGGTAGGTCAGTGTGTGTAATGGTCAGGTAGGTCAGTGTATGTGTCAGGTAGGTCAGTGTATGTGTGTGTCAGGTAGGTGGGTCAGTGTATGTGTAATGGTCAGGTAGGTCAATGTATGTGTCAGGTTGGTGGGTCAGTGTGTGTAATGGTCAAGTAGGTAGGTCAGTGCGTGTGTGTGTAATGGTCAGGTAGGTCAGTGTATGTGTCAGGTAGGTAGGTCAGTGTGTGTGTAATGGTGAGGTAGATCAGTGTATGTGTCAGGTAAGTGGGTCAGTGTGTGTGTGTAATGGTCAGGTAGGTGGGTCAGTGTATGTGTCTGGTAGGTGGGTCAGTGTGTGTGTGTAATGGTCAGGTAGGTCAGTGTATGTGTCAGGTAGGTGGGTCAGTGTGTGTGTGTAATGGTTGGGCGGGTCACATATTGCAAAGGCAGTGGAGCCATGGGCAGAGCCAATGGGGGGGGGGGGGGGGGCAGCAAAATGAGGTTTCGCCTAGGGTGTCAAAAATTCTTGCACCAGACCTGATTACACACCCACCACCAACCTGAACCGGTGATACAAGGCAGGATGGATTGATTCATGCTTTCACTTTTTTTTTATGCAAATTTAAAACCCTACCATCTGAATGTTACAACAGAAAATGAGACTCATCGGACCAGTCAACATTTTTTCAATCTTCTATTGACCAAATTTGGTGAATCTGTGACAATTGTAGCCTCAATATCATCATGTACTTAGATGACTGGAGTGGCACCCAGTGTGGTTTTCTGCTGCTGTAGCCCATCTACTTGAAGTTTCAATGTGTTGAGCATAAAGAGATGGTATTCTGCATACCTTGGTTGTAAATAGTGGTTATTTGAGTAAATGTTGCCTTTCTAAAATCTGTACCATTAGAACTCACATATGAAGTAGGGATTTTAACACACACATAACAAATGGTCCATAATGGAGACACACGCACCACACCCCCATATCCATGGCCCTATAGCTACATGAAGGTTGGTGGATGCATGGATTACAACGTGGGGTTGTTTATTTTTGTAAGCATTTGATTAGAGCCCAAAGGCTCTAATAGGCTTCAAGAAAGGGTGACCATGGCGCAGAGAGCACCGTGCTCAAAGCCCACCCACTTGTGTGACATTAGCAAATTTAAACTCGTTATTGTGACACTAATTTCCTCTTGGTCAATCATGGGAAAAGGGTCCTGAGACACAACTGGGTGGGAGTCCTACCTAAGACCCGATTGGCCGTGATAATAAGCAAACGCCAGGACTCGGGAGAGATGCAGGGGTAAGCCACCGTAGCCATGACATGGATGGGGTAAGTGCGGGACTGGTAGGCAGCAATGGGTGAGCAAAGTGGCGATCGAACAATGCATATATTAATTTTGTTGCTGCGATTATTATTTTTTTAATGAAAAGCTGTACAGAAAAAAGTAGCCGCTGGGTGTAGATATACATATACACACACATAGAGAGAGAGAGAGAGAGAGAGAGAGAGAGAGAGAGAGAGAGAGAGAGAGAGAGAGAGAGAAAGAGAAACACACACACATATATAACGAGATACATATATAAGATACATGTATAACAAGTGATATAGATATATCTATATAGATATATACATACACACACACATAACAAAATATACACTATATATATATATATATATATATATATATATATGTATATAACAAGATATATATCTCTTGTTATGTAGATATATCTGCACAGAAGCAAATGATTTTGTTTACAATTAGTATATGTTTAAGCCTCTTACCTTTTGTTGCTGGTGTCTATTGTTATAAATGCAGTATATTTCCTGGTTCCTGGAGGGAGGAGGAGAGGAGGGGTTTGCATAGCTAAGGGGTGGCAACTTCCTCTGGCACTGCCGTTGCTATGGAAACCTGACCTGAAACCTATTTCACTGCTTGTGCAGCACTGAGCATGTGCGAGATTTGCAAGGCTGAGATCCAGGAAGAAATACAGTCTGGCTTCAGATGCCCACACCTAAGATGGCCACGGTCTGCTGCAAGTTTATAAAGTTACAAAATGCTGTAATAACCTAACAAAACGGACCTTTGTTTACAGACTAACTTTACTAGAATGCTTTAAGCTTGTGTATGATAAGTGTATGATAGGTTATTTTTATTTAAAAAGTCACATTTTGGCTGGACAACCACTTTAAGCTTTTTGGATAACATAGGGAAGGGTTATCATCACTCCTGCAACATTTGTTTTGCTGTCTGTGCCCTTGTTCAGAAGATTTCACCTCACTTTCTGTCCCAATGACAATTGGATTTTGAAAATGTGTGTTTTTTAGGGAAACAAGGATTGGAGGTAAAGCATCAGTGGAGACACCTTTTTCCCATATTAACTCTTACAGGAGAGAATTTCCCTTCCTATGGGTAGATTTCCTCTCACTTCCTGTTGTTCCCTCCATTTGTAAGTAGGAGTCGTTTGTAAGCCGAATGTTTGAAAGTAGGGGACCACCTGTATATACTATACGGCCTGCCCTATATATTCTGCAGAAATTTGGGCCTTAGGTGTTGGTGGTATCAAAACACTGTAAGCCCTCAGTTACTCTTGGTGGGCTCTGGAACGGGCCCTGCTTTGTAATATTATATCAAGAATTGTAATTAACTGCCCCTGTTGAACAGGGGCAGAAAAATTGAGCCTTGTGTGGTGGTGTTGCAACAACACTGTAAGCCCTCACAATTACTCTAGTTGAGCGCAGGAACGAGCCCTGCTTCAAAATATTACAGAAAAAATTGTAATTATACGCCCCTGTTAAACGGGCAGAAAAATTGGGCTTTAGGCACTGGTGCCACAACAATGCAACCCTTCACAGATACTCTAGTTAAGCACAGGAATGAGCCATACTGCAAAATATTACAGAAAAAATGTAATTGCATGCTCCTGTTAAACAGGGGCATAGAAATTTGGCTTTAGGCACTGGTGCTGGTGCCCAGAACCAAAAATGTTGTTAGAGGCTATCAACATGAACATTGAGAAGGAATAGGATAATCACTCAGCATAACAGAATAGTCACTCAGCATCAGCATAGGCAGTCTTCAAGGGATCTCACATTCATAAAAAAATTAATCGGTTACATCAGCATCAGGTGCTTGGTAGCTGGTGATCCAAGACTAATTCATTTTTTTGAAGATGAGCCGATCAACTGAGTCTGTGGACAGGTGCAGTCTGTGATCAATTACAAAGCCTCCACCAGCACTGAATGTGCATTCAGTGATCCATCCTCAAGGGATCCATCCTCAAGACCCAGTAACCCAGTGGATTTTTATTTGGAAAGGTCTCCAAATCTGATCTTGCCCCAAGGTATTCCTGCACCATGTAAATCAGACGCTGGCGATGGTTGCTGGAACCAATCAGACCTTGGGGCTGCTGACTAAAAAATTGTCTGAACGCATTGGTCAGAGGACCACCTTATCCACCACTCATTCTGTGACTTACCGAAGTCCCCAGAAACCCATGGACTTGTACGTGGCTGGGAGGCGGTGGCTGCGGATCATGACGTCCTTAGCGACCCAGAGGACTCTGGACTGAATGCCTCAGAAAACCTATGCTGCATGGCCTCCCTGATCCTTCAAAGCCTGCAAAAGGACCCTTGGATTTGTGGTATCAAGGAGAGGGATCAGTACTGGCTAGCAACCCTTCTTGATCCATGTTACCTGGTCCCCAAGAGTAACTGAGGGCTTACAGTGTTCTAGTACCACCAACCTAAGGCCCAAATTTCTGCAGAGGATATAGGGCAGGCCGTATAGTATAGGACCAGGAAATTGTAACCTCCGAAGCTCTGAAAACGCATTGCACAAACCTTTCTGCAAGGCCTCCCGAAGATGTTTCATCCCCCCTCTATGAAGGCTGGATAAGTTCTGCAACCTTACCCTGGTAACATGGATCAAGAAGAGTCCTCTGGGTCACTAAGGACATCATGATCCGCAGCCACCTCCTCCCAGCCACGTACAAGTCCATGGGTTTCTGGGGACT
Source organism: Lithobates pipiens (assembly GCF_037356315.1). Classification (NCBI taxonomy): domain Eukaryota; kingdom Metazoa; phylum Chordata; class Amphibia; order Anura; family Ranidae; genus Lithobates; species Lithobates pipiens. The sequence goes on from NW_027507789.1 coordinate 103,020,457, forward strand.
GAAAACGATCCCTTGAATACTGCTGCTGATGCTGAGTGCCAGGCTTCACCTCCATGCTGACACAATCCTCCTCCTTCACTTCCTGTGTGATAGGCGGGCCTGCAGGAATACTGTCTGTATAAAAGGGGCCTTGAGAGGTAAGGAAGTCCTCCTCTTCCTCCCTCTGTTCTGCCTCAAATGCCCTGTCCATTATTCCACGCAGCGTGTGCTCCAACAGGAAGACAAGAGGGACAGTATCACTGATGTGCAACCGCTGCAGCATTGCCACCATTGACTTCCACCTGGTGGGCATGTCACAGATGAGGCGGTTCTTGAGCAGATTGCATTCCCTTTGAAGGTCAGCCAGCCGAGCACTGGTATTATATGACTGGCGGGAAATGCCCACAGACTTTCCTGGCCTGCCTCAGGAGATCCTGTAAGCCCAGGTACCTGCATAAGAACCGTTGCACCACTAAATTAAGGATGTGAGCCAAACGGGAAACACGGGCCAAGCGTCCCTGTCGGAGGGAGAGGAGGTTGGTGCCATTGTCACAAACCACCATTCCTGCCTGAAGCTGGCATGGCGTCAACCACCTCTGAACTCGCCCCTGCAGAGCTGCCAGAATCTCTGCCCCAGTGTGGCTCCTATGCCCTAAGCAGACCAACTCAAGCACCACATGGCATCTTTTTGCCTGAGTGCTTGCATATCCCCTTGAATGCCTACAGAGCACCGCTGGTTCTGAGGACAAATCTGCACAAGAAGAGGCAATAGAAAAAGAGGAGGGGGTGGAGGAGAGAGGTTTGGCAGAATCACCGCTACCAGCATTTTGGAGGTGTGGTGGTGGAAGAAGCTCCAACATTACTGCACCATGTCCTGCATCCTTCTCAGCTGTCAGCAGGGTTACCCAGTGCGCCGTGAAAGAAAGGTAACTTCCCTGTCCATGCCTGCTGGACCATGAGTCTGCGTTAATATTCACCTTACCATTGACCGCCCTGTCCAACGAGGCCAAGACATTGCCTTCCACATGCCGGTAGAGAGCCGGAAGAGCCACTGAGGTACCGCACATTCCACAAATTCTCGAAAGGGGGCAGAGTCTATCAGCTGAAAAGGCAGCAGTTGGAGTGCTAGCAATTTAGCCAAACTAGCATTCAGCTTCTGAGCATGTGGATTGTTGGGACCGAATTTCTTTAGACGGTTTAGCAACTGGGGTATGGAAATTTGACTGCAACAATCGGATGTTGGTGTACCACTAGCAGCATGCCCGCAAGTGCTTGGGACACCTAATTCTACACCTTCATTCCTCTCAGTGCAGGTCTCTGAGAGGACTGAAGGTATAGTGGGGGTTGGAGATCCCAGCTGATAAGGAGCAAGGAGGGGTCTGCCTTGTTCTTTGGTGTGGGTCTTTTACGTACATTTGCCAATGGACTGCATGGGAGCTTGACATATGTCTGGTCAAGCATGTGGTGCCCAAGTGGCTGCTGTTTTGGTCACGCTTGATACACTTCTGATATATGTTGCAAACAGCAAAGGTGTGATCTGCTGCACATGTCTCAAAAAAGGCCGACACCAAAGAACTTTTCAAAATACACACGGAGTCTGCAGTGCCCTGCACATGCGGAGCTCTTCGATGTGATGCAGTCGGTTGGTTGTCCCTAAGCTGGCCCCTGGAGGTATCCTGCCTCGTTGGAGATGTGCCGCCTCCTCCTCCTCCTCTCTTCTATCAGGCACCCACATAGAGCCAGTGACATCATCACCCCCTCCCTCCTCACCACTGGAGCAAACCTGGCAATATGCTGCAGCTGAGGGAACATGACTGCCAGTTCCTTGTCCTTCTTGGGCACCCCCTCTCTCTGGGCTCACATGACTGCCTTCATCCTCAACCTGGGTACCATCATCAGAGCCTTCAAAACGCTGCTCATCCTCCTGCAGCATGTAATCGACACTTGGTCGAACATTTCGGTGGACTCCTCAGGACATGCTGGTGGGGCTAGGGAAGGAGTGACTGATGCAATTGAGCCAATGGAATAGGCTGCTTTGGCAGCTGCATTGACAGCCAAACTTGTCTTAGCCTGGGTGACAGAGGATGAGGAGGATGAGAACGGCTTTGTGATCCACTCTACCAACTCTTCTGCATGTTATCGTTCAACGCGACCAGCTGTCGAAAAAAGGACAAGCGTGCCCCACAGCCACGTGCTGAGGATGCACCATGTCCACAACCAGCACTGTTGGCTGTAGACAGAGCCTGCTTGCCTTCTTTTAGTGGCCTGTGATCATCTGCCTTTCCTTGGTGGCCTTCCAGACATGCTGTAAAATTGGATTAGCAAAACGCCACCTGAAGTTTACTAGAAAAATTACACCAGGAATGGCTTGCAGTCAGGTATGGGCTTGGCTAGACTAGAATGCAGTGGATATATATGTAGGAGACTGTTTATATATATATATATATATATATATATATATATATATATATATATATATATATAGTTTGCTGTCTCCCTGGTGCTAGGGTTCGGCATGTGGTGGACTGGGTGGATAAATTACTGGGAGGGGCTGGGTATGACCCAGCGGTCTTGGTCCATGTTGGAACCAATGACCGTATACATGGAAGGTGGAGGCTCCTTAAGAATCAATTTAGAGAACTAGGCTACAAGTTGAAGGGAAGGACCTCCAAGGTGATATTCTCTGAAATATTGCCTGTACCATGCGCAACACAGGAAAGGCAGGGGGTGATTAGAGAGCTGAATGCATGGCTAAAGACCTGGTTTAGGGAGGAGGGATTTGGATTTCTAGAGCACTGGGCTGACTTTTCATTGGGGTGCAACCTATATGCTAACGATGGTTTGCACTTGAATGGAATGGGGTCTGCTGTGCTGGGGGAGAGGTTTATGAGGATGCTGGAGGAGTATTTAAACTGTGTTTGAGGGAGGATGGTGAACCAGAATTACATTGGGCAGACAGGTCAGTTAGGGGTCAGACATTAATGGAGGGTGGAATGGGGATAGATGGGGGTTGGGATATGGCAGGTGACAAGAAATTTCCCATGTTGCAAACAGCCATTGAAAACTATAGTGCAATTTGTACTACTAAAAATAATATGAAAAACACCAGAGCAGAATGTAATAATGCATTCAAATGTTTGTACACCAATGCCAGAAGTCTGCCAAGCAAAATGGGTGAGTTGGAAGCTGTGGTGCATGAGGAGAGCTATGATGTAATCGGTATTGCTGAAACTTGGCTTCAATCCTCACATGACTGGGATATTAATATTCCTGGCTATGCACTCTTTCAGAGAGACAGGGTAAAAAGGAAAGGTGGCAGGGTCTGTCTCTATGTGAGAAGTGATCTCAAAGCAAGTGTGAAAGAGGACCTGGTGGATGGAGAGTGTGATCAGTCTGAAGCATTATGGGTGGAACTGCATTTAGATGGGTGTAGTTCAAAGTTAATCATTGGAGTTTGTTATAGACCACCCAATGTTAATGAGGAGGTGGAGACTCAGCTCCTTGCACAGATGGAAAGGGCTGCAAGGGATGGGACAGTGATAATAATGGGGGATTTTAACTACCCAGAAATTGACTGGAGTAATGGCACTGCTGGGACAGTTAAAGGGCAAAAAATGATAAACCTATTACAGGACAATTTTATGGTCCAGTTTATGGAGGCCCCAACTAGGAATGAAGCTCTGTTGGACCTGGTAATCTCAAACCATGCAGAGCTTATTACTAATGTTCAGATAAAGGAACACCTGGGTAGCAGTGATCATAACATGATTTCTTTTGATGTTAGCGCTAAACAAGAAATACATACGGGTAAGATAAAAACATTTAACTTCAAGAGAGCAAATTTTCCAAGGATGAGGGCTGCTCTCCAGGACTTAGACTGGGAGAGAATATTCGCTTCAATGGGCACAGAACAGAAATGGGAATTCTTCAAAAAAAACGTTTGGGACCTCACTGCAAAGTATATTCCCATGGGCAATAATTTTAAAAGGCTAAAAACAAAACCTATGTGGCTCACGACCAAAGTTAAAAAAGCTTTAAATTATAAGAGAAGAGCTTTTAAAAAATATAAAAATGAAGGATCACTAGTGTCATTTAAATGTTACAAATAATTTAACAGAATATGTAAAAAGGAAATCAAGGATGCAAAAATTCAAAACGAATGACAGATTGCAAAAGATAGTAGGACAAACCCCAAAAAATTCTTCAAATATATTAATAGTAAAAAGGTCAAGTCTGAGCATGTAGGCCCTTTACAAAATAATCTAGAGTGGGTGACTGGGGACAAAGAGAAGGCTAATTTATTAAATACTTTCTTCAGCTCTGTGTACACAAAAGAGCATGGGGGAGCGCATGTCTATAATGGGGGTCATAGTGACACAGCCCCAAATGATCCACAGTGGCTCAAAAGTGATATGGTCCAGAAATATTTAGACAGAATAAAGGTGGATAAAGCACCTGGCCCTGATGGAATCCACCCATGGATCCTAAAAGAATTGAGCTCTGTAATTTCAGAGCCATTATATCTAATTTTTAGGGACTCATTCATGACGGAAATAGTCCCACTGGATTGGCGCAGGGTGAACATGGTGCCTATATTTAAAAAGGGATCAAAGTCTTTACCAAGTAACTATAGACCTGTTAGCTTAACTTCTATAGCTGGGAAGATACTGGAGCGTTTAATAAAAGACCACACTGACGAGTTCTTGCTGAACAAAAACACTTTAAGCAACAGACAGCATGGATTCATGAAAGACAGAAGTTGTCAGACAAATCTGATTTCTTTTTATGAGGAGGTAAGTAAAACCTTGGACAGGGGGGTGGCGGTGGACGTGGTATACTTGGATTTTGCAAAAGCGTTCAATACAGTTCCCCGCACACGGCTCATGTGTAAGGTAAAGTCTACAGGTTTGGAAATATCAGTTTGTAAATGGATAGAAAATTGGCTAAAATACAGAATTCAGAGAGTAGTGATTAATGATTCTTAAAAGAAAAAATGGTGGTGCTGCGCTTCCAAAAAAATGGGACCTTACACGAAAATGTTATAGAGCTAATTATTCAGATGGAGATATGTCAGATGGTATATATTCAAACTAGTATGGTAAAGTAGTAAGGGAGAGCTTTTATCCTAATGTAGAAATTCTTCTATCAATAGTGCCTGCAACAGTGTGTACACAATAATAACTGTCACAATCCCAAGTGCAACTTATATCTCTATGATATGAAAATAGTGCTAAGTGCAAAACCACATACAGTGGTCTAACTATAAATCAGACTTCTATGACAGAAAGTGCATCATAGCAAAACCAAAGTGACTGAAATATAAACAGTTACTGGCTACGTAAGCGCAAACTAGTGACAATAATAAAGTGCAAAAAATGCAAAACTACAGTGCAAAAAATGCAAGTAAGCAAAAATAAAGTGCAAAAAATGCAAACAAAGTGCTTAGTGTAACACAAAATATTAATAAAAAACATATAATAATCAAAACTATAGAACAAAACTCCATAAACAGAAAGTGCTGAGTGCAAAAAATTGGACTATATCCAGCTGTTAATGACGTGAACACAGTCCCGTGATGATGTTACATAAACATCTAAAGTGATTCTGTGCTGGGAAATATCTCAGAGGTTCTTCCTCCACATAAGTGATTCCACGCATAAGTGTGCACACTGGGTAATTACCTTCCCGCTATATAAAATATAGCGTATATGCAGCCTCCTCTTGGATATACCAGGAGTCCCAGGAAAGGGGGTGGAAGGGGGGGCCTCAGGGGGTCACTCTCAGATCTCCGTCACAGTATACTCAAACGAAATGGGGGTAAATAGGCAGCATTAGCAGCAAAACAGTTCAGATCGACCGCTCTGGTGCGAGCGTCACTTCCGGTCTCCGTATCCTACGCGTTACATCACTTCCAGTGACTTCAACTGGGAAGCCAGTTGAAGTCACTGGAAGTGATGTAATGCATAGGATACGGAGACCGGAAGTGAAGCTAATGCTGCCTATTTACCCCATTTCGTTTGAGTATACTGTGACTGTGAGAAACATTTTCCTGCTTGCCCGATATGGCTATTATCTTTTTTTTTTCTCCAAAAATTAATTTTATTGAAAAACAGAAAGCATTGACAAGAATCTTGAACATCAGGTATACATTTGGGGTTAACAAGGTCACAGACTGCCACAGTATATAACAGCGTATACTTCAACGTTATAACGTGGAGAAGGGTTTGTGATCGTGCCCCAACCTGTTAATCTAGGCATGCTGACAGTAGCAGAGAATCGAAGCTTAGAAAAAGGGAATGAAGGTGGTGTGATAGGGGCTAGGTTTGTTTACGGAGAGGGACTTAGACAGACATTAGGTATCTGCGTGGCTTACTTTCATGTGATTGGGGGGTGGTCAGGAATAAGGTTGAGAAAGCTATTTCTGGGTCCAGGACCTTGTAAGTGGGGAGGGTGCGTTAGCATTGTGTAGTTTAGATAAATGGTATTAGTTTGGGGGTATGTAAGTGGAGGATTTGGAATGGATAGGATATGATATTGATGGGATGAGGGGAGGATAGGAAGGGAGGAGGGGGGGGGTGAATGGAGGATAAATGGGGAAAGGGAAGGGAGGTAGGGATGGGGAACCTCTCTGACTTCCAGTGGCTATTTATGTTTGTTGGAGGATTTCCAGCTTAAAGAAGAAGTGTGTGTGGGTAAAGAGGTGAAGGAATGTCAGGAAGAGGAAAGGAGAAAGGTGAAAGTAGGTTACAGCATGGGATAAGTGGGGATTATCATAATTCAGGTTGCTGTTCAGGTAGGTGGGTCCATTACGTTAATGTATTCAGATGTTGTCTGGTAGTGTAACCAACAGGCCCCCTTTGCTAAATTTCGCGGGAGTGTCCCGTGAAATGTGGATAAGTTTCTGCTACTTTGCGGATTCTGAGGAATCAGTCTGTGAGCGTGGGTGTTCAGGTTGAGTTCCATAACAAGGAAATGCACTGTTTTGCTGCGTTGATCATATGCATCACTAGCAATTTGTGGTATGAGTTGTGTGGCATGGGTGAATGGTATAGAAGGAATTGAGCTGGGCGAGAATTCCAGGATATAGAAAGTAACCTGGGTAGTGATACGGCAGACTTCCTTCCAGAAAGTTTGTAGGGATATACAGGACCACCAAATGTGGAGGAGAGAGCCCTTTTCCTGATGGCATCTCCAAAAAATATCTTGTGTAATAGGGTTGAATTTGTGTAGGAGGGATGTGGTGCGGTACCATCTGAATTGGATTTTGTACCCGTTCTCTTGAGTGGTGACATTTGTTGATCCCTTATGAATATTTATAAAAATATATTTTTAGATATTTAGGTCTCTCTCACAGTTTTTGCAGGCAGGGCTCTTGTTGGCTGATATGTCATCGAAAATGAGTTCATGTGTAGCAGATATTAGGTGAGATTGTGGTGTCTTTTGGTACATAATCTTTCAAAGGGCGTGAGCTGTCTTGAGCATTGCAGATCCTTATTAAGGGATCTTATAAAGTGGGTCAGCAATAGGTAAGTCCATGGGGGGATAGGTGGGTTTTTCCAGTTAGGTGGATAGCTGGAAAGCGGGCAGGGGTTCATTTTGGTGAAAGAAATGGTATGTCTTCATATGATCATGTGACCAGTTGTCTGTTAGAAAGTGGCCATGCACTCCTAGCGGGAAGTCAGGGTTTAATTTCAGTGGAGTGAGCGGTCCAGGGACGAAGGAGATGGAAGTTTTGTGACATGTCTTGCAGAAGCAGTCTAGTGTAGGTCCGATTAAGGGGTGATGCTGTATAGTCTGGGGGATGTGTCGCTGGGGGATCGACGAAAGGGAATCTAGTCGCAAATTGGTGAAAGGTGCCTCTAGGGAAACCCAGTCTGTTTGAAGTGAGTGTATGTTCCAATCTACTATTCTTGTGAGGTGGGTAGCTATGTGATAGTTTAGGAGGTCAGGGAGACCTGTGCCTCCTAGTCACTTTGGTCTGGTGAGTAGTGAGTAATTTTTTTCTGGGTTTGCGTCCCCCCCAGAGGAATATAGAGCAAATACTTCTACATGTTTTGAAGAAGGCAGGTGGCGGTTGTATAGGAACAGTTTGTAATATGTAGAGCATCTGTAAAGCATTAATTTTTACCACTGCTGCTCTGGCAGTTTTGTTAAGAATAGCAGTATGTCGCCTGCGAAGGCGACATACTTATACTCCTTTTTGGGCATTCAAATTACTTGGATATCGGGGGTTGAATCTCAATTTACGGAGGAATTGTTCAAGCGTGAGCACGAAGAGGATGGGGGACAAGGGGCACCCCTGTCTCGTTCCTTTACGGATGGGGAAGGCATTTGACAGAGTGTTGTTTACTCAGACTTTAGCTGATGGGACCGTATAAAGCGAAAGGATTAGGTCAGACATGTGTGGGCCCAAGCCTATTGCCTGTAAGACCACTCTCATGTAGTCCCATGCCACTCTGTCGAATGCCTTCTCCGTATCTAGGGATAGGAAAAAGCCTTTTGGTTTGTGTGGGTTATCAGGTGGTGTAAGTTAATTGCTTTAATGGTGTTATACCTAGCTTCTTGGCCAGGGATAAATCCTACCTGGTCTCGAGAGATGAAAGAGGGGAATACCTGTAAAAATCTGTTTGCTAGTATTTTGAAAAATATCTTAATATAATTTAATGGTGAGATTGGTCTGTAGTTACTTGTACATGTGGGGACTTTGTCGTCTTTAGGAATGACTACAATGTGGGCTTCAAACATCTCTCTTGTTAGAGGGTTTGAGGAAGAGAGGGAATTAAAAGCATTTAAAAAGGGTGTTTGGAGGGTGCTATGCCGCGTACACACGATCAGAATTCCGTCCAGAAAAAGACTGATGAGCTTTTCATCGGAAAATTTGACCGTTTGTATGCTCCATTGGAATTTAGCTGTCCGAATTTCCGCCAGACAAAAATTGATAGCATGTTATCAATTTTCTTGACGGAAAAACTTTCTATCGGAAATTCCGATCATGTGTATGGAATTCTGACATGCCAAAAATCACGCATGCTCAGATTCAACTACGAGACCAAAGTTATTGGCTACTGGCTATTGAACTTTCTTTTTCTAGTCCCGTTGTATGTGTTGTACGTCACCGCGTTCTAAATGATCGGAATTTGATGTGACCATGTGTAGGCAAGACAGCTTGAGCGGAATTCCGTCAGAATTCCGTCGGAATTCCGTCTGGAAAACCATCAGAGCTTCTATCGATGAGAATTCCGATCGTGTGCACGTTTTGTAATATACCGCATTTAGGCCATGAGGGCCTGGGCTCTTGCCTGGTTTCAATTATTTTATCGCTTGTTCCCATTCTGCTACTTTGATAGGGGATTCGAAATTTGCAACAATGTCTTTGTGGATCTTGTCTGGGGCATATTGAGCTAGGAATGAATTTATTTCGCTAGTGTGTTTGGAGGGAGAGGTCGTAGTGGGGTTGGAAGTATTGAGATCGTATAGGTAGGCATGGTATTTTTATTTATTTTATTATTGTAACACAGCGCAATTCCCCATTTACTATTAGCATGCCGTCGCACGGGAGGCGGTGATCTGTGCACCGCTATAGACATGGCGTACACATTCTTCAACTCAGAATTAAAAGAAACTGGAAGTGCCAATATTATGGGGGTGGTGTGGGTGATGTAAGGAAGTATGGTTATAACTGTTCGAGTAACAAATATGCCCAAAATAGAACGGAAAAGTAATTTTCTCTGAGAAAGCTTGCTGCGCCTGCAAATACACTTGGAAATGCGCAAGGTCAATTTATGTACTGCGCATGCGCAAGCGGCATTTGCGCACGTTCAAGTGCTTTGGTTCACTGCGCAGGAAAAATCTTAGTAAATGTCAAGCCGCGTAGATTCATTTGCATAAGTTGAACAGGCGCACCTCTCAACTTGACTTTTTTTTGCGCTGATTCACTTCTATGGGGTTTTTTTAAGGCTATTTGCACACAGGTCATGTTAGCATTAAGTAAAAAAAAAAAAAAAAGACAAAAAAATGCATGGGGGTCCCCCGAAATTCCATACCAGGCCCTTCAGGTCTTTACATTTTGTACCCCCTTACCATTTCACACGGGGGGCAGGATCTGGGGGTCCCCTTGTTAAAGGGGGCTTCCAGATTCGGATAAGCCCCCCAACTGCAGACCCCCACAACCACCGGCCAGGGTTGTGGGAATGAGGCCCTTGTCCTCATCAATATGGGGACAAGGTGCTTTGGGGGGGACCCCAAAGCACCCTCCCAATGTTGAGGGCATGTGGCCTGGTACGGTTCAGGAGGGGGGGGCGCTATCTCACCCCCCTCTTTTCCTGCAGCCTGCCAGGTTGCGTGCTAGGATAAGGGCCTGGTATGGGGACCCCACGCCATTATTATTTTTTTTGGTGTGGGGTTCCCTTTAAAATCCATGCCAGACCTGAAGGGCCTGGTATGGATTTTGAGGGGGACCCCCACACATTTTTTTTTTTGCCGCAGGGTTCCCCTTAATATCCATACCAGACCGGAAGGGCCTTGTATGCTCTTGGAGGGGAACCCATGCCATTTTTTTAATTTTATTTTTATTAAAGTTGCCCCAAGTCGTGTTGTAAGTCGCCCCAAGTCGCGATGTGATTCACACTCAAGTCATGTCCAAGTTGCCTCTCAAAGTCGCGCTGAAAGTCGGGTTGCCCCTGTGTGAATGGACTGTTAATGATACGGCAAATGCTATTATCAATGGCATATCATTATCGCGTGCGCCGGCATATTATCTGTTGCGCTTATGAGGTATGAACCGGCGCAGCGCATTCATCTTAGTAAATCAGCCCCATTGTGTCAGTCTAGAAGTGTCTGGGGTATCATTTTCAGCAAAGTAGTTGATTAAACATTTGCGAATCTCTTGTTCTTTTGTCTTGTCTGTAAAGATAGCAGGGTCCAGTCTCCATATGTATGTGTGATTGAGTTTGTCTGGGAATGTGATTGTCATTGAAACAGGGTGATGGCCTGATAGCGTCATCGGTTCTATAGTTGCCGCTGTCAGAGTGAGGAGGTCTTGTTGCGTAAGGAAGAAATAGTCGAGACGTGAATATTTGTTGTGGGGGGTAGAGAAAAAGGTGAAGTCTTTGTCACTTGGGTGAAGGGTATGCCAAGTGTCATGTAATAATAGTTCTTGGAGGCATCTTCTGATTTGTTTTAGGGCTCTATAGGGCAGGAGGGAGTGACCAGAGGAGGAGTCTAACAGAGGGTCTAGCTGGACATTGAAGTCCCCTCCAAGGATCAATATCCCTTTTTGGTAGTTTGCTAGATTTCATGTAAGGGCACGGAAGAAGGGGACCTGTGCTTTGTTGGGACTGTATATATATGCTAGGGTGATAGGGTTGTCATTAAAGGTACCTTTTAGAAAGACATATCTGCCCTGGTCATCAATGAGGGTTTCTGAAACTTGGATAGGAACATTTTTGGATAGGAGTATTGAAGCTCCTTTAGACGTTGATATCGGGGAAGTGGAATGGTAGCTATGGGGGTAGAACCGGTTCCCTAGAGTCTGCATTTTCTTGGTGCAAAAGTGGGTTTCCTGTTTTCATGCTTCTCATATTAGCTAGTAGTTGGGAACGTTTCTTTGGGGTGTTCAGGCCTTTGGCATTCAGGGATAATAGTTTTAGGGAGAGGTTGGAGGTGTTAGGCTTTTGTGGTGTCATGTTGAGAGTAGATGTGGGGAGTCTGAGTCGTTTATAGTTGTTCGGGGAAGTCAGAGACATTGAGGGGGGACGGGGAGTATCAGGTCTTGATGTGTGGGTAGGAGAGGTAGAGTGGATTTGAGGTAAGGGGGGGCAGTGAACTGTGATGATCTGATGTAGGGCGTTTCTGGTCAGTGCTGTCGGAGATCAGGTGAGGGAAAGGCACCCCGCCCGATCTCTTTGGGCACTCAGTTGGGAATATGTTGCCACGGTGAGGAAAGCAACATTTGGTGTGGTAGGGTAGGTCTGATTCAGGGATTTTATCTAGTGAGAAAGGTTTCTTAGTCTGTAGATTTATACGTGGGTATGTATGGGATTTTGATTTGTTGGTAGACCCGGGCCGGGGTAATGTCAAGGAGGAGTTTCATGGCTTGAGTTTGAATGTATTAACTTACAACTTAAAACTTAAATCTTAAAACTGGCGGTTTGACTTATGCCGCGTACACACGATCGAATTGTCCGGCAGACTTAGTCTGCCGGACCACAGTACGCTGGACAATTTGATCGTGTGTGGGCTCCAACTGACTTTTTCATTGTAAAAGTCCGGCAGACTTAGAAAGTAGTTTTGACTCAAAATTTGTGCGCTGGACTTGGCTTTCAGCAGACAATCCGTTCGTCAGTGTGTCTGAAGGAAGCTATTGGCTACTGGCTATTGAACTTTTTCTAGTCCCGTCGTATGTGCTGTACGTCATCGCGTTAGAAATCGTCGGACTCTCGGAGTGTCCGTGTGTCGCCAAGTCCGTTCGTTATAAAGTCCGGCAGATTATTTGCCGGATTGTTTGCCGGACCAAATCCGCCAGACAATTCAATCGTGTGTACACGGCATTAGGGTTGGAAACAAATGTTTTAACAAGAACATCAATATCAACAATAACATCATTAGAAACAGCAGGCATGGTAATTAAAACTTATAATTGTACCCGTGTGAGACATGAGAAGTATTCTCCAGTCCGAGGGGGCCACACCCAGCCCTGAGTTAGAAGGGAATTCCTTATGAGTGGCCCTATATGGCCAATTAGGTATGGGTGAGGTGTGGTAGTTTTTTTTTTTTGGGGGGTCGGGGGGGGGGGGGAGCACCCATCTGCTCCAGTAAGGAAGAGGAGCATGTTCATATTCTTGTGCTTTTTGACAGTCTTACCCGAGCGTGGCCCTCCCGGATCCCTAGCCCCATGTTTGTGGCTGAGCCACATGAGGAGTAGCTGCCATGGTTACCTGTGGTAGGAGAAAGGATTGATAACATGTCATGTGTAGTATGCATAGCAGTATAAACAGTTGCAAAAAAAAGTATGTGAACCCTGTTGGAATGATATGGATTTCTGCACAAATTGGTCATAAAATGTGATCTGATCTTTAGGTCACATCAATTGACAATCACAGTCTGCTTAAACTAATAACATACAAGAATTAAATGTTACCTTGTTTTTATTGAACACACCATGTAAACATTCACAGTGCAGGTGGAAAAGGTATGTGAACCCTTTGATTTAATAACTGGTTGAACCTCCTTTGGCAGCAATAACTTTAACCAAACGCTTCCTGTAGTTGCAGATCAGACGGGCACAATGGTGAGGGGTAATTCTTGACCATTCCTCTTTACAGAACTGTTTCAGTTCAGCAATATTCTTGGAATGTCTGGTGTAAATCGCTTTGTTGAGGTCATGCCACAGCATCTCAGTCAGGTTGAGGTCAGGACTCTGACTGGGCCACTCCAGAAGGCATATTTTTTTAAGTTTAAGCCAATCTGTTGTTGATTTACTTCTATTGTCCTGTTGCAACACCCATCTTCTGTTGAGCTTCAGCTGGTGGACAGATGGCCTTAAGTTCTCCTGCAATATGTCTTGATAAACTTTGGAATTCATTTTTGCTTCGATGATAGCAATCCATCCAGGCCCTGATGCAGCAAAGCAGCCCCAAACCATGATGCCCCCACCACCATACTTCACAGTTGGGATGATGTTTTATTGTTGGTGTGCTGTGCCTCTTTTTCTCCACACATAGTGTTGTGTGTTTCTTCCAAACAACTCAACTTTGGTTTCATCTGTCCACAGAACATTTTGCCAGTACTGTTGTGGAACATCCAGGTGCTCTTGTGCAAACTGTAAACATGCAGCAATGTTTTTTTTGGACAGCAGTGGCTTCCTCTGTGGTATCTTCCCATGAAATCCATTCTTGTTTAGTGTTTTACGTATCGTAGAGTCACTAACAGGGATGTTAGCATATGCCAGAGACTTTTGTAAGTCTTTAGCTGACACTCTAGGATTCTTCTTCACCTCATTGAGCAGTCTGCGCTGTGCTCTTGCAATCATCTTTACAGGACGCCCACACCTAGGGAGAGTAGCAACAGTGCTGAACTTTCTCCATTTATAGACAATTTGTCTTACCGTGGACTGATGAACAGCAAGGCTTTTGGAGATACTTTTATAACCCTTTACAGCTTTATGCAAGTCAACAATTCTTAATCGTAGGTCTTCTGAGAGCTCTTTTGTGCAAGGCATCATTCACATCAGGCAATGCTTCTTGTGAAAAGCAAACCCAGAACTGGTGTGTATTTTTTATAGGGCAGGGCAGCTGTAACCAACACCTCCAATCTCATCTCATTGATTGGACTCAAGTTGGCTGACACCTCTCTCCAATTAGATCTTGAAGATCTCATTAATCTAGGGGTTCACATACTTTTTCCACATGCACTGTGAATGTTTACATGGTGTTTTCAATAAAAACATGGCAACATTTAATTCTTTGTGTGTTATTAGTTTAAGCAGACTGTGATTGTCTATTGTTGTGAAGATCAGATCACAATTTATGACCAATTTGTGCAGAAATCCATATCATTCCAAAAGGGTTCACATACTTTTTTTTTGCAGCTGTATTTGTTATCCTAGGAACGAGTATTAGAGAGAGTATTATTTGTTATCCTAGGAACGAGTATTAGAGAGAAAAAAAAAGGGGGGGGAGAAGGTAAGAGTAGAGGGTGAAGGAGGAAAGAAGTGAGGACAAGGGTGGGGTGTTGAAGCGGGTGTAGATAAAGAGAGATGGTAGTAATGGGAGAGGAAAGAGGAAGGCAGGTACTGGAGAGGTGGCAGTGAGATCTCGGTCCATTCTTGGAAGGGTTTGAGGCATTCTTTATCGTAGTTTCAGAAGACAGTGGAAAAAGGTACCATAAGGCATATGATACCCTATGTTCGTGCAGCGTAGGTCACCTGAATATTCCGATATGGAACCGCAGAAGAAAAGAAAGTACCCGGTCCGGTGCACTAATAGAGTCCAGAGTGGTTGTTGAGGACGAGATCCAAAGGACATAGGTCTATTGTGTAGTTTAAAATCTCCAGCAGGTGATAAAGTAAAGTAGGCTGTGCTCTTCTTTGCTGTGGGTGGTGTTGGCTTCTTTCCTTGAGGATTAAGTACCCTGTTTTGAGCTCTTCAAGTCTGTCTCTCTATTTGTATTGCAGTTTGGGGAGTGAAAGTTCAGTGAGGAGTGGAGAGGTAGACAGCATGTACGTTGATCGTAGTCTTCAGTGTTCCGGAGTATATGGGCTCGGGATATGTTGCTTGCTTTTCTGGTTGTTCAAAGAGTAGGGTGAGGGGGGTATGTTACGTAGACAGATTGTTCTACTGTGTCTTTGGAACCATGACACTTCAGTTTCAGGTTTCAAGCGGACCGTGAAGGTAGTGGTTAGGTTGTGGTCTCTCGGGTATTTTGGAAACAAGTTTTTTTTCTTTTTTCCTTTTTTGTTTTCTCTTTATGTTTTTTGATTTGGGGATTGGATCCCCATGTCATGTAAAGAGAGGAAGGGAGGGCTGGTTACCTGTCTAGGCAATGCGGGCCTTGCAATACGCCAGAGAGGCCATTGGGCTGCCATTGCATTGGGAGCCAGGGATTCGTGGTGGAGTATGAGGAGGTAGAGGATGTGATCTGCGGCAGCTGATGCTGTAGTTGCCCGCTTCATCTAAGCCTTCCATGGAGGTGTCTCTTTTGGGTAATAGCAGACGGAAGTCACTATACTAGTCTGGTAGGTCAACCAACAGGATGTCTAATGCAGAGCAGAAGTGTTCTAAATCTTCCAGCAATTTAAGATTTGCTGTTCGGCCCTGGTGTGTCACTGGAAGGCAAAAGGGGAACTTCCAGCGGTAAACGATGGATCTAGCTCTCAGGATTTCCAGTAAAGGAAGCTTACAACGCAGCTCCCTCCTGCGTTGTAAGGTAATATTGGAGAGATCTTGGTAGATCTTTATGGTCGCCCCATGAAAGCACAGTTGGTTACGGCTCCTTTCTTTACGTAGGATTTCCTCCTTCAGAGGAAAGTCCATGAGGCAGCAGACTGTATCTCTAGCGGGAAGTGTCTTGGCGGCCTTGCGTGATTTCTACTTCTTCCACCCTTAAGGCTATTGCTTGGATGTCAGATCTCATGTCCGTGTTGGCCGACATGAGTGCATTTTTTATATCAGCCACGACGCTGCGGAGGTCTTCCAGGCTCACAGCAGGGGGATGCCTCTTCCCTGCTTCCGCTCCGATTAGGCCCTGAGTACCGGAACATTGTGGGCTTATGCTCGGGGAGCGGGGCTCATGTGAGGAGGGTGAGCGCGAGTGTGAGGCTTGCATCTTGCTCCTGGGCCATGATCGGAAGATCGTCGGGAATGTGGCCACTTAGCTGGGTGTCTTGACCCCGCAGGGATCGGGACCATGTTGCCAAGACACTGCGGGATCTTCTCACCATATCCTAGTGCTTATTAGGCTTTTTAGCAGATGTAGCTGGACCTCCAGGAACCGGAGCTCCAGATCTAAACGTCCATCTTGGAACGGCTCCAGACCACTCCCTGGCTATTATCATACAATTTTCTTATTGTGTGTACAGCCTTTAGAGCCTTAGGCCGCGTACACACGGGCGGACTGTTCGCCCAACTTTGTTCGTCAAACAGTTTCGGCAAACAGTCCGCTCAAAATTAGCATGGACGGACATGGCCACACACGGCACTTTTTGAGCGGACTGTTTCAGCGAACTGTTTGCCAAACAGTTCGCTCAACTTTTGAAATGAACGGACTCGCCCACGTAAGGCGGAGGCAAATCCGCCCATTTCGAGCGCGTGTACAGGTAGGCGGGGCCCGCGAAGGAGACGTCGCGGGCTCCGCCGCCTGGAATGGACTTAAAGGGGAACCCCAACGCCGAAAAAAATCGGCGTGGGGTCCCCCCAAAGTCCACAACAGACCCTTGTCCGAGCACGCTACCCGGCCGGCCAGGAAAGGGGGGCGAGCGAGCGCGCCCCCCCTCCTGAGCCGTACCAGGCCGCGTGCCCTCAACATGGGGGGGTGCCTTGGGGAAGGGGGGGCCGCGCGGCCCCCCCACCCCAAAGCACCTTGTCCCCATGTTGATGAGGACAAGGGCCTCTTCCCGACAACCCTGGCCGTTGGTTGTCGGGGTCTGCGGGCGGGGGGCTTATCGGAATCCGGGAGCCCCCTTTAAGAAGGGGGCCCCCGGATACCGGCCCCCCACCCTATGTGAATGAGTATGGGGTACAATGTACCCCTACCCATTCACCTGTGAAATAAAGTACAAAAAAAACACAACACAGGGAAAAAATATTTTATTGCACAGCTCCGGGGGTCTTCCGTCTTCGGGGGTCTTCTCGCCGGACTCCTCCGCTATCTTCGTGTAGCTCTTTTGCTAGCGGAGGAGTCCGGCTTTCTTCCTCCCCGCCGCCGGCCTCTTCTCCCGACTTCGGGGGTCTTGTCCCCCTCTTCGGTTCTTCTGCCGGGCCACCGCGCCTTCTTGTAGCTCTTTTGCAGGCGGTGGCCCGGTCTTCTGTCGCCGCTGCTATCCGTTCTTCTGTCGCCGCCTTCGGTTCTTCTGCCGGGCCACCGCGCCTTCTTGTAGCTCTTTTACAGGCGGTGGCCCGGTCTTCTGTCGCCGCTGTCGCTGTCGCCGTCGCCGCCTTCCGTTCTTCTTCTTCTTCTTGTTCTTCTTCTTCTTCCCCAGGAGATGTTGACACGTCGCTCTCTCCGGCCGGAATGCCAGAGCCGCGCTGTGCGGTCACTTATATAGTGACAATGGGGCGGTGTCACATGGTATATGTCACATGGGTTGGTCACATGGGTTGATGTCACATGGGGACTATGACGTCGTAAGGGGGCGGGGTCACCATGTGACCAACCCATGTGACATATACCATGTGACCCCGCCCCATTGTCACTATATAAGTGACCGCACAGCGCGGCTCTGGCATTCCGGCCGGAGAGAGCGACGTGTCAACATCTCCTGGAGAAGAAGAAGAAGAACAAGAAGAAGAAGAAGAACGGAAGGCGGCGACAGCGACAGCGGCGACAGAAGACCGGGCCACCGCCTGTAAAAGAGCTACAAGAAGGCGCGGTGGCCCGGCAGAAGAACCGAAGGCGGCGACAGAAGAACGGAAGGCAGCGGCGACAGAAGACCGGGCCACCGCCTGCAAAAGAGCTACAAGAAGGCGCGGTGGCCCGGCAGAAGAACCGAAGAGGGGGACAAGACCCCCGAAGTCGGGAGAAGAGGCCGGCGGCGGGGAGGAAGAAAGCCGGACTCCTCCGCTAGCAAAAGAGCTACACGAAGATAGCGGAGGAGTCCGGCGAGAAGACCCCCGAAGACGGAAGACCCCCGGAGCTGTGCAATAAAATATTTTTTCCCTGTGTTGTGTTTTTTTTTGTACTTTATTTCACAGGTGAATGGGTAGGGGTACATTGTACCCCATACTCATTCACATAGGGTGGGGGGCCGGTATCCGGGGGCCCCCTTCTTAAAGCAGACCCCGACAACCAACGGCCAGGGTTGTCGGGAAGAGGCCCTTGTCCTCATCAACATGGGGACAAGGTGCTTTGGGGTGGGGGGGCCGCGCGGCCCCCCCTTCCCCAAGGCACCCCCCCATGTTGAGGGCACGCGGCCTGGTACGGCTCAGGAGGGGGGGCGCGCTTGCTCGCCCCCCTTTCCTGGCCGGCCGGGTAGCGTGCTCGGACAAGGGTCTGTTGTGGACTTTGGGGGAACCCCCACGCCGATTTTTTTCGGCGTTGGGGTTCCCCTTTAAGCCCATTCCAGGCGGTGGTGCCCGCGACGTCTCCGTCGCGGGCCCCGCCTACCTTCACACGCGCTCGAAATGAGCAGACTTTCCTCCGAGCGGGAACAGTTTGCTCATTTCGAAAGTAGCCTACACACGGGCGGACTGTTCGCTCAAACACAGTTTCAGCAGACAGTTTTTCGGAATTTCCGAAAGACTTTGTCCGTCAAACTGTCCGCTGAAACTGTCTGCTGAAAGCCCACACACGAGCGGACTGTCCGCCCAAACACTGTTCAGCGGACAAGGTTGGGCGAACAGTCCGCCCGTGTGTACGCGGCCTAACTGCACAGCTGATTTGGCTGCAAGTTAACAGTATAGCCAAGACACATCTGGCCTCCTTCTGCAATAAGGAGACCATTGCTCTATATCCATACACCTAGTATACTGTAAATCATGATTTACAATAATACACAACAACCTGTACCACATGAATAAAATCAACAAATTGTGTTTCATATTAAAATAAAAATCAACACACAATAACAAATCTCAATGTGGACATAGAAAATCAAATCAAATCTCCTTTTTCTTGAACAAAGAGATTGTGTATGTGGGAGATGTTCCCTAAGACTGTCTAGTGGGGATTGCACTCTATGAATGTTGAGAGTTTGTACTTTACCAGCTATTGAGAGATGTCTTCCTGCAGTTACTGTATGAGCCAGATTTTTTTTTTTAAATAAAGCTGTTGTATGTTACAGAGAGCACACTAATTTTCGTTTATCGTTTTTGAGTTCACCATCATACTCTATGAGCATGTACCACTGGGGAAGGTGGATGTCTAAATTTTTTTGGCACCACTGTATGTTTATGTCTTCACATATTGCACAAGGATTTTTGAAGATGTAATTGTAATGGACACTGTTTTTTGGTTGCAATTTATTGCCTTTAGGTTTTTGATTCTCTATGTTCACATTTTTTGATTATTATATCAATGTGGTACACAATTTGTTGATTATTTCATTCATGTGGTGCATGTCATTATGTATTACAGCATTTGATGATTTATGGTATTATCATAAAAACCTGGCTTAAGACTCCACTTCAAGATTTCAATATATATTCAAATATCTAAAATTCAGTCGTCCAGCAATACCACTCACGTCAAACCTGTACCTTTTATTGAAAATGACAAATAACACAATTTAAAATGTATTGACCACATCCTTAAAAATCCTATAAAAAACAAACAATGACCAGCCCTTCTCTCTCTCTCGCTCTCTCTCTCTCTCTCTATATATATATTTTCTCTCTCTCTCTTTATTCTCTCTCTCTCTCTTCTCCCTCTCTCTCTGTCTCTCTCTGTCTCTCTCCTAGAGTACTCCTAGAGTATGTGCAATATAAGAAAGGTATGCTGTAAACTATGCCCAGCTTTCTATTTGTGCAGCATCATTCACTTACTTTGTGAAGTTTCTGCACAGTGTGGCCATCTCCAGTGTGGGCATCTGAAGCCACAGTTTCTGGCATGTACCTTGCAGCGGAGTCCAAAATGATGAGGACGGCCCCTTGCATGGTCCCGGTCCTAGCACCCCTGGAGGTTGAGACAGGAGCTGCTAGGGCAACGGAAGGGTGCAGGTGTTTGTAGACAGGTGGCTGAAGGTCAGGGACACCAGAGCCTTCGTGGAGAAGGCGAGACACTGATCACCGGATTAGTCTGGAAGAATTCTGGCAGGGTCACTTGCAGAGTCAGTAGCAGGCAGGAGTCGGCAACAGGCTGGCAGTGAAGTACACAATCGAAAAGGCAGGCTCGTAGTCGGGGACAGGCAGAGGTTGGCAACAGACTGGCAGGTGGGGTACAAGATCAGGAGACAGACCGTAGTCAAAAGTCCAAGACTGGGTCGATGCAGGTAGCAGAGGCAGACAAGGATGT
The DNA here is from genome assembly GCF_037356315.1 of Lithobates pipiens. Classification (NCBI taxonomy): domain Eukaryota; kingdom Metazoa; phylum Chordata; class Amphibia; order Anura; family Ranidae; genus Lithobates; species Lithobates pipiens. The sequence goes on from NW_027507789.1 coordinate 103,041,100, forward strand.
GGGCATAATCTGAGAGAGTGGTCCAACGAAGCCAGGTGTTCAGAGCGCCATGTGCCCTGATTCGTTGGCGTGTGCGCACGCACACCTGTTCTTGTGGGTGTACGCCAGTGCGCATGCTTGGTCCGGGACTCGTTCGTTCTTGCCTACGACATGACTTATGCACGTTCGTATTGGAGGAACGAAGATTGATGGCTGGCATGTGGGAACAAATGTTAGTTACAATGGTTCTCTGACAGTGTCCTTGTTCCTGGATTCCGTTCATGCTGGCTACCCAGCACGCACCAGCCGATCTCACACATGTGCAGTGCAATCTTGGTCAGCTTGACATGGCACAGTCATGCCAAGCTGACCAAGATTTTTCATAGACGTCAATGTTAAAAGATACTGGAGCCGTGTCATGCCAAGCTAACCAAGAATTTCCATAGACGCCAATGTTAATGTTACGGGAGCAGTGCCATGCCAAGCTGAATAAGATTTCCCAGGATCCAATGCGAAACCGCAAATGACGTATGGCGCCATGGCCCCTAAAGGAGGAAGTGAAATTAGATATAAGCATAAATCAGGTAAGTTAACAGAAAAAAAATAAAAATAAATTGGCATTTCATTTTTAGGATGCACATTAGTGCCTTGTGGTGAGGGGTGAAAAATGTGGGTGGAACTCCGCTTTAAGTATAGCAGTAATACGGCATGCACAGCGCACCATGGCAATTTTGGATGGGGCCAAATTGTAGTAAGAGTGTGAGGGGCTTAAAGGGGCTTTGTTAAATAAAACAAAAGCCTTTTCGTACTAAGCCAGAGTCTCACAGACATATAAAAAAAATCTCAGCACAATCATTATTTTAAAAATTAAACTGCCATTACATATGATTTTTGTGTACACTGAAAATTGACAGAGAGCTAACATTTTATCTGAGCCTCCCTTAACCACTTGCTTCCCAAGCCTATTTTAACAACTTCTCACATGCTGTAAATGAAAAAAATCTGCTTTTTCTTTTTTTTGCTAGAAAATTGCTTGATCCCCAAATATTACATATTTTTTAAGTGGAGGCCCTAAAGAATACAATCGTGGGTGTTGCAATTATGTCACACTGCATTAGCTCGGTGGTTTTTCAAAGCAATTAAAAAATATATAAACTTTAAGCCTGGGTTCACATATATGTGATGCCGGAACTAGTGCAATTCCAGTGCTGGTTCCTGCATCGCATCTCCCCAGCAGGCAGTTCACATTGCCCTCTGCGAACTGCTGCAGAAGTCAAAACAAAGTTAATGACACCCCCAGATCGGTTCACAGATCACAGTGCAAACTGTGAATTTGGACAGAAATCGGATCGCATGGGTGTTCGCACCCATGCGATCCTTTTCCAGTGCGGGGGAAAAAAAGGGATTTTGCACCTTTTTTCTGTGCAAATCTAATTGCACAGACATCGCATGTGATCGGCACAGCAATGCGGGTGCGAATCACATGCAATGTCTGTGTTTGCATATGTGTGAACCTAGGCTAATGAATTTTAATGCACAAAAACACAATATAATACTTTTTTTATCACAATTGTTTGGTAATATATAAAACATGATGTTACGTAGAGTAAATAGATATTTAACATGGCATTCTTTAAAATTGTGCATGCTCGTTCTTATGGAAACAGCTGAGCTCCTCCATACTTCTTAAAAGTTTGGTTGCTCTTCTCTGCATTTCCTCCAGTTCCCAGATATTTTTGTGAACTGGTGCCCAAAACTGAACTGCAAATCTAAAAGTGGTCTTAAAGTGGTTGTATGGTCTTTTTTTTTTACTTTTACTTACAGGTGAGCCTATAATAAGTCTTACCTGTAGGTAAAAAAAATATTTCCTAAACCTGTATGGTGTAGGAGATATTCCCCTCACAATGAGCCGCTGACTGCAGTGGTGCATGTGCACAGGGGATTGTCGGCTGAAAGCCCGGCAGACGCCGGACCCTGCCGGAAAGAGATCTCCCGCGCTGTCAGTGGCCGGAGCCGCAATACCCGGAAGACACGACGAGGGAACATGTCAGCGCGGTGCATACTAGCTCATTATGCCTTTTCCCTTGTAGGTCTGAAAAAATAACCTTCAGCGGGTTTACTCCCGCTTTAATAATTTTTGGTACAGGGGACAAAATATGTTTCTCTCTCTGCAGTCCATACCTCTTCTAATATTTAAGTATAAGTACAAATATTCTTTGATTTGTGGTGCTAATATAGACATTTTATAATAAACTGTTTATAACTAGTGGAAAAACATTGTTCATGAATAGATTAGCATTTCCTACTGACAGGATATAAATAGTACACTATCATGCCTTTTATCAGTTACTCACTAGGTTCAGTCATACTTTTTAGATTGAAAGGCGTGTTTCTTTATGTTTAAGAACTTTGTGTGTTCTCACATATCTGTTTAAGAACTTTAGGTGTGTGCTATCACTCATGACTAAGTAATTTTAGTGTGATATGCATTCTTAATCTCTTGCATGTGCACTGAACTTATGCATGTGTTCCATGTGGACTAAATGTTTGCAAGAGAACATTTGGCTCATAAAACGGCCTAGGAGGGATCTAAGTGAGTGTTAAGCCAATAATAGTCCCACTCCTCAAATGTAGCACACTCCCTAAGGAGCAGCAAGTAGATTGGGACCCCCTACCGTGCACAGCCAGGCACGCCAAATTTTCAGAGTCAGAAAACAGTCCAGTACTTCGTTTTTGTTATTTTATTGAGAGATTAGAACTTAGATAGGGATTTGGAATTATGGGATGGGTCTGGTTAGAGGGTCTTCGACTATCACTTGTTGCTACTACTGGGGACTGAGCCCTTAGGAGCTACCTAACAGCTACCCCCAAGCTCTATTACTGCCTTCATGCCTTGTGTACAAGCGTGCCGATTTTTATTGGGCCCCAGCATTTAACCAGGACTAAACCCTGCCCCTTATCAGTTGCTACCCAGTGACCTTTGCCACTGTTACTTAGCTGAAGAGGTACCTGTCAGGAGATGCTACACTATACCCTAGATAATTTATTTCAGTGCACAGTTTAGTGCTGATTTTCTGATTCATGTTTAAATTTCAGCTCAGTGCTATAGAACCTGACTCTTAGACACTTAGTTATTTCTCTGTTTAGCAGATTGTGTCCAAATTTGCCAGTTGAATGCTCCTTTTTGTTAAAAACAATATTTAATCTAACACATAATATATTATTTACCACTAAACAGGTATGTGTCTTATGAATTTTTAGTGCTTGGTCTCTCACGTTTTCTGTGTTGCTCGTGTATGAATAATTGTAGACCATCCTTATACTCGATTTGTTCTACTTGACCGTCTATACTGTGTTTTGCTAGGTCGGCCGGTTTGCAACTTTAATTGAGAGATTTTCTTTCTTAATGCTATATGTTGATTATGCTCTGTATGTTAATTTCTCTGCTTGGCTGTAAAATGCAACACTTGTAAAAAAAAAAATAATAATAAAAAAAAAATTATTGATGGGTGTCTATTTTCTGGTAGTGTCTTTATACGTGCTTGTAGTGACTTTTATTCAACCAGATGTGTTTACCTATATTAGTTGCTCTTAAAGCATATGTGAACCCTTACCTGTTTAAAACAACCCATTCAATTTAAAATAGAAATGAAAAGCAGCATATTTGTGTTATCTATAAAAAAAAAATTGACAATTGGCGGACAGGCAGGCTGAGCTCCCAGCACAGCCTGAAAACAGACTATTCTGGGATGGATTAGCTTCCATGCCTAGTCTTGTCAGTAGGGATGGGCGAACGGTTCAGCAGTGCATCATTTCCTCTGTTTAGTGAGTTTGCCCATGCTACTCATTACCAGACCAAAACAGCATTGTTAATCAGCATCAGCTTTTCTGGTTTTAACATCCACCTCTCATCAACAGTCACAAATCTTGGTGTAAAAATCGACTCATTGATCACTCAATTCACTTTTGAAGACCATATAAATCATTTATGTAAGACCTCTTTCTGCCGTCTCCGTAACATCTCTAAACTCCGTTCTATTCTTTCCTTCTCAGATGCCGAAAAACTGGTTCATGCTTTTGTCTCCTCCAGACTTGTCTACTGTAACGCACTTCTCAGTGGGATTCCTAGAAAGAGTCTGCAGAGGCTTCAATACATCCAAAACTCTGCAGCAAGGATCCTGATGAGAGTGTGGAAACATGAGCACATTACCTCCATTCTTCACTCACTCCACTGGCTTCCTGTCTCCACCAGGATTGAGTACAAGGTTTTCCACCTCACACACCACTGCATCCATGAACATGCCCCCCCCCCCCACCTCAAAGAACTTCTCAAATCACAAAACATAACACGTTCGCTTCACTCCACTCATTCAAACCTTCTTTATATAATTATAACTAGACTAAGGACAATGGGAGACCGAGCTTTTTGTGTAGCTGCGCCGCGCCTGTGGAATGCCCTACCTGACGCTTTGAGGGCTCCTCAATCCACTGACTATTTTAAAAAAAGGTCTTAAGACATTTCTTTTTAGCAAAGCTTTTTGTCCCTTTTAGATGTTTGTTTTCATTGTATCAATTATTCATTTCTCTTTTAACCTGTAGCACTTTGAGATCCTTTGATGAAAAGGGCATTATAAATAAAAGGTATTATTATGAGGTGGTGGACTGGCTTACTAAACCTTCCTCATCCTCTGTTATGCAAATAGAGACACGTGTGTAGTCCCCTGCAATTGCAAGAGTGGATAAACCTACCTCTTTGTCCACATCTAATCCTGCCCCCCAATATCAGCCATTGAGGAGTCAGCTGAGTTATTTGACCACAGCATCATCCACTTGCTCCTTGATGATGCCCAGCCATTACTGTATTCAGATGTTGGTTCTGAGGTTGAGGATGACAGGAACATGATCATAGAGAGAGGGAAGAACACTGGTAGACAAATTGGCATTCATGTTCACCAAGCCGCAGCATATTCCCCAAGTTGTTTCCAGTGGTAATGATGTAGAAGGAGGAGATGGAGATGATGATGAGGTCACTGATACAACATACCAGATAGAGCAGAGGAGGAAACTGAAGGTAAGGCAGCACAACCCCAAGGAGGCCGACATCAAGAGAGTAGAGAGAAGGCAGTGGAAAAAACAAATACAGTCTCTGCCACCCACATGCCCAGCATCTGAATGCAAGCTGGTCAAAGCAGTTGGCTCTCCAGCTTCTGCCTTTCAGCTTGGTGGATTCTGCTCCTTCCATGAAATTCGCACAATGTGCTGTACCACAATGGCAGGTTCCTAGTCGCTACTACTTTTCACGTAAGGCCATTCCATCTCTCTACCATCATGTGTAAGGGAATGTTATGGCATCCTTAGGCAAGGCAGTCAGCCATAAAATCCACCTTACTGCTGACACGTGGTCCAGCAAGCATGGGCAGGGACGATATATTTAGCTCACAGCACACCGGGTAACGCCACTTGCAACTTGAAAGGATGCAGAACAGGACTCGGTGCTGCAGCTTGTTGTGCCCCCACGCTAGCTGGATTCAGGAATGGTGGTGTCCGATAATGGCTGAAGAAGAACCGGAGAGCGCAAGGGAGTCGGAAGAAGACCCCAGGATGGAGACGGCGACGAAGGAGAAAGCCAGGCTCCTCCGCTAGCAAAAGAGAGGTAAAAGAGTAGAAGATAACGGAGGAGCCCAGCGAGAAGACACCCGGAGCTGCTTAATAAATTACTTTGAAAATCTGCATTGTGTGTTTTTTTTTATTGACACTTTTTTCCCTAGGTGAATGGGTAGGGGTTCCATGTACCCTATACTCATTCACATAGGGTGGGGGGCTGGGATCTGGGGGCCCCCTTAGTAAAGGGGGCTCCCGAATTCCGATAAGCCCTCGCCCGCAGAACCCCACAACCAATGGCCAGGGTTGTCGGGAAGAGGCCCCTCTCCTCATCAACATGGGGACAAGGTGTTTTGGGGTGGGGGGGTGCAGGGTGTCTCCTTCCCAAAAGCACCCACCCCCCCATGTTGAGGGCATGTGGCCTGGTACGGCTCAGGAGGGGGTTCCCCTTAAAATCCCTACCAGACCTAAGGGCCTGGTATGCCCCTGAAGGCATGCAGGTCTTATTAGAGAGGCGACATTGTCGCTTATTTCTCGCGCTCGCTGCTATTGGAAAATGTGACATTGCAGCCAGTGGGAGAACCAGCACGACAGGATCGCGCTGGTTAGAGAAGCCTGCTGCCGAAACCAGCGCAACGGAATCGCGCTGGAAACACAATATTGGCAGCACCTACTGTATGCGTCAATCTGTAAGCCATGGCTTTTCAACCCCAGGACCCTTGGGAGTAGTACGTGGCTGGGAGGAGGAAGTTCCAGATGCTGTCATCCTGAGTGACCCCGAGGTGTCTACTTCTCAAGCCTTGGCAAATTTGTGGCAGATGGAAACCTCATGCTTCAAAGCCTGTGAAAGGACCCAAGAATATGTGGCATAAAGGACCATTATAAGGGGAAGGTCTCAGAACTCAACCGTCCCCACAGAGTGCAGATGATAAAATCTCTTGAGGACATGTTAAAGAGAATTTTATTGAACGTTTTTCCTGACTCCAGTAGGTTACAGTGTGGTGGAAAACGTTGTTTTGAGTCTTCTGTTGGTCAAGAGAGGAGCGTTGGAGAAGGCGATGAATTCCTCGGGGCCAAAACAGAGATGGAGAGCTTTCCAGCTGACGATCCACTGACTTACTGGGTCATTAGAATAGACCACTGGCCAGAACTTGCCCAGTATGCTATTGAGTTGTTGGGCTGCCCTACATCCAGCGTGCTTTCAGACCGGCATTCAGTGCTGCAGAAGGTTTTGTTACTGATCATAGAACACGTCTGTCCACAGACTCCGTGGACCATTTGACTTTTATAAAAATGAATGAGTCCTGAATTACCAGCTATGAAGCCCCTGATGCCAATATCACTAATTAAGTCATTTTGGGATGTGGAATCCCTGCAGGACTTCGAGGCTGCCTAGCCTTGAGGGTGTTCAATCATTTCATCTGGAAGAATGTTTTTGGTATAGGTTTCATGGGCACCCAAAGACCAATTTTTCAGCACATGTTTGACAGGTGCATATCACTGCAGTTTTTTGCTTTCATCAAGATTACCTCTATGGGGTTACGTTAGGAAGGCGCTGAGAGTCCTTCGGGTGCCTTTTGGAAAACTCCAGGCGGGCTGTCTCGTGGCTTCTGTCTGGCCACTCTACCATACAGGCCTGATTGGTGGAGTGCTGCAGAGATGGTTGTTCTTCTGGAAGGTTCTCCTCTCTCTACAGAGAAACAATGGAGCTCTGTCAGAGTGACTATAGGGTTCTTGGTCATCTCCCTGACTAAGGCCCTTCTCCCCCGATCATTCGGTTTAGCCGGGGCGGCCCGCTATGTAGAGTCCTGGTGGTTCCAAACTTCTTCCATTTAACCACTTCAGCTCCGGACCAATAAACACCTTAAGGACCAGAGGTCTTTTTGCAATTTCGCACTGCGCTGCTTTAACTGGTAATTGCGCGGTCATGCAATATTGCACCCAAACGAAATTTGCGTCCTTTTCTTCCCACAAATAGAGCTTTCTTTTGATGGTATTTGATTGCCTCTGCGATTTTTTTTTTTGCGATATAAATGGAAAAAGAGCGAAAATTTTGAAAAAAAAAGATATTTTCTTCTTTTTGTTATAAGAAAAATCGAATAAACTAAATTTTAGTCATACATTGAGGGCAAAATTTATTCAGCCACATGTCTTTAGTAAAAAAAATGTCAATAAGCGTATATTTTTTGGTTTGCGCAAAAGTTATAGCGTCTACAAACTAGAGTACATTTTCTGGAATTTACACAGCTTTTAATTTATGACTGCCTATCTAATTTCTTGAGGTGCTAAAATGGCAGGGCAGTACAAATCCCCCCCAAATGACCCCATTTTGGAAAGTAGACACCCCAAGGAAATTGCTGATGGGTATGTTGAGCCCATTGAATATTTATTTTTTTGTCCTAAGGGATTGAATAATGACAAAAAAAAATAAAAAATTTTTTTACAAAAAGTTGTCACTAAATGATATATTGCTTACACATGCCATGGTTATATGTGGAATTGCACCCCAAAATATATTCCGCTACTTCTCCCGAGTATGGGGATACCACATGTGTGGGACTTTTTGGGAGTCTAGTCGCGCACGGCACCCCGAAAACCAATCACCACCTTCAGGATTTCTAAGGGTGCAAATTTTTGATTTAACTCCTCACTACCTATCACAGTTTCGAAGGCCATAAAATGCCAAAATAGCACAAAACCCCCCCAAATGACCCCATTTTGGAAAGTAGACACCCCAAGCTATTTACTGAGAGGCATGTTGAGTCCATGGAATATTTTATATTTTGTCAAAAGTTGCGGGAATATTACAAACTTTTTTTTTTTTGCACAAAGTTGTCACTAAATGATATATTGCTCACACATGCTATGGGCAGAAGTCAAATTACACCCCAAAATAAATTCTGCTGCTTCTCCCGAGTACGGGGATACCACATGTGGGGGACTTTTTGGGAGCCTAGCCACGTACGGGACCCCGAAAACCAAGCACCGCCTTCCGGATTTGAATATAAAATGCTACCAAAAAACCTGTTAGCGATGGCAGGGATCAGGCCTGACTCTGCGATCGCTGCAGTTATGTGTTTAGTGTTTTGTAAGTGACAGTGATCGATCGATACTGCACTTGGGTGGGCTGGGCAGAGGGGCAAAACGCAGGTGCTAGCAGGTATTTGGGCTGATCCCGCTAACAATGCGTTTTTTTGGAACCCTAAACTGCTGGGGACGCTAGTATAGATCTGATCAGATCAGATATTGATCTGTTCAGATTCTATACCACTACGGGAGGTGTATGCTTTGCGTGTGGGTGTTAGCGGTACTGGCACTAACCTAGCGCTGCCTGGGGCGACGCAGACCCTGACCCTAAAACCTAATTGATATCACCCGCCGGGTGATCAGGGGGTTAAACCTTTATTGGGTAATAAATGGTGGGTGCCCTGATGCTATAAAAAACAAACTAACCAGAGTCACCCGTAACACTTATACGGTGATCAGTGGTGAAAGGGTTAACTAGGGGCAATCAGGGGGTTCAAATTTTTATTAGGTAGTATATGGGGGTCCCTGGCGCTATAAAAACCTGGCGGTGAACCTAAAAAAATAACTAGCTACCTAGCGACACTAGCGACACTGATGCAGCGTTCAGAAAAATTATCGCTTAGTGACACTGGCAAAAGGGGGTGAAAGGGTTAACTAGCGGAAATCAGGGGGTTAAAACCATTATTGGGTAGTATATCGGGGTACCTAGCGATATAAAAACCTGGCGGTGAACCTAAAAAAATAACTAGCTACCTAGCGACTGTAGCGACACTAATGCAGCGATCAGAAAAACGATTGCTTAGTGACACTGGCAAAAGGGGGTGAAAGGGTTAACTAGCGGCAATCAGGGGGTTAAAACCATTATTGGGTAGTATATCGGGGTACCTAGCGATATAAAAACCTGGCGGTGAACCTAAAAAAATAACTAGCTACCTAGCGACACATGCAGCGATCAGAAAAATGATCGCTTAGTGACACTGGCAAAAGGGGGTGAAAGGGTTAACTAGCGGCAATCAGGGGGTTAAAACCATTATTGGGTAGTATATCGGGGTACCTAGCGCTATAAAAACCTGGCGGTGAACCTAAAAAAATAACTAGCTACCTAGCGACTGTAGCGACACTAATGCAGCGATCAGAAAAACGATCGCTTAGTGACACTGGCAAAAGGGGGTGAAAGGGTTAACTAGCGGCAATCAGGGGGTTAAAACCATTATTGGGTAGTATATCGGGGTACCTAGCGATATAAAAACCTGGCGGTGAACCTAAAAAAATAACTAGCTACCTAGCGACACATGCAGCGATCAGAAAAATGATCGCTTAGTGACACTGGCAAAAGGGGGTGAAAGGGTTAACTCTAGGGGCAATCAGGGGGTTAAATCTTTATTGGGGGGTGATAGGGGGCTACCCTGGACCTAACACTAACTGTCCTGACAGTTTTTACTGGCACAACTGACACTGAATGCATTGATCAGTAAAGAAATGATCAATGCAATCAGTGACACTGTGACTGGGGGGGGAGGGGGGGGCGGGGGGCGATCGGGGGGGGATCGGGGGGGGGGTTTGTGTGCCTGTGTGTACCTACATGTCAGTGTAGTGTTGGTGCACACTTACTATTAGTCTTCTCCTCGTAGTCCGGTCAAAAAGACCACCCCGAGGAGAATGACATCACTTCCTCCTTCCTGTGTAAACAATACACAGTGGGAGGAAGCTTCTCATTGGCCAGGAGCGATCCAGAGGGGGTGGCCGAAAACCAACGGAAAACCAACGGCCATCCCCTCATCACGGAGCGCTCCTGGAGCGAACCGGACCGCCGTAACCAGCGGGAGGGGGTCCGATCGGACCCCCCACCCGCTGGAAGGCAGGCACGTACATCTACGTGATTGTGCCTGCCTGTGCCATTGTGTTGACGTACATTGGCAATACGGCGGTCCTGAAGTGGTTAAGGATGATTGACGCCACTGTGCTCATTGGGACATTCAATGCTGCAGACATTTTTCTGTACCTTTCCTTGGACTTCATGGCTTTGTTTGTACTTTGACATGCACTATTAACTGTGGGACCTTATTCAGACAGGTGTGTGCCTTTCCAAATCATCTCCAATCAACTGAATTTACCACAAATTTATTAAAATAAAAAAACTCCAATCAAGTTGTAGAAACAGCTCAAGGATGATCAGTGGAAACAGGATGCACCTGAGCTCAATTTTGAGTGTAATAGCAAAGGGTATGAATACTTGTACATGTGATTTTTTTTTCTTCATTTTTTATTTTAATAAATTTGCAAAGATTTTACACAAACTTCTTTCACATTGTCATTATGGGGTATTGTTTGTAGAATTTTGAGGAAAATAATGAATTTAATATATTTTGGAATAAGGCTGTAACATAGCAAAATGTGGAAAAAGTGCTGTGAATACTTTCTGGATGCCCTGCATATCAGGTGAGAAGGTTTGGTTGCCTTCGTGACAGGGAGTCCACAGCTTTTTAAAATTAACTTAAATCCTTTTGTGTGCAGCAGCGCCCCTCAGCCCCTTAATACTTACCTGGGCCCCATCTCTATTCAGCGATGTTGTAGGATTGTCCCGGCTGCCCGGGACTCCCCTCCTCGTTGGCTGAGACAGCAGTGTGGCGCCATTGGCTGCTGCTGCTGTCAATCAAAGTCAGTCAACCAATGAGGAGAGAGAGGGCGGTCCGGGCCGCAACTCTGTGTCTGAATGAATACAGCTCGGCTCAGGTGCCCCCATAGCAAGCTGCTTGCTGTGGGAGCATTCGATGGGTTGCTGTGGGAGCATTCGATGGGTGGGAGGGCCCAGGAGAGCCAAAGAGGGACCTGAGAAGAGGAAGATTGAGGCTGCAAAACCATTACACAGAGCAGGTAAGTATAACATGTTTGTTAAAAAAAAGAGAGAAAAAAAATAAATAACAGCTAAAAATGTGCTTAAACCACATTTACAGTTTCATAAGGTGCAATATATTACGTTTAAGTTTGAATCTAAATATACTTTAACAAAATGTAAAGAAAGATAAGCCGTTTTAAGACTTCCGGTTCCGGCGCCGCATGGAGTGACTGCTCTCCTCCTCAGCTCCCGCATCACGACCCCGAAATCGGCTTTTAAATCCCGCTGAGCGGCCGGGCTCCCAACGAAATACCCCCCGGAACCACCCCCCATAGCCATGGACCGGTTCGTGGAAAAAAACGGCTCGCGAGCGCATACGGCGCCGCCCGCGACCGCGGCGCGGCCGCAAATCGAGGCCCCGGCCTACTCGGCTCCCTTCTCCTCGCAGCGCGCAGCGGACATGGAGGTGAGCTGTGATACTGCTTCTCCCCCCTCTCCACAATCACTGCCAGCCTCTCCAGCCCCTCCACTCCAGGGCAGTCTCTCCACACAGCCTGCAGGGGACTCCCCTACAGAGTGCATTGCCCAGGCCGTGGCCGCTCTATTATCCCCCATGATAACTGCATCTGTGGAAAAGGCTGTAAATGCAGGCATGCAACAGCTCAAGGCCCAAATAGGCGAACACCACACCAGATTAAATGACCTGGAACACCGTCTGTCAGATATAGAAGAGGAACTTTACCAGGCCCAAGCCACGGAGCGCTCCCAGGAAAGAACGAATCAATATATTCTACAGAAACTAGATGACCTGGAAAATAGGGCCAGACGGAGCAATCTGCGATTCGCAGTGCGCATCCCAGAAGCCCTGGGCCTTCCGGGCCCTTGCACGGTTGAACGCGCCCATCGTATGGGTCCCCCTGCGCCAGAACGCAAATCCCCTAGACCTATAATCGCAAAGTACCTCAACTACTCTGACAAGGCCCTGATCCTGCAGAAGTTCAGGCAAACGCGCTCTCTCCAATTGGATGGGATCAAGGTCCTAATCTTTGCCGATTACTCCATCGAGGTCTCCAAGAAAAGGAAAGCATTCCAGCAGGTGTGCTCGGAACTCTTCAAAATGCAACTCAAATTTTCCCTGGCCTTCCCGGCTATCCTTCGCCTAAAGGCTCAGAACGGTGACCAACTATCTTTCCAAGACCCCTCCGAAGCTGAGGCATTTCTACGCTCTCTTCACCAGGGTACACACCCCCACACCCCGTCCAAGTCCTCATCGCTCAATCGCTCCCTGGACCAAAGGAGCCCCTGGAAGGACTTGCCCAAACGCTTCAGGCCTTCTGCCCCGGATCACCAACATCGGGGTACCCCTCGTTGATGACATATCGGTCCCCTTGGATCCTCCTCTCTTCACCTCACCGGTGACCCTCTCGCCAGGACCACCAGCCTGACTTGTCTCTGTAAGCTACTTTATTGTTTTCTGTTTTCGTTCAGGTTTGGTCACTGTTATGCCTGTTGATCCTAGTTTTCCATCGGCCCTAAGCTCTGCTCCCATTTAGCAGACGCACCAAGGGTGTTATTGGCCACCTCTGTCTCGTTTGGCATCCTGGCTTCGGTTTCAGGAGTCCCCGCTGCTCTTGCTTTTGCGGCCACTTTATATTTTTATATTTTTGTATCTTGTTTTTTTGTATTTTTACACTATATTTTATACTTTCTAGTTTATATTTTTATATGCTATACCTGTGGATTATTCCACTCTCTTGGGTCCTTATACTGAAATGTTTCACGCTACACGTGGGTTTGATACTCTTTGTTCACATGTCTATTAACTGTATTGTACTCCCCCTGGACTCACTGTGCATGACTACTGCCGCACCATGACGCGTGCCCTCTTTGGCTCTTGATTTATGGCCGCACCCTTGTTCATATTCATGCTCACCGCCCGGACGCTCTTGTCCTATACCTCTGGGTCGTGCACTGGGGGCTGGCCTACACAGTGACTCCATGCGGAAAAAAGTGAAGTTCGCTCCAGTGTTTATGTTTTTGTATGTGTTTAAGTTTGCTCCCCACCTCACCTGCCCCCTCCCCCTACCTTCCATCGGAGACAGCGTCTCCTTTCTGACCATCATGCTTAACGTGTCCCACAGCCCCACCGGGTCCCTCTCATTTAGTCAAAAGCTTCTCCTGCCCTGCCTACCGGCTGGCGACATATTTCTAAATTCGGCCCATTTCCTCTTCTCGACCCCCCTGACATGAGAATAGTCTCATGGAACGTGAAAGGCCTCAGATCTCCTAATAAGAGAATGAAAGTCCTCCGGCACCTAAAAAGATTGAAAACGGATATCGCCCTATTGCAGGAAACCCATTTATCCGCTCCAGATTTTCATCGCATGAAGAAACTCTGGGTCGGCAAAGTCCTAGGCTCCGATGCCGTTAGTCGTAAAGCGGGTGTTCTCCTGCTGATCCACAAAAACCTCCCGTGCGAGGTACTGTCCACGCACTCAGACTCTCGGGGAAGGCTCCTCTCACTACACGCCCGCCTGGGAATCAAAGAACTAGTGATTACTAACGTTTATGCTCCCAATAACCCTAGCAAGTCTTTTTATAGTGACCTGACCTCATGGCTACTCCGCACCACCCAGATCCCCCATTTAGTTGGCGGTGACTTTAATGACATCTTGCACCATACGGACGACAGATCCCCTCCCCCACACCGCAGGGTGACAAGTGCTTCCTCTACTCCCTCCCACTTTGCATCCACCATGGAATCTCTTCATCTTCGTGATCTGTGGCGCCTAACCCACCCAGCGGACAGGGAATATACCTTTTACTCACACCCCCATAATATGTTCTCGAGAATCGACTATTTTTTTGGCTCTGACGATCTCATCCCCAATTTGTCTGAAGCTGAAGTGCTTGATATAGCTATTTCTGACCATGCCCCAATCTCAGTTAGTCTTGACAACCTAGATCTCCCACCTCACCCAAGACTGTGGCGCTTCCCCTCGTATCTCCATAACAACCCTGACTTTCAACATTTTATGGCGAACTCCTGGCGTGAATACTCGGAGGCAAACTCCACCCACTCGGACTCTCCGAACCTCTTCTGGGATGCCGGTAAGGCGTTCCTCAGGGGCCAGATCATTTCTTATGCATCCTCCTTTAAGAGAAACGCCCTGTCCCATTACAAACGGGCCAGTGCGCAACTACATCTAGCCCAAAGGTCCCTCTCCACTAACGATTCCCTCGACAATAGAGCCGAATGGCAGGCGGCCAAGAAAAGTTTCGACACTTGGGCGGATACACTCGAACAAACTAAAAGATCCCAACTCGACGCAACGCTCCACAAGTTTGGTAACAAGGCGGGCAAGCTCCCAGCGAGGCTGTGCAAGGGCCCATTCCACCCGACGCACATCACTTCCCTTAAAGACGCGAAGGGTGTTGTACAATCTACCCCACAAGCAATTAACAAGGCGATGCTAAACTACTATACGGCCCTCTACGCCCCAGACCCCATAGATAATACTGCTGCTCGTTCCTTCCTAGATAGCGTGCTCCTATCTAAAGTTACCCCTGAACAACTAGAAGCTCTTAATGCCCCCATCTCCCTTAATGAAGTCTCCTCCACGATCCGCAAACTAACCCCGTCCAAAGCACCAGGCCCCGACGGGTTCACCAGTGAATTCTACAAAACCCTCTCCTCCATCACGGAACCCACTTTCCTTAACCACTTCAGGACCGCCGTATTGCCAATGTACGTCAACACAATGGCACAGGCAGGCACAATCACGTAAATGTACGTGAATGCCTTCTAGCGGGTGGGGGGTCCGATCGGACCCCCTCCCGCTAGATACGGCGGTCCCTTTCGGTGCCGGAGCGATCGGCGATGAGGGGATGGCCGTTGGTTTCCGCCCATCCCCTCTCGATCGCTCCTGGCCAGTGACGAACTTCCTCCCCTGTGAAAATGTAAACACAGGAGGAGGAAGTGATGTCACACTCCTCGTGGCGGTCTTTTTGAACCGGACAGCGAGGAGTGAAGACGTCCAAGTAAGTGCACCAACAGTCCACTGACACATAGGTACACACAGGCACACATTTCACCCCAGTCACCCCCCGATCACCCCCCCGATCGGCCCCCCGCCCCCCCCAGTCACAGTGTCACTAATGCAGTGTTCATTTATTTATTGATCACTACATTTAGTGTCAGTTGTGACTGTAAAAAGTGTCAGGGCAGCTAGTGTTAGGCCCCTTTAGGTCCAGGGTAGCCCCCTACCCCCCCCTAATAAAGGTTTAACCCCTTGATTGCCCTCCCAGTTAACCCTTTCACCCTCTTTTACCAGTGTCACTAAGCGATCGTTTTTCTGATCGCTGCAATAGTGTCACTGGTCCCGCTAGGAAGCTAGTTTTTTTTAGGTTCAACGCCAGGTTTTTATACCGTTAGGTACCCCGATATATAACCTAATAAAGGTTTTAACCCTTTGATTGCCCCTAGAGTTAACCCTTTCACCAGCGATCGCTGCATAAGTGTCACTGGTGACGCTGGTTAGCCAGTTAGTTATTTAGTTATTTAGGTTCCCCGTCAGGTTTTTATAAAGCTTCAGGTACCCCCATATAAATACCCAATAAAGGTTTTAACCCCTGATTGCCCTTAGTTAACCCTTTCACCAGTGATCACCGTATAAGTGTTACGGGTGACGCTGGTTAGGTAGTTCGCTTTTTATAGCATCAGGGCACCCGCCATTTATTACCTAATAAAGGTTTAACCCCCTGATCACCCGGCGGGTGATATAAATTTGGTTTTAGGGTCAGAAAGGGTCTGCGTCGCCCCAGGCAGTGCTAGGTTAGTGCCAGCACCGCTAACACCCACGCGCAAAGCATACACCTCCCTTAGTGGTATAGTATCCGAACAGATCAATATCTGATCTGATCAGATCTATACTAGCGTGCCCAGCAATTTAGGGTTCTAAAAAAACGCATTGTTAGCAGGATCAATCCAGATACCTGCTAGCACCTGCGTTTTGCCCCTCTGCCCAGCCCAGCCCAGCCCACCCAAGTGCAGTATCGATCGATCACTGTCACTTACAAAACACAACACACATAACTGCAGCGTTCGCAGAGTCAGGCCTGATCCCTGCGATCGCTAACAGTTTTTTTTTGTAGCGTTTTATACAGTCGCTGACAGGCTAGGTGCTTTTTTACCTGTGAGTCTCACTACTGTACCCCTAAATTTAGAGCCCAAAATGGCAAAGCAAAGGTACACTAGTGAAGAGGCCTACACGTTTCTGAGCATGACAGATAGTGAAGAGGAAGACACTGATCTGTCAGATTCAGGCTCAGAATACGAACCTGTAGAGGACAGCGCCTCCATGTCAGATAGCTCTGACGACGAAGAAGAGGTCCCTGCTATTGTCAGGCGTACCCGACCCCGATTTTCTGATGTTGTTGAGGTGCAGGAACCGCAAGTCCCTCGTATGGAGTATAGAGCCAGTACTAGCGCCGCTCATCCTTTTAGTGAACTGGCAAGCACCAGCGGCCTAGTACACCCTGGACGTACATCCAGCACTGCAGTATCACGTGGTGACGTGGCGAGTCCCATAAGTGCAGTTCAAGCTGGCGAGGTGGCAAGCACAAGTAGTGTCCCGCTGCCACCAAGAAGAAGACAAAGACAGGCCCGTCGTACCCATAGTGCCCTTCCTGCAGAATTCGCCTATCCCAATTGGGTGCCCACCACTTCTGCAGAACCCGTACTTCCCCCATTCACTGCCCAACCCGGTATTCAGGTGGATACAGATGATTTTACGCCACTCGATTTTTATTCTCTGTATCTCACGGAAGATCTCTATAGATCTATTGTGGACCAAACCAATTTATATGCTGGTCAACGCATCGCCGCTAATCCCCAGTTGCCGTCTCTTGCCAGAGATTGGAAACCAGTTACGGTTTCCGAATTTAAGACGTTTTTGGGCCTTTCCCTCAACATGGGCACACATAAATTTATGCGGATGCAGGCTTATTGGTCCACGCATCCGGCTGACCACATGCCCGTGTTCTCTAACTCCATGTCCAGGAAACGATACGAGCAGATCTTGCGGTTCTTGCACTTCAGTGACAATGAACTTTGTCGTCCACGTGGAGACCCTGAATACGATCGGCTCTACAAAATTCGGCCCCTCATAAACCACTTCAACCAACGTTTTGCAGACTTGTTTACTCCCCAAAAAGTTGTCTGCGTTGATGAGTCCCTGGTTAAGTTTACTGGTCGCTTGTCATTCAAACAGTACATTCCCAACAAGCGTACCAGATACGGGGTCAAGCTCTATAAGTGCTGTGACAGGGCCACAGGCTATGCATGGAGCTTTATGGTTTATGAGGGTAAAGATAGTTACGTAGAGCCGGAGAACTGCCCTGATTACATAGGAAGCGCTGGCAAGATAGTGTGGAAATTGGTGTCACCCTTATTCGGAAAGGGGTACCACTTGTACGTGGACAACTATTACACCAGCGTGCCACTGTTTAGTCATTTATTTGATAATCAGATTGGAGCATGTGGCACCGTGCGACCTAATCGCCGGGGCTTTCCCCAGCGGCTTGTAGATTCCCGTCTTAGGCTGGGGGAGAGAGCCTGCTATCGGTGTAATAATTTGCTCGCTATGAAGTGGAGGCATAATAAGAATGTTTTCGTTCTTACCTCCCTTCATGCAGACACGACGGTCC
Organism: Lithobates pipiens; assembly: GCF_037356315.1. Lineage (NCBI taxonomy): Eukaryota > Metazoa > Chordata > Amphibia > Anura > Ranidae > Lithobates > Lithobates pipiens. The sequence continues at coordinate 103,059,251 of NW_027507789.1, forward strand.
AAATTTCTACGGCGACTGGTATTGTGGAGAAACCCCTCTGTGTCCACGAATATAACAAAAATATGGGAGGGGTGGACCTCAATGACCAGATGTTGGCGCCGTATCTAACTTCCCATAAGACCAGACGCTGGTACAAAAAAGTGTCTGCTTACTTATTTCAATTGGCTTTGCTGAATGCTTTTGTGCTATACAAAACTTCAGGCGGAACATTAACCTTTCTTTTCTTCCAAAGAGAGGTTGTCACAGAGCTTCTGTTTCCAGACGGTTCTGTACCTCACCATTCCCAACCAAATGCAGTAAGCCGGCTGCATGAGAGGCATTATTCTTATGTCCTCCCGAGTACCCCTACCCAACGAGCCCCCCAAAAAAGATGTCGTGTCTGTAGCAAGCGTGGATATAGGCGTGACACCCGTTCTTATTGTCCACGCTGTCCTGGCAATCCTGGTCTTTGTCAGGGTGAGTGTTTTGAACGCTACCATGAACTAGTGAAGTATTAGCGTAGGGTACAGCATTTCACAGGCTAGGCACACTTACACAGGGTCTCCCAAGATGCCATCGCATTTTGAGAGACCCGAACCATTACACTTACAGTTTACAGTTCAAAAAAAAGTGTATAAAAAAAAAAAAAAAGTAAAATAAAAAAACCAAAAAAAATATAAAATATAAAAACCAAAAATAGTTGTCGTTTTATTGTTCTCTCTCTCTCTCTCTCTCTCTCTCTCTCTCTCTCTCTCTCTTCTCTCAAATTTTTTATACTTTACTGTTTACTGTGTTATTGTTAACCATTTTACATGTTTTCAGGTACGCCATTCAGCTGCAGCGTGGATTTATTTATCTTGACAGCAACAGCGTTTGCTCCCACGATACATAAAGCCGCGACTCCAGTGCTGTAGGAGGTGATTTCACCACCACAGTTAAAAAAGAGCATATATGCCGAAGCATGGGGGCATAAGGGGTGGAGGAGCGATTTTGCTCCTAATGCCGCGTACATACGGTCAAAATTCCGACGGAGGGCTTGCCCGTGGAAAAGTTTGAACGTATGTACGCAGCATAACTTTTTTGCGGGAGGATGCCCCCATGCTTCGGCATATATATATTTTAGGCACAGGTTGTGTTAAAAAAGGTTTTATTTTTTACTGTTTTTTTTGGCAATTGCTTTGCAGGTATGGTATGGTAAGGTTTTACTGGGATGTTACTTTGTTTTAACGTTAACCATAATTTGCTTAGCAGGTACGCCATTCAGCTGCAGCGCGGATTTATTTATCTTGACAGCAACAGCGTTTGCTCCCACGATACATAAAGCCGTGACTCCAGTGCTGTAGGCGGTGATTTCACCACCACAGTTAAAAAAGAGCATATATGCCGAAGCATGGGGGCATAAGGGGTGGAGGAGTGATTTTGCTCCTAATGCCGCGTACATACGGTCAAAATTCCGACGGAGGGCTTGCCCGTGGAAAAGTTTGAACGTATGTACGCAGCATAACTTTTTTGCGGGAGGATGCCCCCATGCTTCGGCATATATATATTTTAGGCACAGGTTGTGTTAAAAAAGGTTTTATTTTTTACTGTTTTTTTTGGCAATTGCTTTGCAGGTATGGTATGGTAAGGTTTTACTGGGATGTTACTTTGTTTTAACGTTAACCATAATTTGCTTAGCAGGTACGCCATTCAGCTGCAGCGCGGATTTATTTATCTTGACAGCAACAGCGTTTGCTCCCACGATACATAAAGCCGTGACTCCAGTGCTGTAGGCGGTGATTTCACCACCACAGTTAAAAAAGAGCATATATGCCGAAGCATGGGGGCATAAGGGGTGGAGGAGTGATTTTGCTCCTAATGCCGCGTACATACGGTCAAAATTCCGACGGAGGGCTTGCCCATGGAAAAGTTTGAACGTATGTACGCAGCATAACTTTTTTGCGGGAGGATGCCCCCATGCTTCGGCATATATATATTTTAGGCACAGGTTGTGTTAAAAAAGGTTTTATTTTTTACTGTTTTTTTTGGCAATTGCTTTGCAGGTATGGTATGGTAAGGTTTTACTGGGATGTTACTTTGTTTTAACGTTAACCATAATTTGCTTAGCAGGTACGCCATTCAGCTGCAGCGCGGATTTATTTATCTTGACAGCAACAGCGTTTGCTCCCACGATACATAAAGCCGTGACTCCAGTGCTGTAGGCGGTGATTTCACCACCACAGTTAAAAAAGAGCATATATGCCGAAGCATGGGGGCATAAGGGGTGGAGGAGCGATTTTGCTCCTAATGCCGCGTACATACGGTCAAAATTCCGACAGGGGGCTTGCCCATGGAAAAGTTTGAACGTATGTACGCGGCATAACTTTTTTGCGGGAGGATGCCCCCATGCTTCGGCATATATAAATGGTGCATGTATGTCCATCATTAGAAGTGGGTGGATGAAGGGAGGTATCTAATGGTGGGCATACCCACCGATCAATCTCTTTTTTTTCGTTCAGACAACATGACTCTCAGTAAATAGCTTGGGGTGTCTACTTTCCAAAATGGGGTAATTTGGGGGGGTTTTGTGCTATTTTGGCATTTTATGGCCTTTGCACCCTTAGAAATCCTGAAGGTGGTGATTGGTTTTCGGGGTGCCGTACGCGACTAGACTCCCAAAAAGTCCCACACATGTGGTATCCCCATACTCGGGAGAAGTAGCTGAATATATTTTGGGGTGCAATTCCACATATAACCATGGCATGTGTGAGCAATATATCATTTAGTGACAACTTTTTGTACATTTTTTTTTTTTTTTGTCATTATTCAATCCCTTGGGACAAAAAAAAAAAATATTCAATAGTGTCAAGATGGCCCTCGGCAAATAGCTTGGGGTGTCTACTTTCCAAAATGGGGTCATTTGGGGGGGTTTTGTGCCATCTTGCCATTTTATGGCCGTCAAAACTGTGATAGGTAGTGATAGGTAGTGAGGAGTAAAATAAAAAAATTATGCCCTTAGAAATCCTGAAGGCGGTGCTTGGATTTCGGGGTCCCGTACGCGGCTAGGCTCCCAAAAAGTCCCACACATGTGGTATCCATGTACTCAGGAGAAGCAGCAGAATGTATTTTGGGGTGTCATTTCACATATGCCCATAGCATGTGTGAGCAATATATCATTTAGTGACAACTTGGTGCAAAAAAAAAAAAAGTTTGTAATATTCCCGCAACTTGTGGCAAAATATAAAATATTCCATGGACTCAACATGCCTCTCAGTAAATAGCTTGGGGTGTCTACTTTCCAAAATGGGGTCATTTTGGGGGGTTTTGTGCTATTTTGGCTTTTTATGGCCTTCGAAACTGTGATAGGTAGTGAGGGGTGAAATCAAAAATTTGCACCCTTAGAAATCCTGAAGGTGGTGATTGGGTTTCGGGATGCCGTGCGCGACTAGACTCCCAAAAAGTCCCACACATGTGGTATCCCCGTACTCGGGAGAAGTAGCGGAATATATTTTGGGGTGCAATTCCACATATAACCATGGCATGTGTGAGCAATATATCATTTAGTGACAACTTTTTGTACATTTATTTTTTTTTGTCATTATTCAATCCCTTAGGACAAAAAAAATAAATATTCAATGGGCTCAACATACCCATCAGCAGTTTCCTTGGGGTGTCTACTTTCCAAAATGGGGTCATTTGGGGGGGGGTTTGTACTGCCCTGCCATTTTAGCACCTCAAGAAATGAGATAGGCAGTCATAAATTAAAAGCTGTGTAAATTCCAGAAAATGTACTCTAGTTTGTAGACGCTATAACTTTTGCGCAAACCAAAAAATATACGCTTATTGACATTTTTTTTACTAAAGACATGTGGCTGAATAAATTTTGCCCTCAATGTATGACTAAAATTTAGTTTATTCGATTTTTCTTATAACAAAAAGAAGAAAATATCATTTTTTTTCAAAATTTTCGCTCTTTTTCCATTTATATCGTAAAAAATAAAAATCGCAGAGGCAATCAAATACCATCAAAAGAAATCTCTATTTGTGGGAAGAGAAGGACGCAAATTTCGTTTGGGTGCAATATTGCATGACCGCGCAATTACCAGTTAAAGCAGCGCAGTGCGAAATTGGAAAAAGACCTCTGGTCCTTAAGGTATTTATTGGTCCGGGGCTGAAGTGGTTAAGGTGTACAATGGCATCTGGTCAGGTGGTTCATATCTCCCTTCTGGAAACCAGGCCATTATAAAACTCCTTTCCAAGAAAGGGAAAGACCCCCTTGACCCAGGCTCATATAGGCCGATTTCCCTCCTCAATCTGGATGTCAAAATCCTGTCCAAAATCATAGCCACAAGACTAGCTGTAATTATACCCCCCCTTATCCATCCTGCCCAATCTGGCTTTGTGAAAGGCAGAACTGCCACCTTGAATATACGTAAGGTTATGCTCGCTCTGGAACATGCTAAAAATAATCCGGATGGGGATTTTGCCATTATAACTTTAGACGCGGAGAAGGCCTTCGACAATGTCAGCTTTGATTGGCTCTTTATGACTTTATCCGAAATGGGCTTCTCGGGGCACTTCTGCCATCTCATCAAAGCCATGTACTCTTCCCCAGCAGCTAAATTAGTCGCGGCTGGAGTTCTCTCAGATGAATTTCGCTTGCATAAAGGCACTTGCCAGGGCTGCCCACTTTCCCCGCTCCTCTTTAATATCGCCCTAGAACCCCTATCCAGATATCTGACCCAAACAGCCCCTCTCCACGGTATCCGCATTGGCCACCATGACCTGCGCACCTCCCTTTTTGCTGATGATGTGCTCATCTTCTCGTCGGACCCCGCTTCCGACATGCCCGTTATTAAAGAGGTCTTTGACGTCTTCAGATCATGCTCAGGGCTTCGTATAAATTATGGTAAAAGCGAAATTCTCCCGATAGGGTCTTCTCGCAAACCCCCCTGGACACAACACTCTATCTTTTCAACCGCCAACTCATATATCACCTACCTAGGTATTAAAATTGGAAAGTTGCCTTCCTCCCTTTACCACCTCAACTACCCCCCTCTGCTCACGAAAATCTCTCAAGAAATGGTGAACTGGATGGATCTGCCTCTCTCGCTTCTGGGAAGAAGCCACCTGCTAAAAATGGTTAGCTTTGCCAGGCTACTGTACCCGCTTCAAACCATTCCTCTGCTCCTTCTTCACAAGGACATTAAGATTCTGGAATCGGCTTTTTCTTCCTTTATATGGAAGGGCAAATGCCCACGTATAGCCTTAAAAAAGTTGCATCTTCCCAGACACGAGGGGGGTATCAGCCTGCCTAATGTAAGACTGTATAATCTGTCATGTTTGTTACGAACTGGTCTGGACTGGATCTCTCAATCCTCCAGATACTCCAACTACTCCTTGGAAGCCGCCATGGTCTCCCCACTCTCATTGAAAGCTCTCCTCCACTGCAGGTGGAAGTCAGTACCATCTCTGCTTCAACATAACCTTCTACTCAGGGACACTGCCATAGCTTGGAGGGAAACCAGGAAATGCCTCAAGCTCCCCCCTTTGTCTCCAGACACCTTCCGATACAGGGGAACCCCACTTTTTCCCCTGGCCTACTCCACAAGCCATTCCACATCTGGAAAGAGAAGGGCATCACCAGTTTTGCTGAACTCTGCGATCTGGACTCTGGCCGCCCTCTGCCCTTTTCACTCCTAGCGGAAAGGTTCTCCCTTCCGCCAGCTCACGCTTTCCACTACAGGCAATGTGTCAGTTACTTAAAGGATATCTGCAGAGATGAACGTAAATGTTTCCCCCTAACCTTTTTGGATCGACTGCTCAAGGACGATACTTATAAAATTTCAGACATCTACAAACCATTACTCCAGCAGATTTCTCCTCCACTGACATCCTCATCAGTCGCCAACTGGGAGAAAGACTTCCCTGACCCGGATATAGTAGAAAAAATCTTGCAAGGACTTAACAAAGTTTACCGCCTAACCCCTAACGAGCTCTGGAGAGAAACGCAACTAAAAATTGCCCACAGGGCATACCTTCCCTTCCTTCCATCCAACCCCGATCAGGACAACACCAAGTGTCCCCACTGTCTCCAGAACAGGCCCTCGCTGGCACACCGTTTCTGGTCCTGTTCCTTCATTTCATCCTTCTGGGACCAGATCCTCTCCTACATCTTCAAAGTAACCCTGCTGAAACTGCCAAAGGACCCCCTTCTTCTCATCTTTGGATACTGGGACCCTCTCCTGCTTCCATGGTCTTCCATCAGCAGCCGCGTGCCCTTAAGCGGCACGCCGTACAAACCCTCCCATGTGGACTGGTCTCTGCTGTGTCTACTACTTGCCAGGAAATCCATTCTAAAGAGCTGGACTTCATCTCTTCCTCCCTCCGTCGCTCAGACGCAGAAAGAACTCCTTTCACTCCTATACAAAGATCGCTATAACGCAAACTTCCGGGATGAAAAAGTGAAGTCTCGTTTCTATGCGCGGTGGCTTCCCTTCATATCTGCCACTCTCCCTCCGGTGGACATCATTAACTTGGACCACTTCACCTTCTCCTACTACGGCACTCGACAACCAAACTCGGGGTCAGATTCGCCCCCAATCTAATATCTAAGTTATGCCCAGCAACCTACTGACCTCCGGGACTACCCTTTGGAACCCCTTACCTCAGGGACTTTACATGAAAACCTCGTATCCCCCCTCCCCCCCTTTTTCACCCCTTTTATTTTCCTTTTTGTAAGTGTCCCCCTCTTCCCCTCCCCTCCCTTTTTTTATTTATTTTCTACATTCAGTTAATACTCCTGATCCTATGATCTGTTACTTTTCTCAATCTTGGGAAATGCCATTATCCTGTTATATATATATTACTTTTGCAACTATCTCTTACTCAGGATCCATCCAGTCACTGTCAGATTGCTGCTTTGTTCTACTAGTTTCACTACCTTCCTCTCAGTTTAAGTATTTCAGTTAATGGTCTTAGTTCAATATGATAAAGCTACAATCTGCTCTCATTCTTATGCGCCTCATCTGCGATGATGGTTTCACAATGTCGTACTTGTCATTGTTGCATCTGTACTGTTGTCTTTATTTATTTCTCAATAAATACTCTTTAAAAAAAAAAAAAGAAAGATAAGCCAAATCAATGTGTAAAACTTACAGCTGTCAGAACCAGCAGAGTAGAAAGCAGAGATGTGTAAGGTTGACAATGGTATAGTTAGTTTTAAAGAGGAAGTAAACCCTGATGGGTTTACTTCCTCTTTCATTCCCTGCAAAGGCAAAGCATAATGGACTACTATGCATCGCATAGTAGCCCATTATGTGTCACTTACCTGACACAGGAGCCAGCGATGTCACCGCTGTCCCCTGTAGTCCGGCGCATTCATCTTTTCGGTGGGGTCCCGCAGCTCCGCCGCTGTCATTCGGCAGAGCCGCGATGACGTCACTCCCGCGCATGCGCACGGGAGCCGACACGCGCGGCAGCTCCGTTGTTGGAAATGCCGCGCTCAGTGTGCCTGCGCGCCGCTGTCTACGGCGCATGCGCCATAGACAGCGGTGCCTGTCTTCGGGCAAATATCTCCTAAACCGTATAGGTTTAGGAGATATTTCTTGGACCAACAGGTAAGCCTTAATCTAGGCTTACCTGTAGGTCAAAGTGGTTTGTAAGGGTTTACAACCACTTTAAGGGCCTGCTCACATCATGCCTCCATAATGAGCGTGCATTACCCACAAAGCATGTTAACACTTTACATTGAAATGGATATTTTGATGATAGGCAACTCCTATCCTCATATTGATTAGTGGTTCCAAATTAATAACTACTGCAGTAGGGAACAGACACAAAAGATACGCTCAGCATCTTTCCAAATAACCGTTCTCCTTTATTATGACGCATGTGAACAGGCCCGGACTGGGACAAAAAATAGGCCCGGGCATTTTAGATTGAGCAGCCAACCTTTCCAGGGACCGGGGGTGGCTGGTGTTGGTCCTCCACACTGTAATGTGCAGCGACACTGTGATATAAAGGGAACTGCACTAAAAAGGGGCACTGCAATGATTACAGTGCCCTTTTACGGGGCAGTCCCCTTTATATTATAGTGTCCCAGTCCTATTGTGGCCAGGCCAGTACTGTCTGTCTCCTATTGTGTCCATGGCCCAGTGACACTGACCTGCTCTCTGACGCAGTGGGTACATGGTGGCTCCCTCTGGCGCTGCAGGTACAGGGTGGCTCCCTCTGGCGGTGCGGTGCAGCGTGGCTCTCTCTGGCGGTGCGGTGCAGCGTCGCTCTCTCTGGGGGTGCGGTGCAGCGTCGCTCTCTCTGGTGGTGCGGTGCAGCGTCGCTCTCTCTGGTGGTGCGGTGCAGCGTCGCGCTCTCTCTGGTGGTGCGGTGCAGCGTCGCGCTCTCTCTGGTGGTGCGGTGCAGCGTCGCGCTCTCTCTGGTGGTGCGGTGCAGCGTCGCGCTCTCTCTGGTGGTGCAGCGTCACTCTCTCTCTCTGGTGGTGCGGTGCAGCGTCACTCTCTCTCTCTGCTGGTGTGGTGCAGCATCACTCTCTCTCTCTCTGGTGGTGTGGTGCAGCGTGGCTGGTTGTGCTGGGGCTATTAGTTCCCCCAGCACAGTCCTTTGTTTCATTTGCCATGTCTCCTGTAGTAGCTGCTACAAGCACTCCTCAGCTTGTTTCTGGGTTTTCTCTTTCACCCCAGCAGAGTGCATGCTGGGGACTGTAGTCTGCTCCCTGCTGAGACCAATGGTGCCATGTATCTCTGGGACTACATTTCCCATGATGCCCCTTTAGTTTCTTCTGATTGGCCCTCTGTGTTGGCCAATGGGGAGGGAAAACTACCAAAAAGGAACGCCTTCTCTTCCCCTGCTGCCGACGTGAGAAGGGGAGGGGGAGCGACGGGGGGAATAGTGACAGCAGCCTGAAGCTCTCCCCACCGCGCGGACGCCCACAGCTGGAGGAGGATAGCGGAACTATCAGCGCTGAGGCTGAGCTGTGTGTGAGAGAGACACACAGCACAGCCCATGCAGCCGCCAGTTCCACAGGAACTGTGGCCGTATGGCGGTAGGCGAGTGGCGGCCGTGGCCTGTGTTACCCACGATCAGGCCGCGGCCGCCGCTTACCTCCCGCTGTGCGGCCTGATCATCAACAGGCCATGGGTGGCCCCGGCCCACCGGGCAAATGCCCGGTCTGCCCTATGGCCAGTCCGGGCCTGCATGTGAAGGTTTTTATACACATGATTACGTAGGTATCACATTAATATTACAGTTGTACCTTTATGGTAACAAGGGGCGCTACATAGGCAGGCTAATTCTAATCATGACTTGAAAGAATGCAAAACATGTACTGAAAACATTGTTAGTGCCGTGTGCACAGTGAGGGCATTGTGCAATACATATAAAATAGAATACAATTATATACAGAACCTACAAATTTCCATTACAACATGCATTGGCAACATGCATTGCCATACATTCTAAGGAAAAGGTATAAATGGTTTTATGGTTGTTATGAAGAAAATAAACTTTGGTCACTGCTTATACAGTACATACATTATATTTTATTTCATTTATATGTGGCACTTACCCCCGAAGGAGCGGCTGAATTTTTCTGGGCTTACCGATTACCTCCTCCTGCTTGCATTCGCTGTCCTTGTCTAGGGGTTCCCAGGGTTGATAACCCAGTAAATCTAAAGACCGACACTTGAATTTCTTGTTAGGATTTTTATTTTGCATAGAACAGTTGAACAAACTCAGTCTCTAAATTGGGAATAGAGGGTATCAGGGTAGAGTTTAGCTCAGGTGCTTGGAACTGCTGACTTCAGATAAAGTCTCACTCTATGTACACAATCCAGGGAACAGCCGCTCGCAACTGGACTCTTTAACTGTTGGAAAATCCTTAAGTTTTGGGTTTAGCAGCCAATAGACATGTGCGATTCGTTTCGTACGAATCTCAAATTCGTACGAATTTCCCAAAATTCGTACGTTCGGGAGGATCCGAATTCCGAATTGCCGTGCGTCCGAATTCTGTACAGAATATGAACCTTTGTTTACGAATTTCGGATCAGTTGTCGTCGAATCGACGACAATCCAGTCATTATGCTTATTATGAGGGGCTCCCACTATCCCTGTGCTATGCTGACTTCCTAATGGGGCTGTACCTCTGCTGTGCTCATTATGAGGGGCTCCCACCATCCCTGTTCTGTGCTGACTTCCTCCTGGGGCTGCTTATTATGAGGGGCTCTCACCATCCCTATGCTATGCTGACTTCCTCCTGGGGCTGCTTATTATGAGGGGCTCCCACCATCCCTGTGCTATGCTGACTTCCTCCTGGGGCTGCTTATTATGAGGGGCTCCCACCATCCCTGTGCTATGCTGACTTCCTCCTGGGGCTGTACCTCTGCTGTGCATATTATGAGGGGCTCCCACCATCCCTGTGCTGTGCTGACTTCCTCCTGGGGCTGCTTATTATGAGGGGCTCCCACCATCCCTGTGCTGTGCTGACTTCCTCCTGGGGCTGCTTATTATGAGGGGCTCCCACTATCCCTGTGCTATGCTGACTTCCTCCTGAGGCTGCTTATTATGAAGGGCTCCCACCATCCCTGTGCTGTGCTGACTTCCTCCTGGGGCTGTACCTCTGCTGCGCATATTATGAGGGGCTCCCACCATCCCTGTGCTGTGCTGACTTCCTCCTGGGGCTGCTTATTATGAGGGGCTCCCACCATCCCTGTGCTGTGCTGACTTCCTCCTGGGGCTGCTTATTATGAGGGGCTCCCACCATCCCTGTGCTGTGCTGACTTCCTCCTGAGGCTGCTTATTATGAGGGGCTCCCACCATCCCTGTGCTGTGCTGACTTCCTCCTGGGGCTGTACCTCTGCTGTGCATATTATGAGGGGCTCCCACCATCCCTGTGCTGTGCTGACTTCCTCCTGGGGCTGCTTATTATGAGGGGCTCCCACCATCCCTGTGCTAGCTGTTGCTTAGTGTATGACAAGCTGATGTTTTGCTACAGAGGCCTGTATTCTAGAGGCTTCTAGAAGCATAGTAGGAGGAGAGCAGAACAGGAAGCTTGAGTGTTTATGGCACTCCAGTAAATTTCTGGGGAGGTGTCCAGAAGGTGGAGGGAGAGGCCATAAGTAGACTGAGGCCTGAGTAGTAGAAAGTGTTCCTGGGTCCAGTTCTTTGGGAGGGGACCCCTGTACAGGGACTCTGCACATGGGGAAGAAAAGCTAGAGTAGCCAGACATTGAGGCCCCAGCTAGGCTTAACTGGGGGGTGTCAGGGCTGGGCCTAGCCCTTCCTTCTCTGAGCTGGCCACTCAGCTGTTGGATAACTGGCAACTCCTATCTCTCCACAATGACTCACCTGTTGATGATCCTGCTCGTCTGTCCTGCCTACTTAAGCGGTCAAGTCCAGATGATCTCTGCCTTCCCCTTGGTCACATCTCAAGAGATGCTCTCCTGTATTTCTGTTAAAGACTTGCTTGGCTGACATTCCTTCTGGCTTCCTGACAATTTGGCTTGTCTGACTATGTGTTCCCGTTCCTGAACTCTACCATGTTTTGACTACATTTTACATTTTTTTAATTATTATTGTAAGTGTGATTTAACTGTATGTTTTTCACGTCTGATTCATGGTTTCTGACAGGTGAAGGCCATGAATTCAGAAGATGCGGGGGGCGTGGTCTGGCTGAGCTTGATGGCGGTCGCTTAAGCTCTTAGCTCCGGCATCCCAGGACAAATACATCTGTCTATCGCAGGTACTCTCGCCTATATTATTCGCCTAACGATGGGTACAGCTTCCCGCTCGTCCTCGGCCTCTCGATCCCGTTCCCCGCGGGAGAACACAGCCGGACAAACCCCTCATAACATCCCGGAGATGTTCAGAACGCAGCGAGGGAACATGGCGCCCTCCCGCCACAGTACCTCACAGGCCTCAGACTCGTGCTCTACCCCTCAGAGGATGATTGTTCTATCAGGCGCTCTCCCGGCTGGGAACACGGCAGCTCAAAGAATGTATGTAGAGGGGCTCCTGCGCTCTATGGCTAGAAGAACGATTTTGGAAGTAAAGTAAAAAAAGTAGTTCTAATCGGAGCAGCAGACACTTTTTTTGAGTGAACTCTCAAAAAATAGAAAAAAGGGGGGAAGGGTGGTGTGTTGCGCTTCCTTAGATACCAAGAGAAAAAATAAATAATAAACTTATGTAATAAATAGTGACTGTCAATTCATTCACAAAATGTGAAAAACAAGTGCAATAGTGCTTAGTATGTGATACTAAAAAATTGCATACAAATGAACATCTGGTGTATAATATTGCTAGTGCATCATTCCAGTGTCTATACAGTAAGGAAACAAGGGATCTACGACTATAAAGTGCAAATAGTTAATTACAATAACTATATAAATAGGTGAAGCGTCTAAGATAAAACAGAAAGGAAAATTAAAACATCTAAGATAAAGCTACAAAAATATATATGTACCGATAAAATAGTGTAATAAATAATCCAAAAAAGATACTGTGGATAATTTAGATCTGAAAAAGATGTGCATACAGAAACAATATAATCCTTGGTAAAAAGGAAATGAAGTAGCAGCAAAATAGCAGCAAAAAATTGTGACTCTCGATAGTGTCCCATACACAGTCCAATCGTGCAGATCTAAAATGTGATTTCACAACCAAACATAAAGTGCAATGTGCCAAAGTAGTTTTCCTCCAAGCGGTATCCCGTGTAAGTGCTGATATTCCTAAATAATTACCTCACAGCTGTAAGGTATACAGCAAAAAAATAGATTTGCAGAGGGAATTCCGGGGGATCAGATAGGCTGTGACTGGGACTTCTGACAGTGCCTGCTCTTCCTTGTAGTTTTGGTCGACCAGCAATGCTCAAAATAACAAGTAAAAGATATCCTCCATGGTGTAGTAGTTTTAAACGAACGATTTATTTGTAAAAGAAACTATATCTACTCACAAACTCACACACAACTAGACGGATCGATGGATGATACAAACGTCACTTCCGATTTCCTACGCGTTACGTCACGAATGGACTTCAACTGGGATATTTCTAAAAGGATCGGAAGTGCTTATATGAGAGTACTGGGCGGATCGCGTCCGCCCACTGTTTACGTAACTCGAGTGTGTAATCACACAGACAGGCAATAGAATCGCCCAGCATTAGCATAGCTAAGGCGTTTGTTGGTAGAACGGGCCATTCGAATGCCGGGGATATATCCTGCTCTATATCTCGCCTCCCACCGTACTCACAATACATTCGTTGGAATAACGAGTAACGAGTGGGTGCGGACAATGTGAAAAGGAGAAAAAAAGGAGAAAACAACGACCAGACAATAAAATAAAATTACGAATCCGCCGTAAAACTAAGACAAAGGTTCACATCGTATAACGTACTTACACATATGTCACTCTGACGGAAGTAGACACAGGTACTACATATTCTAATATATACGATTATCCCGTCGGCCATTTTTTCGAAGTCCTAAATTATCATCGAAAAAAACGGCCTATATTTTGATGGCAAGGGCCAGGTTAAGATCAACGCAAAGACAGCTATTAGTTTAATGGTACAAAAAAGGTAGTAGTTTTTACTATTTAGGGACCCAATGAAACATCTCAAAATTTAAAAACTTTTTTTCTCTTTTAGTTATTACTTTAAAATTAGGTGGTAATTTAAAACACTCGTATATATGTATATATATCAATACGAGTAAAATGTATTATACTAATGTCTATATAAAAAAAGTTTTTGATAAAAATACTTAAAATAGAGAGGCGAGACCAATCACAGAAAAAAATTAAAAAGTTCAATTTTCCAAGGGCCTAAGGTTTAAACGTATAGGGGGATCTCGGAAATGACGTATGTATTAACAGTACAGTTAACATATAGAAATTCAGTCATTCTCCATAGATTAATCCTCTAAAATACAGTATAAAATTTAAAATCAAAGATTAAAAAATTAAAATAAGAATATATCATAGTTATGTAATCAAGGCAAGAAATATAAGAGAGGAGATGAAAAAAGGCGTTAAAAATTACTGATAAAACAGTTTAAGTCGAACTCAATATTTAATCCTCTGGGGCTAAAAGTGTCAAGCGTGAATATCCACTTCGACTCTATTTGGCTCAGGGTCCTCACTTTATGTCCACCCCTCCAGTGTTTAGCATAAGGGACAATGCCCCAAAATTTCAAATCCCTGGGGTCCCCATTCACAGGAGATTCCCTCCACACAACCAATCAACATGAACGACTTGCGCTCGATAGCTTCGGATATTAAAGACACCCTGTCTGCGACCATTGCGGAACTCCGGGTGGATATCAGAGGATTATCAGAACTCATGCACACTGTGGAGAAGATCACTGACCAACATGAAATAACACTCCGCAAGACTACGAGGAAACTGGATACCCACACATTATAAATGAGAGATATTCAGCGACATTTGGAAAATTTGGACAATAGGGGGAGATGTCATAATCTGAGAGTTAGAGGCCTCCCTGAATCAGTTGAAAATGACCAGATTACCCCAGCCGTCATCTCCATCTTTAATGACGTGCTGGATAGACCCCCTCAGTCTAGCATTGAGATAGAGCGCATTCACCGTGCATTAAGGCCCAAAGGAAGAGACACTGATCCCCCAAGGGACATCGTCTGTTGTCTAGTTAATTATCGTCTTAAGGAAGACATCCTAAGAGCTGCTAGATCTAAACAAAACATATCATTTGGCACTGCACCTATTCAAATATTTCAAGACCTCTCTGGAATCACTTTACAACATCGCAGAGATTTACGCCCCCTGTTGGATGTCCTGAAAACCCACGGCATCCTATACAAATGGAAATTCCAATTCTGCCTTACAGCATCACAGCTAGGCCGTACAGCACACCTTAAGGTACTGGAAGACCTGCCTAACTTCTGCTCTATCCTGAACATCCCCTTGGTTGAGGTGCCTAATTGGTATGCTTCCTTCCACCCACTGATACCCAAAACGCCCAAACAACGCGTGGATCCGATGGAAGCTCAGGATTCCTCCTTCCGCAGAAGGAGATCCCCCTCTGGGCCCAGAGGATATCACCCGCCTGACATCGCCCGCAGGGATCATAGCCCCTCTTCGTCTCCACGTGCCCGACGAGCAAGGAGAGATTACTAATCGATCTACTGGTCTCCTCACTTCACAGTTCTGGCAGGAGCTCTATAACTGACCCTTTGTTCATTACTTTACTACCAAGTTGGGACATCTCCCCTACACGCAAGTTGAGTATGTTTGTGATTACCGCACATTAGCGGAGCTTATTTTTCAGTTAATGCCTTTTTTGTTATATGGCTCTTTTTCCACTTTCGCCTGCTGCATATTTCAATTTTGCAGATCACACCCTCTATCTGTTTTATGTTGTCGCCAATGCATTATTCAGACCTTGCTTCACTTGTATTAAGCAGCTTGGATGACCAAAAGGAGATCTGTTGTCATTCTTTACTCTGACTTTCAAACTACAATTCCCACACTGCTTGGAGAAAGGCCACAGCTTGCATTGCGTTAGGTTGCCATACATCTCACTCTATGTCCAATCATATGCTATTATACTTACCCGCACAGTGCGCTTCTAGCACTGTACTCTCAGACACACCAGGTGCCACTACCTCCGGACGGCAACTTTTGTCAGCGGACTGAAAGCCAGTTTGGTCTACCCTCATTACCCTCCTGCCTCCGATCGTACTCAGCCACCGGCCAACTTGTAACTTGATGTCCCGCACTGGGTATGTATATCCCGATGGATTACTCACATGACGCTTCTACGTTCTGCATCTTTGATTCGAGAAGGCTGGCTGTACCCCTCTACACATTGAGCTGTTGATTTGCTGCGACTCAGGGAGTCGCGCTTTCTCTGGTTTCAGATCTTTATTAGCATAGTCTCCACCGTGTCAATGACACATTTACGACAGAAATATAATCACCGTAGGTCCCGGATATACGCTTGTTCCCTAAGACTGGATTTATGCTGTATCTCTTATAGATAAGTATTATTGCCAGGAAACGTTGACATGTATTTTCATCGTTTATAAGTTGTTTTCTTCTAAATTGAAATTCCTAAGAGACCAGTCCCCATGGGCGTCCGCAGCAGGGGGCAAGGGGGGTCAAGTGCCCCCCCCTGGAATCCCCAAGATGTTGCCACTGCCGCCGCCGCCATGCTGCACTATTTTTTTTCTGAGTCCGCTCTCTCCTGTGTATCACAGCGCTGGATGGCTGTGTTCGGCGGCCGCTCTGTAACACAGTCCCGCCCCCCCCCAGACCATCTCGTGTGATAGTAGAGAGAATCAACGCTCCGCCTATCACATGAGCCGGTCTGGGGGGGGGGCGGGACTGTGTTACTGTCATGAAAATCTCACGAAGAGATTGTCCTCCAGGTCTTCTGATGTACGATCGTCGCGGGTACGCACGATCGTACGAACGCCCTTACGTTCGTACACAGGTGCGCGTGTGCGGGCACGCGCACGGTCGCGTGCGTGCGTCCGTATTGGCGCCAAACGGCCTATTTAAACCAGCCTCTTGCCAACAGTCTTTGCTGTCTGCTCTACAGCATTATATCTGTGAGACCTGATTCGTATTGTTTGTTCCTGTTTGACCCGGCCTGCCTGTGACCTATCTGCTATCCGCCTGCACCCGACCTCGGCTTGTTGTGACTATTCTCCTGCCTGTTCCCTTGTACTTCGTTCCTGTCTGGTATCCGATCCGGCTTGCTAAAAGGGTAACCTGCTTATACTGAACTGTGTCATCTGCTACAAGTGATCTGTTAGTATTGAACTGTTCATCTGCTATAAGTGCCTGCTCATATTGAACTACCTATCTGCTGCAAGTCACCTGCTTATACTGGACTGTGTCATCTGCTACAAGTAACCTGCTAGTATTGCACTGTCCATCTGCTCCTAGTGCCTGCTTATATTGACTGTTTATCTGCTGCAAGCACTTGTGTATATTATACTGTTCACCTGCTACAAGTGGCCTGCTTTCCTGCACTGCTTATTGCCAAGTTACCTGCTCCTTTGAACTGTGTATCTGCTATAAACTACCTGCTGATCCCTTCACTGTGATTACCTGCTCCACTGAACCTCGCCTACCCATCCTACCCATCTGTTGATCCTGCCAGGCACCTGTACCCCTCCTTACTCCTGTGTTCCCTGTTACATTGCCAGGAAACCGGTAGTGGGAGTCGTAAAGGAGGCCTCTCTCCGCAATCCGGGCTCGCTACTAGAAGGTACGTGATAGTAGCAGACAGCCAGTGTCTGAGCCCGAGCGGGGAGCCTCCGCCATGGAAGAACTTTGTCAACACCTGGCAGGACTGTCTGAGGCAGTTAAGGGCCTTCAACAAGGCTACACTCGGCTGGAGGAACGGGTAATTGCTCTTTCCAACCCCTCCGGATCCTTGGGGGCCCCTCAACCATCAGTTTCTTCAGCTGAAGCAGGTCCAACACCTACAGTTGTGATGTTACCACCAGAACCTAAAGTTCCCACACCCGAGCGATTTTCTGGGAATCGCAGTAGCTTCAGGGCCTTCCGCATCTCCTGCGAATTATATTTTGCCCTCCAACCACGGACCTTCTCTTTAGAGGTTACCAAGGTGGGTTTTGTGGTGTCTCTACTCTCTGGAGACCCCCAGACCTGGGCCCACCGCCTGTTAGAAAACAAGGACGCAGCATTGACTAATCTTTCTACCTTTTTTGATGCTATGGCTCAATTGTATGAAGATCCTCAACTTTCAGCAACTGCAGAAACCGATTTGCGGACCCTCCAGCAGGGATGAAGGGCGGTGGAAGATTATGTGGCCGAGTTCAGGCGATGGGGTGCGGATACGAACTGGAATGATGCTGCCCTTCGCCATCAGTTCCGCATGGGACTCTCTGATTCTTTGAAGGATGAGCTTGCTAGAGTCGGTGTTCCACAGACATTAAACGCACTAATTGACTTGGCGATACAGATCGATCGTCGTCTGAGAGAAAGGAGAGCTGAGAGGGCCACTGGTTTCTCTCGTCCAACCTGGATGCTTCCAAAGGCCCCAAGCCATTTACATCCAGCACCTGCCACCCGATCCACGTCTGACACACCTGAGCCAATGCAACTTGGAGTCTTGCGGCCATCTCTTACCCCCGAAGAACGTCAACGTCGGCGGAATAATAACTTATGTCTCTATTGCGGGGAATCTGGACATTACGTCAGGAACTGTCCAATAAAACTTCGTAAGTGTCCATCCATGCCTCCTGATCTCCCAGACTCTTTAATAAAGTTTCCATCCCACCTTATCATTTCTGTCTCCTTTCAGTTCCCAGGAAAGACTTTACAGACACCCGCCATTATTGATTCCGGGGCATGCAGCTGTTTTATGGATTCATCCTTTGCTGCCCAACATCAGATTCCTCTCCTACCTAAGACCCGTGGACTCTCTATTCATTTGGCCGATGGCTCCGCTATTAAATCTGGTCCTGTAACTCGAGAAACTGTACCTCTACCTACTGTTTTCTCTGGTTCTCATCGAGAACTTCTCCGGATGGACATTATCACCTCCCCTCTTTTTCCTGTAATCCTTGGGATGCCCTGGCTACAGGCTCACAATCCAACCATAAATTGGACTACAGGAGAAATTACCTTTTCTTCACCATATTGCCAGAAGTTCTGTGGTTCATCCGGTTCTCTGAGACCAGCAACTTTATTATCTATTGACTCAGAGATCGATTTACGTCAAGCCATTCCCGAAGTCTACCATGAATTTTTGGACGTGTTCAGTAAATAAAAGGCAGAGGTGCTCCCGCCCCACCGGGCTTATGACTGCCCCATTGAGTTACTTCCTGGAGCCAAGATTCCGTTTGGAAGGGTTTTTCCCTTAACAGAGGTAGAGCAGGAGAAACTCAAAGAATACCTCGAAGAAAATTTAAAGAAGGGGTTCATTCGCCCGTCTACGTCCCCAGCAGGTGCAGGTATTTTCTTTGTTGAGAAAAAGGACCACACTCTCCGACCCTGCGTAGACTACCGTGAATTAAACCACATCACTATAAAGAACCGGTACCCTCTCCCTCTTTTTCCAGAGTTATTCCAAAGACTGGGAATTGCTACGGTGTTCACTAAACTCGATCTCCGTGGGGCTTACAACTTGATCCGTATCAAGGCCGGAGATGAGTGGAAGACTGCTTTCCGTACCCGATTCGGACACTTCGAGTATTTGGTGATGCCCTTCGGTTTGTGTAATGCCCCCGCCACTTTCCAATACTTTATCAATGATGTGCTCCGGGACTTTCTGGACTTATTTGCTGTCGTTTATTTAGATGATATTTTGATTTTTTCTTCCTCCCTTGAAGCCCATCGCAAGCACGTCAAAAGCGTGTTGGGTCGGCTCCGCCAACACGGACTATATGCAAAAGCAGACAAGTGTTTGTTCGAACAGGAAAGTATACCATTCCTGGGGTTGATCATCTCTAGTAAGGGTATAAAAATGGACCCCCAGAAGATTGCTGCGATTTTGGACTGGCCGACTCCTGTAGACAGGAAAGGAATCCAACATTTTATTGGATTCGCCAACTTCTACCGCAAATTTATTAAAGGTTTCTCAGCTATTGTTGCACCCATCACACAACTAACTAGACAAGGAACCCATTTTCATTGGACCTCTGAAGCTCAAAAAGCATTCGAGACTCTCAAGGGACTTTTCACCTCCGCTCCTATTTTAAGACATCCAGATTCCTCCCTGCCATTTGTTTTAGAAGTGGATGCATCCGAAATCGCCGTAGGAGCTATATCCACTTCAGTTCCGGACCAATAAACACCTTAAGGACCAGAGGTCTTTTTGCAATTTCGCACTGCGCTGCTTTAACTGGTAATTGCGCGGTCATGCAATATTGCACCCAAACGAAATTTGCGTCCTTTTCTTCCCACAAATAGAGCTTTCTTTTGATGGTATTTGATTGCCTCTGCGATTTTTTTTTTTTGCGATATAAATGAAAAAAGAGCGAAAATTTTGAAAAAAAAAGATATTTTCTTCTTTTTGTTATAAGAAAAATCGAATAAACTAAATTTTAGTCATACATTGAGGGCAAAATTTATTCAGCCACATGTCTTTAGTAAAAAAAATGTCAATAAGCGTATATTTTTTGGTTTGCGCAAAAGTTATAGCGTCTACAAACTAGAGTACATTTTCTGAAATTTACACAGCTTTTAATTTATGACTGCCGATCTCATTTCTTGAGGTGCTAAAATGGCAGGGCAGTACAAATCCCCCCCAAATGACCCCATTTTGGAAAGTAGACACCCCAAGGAAATTGCTGATGGGTATGTTGAGCCCATTGAATATTTATTTTTTTTGTCCTAAGGGATTGAATAATGACAAAAAAAAAAATAAAAAATTTTTTTTACAAAAAGTTGTCACTAAATGATATATTGCTCACACATGCCATGGTTATATGTGAAATGACACCCCAAAATACATTCTGCTGCTTCTCCCGAGTACGGGGATACCCCATGTGTGGGACTTTTTGGGAGTCTAGTCGCGCACGGCACCCCGAAAACCAATCACCACCTTCAGGATTTCTAAGGGTGCAAATTTTTGATTTAACTCCTCACTACCTATCACAGTTTCGAAGGCCATAAAATGCCAAAATAGCACAAAACCCCCCCAAATGACCCCATTTTGGAAAGTAGACACCCCAAGCTATTTACTGAGAGGCATGTTGAGTCCATGGAATATTTTATATTTTGCCAAAAGTTGCGGGAATATTACAAACTTTTTTTTTTTTGCACAAAGTTGTCACTAAATGATATATTGCTCACACATGCTATGGGCAGAAGTCAAATTACACCCCAAAATAAATTCTGCTGCTTCTCCCGAGTACGGGGATACCACATGTGGGGGACTTTTTGGGAGCCTAGTTAACTAGCTACCTAGCGACACTAGCGACACTGATGCAGCGTTCAGAAAAATTATCGCTTAGTGACACTGGCAAAAGGGGGTGAAAGGGTTAACTAGCGGAAATCAGGGGGTTAAAACCATTATTGGGTAGTATATCGGGGTACCTAGCGCTATAAAAACCTGGCGGTGAACCTAAAAAAATAACTAGCTACCTAGCGACTGTAGCGACACTAATGCAGCGATCAGAAAAACGATCGCTTAGTGACACTGGCAAAAGGGGGTGAAAGGGTTAACTAGCGGCAATCAGGGGGTTAAAAACATTATTGGGTAGTATATCGGGGTACCTAGCGATATAAAAACCTGGCGGTGAACCTAAAAAAATAACTAGCTACCTAGCGACACATGCAGCGATCAGAAAAATGATCGCTTAGTGACACTGGCAAAAGGGGGTGAAAGGGTTAACTAGCGGCAATCAGGGGGTTAAAAACATTATTGGGTAGTATATCGGGGTACCTAGCGCTATAAAAACCTGGCGATGAACCTAAAAAAATAACTAGCTACCTAGCGACTGTAGCGACACTAATGCAGCGATCAGAAAAACGATCGCTTAGTGACACTGGCAAAAGGGGGTGAAAGGGTTAACTAGCGGCAATCAGGGGGTTAAAAACATTATTGGGTAGTATATCGGGGTACCTAGCGATATAAAAACCTGGCGGTGAACCTAAAAAAATAACTAGCTACCTAGCGACACTAGCGACACATGCAGCGATCAGAAAAATGATCGCTTAGTGACACTGGCAAAAGGGGGTGAAAGGGTTAACTCTAGGGGCAATCAGGGGGTTAAATCTTTATTGGGGGGTGATAGGGGGCTACCCTGGACCTAACACTAACTGTCCTGACAGTTTTTACTGTCACAACTGACACTGAATGCATTGATCAGTAAAGAAATGATCAATGCAATCAGTGACACTGTGACTGGGGGGGGAGGGGGGGCGGGGGGGGGATCGGGGGGCGATCGGGGGGGGGATCGGGGGGGGTTTGTGTGCCTGTGTGTACCTACATGTCAGTGTAGTGTTCGTGCAGACTTACTTTTACTCTTCTCCTCGTAGTCCGGTCAAAAAGACCGCCCCGAGGAGAATGACATCACTTCCTCCTTCCTGTGTAAACAATACACAGGGGAGGAAGCTTCTCATTGGCCAGGAGCGATCCAGAGGGGGTGGCCGAAAACGAACGGCCATCCCCTCATCACGGAGCGCTCCTGGACCGAATCGGACCGCCGTATCCAGCGGGAGGGGGTCCGATGGGACCCCCCACCCGCTGGAAGGCAATCACGTAGATGTACGTGATTCTGCCTGCCTGTGCCATTGTGCTGACGTACAATGGCAATACGGCGGTCCTGAAGTGGATATTATCCCAAAGACAAGGAACTAAGGCCCTGCTTCATCCTGTGGCTTTCTTTTCACGTAAGTTATCTGCAGCCGAGAAAAATTACGATGTCGGAGACCGGGAGCTGTTGGCCATTAAATCCGCATTAGAAGAGTGACGTTATTTGTTGGAAGGAGCTTCTCATCCAATTCTAATATTTACAGATCACAAAAACCTGGAGTACTTAAGATCTGCAAAAAGACTAAAACCAAGACAAGCCAGGTGGGCACTCTTCTTCTCCCGGTTCTCTTTCCATGTGACGTATCGCCCAGGGTCTAAGAATATAAAACCAGATGCCTTGTCACGGATGTTCCACAAGTCCCAGGAGAATTCTCCTCCGGATACCATTCTCGCTCCTGGGAATTTCCTTCTGCTTCAGGAAGATCTTCTCTCTCGGCTTAGACAAGCCTCCATGGGACAAAGACCCTTCTCAGAACCAGAACTACAAACCAGAGGTGGGTTACTGTGGTATAAAGACAAGATCTACATCCCCGAAACTCTGCGGGTATCTGTTCTAGAGCTGTGTCATGACCACGCACTCGCCGGACATTTTGGTATCACTAGAACCATTGATTTGGTACAGCGTACTTTTTGGTGGCCTCAGTTACGGGAAGATTGCAGGAAATACGTGAACACCTGCACTACGTGCATTAGGAGTAAGAACTGTAAAACCAAGGCCTGGGGCCTCCTTAAACCGTTGTCTGTTCCGGACAGGCCATGGAAAATGCTGTCTCTAGACTTCATTGTTGAATTGCCTCTGGCAGACGATCATACCACTATCTTAGTGGTGGTCGATCGTCTGTCAAAGATGGCACATTTTATTCCTATGAAGGGTACCCCTTCAGCCTCTGAAACTGCACAAGTGTTTATCAAAGAAATAATTAGGCTCCATGGGGTACCAGCCAATATAGTTTCGGATCGAGGAGTACAGTTCACCTCTCGATTCTGGAAGTCCCTCTGCAAGGCCTTGAATATTGAGCTATCTTTCTCATCCGCTTATCATCCTCAGTCCAATGGGCAGACTGAGAGGACAAACCAAACTCTCGAACAATATTTACGCTGTTTTTCCTCTTTTGCACAAGATGATTGGATCTCCCTACTTCCAGTAGCTGAATTTGCGTATAATAATTCTCTCCATTCCGCCATCAAACAGACACCCTTTTTTGCCAATTATGGCTTCCACCCTTCATTTTTACCCAACTCCCTTCCTGAATGTTCAGTACCTGCGGTCCAGGAAAAGATGAACTTTTTTTCAACCAACAACAAACTTCTACAAGAAACAATGACTAAAACTCAAGAGCACAACAAGGCAACCTTTGACAGGAAGAGACGAGGAGAGTTAGTACTGGTACCTGGTGATTTAGTGTGGCTATCCACGGTAAACTTGAAAATGGCGTGTCCTTCAAAGAAACTAGGTCCCAAGTTTTTAGGACCTTTCTCAGTCAAAAGGAAGATTAACGAAGTTGCTTTTGAACTAGAACTTCCAGACTCACTAAAGGTTCATCCGGTATTCCATGTATCCTTATTGAAACCTTTCACTCCCAATCCATTTCCTAACCGAAAAACCACTCCTCCTGATCCGATCTTGGTTGATGGTGAAGAAGAATTTGAAATTGAAGCCATCCTAAAATCTAGAAGAAGAGGAAACCAGAACCAGTTCTTAATCAAATGGAAAGGATATGGTCCTGAAGAGAACTCCTGGGAGCCTGAGGACAACATTCATGCGAAAAACTTGATTCGATCCTTTAAAAGGGCCCATCCGGAAAAGTTTGCCCGAAAGGGCATCCGGAGGCTGCCCCTTGGGAGGGGGCAATGTCATGAAAATCTCACGAAGAGATTGTCCTCCAGGTCTTCTGATGTACGATCGTCGCGGGTACGCACGATCGTACGAACGCCCTTACGTTCGTACACAGGTGCGCGTGCGCGGGCACGCGCACGGTCGCGTGCGTGCGTCCGTATTGGCGCCAAAAGGCCTATTTAAACCAGCCTCTTGCCAACAGTCTTTGCTGTCTGCTCTACAGCGTTATATCTGTGAGACCTGATCCGTATTGTTTGTTTCTGTTTGACCCGGCCTGCCTGTGACCTATCTGCTATCCGCCTGCACCCGACCTCGGCTTGTTGTGACTATGCTCCTGCCTGTTCCCTTGTACTTCGTTCCTGTCTGGTATCCGATCCGGCTTGCTCTGACCATCCGTCTGCTAAAAGGGTAACCTGCTTATACTGAACTGTGTCATCTGCTACAAGTGATCTGTTAGTATTGAACTGTTCATCTGCTATAAGTGCCTGCTCATATTGAACTACCTATCTGCTGCAAGTCACCTGCTTATACTGGACTGTGTCATCTGCTACAAGTAACCTGCTAGTATTGCACTGTCCATCTGCTCCTAGTGCCTGCTTATATTGACTGTTTATCTGCTGCAAGCACTTGTGTATATTATACTGTTCACCTGCTACAAGTGGCCTGCTTTCCTGCACTGCTTATTGCCAAGTTACCTGCTCCTTTGAACTGTGTATCTGCTATAAACTACCTGCTGATCCCTTCACTGTGATTACCTGCTCCACTGAACCTCGCCTACCCATCCTACCCATCTGTTGATCCTGCCAGGCACCTGTACCCCTCCTTACTCCTGTGTTCCCTGTTACATTGCCAGGAAACCGGTAGTGGGAGTCGTAAAGGAGGCCTCTCTCCGCAATCCGGGCTCGCTACTAGAAGGTACGTGATAGTTACAGAGCGGCCGCCGAACACAGCCATCCAGCGCTGTGATGCACAGGAGTAGATGCCCATCCGTGCTACAGTGCCTGGATAG
The DNA here is from genome assembly GCF_037356315.1 of Lithobates pipiens. Classification (NCBI taxonomy): domain Eukaryota; kingdom Metazoa; phylum Chordata; class Amphibia; order Anura; family Ranidae; genus Lithobates; species Lithobates pipiens. The sequence continues at coordinate 103,084,340 of NW_027507789.1, forward strand.
GAGGATCGAGGGGGGAGGGGGCTGCAGTGCTCTCCTCCACCACCGCACTCTCCTGCCCCCCCCTGCTCTTCTCTTCCACCACCGCACTCTCCTGACCCCCGTGCTCTCCTCCACCACCACACTCTCCTGACCCCCCCCAGTGCTCTCCTCCACCACCGCACTCTCCTGCCCCCCCCGCTCTTCTCCTCCACCACCGCACTCTCCTGCCCCCCCTGCTCTTCTCTTCCACCACCGCACTCTCCTGACCCCCGTGCTCTCCTCCACCACCACACTCTCCTGACACCCCCCCCCCCCAGTGCTCTCCTCCACCACCGCACTCTCCTGCCCCCCCCAGTGCTCTCCTCCACCACCACACTCTCCTGCCCCCCCCCAGTGCTCTCCTCCACCACCGCACTCTCTTGCCCCCCCGTGCTCTCTTCCACCACGCACTCTCCTGCCTCCCCGTGCTCTCTTCCACCACTGCACTCTCCTGCCCCCCCCCCAGTGCTCTCCTCCACCACCGCACTCTCCTGCCCCCCCCAGTGCTCTCCTCCACCACCGCACTCTCCTGCCCCCCCAGTGCTCTCCTCCACCACCGCACTCTCCTGCCCCTCGTGCTCTCTTCCACCACCACACTCTCCTGACCCCCCCCAGTGCTCTCCTCCACCACCGCACTCTCCTGCCCCCCCCCCTGCTCTTCTCCTCCACCACCGCACTCTCCTGCCCCCCCTGCTCTTCTCTTCCACCACCGCACTCTCCTGACCCCCGTGCTCTCCTCCACCACCACACTCTCCTGACACCCCCCCCCAGTGCTCTCCTCCACCACCGCACTCTCCTGCCCCCCCCAGTGCTCTCCTCCACCACCACACTCTCCTGCCCCCCCCCCCCCCAGTGCTCTCCTCCACCACCGCACTCTCCTGCCCCCCCGTGCTCTCTTCCACCACGCACTCTCCTGCCTCCCCGTGCTCTCTTCCACCACTGCACTCTCCTGCCCCCCCCAGTGCTCTCTTCCACCACTGCACTCTCCTGCCCCCCCAGTGCTCTTCTCCACCACCGCACTCTCCTGACCCCCCCCCAGTGCTCTCTTCCACCACTGCACTCTCCTGCCCCCCCCCAGTGCTCTCCTCCACCACTGCACTCTCCTGCCCCCCCCAGTGCTCTCCTCCACCCCCGCACTCTCCTGCCCCCCCAGTGCTCTCCTCCACCACCGCACTCTCCTGCCCCCCCCCCAGTGCTCTCCTCCACCACCGCACTCTCCTGCCCCCCCCCCCCAGTGCTCCTCTCCTCCACCACCGCACTCTCCTGCCCCCCGTGCTCTCCTCCACCACCACACTCTCCTGCCCCCCCCGTGCTCTCCTCCACCACCGCACTCTCCTGCTCCCCCCAGTGCTCTCCTCCACCACCGCACTCTCCTGCCCCCCCCCCCCCGTGCTCTCTTCCACCACCGCACTCTCCTGCCCCCCCCCCCCAGTGCTCTCTTCCACCACTGCACTCTCCTGCCCCCCCCCCAGTGCTCTCCTCCACCACCGCACTCTCCTGACCCCCCCAGTGCTCTCTTCCACCACTGCACTCTCCTGCCCCCCCCCCCAGTGCTCTCCTCCACCACCGCACTCTCCTGCCCCCCCCAGTACTCTCCTCCACCACCGCACTCTCCTGCCCCCCCCAGTGCTCTTCTCTTCCACCACCGCACACTCCTGCCCCCCCAGTGCTCTCCTCCACCACTGCACTCTCCTGCCCCCCCCCCCAGTGCTCTTCTCTTCCACCACCGCACTCTCCTGCCCCCCCAATGCTCTCATCCACCACCGCACTCTCCTGCCCCCCCCAGTGCTCTCCTCCACCACCGCACTCTCCTGCCCCCCATGCTCTCTTCCACCACTGTGCTCTCCTCCACCACCACACTCTCCTGCCCCCCCCAGTGGTCTCCTCTACCACCACACTCTCCTGCCACCCCCTCCAGTGCTCTCCTCCACCACCACACTCTCCTGCCACCCCCTCCAGTGCTCTTCTCCACCGCCACACTCTCCTGCCCCCCCAGTGGTCTCCATCACCACCACACTCTCCTGCCACCCCCTCCAGTGCTCTCCTCCACCACCACACTCTCCTGCCCCCCCCCCCCCACAGTGCTCTCCTCCACCACCACCACCACACTCTCCTGCCCCCCCTCCCAGTTTTCTCCTCCCCTGTTCTTGCTGCTCTCCAGCTCTCCCCATCCTTCTCTAGCCACCATCCCAGTGCTTTCCCCCCCAGTGCTCTCCGCCCCTGTTCCCCCCAGTTCTCTCCCCCCCCCGTGCCCTCCACTCCCCCCAGTGCTCCCCCCCCCCCGTGCCCTCCACTCCCCCCAGTGCTCTCCCCCAGTGCTCTCCTCTCTCCCCCTGTTCTTTCCCCTCCAGTGCTCTCCCCTCAGTGCTCTCCCCTCCCCCCAATGCTCCCCCCCTGTTCTCCCCCCCCCCAGTGCTCTTCAGCTCTCCCCATCACTCTCTAGCCCCCACCCCAGTGCTCTCCAGCCCTCCTTACTACCCACCCCTGTTCTATCTGCCCCCCTGGTGCTCTCCAGCCCCCCCCCCAGTGCTCTCTACCCTCCGTGCTCTCCACCCCTGTTCTTTTTGGCTCCCCCTTAGCACCCTCCACTCCCCACCCATGTGCTCTCCACCCCCCATAGTGCTCTCCAGTCCCCCATGCTTTCCACCCCTGTTCTTTCTGGCCCCCACTGGTGCTCTCAAGCTCCCCCCCCATTGCTCTCCACTCACCCCTGCTCTTTGTGCCCCCCCAGTGCTCTTCACCACCCCACACTCTTAGCCCCCCCAGTGCTCTCAGCCTACCGTGCTCTCTACCCCTGTTCTTGTTGGCCCCCCCAGTGCTCTCAAGTTCCCCCCAAGTGCTCTCCGCTTCCCACCCCTGTGATCTCCACTCCCCCTCACTCTTTGCCCCCACCCATGTGTTCTCTAACCCCGCCAGTACTCTTTGCTCCCCCTTCTCTCCAACTCCCACTCAGTGCTCTCCACTTCCCCAGGACCAGAGGGCAGGCTGACTGGGGCCAGAAAATGAGGACGGCTGAAGGTGCAGGTGGCCAGGGACCACTCCATCTCACAGCAGACAAATCCTCTGGAAGGAGCACCGTCCCCATCCAAAACGAGAACAGACCCTGCCTGCTGCTGGCCGTCATGGATATCCTGCTGGCATGCAAGGTACCGTACCAAGCATCAACAACACACCTTCCCACAGACAGGGACTGCAGACTGGGACATGGGGCACAGGAAGGGCTGCAATGATGTGCACAGTGAGACTGCATTCACGGCACAGTAAAGCTGCATTTGATGGACACAGTGAGGCTGAATTTGATGGACACAGTGAGGCTGCATTTGAAGGGCACAGTGAGGCTGCATTTGAAGGGCACAGTGAGGCTGCATTTTAAGGGCACAGTGAGGCTGCATTTGGTGGGCACAGTGAGGCTGCATTTGGTGGGCACAATGAGGCTGCATTTGATGGGCACAGTGAGGCTGCATTTGGTTGGCACAGTGAGGCTGCATTGGTGGGCACAGTGAGGCTGAATTTGATGGGCACTGGTGAGGCTGCATTGAGCTCTTGCATCAAGTCTGTAGTCTCTGTCCATCTCCTGTAGCATGTCTGAAGTCCCTGAGGGAGTCTGGAGAGGAGTCAAAAGTGGGAGCACCGCCGGGATGGGGGTCATGGGAGAAGTCAGACTTGTGTGGACTGTGGATAGGAGACTATAGGATAAAACCTCCAAGCTGGAGCCGACTGACTGAGCCCTGCACAGTGCACCTGAGAGGAGGTCAGTGAAAGCACGGCCAGGCCAGTCGGGGGTCACTGATGTAAGGGGGGAGTGAATACGATAATGTAAGGGGCACTGACATAAAGGGTTTCCTCCTTATATTAGTAACCCACCCCCCTTACCTTAGAGTATTCTTTCTGAAGAAGGTGGTTCCCCCCCACGTTCTGAGTTTCTGGGGTCCCCCTTGATGATTGATCACTTACCACTATTAACTGGAATTTGAATATATATATAAAGCCCTATGTGATTTCATATCTATATCTAATACTCTCTTCATCAAAGGTGCTTTAAAATGTATGGTTTTTCCCTTTCATGAACCAGAAAATAATGACGTTATGCTGTTGGGCTGGTATAATAATGCTGTTGGGCTGGTATAATAATGCTGTGAGGCTGGTATGAAATTTTTTCCAGGGCTGGTTTTTGAAAGCATGGGCGTCCGCAAGGTTACTCAGGTGGCTGCGTACCATGCCCATATAGCCTAGAGAATGTACATCTTTTTACATTGCAATACATCTGTTGTTGCCATATTTTTATCTTGATGAAAACAGCCAATCCAGTGACAGTATGAGATCAAAATATGGCCACAACAGATGTATTGCAATGTAAAAAGATGTACATTCTCTAGGCTATATGGGCATGGAACACAGTCAGAGTAACTTCCAATACAAAGTGAAGATGAATTATCTGTTATATAACACATATGTATTACCAGTGTAAAGATTTTCATGAGATTGTCGAAAAGGGGCGGAGCATGAGTGGCCTTGAAATGATGCCCCCCCTTGGAAAAAGTTCTGCGGACGCCCATGCCAGTCCCTGTTGGTAAATCACTGGTACTATGTTATACTGTGCCCCCGCTGTTTAAACCAAGCAGCTCAAATCTCTCAATACGCTATTAATGTGTATTATGCTTTTCCTCTCGAGTTCTCACTTTATAGTTTACAGTTACCTGTAGATTGTCTGCTGCTTATGTTGTTTATGTTCACATACTAATCTTTCTACAGATGTCATACACAAGGGGACCCCTTTAGACCTCTACCCCATCGTTAAAACATTTTCTCCCATCCACGATTTATACCTCACTTGTACACAGCATGTATCAAAGTCCTTGGTTGCCATACAGGCACTCACTCGACAGTTTCTCTTTGATCCGCCATTAGGTTAGGTTCTAGCCAACCCCACCGTGGGGTGATACTCGGGAACCCCTTCCAATAGAGCCGTGGGCTCCCTAGTTCATCCTACTCCGCTCTATTTCTAGTACCACTGAGCAAGTGGTCTGACCCTCCCCCCCCAACCCCCGCCCCCCCCGTACACATCGAAGCGGAACATGCTTTCCCCTCTCAAGTGATTCTGTAAGTGTCGGCCAGTTACTACTCAATTTCATCACCCCCATCCGCTCCCCCCTCAATCCCCTCTCCTTAACCTACCCGCACTAAGCATAACATGACGGACATACACTCACCACAAGACAACCTCGCACCTTTTTCTAACTGTGCTAACGGTACTAAATTTTACTCGTTAAATGCTAGAGGTTTAAACACTCCCGGAAAATGATCCAAACTGCTTTACACCTTGCGCCGAGCGCACGCACAGATAACTCTCATACAAGAAACAAATTTTCGGACTGACTCCATTCCCAAATTACAGGACTTACATTACCCTACTGTTTATCACGCTACTACTGCTGACTAAAAATCCAAAGGAGTCTCTGTGTTAATCTCCAAGCATTGCCCCCTCACTGTCACAGCAGTTCAATCGGACCCACAGGGTCGATACCTCTTCCTCAAAGGACACCTTCACAACAGACCTCTTACTATAGCCAACATATATGCCCCAAATGCAAGACACGTACCATTCTTCAGAGATACTCTCTCCCAACTTACTACCTTCCAACAATGGATTCTTATTATTGGGGGAGACTTTAATGTACCGTTCACCCCGACCCTAGATACCTCCAACGGTACCTCCTGTATCACGTATAGAGCATTGCGGGCCATCAAACTAGAACTCCAATCCCTAACCCTACACGACGCCTGGCGTATGCTACATCCAATCACTAAAGACTTCACATATTACTCTCCCCCCCATAACAAATACTCCCGAATAGATCACTTTTTTCTCACGCAAGCTGATATAAGCTACCTGACACAAGCAACTATTGAACTAGCCCTTCTATCAGACCACAATCCGATCACCATCACACTTACTCTGACGAATACACCACCTCGTCCGTCTGTCTGGAGGTTAGATGATTCTCTGCTACTAGACACTGACAACAAACAATCCATCTTAGACTGTTTACGACATTACTTCACGGACAACACTTCTAAAGAAACCATCTGGGCTGCGCATAAGTGTGTGGTGCGAGGTATGTTCATATCTTTAGCCGCAAAACGAATAAAAATTAGAGAAACACGTATTGCTGCCTTGCACCACCAGGTACATATTCTGGAACGGGCTCATAAGCACTCCCTCGCCAAATCCGGTCTTAATGAACTTACCAAAGCCAGGGAAGAGCTACTAGAGGAATTACAAATATCAGTTAAGCGTAAATTTGCTCTCACGCACAAAATGTTCTATGAGTTTGGAAACAAGGCTGGCAAGTTCTTAGCGAAAGCCCTACAGAAAAAAAAAAATGTTACACACTATACATAAGATTGTGTCCCCAGCTGGGAATTCTATTGTTGCACCTGACGCCATAGCAAAACAATTTGTTCAATATTTCCAGTCACTCTATAATTTACCACAGGCCTCTCCCACAACAGATGCTTCACCTAGGGCTGATCTTATAAATAACTTTCTCTCACAATATTCCCCGACACCCTTAAATACACTAGATATGTCTCCACTAGATGCCCCTATTTCCTTGACAGAGGTCAACGAGACGCTCAAGCAATTAAAAGCAGACAAGAGCCCGGGCCCAGACGGCTTATCAACTGCATATTATAAGTCCTTCCCTGAACTTTTGTCCCTGCACCTTGTTGAGACCTTTAATGCCCTCCCGCAATCTACTAGAAATAATTCGGACCTTCTAGAAGCACATATTACCCTAATACCTAAACCAGATAAAGACCCCTCTTTAGTCACTAACTACCGCCCCATTTCTTTGCTCAATGTTGATCTGAAGATCTATGCCAAAATCCTAGCAAATCGTCTGTCACCACTACTCCCTGACCTGATATCCACTGATCAAGTAGGTTTTGTCCCTGGCAGAGAAGCCAGGGATAACACCATCAAAGCATTAAACATACACCACTGGCTCACAACGTTTTGTACAGAGGGCTTCTTCCTTTCCCTGGATGCTGAGAAGGCGTTCGACAGGGTGGCCTGGGATTATATGAACTCAACGTTACAATTTATTGGAATCCCTCCTCGGATGTTACAAATGATAAGGCTTCTATACTCATCCCCTACAGCGAGGATAAAAGTTAATGGCCAACTGTCGAACGCCTTCTCTATTACCAACGGCACGCGCCAAGGATGCCCTCTCTCCCCACTCATTTTCGTGCTAACACTAGAACCGCTTCTTCACATGCTCAGAGAAAATCAAAACATAGTTGGGATAATGGTCAAAAACAAGACATACAAAATCGCTGCTTACGCAGATGATATCCTGCTCTTCCTACCCAACTTATTACACGACTTAGGCCGCGTACACACGCGCGGACTGTTCGCCCAACCTTGTCCGCTGAACAGTGTTTGGGCGGACAGTCCGCTCGTGTGTGGGGCTTCAGCGGACAGTTTCAGCGGACAGTTGGCCGAACAAGGTCTTACGGAAATTCCGAAAAACTGTCCGCTGAAACAAGGTTTCAGCGGACTGTTCGCTCGTGTGTAGGCTTGTTCGGCCAACTAAGTCTCGCGCATGCTCAGAAAGGATTTCCACGTCGGAAGGTTGCATTGCAGTGTATAGGACGTCGTATTTTTCGTCCCGTCGTACGTGCCGTTCACGTCATCGCGCACGGTTTCAGCAAACTGTTCGTCCGTCGTGTGTGGCCATGTCCGTCCATGCTAAGTTTGAGCGGACTGTTCGCTCAAACTGTTGGACGGACAAAGTTGGGCCAACAGTCCGCGCGTGTGTACGCGGCCTCAGATACTTTCTGCACAATATCCAATTTAAAAATCAATTTAGACAAATCGAAAGCATTACCGGTCACCCTACCAGAACGGCTCGTAACACAATGTAAAGGGAATTATCCTTTTCACTGGGAACGCCATACTTTAACCTACCTGGGTATTAAACTTCCTAACACTCTTTCCCAATTGTATGAATACAATTTCGGCCCAATGCTCCTGAAAATACAAGAAGATCTCCTGAAATGGCATAAGACGTCTTTCTCATGGTTTGGGAGGATCGCAATTTTAAAAATGAATATCCTCCCCAGATTGCTTTACTTACTACAATCTATACCCATTGATCTCCCCAAATCGTTTTTCAACACCTACAAAAAAATATGCAGGAACTTTATATGGTCTCACAGATCCCCACGAATAAGCTGGGCGAAACTCATCCTTCCCAAGACTAAAGGGGGCCTAGGGTTGCCAGACATTCACACTTATTACCATGCTAACCTTTTAAATAGGATAGTAGACTGGCACCTGCATCATCAATCCAAAGGATGGGTTCAGTTAGAACAAAAAATGATTCCTCTCCCGCTGATTAACTTACCATGGATTCCTAAACCTTGTATCCCTGCTAGGGATGAGCTTCGTGTTCGAGTCGAACATACGTTCAACTCAAACATCGGCTGTTCGCCCGTTCGGCGAATTCCGAACGTTATGGGCCGTTCGCGCCAAATTCGTGTGGCGCTCACGGCCCACAATGCACTGCATCATCGCAGTGCATTGCTGGCTCATGATTGGCCAAGCATGCACTGTGACCCCCGCATGCTTGGCCAATCACAGCGCCAGCAGCGAGGAGAGCCATGATTGGCCACAGGCAGGATGCCTGTGGCCAATCATAGCTCAGGCTGTGTAGTACACGCCCCACACTATATAAGGCGGCCTAGTGTAGTGTGTTGGTGTCTGAAGCAGTTAGTGGGTGTTCTGTGTACCTTCAACACAGTACACACCGATCGTTTTCGGCCGATTTTCGATCTTGCTGTTGTGTAGTGGTTGTTGTCTGTGTGCCCTGACCGCAGTATACACCGCTATATTCACCTCACCTATATAACTAGTGATCTATCTTTTATAATAGAGCTTGCAGTCAGTAGTGTTAGGAGCTTGTGCGTGCTGTCTGCGTGCTGTCTGCGTGCTCTGTACCCAGTACACACCGCTATATCCACCTACATAGCTCTTCTCTATTTGAGCCCATCTGCAGGAGTTATTGGAAGTTGTGTGTGCCTCCAGCACAGCACAGTATACATCTGTATATACCCCTTTATCTCTGGTGTTCTATAAAAAAGGCATCTGCAGGAGTTAGTGGGTTTTTTGTGCCTCCAGCACAATATACACCTGTATCTACCCTTTATTGCTGTTCTCTAATAGAGGCATCTGCAGGGCTTAGTGGGTGTTGTGTGACTCAATTACAGTATACCCCTTTATCTCTGGTGTTCTATAATAAAGGCATCTGCAGGAGTTAGTGGGTGTTGTATGACTCCAGCACAATATACACCTGTATCTACCGTTTATTGCTGTTCTCTAATAGAGCCATCTGCAGGGCTTAGTGGGTGTTGTGTGACTCCATTACACTGCTGTTTTACCCAACTCCCTTCAGGCCATTACCATGTCTGGAAGGCCAGCAAGGAGAGGCAGACAGGCGCGAGCCGATAAAAGAGGGCAAGCAGGCTCTGTGTCTAGAGACAACAGTGCTGGTCGTGGACACGGTGCATTGTCATCAGCACGTGGCCATGGGACATGCTTGTCCTTCTTTTCGGCAGCTGGACATGTTGAACCGCAACATGCCAACGACTTGGTAGAGTGGATGACAAAGCCCTCTTCATCCTCCTCATCCTCTCTCACCCAGTCTCAGGGTACTAGCAAAGCAGCTGCCAACGCATTGTCTTCCCTCCTCTCAATGTCATCATCAGTGACTCCTTCCCTAGACCCACCACGCCCTCCTGAGGAGTCTCCTGAACTCTTTGAGCACAGTGTTCTGTACATGCTCCAGGAGGATGCCCAGTGTTATGTGGGCTCTGATGATGACACTCAGCTAGAGGAAGGCAGTAGCATGAGCGCAGAGAGAGGGGATGCTCAAGAAGGACAGCAATCTGGCAGTCATGTTCCACAAGCTGCAGCATACTACCAGGTTTGCTACAGCGATGAAGAGGGAGGGGATGATGAGGGCACTGACTCCACGTGGGTGCCTGGAAGGAGAGAGGAGGAGGAGGAGGAGGAGGCACATGTCCAACGAGGCAGGATGCCCTCCGGGGGCCAGCTTAGGGGCAGCACACCGACTGAATCACACCGCAGAGCTCCGCCTGTGCAGGGCGCTGCCTCTGCGCGTTATTCTAAAAGTTCTTTTGTGTGGGCCTTTTTTGAGACGAGTGCATCAGATCGCACCGCTGCTATTTGCAACATATGTCTCAAGCGTATCTCGCGTGGCCAAAACATCAGCCGCTTGGGCACCACATGCTTGACCAGACATATGTTGACCTGCCATGCAGCTCGTTGGCAAGCGTACCTCAAAGACCCACACCAAAGAACAAAGCGGACCTCTCCTTGCTCCTCATCAGCTGGCATCTCCAACCCCACTAGACCTTCAGTCCTCTCTGAAACCTGCTCTGAGAGGAATGAAGGTGTAGAATTAGGTGTGTCACAGCCAAGTGCTTCCGGGCACTCTGCTAGCAGTACACCCACGTCCGATTATAGCAGGCAAATGTCCCTGCCCCAGCTGCTGGACCGGCGAAAGAAGTTCACTCCCAGCCATCCACATGCCCAGCGGTTGAATGCTAGCTTGGCTAAATTGCTAGCACTTCAACTGCTGCCTTTTCAGTTGGTAGACTCGGCCCCCTTCCGTGAGTTTGTACAATGTGCGGTTCCTCAGTGGCAGGTCCCCAAACGCCACTTTTTCTCACGGAAGGCGTTTCCGGCTCTCTACCGGCATGTGGAAGGCAATGTCCTTGCCTCGCTGGACAGGGCGGTCAGCAGTAAGGTGCATATTACCGCTGACTCATGGTCCAGCAGGCATGGACAGGGACGTTACCTGTCTTTCACGGCCCATTGGGTCACTCTTCTGGCAGCTGGGAAGGATGCAGGACAAGGTGCAGTAGTGTTGGAGGTTGTTCCGCCACCACGCCTCCAAAATGCTACTATTGGTTGTGACACACCTCTCTCCTCCACCCCCTCCTCTTCTTCTTCCTCCATGGCTTCTTCCAGTGCTCTGTCCTCAGAACCAGCGGTGCTTCATAGGCGTTCCAGGGGCTACGCAAGTACGCAGGCAAAACGATGCCATGCCGTGCTTTCGCTGGTTTGTTTGGGGGACAGGAGCCACACTGGGGCGGATGTTTTGTCAGCTCTGCAGGGGCAGGCCGAGAGGTGGTTGACGCCACGCCAGCTTAAGCCAGGAATGGTGGTTTGTGACAATGGTACCAACCTCCTCTCCGCCCTCCGACAGGGACAACTGACCCATGTGCCCTGTGTAGCTCACGTCCTTAACCTGGTGGTGCAGCGGTTCTTGGGCAGGTACCGCGGCTTACAGGATGTCCTGAAGCAGGCCAGGAAAGTCTGTGTGCATTTCCGCCGATCATTTAATGCCTGTGCTCGGCTTGCTGAGCTCCAAAAGGAGTTGAACCTGCCCAAGAACCGCCTTATATGTGACATGCCCACCAGATGGAACTCAACGTTGGCCATGCTGCAGCGTCTGCACATGCAGCAGAGGGCCATCAATGAGTACCTGTGCGACTACGGCACCAGAACAGGGTCAGGGGAGCTTGGTTTTTTCTCACCATGACAGTGGGGCATGATCAGGGATGCATGCACTGTCCTGTCACCATTTGAGGAGGCCACAAGGATGGTGAGCAGTGACAGTGCATGCATCAGTGACACTGTACCTCTTGTCCACCTCTTGGAGCATACGCTGCGTGGAATAATGGACAGGGCACTTGAGGCAGAACAGAGGCAGGAAGAGGAGGACTTCCTTGCCTCTCAAGGCCCCCTTTATCCAGACAGTGTTCCTGCTGTGCCACCCATCACACAGGAAGAGGATGAGGAGGAGGAAGAGGAGGAGGAGGATGATTGTGTCAGCATGGTGGTGGAGGCTGGCACTCAGCATCAGCAGCAGTCTTGTAGGGATGATTTACAGTCCCAAGAAACACGTGGACTTGTACGTGGCTGGGAGGAGGTAGCTGCGGATCATGTTGTCCTTAGTGACCCAGAGGACTCCGGACCGAATGCCTCAGCTAACCTACGCTGCATGGCCTCCCTGATCCTGCAAAGCCTGCGGAAGGATCCTCGTATTCTTCGGTTCAAGGAGAGGGACCATTACTGGCTGGCCACTCTCCTTGATCCACGGTACAAGGGTAAGGTTGCCGACCTTATCTTGCCATCGCAGAGGGAGCAGAGGATGAGACATCTCCGGGAGGCCTTGCAGAAAGGTCTGTGCAACGCGTTCCCAGAGACTGGGAGGTTACAAACTCCTGGTCCTGGACAACGTGTTGCTGAGGCATCGGTCAGAAGGAGCGGTGGAGAAGGTGGCCGTCTGACTGATGCTTTCAGACAATTTTTTAGTCCGCAGCCCCAAGGTATGATTGGTTCCAGCACCCATCGCCAGCGTCTGATTTACATGGTGCAGGAATACCTAGGGGCAAGGTCAGACTTGGACACCTTTCCCACCGAAAATCCTCTGGCTTACTGGGTCTTGAGGATGGATCACTGGCCAGAGCTTGCACAGTATGCAATTGAGCTACTGGCCTGTCCTGCATCCAGCGTTCTTTCGGAATGCACCTTCAGTGCTGCTGGTGGCTTTGTTACCGATCACAGGGTGCGCCTTTCCACCGAATCAGTTGATCGACTGACCTTCATCAAGATGAATCAGTCTTGGATCACCCACAGCTACCAAGCACCTGAAGCTGATGTAACAGAATAATTTTTTTTTTAAATATCACATCCCTTCCAGACTGCCTATGCTGATGCTGAGTGACTGTCCTGTTATGTTGATTGTCTATCCTCTTCCTCCTCCGCTAATATGTTGGAAGAACATTTCTGGTTCTGGGTGATGCCATCAGCCCAATTTTTCTGCCCCTGTTTAACAGGGGCGTTTAAGTACAATTTTTGATGCAATGCTTTGCAGCAGGGCTAATTCCTGCAATCAAACAAGAGTATATGGGAGAGGTTGCAGTGTCGTGGCACCAGCACCAGTGCCTAAGGCCCAATTTTTCTGCCCCTGTTTAACAGGGGCGTTTAAGTACAATTTTTGATGCAATGCTTTGCAGCAGGGCTAATTCCTGCAATAAAACAAGAGTATATGGCAGAGGTTGCAGTGTGGTGGCACCAGCACCAGTGCCTAAGGCCCAATTTTTCTGCCCCTGTTTAACAGGGGCGTTTAATTACAATTTTTGATGCAATGCTTTGCAGCAGGGCTAATTCCTGCAATAAAACTAGAGTATATGGAAGAGGTTGCAGTGTGGTGGCACCAGCACCAGTGCCTAAGGCCCAATTTTTCTGCCCCTGTTAAACAGGGGCGTTTAATTACAATTTTTGATGCAATGCTTTGCAGCAGGGCTAATTCCTGCAATAAAACTAGAGTATATGGCAGAGGTTGCAGTGTGGTGGCACCAGCACCAGTGCCTAAGGCCCAATTTTTCTGCCCCTGTTTAACAGGGGTGTTTAAGTACAATTTTTGATGCAATGCTTTGCAGCAGGGCTAATTCCTGCAATAAAACTAGAGTATATGGGAGAGGTTGCAGTGTGGTGGCACCAGCACCAGTGCCTAAGGCCCAATTTTTCTGCCCCTGTTTAACAGGGGCGTTTAATTACAATTTTTGATGCAATGCTTTGCAGCAGGGCTAATTCCTGCAATAAAACTAGAGTATATGGAAGAGGTTGCAGTGTGGTGGCACCAGCACCAGTGCCTAAGGCCCAATTTTTCTGCCCCTGTTAAACAGGGGCGTTTAATTACAATTTTTGATGCAATGCTTTGCAGCAGGGCTAATTCCTGCAATAAAACTAGAGTATATGGCAGAGGTTGCAGTGTGGTGGCACCAGCACCAGTGCCTAAGGCCCAATTTTTCTGCCCCTGTTTAACAGGGGTGTTTAAGTACAATTTTTGATGCAATGCTTTGCAGCAGGGCTAATTCCTGCAATAAAACTAGAGTATATGGGAGAGGTTGCAGTGTGGTGGCACCAGCACCAGTGCCTAAGGCCAAATTTTTCTGCCCCTGTTTAACAGGGACATGTAATTACAATTCTTGATATAATATTTCACAGGAGGGCCCCTTCCTGTGCCCACCAAGAGTAACGGTGAGGACTTATAGTGTTGTGGCACCAGCACCACAACCACCAAAGGTCAATTTTTCTACCACTGTTCAACAATGGCATGTAATTACAATTCTTGATATAATCGTTCACAGCAGGGCGCTCCAACGGCCACCAAGAGTCACTTTGAGGGCTTACAATGTTGTGGCAAAACCAACACCTTGTTCCGCCATTTCTGCAGAGCATATAGGGCAGGCCCCTACTTTCAAACATCCAACTTACAAACATCTCCTACTTGCAAACGGAAGGAAACAACAGCAAGTGAGATGAAAAAAGATGGACGACAAAACAAAATATACAGGGGTGATAACCCTTCCCTATGTTTTCCAAAAAGCTTAAAAATAGTTTTTTGGACTGGAGCTACACTATAAAAATGTAACAGTTGAAAATTACAAACAGATTCAACTTAACACAACAAACCTACACAGTCCCTGTCTTGTTTGCACCGCCTGTATACTGCTTTTCTGAGTATATAGGGCCTGGGGGCCACACGCATTTCCTTTTTTTAATATGGGTACAGGGTTCCCCTTAATATGCGTACAAGACCCAAATAGGCTGGTAATGGGCAGGGAGGGCTACCCATGCCATTTTTCTCAATGATTTTCAACCATATTGCAGGAACCAGATATAAGATTAAAACCGCAAGCAGTTTTAAATGGTGTTATTTCCGTTTAATGTCATTTTGTGCAGGGACTGTTCTAAACACGGGAAACACATGGCACTTCACAGGCATACTACAGACACCCCCCAGGCACCATATTTAAAGGAATATTTCACTTTTTTTTTTCACTTTAACCACTTCAGCCCCGGACCAATAAACACCTTAAGGACCAGAGGTCTTTTTCCAATTTCGCACTGCGCTGCTTTAACTGGTAATTGCGCGGTCATGCAATATTGCACCCAAACGAAATTTGCGTCCTTTTCTTCCCACAAATAGAGCTTTCTTTTGATGGTATTTGATTGCCTCTGCGATTTTTATTTTTTGCGATATAAATGGAAAAAGAGCGAAAATTTTGAAAAAAAAAGATATTTTCTTCTTTTTGTTATAAGAAAAATCGAATAAACTAAATTTTAGTCATACATTGAGGGCAAAATTTATTCAGCCACATGTCTTTAGTAAAAAAAATGTCAATAAGCGTATATTTTTTGGTTTGCGCAAAAGTTATAGCGTCTACAAACTAGAGTACATTTTCTGGAATTTACACAGCTTTTAATTTATGACTGCCTATCTCATTTCTTGAGGTGCTAAAATGGCAGGGCAGTACAACCCCCCCCCCCCAAATGACCCCATTTTGGAAAGTAGACACCCCAAGGAAATTGCTGATGGGTATGTTGAGCCCATTGAATATTTATTTTTTGTCCTAAGGGATTGAATAATGACAAAAAAAAAAAAAAATTTACAAAAAGTTGTCACTAAATGATATATTGCTCACACATGCCATGGGCATATGTGAAATGACACCCCAAAATACATTCTGCTGCTTCTACTGAGTACAGGGATACCACATGTGTGGGACTTTTTGGGAGCCTAGCCGCGTACGGGACCCCGAAATCCAAGCACCGCCTTCAGGATTTCTAAGGGCATAAATTTTTTTATTTTACTCCTCACTACCTATCACAGTTTTGAAGGCCATAAAATGCCAAGATGGCACAAAACCCCCCCAAATGACCCCATTTTGGAAAGTAGACACCACAAGCTATTTGCTGAGGGCCATGTTGAGACCATTGAATATTTTTTTTTTTGTCCCAAGGGATTGAATAATGACAAAAAATTAAAAAATTTTTTTTTTTACAAAAAGTTGTCACTAAATGATATATTGCTCACACATGCCATGGTTATATGTGGAATTGCACCCCAAAATATATTCCGCTACTTCTCCCGAGTATGGGGATACCACATGTGTGGGACTTTTTGGGAGTCTAGTCGCACACGGCACCCCGAAAACCAATCACCACCTTCAGGATTTCTAAGGGTGTACATTTTTGATTTTATTCCTCACTACCTATCACAGTTTCGAAGGCCATAAAATGCCAAAATAGCACAAAACCCCCCAAAATGACCCCATTTTGGAAAGTAGACACCCCAAGCTATTTACTGAGAGGCATGTTGAGTCCATGGAATATTTTATATTTTGCCACAAGTTGCGGGAATATTACAAACTTTTTTTTTTTTGCACAAAGTTGTCACTAAATGATATATTGCTCACACATGCTATGGGCATAAGTCAAATTACACCCCAAAATAAATTCTGCTGCTTCTCCTGAGTACGGGGATACCACATGTGGGGGACTTTTTGGGAGCCTAGCCACGTACGGCCCCCGAAAACCAAGCACTGCCTTCCGGATTTAAATATAAAATGCTACCAAAAAACTGTTAGCGATCGCAGGGATCAGGCCTGACTCTGCGATCACTGCAGTTATGTGTTTAGTGTTTTGTAAGTGACAGTGATCGATCGATACTGCACTTGGGTGGGCTGGGCAGAGGGGCAAAACGCAGGTGCTAGCAGGTATCTGGGCTGATCCCGCTAACAATGCGGTTTTTTGGAACCCTAAACTGCTGGGGACGCTAGTATAGATCTGATCAGATCAGATATTGATCTGTTCAGATTCTATACCACTACGGGAGGTTTATGCTTTGCGCGTGGGTGTTAGCGGTACTGGCACTAACCTAGCGCTGCCTGGGGCGACGCAGGCCCTGACCCTAAAACCTAATTGATATCACCCGCCGGGTGATCAGGGGGTTAAACCTTTATTGGGTAATAAATGGTGGGTGCCCTGATGCTATAAAAAACAAACTAACCAGAGTCACCCGTAACACTTATACGGTGATCAGTGGTGAAAGGGTTAACTAGGGGCAATCAGGGGGTTCAGATTTTTATTAGGTAGTATATGGGGGTCCCTGGCGTTATATAAAAACCTGACGGGGAACCTAAATAACTAACTGGCTAACCAGCGTCACCAGTGACACTTATACTGTGATCGCTGTTTAAAGGGTTAACTAGGGGCAATTGGGTAGTATATGGGGGTACCTAGCGCTATAAAAACCTGGCGGTTTTGAATCTAAAAATATAACTAGCTACCTAGCGACAGTAGCGACACTAATGCAGCGATCAGAAAAATGATCGCTTAGTGACACTGGCAAAAGGGGGTGAAAGGGTTAACTAGCGGCAATCAGGGGGTTAAAACCATTATTGGGTAGTATATCGGGGTACCTAGCGCTATAAAAACCTGGCGGTGAACCTAAAAAAATAACTAGCTACCTAGCGACACTAGCGACACTAATGCAGCGATCAGAAAAATGATCGCTTAGTGACACTGGCAAAAGGGGGTGAAAGGGTTAACTAGCAGCAATCAGGGGGTTAAAACCATTATTGGGTAGTATATCGGGGTACCTAGCGCTATAAAAACCTGGCGGTGAACCTAAAAAAATAACTAGCTACCTAGCGACACTAGCGACACTGATGCAGCGATCAGAAAAATGATCGCTTAGTGACACTGGCAAAAGGGGGTGAAAGGGTTAACTAGCGGCAATCAGGGGGTTAAAACCATAATTGGGTAGTATATCGGGGTACCTAGCGCTATAAAAACCTGGCGGTGAACCTAAAAAAATAACTAGCTACCTAGCGACACTAGCGACACTAATGCAGCGATCAGAAAAATTATCGCTTAGTGACACTGGCAAAAGGGGTGAAAGGGTTAACTAGCAGCAATCAGGGGGTTAAAACCATTATTGGGTAGTATATCGGGGTACCTAGCGCTATAAAAACCTGGCGGTGAACCTAAAAAAATAACTAGCTACCTAGCGACACTAGCGACACTGATGCAGCGATCAGAAAAATGATCGCTTAGTGACACTGGCAAAAGGGGGTGAAAGGGTTAACTAGCGGCAATGAGGGGGTTAAATCTTTATTGGGGAGTGATAGGGGGCTACCCTGGACCTAACACTAACTGTCCTGACAGTTTTTACTGTCACAACTGACACTGAATGCAGTGATCAGTAAAGAAATGATTACTGCAATCAGTGACACTGTGACTGGGGGGGGAGGGGGGCGGGGGGTATCGGGGGGCGATCGGGGGGGGGTCGGGGGGGGTTTGTGTGCCTGTGTGTACCTACATGTCAGTGTAGTGTTGGTGCACACTTACTTTGTGTCTTCTCCTCGTAGTCCGGTCAAAAAGACCGCCCCGAGGAGAATGACATCACTTCCTCCTTCCTGTGTAAACAATACACAGTGGGAGGAAGCTTCTCATTGGCCAGGAGCGATCCAGAGGGGGTGGCCGAAAACCAACGGCCATCCCCTCATCACGGAACGCTCCCGGAGGGAAACAGACCGCCGTATCCAGCGGGAGGGGGTCCGATCGGACCCCCCACCCGCTGGAAGGCAGGCACGTACATGTACGTGCTTGTGCCTGCCTGTGCCATTGTGTTGACGTACATTGGCAATACAGCGGTCCTTAAGTGGTTAATCGTCATTAAAATCAGTACTCCCGCCAAAACGGCCATTTTTAAAAACATTTTAGGCATTGACCCATGTCCCCTGGGGCAGGAGCCAGGTCCCCAAACCAATGGGGTTCTAACGTTCGTACGAATTTGGGGTCCGTTCGAAAGTTCTGGTGCGAACCGAACCGGGGGGTGTTCGGCTCATCCCTAATCCCTGCGGTGTGTTTGACGCACCCCTTGGTTGGACCCTCAATTCGTGCAATACACCGAACATCCCATACCCTTGGTTTGCAGCTACCAAACTGCCTGATGACTCCTCTATCTGACAACCCGGAATTTCCACCCGGCATTGCACCCAGCGGTCCCTCACTATCACAACCCCATTCCACGTATAGAGCATACCAATTCTTCCGACACAAAACACTGCTCTCTTACCCTGTGATGACAGCCGAATTTCCAGAGCTACAGTTACCATTTTTTAAGTTCCTACAAATTCGACATTTTTTTCACTCAACCAAACCACTTTCATGTTGGTGTAGAGAACTTACCCCCTTTGAAACTCTGTGCAATAGTGCGGAACCCCAGACACATATCATTTCCAATATGGTTACGTAACTCAATGCAGATAGTTCATCGCACACCCCCATGTGGCAGTTATGGGAGACTGAGCTGCATACCACCTTGACTAAAGATGATTGGACCTCGATTTATAACCACATGCACAAAGGCTCCATAAATGTTTCTACACAAGAAAATAGATATAAACTCTGTTCAAGATGGTACCGCACCCCCGACAAAGTTCATAAAATATTCCCTGACGTGTCCCCTATTTGTTGGCGCTGTAACTCAGCAGTGAGCTCTTTCCTACATGTGTGATGGAATTGTCCGGTGATTTAAACATACTGGAAAGAGGTCCATGATAAAATTACACAAATAACGACCTATCAACCGGAATACTCTCCAGCTCAATACCTTCTACACCACACTCCCATACCAAACCGTAGTTATAAACAATCACTGACTCTACATTTGATAAATGCAGCTACACAATGTATTCCCAGACATTGGAAATCGTCATTACCTCCCACTTTGGAAGACTGGTACCGACAGATTGACAGAACCGAAGAAATGGAAAGACTCATCCTTCAATCACATGATAAACACACCAAATTTACCCAGACATGGGCGTGCTGGATTCATTTTCGGTCCTCCTCTACTCATTCCTCTTTACTTCAACCTGACCTAAGACGCTCCACACCAGCCTAATTCCGTCACCTCTAATACCATTTACACCCCTTCCCTCCCCCTTGCCCCCCCCCCCCCCCCCACCTCCTCCCTTACCACCTTTACAGTAGAAGACTTTAGAAATTTCTATTTACACTGGCCTTTATGTACGCATACCCTGGTGCTGCAAAATGTGTGGTTCACAGACCCACCAACTATTGGTTGGAGATCATGTTCTGAAGCCTACAGAATTCACACGGCATGTCTCTCGCCTCCACAGCGAGTTCCCAATAGGGGTGGATGGACGAGAGTTACAGGGCCCGTTTACAACTCTACTGGTCTCACTGACATAACCCTAAGAACCCCCCATGACAACTATGGCCTACTGAGCTGGAATCTTCACGAATATAGATTACCCAAATGGTGCCTCTAAATTCCCTAGCACTACACCCTGCTCGTACTGAGGATCGGCGCTCTGTACAACCCCCACCTGAGAGGCATCTTTGCCCCTTACATGTCTTGCTCCTACTTGCCTATCCTATTAAGATTGCCACACTTATACCATTGGCTCTAAACACGCCGTTTTCACTTGGTTTACTTTACATTATAATAATAACAACCAGCCGCCTAAGGTGATAATACTATTTGATACCTACTGATATTTCCATTTGTATGGCAGTCGCTGATGGATTATACATATGATTTTGATTTTGTTACGATTACTGTATTTGCCTTGACTGTATTGTTATGTATACTTTAATAAAATGTTTGAAAAGAATTCAGAAGATGCAGTCAATCCACTTGTTGGTAATATTTTTTCCAGATTGGATGAGCAAGATCACAGCATGGATCAGTTTTCCAAATGCTCCTGAATCACACGGCTCACCTGGAATCTCCCACTGTGGTATCCTGTGTTGCAGGCGATCCCTACTGCTACTCCAGTCTCTGTGCAGGCACCTGCCTCGATTGTTACCTCTATAAGAGCTATGTCCGGTTCTGCTCTGCTTCCCTAGCGATTTGGTGGTGATCCAGTCCAATGCAGACGTTTTCATAACCAGGTTGAGATATACTTTGAGATGCTGCCCCAGGAGTTTTCCACGGACAAAAGCAAAGTAAGTTTCATGATATCTTTGCTTTCAGAGAGAGCCTTGGCCTGGGCAAACCCTCTATGGGAGACGCAGTATTACCTCTACCAGAGGTATGTCTGGTTCTGCTCCGCTTCCCCAGTGATTTGGGGGCGATCCAGTTCAATGCAGAGGGTTTCTCAATCAGGTTGAGATATACTTCGAGATGCTGCCCCAGGCATTTCCCATGGACAGAAGAAAAGTAGGTTTTGTGATATCTTTGCTTTCTGAGAGAGCCTTAGCCTGGGCTAACCCTCTATGGGAGATGCAAAAACCTGTTGTCTTGAGTTACCCTCAGTTTCTGGCCTCCTTTAAAAGGGTATTTGACGTTCCTGCATGCTCCGCTTCTGCTGCCAAGTGCCTCATGTCCATCAAACAGGGTACGAGAACTGTTGCTGACTACGCCATTGAATTCCGTACTCTGCCAGCAGAGGTTGCTTGGAACAATGAGGCCCTCGTGGCTGCTTTTTCTCATGGTCTCTCGGATTCCATCAAGGATGAGATAGCAGCCCAAGATATACACACTGAGCTGGAGAGCTTGATCTCGTTTGCCATCCTCATTGATTCCAGACTCAGAGAAAGAATTTCTCTTAAGGAGCGCTTGCGGAAGCCTCCTGTACGTTTGCCACCGAGCTTTGTAGTCCCACCCATGCCTCCCTCACCTCCCATGCCTCCTGGTACCGAGTTGGTCAGTGAAGATGAACCCATGCACCTGGGCTTCACGCGTCTCTCTGTGGATGAGAGAGCCTTTTGGAGGAAGGAGAGATTGTGCCTTTATTGTGGTCAGGCAGGTCACTTTTTGAAGTCTTGTCCTACCCGTCCAGGGAACGCCCGAACCTTGAGGTCCTGTCATGGACAGACCATAAGTGGCGTTGTTTCGTCCCCAGTTATCCAGAAAGATAAGCCCCTGGTTTTGATCACCCTTTCTTGGGCTGAGTTGTCCATCGAGATACAGGCTCTAATCGACTCTGGGGCTGCAGGCCTATTCACTGATGCTGCATTTGTTTTGTAGCACTTGATTCCACTGCAGCTGCGTGACACTCCACTTGCCATTGAGGCTCTTGACGGGAGACCTTTACAGCCTGCTCATGTGACTCATGAGACGGTTCCATTGTCCATGGCCGTAGGGGCTCTTCACCATGAGATAATCCAATTCCAAGTTATTTCCTCACCCAGGTTTCCTTGGTTACAGAGGCACAACCCCTCTTTTGATTGGCTCCGTGCTGAGGTTCTCTCCTGGTCACCACAATGCAGTGAGACATGCTTCCTGAAGGTATCCAAGGTCCTGTGCACCTCTTCACTCCCCTTACTGCTGGAGGAGTACCATGATTTTAGCGATGTCTTTGATAAAGGTCAAGCCGATAGTTTGCCTCCACACCAGTCTTATGATTGCGCATTGGAGGATAAGGCCATGGAGGAATATGTTGCTGACGCACTTTCTCAAGGTTTCATCCAAAAAATCCTCGTCTCCTGCTGGTGCTAGTTTCTTCTTTGTGAAAAAGAAGAGCGGTGAACTGAAACCTTGTATAGATTATAGGGGTCTCAATCGTGTCACGATTAAGAATGCCTACCCGATTTCATTGATTTCAGAGTTATTTGACCGCCTCAAGGGAGCAACGGTTTTTACGAAACTTGACTTGAGAGGGGCATACAATCTTGTGCGCATTAAGGAGGGCGACGAGTGGAAAACTGTGTTTAATACTAGAACAGGCCATTATGAATACCTGCTAATGCCTTTTGGACTTTGTAACGCCCCGACAGTTTTCCAAGAATTTATTAACAATGTCCTCCGAGATTTGTTGCAGTTGTGTGTGGTGGTTTATCTCGATGATATCCTCATATTTTCCAAGTCCCTGGAGAGCCACCACACATATGTCTGTTGTGTGCTTCAGAAACTAAGAGAGAACAAGCTCTATTGTAAACTGGAGAAGTGTGAGTTCCACCGTGAACAGGTTACATTCCTGGGCTAGGTCATTTCCACTGCTGATTTTTCGATGGACCCGGAGAAACTTTCGGCAGTCCTACAGTGGCCTAGACCCGTGGGTTTATGTCCTCTGCAGCGTTTCCTGGGCTTTGCCAACTACTATCGGAAGTTTATTCGTAACTTCTCATCTCTGGTCAAGCCCCTGACTGATATGACCAGAAAGGACGGTAACCCACAGAGTTGGTCTCCGGAGTCCATTAAGGCCTTTGAGACTCTCAAGGCTGCCTTTGTTTCTGCTCCTGTGTTGGCACATCCTGATCCTACATTGCCTTTTTGTCAGGTACTCACCAGGGGCCGGAGTGCTGAGAGTGGCTTCCCTTGCAGCTGGGTGCACAGTACCCCTGAGGGTGGAACAGCGGGTACAGGGCACGAAGGGGCACGGGTTGCCAGCAGGTGACTGGTATGCAGGAAGTCTTCTGAGGGAAGAGATGCCCGTGCAGATGGCCTTGGGATGTACTTGAAGAGAACGCCCGGCAGGGGTTCTAACACCTGACTTGTGTGAAGGTCTGGAAGAGGGCTTGTGCAGGAACAGGCAGAGGGTCAAACACAAGTAATCAGTCCGGGAGCCAGCAAGGCTGAATGTAGAGGATAATCCAGAGGCAGGCTGAGGGTCAAACACATGTAATCAGTCCGGGAGCTAGCAAGGCTAAATGCGGAAGACAGAGGGTATTTCAGAGGCAGGCCGAGGGTCAAACACATGTAATCAGTCCGGGAGCCAGCAAGGCTAAGAGCAGGAAGTCCGTTAAACAAGCCAGGGATCAGGTCAGGAGAGAAGTCTTCAGGCAATCCGGGTCACAACAGGAAGTGGCAAACAGGAACAGGAAGCAGAGGAACACAGGTGAGCTGAGGAGACAAACCAGCAAAGACACAGAGCAAATGGTTGCCTTTTATAGGCCTGCCAGAGTGATCAGGTGATGTGCAAACCCGCCGTATCGTGCACCCGTGTGCGCCTCTGCGCTGGTCTACCACGCAGGCGCACAGGGAAGCACCGACATTGAAGTCTCTTGATCCTCTGACAGTGCCCCCCCAAGGGGCAGCCTCCGGATGCCCAATCTGGCTGGTAACTCAGGGTGTCTACGGTGGAAATCCCGTATTAAGCGAGGAGCATGAATATTACTGGAGGGTTCCCAAGAATTGTCTTCAGGGGGATACCCTTTCCACTTAACCAGGTATTGAGTCCGTCTCCCCCTCTTTCAACGATCCACTATGGCCTCCACCTTGAATTCTTCTTCGCCTTCGACTTCGACCGGTGGAGGTGGTGCCACTTCTCTTCCGGGAATGGAGCTTGGGATCACTGGTTTCAATAGGGATGCATGAAACACCGGGTGGATCTTGTACGAACTAGGTAGCGATAATTCAAAGGCTACTGGGTTTACCACCTGTCACGGTCCCTACCGTGTATTTTGGACAGCCAGGTGTAGTCACGCCTCAAGTGGCTCTGGGTGGTATTGAACTCATGACTGCCAGTAGTTGTTCCCGTTACCTTACCTCTGAGCCACACCTCAGTTCTATTCTGCCTGCTTTCCAGCCATGTCTAGTTTTGCATTAGTACTGTGGGCAATTCTGTTTGTACCTTTCACTCTTGGATCAGCTGTGGCAGGTTACCTAATCAGCTAGGATATAAAACACTGCCTCACTCTGAGGGCTTTGTCAGTTCATTGTCTCTTGTTGCCAAAGGTTCCTGAGTTCCAAGACTGACCCTGGCTACCGACCCTGGCTTGTATATCGTTTATTCTGTCTTCTGGAATCCCTGACTACGGCTTTACCTGGACAATCCTTTGGCAAATTCCTGTCAAGCCCCCGTGCACAGATTCACAGCCCAGGTAGCTTATCTGTTTGTTACTGTGGGCTGTGTTTATTTGCAAGGGTGAGCCTACATCTCTGCAACATGGACTCCAATCTAGGTAAGCCCTTACACCACCCTCTTGATCTCGAAGGGACGAATGAACTTGGGGCCGAGTTTTCTTGATGGGTATGGTAATCTAAGGTTAATAGAGGATAACCAAACTTTTTCCCTGATCTTGAAACTCGGACAGTTCTTCCTCCCCCTATTATAATATTCCTCATAGTCCCTCTGAGCCTTTCTCATAGCTTCTTGGATTTGTAGGAAATTGTTTTGGATTGATTTTACCCGTTCTTGTTTTGCAGGAGTGGAGACTTTGGGAATGGAATCTGGCAGGAAGGAAGGGTGATAGCCATAATTGGCCCAAAAGGGTGTTTGGTGGGTGGTGGAGTGTACTGAGTTATTGTAGGCAAATTCTGCGCAGGGCAGGAGAGAGGACCAATTGTCTTGAGAGCAGGAGCAGAAGCAACAAAGGTATTGCTCTAGTGTCTGATTTGTTCTTTCTGTTTGCCCGTTGCTTTGCGGGTGGTATGCAGAGGATAGTGAGGTCTTGATTTCCAGTGCTTTGCAGAGGTCCTTCCAGAATTTGGAGGTGAATTGGATTCCCCTATCAGACACGATGTTGGAAGGGATGCCATGTAGCCTCATGACTTCCTTGATAAAGATGCTTGCTGTAGCCGAAGCAGAAGGAGTGCCACACATAGGTAGAAAATGTGCCATCTTCGAGAGACGATCTACCACTACTAGGATTGTAGTAAACTGGTCAGAAGGTGGTAAGTCAACAATAAAATCCATAGAGATCTCTCTCCAAGGGCGTTTGGGAACAGGTAAGGACCTCAAAAGTCCCCAGGCCTTGGTGTTTGCCCCCTTGTTACATTGGCAAGTGATACAGGACTGGACATAGTTCTTGCAGTCCCTTCTCCAACCCGGCCACCAGAATGAATGACTGATTAAATCGGCAGTCTTCTGGATCCCAAAATGTCTTGCCATCTTGTGGTCATGAAAGGTTTGCAAAATCTGAGGTCTTACTGAAGGAGGAATGAATACCTTGCTGTGTGCCTATAGCAAACCGTGTTTCCTTTCCAGGGAGGATGCTGTAGTTTTGGAGAGTTGGTTAGTGGCTTGTTTGATGGCAGTTTCTAGATCGGGCTGGATAATTTGGAGGAAGTTGTGTGGAGACAGAATAGTTGCGGGTTCAGGTGGTTCTTTGGCTTCTGGAAACATTCGGGAGAGTGCGTCTGCTTTCCCATTCTTGGAACCGGGACGGAAGGTGATATGGATATTGAACCTGGAGAAAAAGAGAGCCCAGTGTGCTTGTCGGGGTCGGAGGCGTTTAGCAGCTCTGAGGTACTCCAGGTTCCTGTGATCTGTAAAGATCATGATGGGTTGAGACGCACCCTCCAGCAGGTACCTCCATTCTTCCAGTGCAAACTTTATAGCGAGAAGTTCTCAATCTCCGACTTCCTAATTCCTCTCCGGAGGACTGAGTTTCCGGGAAGCGAAGGCGACTGGATGAAGGAAAGCCTTCGGCCCACTTCTTTGGGAGAGGATAGCACCTAATGCGAATTCAGAGGCGTCCACCTCCAACACATAGGCTTGGATCTGGATGTAGGAGGATAGGAGCTGATATAAAGAGTCTCTTTAATTAATCGAAGGCTTCCTGTGCTTGTGGAGACCATTGGAATTTGACCTGCTGGCGGGTTAGTTGGGTGATGGGGGAAATAATCGTGAAGAACCCCTGGATGAACCTGCAATAAAAATTGGCAAAGCCAACAAATCGCTGTACAGACCCTTTGTCTGAAGGTACCGGCCATTCCTGGATGGCTTTGATCTTTTGTAGATCCATTGAGATTCCTCCTGTGGTGATGATAAATCCAAGGAACTGGATGGTGTTTCTCTCAAATTCACACTTTTCTCCCTTTAGGTAGAGCCCATGTTCTCTGAGGACGAAGAGGACCTTCCTGACGTGGGTACGGTGCAGTTCTAAGGAATTGGAAAAAATCTGAATATCGTCAAGATATACTATCACGAAGTTGTCTAGATACTCACAGAATATATTGTTGACCAGATGCTGGAATGTGGCCGGGGCATTGCAGAGCCCGAAGGGCATCACTAGATATTCAAAATGCCCGAATCTAGACCTGAAAGCCGTCTTCCACTCATCCCCATCACGGATTCGGACTAAGTTATATAGTCCCCGAAGATCTAGTTTAGTAAATATCTTGGCAGTTCTTAGGCGTTGAAAAAGTTCAGGGATGAGAGGAAGCGGGTACCTGTTCTTAATGGTAATTTTATTAAGTTCCCTGTAGTCCACGCAAGGCCTGAGAGAACCGTCCTTTTTTTCAACAAAAAAGATGCCTGCACCAGCTGGAGAAGAGGATGGTCGGATGAATCCCTTTTCCAGGTTTTCATCTATGTAAGAGCGTAGGGCTTCTAGTTCAGTCTCTGATAATGGAAAGATCCGACCAAACAGAATTTCAGAACCGGGTAGCAAGTCTATCGGGCAATAGGGCCGATGGGGTGGCAGAGTATCAGCCTTCTTCTTGTCAAAGATGTCCAAAAAATTATGATAGGCTGAAGGGACATGTTGCAGGTTATCAGGAATGGTCTGTATGGTTAGGCAGGAGGTGGACTTGTGGGAGGTCGGCAGGTGCTGTGAACAGTAGGCAGATGAAAAGAGTACTTCTTTCTTGTTCCAGTTGATCTGTGGGTCGTGGGCTTGTAACCAAGGGAAACCAAGAATGATTGGAAACATAGGAGAGTGGATAACGTCAAAGCGAAGAAATTCGCAGTGACCAGAGTCTGTGGATGTCAAGATTGGTTCTGTTTCCTGGGTCACAGGACCGGAGCAGGGTAGGGAGCCATCAGCCAGATGAATCTGAAGGTGTTGTTTTTTAGAGCAGAGGGGAACGTGCAGGCTCCGAGCTAGGGTTATGTCCATAAAGCAACTGCAGGCCCCAGAGTCAATAAAGCCAAAAAGGACCACTTCTCATATACAATCTCAACGGCCGCAAACCAACCACGGGAACTGTTTAAACTGGTTAATCAATCAATGAATCCGGTGTGCCTAGAACCCCCAGAAAGCGAATCCCAGGATTACTGTGACAAACTGTCAGATTTTTTCATCGATAAAGTCAAAACCATCAGGGAAACAATTTGTCAGAAGAAAACATCCAACCTCAGCCAGCAAATACATAAAGAGGATGTCTGCACCAACATACCGCAACCGCCGAAATTTTCACTATCCCCAATTACCGTAGACACCGCAAAAAACATCATTAATAAACTGCGTGACAGTACCTCACCTATTGACATCATCCCCACAAAACTACTGAAAGAATGCTCCGACATCGTGGCTCCAACCATAACCCACCTCATAAACCGATCATTCCACGAAGGGATTGTTCCCAGCATCCTCAAACAAGGCATCGTCAAACCTCTACTCAAGAAACCAAACCTGGACCCTCAGGATCCAAACAACCGTAGGCCAATTACAAGCCTCAACACCATTTCTAAGATCATGGAGAAAGCTGTAGTACATCAGCTACAACTTCACCTGGATACTCACAAACTCCTGGACCCGCTGCAATCAGGCTTCCGCCCGGGTCATGGAACAGAAACAGCTCTCCTCAAGATTTGGGATGACGCCCTTGAAGCGGCAGATGACGGAGAGCCGTGTCTCCTCGTACTGCTAGACCTAAGTGCAGCGTTTGATACAGTAGATCACAATACTCTACTCGTCCGCCTCACAGAAGTAGCCGGAGTCCAAGACATAGATCTCCATTGGTTCGCGTCCTTCCTAGGAAATCGGTCACAGACAGTGAAACTAGGAAAATTCCTCTCCGAAACCCGGGCAGTCACCTGCTGAGGCCCTCAAGGCTCTCCGTTGTCACCCGTTCTCTTCAACATTTACATTCGCCCAATCCTTCAAATCATCAGATGCTCAGATCTCTGCTTCCACTCTTACGCTGACGACACGCAACTTTATTTCCGGATCAATGGAAAAAAAGATCACCAACAACAACTTGAAAACTGCCTCAAATCAATAGAGGACTGGATGACCACCAACTCCCTCCAGCTGAACCAATCAAAGACAGAGCTTCTTATCTTACACCCAAATCATAAGCCCGCAACCAAAACCTCCTGGTCTCCACCAACCGTCTTTGGGCAGACTATCTCCCCAAAGACCAAAGCGAAGAGTCTCGGGGTTATTTTAGACGCACAAATGTCAATGGATGCGCAAATAGGAGCAGTAGTCAGTCGATCTCACCATCTGCTGCGCATGCTTCGCAGACTCATCCCTTTTATCCCAAAGAATGACAAAGCAGTGGTAGTTGGAACAATCATTAATTCACGACTGGACTACGCAAACTCGCTTTACATAGGATTACCACAATATCAACTTATTACAACTGATCCAAAACACGGCGGCAAGGCTGATAACAGGAAAAAAACCCTGGGAATCCATTTCTCCTTCACTGAGGAGCTTACATTGGCTAACCGTAAAAAATCGGATCACGTTCAAGACCCTTTGCCTCACCCACAAATGCGTGCATAGAGAAGCTCCGCAATACCTAATGGAGAAAATAAATCATTACACACCAAACCGCAGTCTTCGATCAGCCAACAAAAACCTCCTCCTCGTGCCCAAAGCCCGGTATAAATCCAAGGGGGATCGGAGATTCGCTGTCCAAGGGCCTCGGCTATGGAATGCTCTACCAATAAACATCCGCCTGGAAGAAAATCACCTGGCTTTTAGGAAAAAACTCAAGACCTTCCTCTTTTAGCAGATGATCAAAGCTCGCCACAGCGCCTAGAGGCGATTCAGTTCGCATTGTGCGCTATATAAGTATTTCATTCATTCATTCATTCAATGATGGCTCCCAGCGAACCTCCTCTTCCGCCACCTGTAATGAAACCGGGAGGACAAGGTGAGACCGGGTGGAAACCGCAATCTGAGAATTCACAGCAACACGAGGTCGGCACTTACTGGGTCTCATAGGGCAGCTGCGTAGGAAATGGCCCGCTTCACCACAATATAGACAAAGGTTGGCTTGACACCGACGGAGTCTCTCATCAGGGGTGAGTGGAGCCCGGACCAAGCCCAGCTGCATGGGTTTGCCATCAGTAGAGGAGGTGGGAGCTGGAACAGGTGAGGGTACCGGGGGTACCCGGGGTAGCATCCACATGGGTCTAGGTGACTGGAGGCGTTCAGAGCGACGCTCCTGTAGACGTCGATCAAGTTTGGTAGCCAACTGGACCAGATCTTCCAAGGATGTAGGGGTGTCTACTCGAGCTAGTTCATTTTTTAAGGTCTCAGACAGGCCCAGACGGAACTGATACTTAAGGGCAGCCTCATTCCAGTTAGTGTCCCCAGACCATTTCCGAAATTCCACAATGTAGTCCTCTACTGGTCTCTTTCCCTGGGTTAGGGAATGCAGGATGGCTTCAGCCGTAGCGGTGCGCTGGGGATCACCATATAGTTGTGACATAGCTTCAAAAAAAGTCTCTACCGAATCAAGAAGGGGGCTCTTCTGTTCTAGGAGGTTATGGGCCCAGGACTGTGGCTCATCCGATAGCAGGGAAATGATGAAACCCACCTTTACCGATTCAGAATGGAAGGTCCTGGGCTGCAAAGCCAAATACAGGAGGCATGCATTCTTAAATGCCCTAAACTTCTTCCGGCTGCCCGAAAAACGCTCAGGAGTAGGGACCCTGGGTTCCGGAAGGGTCATGACTACCGCAGGTGTAGCACCGCCTTGGGCTTGCAAAGCAGAAGGGCTGCTGGCTGTGGACGGTGAAGAATCTGGTAGACTGGGAGAGATTGCCAAGTGCTGAAGGCGGCCCTCAATCTGGAAGTAGCCATCTTGGAGTCGCTGCACCGCCTGGGTGAGGGCTGCAACCTGCTGGCAGAGGGCCTCCAAAGGTGAACCAGCCCTGTCGGCCTCTGACATGGCTGGTTTGTACTGTCAGGTACTCACCAGGGGCCGGAGTGCTGAGAGCAGCTTCCCTTGCAACTGGGTGCACAGTACCCCTGAGGGTGGAACAGCGGGTACAGGGCACGAAGGGGCACGGGTTGCCAGCAGGTGACTGGTATGCAGGAAGTCTTCTGAGGGAAGAGATGCCTGTGCAGATGGCCTAGGGATGTACTTGAAGAGAACGCCCAGCACTTGTGTGAAGGTCTGGAAGAGGGCTTGTGCAGGAACAGGCCGAGGGTCAAACACAAGTAATCAGTCCGGGAGCCAGCAAGGCTGAATGTAGAGGATAATCCAGAGGTAGGCTGTGGGGCAAACACATGTAATCAGTCCGGGAGCTAGCAAGGCAAAATGCGGAAGACAGAGGGTATTCCAGAGGCAGGCTGAGGGTCAAACACATGTAATCAGTCCGGGAGCCAGCAAGGCTAAGAGCAGGAAGTCCGTTAAAGAAGCCAGGGATCAGGTCAGGAGAGAATCAGAGTAGTCTTCAGGCAATCCGGGTCACAACAGGAAGTGGCAAACAGGAACAGGAAGCAGAGGAACACAGGTGAGCTGGGGAGACAAACCAGCAAAGACACAGAGCAAATGGTTGACTTTTATAGGCCTGCCAGAGTGATCAGGGGATGTGCAAACCCGCCATATCGCGCACCCGTGTGCGCCTCTGCGCTGGTCTACCACGCAGGCGCACAGGGAAGCACCGACGTTGAAGTCTGTTGATCCTCTGACACTTTTATGCTAGAAGTTGAAGCTTCTGAGACTGGTGTTGGTGCCCTTCTGTCTCAACGTCCTAACTCTGAGAGCGCTATGCATCCGTGTGGCTACTTTTCCAAGAAATTGTCACTTGCTGAGTGCAATTATGAGATTGGTGACAGAGATCTGTTGGCGATAATTTTATCCCTGAAAGAATAGAGACATCTCCTTGAAGGTACCACTGTGCCTGTTCTTATTCTTACTGACCATAATAATCTTACATTCTTGTCTGAGGCTAAGCGACTCTCTCCCAGAAGGGCACGATGGGCTATTTTCTTGTCGAGCTTTAATTACATTGTCTCATTCTTACCCGGTACTAAGAATGTAAGGGCTGATGCCTTGTCATGACAATTTTCCTCCACTTCCAAGTCGGAGTCGGTTCCGGTACCTATGATTCCTCCTAATCGTATCTTGGCTACGGTTTGCACCAGTCTTACTTTTCCTTTGGGTGACAAAATTCTTGCTGCTTAAGTCTGCACCTCGGTTTATTGGGCCTTTCCGTATCCTTCACAGGATTAACCCAGTGGCTTACGCATTGGACCTTCCTCCTAGTATGCACATCTCAAATGTGTTTCATGTCTCCTTATTTGAAACCATTGGTCTGTAACCGATTTACCACCTCAGTGCCACACCCTCACCCTATTCCGGTTGAGAACCACGAGGAGTATGAGGTACAATCCATTGTTGACTCCCGTAAGTTCCGTGGGTGCATACAGTACCTGGTGCATTGGAAAGGGTACGGTCCGGAGGAATGCTCCTGGGTTTCATCCTCTGACGTACATGCCCCTGTCCTCCTCCGCGAGTTCCATAGATGGTTTCCCCTCAAGGCCGGTGGCCCGTCAAGGGAGAGGGGTCATTGAGGAGGGGGTACTGTCAGGGCTGACTACTTAAAGCCTTCCAGCTCACTTCACCTCTGCCTTCGCCTTGGTCACATCACTAGAAACCATCTCCTGCAGTTTGTTTAACCACTTCCCACCCGGCCAATGCACATATACGGCCGGGTGGGAGCCATCTACTTCTGATAGGACGTTCAGGAACGTCCTTCAGAAGGAGCAGGATCGCGCGTACGTGTGCCCACGCAGCGGCGCGATCCCCATGTGCTCGTGTCACCCGGACACGGCACATCTCAGATCGGCAGGAGGGCTCTGTTATTGGCCCTGCTGATCACATGACGGCCGTGTCCAATCACAGCCGTCATGTGACGTAAACAAACAGCCGGTTGCTAGGCAATCGGCTCCTCCTCTCCTCACACAGAAATCATCGCTGAGGAGAGGAGAGCAGATCGCTGCAGCCGGCTGATGATCAGTGAGTATGAGCTGTTTTTTACAGCTTAATGCCGCGTACACACGATCAAACAAGTGGGTGGAAAAGTCCGGCAAACTCAAGTCCGCCGGACAATCCCCCCGTGTGTAGCCTCCGGCATACTTTTTTGACCCGAAAGTACGGCGGACTTAGAATGCCGTGTTACACTCCAATCTTCCCGCCGGACTCGCATTTCGGCGGACAATCCGGCCGTGTGTATGCCAGTCCGCCGTACTTTTGAAATGAGCGGACTTTTCCCGCCCGGAGAAAAGTCCGCTCATTTCGAGCGGATCTCCAGGTAGGCGGGGCCCGCGAAGGAGACGCCGCCGACCCCGCCACCTGGTATGGACTTAAAGGGGATCCCCAACGCCGAAAAAAATCGGCGTGGGGGTCCCCCCCAAGTCCACAACAGACCCTTGTCCGAGCACGCTACCCGGCCGGCCAGGAAAGGGGGGGCGAGCGAGCGCCCCCCTCCTGAGCCGTACCAGGCCGCGTGCCCTCAACATGGGGGGTGCCTTGGGGAAGGGGGGGCCACGCGGCCCCCCCACCCCAAAGCACCTTGTCCCCATGTTGATGAGGACAAGGGCCTCTTCCTGACAACCCTGGCCGTTGGTTGTTGGGGTCTGCGGGCGGGGGGCTTATCGGAATCGGGGTTCTTCTGCCGGGCCACCGCGCCTTCTTATAGCTCTTTTACAGGCGGTGGCCCGGTCTTCTGTCGCCGCCGCCGCCGCCTTCCGTTCTTCTCTTCTTCTTCTTCTTCTTCAGATGTTGCCTCGCCGAGTCCTCCGCTCACAATGACAGGGAACGGGCACACGGCGACTTATATAGGGACAAGGGGCGGGGTCTTCGGTGGATGTCACATGGGTTGATGTCACATGGGTTGATGTCACATGGCGACATTCCCAGCATCCTCCGGGACTATGGCATCCCCTTGTCCCTATATAAGTCGCCGCGTGCCCGTTCCCTGTCATTGTGAGCGGAGGACTCGGCGAGGCAACATCTGAAGAAGAAGAAGAAAAGAACAGAATAACGGAAGGCGGCGGCGACAGAAGACCGGGCCACTGCCTGTAAAAGAGCTATAAGAAGGCGCGGTGGCCCGGCAGAAGAACCAAAGAGGGGGACAAGACCCCCGAAGTCGGATGAAGAGGCCGGCAGCGAGGAAGAAAGCCGGACTCCTCCGCTAGCAAAAGAGCTACAAGAAGATAGCGGAGGAGTCCGGCGAGAAGACCCCCGAAGACGGAAGACCCCCGGAGCTGTGCAATAAAGTATTTTATCTCGTGTGTTGTGTTTTTTTTGTACTTTTATTTTGCAGGTGAATGGGTAGGGGTACATTGTACCCCATACTCATTCACATAGGGTGGGGGGCCGGTATCCGGGGGCCCCCTTATTAAAGGGGGCTCCCAGATTCCGATAAGCCCCCCGCCCGCAGACCCCGACAACCAACGGCCAGGGTTGTCGGGAAGAGGCCCTTGTCCTCATCAACATGGGGACAAGGTGCTTTGGGGTGGGGGGGCCGCGCGCCCCCCCTTCCCCAAGGCACCCCCCATGTTGAGGGCCTGGTACGGCTCAGGAGGGGGGGCGCTCGCTCGCCCCCTCTTTCCTGGCCGGCCGGGTAGCGTGCTCGGACAAGGGTCTGTTGTAGACTTGGGGGGGACTCCCACGCCGTTTTTTTTCGGCGTTGGGGTTCCCCTTTAAGTCCATACCAGGTGGTGGGGCCAGCGACGTCTCCTTCGCGGGCCCCGCCTACCTGGAGACGCGCTCGAAATGAGCGGACTTTCCTTCGCGTGTGTGGGCGAGTCCGTTCATTTTTCAAAAGTAGGGCGGATAGTACGGCGGACTTAGTACGCCGTATTAGTCCGCTGAAAAAGTGCCATGTGTGGGCAAGTAGCCCGTTCGGAAAGTCCGACGGACAGTATGGCGGGAAGTCCTCCAGACTAAGTACGTCGGACAGACGGCTACGTGTGTACGCGGCTTTTTACTCACTGATCACCAGTCTAGTGTAAACACACAACACACCACACAGTATAAACACAATGTCCCCACATATGTCCCCAAAACACACATGTCCCCAAAACATACATGTCCCCAAATATAAAACACATGTCCCTAATAATAAAAACATATCCCCCACCTATGTCCCACTAAAATCACATGTCCCAATGATTATCTGCACACATATGTACGTGATCACCTGCACACATATGTACATGATCATTTGCGTACATATGTCCGTGATCACACAAACCAATTATTATACACTTAACGGAATTTGTTTTACCAAAAACATGTAGCAGAATACATTTTGGCTTAAATTTATGACAAAATTAGATTTTATTGGATTTCTTTTAAAATATAAAAAAGAAAATATTGTTTTTTTTCCAAATTTCCGCTTTTTTTGCGCTTATATCGCAAAAAATAAAAAACGGAGTCGTGAATAAATAACACCAAAATAAAGCTCTATTTGTGTGAACAAAATGATAAAAATTTCATTTGGGTACAGTGTAGCATGACCGTGCAATTGTCACTGAAAGCGCTAGAGCGATGAAAGCTGAAAATTGGGCTGGGAAGGAAGGGGGCGAACGTGCCCTGTATTGAAGTGGTTAAAGACTAGCTTGCTGACATCCCTTCTGGCTCCTTATCCTGCTTGCTGTTGCTCTACTTGGATCCCTGACTTCTGGCCTCACTGACTACCTGATCTGGTTACTGGACTCTGGCTATGCTTGACTACGCTTTTTCTATTTACCTTTTTATTTTTATTAATAAACAAGTGTGATTTAATTGTACTTCTGTCTCAGTCTGATTCATGGTTTCTGAAACTGCGTGACACTCCACTTTCCATTGAGGCTCTTAACGGGAGACCTCTACAGCCTGCCAATGTAACTTATGAGACTGCTCTGTTGTCCCTTGCCGTAGGAGCTCTTCACCATGATATAATGTAATTCCAAGTTATTTCCTCACCTAAATTTCTGCTGGCTATTGCTTATCCTTGGTTACAGAGGCACAACCACTCTTTTGATTGGCCCTGTGCTGACGTTCTCTCCTGGACACAGTAATGCCGCGTACACACGAGCGGACTTTTCAACGTCCAAAGTCCGACGGACTGAGTCCGTCAGACTATTCGATCGTGTGTGGGCTGCAACGGACTTTTGACTCGCCAAAGTCCGAAGGACTTTAGAATATGGAACATGCTTCAAATTTAACCGACGGAACTCTGCCGGACCCGGGTCCCTTCGAAAACTCCGCTCGTGTGTATGCTATTCCGACGGACTAAAACCGACGCTAGGGCAGCTATTGGCTACTGGCTATGAACTTCCGTATTCGAATCCAGTCGTACGTCATCACGTTCGAATCCGTCGGAGTTTAGTGTGATTGTGTGTGGCCAAGTCCGCTCCGCCGAAAAGTCCGTCAGAACTCCGTCGGAACTCCGGCAGAACTCCGACGGAACTCCTTCGGAAGTCTGTCGGACATAAGTCCTCTCGTGTGTACGGGGCTTTAGACGTGCTTTCAGAAGGTAGCCAAGGTCCTGTGCACCTCTTCACTCTCCTCCTTGCCAGAGGAGTACCGCAATTTTAGCGATGTCTTTGACAAAGGTCAAGCTGGTAGTTTCCCTCCACACCAGTCGTATAATTGCTTAAAGAGGGAGTCCACCGGGACTCCGCGTTTTTTTTTTTTTTTTTAAAAGCCAGCAGCTACAAATACTGCAGCTGCTGACTTTTAAAATAGTGACACTTACCTGTCCAGCGCGCCCGCGATGTCGGCACCCGAAGCCGATCGCTAGGTCGTCTGTCGGGTCCTGCCGCCGCCATCTTGGGTATGGGAATCAGGAAATGGAGCCTTTCGGCTTCATTTCCCGGTTCCCTACTGCGCATGCGCGAATTGCGCTGCGCAATAAGGACGCTCCCCGCTGCCTCTGGGAGCTGTGTGTTTCCCAGCAGGCAGCGGGGCACTTGCGGGAAGGGGCGGGCACTTGCGGAAAGGGGCGTAAGTTACGCCCCTTTCCGCAGAGAGCTGTCCCGGAAGTGGGTGCAGTTACCTGGATTATCCAGGTAACTGCACCCCCCTCCCCCCTGAAAGGTGCCGATTGTGGCACCGGAGGGGGGGAGGGTTCCGATGAGCGAAAGGTCCACTTTAGGGTGGACCTCCGCTTTAATTGACCTTCAACATGGTGCCATACCCTCTCGTGGCTGGGTTTAGCCTTTGTCGGTCTTGGAGGATAAGGCCATGGAGGAGTATGTTCTCGAGGTTTCATCCGCAAATCCTCCTCTCCTCCTGGTGCTGGTTTCTTCTTTGTGAACTGAGTGGGGAACTGAGACCTTGTATTGATTATAGGGGTCTCAATCGTTTCACGATTAAGAATGTCTATCTGATTCCATTGATTACGGAGTTATTTGACCACCTCAAGGGAGCAACGATTTCCACTAAGCTTGATTTGAGAGGGGCATACAATCTCATGAGGATTAAGGAGGGCAGCAAGTGGAAAACTGCATTTAATACCAGAACAGGCCATTATGAGTACCTTATAATGCCTTTTGGCCTTTGTAACGCCCCGGCAGTTTACCAGGAATTTATTAAAGATGTCCTCTGAGATTTGTTGCAGTTATGTGTGGTGGCTTATCCCAACGATATCCTCATATTTTCCAAGTCCATGAAGAGCCACCACACAGATGTCTGTCGTGTGCATTCAGAAACTTATAGAGAAGAATCTCTATTGTAAATTGGAGAAGTGCGAATTCCATTGTGAACAGCTTAAATTCCAGGGTTATGTAATTTCCACTGCTGGTTTTTCGATGGACCCAGAGAAACTTTCAGCAGTCCTACAGTGGCCCCAACCCGTGGGTTTACGTCCTCTGCAGCGTTTTTTCCTTGGCTTTGCCAACTATTATTGGAAGTTTATTTGTAACTTCTCATCTCTGGTCAAGTCCCTGACTGATATGACCAGAAAGGACGGTAACCCATAGAGTTGGTATCCAGAGTCCTTAAGGCTCTCAAGAGTCTCAAGGCTGCCTTTGTTTCTGCTCCTGTGTTGGCACATCCTGATCCTATGTTACCTTTTTTCCTTGAGGTTGATGCTTCTGGGACTGGAGTTGGCACCCTTCTGTCTCAACGTCCTACCTCTGAGAGCGCTATGCATCCTTGTGTCTACTTTTTTAAGAAATTGAGTGCAATTACGAGATTGGTGACAGAGAGCTGTTAGCGATCATTTTAGTAATGAAAGAATGGAGACATCTCCCTCGAAGGTACCTGTCACGTACCTTACAGCGGAGTCTGAAATACTGAGGGTGGCCTCTTGCACAGTTCCGGTCCCAACACCACTGGTAGTGAGGACAGGGAGTGCTGGGGCAACAAAAGGGTGAAGGTACCTGAAGGCTGGAGCTCGGATACACAGGATCCTGTTGGAGGAAGGCGTGAAGACTGATCACCAGAACTGTTCAGCAGAAGCCAGGCAGGTAATTATGGATTCAGGAACAACTACAATGTCAGGAACAGGCAAAGGTTGGCAACTGGCTGGTGACAAGGTACATAAACGGAAGGCAAGTTCGTAGTCAAGGACAGGCATAGGTTGGCAATGGGCTGGCAGAGGGGTACAGAATCAGGAAACAGAGCCGTAGTAGAGAATCCAAGCCGAGGTCTGTATAATCAGTAAAGGTAGATAACAGGCAGGGATGATCCAGGAGAATAGTCAAGGAAGCCGAGTTTGCCAGGAGCAAGGTCACAGGTCAAACAGCAATCCGGAAAAAGCTGAAAACGATCCAGCACTGTTATCAGGCAGAGACTCTGTTTATATAGGGCACCATGTGCCAGGATTATTGGATGCGAATGTGCATGCACGAGTGCGCACACACGTTTGCATATGTATGCGAGTGCACGCACGTGTACGTATGGGTACGCAAGTGCACACATTCGTTCCGTGAACTAATTTGCCTCTGCCAGGAACACTGCGCATGGCCATTGGCATTAGTGGAATGGGAATTAGCCACTGCTGCACCGAGACTGGCATTAGCACTGTGAGTTCCCTGTGCCTCAGTACTACTGTGCCGGTTCTCATTCTTCCTGACCATAAGAATCTCACATTCTTGTCTGAGGCTAAACGCCTCTCTTCCAGGGATCTTTTCTTGTCAAATTTCAATTGAATTGTCTCATTCTTAACCGGTACTAAGAATGTAAGCGCTTTGTCACGACAATTTTCCTCCACTACCAAGATGGAGTCGGTTCCGGTTCCTGTGATTCCTCCTGATCGTATTCTGGCTATGGTTCGCACCAGTCTCACTTTTCCTTTGAGTAACAAAGCTGCTCGGGTCCATGCTCCTTCTGAGAAACCTTGTGACTCCTGCTTTGTCCCAGAGTCTCCGTACTGCCATGCTCCAGACTTACCATTCTCCCAAGGCTGCTGGCCACCCTGGGAAGAATCAACTCTTTTGGGCCATTTCCCAACAATTCTGGTGGCCTAGTCTACGTGCTTATGTAAGACTCCATGATACGTTCCGGTGGGCCTCCTACAATTCATACCCAATGGAGAGAGGCCCTGGACCCCTCTGTCTAAGGATTTCATTGTGGAGTTACCCAGCTCCCAGGGCAACCCATTTTTCCTTATGGTGGTTGACCGCTTCTCCAAAATGTCTCAATGTATTCCACTTAAGAAGTTGCCCACTTCTAAGGAACTGGCTTGCATTTTTGCTCAGGAGATCTTTCGCTTACATGGGCTACCCAAGGTGATTGTCTTGGACAGGGGTAGTCGGTTTGTGTCTCGGTTCTGGCGAGCTTTTTGTGCAGAGTTGGGAATTCAGCTTGTTTTCTCCTCTGTGTATCACTGTCAGAAACCATGAATCAGACTGAGACAGAAGTACAATTAAATCACACTTGTTTGTTAATAAAAATAAAAAGGTAAATAGAAAAGGCACAGTCAAGCATAGCCAGAGTCCAGTAACCAGATCGGGTAGTCAGCCAGGCCACAAGTCAGGGATCCAAGTAGCAACAGCAAGCAGGATAAGGAGCCCGAAGGGATGTCAGCAAGCCAGCACTTAAACAAATCGCAGGAGATGGTTTCTAGTGATGTGACCAACGCGAAGGCAGAGGGGAAGTGAGCTGGAAGGCTTTAAGTACGCAGGTCAAACCTGAATAGGGTGAGGACGTGGCACAGAGGTGGCAAATCAGTTACAGACCGAAAGGTTTCAATAAGGAGACATGAAACACATTTGAGATGCGCATACTAGGAGGAAGGTCCAACGCGTAAGCCACTGGGTTAATCCTGCGAAGGATACGGAATGGCCCAATAAACCAAGGTGCAAACTTCAGTGAGGGAACACGAAGCCGGAGGTTGTGAGATGACAGCCAGACCCTGTCCCCAACCTGGTCGGAAGGCGCAGGCAGGCGTCTGCGGTCAGCATGGAGTCTGTACCTATCATTAGCATGACGCAAAGCCTCCTGGACTTGTACCCAAGTGGAACGAAGACCACGGAGATGCTCCTCTAACGCAGGAATACTCTGCGGAACAAACGAGTCAGGCAACATGGAAGGTTGGAAACCATAAATCGCCATAAATGGAGACAATCGGGAGGCAGAATTCAAGGCACTGTTGTGAGCAAACTCTGTCCAAGGTAATAGGTCAGACCAGTTGTTATGATGGTCAGAAATATAGCAATGTAGGAATTGCTCCAAGGACTGATTGGCTCGTTCTGCGGCCCCATTAGACTGCGGGTGATATGCAGAAGAGAGCGCAAGCTGGATTCCCAACTGTGCGCAAAAGGCTCGCCAGAACCGGGAGACAAACTGACTGCCCCTGTCCGAGACAATCACCTTGGGTAGCCCATGTAAGCGAAAGATCCCCTGAGCAAAAGTGGTAGCCAGTTCCTTAGAGGTGGGCAACTTCTTAAGTGGAATACAATGACACATCTTTGAGAACCGGTAAACCACCATAAGGATAATAGTGTTGCCTTGGGAGTTGGGCAACTCCACAATGAAATCCATAGACAGGTGAGTCCAGGGCCTCTCTCCATTGGGTATGGGTTATAGGAGGCCCACTGGAAGGTGTTGTGGAGTCTAATGCTGCATACACACGTAGCAGACTATCTGGTGGACTTAGTCTGGTGGACTTTCCGCTGGACTTTCCGCCGGACTTTCCGAATGAACTACTTGCCCACACACGGCACTTTTTAAGCAGACTAATACGGCGTACTAAGTCCGCCGGACTATCTGCCGTACTTTTGAAATGAACGAACTCGCCCACACACGCGGAGGAAAGTCAGCTCATTTTGAGCGCGGCTCCAGGTAGCCGGGACCAGCGAAGGAGGCGTCGCTGGCCCGTCACCTGGTATGTACTTAAAGGGGAACCCCTACGCCAAAAAATCGGCGTGGGGTCCCCCCTTATGTCCATATCAGACCCTTATCCGAGCAAGCTACCGGGCCGGCCAGGAAAGGGGGTGGGGACGGGCGAGAGCCCCCCCTCCTGAGCCGTGCCAAGCCGCGTGCCCTCAACATGGGGGGGTGCCTTGGGGAAGGGGTTCGTGCGGCCCCCTACCCCAAACCACCTTGTCCCCATGTTGATGAGGACAAGGGCCTCTTCCCGACAACCCTGGCCGTTGGATGTCGGGGTCTGCGGGTGGGGGGCTTATCAGAATCCGTGAGCCCCCTTTAATAAGGGGGCCCCCGGATCCCGGCCCCCCGCCCTATGTGAATGAGTATGGGGTACAATGTACCCCTACCCATTCACCTGTAAAAAAAAAGTAAAAAAAAAACACAACACACAAGGGTTAAAATAGTTTATTGCACAGCTCCGGGGGTCTTCCGTCTTTGGGGGGTCTTCTCGCCGGACTCCTCCGCTATCTTCTGCTAGCTCTTTTACTAGCGGAGGAGCCCGGCTTTCTTCTTCGCCGCCGCCGCCCTCTTCTTCCGACTTCGGGGGTCTTGTCCCCCTCTTCCGTTCTTCTTGCCGGGCCACCGCGCCTTCTTCTAGCTCTTTTACAAGCGGTGGCCCGGTCTTCTGTCGCCGCTGTCTTCTGGCCTTCTGTTCTTCTCTTCTGTTTTTCTCTTCTTCTCTTCTGGAGATGTTGCCTCGTCGCTGTCTCCGCTCACAATGACAGGGATGCGGCGTGCAGTGACTTATATAGGGACATCATCTGGGACAATCTCTTGGAAAAGTAGCCACACGGATGCATAGCGCTCTCAGAGTTAGGACGTTGAGACAGAAGGGCGCCAACTCCAGTCTCAGAAGCATCAACTTCTAGGATAAAAGGCAACGTAGGATCGGGATGTGCCAACACAGGATCAGAAACAAAGGTAGCCTTGAGAGTCTCAAAGGCCTTAATGGACTCCGGAGACCAACTCTGTGCGTTACCGTCCTTTCTGGTCATATCAGTCAGAGGCTTGACCAGAGACAATAGGTTACGAATAAACTTCCAATAGTAAAGCCCAGGAAACACTGCAGAGGATGTAAACCCATGGGTCGAGGCCACTGTAGGACTGCCAAAAGTTTCTCTGGGTCCATCGAAAAACCAGCAGTGGAAATGACATAGCCCAGGAATGTAACCTGTTCACGATGGAACTCGCACTTCTCCAGTTTACAATAGAGTTTGCTCTCTTAGTTTCTGAAGCACACGACAGACATCTGTGTGGTGGCTCTCCAGGGACTTGGAAAATATGAGGATATCATCGAGATAAACCACCACACACAACTGCAACAAATCTTGGAGGACATTGTTAATAAATTCCTGGAAAACTGCCGGGGCGTTACAAAAGGCCAAAAGGCATTACCGGTTATTCAAAATGGCCTGTTCTGGTATTAAACGCAGTTTTCCACTCGTCGCCCTCCTTAATGCGCACGAGATTGTATGCCCCTCTCAAGTCAAGCTTTGTGATAACCGTTGCTCCCTTGAGGCGGTCAAATAACTCTGTAATCAATGGAATCGGGTAGGCATTCTTAATCGTGACACGACCCCTGTAATCTATACAAGGTCTCAGTTCACCGCTCTTCTTTTTCACAAAGAAGAAACCAGCACCAGCAGGAGACGAGGATTTGCGGATGAAACCTCGAGAAACAGCATCAGCAACATACTCCCCCATGGCCTTATCCTCCAAGACCGACAAAGGGTAAACCCGGCCACGACGAGGTATGGCACCAGGTTGAAGGTCAATTGCGCAATCATAAGACCAGTGTGGAGGCAAACTATCGGCTTGACCTTTATCAAA
Source organism: Lithobates pipiens (assembly GCF_037356315.1). Taxonomy (NCBI): domain Eukaryota; kingdom Metazoa; phylum Chordata; class Amphibia; order Anura; family Ranidae; genus Lithobates; species Lithobates pipiens. The sequence continues at coordinate 103,127,338 of NW_027507789.1, forward strand.
GACATTGCTAAAATCACGGTACTCCTCCGGCAGGGAGGGGAGTGAAGAGGTGCACAGGACCTTGGATACCTTCAGGAAGCATGTCTCACTGCATTGTGGTGACCAGGAGAGAACCTCAGCACGGAGCCAATCAAAAGAGGGGTTGTGCCTCTGTAACCAAGGATAACCAATAACCAGTGGAAACCTGGGTGAGGAAATAACTTGGAATTGGGTAAGCTCATGGTGAAGAGCCCCTATGGCCATGGACAATGGAACCGTCTCACGAGTCACATGGGCAGGCTGTAAAGGTCTCCCATCAAGAGCCTCAATGGCAAGTGGAGTGTCACGCAGCTACAGCTGAATCGAGTGCTGCAAAACAAATGCAGCATCAATGAACAGGCCTGCAGCCCCAGAGTCGATTAGAGCCTGTATCTCGATGGACAACTGGGGACGAAACAACGCCACCTAAGGTCTGTCCATGACAGGACCTCAAGGTTCGGGCGTTCCCTGGACGGGTAGGACAAGACTTCAAAAAGTGACCTGCCTGGCCACAATAAAGGCACAATCTCTCCCTCCTCCTAAAGGCTCTGTCATCCGCAGAGAGACGTGTGAAGCCCAGGTGCATGGGTTCATCTTCACTGACCAACTCGGTACCAGGAGGCATGGGAGGTGAGGGAGGCATGGGTGGGACTACAAAGCTCGGAGGCAAACGTACAGGAGACTTCCGCAAGCGCTCCTTAAGAGAAAGTCTTTCTCTGAGTCTGGAGTCAATGAGGATGGCAAACAAGATCAAGCTCTCCAGCTCAGTGGGTATATCTCTGTCTGCTATCTCATCCTTGATGGAATCCGAGAGACCATGAGAAAAAGCAGCCACGAGGGCCTCATTGTTCCAAGCAACCTCTGCTGGCAGAGTACGGAATTCAATGGCGTAGTCAGCAACAGTTCTCGTACTCTGTTTGATGGACATGAGGCACTTGGCAGCAGAAGCGGAGCGTGCAGGAACGTCAAATACCCTTTTAAAGGAGGCCAGAAACTGAGGGTAACTCAAGACAACAGGTTTTTGCGTCTCCCATAGAGGGTTAGCCCAGGCCAAGGCTCTCTCAGAAAGCAAAGATATCATGAAACCTACTTTGCTTCTGTCCGTGGAAAATGCCTGGGGCAGCATCTTAAAGTATATCTCAACCTGATTGAGAAACCCTCTGCATTGAACTGGATTGCCCCCAAATCGCTGGGGAAGCGGAGCAGAACCAGACATACCTCTGGTAAAGGTAATACTCGAGGCGGATGCCTGCACAGAGACTGGCGCAGCAGCAGGGACGGCCTGCGACTCAAGTTGTACCGGAGCAGCCACCGTGCAATTCAGGAGCGTTTGTAACGCTATGGCAAACTGATCCATGCGGTGATCTTGCTCATCCAAAATATTACCAACAAGTGGATTGACTGTATCTTCTGAATTCATGGCCTTCGCCTACTGTCAGAAACCATGAATCAGACTGAGACAGAAGTACAATTAAATCACACTTGTTTATTAACCACTTTCAGACCGGACCAATTTGCTGGTCAAAGACCAGACCACTTTTTGCGATTCGGCACTGCGTCGCTTTAACTGACAATTGCGCGGTCGTGCGACGTGGCTCCCAAACAAAATTGACGTCCTTTTTTTCCCACAAATAGAGCTTTCTTTTGGTGGTATTTGATCACCCCTGCGGTTTTTATTTTTTGCACTATAAACAAAAATAGAGCGACAATTTTGAAAAAAACGCATTATTTTTTACTTTTTGTTATAATAAATATCCCCCAAAAATATATAAAAAAACATTTTTTTCCCTCAATTTAGGCCGATACATATTCTTCTACATATTTTTGGTAAAAAAAATCGCAATAAGCGATTATTGATTGGTTTGCGCAAAAGTTATAGCGTTTACAAAATAGGGATAGTTTTATAGCATTTTTATTAATTATTTTTTATTATTTTTTTTTTTACTAGTAATGGCGGCGATCTGCGATTTTTATTGTGACTGCGACATTGTCGGGGACCCATCGGACATTTTTGACACATTTTTGGGACCATTGTCATTTATACAGTAATCACTGCTATATAAATGCAGTGATTCCTGTGTAAATGACACTGGCAGTGAAAGGGTTAACCAGTGGGTGGCAGTGTAGGGGTTAAGTGTTCCTAGGGGTGTGTTACTAACTGTGGGGGGGTTGGGCTTTCATTTAGTGTACACTGATCTCTGCTCCAATCACATGGAGCAGAGATCAGCGTCACTAGTTGCTAGGCAGAATGGAAAAATGTTGTTTATACAGCATTTCCTCCATTCGGCCGCTCCGTGAGACGATCGCGGGGATGCCCGCGGCGATCGAGTCCGCGGGTCCCGCGACCGGACTCACGGGGGTCCCGACCAGCGCGGGAGCGCGCCGCCAGCGGCGCGCTCCCGATGGCAGGACGGCATCGAATATTGGACGTACATGTACGCCAATATGCCTGCCCATGCCATTCTGTCGACGTACATCGTCGTGCGCTGGTCGGGAAGTGGTTAATAAAAATAAAAAGGTAAATAGAAAAAGCGTAGTCAAGCATAGCCAGAGTCCAGTAACCATATCGGGTAGTCAGCCAGGCCAGAAGTCAGGGATCCAAGTAGCAACAGCAAGCAGGATAAGGAGCCAGAAGGGATGTCAGCAAGCCAGTCTTTAAACAAACCGCAGGAGATGGTTTCTAGTGATGTGACCAAGGCGAAGGCAGAGGTGAAGTGAGCTGGAAGGCTTTAAGTAGGCAGGTCAGACGAGCATCATCAGGAACAGCTGGTAACTGTGGAGAGAGAAGAGAGATGGCAAGTAGCCGACAGCTGAGCGGCCAGCTCAAAGAAGGAAGGGCTGGCTTAGCAGAGTATTCCTGCCTTAGAGGAGCATCCCTGTGGTCTACGTTCCACTTGGGCACAAGTACAGGAGGCTTTGATAGGTGCAAACTCTATGCTGATCGCAGACACCTGCCTGAGCCTTCCTACCAGGTTGGGGGCAGGGTCTGGCTGTCATCTCGCAACCTCCAACTTCGTGTTCCCTCTCTGAAGTATGCACCTCAGTTTATTGGGCCTTTCCGTATTCTTTGCAGGATTAACCCAGTGGCTTACGCATTAGACCTTCCTTCTAATATGCGTCTCAAATGTATTTAATTTCTCCTTATTAAAACCTTTGAGCTGCAACCGCTTTACCACCTCGGTGTCACGTCCTTACTGTGGCGGCTGGTGCTCAAAATTTTTGGGGGGAGCAAGCAAACTGAAAAATTCAGAAAAAAAAAACATTTATTGCAGCCTCATTGTGCCCATCAAACGCAGCCACTGTGCCCATCAAACGCAGCCACCGTGCCCATCACATGCAGCCTGTCCCTTCAGATCAGTCCCAATTTCTGCCCCATCAGACCTCAAATCCTGGTACATAGCATGTCTTACAATCCTGGTATATATCGTTTCTCACAAAGCCTGGTATATAGCATGTCTCACAAAACCTGGTATATAGCATGTCTCACAAATCCTGCACAATTACCTCCCCCAATCTGTACAATTAACCCCCCCATCTGCACAATTACCGCCTCTCCCCCCAGTCTGCACAACCCCCCTCCCCTAGTCCTCTCCTAGTCTGGACAATTACCCCCCTAGACTGCACAATTACCACCCCATCTGCACAATTACCCCCCCAGTCTTCACCCCCCCATCATCAGCACAGACCCCCCCAGTCACCCACTAAGTGAGTGGAGAGAATGAGAGGAGAGGGCAGAACACTGCAGAGAAGCACAGGAAAGGGAACCAACTGACAGTGAGGGAAGGGTCCAGGCCTCCGGGGATTAGTATGTGCGGACTGCGGAGCAGAGGGGCAGCTTGCATGCCACGGCCACATATAAACTGACTGAGTCAGCTAGAAGCTAACAAGGAGGCGAGAGAGAGAGACACTGTCCGTAACAACAGACTGACACACACTGAGGACCGTGGTGGTTTACATACCATAGAAGCCACGCCAGCAAAGCTCAGCTCAGGAGTTAATCAGGCCTTCTTCACTCCAGTCAACATGCTCCGCCAGTCCGTCTCAGTCCACTCACTCTACACAGTGAGCCAAGAAACTGGAAGCGACGCGGTGCCGCAAAAAGCACCGCCCTCTGCTTTCGGCCATTAAAATAAAAGAACAGAAGCTGCAATGGCAAATCACTGTAGATTGGGGGAGTGTTTGTGGATGCATTGCTTGTGCCCCGGGCACTCCCTAAATGCTGGAAAATCAGCTTCCTAGCTTGCAATCAGCTGATTGCAGGCTGGGAAGGGCTACCCATAGACCGTCACATGTCCGGTGCACGCTCACTCTTAAAGTGATAATTTTTTTTTATGGACGGGCTGCCAATGGTCCTTACCCTGTGTAGTTTGAAACCCATGCGGAGTATGAAGTACAGTCCATTGCTGACTCCCATAGGTTCCTTGGGTGCATACAGTACCTGGTGCATTAGAAAGGGTACAGACTGGAGCATTCCTCTACATGCCCCTGTCCACCTCTGTGATTTCTATTTTCCCATCCTTCTCTGAGCTGGCTGCTGAGCTGTCGGCTAATTGCCAGCTCTTATCTCTCCACAGTGACTCATCTGTTGATGATCCTTCTAGTCGGTCCTGCCTACTTAAGTCGTCCAGTCCAGATGATCTCTGCCATGGTCACATCTCTAGAAATGTTCTCCTGTGTTCCTGTTAAAGACTTGCTTGGCTGACATTCCTTCTGGCTCCCTGACGTTTTGGCTTGTCTGACTATCCGTTCCGATTCCTGAACTCTGGCTATGTTTTGACTAGGTTTACTCTGTTTACTTTTTTTTTATTATTATTAAACAAGTGTGATTTAACTGTACTTCTGTCTCAGTCTGATTCATGGTTTCTGACAGGGGGCTACTGAAGAACCTTTGACCAGGAAGTGAGCTGGGTCAAGAGGAACCTTACTGAAGAGTGCTAAGAGAAAGTTGGTGGGAAGAAGTCTATTGCCCCATACACACAATCGGACTTTCCGCCAAAAAAAACATGGACTTTTGTTTGAAGGTCGTTGGCTCAAACTTGTCTTGCATACACACCGTCACACAAATGTTGGCCAACAATTAGGAACATGAGAACGCAGTGACATACAACACATACGACAAGCATATAAAAAGGAAGTTCAATAGCCAGTGCGCCACCCTTTGGGTTCCTTCTGCTAATCTCGTGTTTATCTTGTGTTAGTAGTAGTTTGGTGAGAGACGATTCGTGCTTTTCAGCCTCGTACTTTTCAGTTCAATGCGTGTTGCCTGTTCGTTCCTGTCTTTCAGTGCGTTCTGTTTATAGTTTGCTTCTGTTTTTCAGTGCGTTCTTGTTCAATCGTTTCTGATCTTCAGCTCGTTCTTCTTAGGTCCTTTCTGATTTTCAGTGTGTTCTGTTAGTTCGTTCTGACCAGCTGGCCATTTTCTAGCCATGTTGTGGTTACATTCTCGTCGGAGAGCTTGTGCCATTGTTGGGCTTGGTGTTGGAGTTCTTGCTTTGACCCAAGTCCAGTCCATGAACAGGGGGAGGAGGAGTTCATGGACCAAGAATTAGTTACTTAATCGTGACCAATTCTCTCACATGCCTTTGCTGCAGGAGCTCCAGGAGAATAATCCAGATGATTTTAGGAATTATCTACGGATAACGGACACCATTTTACAGATTTAAGGAATTATCTACGGATAACGGACCCCATTTTTCACCATCTGTTGGCTTTACTTACCCCTTATATTACAAAGCAGGTGTCAGGAAGATCCTGCCAGCGGGAATCAGTCTGGACCTTCCGCCACGCGTCCGCGTGTGCGCGCCTGGGCGTGTGCGTGCGGGTGCGCGTGGAAGAGCGGGCGCGCGTGCGTGCGGGAGGGCAGGTGCGCTTGTGCACGCGTGCGTGCGCCTGTTGGTGCCAGGCAGGCTATTTAACTCAGTCTGTCAAATCCAGTTCTTGCTGTCTGATCTACAGCGTGTGAGTATCCTGATTCTGAGAACCTGCCTTCTGTGACCTGTTGACCCGGCTTGTCTACCTACCACTCCTGCTATCCGCCTGCATCTGATCCCGGCCTGTCTTTCAGGGCACTTGTAGTGCAAAGTGGATTTGCCTTTAGTAAATCCCCCCATTGTCCCTATAACTACAACAGCTTACTCCAAAAAATGGTATTGAGCATTTAAAGAAGAAGCCACACATTGCTGAGTATAAAACATTTTACTCCAAGCACATTCACATGTGTGTAATTAAAGGGTTTTTAAACAAAGCAACAGCTTTGGCTAAACAGACATTTTTAAAAGCATAACTACATCCACATCCCCAACTCAGGAACGTGAAGGCCATATGAGACATTAGTATGTAAAAACTGTGTTAATTTTGCCTTCATCAGATGGGGTGACCTCACCCCTGTAAAGGCTAAATTTTGAAGATGCACACAAATTGGGACTCAAAATGTGGATTTCTATCATGATCCCATGTCTAAAATGTGTGTCTTTTCCCTATATCTATTTTGATAAAGGCACAAAACACACAGTGTGTCAGCATGTGCTATCTGCCATCATGGGATATCAATGCACGTGTTTGATGGGTGCAACTAAAGTAGATGAGAGGAAGGGGTTGCACCCCCGAAACATGTCCAATTATTCCCCATGATGTGAGCTAGTACATGTTGACACACTGGGCCTTATTTCAGAAAGGACAATTAACTTTGCCCTACAAGTGCACTTGCATTGCACTTGCATTGCACTTGTAGTGCAAAGTGGTTTGTCTTTTTTTAAATAAGCCACAGTGTGTCAACATGTGCTAGATCCCATCATGGGGGATCAATGGACATGTTTTGGGGGTGCAACTCCTTCCTCTCATCTACTTTAGTCGTGAGGAAGGGGTTGCACTCACAAAACACGTACATTGATATCCCTTGATGGCAGCTAGCACATATTGACACACTGTGTGCATCTTCAAAATTTGGCTTTGCAATTACAATTTTTAGAAAAAAACAATAACGACAACTTTATTTTTTTTAGATTTTGGCTAAAACATCAATGATGTTGGTCAGTCTTTTTTCAACATCATTGATATTTTCTTTGACCTTTTCTAAATCACGATTGCACATCATTATTTTGCTGATGAGGACTTGTGCACTCGCACTGTTTAAGTGAGTTTCTTCTTCCACAACATCCACATCACCTAAAAAAAAAACACATGTATTATTAATATGCAGGCATACATCTATTACCCGTAGCTGTGGTCTCAGACACTGACCTGTTGTGGTCACCATTTCAACCACTTCCTGAACCTCTTTTTTTCCCTATGTGAAAACAAAAAGGGTATACTTAGCAGACAGATATTTGAGGCGAGAAATAGGAATATGAAACATTGCTTGGAAGTGCCGTCCAATTGTCTGTTTTGGCAGCGTTCCAAGCTGAAGACATGATTTTTTCCCTTTCAAAAGCTGGAATACGTACCTGTTTTTGTTTTATTCACACATGGCGAGACTCCTAGTATCCACTGGAACAAAAATATTACAGCGCACACATGCAAAACTAACATTTACCTCATGGGAGAACATGAGGTCTCCACCATGACACAGGTGGTCACTAATGAGAGGTACTTACTGAGGGAGTGGGGTGCTCCACCCAAAAGGATTTGGTCAGAATCCATACAATAGACAAACAAGTTATTTGGGGGGCACACGCTAAAAATATGCATAAAGATGGTGCTGCCATAAGACCATACAACAGAACAAAAATATTACAGCGCACACATGCAAAACTAACATTTACCTCTAGCAAGGCTTTTTAAAACACCTAGACATTTTCAAAAAACATAAAAAAAAATAATGGGGATTTGGTCACACCATATTGCTATATGGTGCTTAAGCCCACTTACTGCGACAAATACCCCATGATTAGTGGGTCCTACACTATCCATAGATTGGGCGATCCTGCTTCTCTGAACCATGGGAGCTATACTCCTCTATATGGGAGAACATGAGGTCTCCACCAAATATCTTGTTTGTCTAGTATCCACTGGAACACCTGCGTGGGACACTATAAAATGGTTGTTCTGGTGCCCCACGCTAGTGCTCCTGCTTCCAGATGTGTAAACAGCTGCTGAGTGTCCTCTCCTAAGGCCGCGTACACACGGGCGGACTGTTCGCCCAACCTTGTCCGCTGAACAGTGTTTGGGCGGACAGTCCGCTCGTGTGTGGGCTTTCAGCGGACAGTTTCAGCGGACAGTTGGATCATCTGTTGATGATCCTTCTAGTCGGTCCTGCCTACTTAAGTCGTCCAGTCCAGATGATCTCTGCCATGGTCACATCTCTAGAAATGTTCTCCTGTGTTCCTGTTAAAGACTTGCTTGGCTGACATTCCTTCTGGCTCCCTGACGTTTTGGCTTGTCTGACTATCCGTTCCGATTCCTGAACTCTGGCTATGTTTTGACTAGGTTTACTCTGTTTACTTTTTTTTTATTATTATTAAACAAGTGTGATTTAACTGTACTTCTGTCTCAGTCTGATTCATGGTTTCTGACAGGGGGCTACTGAAGAACCTTTGACCAGGAAGTGAGCTGGGTCAAGAGGAACCTTACTGAAGAGTGCTAAGAGAAAGTTGGTGGGAAGAAGTCTATTGCCCCATACACACAATCGGACTTTCCGCCAAAAAAAACATGGACTTTTGTTTGAAGGTCGTTGGCTCAAACTTGTCTTGCATACACACCGTCACACAAATGTTGGCCAACAATTAGGAACATGAGAACGCAGTGACATACAACACATACGACAAGCATATAAAAAGGAAGTTCAATAGCCAGTGCGCCACCCTTTGGGTTCCTTCTGCTAATCTCGTGTTTATCTTGTGTTAGTAGTAGTTTGGTGAGAGACGATTCGTGCTTTTCAGCCTCGTACTTTTCAGTTCAATGCGTGTTGCCTGTTCGTTCCTGTCTTTCAGTGCGTTCTGTTTATAGTTTGCTTCTGTTTTTCAGTGCGTTCTTGTTCAATCGTTTCTGATCTTCAGCTCGTTCTTCTTAGGTCCTTTCTGATTTTCAGTGTGTTCTGTTAGTTCGTTCTGACCAGCTGGCCATTTTCTAGCCATGTTGTGGTTACATTCTCGTCGGAGAGCTTGTGCCATTGTTGGGCTTGGTGTTGGAGTTCTTGCTTTGACCCAAGTCCAGTCCATGAACAGGGGGAGGAGGAGTTCATGGACCAAGAATTAGTTACTTAATCGTGACCAATTCTCTCACATGCCTTTGCTGCAGGAGCTCCAGGAGAATAATCCAGATGATTTTAGGAATTATCTACGGATAACGGACACCATTTTACAGATTTAAGGAATTATCTACGGATAACGGACCCCATTTTTCACCATCTGTTGGCTTTACTTACCCCTTATATTACAAAGCAGGTGTCAGGAAGATCCTGCCAGCGGGAATCAGTCTGGACCTTCCGCCACGCGTCCGCGTGTGCGCGCCTGGGCGTGTGCGTGCGGGTGCGCGTGGAAGAGCGGGCGCGCGTGCGTGCGGGAGGGCAGGTGCGCTTGTGCACGCGTGCGTGCGCCTGTTGGTGCCAGGCAGGCTATTTAACTCAGTCTGTCAAATCCAGTTCTTGCTGTCTGATCTACAGCGTGTGAGTATCCTGATTCTGAGAACCTGCCTTCTGTGACCTGTTGACCCGGCTTGTCTACCTACCACTCCTGCTATCCGCCTGCATCTGATCCCGGCCTGTCTTTCAGGGCACTTGTAGTGCAAAGTGGATTTGCCTTTAGTAAATCCCCCCATTGTCCCTATAACTACAACAGCTTACTCCAAAAAATGGTATTGAGCATTTAAAGAAGAAGCCACACATTGCTGAGTATAAAACATTTTACTCCAAGCACATTCACATGTGTGTAATTAAAGGGTTTTTAAACAAAGCAACAGCTTTGGCTAAACAGACATTTTTAAAAGCATAACTACATCCACATCCCCAACTCAGGAACGTGAAGGCCATATGAGACATTAGTATGTAAAAACTGTGTTAATTTTGCCTTCATCAGATGGGGTGACCTCACCCCTGTAAAGGCTAAATTTTGAAGATGCACACAAATTGGGACTCAAAATGTGGATTTCTATCATGATCCCATGTCTAAAATGTGTGTCTTTTCCCTATATCTATTTTGATAAAGGCACAAAACACACAGTGTGTCAGCATGTGCTATCTGCCATCATGGGATATCAATGCACGTGTTTGATGGGTGCAACTAAAGTAGATGAGAGGAAGGGGTTGCACCCCCGAAACATGTCCAATTATTCCCCATGATGTGAGCTAGTACATGTTGACACACTGGGCCTTATTTCAGAAAGGACAATTAACTTTGCCCTACAAGTGCACTTGCATTGCACTTGCATTGCACTTGTAGTGCAAAGTGGTTTGTCTTTTTTTAAATAAGCCACAGTGTGTCAACATGTGCTAGATCCCATCATGGGGGATCAATGGACATGTTTTGGGGGTGCAACTCCTTCCTCTCATCTACTTTAGTCGTGAGGAAGGGGTTGCACTCACAAAACACGTACATTGATATCCCTTGATGGCAGCTAGCACATATTGACACACTGTGTGCATCTTCAAAATTTGGCTTTGCAATTACAATTTTTAGAAAAAAACAATAACGACAACTTTATTTTTTTTAGATTTTGGCTAAAACATCAATGATGTTGGTCAGTCTTTTTTCAACATCATTGATATTTTCTTTGACCTTTTCTAAATCACGATTGCACATCATTATTTTGCTGATGAGGACTTGTGCACTCGCACTGTTTAAGTGAGTTTCTTCTTCCACAACATCCACATCACCTAAAAAAAAAACACATGTATTATTAATATGCAGGCATACATCTATTACCCGTAGCTGTGGTCTCAGACACTGACCTGTTGTGGTCACCATTTCAACCACTTCCTGAACCTCTTTTTTTCCCTATGTGAAAACAAAAAGGGTATACTTAGCAGACAGATATTTGAGGCGAGAAATAGGAATATGAAACATTGCTTGGAAGTGCCGTCCAATTGTCTGTTTTGGCAGCGTTCCAAGCTGAAGACATGATTTTTTCCCTTTCAAAAGCTGGAATACGTACCTGTTTTTGTTTTATTCACACATGGCGAGACTCCTAGTATCCACTGGAACAAAAATATTACAGCGCACACATGCAAAACTAACATTTACCTCATGGGAGAACATGAGGTCTCCACCATGACACAGGTGGTCACTAATGAGAGGTACTTACTGAGGGAGTGGGGTGCTCCACCCAAAAGGATTTGGTCAGAATCCATACAATAGACAAACAAGTTATTTGGGGGGCACACGCTAAAAATATGCATAAAGATGGTGCTGCCATAAGACCATACAACAGAACAAAAATATTACAGCGCACACATGCAAAACTAACATTTACCTCTAGCAAGGCTTTTTAAAACACCTAGACATTTTCAAAAAACATAAAAAAAAATAATGGGGATTTGGTCACACCATATTGCTATATGGTGCTTAAGCCCACTTACTGCGACAAATACCCCATGATTAGTGGGTCCTACACTATCCATAGATTGGGCGATCCTGCTTCTCTGAACCATGGGAGCTATACTCCTCTATATGGGAGAACATGAGGTCTCCACCAAATATCTTGTTTGTCTAGTATCCACTGGAACACCTGCGTGGGACACTATAAAATGGTTGTTCTGGTGCCCCACGCTAGTGCTCCTGCTTCCAGATGTGTAAACAGCTGCTGAGTGTCCTCTCCTAAGGCCGCGTACACACGGGCGGACTGTTCGCCCAACCTTGTCCGCTGAACAGTGTTTGGGCGGACAGTCCGCTCGTGTGTGGGCTTTCAGCGGACAGTTTCAGCGGACAGTTGGACGGACAAAGTCTTTCGGAAATTCCGAAAAACTGTCCGCTGAAACTGTGTTTGAGCGAACAGTCCGCCCGTGTGTGGGCCTGTCCGCTGTACTTTCGAAATGAGCGGACTGTTCCCGCTCGGAAAGTCCGCCCATTTCGAGCGCGTGTACAGGTAGGCGGGGCCCGCGAAGGAGACGTCGCGGGCTCCGCCGCCTGGAATGGGCTTAAAGGGGAACCCCAACGCCGAAAAAAATCGGCGTGGGGGTTCCCCCAAAGTCCACACCAGACCCTTGTCCGAGCACGCTACCCGGCCGGCCAGGAAAGGGGGGCGAGCGAGCGCGCCCCCCCTCCTGAGCCGTACCAGGCCGCGTGCCCTCAACATGGGGGGTGCCTTGGGGAAGGGGGGGCCGCGCGGCCCCCCCACCCCAAAGCACCTTGTCCCCATGTTGATGAGGACAAGGGCCTCTTCCCGACAACCCTGGCCGTTGGTTGTCGGGGTCTGCGGGCGGGGGGCTTATCGGAATCCGGGAGCCCCCTTTAAGAAGGGGGCCCCCGGATACCGGCCCCCCACCCTATGTGAATGAGTATGGGGTACAATGTACCCCTACCCATTCACCTGTGAAATAAAGTACAAAAAAAAACACAACACAGGGAAAAAATATTTTATTGCACAGCTCCGGGGGTCTTCCGTCTTCGGGGGTCTTCTCGCCGGACTCCTCCGCTATCTGTGTGTAGCTCTTTTACTAGCGGAGGAGTCCGGCTTTCTTCCTCCCCGCCGCCGGCCTCTTCTCCCGACTTCGGGGGTCTTGTCCCCCTCTTCGGTTCTTCTGCCGGGCCACCGCGCCTTCTTCTAGCTCTTTTACAGGCGGTGGCCCGGTCTTCTGTCGCCGCTGCCTTCCGTTCTTCTGTCGCCGCCTTCGGTTCTTCTGCCGGGCCACCGCGCCTTCTTGTAGCTCTTTTACAGGCGGTGGCCCGGTCTTCTGTCGCCGCTGTCGCTGTCGCCGCCGCCGCCTTCCGTTCTTGTTCTTCTTCTTGTTCTTCTTCTTCTTCTCCTGGAGATGTTGACTCGACGAGCTCTCCGGCCGGAATGCCAGAGCCGCGCTGTGCGGTCACTTATATAGTGACAATGGGGCGGTGTCACATGGTATATGTCACATGGGTTGGTCACATGGTGACCCCGCCCCCTTACGATGTCATAGTCCCCATGTGACATCAACCCATGTGACCAACCCATGTGACATATACCATGTGACACCGCCCCATTGTCACTATATAAGTGACCGCACAGCGCGGCTCTGGCATTCCGGCCGGAGGGAGCGACGTGTCAACATCGCCTGGAGAAGAAGAAGAAGAACAAGAAGAAGAACAAGAACGGAAGGCGGCGGCAGCGGCGGCGACAGCGACAGCGGCGACAGAAGACCGGGCCACCGCCTGTAAAAGAGCTACAAGAAGGCGCGGTGGCCCGGCAGAAGAACCGAAGAGGGGGACAAGACCCCCGAAGTCGGGAGAAGAGGCCGGCGGCGGGGAGGAAGAAAGCCGGACTCCTCCGCTAGTAAAAGAGCTACACACAGATAGCGGAGGAGTCCGGCGAGAAGACCCCCGGAGCTGTGCAATAAAATATTTTTTCCCCTGTGTTGTGTTTTTTTTTGTACTTTATTTCACAGGTGAATGGGTAGGGGTACATTGTACCCCATACTCATTCACATAGGGTGGGGGGCCGGTATCCGGGGGCCCCCTTCTTAAAGGGGGCTCCCGGATTCCGATAAGCCCCCTGCCCGCAGAACCCCGACAACCAACGGCCAGGGTTGTCGGGAAGAGGCCCTTGTCCTCATCAACATGGGGACAAGGTGCTTTGGGGTGGGGGGGCCGCGCGGCCCCCCCTTCCCCAAGGCACCCCCCCATGTTGAGGGCACGCGGCCTGGTACGGCTCAGGAGGGGGGGCGCGCTCGCTCGCCCCCCTTTCCTGGCCGGCCGGGTAGCATGCTCGGACAAGGGTCTGGTGTGGACTTTGGGGGAACCCCCACGCCGATTTTTTTCGGCGTTGGGGTTCCCCTTTAAGCCCATTCCAGGCGGCGGAGCCCGCGACGTCTCCTTCGCGGGCCCCGCCTACCTGTACACGCGCTCGAAATGGGCGGATTTGCCTCCTTACGTGGGCGAGTCCGTTCATTTCAAAAGTTGAGCGAACTGTTTGCCCAACCTTGTTCGTCAAACAGTCCGCTCGTGTGTGGGCAAGTCCGCTCATGCAAATTTTGAGCGGACTGTTTGCCGAAACTGTTTGACGAACAAGGTTGGGCAAACAGTCCGCGCGTGTGTACGCGGCCTTACACTGAATCAAGTTTGCATTTCATTCTAGTTACAAACACATCTAGACAACAATATACTAAACTTCTTTTAATACAAATAAGCATGAACAAATGTTGATAACCTGCATCTACCAAAAACATTGTATTAGTGGTTGAACAAACAATGTTTACTATGAACAATTACTGTGCCCACGAACCTCAAACTTATAGCAATTTAAACTGTACAACAGTAAAGAAAAGCACACGGAACAGCACTAAAGTAATAATAATAATAGGAACACACGAAAAATACTTACTTTTTAGAAGCATTTTCCTGATCCTTCTATACTGATCATGCTCCCTCAATTTCAGGTCTGACCAGCGTTTCCTCAATTTCTCCTTGGATCAACATACCCCAAAATTCCTGTGCATACTACTCACAATTTTAGTAATGATCTTGGCCTTTCTCACATTTGAGTTTGTGTAAGGTCCATGCTTCCCATCACAGCCTGCCCTCTTAAAATAAAAAAATGATTAAAATTCCTAAAAATAAAATAAAAAAAAACATTTTAAAAAAAGTTGTTTTTTTAGCTCCCCTCTAAATGCCTGCTACTAGGGGCTCCCTCCTAGTCTGCCTCCTTCAGTGCCTGGGCTGGTGACATCACTTCCCCTTGGTGCAGGAAGGGCTCAGCTCTGCTCCCTCCCTCCTGTCAGTCATCTGGGACACGTGACAGGTCCCAGATGACTGCGCGGCCACTCATGCCGAGCGGAGAGGGGGATGAGCGGGGATTCATTCCCCCGCATCACTGGACCCTGGAAAAAGTAAGTGCCTGATTATTAAAAGTCAGCAGCTGCAGTATTCGTAGCTGCTGACTTTTAATTTTTTTTTTTTTTAAGGGGAACTCCTCTTTAAGATGTCCACCACCTCTACAAAGGACTTATTTGAGGCCTTATATCTCATCCTGGATCGGGAACTGCCTTGCTCTGGGCTTTCGTCATTGTTGCTGCTCTCTGCAGGCACCTGCTGTGTTTTCACCATGTGCTCTCCCACTACCCCGAAAGAGAAGAGGTGGGGAATACACTAGAAAGGACACGGTGGAGTTTCACGCATGCGCAGTGTATATAAAGCATAACACGTGGTAGTCATACCCATGATCTGTGAGTTCAGGACAGAGGATCATAGGCGCCGATCATGCAAATGAAGGTACAATTTTAACTTGGGGCATCAGTGGTTAGTGGCCTATACTGCTTATAGTTTGAGCCTATATTGGGACAAGATTAGCTGAGTTTAGCCTGACATTAGGGTTTGTCTTGTGCTGTGTCTTGCAGATAAAATGGTGGATAAATTTACTGACCCAGACTTCCTGCCAAACTTCATTGACATGTACAGGGAGCAGCCATGTCTCCGGCAAGTGACATGCAGAGAATACTCCAATAAACTAAAGAGGAAGGCAGCACTGGAGAAACTGTTGGAATTGGTGATGCCGGTGTATCCCACAGCAGAAATCAACCATTTGAAGGCCAAAATTGGTAGCCTGAGGAGCACATATAAGGAGCACAAGAAGGTCCAGGATTCCATGAGCCCAGGAGCAGCAGCAGAGGACGTATATGTCCCCAGGCTGTGGTACTAAGACAGACTGTTTTTTGCCAGACCAGAGTGAACCCAGGCCATCACTGTCTACACTTCTTTCAACACTTCCTTCCACACTTCCTTCAACATCAGATGAGGCTTGTGAAGTCCAACCTGGGCCCAGGAAGAAGATGTGGAGAATCCCAGCTTGAGCCAGTTATAGCATTGTTAAACATATTTCAAAAATGTAATGATGTTAACTAGATGCTATTATTGAGCACTAATTTCTGATTTAATAAAGTGGTTTACATATTAATAGACAGTAGTAGCCAAAAGTGATTGGTACAAGAATGAAGAATGCTGGGGTCAGAATGGTAACATTCGATTTGCAACAGTCATGAGCTCAAAATTGTGTGTGACTGATGACCAAAATCTAAAACTATGTACCATTTTCATACACAGGAAAGTCTTAGCCAGGAGGAGGCTGTGGAAAGCAGCCTGACCAAATCCCAGGTTCCTCCCCTCCGCTTTCCAACGAAAAGGACCAGGAAGGCGAGGAACCTAGAGGAGTCAGCGACTGCTTTAATTTGCCAGGCTACTGCGGTACTTACAACAACTCCTGGTGGCCCGAGTTATTTGGAGGTGTGACAGCGAGTAAATGCACGGAGGAGGGCCACAGCTCATCTGTGAGGAGATCATTCAGGCCCTAAACAAGGGGATGAGGGGCCAACTCACAAATAAAAGATACCTGTGTGAGTTGGACCATACTCCTCCACCACCTCCAGCAAACCCACAGCCACCCAACCCACAAGAGCAGCATGGAAGGAAGCATGGAAGGAAGTGTTGAGAGTGATGGCCTGGGTTTGGTGTGGTCTGGCAAAAGACGCAGGCTGTTGTAAGACCACGGCCTTGGGACATATATGTCATCTGCTGCTGCTCTCGATCTCTTGGAATTCTGGACTGTATTGTGCTCCCTATTAAATGGACTCCACAGGTTACCAATTTTGACAGTCAAATAATTGATGTCTGCCCTGGGGTACTAAGGCTTCACCAATTCCAACTGTTTCTCCAGCGTTGAATTCCTCTTTATTTTGTTATGACCCCTATTAAATGTCAAATTTTTTTTTTTTTTGGACAAATACTTGGCTATGTGCTTTACTTAAAAAAGGACAGTTTGTAAGTAGGCAGGTACATTTCAAAAATACAATGTCAAATTAACAAGGGACACCACCATAGTTGTATCTCTTTGCCCTTTTACACACGGTCGGACATTCTGACAACCAAATCCATTGGATTTTGTCCGAAACTGTTGCATACACACGGTCGGACAAAGTTATCGGAAAATCCGATTGTACATAACGTGATGACTTTATTTCGTTACGACGGGACTACATTCAGGCTTTCAGCCAATAGCTTTGGTCTAGGAATTTGATCTGAGCATGCATGGCACTTTGTCCTTTGGAGTAGGCTACACATGATCGGAGTATGTCCGATCGGAGCATTTTGTCGGAAAATTTTACGGACAAGTTGGAAAACTTGGTCCATCGGATACTCCGACGGAAACAGTCCGATGGAGACCACACACCGTCGGATTATCCGACAAAACGGTCCGATAGGACACATTCCGTCGGAATCTCCGACTGTGTGTACAAGGGCTTTGAGGTTAAAAAATACAAGATATGTGTTGTAGTAAGTTGACACACAAAACAACAAAAAATATTATGGAGATCATGAGAAAAAAAAACAAGGATTCACGAAAAATAATAAAAAATCAGTTTGTCAGAACTGTGAATATCAGCAGCAACGTAAACATTTTTTTATTCTAGCATTATAAAGAAGAGAATGCGCTGCATTGAGAGATTTCAAAATTTGCTGCGTGACGAATGTGCTATCTCCATTACGAATGCTAATTTTACAACACCGATCGATTCTGGCTCGTACTTGATTCCGAGCATGCGTGAACTTTTGTACACGATCTGACTTTCCGACAACAAAGTTTTGTTGGCGGAAAATTTGAGAACCTGCTAAGAAACATTGGTTGGCGGTAAGTCAGACAGCAAATGTTCGATGGAGCATACACACAGTCGGACAACAAGCTCACATTGAACATTTCCCGTTGGAAAATCTGACTGTATGTACGTGGCATAACTGTCTTGTGGTGGTGTGAGTCTTCATTTCCCTCACTGGGAATAGCTTGTTGGATATCGGCAGCAGGCAACTGATGATCCAGTGAGTACAAGACCCCAGTGCTGCTTACTTGAGTGTGACTGTGGTGCTTTGAGACTTTGAGAGGAGTATAGGTCACAGTCAGCCCAGAGATCCAGTGGGACATTGCTTTTGCAGGTGCAGCACAGGAGTTGTGTATTACAGCCAGGATTTGTGCAACACAGCCAGGAGTTGTGCAGTGCAACCAAGGGTTTTGCAATACAACCTGAATTGTGTGCATAGCAGCCAGAATTTGTACAAGTTTGCAGTTCCAGGGTATTCTAACTCCCCTTTCTAAGGTCCTGTTTCAATAAAAACCCTAAAAAGAAATCTCTAGACTGATCTTTTGCATCGGAGGAAGAATGCCGGAAATGCTGTGTGCCTAGCTGCGTGTGCTCTAAAGCAGGGAAATAGGAACAAACTACCAGTGGCTCTTGCTGGGGTGCACTACATATGCATTCATTTTTCAATCATTTATTTATTTATTCTATCAATATTTTCCCTTCTACACCTCCTGCTTGCTTGGAACTTTTACAGTTGGGTTGAACGGAAAGTTTTTACTTCTTTTTGCAATTGTTCCTGGAACAACTGAGAAACTGAATACTGTACATACATTTCATTGATTTCATGAAGACTGTAACAAGTTGCCTAAATAGAAATTGCAATAGTGACACCCTGTGGCTGAATATTAAAACAGCAGAGAATGTAAAATGATGTAAAGGGGACATGTGCTTTAATATCAGCTACTATGGCTCATAGGTGAAAAATGGTGGTGCTTGCAAAAGCTTGTCCTAACCTATATGCTTTAACAAGTATTATTATAGCATTACCAATTGTTTAAAAGCATTATTAAACCCAAAAGCAAACTTAGATGTAATGTCTGCATTAATTTTCTTTTTTTAGGCTTACTTTTCTTTCTTTTCACCTGTGATATAGCCAGTAAGTCTGTTACTTTCCCAAAAAATAATCTCTCTTCCAGATGTATCAGTTTACAGGGATGAGACAAAACATTTAAAGAAGTCCAGCCTGAGTTTTTTAGGCTGGGTTTTTTCCTATGGGTCATAGGAGTGCAATTAGTTTTGCACTCCTGTGACTCATTTTCAGCGGAGAGTGGTCTTAAGTCCATTCTCTGCTGATGTCACTGGAATCAGTCGAGGCAGCGCATTATCCCAACTTAAGTCTGGATCTGCCAGCTGCCTCAGCCTCTTAAAAAAAAAAAAGAAGGCAGTCACACATCTAATGATCGGTAAGCTGCAATATATAAACTTTTTGGGTTTTATGCCACTTTACATAGAAGGTGAGATTGAAAAAAGACACCAGGTCACAAAGTCCATCAAGTCCAACCTATGTGTGCGATTATATGTCAGTATTACATCGTTTATCCCTGTATGTAGAGGTCGTTCAGGTGCTTATTTAATAATTTTTTTAAACTAACGCTGCTCCCCGCTGAGACCACTGCCTGTGGAAGGGAATTGCACATGCTTGCCGCTCTTACAGTAAAGAACCCTCTATGTAGTTTTAGGTTAAACCTCTTTTCTTCTAATTTTAATGAGTGGCCACATGTTAAACTCCCTTCCACAAAAAAGTTTTATACCTATTGTGGGGTCACCAATGTGGTATTTATAAATTTAAATCCTATCCCCTCTCAAGTGTCTCTTTTCCAGAGAGAATAAGTTCAGTGCTTGCAATCTTTCCTCATAACTAATGTCCTCCAGACCCTTTATTAGCTTTGTTGCCCTTCTTTGTACTCGCTCCATTTCCAGTACATCCTTCCTGAGGACTGGTGCCCAGAACTGGACAGCATACTCCAGGTGCGGCCAGACCAGAGTCTTGTAGAGCGGGAAAATTATCCTTTAATCTCTGGAGTTGATCTCTTTTTTAATGCATGTCAATATTCTGTTTGCTTTGTTAGCACAGGCTTGGCATTGCATGCCATTGCTGAGTCTATCATCTACTAGGACCCCCAGGTCCTTTTCCATCCTAGATTCCCCCAGAGGTTCTCCCCCCAGTGTATAGATTGCATTCATATTTCTTTTCTTTTCTTATCAGGGGACACAGAGCCATAGTAATAACTATGTGGGTTACATCAGCGTATCAGGTGCTGGACACTGGCACGGCCCTTAAGGCGTGAACTTCCCCCATATCACCCTTCCCTTTACTGGAAGTCCTCAGTTTTTTCGCCAGTGTCTAAGGTGTTGGGCACATGTAAGGATGTGTGTACTGAGCTCCATGGGCAGTAATCCTTTGATGAGAGCCAGCCATCCTGCCCAAATCCATTCTGATGTCTCCGTAATGGACTAAATGAATGGTACCCAGGCCTCGTCATCCGACACAAGGTTTTGCTTGCGGATGCTTTTAAAGCTGGGCCCTGGGATCCAGTACTTTTTGGTAGTGAGGCCAATAAAAGTTTACTGGCAGGGTCTTCTCGCAGGTCCAAGATTGCGGGATTACCTGAGTGTACCCCTGTTCCTGAAGGTTTCCTTTCAAGGTCTCGGAGCCTACCGTGAAGGGCGAAGATTGTTTTTTTTATCCCTGATAAAACCCTGCAAGCAAGGAAAGGTAGGGGAGATTTTCTGCAAGGAATATCTCCTTCCATGTATTGTGTTGTCATGTCATGTCTGTTTGTCACCACTGGAGGCTGTATTGAGCACTCACCATTCTGATGCTGGAAACAGCAGAAACTTTCACTCTCCTCTCCGCTCAGGCCAGCTCAGGCCCTCAGGTATGAAGGGGGGTTCCGATCACTTCCTGGGCCCCCAGATTGGCGGTTTTTGACTCCTTGAATGCCAGCCAGCTGCCTCTTTTTTCTTAAACAGGATGCCGGCGCTCACACACTTCCCTGTTGAAAGAGGAAGGGGGGGTCATTTTCATGTGGGGGTGTGGCTAAACGGCTTCAGACACCGGCCACACGTGGAGGAAGTAATTTAAGCTACACAGGCAGAGCTGCAGTCTGGTGGTGGAGGGGCAGAGCAGAGTGGTTGCTGGTCAGGTTTGCCTGTGTCAGGTTTGGTGACACAGGCATTTCCCTTTTGTTGACAACATTGCATTGTATAGCTAGGACTAATAGCAGTTATTATACTGTACTATAGCCTAGCAAGTGTTACATTCTTTTGCTGGTAGTACCTCTGCTTTGTTCTGTAAGCTATGAGTGACAAAGGGACCAGGAACTCCTCTAAGGGTTCTAAATAGTGATGGACGAACTTCTGACGGGACGTTTCGCGAACGCGGACCGCGAACCCGGCCGATAGTTCGTGAACCGTAACGTTCGCGGAGGGCCCCATTGACTTCAATGGAAGCCGAACTTTGCAAACCTACAGGTCAAATTTGCAGCCACAAAATAATTACTAGCTGTGCAAACATAGTCCCACCACATGGCCAATGACATAACACATGTATGAGGTGAATCTGGGATCGACAACTACAAGCATTCTTTTTTTATATGTGAAATTGTGACAATTCAGGACTGTGGAGCGCATGAAGGCAATGTAGGAGAGGGAAGGTCAGGGTAGGCAAAGAAGAGGATGCAGGAGATGATCACCAGCAGCGTGACATACAGCAATGACACCAGCACCGTGATATACAGCACTGACACCAGCACCGTGATATACAGCACTGACATCAGCAGCGTGACATACAGCAATGACACCTGCACCGTGATAGAGTGATCTGACACCAGCTGTGTGATAGAGAGCACTGACATCAGCAGCGTGACATAAAGCAATGACACCTGTACCGTGATAGAGTGATCTGACACCAGCACCGTGATAGAGAGCACTGACATCAGCAGCGTGACATACAGCAATGACACCTGCACCGTGATAGAGTGATCTGACACCAGCACCGTGATAGAGAGCACTGACATCAGCAGCGTGACATAAAGCACTGACACCAGCATCGTGATATACAGCACAGACAGCAGCACCGTGATAGAGAGCACTGACATCAGCAGCGTTACATACAGCAATGACACCTGCACCATGATAGAGTGATCTGACACCAGCACCGTGATAGAGAGCACTGACATCAGGAGCGTGACATAAAGCACTGACACCAGCACCGTGATATACAGCACTGACACCAGCACCGTGATATACAGCACTGACATCAGCAGCGTGACATACAGCAATGACACCTGCACCGTGATAGAGTGATCTGACACCAGCACCGTGATAGAGAGCACTGACATCAGCAGCGTGACATAAAGCACTGACACCAGCACCGTGATATACCAGTCCTTAAGGATTAGCAGACTGTACCTCACTCAACCCTATATACTGTAGTACCCTAGACCTTACCAGTCCTTATAAGGATCTTTGTGGAACTAGTAGGTTGTGAATGATTAGCAGATTGTACCTCAGTCCCTATACTGATAAAGGACTGCTGCAGCAGTAGGGCAGCAGTCAGCAGTAGTGCACCTCAACCCTATATATTGTGGACCTATACCAGTCCTTAAGGAATAACAGACTGTACCTCACCCAACCCTATGGACTGTAGTACCCTAGACCTTACCAGTCCTTATAAGGACCTTTGTGGAACAAGTAGGTTGTGAATGATTAGAAGACTGTACCTCAGTCCCTATACTGATAAAGGACTACTGCAGCAGTAGGGCAGCAGTCAGCAGTAGTGCACCTCAACCCTATTTATTGTGGACCTATACCAGTCCTTAAGGAATAGCAGACTGTACCTCACCCAACCCTATGGACTGTAGTACCCTATACCTTACCAGTCCTTATAAGGACCTTTGTGAAACTAGTAGGTTGTGAATGATTAGCAGACTGTACCTCAGTCCCCATACTGATAAAGGACTGCTGCAGCAGTAGGGCAGCAGTCAGCAGTAGTGCAACTCAACCCTACATATTGTTGACCTATACCAGTCCTTAAGGAATAACAGACTGTACCTCACCCAACCCTATGGACTGTAGTACCCTAGACCTTACCAGTCCTTATAAGGACCTTTGTGGAACAAGTAGGTTGTTAATGATTAGCAGACTGTACCTCAGTCCCTATACTGATAAAGGACTACTGCAGCAGTAGGGCAGCAGTCAGCAGTAGTGCACCTCAACCCTATTTATTGTGGACCTATACCAGTCCTTAAGGAATAGCAGACTGTACCTCACCCAACCCTATGTACTGTAGTACCCTATACCTTACCAGTCCTTATAAGGACCTTTGTGAAACTAGTAGGTTGTGAATGATTAGCAGACTGTACCTCAGTCCCTATACTGATAAAGGACTGCTGCAGCAGTAGGGCAGAAGTCAGCAGTAGTGTACCTCAACCATATATATTGTGGACCTATACCAGTCCTTAAGGAATAACAGACTGTACCTCACTCAACCCTATGTACTGTAGTACCCTATACCTTACCAGTCCTTATAAGGACTTTTGTGGAACAAGTAGGTTGTAAATGATTAGCAGACTGTACCTCAGTCCCTATACTGATAAAGGACTACTGCAGCAGAAGGGCAGCAGTCAAGTATAATATTCTTTCTATATTTGGAAGAAAGAATATTATACGTGTACAAGCCTATTACCATACCAGTCCTGAAAAGAACCTTTGTGGACCTAATAGTAACAGCTACTGATTAAACTGACTGTCCCTCACTGCCTCACACACAGCTTCCTGCCTGTCCCTATTTAAACTGACAAAACAGAGGCTGCTGGAACAATAACTTGAATAGCACTTTTGTGGACCTAATAGTAACAGCTAATGATTAAACTGACTGTCCCTGCAGCACACAGCGTCCTGTCCCTTTCTCTACACTGACAAAAGACACTCAGGCTGCTGCAACAATCACTAGCACAGCACTGCCTCAAACCTATATACTGAACTACACCTAACACCTATACCATGATACCAGTTCTTAAAAGAACTTTTGTGGACCTAATAGATAGCGATTTGGGTCACTGAAGTCTCTCCCTGCTCCACACAGCAACCTCTCCCTATAGTGACAGAAGAAAGAATTTAAAATGGCTGCCGGATCGGGTCTATTTATAAGTTAGGGGGAATGTCCAAGTGTCCATGTGCTGTAATGTCTCAATTGGCTGTCCTGTACCCCATGATGGATGTGTCATCATAGGTCAAAGTTCTTTTACACAGTAAACACGGAAGTCTGCCGGGCGAACGGCGGCAATAGTCCGCCGATCGGGCGGACCGCGAACAGCCGATATTCGCTGCAAAACGACCGCCGGGCGAACCGTTCGGCCATCCCTAGTTCTAAGGGATTAATGATATACAAAAAACTAAAAACCCTTCCAAAAGAATGTCTGTCTTCCTCCCCAGAGAGGTAAAAAGAAAAATACAGCCAGTCAAGGGTAGAACACTTCTGTCCCCTTGTATTTCATACAAGTAGGTTTTTTCTTCTACCATTTAAAAGATTATTTCTATGATGTCTCTCCATAGTAGGACTAAACATAGCAGATTCCCATCTAGTCCTCTGGCCCTTTTGTTGAGGTGCAGGATGCTGGGGATGAGGTAGATCTTCCCAAATATTGGAAGATACTTATTTTTCCACTTCAGATGATCCTAACAGGGAGGGAGTAGCTGCACAAGTCAGGTGTTTTGTCTATTCCCTTACTTAACCCTTTTGTTGCCTGCAGCACAGCCTCTTGATGTATCTACTTCTAATAGGGTTCATGTGAACCTCCCCAACCTGGGGATGTTTTTCCTATTCATACATAGCTATGTATTCTGAATGGGAACATTTCTATGAAAGAAATGGGAGGTTCCAGCTATTAATGCTGCAATCACCTCAGTGAGCAGAGTCTCACATGTCCAGTGGATAATGCACTGATGTTAAAGGATCCAGCAAGTTAAGGTTGGATTTTCCTTTTAAAGACAAGATGTCTTTGCAGTTCTGGCTGCAATTGGAGTAGCTCAGTCCATTAACCCTTTAACATCTGCAGCACTATTTTGGTGGAGCACATTTTGAGTCATGCCAATGCATTGGAATTGGACTCCAAGGGGTTAAGGAACAGGTCTGAGATACCTGAAAGTTCTGCATGATCAGCAGGCCTGGGCAAGGGGCTGGTGTATTTGATGCACTGTGTCTCACAGATGCTATGAAGGACTCGGTCATTTAAGCCCTATGGCTTATACTTGGACTAGTGCATTTTTGCAGAGGTCCATGGCTGAAATATTAATCAGCTGAAGCACCAGGTGAAAACCCTTAGCCAGTCTGTGTCTCTTTCTGTACGACTATTTAGAATGGATAAGTACATCCAAAAGGGGTAAAGCTCTCTTTACCAATAAAAGGAGGTTCATACAGTTCTCCTTTAATTGTGCAGCCTCTCCTATGTGGGGGCTGGTTATAGATACCATACAGAAGAAGGTATTCTTACCCCAGACGTGAATCAGTTCCATTGTAGGACTAATTCAACTTATCAGGATAAATGAAAATTCCTTCATTCGGCTGCAGGAGATTTTTAGGGGAAATGGTGGCCTCCTTCAGGGGGCCGTCCCTAAGGCCCCTTTCACATGTGCGGACCGTTCATCCGTTTTTCCCTACATCCGTTTACGGATGAAAACGGAGCACAATGCATGTCAATGGCATCGCGGACGTTAGCGGATGATCATCCGCTAACGTCCGTTAACGTCCTTTTCCGTTCAGCTCCGGTTTTCCGAACGGAAGAAAACCCTATTTTCTCTTCCGTCCAAAAAACGGAACGGACGTAAAACGGACGTAAAACGGACGTTTGCGAACGATCCGTTCCGCGGACATCCGTTTTTAAGCAAAAAATATACATTAATGTACAGGTGACCTCTGACCCAGGTAGTGGTCAGTCACATGTACAAGCACATGCTGCTAGTGGAGAGAGTGGAGAGAGGAGAGGAGAGTGCATAGAAAGAGAGCTGCCTGAACCTGTGTGTTTTGAAGAGAGAGGAGACCTGCCAAGAGAGAGGAGACCTGCCAAGAGAGAGAGAGAGGAGAGCAGCCTGGAGAGAAGAGAAAAAATGGCCAGAGATGTCTCCCATGAAAGGCTCATTCAGCTCGTGCATGCCAGGCCTGGCTTATGGGACAAAACATGTGCTGAGTACAGTGACCGCAATATCACCAGTATGAAGTGGGAGGAGATTTTTGAGGAGGTCACACCAAACTGGATGCCGCTTAGTAATAAGCACCGTCGGATACGTGGTAAGCAGTTTGTGGCTTGGCATGGTTAAACACATGGCATTTCATGGCATGGCATGGTATGTCACATGGTCACGTGGCCATGTGGCATGTCACGTGGTCATGTGGCATGTCACGTGGTCATGTGGCATGTCACGTGGTCATGTGGCCATGTGGCATGTCATGTGGTCACGTGGCCATGTGGTATGTCACGTGGCCATGTGGCACGTCACTTTGTCACGTGGCCACGTGGCACGTCATGTGGTCACGTGGCCATGTGGCATGTCACGTGGCCATGTGGCATGTCACGTGGCCACGTGGCATGTTACGTGGTCACGTGGCATGTCACGTGGTCACGTGGCATGTCACGTGGTCACGTGGCATGTCACGTGGTCAAGTGGCATGTCACGTGGCGTGGCACGTGGCCACATGGTCACGAGGCCACATGGTCACGAGGCCACGTGGCCTCATATTATAAGTAATTATCATGTTGGAGTTCTATCAGTTCATTGTGTCTACTGTTCCTATACAGGTGATAAAATCATCACACGGTGGAGATCCCTTAGAGACTGCTACAGACGGGAGCTAAAGGAGGAGGCAAAAGAAAGCCGGAGCAGAGCAGGACCATCCACAAAAAAAAGCCCCTTTTTTGATTCACTGGACTTCTTGAGAAGTGTTATGAACTTAAGAAAGTAAGTAAATACATTATTTCTCCCCTATATTAAATTATTTGGTCGAGTAAAAAAAATGATATACTCCAAAGAGGAAGTAGAAAAGTACAGAAAAGTACAAGCATGCTAGCTCATTATGAATTACTTACCTGTGATGGAAGCCCCCGCTGTGGTCCCCGTTCCCCTCCTCCGTTGCCGCCATCACTCCCTGAGTGACTTCTGCGTATCATGGCTTCGGTACTGTGACTGGCCCTAGCCACAATGACGTCATGCACGTGGGATCCACCAGTCATTGCACAAGCGTCTTCAGAAACGGCACGCTTAGGCGCTGTTGTCTACGGGTTTAATGCTAATATCTCCAAACCGTGTAGGTTTAGGGGATATTTCTTGCACCTACCTGTATGTATAAGTGGTCCACTTTAATGACACACATGGATCCATGTATTGTAATAACTCTACTGTACTCACCTGTAATCCATCTATTAACAAATATTTTACAGTACCACCAGCAACATTTCAGATACAGAAGAGGAGGGGGGTGCAGTGGATACCCAGCCTGCAGCAGAGGAAGACATTGGAGTTGGTGGTAGGGAGCAAGCTCCTGAGGAAATGCCATCTTCACAATCTACAGCCACGCTTGAAAGACGTGTGCCACAACGTGTGCCTGTAAGTATCCTATATAAAATGTCCCATTTTGAAATGTTGATAGAATAAAATGTACTAATAAATGTTCCAACCCTCAGATTCGTTCTGTTACTACTGCTTCCAGAAGCAAACGACACGGACAGCATAGGCCTGACATGGATGGAGCTATGCTGTCGTTTATACAAGAAATGAGGGCAATGAGACGGGCGGATAGCAACGATCCTTTTTCAGACCCCAATAATGAAAATGCAAGCTTTGTGAAGAACCTATACCACCATATTTCAAAGGTTCCGACTGCACGCAAAATGGACGTTCACACGGCCATCTTCAATTTCACTGGTGTGTGCGTAAGGGCTGCACTATCTGGAGATCCCATGCCACCAGTTATTACCCATCCCCAACGTCCATATGGTGAGCAAGCTCCGCAGCATCCTTATCCCCATCCATATCACCACCCAGGCATTATCCCCCATCACCAACGTGCTCCAGCCCCCACTGCCCAAAATTTTGCACCCCCACCTCAAGTGGCACCCACCTTTGAGTCATCCAGTTCCCCGGCCACTTCTTACCTTAGTTCTCCCCAGTCGTCCAATCCCTATCCCACTTCCCACAGTCCTTATTATCAAGACCTTTAAAAAAAAAAAAACATTTTATGTTGCCTCCCCCATTCTAGTTGGCCACCCAGTTTGCACTGCAGCAATTTTTTTTTTGGGTTATATATATTTTTGGAAATATGGTTGTAGATTTGAATTTATTTTTGCGTTTCTATGTTGTCGTCATTGACATTAATAAACATAATGGACTGTATGGAATATTTTATTGTATTTATTGTACTCTATATAACACAAAAACAACTGATACAAAAGAATGTGATGGTCATAGGGTCAATGGTGATTGATCTTGGCACTAGGAGAATGAAAACTACAAGCTTTATACACTGATAGCAGTTACAAGACTGCTATACTGCTAACATGAAAATGCATTATTTCTTAAAACTATTGCATTTCCAGTTTATGTGGGAAAACAAATACAATGCAGGGTACCAAAAGGGGGTCAAACATGTACTAACAAAGGTATACCTAATAAAGTGCCTGGTGAGTGTTTTTACACACGTTGATACTGCCACGGAACCTCTCCCTCTGGGGACATGAAATAGTTTGCAAACGTATCACGCATGGTAACAACTGAATTGTTGGGTCGCAGTCCAGTAAACCGTACAGAAGGTAAATCGATCTCGTCCTCTTCCTCAACAGTAATTCCTTCTTTCTCACGTATAATGTTATGGAGGACACAACATGCTTGTATAGCTAGTTCGGCATTCTTCAGGCTCAGTTGAATTGTTGTATGGAATATGCGCCACTTGCTGGTCAAAATGCCAAAGGTACATTCAATAAGTCGCCTTGCGCGACTCAACCGATAGTTAAAAATTTTTTTGGGGGAGTTAGATTGTGCCTGGCATAAGGCCTTAGGAGATTCATAGAAAGTGCAAATGCCTCATCAGCTACAAGTACATGTGGCATATCTGGCCCCACAGTTCCTGGAAGAGGTTTGTCTGATGGCAAATGGAAGTGGCCCTCAAGTAGTCTTCTCCCTATTTTCGATGATGTAAACACTCTTGAGTCTGCAGTACATCCATACGCCCGAATATCTACAGCTACAAACTTATAATTACTGTCACAGATTGCCATAAGCACAAGGGAGAAGTATTTCTTATAGTTAAAATATTGTGAGCCAGATCCAGGTGGCATCTGAATTCGGATGTGTTTCCCATCCAGGGCTCCAACACAATTAGGGAATTGGGTCTTATTCCAAAACCCATTTGCAATTTCTTGCCACATAGATGTATCTGGAACAGGCATTGCAGTACACCGAAGCTCCTCCCATATTGCTTGACAGGTGTCGTGCACAATTCCAGAAATTGTAGAGATTCCCAACAAAAAGTAGTGGTTTAGGGACGTATAGGATACTCCAGATGCCAGAAACCTGGGAAGAGTAGAACAAATAATGAAAGGAACCCTACATTATGCTGGACATAAGCAGAAAGGCTGGCTGGCTTACCTCAGGGTAAGTAGAAGCCGCTCCTCAGGAGGCACACAACGTCTCATATCCGTGTTCATCCTTTCAAAACGGGGTTGCAACTTTTCTAATAAAAATTCAAACGTTGGTAGAGACATTCTCGTAAAATTAAAAAAAATTTGTGGGAACTGTCGCAGATCTGCATAGTGCAGAGCAAAAAACCCTTCAGTGGGCCTCTTCAGCAGCATGGGATGTGTCCAGTACCTGCGTCTTATTGCAGATTTGTTCCTGCTCATGCGTTTCTGTCTCCTCAAATAAGATAGCATGACAAATAATGTCACATGCTCAAAAAATCTGTCCAAATCCATTGCTAAATAAGCACATACACTACAGCAAGGAATCAGGAAGCACAAAGCCAGCTGAAACCACAAAGCAGCATGGGAAGCACAATGCATGCTGGGGAAAACAAGGAATCATGGGAAAATCCACATAATTCATGAACAAATTATTGCATACAGTTCTAAAAAAGTGGATAAAAACGGATGAAAAACGGATGAAAAACGGACATAAATGGATGAAAAACTGACAAAAACGGATGAAAAACGGACAAAAACGGATGAAAAACGGACATAAACGGATAACAACTGACAAAAACTGATGAAAAACTGACAAAAAATGGATGAAGACGGACATAAACTGATGAAAAACGGATGAAAAACGGATGAAAAACTGAAATGAAAAGGATGAAAACTGACAACAACTGACGATAAAAAACGTGACTGAACTGATCGAATGTACGGTCAGCATGTGTGAAAGGGGCCTTATGTGCAGTTTTATTCAAAGACTGCTTCAAGACACCATCCTGTCTGTCTGGAATAAAGAGGATTCAGGCCATGTTTGATTTCAATACGCTTAGCTCCCAACAGGTTAGAGCCTAAATTGGTGGTTGTTATCCACCAGGAGGGAAAATCTTTATCCTGCATGGTGTTAACAACAGATGCCAGCCTTCTAGGCTGGGCAGCAGCCCTGGAAGAAGATTCTGTCCAGGGGAGATGGTCCAGGTTAGAGGACCTTGCCTATCAACTTTGTTGGAGGTTTCATGCAGTACATCTGAATATAGAATCTTGGCGGTCAGATTACGGGATTGTCCGGACAGGATTCAGTCTGACAGAGCCACGGCGGTGGCTTACATCGATCACCAGGAGAGGCATGAGAAGTCGTGCAGGCAAAAAAAAAAAGAGGTGAATAATGTTCTAGCTTTGGCAGAACACAACACTCCTTGCCTATCGGCAATTTTAATATTTCAATCATACTACTTGAGATGCCAACAATTATTTCCGGGAGAATTATCTCTTCACCCTGACATCTTCCTAGCAATATGTCAAATGGGGTACTCCGGACATGGACCTTTTTCGCATCCAAATTCATTAATAAGGGCGACAACTTTATGTAAAACAAGGGGTCCACTAGCAGGCGGAACAGACGCATCAGTCTTCCCAGGGGAGGATCAGTTATCACTGATCTATGCATTCCCTCCAGTTCTGCTAATTCCGCACCTCCTCCGCAGGATTAAGCAGGAACAGAAGGTGATTCTGGTGGCCCCAGCCAGGACCCAGAAGATCTTAATTTATCGAGATCATAAAGAGGGCAGTAGAAGTCCTTTGGACTCTTTACGGACAAGGAGTTTAGCAGGTTTGATTGTTGAATCCCACGCTATAAAAGATCGTGGGTGATCTCCTTCAGTAGTGTCTACTTTGACTAATGCCAGGAACCTGGCTTCCAGAATCACTTACTATAGAATCTGGAAGGCATAGGTTTCTTGGTATGGATCCAGGGGTTGGCCCCCCAGGAAGTATGTCAATAGGCAGGATTCCTGCATATGGGATCTGAAATTAAGCTGGTCTTGAATTTTATCAAGAGCCAGATCCAGGTCGTGTCAATGTCTTTTCTTATGGCCTCTTGCTTCCCACTCTTGGTGCATAGCTTATTCAGGGGGTAACCCAGTTTATCCCCCTATCAAGGCACTCCTAAATCCTTAGGTTTTAAAATTGGTCTTTTCGGCTTTGCTGAATCAGCTGTTTGAACCTTACGAGAAATTCTCTTGGTTCTTTGACAAGAAAGATAATCTTTTTTGCTTGCCATTTCTTCTGCTAGAAGAGTATCGGAACTAACGGCTCTGTCTTGTAAGAGCCATATTTCATCATGTATAGGGATGAGGTCGTTTTATGTCCTCCTCCTGAATTCTTAACAAAAATGGTAATAGGTTTTCATTTAAACCAAGATATTATTCTTCCTTCTTTCTCCCCAGAAGCCTTAATCTGGGGAAGAGAAAGCACTACAGTCTCTTGATGTAGTAAGAGCGATCAGAATCTATTTAAAGGCGACCGCTCAGGTTCGCAAAACACAGGTTTTGTTTGTACTGCCAGAGGGTCCAAGATATGGACAGGCAGCGTCAAGATCCACTATTTTTCAAATGGGTTTGTCAAGTGATTGATCAAGCGTCAGCTTAAAGAAGAAAATTCTTCCTATTCATATTAAGAGCACACTAATCCAGGGCGATTAGTGCCTCTTGGATGGTGCATCATCAGGCCTCTATGGCTCAGATCTGTAAGACCGCAACTTCGGTGCAGATGTTTATCCAATTTTATCAAATCGATATTAAAGGTCATGAGGATATTGCCTTTGGGCACAGCATACACTGCAGGTTGCAGTATGAGTCCTCTGGCCTCTTGTTTCCTTGTTTCTGTCTCCCCCCTTCAGTTGCCATTGCTATGGGACATCCCACATAGTTATTACTATGGCTCTGTGTCCCCTGATGTAAGAAAAGAAAATAGGATTTTTAAAACAGCTTACCTGTAAAATCCTTTTCTTTGATGTACATCATGGGACACAGAGGTCGCTCCCTTCTTCTTCTTCTTCTTCTTCTTATACATTTTGATTGCTTGGCTACAAAACTGAGGACTCCCAGTAATGGGAGGGGTTATATGGGGGAAGTTCACGCCTTAAGGGGCATGCCAGTGTCCAGCACCTGATATGTCGATATAACCCACATAGTTATTACTATGGCTCTGTGTCCCCTGATGTACATCAAATAAAAGGATTTTACAGGTAAGCTGTTTTAAAAAAACTATTTTTCCACCCAAATGCATTATTTTACATTTTACCACATTAAACCTCATTTGCCATGTAGTTGCCCATCCCATTAACCACTTCAACACCGGAGGATTTGGCAGCTCAATGAATGGAGGACTTTTTACAATTTGGCACTGTGCTGCTTTAACTGGTAATTGCACAGTCATGCAATGCTGTACCCAAACAACATTTGCATCCTTTTTTCCCCACAAATAGAGCTTTCTTTTGATGATATTTGATAGCCTCTGCGATTTTTATTTATAAACGGAAAAAGACTGAAAATTTTGAAAAAAATACATTTTCTATGTTTGTAGAAGAAAAATTTATAAACTTAATTTTAGTCATACATTTAGGCCAAAATGTATTCAGCCACATGTCTTTGGTAAAAAAAAAATGTCAATAAGCGTATATTTATTGGTTTGTGCAAAAGTTATAGCGTCTACAAACTAGGGTACATTTTCTGAAATTCACGCAGCTTTTGGTTTATGACTGTAAAAAGAAAAAACTGCACTATTAATTAAAAACTAAGCTGCAACTCAAGCCGTTATACAATGCCACACAAAACTACAAAAAATATGGAGCTGCACTAAAAAATAAATAAGAAAAATATAGAATATATCAGGTAGCTAAATTATGCAATAACGCCAATTCTAATTCAGAACATTGGAAAATACCATACCATAAGTCACTAAAACACCCATGAAATGTGCCAATTTGTACATCAAAAGAAGATAAGAATGACAGTGAAAATGAAAATGAAATTTGTGCTTAAAATCCTAAAAGAAGAAAAAAGTCCATATACGGTAATAGTCAACTATAAGTAAAGGAGGAACTTGGGATTTTAACAGTGCGTACATAGACACAATAAATAAATATATATCCATATTAAAATTAATTCATTATGTATTGAAATTCCAGTACTAAACAAACACTTAAAATTCCTGTGGTAGTTACAGAGCAGTTTTATAGCGATTGAGGTCCGGGAAATTAATATCGGTGTTCATTGCACATTATCCCGACATGTTTCGCTGGTAGCTTCCTCAGGGGATGTGCAAGCTATTACAAAGTACAGAAAGAGAAAAAGAAAACAAACAGAGTAAAACTACAAGAAGAAAAAGACAAAAGTGCACTAAATATATATAAAATTGTACAATGAAAAGCCAGTTCCAGTATAGAATGCTTACCCTGAGCCAAAAAACCCCAATGGAAACAGGACCTCAAATAGATGTAAAAGATCTCCCAATCTGGTAGGATTTGACATACCTATGCCGAGCTTAATAAAAGTTTAGATAATTATATATGATAATATTATGGAGGCACGTCCCCTACTTTGATTAATAACCGTATCCATTATCACACTAAACAAGCCCTTTCCTGTAAAATAAAATACACTGTGCATTCCTACTATCATTCTATTTTATTTTTACAATTATCTGATCTTTTCTAGCCTGATCTTTGCCTTTCTCTATGACTCTTTGTGGCGAACATGCAATTTGAGGTTCTGATTGGCAGATCTTTTACATCTAACAAAAACAAAAAGTGAAACTTGCGCTTGGTAAAAATTAGTTAATATGGAAGAGATCAATTTAAGAGAAACAGCAGCTAAGCACAAAAAAACAGATACTAGGTCTAAATAACAGAAATGTGAAAAACAGTGCAGCGCTTAATATGTATAAATGTAACATGTGACTGAATACAATAAAGCAATAGATCAGGAAAAAACTTCAAAACTAGTGTTTCCAAAAAATTGAACATCAATGATAAAGCATATAAATGTGTATACTGTGCAATGAACAAAGAAATAATGAATTGAAATTGATTATTAGACCAAAAAATTTATTTATTTATTTATTTTTTTTCAAAATTAGTGAAAAAGCAAATAGTTGTTTAAACTACAGCTTATTGCTATGAGGCATAAAACTTATGATTAAGTGAAACAAATAAACAACAAGAATAAAAAACAAATCACAACAAGTCCCATGCCTTGGATGAGTGAAGTGATTTACAAGGCCCCATACACGTGAAGATAAAAGTTCATTAAGTGAAACGTAAGTGAATAAAACGTTGAAGTTGATCCCAGGTGTCACTGGTGCAAGTGCTTGACCACGTAAATTCTTTCACTATACAACTTAAGTAAGTAGTAAAGGCTTACCAGAGCAACCTTTAGTGTGCGCAGATACGAACTCCCAAACGATTAGGATCGGACAAGATCGTTCCTCCGACACTCCTCGTATAAATGGATGATTCGAATCGCCTTTGGGGGCGGGAAGGTGAAAACTGACCCACACCTTCGGATGTTCCTTGAACGTCGTCCGTTTCGGTCAGTTCGAAAGTTTCAAGTTGGCGTGTCACCGAATGGATGAAAAAGCAAAAAAACGCCCAATCGTGTGATAAAGTCTAAAACACGTGAACTTTATTTTTCAACCAGATAGACGTTGGAAGCTACAGATGACTCGATCGAGTCGCATAAAATAGAACGTAGAAAAAAATGCTAGCAAAAGTATAAAAATAAATAAAATCGAGCAGATAAAATAGCACGAGGTGTAGATACGTCTACACCTCGTGCTATTTTATCTGCTCGATTTTATTTATTTTTATACTTTTGCTAGCATTTTTTTCTACGTTCTATTTTATGCGACTCGATCGAGTCATCTGTAGCTTCCAACGTCTATCTGGTTGAAAAATAAAGTTCACGTGTTTTAGACTTTATCACACGATTGGGCGTTTTTTTGCTTTTTCATCCATTCGGTGACACGCCAACTTGAAACTTTCGAACCGACCGGAACGGACGATGTTCAAGGAACATCCGAAGGTGTGGGTCAGTTTTCACCTTCCCGCCCCCAAAGGCGATTCGAATCATCCATTTATACGAGGAGTGTCGGAGGAACGATCTTGTCCGATCCTAATCGTTTGGGAGTTCGTATCTGCGCACACTAAAGGTTGCTCTGGTAAGCCTTTACTACTTACTTAAGTTGTATAGTGAAAGAATTTACGTGGTCAAGCACTTGCACCAGTGACACCTGGGATCAACTTCAACGTTTTATTCACTTACGTTTCACTTAATGAACTTTTATCTTCACGTGTATGGGGCCTTGTAAATCAGATCTTTGACATCTATTTGAGGTCCTGTTTCCATTGGGGGTTTTTGGCTGAGGGTAATCATTCTATACTGGAGCTGGCTTTTCATTGCGCGAGTCTATATATATTTAGTGCACTTTTGTCTTTTTCTTCTTGTAGTTTTACTCTGTTTGTTTTCTTTTTCTCTTTGTGTACTTTGTAATAGCTTGCATATCCCCTGAGGAAGCTATCGGCGAAACATGTCGGGATAATGTGCAATGAACGTCTCCGATATTAATTTCTCGGACCTCAATCACTATAAAACTGCTCTGTAACAACCTCAGGAATTTTAAGTGTTTGTTTAGTACTGGAATTTCAATAAATAATAAATAAAATTTTATATGGATACATATTTATTTATTGTGTCTATGTAAGCACCGTTAAAATCCCAAGTTCCTCCTTTACTTATATTTGATTATTTCATTCTGGGATGTGGTGCTTAAATCACCGTGGGTGTCCTCTAGTAATTCGACCAACAACAAATCCATATAATAGTGTATCTAATAGGGAACTAAAAATAGTCCATGCAAATGTGTAAACTGGATCTCGTGATAAAATTCAAATCACACCCTTGAAAAGTGCCATGAACCAGACAGATGCCACCACCTATAGACACACTGGCCGCTTACCGGAGCTATATGGTCTCTGAATCATCTGACCCGGGAGCGCAAATGGTTAGTAGCCCAACCTGGGGATCTGGATAGCGAACAGGCAGCTCCTCACTCCCAGCAGTGATATTAAGTAGGACAAGTGGCAATAATCCCATATATAAAGAAAAGAAAGTGCTCGCAAAGCATAAAACCTTAAGATTTATTGATGAAGGAATAAACAATAAAACACTCCAAATAAAAATGGCCACAAAAAACAAACGAGCCGGTTGGCTCTCGACTACCACCCGGGACCGGTGTAGAATGCAGTGACGCCAGCACACCACTCCTCCCTACGCGTTTCATTGCTCAAAGGACGTGGTCACGGGATACGGGCGGCGTCCTGACACACCGCTTAAATAACATACAGAACATATCCAAGCCTCAGTCTGAGTCCCGTACAGCCAATAACCGCACCACATTGACTATGGGAAAAATGATATATACATAGACAAAAAAATCAGTAGCAAGGGAAAAATGGAAAAAGAAGATCCGGTGTCCTAAAACCTCAATAAAGGCAAGTATACCAATGCAATTAAGGGACGGTAGTTAAATAAATATACTTAGACTAAACCAATATTAAATATAAAAAAAGTACAAACAAAAAAATTAACAAAAATCTCTAGACCACAATCTTGCGGCCACAAAAACGGGTATTAAATTCAAAAACTAAACCTAATCAAAATCCCATACCGATATCTGGGTGTATAAACTAGATGCCAGCCTTAAGCAGGCACTTTGCAATTCCCAGAAATTTTTTTATTATTTATTTAAAACACTTCTTATTTAAAAAAGGAATTAAATACTCTACTGGGGGGGGGGGGGGGTCAGCACTCAGCTACCCGGGTCTCAGGACAAATTAACAAAAACAAAAGAAAAAAGTTGAAAAATTGAATCACATTAAATAAACACACTCTAAATGAAAACTACAGTCACTAGGAATTATCAATGAAGGCATTAACATCAACCTCAATAATCAAGCCAAAGGGGGTGTAACTCATGCCATCTCCAATCTAGAAATGCTCCTAACCAGATGACTACCGATGCCCAAAAATATGGTATTGGAGGGGTCCCTGTTGTGCACCGTGAGATAATGTTTAGATACCGAATGTTTAGTGAAACCTCTATGTATAATACTGATATGCTCATTCAGGCGTACCTGCAGTGGTCGCTTGGTCCGGCCCATATACTGTAGATTAGGGGCATTGAAGCATGTACACCACTCCCACAGTAGCACAAGTGATGAATGGTTCAATATTAAAGGTCCTAGAAGTGCAAGTGGAACTGAACACAGTACTCCTTTTGGTTCGACACCCATTTATGGCACAAACCTGACATTTCCCTGCACTGGTAATATCCAGTGAGTTCTGTAAAGAAGGTGGATCTTATAATGGGGGGATTCAGAATATTAGGAGCCAACTTATCTTTCAAAGAGGGTGCACCCCTAAAAAAACCCTGAGGCCTATAAGGTAGAATAGACTTAAGAACAGAATCATTCCAAAGAATATGCCAATGTGGCCATTTTTATTTGGTTTATGACTGCCTAACTCATTTCTTGAGCTGCTAAAATGGCAGGGCAGTACAACCCCCCCCCCCCCCCCCCACCCCAAATGACCTCATTTTGGAAAGTAGACACCCCAAGGAAATTGGTGAGAGCCATGTTAAGCCCATTGAATATTTTTTTTTGTCACAAGTGATTGAATAATGACAAAAAAAATTACACATAGTTGTCACTAAATGATATATTGCTCACACATGGCATGGTTATATGTGGAATTATACCCGAAAATACATTCTACGGCTTTTCCTGAGTATGGGGATACCTCGTTTGTGAGACTTATTGGGAGCCTAGCCACATACAGGACCCGGAAAACCAATGACCACCTTCAGGATTTCTAAGGGTGTAAAAAATTTTTTTCACTCCTCACTACCTATCACAGTTTTAAAGACCATAAAATGCCAAGATAGCACCCCCCCCCCCCCCCCCCTCCAAATGACCTGAAAACTAGACACTCCAGGCTATTTGCTGAGAGGCATATTGAGTCCATGGAATATTTTACATTTTGCCACAAATTATTATTTATTTATTTTTTTGCACAAAGTTGTCACTAAATGATCTATTGCTCAAACATGCCATGTGCATATGTGGAATTACACCTTAAATTACGTTCTGTTGCTTCTCCCGAGTACGGGGATACCACTTGTGTGAGACTTTTTTGCAGCCTAGCCATGTACAGGACCCTGAAAACCAAGCACAGCCTTAGGCTTTCTAAGGGTGTAAAATTCCACATATAACCATGCCACGTTTGAACAATATACCATTTAGTGACAACTTTGTGTGAAAAAAATTAAAATAAAAAAAGTGTAATTTTCCCGAAAATAATTAGACATGTGCATTCGTTTTCGTCCGAAAATGCACGGTTCCATGCATCAGAGGGGGCGGAGTCATCGGGTGGCCCCGCCCTCCGTTTTAAAAGAACTGTCAGAAGAAGAGAAGCGTCACACAGCAGGAGCCTTCCATTGCGTGGAGTGGCCCGAGAACCAGGAAGAGACGCCGTGGAGGAAGATGCCGGACGAGAACACTGGAGCAAGAAGAATCAGATCGGAGGAAGAAGACGATCGGAGGAAGAAGAAGATGGAGGAAGAAAGCGAATGATCAAGAAAGGAAGAAGGAAGAAGACCAGAAGAAAGAAGATGAAAGAAGACTTTAATAAAGGAATTGTCAAAGACTGTCTCCTGTAATTTTTAACACTTTTTTGTCACTTTTTTGGTGAAATGATAGGGGTACTTTTGTACCTCCTTACCATTTCACACGGGGCGAGGCTGGGATCTGGGGGTCACCTTGTTAAAGGGGGCTTCCAGATTCCGATAAGCCCCCCGCCCGCAGACCCCCACAACCACTGGCCAGGGTTGTGGGGTTGTGGCCTGGTACGGTTCAGGAGGGGGCACTCTCTCGTCCCCCCCTCCTTTCCTGTGGCCAGGTTGCATGCACGGATAAGGGTCTGGTATGTATTTTTTTTTTTTTTTATTTATATCAGAAAATGGGTCCACACAGACCAACAGAATACAAACTTTCCACATAGTTTACAGATAGCGAGGCAGTACATGAAATACAACATAAATACCCTGCTAGCATTATCGGCAAGAAGAATAAACAGCAGTATGTGGAGTTGGGACTTCACATCATCTTGTGGTCTCACTTCCCAGTTTCTTTTTAACTAACTAGGTATCCCTATTGATACCACTTCCAGTGTACGGGGGGGGGGGGGGGGGGATAGGTGAAGCAATGGTGAAGGAAGAACAGAGGGACGAAGAGAAGAAAGGGGGGTAAATCAAGTATGGGGTATAAAGGGGGAGGGAATGTAAGATGGGGGGAAGCAAGGTGTGCTACCCAATCATGGAGTGCGATATGACCATTCTGAATTACAGATGCGGGGCCCATCTCTATGGCCCCCTGGCTCAACGTATCCTGGATGCTGCATACGGTATCACCCGTCTGTGTCCACCCGTCTCAGGGCCTGGCCCTCAGCCGAGTATATGAACGCAGTCCAGCCTTGCCAGGTTTTAGTGAAAATCTCCTCTCTATTTTGCGCTGTGAGGATAAGATCCTCCATTTTCCTAATGTCCTCCACTTTACGAAGCCAGAGGTCAATGGTCGGCGGGAGGGACGATTTCCAATGGAGTGGTATGCAGGCCTTAGCCGCATCAAGTAGGTGGCGGATCACTGATTTCTGGTATTTCCTGTCGGGTTTGTCGGAGGCATGCAAGAGATAAAGAGCTGGGTCGTCTGTGAGAGGCTGGGCCGTGAATTGTTGAATTGTCTCCCGCACCACTTTCCAAAAGTGTGTAAGTGTGTAAGTTTCGGGCATAACCAAAAAATATGCAGCATGGTCCCTTTGTCTGTGAGTCATCGCCAACACAGGTCTGATGTATTCGGGTAGAGCTGGTGGAGTAACGAAGGGGTCCTATACCAACGTGAGATAATTTTGTAGTTTGTTTCTTGGATCTTGGCACAGATCACAGAGTATACGCTGTCTCTTCGTGTTGTTGAATTGTCAATCTAAAGCCGCGTACACACGTAGCCATCTGTCAAACGTACTTAGTCTGGCAGACGTCCACCAGACTGTCCATCAGAATTTCCAAATGGGCTACTTGCCCACACACGGCACTTTTTCAGCGGACTAATACGGCGTACTAAGTCCGCCGTACTAAGTCCGCCGTACTTTCGAAA
The DNA here is from genome assembly GCF_037356315.1 of Lithobates pipiens. Classification (NCBI taxonomy): domain Eukaryota; kingdom Metazoa; phylum Chordata; class Amphibia; order Anura; family Ranidae; genus Lithobates; species Lithobates pipiens. Next base: position 103,167,824 of record NW_027507789.1, read on the forward strand.
TGAACGGACTCGCCCACACACGCGGAGGAAAGTCCGCTCATTTAGAGCGCGTCCCTAGGTAGGCGGGGCCCGCGAAGGAGACGTCGCTGGCTCCGCCGCCTGGTATGGACTTAAAGGGGAAAAAAATCGGCGTGGGGGTCCCCCCTAGTCCACAACAGACCCTTGTCCGAGCACGCTACCCGGCCGGCCAGGAAAGGGGGGCGAGCGAGCGCCCCCCCCTCCTGAGCCGTACCAGGCCACGTGCCCTCAACATGGGGGGGTGCCTTGGGGAAGGGGGGGCCGCGCGGCCCCCCCACCCCAAAGCACCTTGTCCCCATGTTGATGAGGACAAGGGCCTCTTCCCGACAACCCTGGCCGTTGGTTGTCGGGGTCTGCGGGCGGGGGGCTTATCGGAATCCGGGAGCCCCCTTTTATAAGGAGGCCCCCCGGATACCGGCCCCCCACCCTATGTGAATGAGTATGGGGTACAATGTACCCCTACCCATTCACCTGTAAAATAAAAGTACAAAAAAAAACACAACACACAAGATAAAATACTTTATTGCACAGCTCCGGGGGTCTTCCGTCTTCGGGGGTCTTCTCGCCGGACTCCTCCGCTATCTTCTTGTAGCTCTTTTGCTAGCGGAGGAGTCCGGCTTTCTTCCTCGCCGCCGGCCTCTTCTCCCGACTTCAGGGGTCTTGTCCCCCTCTTCGGGTCTTCTGTCGCCGCCGCCTTCCGTTCTTCTTCTTCTTCTTCTTCTCCAGGAGATGTTGACTCGACAATCTCTCCGGCCGCAATGCCAGGGACGCCCTGCGCTGCCACTTATATAGGGACAAGGGGCGGTGTCACATGGCTTTATGTCACATGGGCTGGTCACATGGGTTGATGTCACATGGGGACTGTGACATCGTAAGGGGGCGGGGTCACCATGTGACACCAACTCATGTGACATAAAGCCATGTGACACCGCCCCTTGTCCCTATATAAGTGGCCGCGCAGCGCGTCCCTGGCATTGTGGCCAGAGAGAGCGTTGAGTCAACATCTCCAGGAGAAGAAGGAGAAGAAGAAGAAGAACGGAAGGCGGCGTTGACAGAAGACCGGGCCATCGGCTGTAAAAGAGCTATAAGAAGGCGCGGTGGCCCGGCAGAAGAACCGAAGAGGGGGACAAGACCCCCGAAGTCGGGAGAAGAGGCCGGCGGCGAGGAAGAAAGCCGGACTCCTCCGCTAGCAAAAGAGCTACAAGAAGATAGTGGAGGAGTCCGGCGAGAAGACCCCCGAAGACGGAAGACCCCCGGAGCTGTGCAATAAAGTATTTTATCTTGTGTGTTGTGTTTTTTTTGTACTTTATTTTACAGGTGAATGGGTAGGGGTACATTGTACCCCATACTCATTCACATAGGGTGGGGGGCCGGTATCCGGGGGCCCCCTTATTAAAGGGGGCTCCCGGATTCCGATAAGCCCCCCGCCCGCAGACCCCGACAACCAACGGCCAGGGTTGTCGGGAAGAGGCCCTTGTCCTCATCAACATAGGGACAAGGTGCTTTGGGGTGGGGGGGCCGCGCGGCCCCCCTTCCCCAAGGCACTCCCCCATGTTGAGGGCACGCGGCCTGGTACGGCTCAGGAGGGGGGGCGCTCGCTCGCCCCCCCTTTCCTGACCGGCCGGGTGGCGTGCTCGGACAAGGGTCTGTTGTGGACTTTGGGGGACCCCCCACGCCAATTTTTTTCGGCGTTGGGGTTCCCCTTTAAGTCCATACCAGGCGGCGGGGCCAGCGACGTCTCCTTCAGGGCCCCGCCTACCTGGAGACCCGCTCGAAATGAGCGGACTTTTCTCCGGGCGGGAAAAGTCCGCTCATTTCAAAAGTACGGCGGACTGGCACACACACGGCCGGATTGTCCGCCGAAATGCGAGTACGGCGGGCAGATTGATGTGCAACATGGCATTCTAAGTCCGCCGTACTTTCGGGTCAAAAAAGTATGCCGGAGGCTACACACGGGGGGATTGTTTGGCGAAATTGAGTTTGCCGGACTTTTCCACCACGAGCGTTTGAGCGTCTTCCTTGGGGGGTGGGATCGTAGAGAGGAAATGTGTGAGTTGGAGTGCCCTCAGAAAGTTTAGTCGGAACGGGCCCGCAGAGTCTAGGTAATCCGCCGTCGTTTTCCAGCGCCCCCTGCACTAAAGTGGGATGCTTGATGTAGTCCCGCCTCCCCCAGATTTTGAAGACTCCCATCGTAAAGACCTGGAGTAAATAAGGAGTTGCCTATGACGGGGTAAAGGGGCGAGTTCGGGGAGGAGAGGGGCGTTTGTGAAACTATCCGAGCGCAGACCTTCACCGAGTTACCAATCAGTGGGTGACGTTTGATCGCACCCGGCAAAGCCGAGTAGCACCATGGCACCCTCTGGAGTGGAATCACACTTTGTGCCTGTTTCAGCTGGGCCCACAGCTTGGTATCCTGATGGCGGCACCAATCTATGAGTCTCCCTAGATGAACAGCCTGATAGTAGGCTCGAATATTTGGTAGGGCTAAGCCGCCACGTAATTTGGGGAGCACCAAGAGTTTGTTAGCGAGTCTAGGTCTTTTTTCGCCCATACGAATTCCGTGAATGCGGATCGAACTCTTTTAAAGAAGGTGGAAGGTATATGTATAGGTAGGGCCTGTATCAGGTAGAGGATTTTTGGGAGGACGGACATCTTTAAGATGTTACAACCTCACATCCAGGAGTGCATGCCCGATTGCCATTGGGACAAAAGTGTTTTTATTTCCAACAGTAGTGGAGGGAAGTTATACTCGTACAGTTTCGAGAGTGTATGTGGGATATACGTACCAAGGTACTTCAGAGCCTTGTTCGTCCACTTCAGGGCAAAGCTAGCTTGGAGGTGGTTAAGCTGTGCCGCCGGTATCCCCACGCCCATTGCCTCAGACTTGGCAAAGTTAATTTTTAAATTTGAGAGCGTCCCGTACGTTTCAAATTCCCGCATCAAATTTGGGAGGGATACCACTGGGTTGGAGATTGAGAACAACAGGTCGTCCACGTAGGCTGACACTTTCTGTTGGGTGTGTTTAACCGAAATGCCCGTTATGTTCGGATTTGATCTAATGTGGCAGAGGAACGGTTCGAGGGAGAGCACGAATAGGAGAGGTGAAAGCGGGCATCCCTGTCGTGTCCTGTTTGTGATCCGGAAAGGTTCGGACAATACCCCATTGGCCCTAACCCTGGCCGACGGTGTCGTATATATGGCCTGGATCCATCCTAACATGGTGTTGCCCAGTCCTATGTGGCGTAGTGTGGCAGACATGAAATCCCAGCTAACCTCGTCAAAAGCTTTCTCAGCGTCCATGCTGAGAAAGACTCTTGGCCTGTTCTCCATGTTAGCAGTATATAGCAGGTTCAGGACTTTGGTGGTGTTGTCTCTAGCCTCTCTGGTGGGTACGAAACCCACCTGGTCAAGGTGTATCAGATCGGGGATGTATGACTGCAGCCTCATGGCTATGATCTTAGTGAATCGTTTAAGATCTGTGTTCAAAAAAGAGATTGGGCGATAGTTCCCGCATAGGGATGGGTCCTTGCCTTCTTTAGGGATCACTGCTATATGAGCCTGTAATGTGATCTCATGGAGCTTGCTCCCCTTAGTAAGGTCATTGAAAAGGTGTAGAAGATGATGTCCAAGGGATGGGAGTAAGGTCTTGTAATATTGTAGTGTTAGGCCGTCCAGGCCCGGGGCCTTCCCTCTCTTGGTGTTACTAATTGCCTGTTGGATTTCGGACAGTGTTATAGGCTCCTCCAAAACGTCTCGTATTTCCGTCGACAGGGTGGGCATGTTGGAAGAGGCTATATAGTCCGCTATTTGTACTGGGGAGGGTCGGGTATTGTCCAAGTTGTAGAGAGACTCATAGAAGGACTTGAATGTATTGGTAATGTGTTGGGGTAGCGTCTCTCGTGTCCCCTGGGAGGATAGAACAAATGGGATGTAAGATGCTGCCCGTTGGGTTTTCAAAGATTGCACGAGTAATCTACCACACTTATATCCCGATTCGTAGATTTTTTTACGGGAGATCTGGAGAGCTGCCTTAGCTTTAAAAAAGAGAAGGTCGTTTATCTGGGAACGTATCATATCAAGCTCACTACCCAAGGGAGTATTCGGTATCTGTTTATGTTTAGCTTCTAAAATTTGAAGTTTACTGAATAACTCAGTCAGTTGGGCAGTTCGCTGTCTTTTAAGTCGTGCGCCGTGTTTTATTAGTACTCCGCGAATCACCGCCTTGCGTGCCTCCCAAACTAGACATGCATCGCATTCCCCCATACCGTTAGTGTGGAAGTAATGAAATATTTCTGATGTCACTTCTGACAGCACAGTGACGTCCTAGAGGAGGCTCTCATTGAGTCTCCATGGCTTTTTCTGTCCCTTGTAAAAGTCTGTCAAAGCATATTGTAGTGTAACTGGGGCATGGTCAGACCACGTAATAGATCCTATGGTGGATTCTTTGACTGCCTGTAGCTGATTGTGTGGCATCAAGAAATAGTCGATATGTGAGTACCCGTGGTGCGGTCTAGAAAAAAAGGTTTAATCCCGTTCCCCGGGGTGGAGGAGACGCCATACGTCCACCAATTGTGCGGCATGTAAGGCTGTGTGGGTAGCTCTCCTCATTCCCCCGAGAGAAGGAGGACTGCCCCCTGGAGGTGTCCTCCGCGGGTATTAGTGGAATGTTTAGGTCACCACCTATGATTAGTTGGCCTTCCGTAAAGTTTTGAAGTAGGTTTAAGTGTCTCTTCACAAACAGGTCTTGTCTGCTGTTGGGGGCGTATAAGTTAGCAATGGTAACCTTCACACCGCCAACTAGGCCTTTAAGGAATAAAAACCTCCCCCCGGGTCTGATTTTAGGTCCACTTTGGCCTGCTATTTGAATGGAAACTTCTCTAGATTTGGCCTCCGTGTATGTAGAGTGGTAGACTGTCGGGTAGTATCTGTTTTTCAAGATAGGGAACTTGTTTTCCCTAAAGTGAGTCTCTTGTAACAAGACAATGTCAGCGTGCTATCATTTCATGTCGTTCAACAACATGCATCTCTTCTCGGGGACGTTGAGTCCCTTTGCATTAAGGGTGACAATGTTAAGCACATCCATGATCGGGTAGGGGTAGTAGAGGTGGGAAGGGTAAGGAAAGAAGATAAAAGATGTGTGGGTAGAAGATTGAGGCGGTAGAGAGCAGTAGTGATAGGGTAAAGGGGTAAATAATTTTTAAGGGTGTGGCCGAGAGGGAGAGGACTCCCAGTCAGCACTGTCCAACGGAGCTGGACAACTAGAATGCAGCAATTGGCTGCTATAATGCCCACCGGGTGAACCCGGATGGAAGGCGTCAACCTATTTGAGGGAGTGTTCAGAGCAGGCCAACGGGGAGTTCCCCCAACCCCCCCGGAACCCCAGGCCAAAGGTGTATGTGTAGATGTGTAGATTTAAATAATGCCCATATGGGCACGGCTGTTTTGGGCATAAGGCAAGAAACATCCCATGATTCGTGAAAACTAAACAAACCGCAGAACTAGGCAAGAAATAACATTGCATAAAATATCTACTAAGAAACTACACTGGCTGTAAACATGGCATACAAATAAATGCAAAACATAGAAACCCATAAGACATCCCTAAACCAGCAATCCCCCTCACCCGTCAATGTGGCACAACCTCCCCCACCCCCTCCCGTTGACAACCACAGATCCCAAAAGGGGTAAGACACGGAGGGGGGGGGGGGAGGGTAAGGATAAGGGGGAGCGGAAAAGGGGAAGGAAACAGAGGGCCCCCTCACATCACCCACCCAACAGTCCAAGGATCAATATCATCCTCTCCATCCCCACCGACTGCTGTATGATGTCCGCCACAGCGACCCACCCGACCCCTTCACGTGTTCCGAGATGTCACCATGCTCCGGGAGTCCTCAAAGGGATACCAGTCGAGAGGGCAAGGCATACGGGCCATGCGGGGCCCTGAGGTCGAGAGCCATGCTATACGACCAAGGGGCCAACAGTGTCTCTCCAAAGTGTTGCATGGGTGGCCTCTCCACTCCTACGGGAGTGGGCAAACATGTATGAACATCCAGGGCCGCCAGGGCCCGGCATCTCTCCACGCCTCCCAGAAATGTCTCCAGCAGCCGTGGTGGCTGTGTGGCGGGGGCAAAGTCCATAAAAGGGGATGTCAAAACACGGGAGAGTAATACTGATGGGGGGTGTAAAAAGTCAACCAGTGCAGAACAACATACAAAGTGTCAGAGGGCACAATCATGTCTCGCGTGTTCCATTAGCAGATGTGGACATGGTGCGGGACCGACCTCGGGACCTCCTGGAGCGAGCTGGTGGGGCAGGCCTGTCCAATGTGGGGCCTAAGCGGCCTGCCAGATGTTGGATCCTCACCAGCCAATTCGGGACCGGGACCGGTTCTGCCCCCAGGAATGCAAAGAGGGCGGGGAGATCAGCTGGTGTGCGTAGTGTGAAGGAGCCGCTATCCGTGCGAAAGATGACTGTTAGGGGGTAGCCCCATCGGTATGTGCAGCCATGGCATCTCGCAACTTCAAGTGCCGGCTTCAGCATGGCATGGCGCTGTAGTGTGGCTCTGGATAGGTCCGGGAGTATCTGGATCTGGGCACCATCAAAGTCAATGACCTCATGTTCCCATGCCTTCTTCAGAAGTATTTCCTTTTGTGCATATCTATGGAGGCGGCACAGAACATCACAGGGCCTTACCGGGTCGGTAGATCTGGGACCCAGCGCCCGGTGAACCCGGTCGATTTCCAGAGAGGGAGGCGGGTCACCCAGAAGCCTGTGAAAAATAGCGGTAATAGTCTCTGCCAAATCCTCTGGTCCTGTAGCCTCCGGGAGACCCTGCAGCCGCAAGTTGTTGCAGCGACTGCGGTCCTCCATTTCCTCTAAATGGAGCTGCATCTCCTGCGTCACCGCTGCATGGGAAGCCTGTGTGTGTTCCAGGGCTTGCACCCTAGTTTCCAGCGAGGTGATCTGGGTTTCCCCAGAGGTGACCGGTCTTCTATTGCGTGCAGCTCCGTTCTCACCTCTTGTATGTCCCTGTTATGTGCTTCTTCTATCCACATGATTAAGGTTTCGATGTCCGCTCTCGTGGGGAGTGCCTCAATGTCCGCCCTCGTAGGCAGGGCCCGCAGCATTCTGCGGAGGTCATCGTCCAGGTTTCCCTGGTCTGCGGTAGAGCCAGCCATCTCAGGTCGTAACGTGGTTGGAGCTCCTGAGAGGGGTTCTGAGGTGGGTGCTGTGAGGACGTTCTGTGTCTCAGTGGGGGACCGGTTCCGTGTGGGGTCTCCGAGGAGTGATGGCGGTGGCAGCCGGGGAAGTGCACGGACTCCTTCTGAATAAACGTTGGATATCGGGCTGTGAGGGCCGACTGTGTGTCTCGCGGGTCGCTGATCGTGTCCCGTATCGTTTGGGGGTTTGCATGCTGAGGCCACATCTGGCAAAGTTGTGTTGTGGCCTATATGGTCCGGGTCAGGCAGGGGGCCACTCCGGGGTTCAACTTCACCCCGCCATCATCAAGTCTTGATCACCGGAGCAAAATGTAGACATGTTAAGGATAGCAGGTACTTCTCTGTGAGCGCTCTTCCCTTCTGACCCCTGGTCTAGAGCCATCACTGAAGGGCAAACGGTACGTCCCTGAAGTCCCCCGAGCCAGCCCCCCCAAGGATACAGCCCACCCGCAGTCTCATGCACTGGAATAGCAGGCCGATGAAGGGGGGCTCAGCTGCATGTGTGGAGGCCCAGAGAAACCCCAGAGTGCAGCGTCACAGGCCTCAGCCCACCCAACCCCTCAGTCACGGGCTGTGATAACTGTACAGACAGGGGCCAGGGCTCCTTGGATTGAGTGGGCAGGAGTGGGGAGGGGAAGAGTTCTGTGTTCCCCTTGAAGGCCGAATCGGCCGCGGTGTCAGCCGGTTGGGGCCGCCACCCCAGGAAACTGTGGGGATGTGTAGGCCGGACTTGGCCGTACTAGGCCGCGCTAGGCCACGCTAGGCCACGCTAGGCTAGGGTGACCACATTTTCAAACTGCCATTCAGGGACACCCCCCCATTCTTGCCCAAAAAAAGATGTTTTTTGATACCTGCCAGTGCCCTCCTCCTTCAGTTATACAACACACACAGGGAATGCAGTTAACCCCTTTATCACCCCCCCCCCCCCAGTGTTAACCCCCTCCCTGCCAGTGACATTTTTACAGTCATCTGTGCCTTTTCATAGCACTGATCGCTGTATAAATGACAATGGTCCCGCAAATGTGTCAAGTGTCCAATCTGTCCGCCATAATGTCGCAGTCCCGATAAAAAAATATAAAAATTTAAAAAATTGCTGATCGCCACAATTTCTAGTAAAAAAATTTTTTAAAAATATATAAAAATGCTATAAATCTATCCCCTATTTTGTATATGCTATTGCTTTGGCGCAAACCAATCAATATACGCTTATTGCGTTTTTTGTTTTTTTTTCAAAAAAATTTGATTATGTATAAATCTATATAAAACTTTCAGATATTCAGATGGAAACTTCATCAATAATATCTCATCCTAATTTGGGAACAGGAAGAATTATGTTCTACCTATGACAGAAACTATTTTAAGTCTTTTAAGGCTTTTAGTGATATTGTCCTTGTAATAGAAATACATGTACATAAGACAAACATGCCCACGCTAAAATGCAGTTATTATTTGATTTGGAGCGTCTGCAGGTTTTAATAATTTAATAGTGACTAAAGAATGAAGGGAAGTGTAAAGAGAAACAAGTCGTATTTGCCAACAAGTTGCTGTATCACATTATAGAGCTGGTCATGATATTTGCTGCCAGCCTGCAACAACAAACACATACCTGGAAGTTTTGCTGGCAGCTCGGAGTTGGGTCGTGGCCCTCGTGGGCAGGAGAAGGCTCAGGAGGAGAACTTGAGAAGTCGGGCTGCTGTCTGGCAATGTGCTGCTTGCAGGCAGCGGCTGCGGAAATAGGCTGGATCCTGCCTTACAACAGTGCCACTACCAGTCAGGAGACTCAGGAGGAAGAGATCCGAGATACTGGGGGCTGCTCTCTCTCTCTCCCTGCTGCTGCGGCCGGAGGCGGAGAAGGAGAGGAGGTGGATGGAGTGGACTCAGAGGCGCGCTGCTTAGCCATAGGGTAACTGCTCACGTGTCAGCCTACGTCACTGGTTGCTAGATGCGGGGCGGCCCTAGCAACCATACAGCGCAGCAAATGTTTATCAGGGTGGCAGACTGGCTGTGTGTTTTTTATTTTTTATTCCGGGAGCCCGGGACACTGTATTGTCCCGGAATGAAGGTGCCCGGGACACGGGACAAAAACATTAATTAAGGGACAATCCCGGGCAATCCGGGACACGTGGGCACCCTACGCTAGGCCGAGTGGACCGCCGCATCTCCGGTCCCCAGCGAAGCCTCCAGGGCGCGCTCCACCACCCTCCGCTCACACACAGGGGGTTAGAAAAGGGACCCCTACCTCCGTCTCCGCGCTGTTGGCTCCGGCAGACTTCTGAGCCGCAAGATGGCGGTGGCCCGGGTGTAGCAAGATGGTGGCGGCCACGGAGGGCTGAGAGATCAATCTAACAGTGCGCCGCCCGCAATCTGTGGTAATTTTGGCTCTATACGTCCCCGGGGGTCTCAAGGGACTGTGCAGGCCCGGTTTGGGGGTTGTTTCACCGGTGCAGCACTCCGATGGCGGTGGATTAACTGTGATGGTTCGGAGCTCCCTGAGGAAACATCCGTTGCCGCCCACTACCGGACACGCCCCCCTGGTATGGATTTTGAGGTGGACCCCCACACCATTTTTTTTTTGGCACAGGGTTCCCCTTAATATCAGGGACTGGTATGGAATTTTGAGGGACCCACGCGCATTTTTTTTTTCTTAATTTTTTTTTTCTTAAAAAATTAATGACCTAATGATTGGTGTGCACTGTGCAGTGCAAATAGCCTTTAAAAAAAACATAGAAGACGTACAACATTAGAATCCTACTATAGCTTGTAGTCAAAATATTCGACCGGGAATGTATGATTGCAGCATCATAAGTGAGTTTCGCTGCTCCGTCAAATCTTCACCATAAGTCTTCAATGACAGATTCAACCTTAATTCATTTGGATTTTTGGACGAATGCAATTTGTTTACGAAAAACGAAATGAATAAAAACGAATTTCGGGAGTAACTAAATAAATTAATTTTTCGGACGAAAACAAAATTCCGAAACAAAATATTTCAGTCTGCACATGCCTAAAAATAATGACAAAATATAAAATATTCCATGGACTCAACATGTAAATGTAAATAAATTATGTACTCATATCTAAAAGGTGAAAATATAAAACACAAGGAAACCGGTCGGTAGGAGAGCTGTCCGTGACGTCACCACACACCAGCAGGCAATGTGAATGAATTTTTGTTGCTGCTGAGTGTTTTTTTATATTATCCTTTTAAATGTGCTTGGAAAAGTTTTTATCGTTTGAATAAACTCCTAAAGAATTTACATGCGTTCCCCTTATAAAACCTGAATGGAATCTCTGAGCTGAGCTGATGAAATAAAGCACCGCTTTATATTTTTCTAAAACACTCTATGGAAATGGTTGTGTAACAAGTCCGTGAGAGACCTGTGGCTCACCATCCAGGAAAAGAGCCCCGTGATTAGGGATGAGCCGAACACCCCCCAGTTCGGTTCGCACCAGAACTTTCGAATGGACCCCAAATTCGTACGAACGTTAGAACCCCATTGAAGTATATGGGACTCGAACGTTCGAAATTAAAAGTGCTAATTTTAATGGCTAATATGCAAGATACTGTCCTAAAAAGGGTTTGGGGACCTGGCTCCTGCCCCAGGGGACATGGGTCAATGTCTAAAATGTTTTTAAAAATGGCAGTTTTTAAGCACTGATTTTAATGACGATTAAAGTGAAAAAAAAAAGTGAAATATTCCTATAAATATCGTGCCTGGGGGGTGTCTATAGTATGCCTGTGAAGTGCCACGTTTCCCGTGTTTAGAACAGTCCCTGCACAAAATGACATTTAACAGAAATAACGTCATTTAAAACTGCTTGCGGTTTTAATGTTATATCTGGTTCCTGCAATATGGTTGAAAATCATTGAGAAAAATGGCATGGGTAGCCCTCCCTGCCCATTACCAGCCCCTTTGGGTCTTGTACGCATATTAAGGGGAAACCCTTACCCATATTAAAAAAAGGAAATACGTGTGGCCCCCAGGCCCTATATACTCAGAACAGCAGTATACAGGCGGTGCAAACAAGACAGGGACTGTATAGATTTGTTGTGTTAAATTGAATCTGTTTGTAATTTTCAACTGGTACATTTTTAAAGTGTAGCTCCAGTCAAAAAATACATTTTTAAGCTTTTTGGAAAACATAGGGAAGGGTTATCACCCCTGTATAATTAGTTTTGCCGTCTTTTTTCATCTCACTTGCTGTTGTCTCCTTCCGTTTGCAAGTAGGAGATGTTTGTAAGTTGGATGTTTGAAAGTAGGGGCCTGCCCTATATGCTCTGCAGAAATGGCGGAACAAGGTGTTGGTTTTGCCACAACATTGTAAGCCCTCAAAGTGACTCTTGGTGGGCGCTGGAGCGCCCTGCTTTGAACGATTATATCAAGAATTGTAATTACATGCCATTGTTGAACAGTGGCAGAAAAATTGACCTTTGGTGGTTGTGGTGCTGGTGCCACAACACTATAAGTCCTCACAGTTACTCTGGGTGGGCACAGGAACGGGCCCTCCTGTGAAATATTATATCAAGAATTGTAATTACATGCCCCTGTTAAACAGGGGCTGAAAAATTGGGCTGCTGGCACTGGTGCTGGTGCCATGACACTGCAACCTCTCCCATATACTCTAGTTGTAGTGCAGGAATGAGCCCTGCTGCAAAGCATTGCATCAAAAATTGTAATTAAACGCCCCTGTTAAACAGGGGCAGAAAAATTGGGCCTTAGGCACTGGTGCTGGTGCCATGACACTGCAACCTCTCCCATATACTCTAGTTGTAGTGCAGGAATGAGCCCTGCTGCAAAGCATTGCATCAAAAATTGTAATTAAACGCCCCTGTTAAACAGGGGCAAAAAAAATGGGCTGGTGGCATCACCCAGAACCAAAAATGTGGTAATACTGATGGGGGGTGTAAAAAGTCAACCAGTGCAGAACAACATACAAAGTGTCAGAGGGCACAATCATGTCTCGCGTGTTCCATTAGCAGATGTGGACATGGTGCGGGACCGACCTCGGGACCTCCTGGAGCGAGCTGGTGGGGCAGGCCTGTCCAATGTGGGGCCTAAGCGGCCTGCCAGATGTTGGATCCTCACCAGCCAATTCGGGACCGGGACCGATTCTGCCCCCAGGAATGCAAAGAGGGCGGGGAGATCAGCTGGTGTGCGTAGTGTGAAGGAGCCGCTATCCGTGCGAAAGATGACTGTTAGGGGGTAGCCCCATCGGTATGTGCAGCCATGGCATCTCGCAACTTCAAGTGCTGGCTTCAGCATGGCATGGCGCTGTAGTGTGGCCCTGGATAGGTCCGGGAGTATCTGGATCTGGGCACCATCAAAGTCAATGACCTCATGTTCCCATGCCTTCTTCAGAAGTATTTCCTTTTGTGCATATCTATGGAGGCGGCACAGAACATCACAGGGCCTTACCGGGTCGGTAGATCTGGGACCCAGCGCCCGGTGAACCCGGTCGATTTCCAGAGAGGGAGGCGGGTCACCCAGAAGCCTGTGAAAAATAGCGGTAATAGTCTCTGCCAAATCCTCTGGTCCTGTAGCCTCCGGGAGACCCTGCAGCCGCAAGTTGTTGCAGCGACTGCGGTCCTCCATTTCCTCTAAATGGAGCTGCATCTCCTGCGTCACCGCTGCATGGGAAGCCTGTGTGTGTTCCAGGGCTTGCACCCTAGTTTCCAGCGAGGTGATCTGGGTTTCCCCAGAGGTGACCCGGTCTTCTATTGCGTGCAGCTCCGTTCTCACCTCTTGTATGTCCCTGTTATGTGCTTCTTCTATCCACATGATTAAGGTTTCGATGTCCGCTCTCGTGGGGAGTGCCTCAATGTCCGCCCTCGTAGGCAGGGCCCGCAGCATTCTGCGGAGGTCATCGTCCAGGTTTCCCTGGTCTGCGGTAGAGCCAGCCATCTCAGGTCGTAACGTGGTTGGAGCTCCTGAGAGGGGTTCTGAGGTGGGTGCTGTGAGGACGTTCTGTGTCTCAGTGGGGGACCGGTTCCGTGTGGGGTCTCCGAGGAGTGATGGCGGTGGCAGCCGGGGAAGTGCACGGACTCCTTCTGAATAAACGTTGGATATCGGGCTGTGAGGGCCGACTGTGTGTCTCGCGGGTCGCTGATCGTGTCCCGTATCGTTTGGGGGTTTGCATGCTGAGGCCACATCTGGCAAAGTTGTGTTGTGGCCTATATGGTCCGGGTCAGGCAGGGGGCCACTCCGGGGTTCAACTTCACCCCGCCATCATCAAGTCTTGATCACCGGAGCAAAATGTAGACATGTTAAGGATAGCAGGTACTTCTCTGTGAGCGCTCTTCCCTTCTGACCCCTGGTCTAGAGCCGTCACTGAAGGGCAAATGGTACGTCCCTGAAGTCCCCCAAGCCAGCCCCCCCAAGGATACAGCCCACCCGCAGTCTCATGCACTGGAATAGCAGGCCGATGAAGGGGGGCTCAGCTGCATGTGTGGAGGCCCAGAGAAACCCCAGAGTGCAGCGTCACAGGCCTCAGCCCACCCAACCCCTCAGTCACGGGCTGTGATAACTGTACAGACAGGGGCCAGGGCCCCTTGGATTGAGTGGGCAGGAGTGGGGAGGGGAAGAGTTCTGTGTTCCCCTTGAAGGCCGAATCGGCCGCGGTGTCAGCCGGTTGGGGCCGCCACCCCAGGAAACTGTGGGGATGTGTAGGCCGGACTTGGCCGTACTAGGCCGCGCTAGGCCACGCTAGGCCACGCTAGGCTAGGGTGACCACATTTTCAAACTGCCATTCAGGGACACCCCCCCATTCTTGCCCAAAAAAAGATGTTTTTTGATACCTGCCAGTGCCCTCCTCCTTCAGTTATGCAACACACACAGGGAATGCAGTTAACCCCTTTATCACCCCCCCCCCCCCAGTGTTAACCCCCTCCCTGCCAGTGACATTTTTACAGTCATCTGTGCCTTTTCATAGCACTGATCGCTGTATAAATGACAATGGTCCCGCAAATGTGTCAAGTGTCCAATCTGTCCGCCATAATGTCGCAGTCCCGATAAAAAAATATAAAAATTAAAAAAATTGCTGATCGCCACAATTTCTAGTAAAAAAATTTTTTAAAAATATATAAAAATGCTATAAATCTATCCCCTATTTTGTATATGCTATTGCTTTGGCGCAAACCAATCAATATACGCTTATTGCGTTTTTTGTTTTTTTTTCAAAAAAATTTGATTATGTATAAATCTATATAAAACTTTCAGATATTCAGATGGAAACTTCATCAATAATATCTCATCCTAATTTGGGAACAGGAAGAATTATGTTCTACCTATGACAGAAACTATTTTAAGTCTTTTAAGGCTTTTAGTGATATTGTCCTTGTAATAGAAATACATGTACATAAGACAAACATGCCCACGCTAAAATGCAGTTATTATTTGATTTGGAGCGTCTGCAGGTTTTAATAATTTAATAGTGACTAAAGAATGAAGGGAAGTGTAAAGAGAAACAAGTCGTATTTGCCAACAAGTTGCTGTATCACATTATAGAGCTGGTCATGATATTTGCTGCCAGCCTGCAACAACAAACACATACCTGGAAGTTTTGCTGGCAGCTCGGAGTTGGGTCGTGGCCCTCGTGGGCAGGAGAAGGCTCAGGAGGAGAACTTGAGAAGTCGGGCTGCTGTCTGGCAATGTGCTGCTTGCAGGCAGCGGCTGCGGAAATAGGCTGGATCCTGCCTTACAACAGTGCCACTACCAGTCAGGAGACTCAGGAGGAAGAGATCCGAGATACTGGCTGCTCTCTCTCTCTCCCTGCTGCTGCGGCCGGAGGCGGAGAAGGAGAGGAGGTGGATGGAGTGGACTCAGAGGCGCGCTGCTTAGCCATAGGGTAACTGCTCACGTGTCAGCCTACGTCACTGGTTGCTAGATGCGGGGCGGCCCTAGCAACCATACAGCGCAGCAAATGTTTATCAGGGTGGCAGACTGGCTGTGTGTTTTTTATTTTTTATTCCGGGAGCCCGGGACACTGTATTGTCCCGGAATGAAGGTGCCCGGGACACGGGACAAAAACATTAATTAAGGGACAATCCCGGGCAATCCGGGACACGTGGGCACCCTACGCTAGGCCGAGTGGACCGCCGCATCTCCGGTCCCCAGCGAAGCCTCCAGGGCGCGCTCCACCACCCTCCGCTCACACACAGGGGGTTAGAAAAGGGACCCCTACCTCCGTCTCCGCGCTGTTGGCTCCGGCAGGCTTCTGGGCCGCAAGATGGCGGTGGCCCGGGTGTAGCAAGATGGTGGTGGCCACGGAGGGCTGAGAGATCAATCTAACAGTGCGCCGCCCGCAATCTGTGGTAATTTTGGCTCTATACGTCCCCGGGGGTCTCAAGGGACTGTGCAGGCCCGGTTTGGGGGTTGTTTCACCGGTGCAGCACTCCGATGGCGGTGGATTAACTGTGATGGTTCGGAGCTCCCTGAGGAAACATCCGTTGCCGCCCACTACCGGACACGCCCCCCTGGTATGGATTTTGAGGTGGACCCCCACACCATTTTTTTTTTGGCACAGGGTTCCCCTTAATATCAGGGACTGGTATGGAATTTTGAGGGACCCTCGCGCATTTTTTTTTTCTTAATTTTTTTTTTCTTAAAAAATTAATGACCTAATGATCGGTGTGCACTGTGCAGTGCAAATAGCCTTTAAAAAAAACATAGAAGACGTACAACATTAGAATCCTACTATAGCTTGTAGTCAAAATATTCGACCGGGAATGTATGATTGCAGCATCATAAGTGAGTTTCGCTGCTCCGTCAAATCTTCACCATAAGTCTTCAATGACAGATTCAACCTTAATTCATTTGGATTTTTGGACGAATGCAATTTGTTTACGAAAAACGAAATGAATAAAAACGAATTTCGGGAGTAACTAAATAAATTAATTTTTCGGACGAAAACAAAATTCCGAAACAAAATATTTCAGTCTGCACATGCCTAAAAATAATGACAAAATATAAAATATTCCATGGACTCAACATGTAAATGTAAATAAATTATGTACTCATATCTAAAAGGTGAAAATATAAAACACAAGGAAACCGGTCGGTAGGAGAGCTGTCCGTGACGTCACCACACACCAGCAGGCAATGTGAATGAATTTTTGTTGCTGCTGAGTGTTTTTTTATATTATCCTTTTAAATGTGCTTGGAAAAGTTTTTATCGTTTGAATAAACTCCTAAAGAATTTACATGCGTTCCCCTTATAAAACCTGAATGGAATCTCTGAGCTGAGCTGATGAAATAAAGAACCGCTTTATATTTTTCTAAAACACTCTATGGAAATGGTTGTGTAACAAGTCCGTGAGAGACCTGTGGCTCACCATCCAGGAAAAGAGCCCCGTGATTAGGGATGAGCCGAACACCCCCCAGTTCGGTTCGCACCAGAACTTTCGAATGGACCCCAAATTCGTACGAACGTTAGAACCCCATTGAAGTATATGGGACTCGAACGTTCGAAATTAAAAGTGCTAATTTTAATGGCTAATATGCAAGATACTGTCCTAAAAAGGGTTTGGGACCTGGCTCCTGCCCCAGGGGACATGGGTCAATGTCTAAAATGTTTTTAAAAATGGCAGTTTTTAAGCACTGATTTTAATGACGATTAAAGTGAAAAAAAAAAGTGAAATATTCCTATAAATATCGTGCCTGGGGGGTGTCTATAGTATGCCTGTGAAGTGCCACGTTTCCCGTGTTTAGAACAGTCCCTGCACAAAATGACATTTAACAGAAATAACGTCATTTAAAACTGCTTGCGGTTTTAATGTTATATCTGGTTCCTGCAATATGGTTGAAAATCATTGAGAAAAATGGCATGGGTAGCCCTCCCTGCCCATTACCAGCCCCTTTGGGTCTTGTACGCATATTAAGGGGAAACCCTTACCCATATTAAAAAAAGGAAATACGTGTGGCCCCCAGGCCCTATATACTCAGAACAGCAGTATACAGGCGGTGCAAACAAGACAGGGACTGTATAGATTTGTTGTGTTAAATTGAATCTGTTTGTAATTTTCAACTGGTACATTTTTAAAGTGTAGCTCCAGTCAAAAAATACATTTTTAAGCTTTTTGGAAAACATAGGGAAGGGTTATCACCCCTGTATAATTAGTTTTGCCGTCTTTTTTCATCTCACTTGCTGTTGTCTCCTTCCGTTTGCAAGTAGGAGATGTTTGTAAGTTGGATGTTTGAAAGTAGGGGCCTGCCCTATATGCTCTGCAGAAATGGCGGAACAAGGTGTTGGTTTTGCCACAACATTGTAAGCCCTCAAAGTGACTCTTGGTGGGCGCTGGAGCGCCCTGCTTTGAACGATTATATCAAGAATTGTAATTACATGCCATTGTTGAACAGTGGCAGAAAAATTGACCTTTGGTGGTTGTGGTGCTGGTGCCACAACACTATAAGTCCTCACAGTTACTCTGGGTGGGCACAGGAACGGGCCCTCCTGTGAAATATTATATCAAGAATTGTAATTACATGCCCCTGTTAAACAGGGGCTGAAAAATTGGGCTGCTGGCACTGGTGCTGGTGCCATGACACTGCAACCTCTCCCATATACTCTAGTTGTAGTGCAGGAATGAGCCCTGCTGCAAAGCATTGCATCAAAAATTGTAATTAAACGCCCCTGTTAAACAGGGGCAGAAAAATTGGGCCTTAGGCACTGGTGCTGGTGCCATGACACTGCAACCTCTCCCATATACTCTAGTTGTAGTGCAGGAATGAGCCCTGCTGCAAAGCATTGCATCAAAAATTGTAATTAAACGCCCCTGTTAAACAGGGGCAAAAAAAATGGGCTGGTGGCATCACCCAGAACCAAAAATGTTCTTCCAACATATCAGCGGAGGAGGAAGAGGATAGACAATCAACATAACAGGACAGTCACTTAGCATCAGCATAGGCAGTCTTGAAGGGATGTGATATTTCTAAAAGAATTATTTGGTTACATCAGCTTCAGGTGCTTGGTAGCTGTGGGTGATCCAAGACTGATTCATCTTGATGAAGATCAGTTGATCAACTGAGTCGGTGGACAGGCGCACCCTGTGATCGGTAACAAAGCCACCAGCAGCACTGAAGGTGCGTTCCGAAAGAACGCTGGATGCAGGACAGGCCAGTAGCTCAATTGCATACTGTGCAAGCTCTGGCCAGTGATCCATCCTCAAGACCCAGTAAGCTAGAGGATTTTCGGTGGGAAAGGTGTCCAAGTCTGACCTTGCCCCTAGGTATTCCTGCACCATGTAAATCAGACGCTGGCGATGGTTGCTGGAACCGATCATACCTTGGGGCTGCGGACTAAAAAATTGTCTGAAAGCATCGGTCAGACGGCCACCTTCTCCACCACTCCTTCTTACCGATGCCTCAGCAACACGTTGTCCAGGACCAGGAGTTTGTAACCTCCCAGTCTCTGGGAACGCGTTGCACAGACCTTTCTGCAAGGCCTCCCGGAGATGTCTCATCCCCTGCTCCCTCTTCGACGGCAAGATAAGGTCGGCAACCTTACCCTTGTACCGTTGGATCAAGGAGAGTGGCCAGCCAGTAATGGTCCCTCTCCTTGATCCGAAGAATACGAGGATCCTTCCACAGGCTTTGCAGGATCAGGGAGGCCATGCAGCGTAGGTTAGCTGAGGCATTCAGTCCGAAGTCCTCTGGGTCACTAAGGACAACATGATCCACAGCTACCTCCTCCCAGCCATGTACAAGTCCACGGGTTTCTTGGGACTGTAAATCATCCCTACAAGACTGCTGCCGCTGCTGAGTGCCAGCCTCCACCTCCATGCTGACACAATCATCCTCCTCCTCCTCCTCCTCATCCTCTTCCTGTGTGATGGGTGGCACAGCAGGAACACTGTCTGGATAAAGGGTGCCTTGAGAGGCAAGGAAGTCCTCCTCTTCCTGCCTCTGTTCTGCCTCAAGTGTCCTGTCCATTATTCCACACAGCGTATGCTCCAAGAGGTGGACAAGAGGTACAGTATCACTGATGCATGCACTGTCACTGCTCACCATCCTTGTGGCCTCCTCAAACAGTGACAGGACAGTGCATGCATCCCTGATCATGCCCCACTGGCGTGGTGAGAAAAAACCGAGCTCCCCTGACCCTGTCCTGGTGCCGTAGTCGCACAGGTACTCATTGATGGCCCTCTGCTGCGTGTGCAGCCGCTGCAGCATGGCCAACGTTGAGTTCCACCTGGTGGGCATGTCACATATAAGGCGGTTCTTGGGCAGGTTCAACTCCTTTTGGAGCTCAACCAGCCGAGCACAGGCATTAAATGATTGGCGGAAATGCACACAGACTTTCCTGGCCTGCTTCAGGACATCCTGTAAGCCCGGGTACCTGCCCAAGAACCGCTGCCCCACCAGGTTAAGGACGTGAGCCACACAGGGCACATGGGTCAGTTTTCCCTGTCGGAGGGCGGAGAGGAGGTTGGTGCCATTGTCGCAAACCACCATTCCTGGCTTAAGCTGGCGTGGCGTCAACCACCTCTCGGCCTGCCCCTGCAGAGCTGACAAAACATCCGCCCCCAAACAAACCAGCGCAAGCACGGCATGGCATCGTTTTGCCTGCGTACTTGCGTAGCCCCTGGAACGCCTACGGAGCACCGCTGATTCTGAGGACAGAGCACTGGAAGAGGCCATGGAGGAAGAAGAAGAGGAGGGGGTGGAGGAGAGAGGTGTGTCACAACCAATAGTAGCATTTTGGAGGCGTGGTGGTGCAACAACCTCCAACACTACTGCACCTTGTCCTGCATCCTTCCCAGCTGCCAGAAGAGTGACCCAATGTGCCGTGAAAGACAGGTAACGTCCCTGTCCATGTCTGCTGGACCATGAGTCAGCGGTAATATGCACCTTACCGCTGACCGCCCTGTCCAGCGAGGCAAGGACATTGCCTTCCACATGCCGGTAGAGAGCCGGAATCACCTTCCGTGAGAAAAAGTGGCGTTTGGGGACCTGCCACTGAGGAACAGCACATTGTACAAACTCACGGAAGGGGGCCGAGTCTACCAACTGAAAAGGCAGCAGGGCATGTGGATGGCTGGGAGTGAACTTCTTTTGCCGGTCCAGCAGCTGGGGCAGGGACATTTGCCTGCTATAATCGGACGTACTGCAAGCAGAGTGCATGGAAGCACTTGGCTGTGACACACCTAATTCTACACCTTCATTCCTCTCAGAGCAGGTTTCAGAGAGGACTGAAGGTCTAGTGGGGTTGGAGATCCCAGCTGATGAGGAGCAAGGAGAGGTCCGCTTTGTTCTTTGGTGTGGGTCTTTGAGGTACGCTTGCCAACGAGCTGCATGGCAGGTCAACATATGTCTGGTCAAGCATGTGGTGCCCAAGCGGCTGATGTTTTGGCCACGCGAGATACGCTTGAGACATATGTTGCAAATAGCAGCGGTGCGATCTGATGCACTTTTTTTTAAAAAGGCCCACACCAAAGAACTTTTAGAATAACGCGCAGAGGCAGGGCCCTGCACAGGCGGAGCTCTGCGGTGTGATTCAGTCGGTGTGCTGCCCCTAAGCTGGCCCCCGGAGGGCATCCTGCCTCGTTGGACATGTGCCTCCTCCTCCTCTCTCCTACCAGGCACCCACGTGGAGTCAGTGCCCTCATCATCCCCTCCCTCTTCATCGCTGTAGCAAACCTGGCAGTATGCTGCAGCTTGTGGAACATGACTGCCAGATTGCTGTCCTTCTTGAGCATCCCCTCTCTCTCTGCATTCATGCTACTGCCTTCCTCTAGCTGAGTATCATCATCAGAGCCTACAAAACACTGGGCATCCTCCTGGAGCATGTACCCAACACTGTGCTCAAAGAGTTCAGGAGACTCCTCAGGAAGACGTGGTGGGTCTAGGGAAGGAGTCACTGATGATGACATTGAGAGGAGGGAAGACAATGCGTTGGCAGCTGCTTTGCTAGTACCCTGAGCCTGGGTGAGAGAGGATGAGGAGGATGAAGAGGGCTTGGTCATCCACTCTACCAAGTCGTTGGCATGTTGCGGCTCAACATGTCCAGCTGCCGAAAAGAAGGACAAGCGTGTCCCATGGCCACGTGCTGATGATGACAATGCACCGCGTCCACGACCAGCACTGTTGTCTCTAGACACAGAGCCTGCTTGCCCTCTTTTATCGGCTCGCGCCTGTCTGCCTCTCCTTGCTGGCCTTCCAGACATGGTAATGGCCTGAAGGAAGTTGGGAAAACCAGCAATTGGGTAGTGTATATTGTGCTGGAGGCACACACAACATCCACTAACTCCTGCAGATGGCAGATGGCTCAATTAAAGAAGAGCTATGTAGGTGGATATAACGGTGTATACTGGGTTCAGAGCACGCAGACAGCACGCACAATCTCCTACAACTGACTGCAAGCTCTATTTAAAAAGAGAAAGATAGTTAGCTATATAGGTGGATATAGCGGTGTATACTGGGTTCAGAGCATGCAGACAGCACGCACAATCTCCTACAACTGACTGCAAGCTCTATTTAAAAAGAGCAAGATAGTTAGCTATATAAGTGGATATAGCGATGTATACTGGCTTCAGGGCACGCAGACAGCATGCACAATCTCCTACAACTGACTGCAAGCTCTATTTAAAAAGAGCAACATAGTTAGCTATATAGGTGGATATAGCGGTGTATACTGGGTGTTAGGTTCCTGGTGATGAGCCTGACTTGATGGAAGAAGACTTCTCTTACAGGTCTGGTTCAGGGACCACTGGAATGGAGACAGTGGCCCCGTGAGCGCAGCGGGGTAGGAGTGTCTGACTGGAAGCAGCGGCTGGTTGCTTCTGGATGCTGGAACTGCAGAGAAGTTGGTAGACAGGCAGGCAGCGATCAGCAGGCAAGGCAGTGGCAGCAAGAACCGGGTGCAGCACACTTGAACAGCAGAAGAGTAGTCAGGCGGGCCGGGTCACAATGGATAAGCAGACAGGTAAGTACAGCAGGCAGAGAGTAGTGCAGGCAGGCAGAGGTTCGGCAACAGAGGTACAGTCCAAAGCAAGGTCAGGCAGGCCGGGGTCAGAGCAGGAGAGGTCAGCGAGGTCAGACGGTAGCCGGGTTAGATATCACAACAGCAGGCAGATAGCAGGTAGTTCGGGTACAGAGCTGCAGACAAACAGCACAGAGTAGATGCAGCAGCCTCCTTTAAATAGGCCCACTGGCGCCAAACCGCGCACGCCGCGTGAACGCCGCGACCGCGAACTTCGCGATCGCATACGCGAACACCGCTCACGCGTACGTGCGCATCGCGTAAGCGCACCCGCCCGTTCCGTGCGGGAGAAACCCTGACATTGCCCCCCCACAAGGGGCAACCTCCAGGTGCCCACAAGGTGCCTCTTTTCCGCATGAGCCGAGAAAAAGGCACGGACCAGTCTGTTGGCATGCAAATTACCATCAGGTTCCCACGAATTACTTTCTGGACCGTACCCCTTCCACTTAACCAAAAACTGTCTCTGACCTTGTCTCCTTTTACAATCGAGGATAGCCTCCACCTCATACTCTTCGCTACCATCGATAAAAACGGGTTGAGGTGGTCTGGAACTTCTAGGGATCGGGCACCGAAGGCTTCAGCAAGGACACATGAAAGACCGGGTGGATTTTCATTGAATCAGGCAAGACCAACTCATACGACACCTCATTAATCCTTCTCTTTACAGGAAAGGGTCCCAAAAATTTGGGCGCAAGTTTCTTAGAAGGACAGGCTAATTTAAGATTGTTCGTGGAAAGCCATACCTGATCTCCGACCTGCAGGTTCAATACCCCTCTTCTCTTACGATCAAAGGCCTTCTTGCTGTCTGCTTGAGCTTTGGATACCGCCTCTTGTAACACCCGATTGTTATGACTGAGGAAGGTGACTGTGTCCTGGACTGCTGGAACTGGTGACTCTGGAAGAAAGTCAGGCAGAAAGGTTAAGTGAAACCCGTAATTAGCAAAAAACGGGGACTGCCCTGTGGCTGAGTGACTAGCGTTGTTCTAGGCAAACTCCGCAAGGGGCAGCAGAGATACCCAATCATCCTGGACAAAGGACGTGAAACATCTAATGTACTGCTCCAGGGTCTGGTTGGTACACTCAGTCTGTCCATTGGTCTGGGGGTGGTAGGCAGATGACAGAGCCAGCTCGATCTTCAAACACTCACACAGGGCCCTCCAGAACCGGGAGGTGAATTGGACCCCCTTGTCAGACACGATGTTTGCAGGTACTCCATGCAGTCTGACTATCTCCTTTATGAAGACACGGGCCGTCTCTGGAGCAGATGGAGTCCCTTTCAAGGGCAAGAAATGGGCCATCTTAGTCAGTCTATCTACAACCACAAAAATGGCCATGCAACCTTCAGAGCAGGGAAGCTCGACAATGAAGTCCATCGTGATCATCCTCCAAGGCTGATCAGGTGCAGGAAGAGGCTTCAGAAGTCCCCAGGCCCGATCCCTTGTTGCCTTGCTCCGGATGCACACAGGACAGGAGTTGACATACTTCTTGCAGAAATCCTTCAGGCCGGGCCACCAGAAGGTACGCTGTACCAATTCCAAGGTCTTACGGGGCCCAAAGTGTCCTGCTAACGGGTGATCATGGAGGAGGGCTAGAACTTTAATCCGGATGCTTTCAGGCACAAAAACTTGGCTCTCCTTCCATAGAAGACCCCCTCTGGAAATCAGTGTGACCTCTGGTGGTTCAGGTGAATTAGTGGATGCCTCCCTGATCTGCGCCAGCAAGTCTGGTTGCACAAGTAGAAAGGTACTCGCAGGTAGTATAGTGTCTGGAGCAGCAAGTTCTTTGGGGCAATCGTACATACGCGAGAGCGCGTCTGATTTCACATTTTTAGATCCGGGACGGTAAGTAATGTGGAAACAGAAACGTGAGAAAAACAGGGCCCAACAGGCCTGTCGGGGCTTCAGACGCTTGGCAGTCCTCAGGTATTCGAGGTTCTTGTAGTCGGTGTAGATCAGCACTGGATGAACTGCACCTTCCAACAAATACCTCCATTCCTCCAAGGCAGATTTGATAGCGAGTAATTCACGGTCACCGACATCATAATTCTTCTCGGCAGGGGAAAGCTTTCGGGAGAAGAACCCTACGGGATGCATCAAATCGTTGCCGCCTTGCCTCTGGGACACAACTGCCCCCACAGCTACTTCGGAAGCGTCCACTTCAAGAATATATGGTAGGGAAGGATCTGGGTGGCTGAGGATGGGGCAGAGGTGAACAGTCTTTTGAGTCTCTCAAAGGCCTCCTGGGCTTCCAACCCCCAGTGGAAGCGTACACACTGTTTTGTCAACTGGGTAATGGGGGCAATTATGGCGGAAAATCCCTTAATACATTTTCTGTAAAAATTTGCAAAGCCCACAAAACGTTGTACCCCCTTTTTATCTGTAGGTGCAGGCCAGTCCAGAAAAGCGGAAACCTTCTGAGGATCCATCTTGATGCCAGCCGGGGAGATCTCAAGCCGGAGGAATTGGATGTTCCGTTGCTCAAAGCTACACTTCTCAGCCTTAGCATACAGTCCATGCTGACGGAGCCGAAGTAACACCCTGCCCACGTGACCCCGATGCTGTTCGAGAGACCCCGAAAAAATCAAAATGTCGTCCAAATAGACGATCACAAAAATGTCCAGGAAGTCCTTGAACACGTCATTAATGAGATGCTGGAAGGTGGCAGGAGCATTACAAAGGCCAAAGGGCATGACCAGGTATTCGTAATGCCCGAAACGGGTCCTGAATGCTGTCTTCCACTCATCCTCAGCCCGAATGCGAACCAGATTGTAAGCCCCCCTTAAGTCCAACTTGGAGAAAATCGTGGCTGATCTCAGTTTCTGAAAGAGCTCCGGCATCAGAGGAAGAGGGTAACGGTTCTTGACCGTGATCTTGTTAAGCTCACGATAGTCCACGCAGGGCCGGAGCGACTGGTCTTTCTTGGTCACAAAAAATATTCCAGCGCCTGCTGGGGAGGTGGAATGACGAATGAACCCCTTCTCCAAGTGTTCTGTAATATAAACCTTTAAGGCCTCCTGCTCCTTTTCAGACAGGGGGAAGATACGCCCAAACGGGATCTCAGCTCCTGGAAGAAGTTCAATGGGGCAATCATAGGGGCGGTGAGGTGGAAGTGTGTCTGCTCCTCGCTTGCTGAAAACATCTAAAAATTCATGGTATGGTTCCAGCTGGCATAAGTCCTGATCAGAATCAAGGCAAAGAAGGGTAGAGGGCACAACAGAATTCACACAAAGGCAGTGCTCTTGGCAGTAGCTGGACTGGAACTTGATCTCCCCTGTAGCCCAGTTGATGCAGGGATTATGGGCCTGAAGCCAGGGGATGCCCAGGATCACAGGAAATAGAGGGGAAGAAATCACATCGAGGGTGAGGAGCTCCTTGTGCTGGGAAGGGGTACAAGCCATCAGGGGTAGCGTCTCTTGGGTTACTTGCCTCGATTTGATGCGGGACCCATCAGCCAAGAACACAGACAGTCCGTGGGTTTTCTTCTGAAGGGGCAAGGCTTGCAGACTGGCAAAGGTAGCATCGACAAAACAACTGCAAGCCCCAGAGTCAATGATGGCGCTGGTGGAGACCGTCCTTCCCTGGAACTGCAATGAGAGAGGGAGAGCAAGGTGGGTTGTGCTGGCTGGCAGGGAAACAGGAACAGGAGACACAGAGGAAAGGCACTTACGTGTCTTAACAGGGCAGTTGTTAACATAA
The DNA here is from genome assembly GCF_037356315.1 of Lithobates pipiens. Taxonomy (NCBI): domain Eukaryota; kingdom Metazoa; phylum Chordata; class Amphibia; order Anura; family Ranidae; genus Lithobates; species Lithobates pipiens. The sequence continues at coordinate 103,193,733 of NW_027507789.1, forward strand.
TGTCCGGACCCCCCGCAGTAAAGACACAAATTCAGCTGGGGACGACAGGCACGTTCCTCTGGAGACAAGGTGGGACGCATCAATCCCAGCTGCATTGGCTCAGGAGTGTCAGGAGCAGGACTGGCAGGGTTCCTTTGCAGAGCAGGCTGAGGACAGAAGGCGGGAATAGGAACCCTTGCAGTCATCCAATCGAGCGCTGGGGCTGAGTTGAGCGCTCGGCCCGCCGTTCCCGAAGTCTACGGTCAATTTGTATGGCCAAGGTGAGGCAGGCCGGGGTCAGAGCAGGAGAGGTCAGCGAGGTCAGACGGTAGCCGGATCAGATATCACAACAGCAGGCAGATAGCAGGTAGTTCGGGTACAGAGCTGCAGACAAACAGCACCGAGTAGATGCAGCAGCCTCCTTTAAATAGGCCCACTGGCGCCAAGCCGCGCTAACGCGCACGCGAACGCCGTGACCGCCCATTCCGTGAGGGAGAAATCCTGACACTGGGTTCAGGGCACACAGACAGCACGCACAATCTCCTACAACTGACTGCAAGCTCTATTTAAAACGAGCAAGATCGCTAGCTTGACATTTGTAGGACTTAAGCCCCCCTAAATGCGTATCCATAACCTTCCACCCATGACAGGCACCCCCTTCCAAAACCTGATCCCCATCTTTAACAAACCACGGACAAGGTATGGAGTAAATGGCCAACTGGCCTTAATTTGCTAACAAAAATATATACTTTAATAAAGTATCATAAATAACTTTCAATTGTAAACATTCCCAGCCTTTAAATGGGTCATGGGTACCAGCATAACAACACACTGGTCACTGCAAATGACTTCCCACTTTTTGACCTCTTGACCTCCAGACGGAATCCCCTGTCTCGGAGGCTATACCCAAACCATCGCAGTGACCTACCCCTTTTTGACCCTTCCAGGTTAACCCATCTTAACCTGAAAGTACATTAACCACCCCCATCCCATGGATGGGTACAACAGTCTTTTCTACCTGAAACCTCCCCTTTCCTACTCAAAAATCCCCAAGCACCGCCTGCAGCCCACCCCTATAACCCCCAACCTAACACACTCAATATAACCAGGGTGGGTGGGTGGAAATCGCTTCATCCTCCGCTCTCCGAGTGAAAGCATGGTACGCCACTATCGCGTACCATGCCGTAGCTCCGCCCCTCAGCTCCGCCTGACCCCTCTTCTTAAAGCGGCCCGAGGCTGCTAGCTTAAATCGGCGACAGGGCTGTCCCTGCACCTGTCATACCGTCCCTCCGCTGACCCCTCCCCCTTCAGGGGTGTATGGCTGCAGGACTCTCTTGACATTTGTAGGACTTAAGCCCCCCTAAATGTGTATCCATAACCTTCCACCCATGACAGGCACCCCCCTTCAAAACCTGATCCCCACCTTTAACAAACCACGGACAAGGTATGGAGTAAATGGCCAACTGGCCTTAATTTATTAACAAAAATATATACTTTAATAAAGTACCATAAATAACTTTCAATTGTAAACATTCCCAGCCTTTAAATGGGTCATGGGTACCAGCATAACAACACACTGGTCACTGCAAATGACTTCCCACTTTTTGACCTCTTGACCTCCAGACGGAATCCCCTGTCTCGGAGGCTATACCCAAACCATCGCAGTGACCTACCCCTTTTTAACCCTTCCAGGTTAACCCCTCTTAACCTGAAAGTACATTAACCATCCCCATCCCATGGATGGGTACAACAGTCTTTTCTACCTGAAACCTCCCCTTTCCTACTCAAAAATCCCCAAGTGCCGCCTGCAGCCCACCCCTATAACCCCCAACCTAACACACTCAATATAACCAGGGTGGGTGGGTGGGAATTGCTTCCTCCTCCGCTCTCCGAGTGAAAGCATGGTACGCCGCTATCGCGTACCATGCCGTAGCTCCGCCCCTCAGCTCCGCCTGACCCCTCTTCTTAAAGCGGCCCGAGGCTGCTAGCTTAAATCGGCGACAGGGCTGTCCCTGCACCTGTCATGCCGTCCCTCCGCTGACCCCTCCCCCTTCAGGGGTGTATGGCTGCAGGACTCTCTTGACATTTGTAGGACTTAAGCCCCCCTAAATGTGTATCCATAACCTTCCACCCATGACAGGCACCCCCCTTCAAAACCTGATCCCCACCTTTAACAAACCACGGACAAGGTATGGAGTAAATGGCCAACTGGCCTTAATTTATTAACAAAAATATATACTTTAATAAAGTACCATAAATAACTTTCAATTGTAAACATTCCCAGCCTTTAAATGGGTCATGGGTACCAGCATAACAACACACTGGTCACTGCAAATGACTTCCCACTTTTTGACCTCTTGACCTCCAGACGGAATCCCCTGTCTCGGAGGCTATACCCAAACCATCGCAGTGACCTACCCCTTTTTGACCCTTCCAGGTTAACCCCTCTTAACCTGAAAGTACATTAACCACCCCCATCCCATGGATGGGTACAACAGTCTTTTCTACCTGAAACCTCCCCTTTCCTACTCAAAAATCCCCAAGCACCGCCTGTAGCCCACCCCTATAACCCCCAACCTAACACACTCAATATAACCAGGGTGGGTGGGTGGGAATCGCTTTGTCCTCCGCTCTCCGAGTGAAAGCATGGTACGCCACTATCGCGTACCATGCCGTAGCTCCGCCCCTCAGCTCCGCCTGACCCCTCTTCTTAAAGCGGCCCGAGGCTGCTAGCTTAAATCGGCGACAGGGCTGTCCCTGCGCCTGTCATGCCGTCCCTCCGCTGACCCCTCCCCCTTCAGGGGTGTATGGCTGCAGGACTCTCTTGACATTTGTAGGACTTAAGCCCCCCTAAATGTGTATCCATAACCTTCCACCCATGACAGGCACCCCCCTTCAAAACCTGATCCCCACCTTTAACAAACCACGGACAAGGTATGGAGTAAATGGCCAACTGGCCTTAATTTATTAACAAAAATATATACTTTAATAAAGTACCATAAATAACTTTCAATTGTAAACATTCCCAGCCTTTAAATGGGTCGTGGGTACCAGCATAACAACACACTGGTCACTGCAAATGACTTCCCACTTTTTGACCTCTTGACCTCCAGACGGAATCCCCTGTCTCGGAGGCTATACCCAAACCATCGCAGTGACCTACCCCTTTTTAACCCTTCCAGGTTAACCCCTCTTAACCTGAAAGTACATTAACCATCCCCATCCCATGGATGGGTACAACAGTCTTTTCTACCTGAAACCTCCCCTTTCCTACTCAAAAATCCCCAAGCACCGCATGCAGCCCACCCCTATAACCCCCAACCTAACACACTCAATATAACCAGGGTGGGTGGGTGGGAATCACTTCCTCCTCCGCTCTCCGAGTGAAAGCATGGTACCCCGCTATCGCGTACCATGCCGTAGCTCCGCCCCTCAGCTCCGCCTGACCCCTCTTCTTAAAGCGGCCCGAGGCTGCTAGCTTAAATCGGCGACAGGGCTGTCCCTGCACCTGTCATGCCGTCCCTCCGCTGACCCCTCCCCCTTCAGGGGTGTATGGCTGCAGGACTCTCTTGACATTTGTAGGACTTAAGCCCCCCTAAATGCGTATCCATAACCTTCCACCCATGACAGGCACCCCCCTCCAAAACCTGATCCCCACCTTTAACAAACCACGGACAAGGTATGGAGTAAATGGCCAACTGGCCTTAATTTATTAACAAAAATATATACTTTAATAAAGTACCATAAATAACTTTCAATTGTAAACATTCCCAGCCTTTAAATGGGTCATGGGTACCAGCATAACAACACACTGGTCACTGCAAATGACTTCCCACTTTTTGACCTCTTGACCTCCAGACGGAATCCCCTGTCTCGGAGGCTATACCCAAACCATCGCAGTGACCTACCCCTTTTTGACCCTTCCAGGTTAACCCCTCTTAACCTGAAAGTACATTAACCATCCCCATCCCATGGATGGGTACAACAGTCTTTTCTACCTGAAACCTCCCCTTTCCTACTCAAAATCCCCAAGCACCGCCTGCAGCCCACCCCTATAACCCCCAACCTAACACACTCAATATAACCAGGGTGGGTGGGTGGGAATCGCTTCGTCCTCCGCTCTCCGAGTGAAAGCATGGTACCCCGCTATCGCGTACCATGCCGTAGCTCCGCCCCTCAGCTCCGCCTGACCCTTCTTCTTAAAGCGGCCCGAGGCTGCTAGCTTAAATCGGCGACAGGGCTGTCCCTGCACCTGTCATGCCGTCCCTCCGCTGACCCCTCCCCCTTCAGGGGTGTATGGCTGCAGGACTCTCTTGACATTTGTAGGACTTAAGCCCCCCTAAATGCGTATCCATAACCTTCCACCCATGACAGGCACCCCCCTCCAAAACCTGATCCCCACCTTTAACAAACCACGGACAAGGTATGGAGTAAATGGCCAACTGGCCTTAATTTATTAACAAAAATATATACTTTAATAAAGTACCATAAATAACTTTCAATTGTAAACATTCCCAGCCTTTAAATGGGTCATGGGTACCAGCATAACAACACACTGGTCACTGCAAATGACTTCCCACTTTTTGACCTCTTGACCTCCAGACGGAATCCCCTGTCTCGGAGGCTATACCCAAACCATCGCAGTGACCTACCCCTTTTTGACCCTTCCAGGTTAACCCCTCTTAACCTGAAAGTACATTAACCATCCCCATCCCATGGATGGGTACAACAGTCTTTTCTACCTGAAACCTCCCCTTTCCTACTCAAAAATCCCCAAGCACCGCCTGCAGCCCACCCCTATAACCCCCAACCTAACACACTCAATATAATCAGGGTGGGTGGGTGGGAATCGCTTCGTCCTCCGCTCTCCGAGTGAAAGCATGGTACGCCACTATCGCGTACCATGCCGTAGCTCCGCCCCTCAGCTCCGCCTGACCCCTCTTCTTAAAGCGGCCCGAGGCTGCTAGCTTAAATCGGCGACAGGGCTGTCCCTGCGCCTGTCATGCCGTCCCTCCGCTGACCCCTCCACCTTCAGGGGTGTATGGCTGCAGGACTCTCTTGACATTTGTAGGACTTAAGCCCCCCTAAATGTGTATCCATAACCTTCCACCCATGACAGGCACCCCCCTTCAAAACCTGATCCCCACCTTTAACAAACCACGGACAAGGTATGGAGTAAATGGCCAACTGGCCTTAATTTATTAACAAAAATATATACTTTAATAAAGTACCATAAATAACTTTCAATTGTAAACATTCCCAGCCTTTAAATGGGTCGTGGGTACCAGCATAACAACACACTGGTCACTGCAAATGACTTCCCACTTTTTGACCTCTTGACCTCCAGACGGAATCCCCTGTCTCGGAGGCTATACCCAAACCATCGCAGTGACCTACCCCTTTTTAACCCTTCCAGGTTAACCCCTCTTAACCTGAAAGTACATTAACCATCCCCATCCCATGGATGGGTACAACAGTCTTTTCTACCTGAAACCTCCCCTTTCCTACTCAAAAATCCCCAAGCACCGCATGCAGCCCACCCCTATAACCCCCAACCTAACACACTCAATATAACCAGGGTGGGTGGGTGGGAATCACTTCCTCCTCCGCTCTCCGAGTGAAAGCATGGTACCCCGCTATCGCGTACCATGCCGTAGCTCCGCCCCTCAGCTCCGCCTGACCCCTCTTCTTAAAGCGGCCCGAGGCTGCTAGCTTAAATCGGCGACAGGGCTGTCCCTGCACCTGTCATGCCGTCCCTCCGCTGACCCCTCCCCCTTCAGGGGTGTATGGCTGCAGGACTCTCTTGACATTTGTAGGACTTAAGCCCCCCTAAATGCGTATCCATAACCTTCCACCCATGACAGGCACCCCCCTCCAAAACCTGATCCCCACCTTTAACAAACCACGGACAAGGTATGGAGTAAATGGCCAACTGGCCTTAATTTATTAACAAAAATATATACTTTAATAAAGTACCATAAATAACTTTCAATTGTAAACATTCCCAGCCTTTAAATGGGTCATGGGTACCAGCATAACAACACACTGGTCACTGCAAATGACTTCCCACTTTTTGACCTCTTGACCTCCAGACGGAATCCCCTGTCTCGGAGGCTATACCCAAACCATCGCAGTGACCTACCCCTTTTTAACCCTTCCAGGTTAACCCCTCTTAACCTGAAAGTACATTAACCATCCCCATCCCATGGATGGGTACAACAGTCTTTTCTACCTGAAACCTCCCCTTTCCTACTCAAAAATCCCCAAGTGCCGCCTGCAGCCCACCCCTATAACCCCCAACCTAACACACTCAATATAACCAGGGTGGGTGGGTGGGAATTGCTTCCTCCTCCGCTCTCCGAGTGAAAGCATGGTACGCCGCTATCGCGTACCATGCCGTAGCTCCGCCCCTCAGCTCCGCCTGACCCCTCTTCTTAAAGCGGCCCGAGGCTGCTAGCTTAAATCGGCGACAGGGCTGTCCCTGCACCTGTCATGCCGTCCCTCCGCTGACCCCTCCCCCTTCAGGGGTGTATGGCTGCAGGACTCTCTTGACATTTGTAGGACTTAAGCCCCCCTAAATGTGTATCCATAACCTTCCACCCATGACAGGCACCCCCCTCCAAAACCTGATCCCCACCTTTAACAAACCACGGACAAGGTATGGAGTAAATGGCCAACTGGCCTTAATTTATTAACAAAAATATATACTTTAATAAAGTACCATAAATAACTTTCAATTGTAAACATTCCCAGCCTTTAAATGGGTCATGGGTACCAGCATAACAACACACTGGTCACTGCAAATGACTTCCCACTTTTTGACCTCTTGACCTCCAGACGGAATCCCCTGTCTCGGAGGCTATACCCAAACCATCGCAGTGACCTACCCCTTTTTGACCCTTCCAGGTTAACCCCTCTTAACCTGAAAGTACATTAACCACCCCCATCCCATGGATGGGTACAACAGTCTTTTCTACCTGAAACCTCCCCTTTCCTACTCAAAAATCCCCAAGCACCGCCTGCAGCCCACCCCTATAACCCCCAACCTAACACACTCAATATAACCAGGGTGGGTGGGTGGGAATTGCTTCGTCCTCCTCTCTCCGAGTGAAAGCATGGTACGCCACTATCGCGTACCATGCCGTAGCTCCGCCCCTCAGCTCCGCCTGACCTCTCTTCTTAAAGCGGCCCGAGGCTGCTAGCTTAAATCGGCGACAGGGCTGTCCCTGCGCCTGTCATGCCGTCCCTCCGCTGACCCCTCCACCTTCAGGGGTGTATGGCTGCAGGACTCTCTTGACATTTGTAGGACTTAAGCCCCCCTAAATGTGTATCCATAACCTTCCACCCATGACAGGCACCCCCCTTCAAAACCTGATCCCCACCTTTAACAAACCACGGACAAGGTATGGAGTAAATGGCCAACTGGCCTTAATTTATTAACAAAAATATATACTTTAATAAAGTACCATAAATAACTTTCAATTGTAAACATTCCCAGCCTTTAAATGGGTCGTGGGTACCAGCATAACAACACACTGGTCACTGCAAATGACTTCCCACTTTTTGACCTCTTGACCTCCAGACGGAATCCCCTGTCTCGGAGGCTATACCCAAACCATCGCAGTGACCTACCCCTTTTTAACCCTTCCAGGTTAACCCCTCTTAACCTGAAAGTACATTAACCATCCCCATCCCATGGATGGGTACAACAGTCTTTTCTACCTGAAACCTCCCCTTTCCTACTCAAAAATCCCCAAGCACCGCATGCAGCCCACCCCTATAACCCCCAACCTAACACACTCAATATAACCAGGGTGGGTGGGTGGGAATCACTTCCTCCTCCGCTCTCCGAGTGAAAGCATGGTACCCCGCTATCGCGTACCATGCCGTAGCTCTGCCCCTCAGCTCCGCCTGACCCCTCTTCTTAAAGCGGCCCGAGGCTGCTAGCTTAAATCGGCGACAGGGCTGTCCCTGCACCTGTCATGCCGTCCCTCTGCTGACCCCTCCCCCTTCAGGGGTGTATGGCTGCAGGACTCTCTTGACATTTGTAGGACTTAAGCCCCCCTAAATGCGTATCCATAACCTTCCACCCATGACAGGCACCCCCCTCCAAAACCTGATCCCCACCTTTAACAAACCACGGACAAGGTATGGAGTAAATGGCCAACTGGCCTTAATTTATTAACAAAAATATATACTTTAATAAAGTACCATAAATAACTTTCAATTGTAAACATTCCCAGCCTTTAAACGGGTCATGGGTACCAGCATAACAACACACTGGTCACTGCGAATGACTTCCCACTTTTTTTAGTTCAATGGTTTTTATTCAAGAAATTTTCATAGTATAACAACATAGGGTTACAGATTGATTGTTACATGTTACATAGAGAAAAAGACAAAAACAAAAGAGCAATTAACAACATTGATGACAAAAGAGAGCAATGCCAATCATAGATGCAAAGGTATATGCATATCAAGATCATATACAATATTAGTTCCTATTGTCGCCAAATGTATGACCTTATTTGCTAACGCTCTTGGCTCTCTTGCCCCACGGGTGCCCCAACTGGGAACTAGCTGCACCTCGAGAGGCCAGAAAGCCTGATCCCAGGCCAACCATTAATCAGAAGGCCAAACTGGGCTACAGCTAGATATAGACTGTCTAGCAGTACCAGAAACGAGAGCCATTTAATAATGTAGTAACCCAAAGTAAAAACAAATATAAGTAACGGGGGAAGGGGGAGGGACGGGGATTTGGAGCTTTAAAAGGGCTCAGGGAGGAGAGGAGTCTGTCCTATAAGAGAGACCTTTTAGAAAATAAATGCATAGACTGTTCTTACAACAATTTGTGAGCATCGTACCAATCTACCCAAGGTTGCCAATCCTTCAAGAATGCCGCCCTTTTCCCTGAATTGGATGCCAAAGCTAGCTCATATGTGTAGTGAATAGAAAGGGTTCGCAGAGCCTCCCGCAGGTCCGGTGGCTCTGGTGATTTCCAAACTCTAATGCCGCGTACACACGGGCGGACTGTATGGCCTACTTAGTCCGCCGAAACACATTTCAGTGGACAGTCCGCTCGTGTGTGGGCTTCAGCGGACTTTTTCAGCGTGCAGTACGGCGTACTAAGTATTTCAGATTTTTCGAAATTCTGTCCGTCGTACTCGCATTTCGGCGGACAGTATGGCCGTGTGTGTGCCAGTCCGCCGTACTTTTGAAATGAACGGACTTTTCCCGCCCGGAGAAAAGTCCGCTCATTTCGAGCGGGTCTCCAGGTAGGCGGGGCCCACGAAGGAGACGTCGCTGGCCCCACCGCCTGGTATGGACTTAAAGGAGAACCCCAACGTCGAAAAAAATCGGCGTGGGGGTCCCCCCCAAGTCCACAACAGACCCTTGTCCGAGCACGCTACCCGGCCGGCCAGGAAAGGGGGCGAGCGAGCGCCCCCCCTCCTGAGCCGTACCAGGCCGCGTGCCCTCAACATGGGGGGGTGCCTTGGGGAAGGGGGGGCCGCACAGCCCCCCCACCCCAAAGCACCTTGTCCCCATGTTGATGAGGACAAGGGCCTCTTCCCGACAACCCTGGCCGTTGGTTGTCGGGGTCTGCGGGCGGGGGGCTTATCGGAATCCGGGAGCCCCCTTTAATAAGGGGGCCCCCGGATACCGGCCCCCCACCCTATGTGAATGAGTATGGGGTACAATGTACCCCTACCCATTCACCTGTAAAATAAAAGTACAAAAAAAACACACGAGATAAAATACTTTATTGCACAGCTCCGGGGGTCTTCCGTCTTCGGGGGTCTTCTCGCCGGACTCCTCCGCTATCTTCTTGTAGCTCTTTTGCTAGCGGAGGAGTCCGGCTTTCTTCCTCGCCGCCGGCCTCTTCTCCCGACTTCGGGGGTCTTGTCCCCCTCTTCGGTTCTTCTGCCGGGCCACCGCGCCTTCTTATAGCTCTTTTACAGGCGGTGGCCCGGTCTTCTGTCGCCGCCGCTGCCTTCCGTTCTTCTTCTTCTTTTTCTTCTTCTTCTCCAGGAGATGTTGCCTCGACGATCTCTCCGGCCGGAATGCCAGGGACGCACTGCGTGGCCACTTATATAGGGACAAGGGGCGGTGTCACATGGCTTTATGTCACATGGGTTGGTGTCACATGGTGACCCCGCCCCCTTACGATGTCATAGTCCCCATGTGACATCAACCCATGTGACCAACACATGTGACATAAAGCCATGTGACACCGCCCCTTGTCCCTATATAAGTGGCCGCGCAGTGCGTCCCTGGCATTCCGGCTGGAGAGATCGTCGAGGCAACATCTCCTGGAGAAGAAGAAGAAGAAGAAGATGAAGAAGAAGAACGGAAGGCGGCGGTGGCGGCGGCGGTGACAGAAGACCGGGCCACCGCCTGTAAAAGAGCTATAAGAAGGCACGGTGGCCCGGCAGAAGAACCGAAGAGGGGGACAAGACCCCCGAAGTCGGGAGAAGAGGCCGGCGGCGAGGAAGAAAGCCGGACTCCTCCGCTAGCAAAAGAGCTACAAGAAGATAGCGGAGGAGTCCGGCGAGAAGACCACCGAAGACGGAAGACCCCCGGAGCTGTGCAATAAAGTATTTTATCTCGTGTGTTGTGTTTTTTTTTTGTACTTTTATTTAACAGGTGAATGGGTAGGGGTACATTGTACCCCATACTCATTCACATAGGGTGGGGGGCTGGTATCCAGGGGCCCCCTTATTAAAGGGGGCTCCCGGATTCCGATAAGCCCCCCGCCCGCAGACCCCGACAACCAACAGCCAGGGTTGTCGGGAAGAGGCCCTTGTCCTCATCAACATGGGGACAAGGTGCTTTGGGGTGGGGGGGCCGCGCGCCCCCCCCTTCCCCAAGGCACCCCCCATGTTGAGGGCACACGGCCTGGTACGGCTCAGGAGGGGGGGCGCTCGCTCGCCCTTCCTTCTCCTGGCCGGCCGGGTAGCGTGCTCGGACAAGGGTCTGTTGTGGACTTGGGGGGGACCCCCACGCCGATTTTTTTCGGCGTTGGGGTTCCCCTTTAAGTCCATACCAGGCGGCGGGGCCAGCGACGTCTCCTTCGCGGGCCCCGCCTACCTGGAGACGCGCTCGAAATGAGCGGACTTTCCTCCGCGTGTGTGGGCGAGTCCGTTCATTTCAAAAGTAGGGCGGATAGTACGGCGGACTTAGTACGCCGTATTAGTCCGCTCAAAAAGTGCCGTGTGTGTGCAAGTAGCGCGTTCGGAAATTCCGATGGACAGTCTGGTGTACTTTTCCACCAGACTAAGTACGTCATACAGTCCGCCCGTGTGTACGCGGCATAAGAATAGTTCGTTTGGCCGCTAAAAACAAATGGGTAGTGAATTGCCTAAACTGTGGTGGAATGTCCTCAATGCCTACATTCAATAGCACAAGGGAAGGGGAGTGCAGTAGTGTCATGGCAGTTACCTGATGGAATATCTTGAGAACCTCTGTCCAAAACCTAGCCAATTTACTACATTCCCATAGAACATGGATCAAAGTTCCAGTTTGGGAGCACTTTCTCCAACAGAGAGGAGAAACAGAGGGGTTAAACTTAGCAATGCGATGTGGAGTTAGGCACAATCTATGTATGATTTTGTGTGAAAGTTCCCATAGGGAAGTATATTTCGTAGCTGAGTATGCATATTGGATAGCTTTGCTCCATTGTGTGTTGGAAATGGGGATACCCAAGTCTCTTTCCCATGCTAGCATAGATTTGGTTTTTTAAAATACCTTTATCCTGTAAGCTGTTGTAAAATAGAGAGATGCCGCCTCTACACCTTTCACTAGTTGTTAGATATTTCTTGATTTTCCAATGTAGTTCATAAGGTGATATGGTGGTACTATTGAGGAGCGATTTAACTCGTGCATACGAGAGGAATTCCATCTGAGGTAATCCGCACTCCTCCTGCATAGCTACAAAAAACTTAATCGTATTGCCGCTTTATAAGTCACGTATCCACAAGATTCCCGATTTGGACCATTTGTCCAAGGATAAATCCGGAATTAAAAGTGTTAGAACCTGGAGAGGGACATGCATGACCGAGGTTGGACCTTCTATTGGTTTGTTCATCGCTAAATGTTTCCAAGCCTGTAGGGAGGCAACCACAGGGAGTGGGACATCCCTAGGAGCATGTGATATATATGGGTAAGCCATAACGTAGTTATAAAGATTCCCACCCGGTATAGTTGTCTGCTCTAGCTCTCTCCACAGCGAGGAGGGTTGGTCAACCATCCACTCCTTGATCTGCGCCAGGACAGCCGACCTGTAGTAGTCTGCTATCACTGGCAGGCTCATACCTCCCGCTTTTCTAGACCTAGTCAAGTTACCGAATGCACACCTAGCCTTTCTATCTTCCCAAAGAAATTTCAATAATAGCGATTGTAGTTTCGCAAAGAAGGATTTGTTGACTGGGATTGGGACGGTGCGAAATATGTAAAGCAGTTGCGGCAAAATTTACATTATAAACGCCGCTAAGCGACCCGACCATGAGAGAAAGTGCTTTTTTAAGGTTTGCAATCCTAACAGTAGCTTATTTTCTAGTGGTAGATAATTGGCTTTGAAGAGATGGTCAGGGCAGGAGGTAAGTGTAATCCCTAGATATGAGATCCCTGAGTCCTGCCAAATAAAAAGATAAGTGTTTTGTATATGTTGTTTCTCTTGCAGAGATGTGCCTAAATCTAGGATATAGAATTTAGTGTTGTTGACTTTGTAGTATGAGATCCTGCTATATTGAGTCAGAAGAGCCGTTGCATGGAGTAGGGAGTTCTTTGGGTGTGTAAGCATAAGTATCACGTCGTCAGCGAACAAACTGATAACGTGTTTACGGCCTTTTACATGAAATCCCTGTATATTGGGGTCCTGTCTGAATCTCGTGGCCAGGGGTTCCATAAGCATATTAAAAATTAAAGGAGACATTGGACACCCTTGTCGGGTCCCGGTCGTAATGTTAAAGGGCTTTGATAATATTCCTGAGGTGTATACTCTAGCTGAAGGTGAAGTGTAGAGTGCCAGTATAGATGTGAGGATGTGGCCTCTAAAGCCAAATTTCTCTAATACCTTGGTCAATTAAACCCAGTTGACCCTTTCGAACGCCTTCTCTGCATCCAGCGCTAGGAGCAGAGAAGGCGTTCGCTGTCTTCTTGCTAGACTGATAATGTCAATGACTCGCCTAGTGGCATCTGAGGTCTGTCTGCCCTTTGTAAACCCCGACTGATCTGGATCTATTAACGTAGGCAAAATTGACATCAGCCGTAATGCCAATATTTTGGCATACAATTTCAAATCATTATTTAATAACGATATAGGCCTAAAGTTCTGAGGCACATCAGTAGGGATGAGCTTCATGTTCGAGTCGAACATACGTTCGACTCGAACATCGGCTGTTCGCCGAATTCCAAACGTTATGGGCCGTTCGCGCCAAATTCGTGTAGCGCTCACGGCCCACAATGCACTGCGATGGCGCAGGGCATTGCTGGCTCATAATTGGCCAAGCATGCACTGTGACCCCGCATGCTTGGCCAATCACAGCGCCGGCAGCGAGGAGAGCCATGATTGGCCACAGGCAGGATGTCTGTGGCCAATCATAGCTCAGGCTGTGTAGTACACTCCCCACACTATATAAGGCTGCCAGCGCGGCGGCCTTGTGTAGTGTGTTGGCATCTTTAGCAGTTAGTGGGTGTTCTGTGTACCTTCAACACAGTATACACCGATCATTATCGGCTGATTTTTCGTTCTTGCCGTTCTGTAGTGGTTGTTGTCTGCGTGCCCTGACCGCAGTATGCACCGCTATATTCACCTATATAGCTAGCGATATATCTATCTTTTATAATAGAGCTTGCAGTCAGTGTTAGGAGATTGTGCGTGCTGTCTGCGTGCTCTGAACCCAGTATACACCGCTATATCCACCTATATAGCTAACTATCTTGCTCGTTTTAAATAGAGCTGTCAGTCAGTGTTAGGAGATTGTGCGTGCTGTCTGCATGCTCTGAACGCAGTATACACCGCTATATCCACCTATATAGCTAAATATCTTGCTCGTTTTAAATAGAGCTTTCAGTCAGTGTTAGGAGATTATGTGTTCTGTCTGCGTGCTCTGAACGCAGTATACACCGCTATATCCACCTACAGTGCCTTGCGAAAGTATTCGGCCCCCTTGAACTTTTCAACCTTTTGCCACATTTCAGGCTTCAAACATAAAGATATAACATTTTTATTTTTTGTGAAGAATCACCAACAAGTGGGACACAATTGTGAAGTGGAACGAAATCTATTGGATTTTTGAAACTTTTTTTAACTAATAAAAAAATGAAAAGTGGGGCGTGCAAAATTATTCGGCCCCCTTGCGTTAATACTTTGTAGAGCCACCTTTTGCTGCGATTACAGCTGCAAGTCGCTTGGGGTATGTCTCTATCAGTTTTGCACATTGAGAGACTGAAATTCTTGCCCATTCTACCTCAAGCTCAGTGAGGTTGGATGGAGAGCGTTTGTGAACAGCAGTTTTCAGCTCTTTTCACAGATTCTCGATTGGATTCAGGTCTGGACTTTGACTTGGCCATTCTAACACCTGGATACGTTTATTTGTGAACCATTCCTTTGTAGATTTTGCTGTATGTTTGGGATCATTGTCTTGTTTGAAGATAAATCTCCGTCCCAGTTTCAGGTCTTTTGCAGACTCCAACAGGTTTTCATCCAGAATGGTCCTGTATTTGGCTGCATCCATCTTCCCCTCAATTTTAACCATCTTCCCTGTCCCTGCTGAAGAAAATCAGGCCCAAACCATGATGCTGCCACCACCATGTTTGACAGTGGGGATGGTGTGTTGAGGGTGATGAGCTGTGTTGCTTTTACGCCAAACATATCGTTTTGCATTGTGGGCAAAACGTTTGATTTTGGTTTCATCTGACCAGAGTACCTTCTTCCACATGTTTGGTGTGTCTCCCAGGTGGCTTGTGGCAAACTTTAGATGAGACTTTTTATGGATATCTTTGAGAAATGGCTTTCTTCTTGCCACTCTTCCATAAAGGCCAGATTTGTGCAGTGTACGACTGATTGTTGTCCTATGGACAGACTCTCCCACCTCAGCTGTAGTTCTCTGCAGTTCATCCAGAGTGATCATGGGCCTCTTGGCTGCATCTCTGATCAGTCTTCTCCTTGTCTGAGCTGAAAGTTTAGAGGGACGGCCAGGTCTTGGTAGATTTGCAGTGTTCTGATACTCCCATTTCAAAATGATCGCTTGTACAGTGCTCCTTGGGATGTTTAAAGCTTGGGAAATCTTTTTGTATCCAAATCCGGCTTTAAACTTCTCCACAACAGTATTACGGACCTGCCTGGTGTGTTCCTTGGTCTTCATGATGCTCTCTGCGCTTTCAACAGAACCCTGAGACTATCACAGAGCAGGTGCATTTATACAGAGACTTGATTACACACAGGTGGATTCTATTTATCACCATCAGTCATTTAGGACAACATTGGATCATTCAGAGATCCTCGCTGAACTTCTGAGTGAGTTTGCTGCACAGAAAGTAAAGGGGCCGAATAATTTTGCACGCGCCACTTTTCCGTTTTTTATTTGCTAAAAAAGTTTAAATTATCCAATAGATTTCGTTAAACTTCACAATTGTGTCCAACTTGTTGGTGATTCTTCACAAAAAATTAAAATGTTATATCTTTATGTTTGAAGCCTGAAATGTGGCAAAAGGTTGAAAAGTTCAAGGGGGCCGAATACTTTCGCAAGGCACTGTATATAGCTAAATATCTTGCTCGTTTTAAATAGAGCTTTCAGTCAGTGTTAGGAGATTGTGCATGCTGTCTGCGTGCTCTGAACGCAGTATACACCGCTATATCCACCTATATAGCTAACTATTTGCTCGTTTTAAATAGAGCTTGCAGTCAGCGGTAGGAGATTGTGCGTGCTGTCTGCGTGCTCTGAAAAAGACGGACGGCAAAACAAATTATACAGGGGTGATAACCCTTCCCTATGTTTTCCAAAAAGCTTAAAAATAGTTTTTTGGACTGGAGCTACACTTTAAAAATGTACCAGTTGAAAATTACAAACAGATTCAACTTAACACAACAAACTTACACAGTCCCTGTCTTGTTTGCACCGCCTGTATACTGCTGTTCTGAGTATATAGGGCCTGGGGGCCACACGTATTTCCTTTTTTTAATATGGGTACGGGGTTCCCCTTAATATGCGTACAAGACCCAAAGGGGCTGGAAATGGGCAGGGAGGGCTACCCATGCCATTTTTCTTAATGATTTTCAACCATATTGCAGGAACCAGATATAACATTAAAACCGCAAGCAGTTTTAAATGACGTTATTTCCGTTAAATGTCATTTTGTGCAGGGACTGTTCTAAACATGGGAAACACGTGGCACTTCCACTTCGCAGGCATACTACAGACACCCCCCCCAGGCACGATATTTAAAGGAATATTTCACCTTTTTTTTTTTCACTTTAATCGTCATTAAAATCAGTGCTCCCGCCAAAACGGCCATTTTTAAAAGTTTTTTTTGCATTGACCCATGTCCCCTGGGGCAGGAGCCAGGTCCCCAAACACTTTTTAGGACAGTATCTTGCATATTAGCCATTAAAATTAGCACTTTTAATTTTGAACGTTCGAGTCCCATAGACTTCAATGGGGTTCTAACGTTCGTACGAATTTGGGGTCCGTTCGAAAGTTCTGGTGGGAACCGAACCGGGGGGGTGTTCGGCTCATCCCTACACATCAGGAGTTTTACCAGGCTTAGGCAGAGTTACTATAATTGCCTCCAGCATTTCTAAAGGGAAGAGAGACGAGGCAGCGGCACCTTGGAAAACTTCAAGCAAATGGGGTCCCAGAATAGGCATAAATGCTTTGTAAGGGCAAATTTAGCTCATCCAGCTGAGAAGGACTTAGTTTAGGGATGTTCACTGTCGCCAAAAAATTATCAATATCAACCCCAGAAGGCTGCGGAGTAGACACGTCGTCGGTCAGATTGTATAAGGACGCATAATAATCGCTAAAAGAGTCTGCAATTTTCTGGGGATCCTGCTCTTTAGCGTTAGATGTTGGATCAATCAAATAGGGAATTTTGGATTTGAAGCGCTGTCCCCGTAATCTACGGACCAGGGCCTTACCCGCCTTGTTACCAGTAGAGTAGAAGGACAACTTTAGTCTTTTTTCGTTTTGTTCAAATTTATGTAATAGGAGAAGTCTAAGGTCATGACGTAAGTTAGCTAGTTTAACCACTTGAGATCCGCGCTATAGCCGAATGACAGCTACAGCGTGGATCTCCTTTTCCGGGACTACGTCTATTGACGTAGTCCCGTGCACGAGCGTCCTGCGTGCCCCCTGAGGGGCGCGCGCGGCGCGCTCTGTGATCGGCGAGTCTACGAGACTCGCCTGATCACCGATCCGTGCAAGGGGTCGATCCCGACCCCTTATCACGTGATCAGCTGTCAGCCAATGACAGCTGATCATGTGATAGAACGGAGCCGGTAATCGGCTATTATTCCTCCTTGCGCTGACAGCGCGAGGAGAAAAAAAAAAGCCGATCACCGGCGGTCGTGATCGGGACATCAGTCCCGATCACGGCCAGCCCTGCCAGTGCCCACCTGCCCCCTGCCAGTGCCCACCTGCCCCCTGCTTTGCCTGCCTAAATAAAAAATGTGCCCCCCCTGTCAGTGCCACCCAGCAGTGCCACCCAGCAGTGCCCACAGTGCCACCCAGCAGTGCCCACAGTGCCACCCAGCAGTGCCACCCAGCAGTGCCCACAGTCTGCCTCAACAAAGGTGCTGCACCCCAGTGCCACATATCCGTGCCCAGCAGTGCCGCCCATCAGTGCCCATCAGTGCCCAGCAGTGCTGCCCATCAGTGCCCAGCAGTGCCACCTATCAGAGCCACCTATCAGTGCCACCTATCAGTGCCCATCAGTCCCATCTATCAGTGGTACCTATCAGTGCCACCCATCCGTGCCACCCATCTGTGCCACCCATCCGTGCCATCTTATCTGTGCCCGTCTTTGCCCATCAGTGCCGCCTTATCTGTGCCCATCGGTGCCGCCTTATCTGTGCCTATTAGTGCCGCCTTATCTGTGCCTATTAGTGCCGCCTTAACTATGCCTATCAGTGCCCACCAGTGCAGCCTATCAGTGCCCACCAATGCAGCCTATCAGTGCCCACCAGTGCAGCCTATCAGTGCCGCCTCATCAGCGCACTTCAATGAAGCAGAAAAATGACCTGTTTGCAAAATTTTATAACAAACTATTAAACATGATTTTTTTTTTTTGCATCTTTTTTTGTTTGTTTAGCAAAAAATAAAACTCCCAGCTGTGATTAAATACCACGAAAAGAAAGCTCTATTTGTGGGAAAAAAATGATAAAAATTTCATTTGGGTACAGTGTTGTATGCCCGCGCAATTGTCATTCAAAATGCATCAGCACTGAAAGCTGAAAATTGGTCTGGGACTGAGGGGGGTTTAAGTGCCCAGTAAGCAAGTGGTTAAAATGAAGATCAGGGGAAGGATGTGTTTTGTGCAAGCCCTCTAGGGTTTCGATATTTTTCAAAAGCTCGTCCAATTGCCGCTGCCTCTGCCTCCTCGCTCTGGCCCCTAGTTGAATAAAAATGCCACGAATAAATGCCTTGTGAGTGTTCCACACAGTAGACGGTGTGACGTCAGGGGTGGCGTTGAGGCGAAAAAATTCGGAGAGGTGGCTTTCCAGTACAGTCTTAGTATCAGGATCCTGAATTATGTGGGCATTCGCTCTCCACACATAAGTGGTGGAAGCGAGGTTGTTATCTGCGACCTGGACCAGGACTGAAGCATGATCTGACCATGATATCGCATTAATTTTGGTATTTTTGGAGATTTTTTGCAGAAGCCACCTGTCCGACAAAAACAAGTCAATCCTACTGTAGGAGCGATGCCTGTGAGAGAGTAGAAGGAATAGTCCCTCTCACAGGCATGTCTACAACGCCAAACATCATAAAGTTCATTAGATCTCAAGAAATTGGCTAAAGATAACATTATTTTGGAGGGAGTGGCAGTAGAATCTATCCCTGGGTCCGGGGTAATATTAAAGTCCCCACATAACATCAATGCTCCTTCCTTCACTTTACGTACTTTCTTCATAAGATTATTTAGAAAATGTATCTGGCGAGCATTGGGAACATAAATATTAACCAATGTGTAGCGATGATTATTAACGTCACAAATCAATATGATAAATCGACCATTAGGATCTATGATTTGTTGATACAACTGGAAGGAAATCGAGTCCCTGATTGCAATCATGACCCCTCTCTTCTTCTCCTGTGCATTTGCATAATAATAGTGTTGGAATCCTTTGGCCGTACATTTGGGAGGTGCGTCTTTGTGAAAATGCGTCTCTTGTACACAAAGAATGTCACAATGTGACGACTGGGCTTCAGACCAAAGAGAGAACCTCTTAGCTGGATGATTGAGCCCGTGGGCGTTAACCGATAAAATGGTGACTGGCATGATCCTTAGAAATGTTAAAGCTCAGCAGTAAGATTCGTGTGTACTCACATATACCGGTATTTTGAAGTCTTCTCAATGATGAATAGAGACGGGGAACATCCCAGTAGCAACGTTCCTCCGTCGATTTCTTAGCCAGGGAGAGGACAGGATTTAGAACAATGAGGTCCCTTGAAGGTAATAAGAATGTTGACAGCTCCTGAAACAATAAAGGGAAGAAAAGGGGAAACAAAACCAACAGTGTCGAACAAATAGTTAAAAGGAGGGTCATCATAACCCGTGTGCAGAATGTATCCGCTCAAGATAACGGGGTAATTGGACCAGCATGAGGCTCCTGTGTGCGGGGCCCACAAGGTAGGCCGCTCCTTGCGGCGTCCAGGTTGCTGTTAAAAAATAGGTAACTGTTGCCAGCAGTGCATTATTCATGAGGTAAATTCTTTGGAAGGTCAGGCATGGGTGAATTTAACGAATCCTCCAGAAGTATTTTCCATGACTTGAGAAGTTGAAGGCCTTTAGTAGGCGAGGAAATTATATAATTAGTCCCCTCCTTGTGCACAATCAGTTTAGTGGGGAACCCCCATTTGTAGCTAATGCGGTGGTTTCGCAATACCGGAGTCGTCCCTCTTGTGCGCAGAATCTCCGGGATGCCCTTTTCCTTTTTTAAAGCATTTGGCAAGTGCGTGAGATCTCGCTCATCCGGAGCACGCGTGTTTGAACCGGCAGGTAGCCCCAAACTTACACGTCCCCTCATTAAATTGCCAACAGAAACCCCAACGTTTTTCGGTCGGCTGTCCCGAGGTTGCCGAACCTCCGACCCCCGGCTGAAAAAACTGGTTCGGGGCCCGCGCTGCCGTCATGAGCTTCATCCATAAGCTGATATCCTTATGATCCCAGCGAAGAGACGGTCGGACTGCCATCATCTGCCTAAATTGTTCATCATAACGGAGCCATGCCGTTCCTCCGTATGTCCTGTGCACCTCACTGATGGACTCCAAGTACACAAAGAGCGCCGAACAGTGCTCCGGCGTCTTCTCTCCCACGACGCTCGCAAGGATCGCAAAAGCCTGAAGCCGATTGGCAAAGGTACGCGGAATCAATCTATAGCGCCGCTTCTCCTCATCCTCCTTCTTCCGCTCCTCGGGCTTCAACCTGTCCAGGTTGAACTTCTCTAGTGGTAACAAGGTGAAGAGCTCGACGTACTCACCTTTCCATATTTTTTCTTTCACTTCCGGCTTGAGATGCGCGCCTAACGGGCCCTCGAAGCATACATACACTTCTCCGCTCCTCGCCGCATCCACCAACCACACCGAGTCCGCACTCTTCTCCGCATGTTTGCTACCCCCCTTGTCGGCCGAGCTGCCCGCAGACGACGCCGTTGTCTCCGCAGCTGTGCCCCCCTCAACCGTAGGTGCAGGAGCCTGCACCCTGGCCACCCTCCCAGCCTGGACTGCGATTGGCCCAGGCACCTATGGCCAAGCCTGTGCCGGTCCCCCCATGGCCCCAAGCTCAAACCGCTGAACCAGCTCCTTCAATCCCAACAACAAACCCCCCAGGCCTTCCTGCCCCACCCTGGATTCCTGTGCCCTTTCCATTGGGGGGCAGACTGCCGACCCCCCAGCCCCGACACCCCCCCAACCTTACTTGCACCCGGACAACTACCCCGCGCCAGCAAGTCCTGCAACAAAGAAGAAAAGAAAGAGGAACCAGAAGGATCACACTCACCGGGCTGCCCAGGACCGGACCTCGCAGCCGCCTCCTGCGGACCCACCGCCGACGACCGACCATCCTCGCCATTTTCGTCAGACTCCGACAACTCGCCCTTGGATCTTCCGCTGTCCACTGGTGGTTCCTGGCGTGGCGTGCGACTCACTGATGTACCAGCTTCCATGGCCAAGGGTCTGCAGTGCTGCACACAAGATACCCTCTGCTCCCGACCACCAGCCCTGCTCTCCCACATCGGTGAAGGGGACCTGCGCCTCCCGGCTAGCCGACTCCTCCCCGCTCGCATCCTGGAGGTGACTGCCCCGGCCTCCTGACCGCCACGCTCTCTGCTTCCCATGCGCCTGGGACTGGGGGCCGTGGCAACTGGAGGGTCCCCCACCCGCTGCATGTGTTGACCCCACCACCAGGGCTGGCTTCCTCCATCTGCCCTTCCCACGCCCAACGGCCGCCCTGTGCAGCGGCGCCACGCAGGGGGTGCTGAGCCCTGCGCCATGTCCATCTCCCCTGCTGGCGTGTCCTGGCCCCTCCTCCGCACTCCACTCCGCGTCGAACCCCTCCGCTCTGTAGGCCCCAGGGTGGGAGCTGTGGGTTCCTGCCGCTGCCCATCCGACCCTGAGCCAGTGTCCCTCCTGGGAGTGCCCGCCACTGCTCGCTGAGGCCCACCCGGGCCGGCCTCTGGGCTGTACCACTCGGACACCCCTGCTGTCCGTGCTCCCCCCCTCTGCCGCCATGGCCGCAATCTGGTCGCGGAGCCATGCTGCGCCCTGACTGCTCACTGCCGCTCGTAGTTTGGCGAGGAAAGCCTCATTACCTGCCGCCATTATGGAGTCCGGGTCCGAGCGGGAGGGTGCGTTCAATCGCTTCCTCCTCCGCTCTCCGAGTGAAAGCATGGTACGCCGCTATCGCGTACCATGCCATAGCTCCGCCCCTCAGCTCCGCCCCTCAGCTCCGCCTGACCCCTCTTCTTAAAGCGGCCCTGAGGCTGCTAGCTTAAATCGGCGACAGGGCTGTCCCTGCACCTGTCATGCCGTCCCTCCACTGACCCCCCCTTCAAGGGTGTATGGCTGCAGGACTCTCTATATAGATGGATATAGCGGTGTATACTGGGTTCAGAGCACGCAGACAGCACGCACAATCTCCTACAACTGACTGCAAGCTCTATTTAAAACGAGCAAGATAGCTAGCTATATAGGTGGAGGTTTTTATTTAAAAAGAAACTGCTGCCAGTTGTATTTACAAAACAAAGGCATAAAATACTCATTTTTGAAAAGAAGAAAGGAAAACCAACTTAAACAGACTTAATAAAATAGAAAAGAAAACATGCTTTCTTCACCAGCTTATAAAGAAAAGTCACTCGGATTAGAACAGTTTATCTACAACGACTTACAGTGGTGTGAAAAAGTGTTTGCCCCCTTCCTCATTTCCTGTTCCTTTGCATGTTTGTCACACTTAAGTGTTTCGGAACATCAAACCAATTTAAACAATAGTCAAGGACAACACAAGTAAACGCAAAATGCAATTTGTAAATGAAGGTGTTTATTATTAAAGGTGAAAAAAAATCCAAACCATCATGGCCCTGTGTGAAAAAGTGATTGCCCCCTAAACCTAATAACTGGTTGGGCCACCCTTAGCAGCAACAACTGCAACCAAGCGTTTGCGATAACGTGCAATGAGGCTTTTACAGCATCCTGGAGGATTTTTGGCCCACTCATCTTTGCAGAATTGTCCTAATTCAGTTACATTAGAGGATTTTCGAGCATGAACGGCCTTTTTAAGGTCATACCACAACATCTCAATAGGATTCAGGTCAGGACTTTGGCTAGGCCACTCCAAAGTCTTCATTTTGTTTTTCTTCAGCCATTCGGTGGTGGACTTGCTGGTGTGTTTAGGATCATTGTCCTGCTGCAGAACCCAAGTTCGTTTCAGCTTGAGTACACGAACAGATGGTCGGACATTCTCCTTCAGGATCTCTTGGTAGACAGCAGAATTCATAGTTCCTTTTATCACGGCAAGTCTTCCAGGTCCTGAAGCAGCAAAACAGCCCCAGACCATCACACTACCACCACCATATTTTACTGTTGGTATAATGTTCTTTTTATGAAATGCAGTGTTCCTTCTACGCCAGATATACTTGGACACACACCTTCCAAAGAGTTCCACTTTTGTCTCATCGGTCCACAGAATGTTGTCCCAAAAGTCTTGGGGATCATCAAGATGTGTTGTGGAGAAATTGAGACGAGCTTTGATGTTCTTTTTGCTCAGCAGTGGTTTTCTCCTTGGAACTCTGCCATGCAGGCCATTTTTGCCCAGTCTTTTCCTGATGGTGGAGGCATGAACGCTGACCTTAACTGAGGCAAGTGAGGCCTGCAGTTCCTTGGACGTTGTTGTGGGGTCTTTTGTGACCTCTTGGATGAGTCGTCGCTGCGCTCTTGGGGTAATTTTGGGCGGCCGGCCACTCCTGGGAAGGTTCACCACTGTTCCATGTCTTCGCCATTTGTGGATAATGGCTCTCACTGTGGTTCGCTGGATTCCCAAAGCTTTGGAAATGGCTTTATAACCCTTTCCAGACTGATAGATCTCAATTACTTTCTTTCTCAATTGTTCCTGAATTTCTTTGGGTCTCGGCATGATGTGTAGCTTTTAAGGATCTTCTGGTGGACCTTACTGTGTCAAGCAGCTCCTATTTAAGTGATGCCTTGATTGTGAACAGGTGTGGCAATAATCAGGCCTGGGTGTGGCTAGAGAAATTGAACTCAGGTGTGGACAACCACAGTTATAGTATGTTTTAACAAGGGGGGCAATCACTTTTTCACACAGGGCCATGATGGTTTGGATTTTTTTTCCCCTTTAATAATAAACACCTTCATTTACAAATTGCATTTTGTGTTTACTTGTGTTGTCCTTGACTATTGTTTAAATTGGTTTGATGTTCCGAAACACTTAAGTGTGACAAACATGCAAAGGAACAGGAAATGAGGAAGGGGGCAAACACTTTTTCACACCACTGTATCTATATACACTACACACCCCTTATAGACAGGAACGTAACGAAACCATCAGTGCCTACCATGCTTTTAAAATTAGATTGCCCAAAAGACTAAACGTGGGGCACAGGACAGACAGACCCACCACCTAGGGAAAAGGAAGGGGGGAGAATCATCAAGGTGGCCGGAAAGAAAAGCCTCTCCACAATCTGGCACACCTTTCCCTGCCCGTTCTTTCTCCCTCAAGATACCTCACCTTCACCAACTCCCGAAAGATATCACCCGTCACCTCATGCACGGGCAGGAACTTGCCCCTAGTGGACACTAAGCACCGCGCGTGCCAGGTGTAATAAAGGCTAACTATACTAACTAAAAACAGTGACGATAACTCATGACCCCTCCGGGCCCTGAAGTCGCCATACATCCTCTCATAATAGGTTAGGGCCCGGAGATGGGGATAGCCAATGGCATCCCCAACCTCCCCTAGAACCTCCAAGTTGAAAGGGCACTCAACCAAAAAGTGGTCCATGGTCTCCAGTGCCCCTCCACACTCGAGACGAGCACAGCCCCTGTCCTCAAGACTCCGGTACTTTAAGTTTGACCTCACATAGAGCCGTCCGTGGAAAGCCCTCCATGCAAGATCCCAGAACTTGGCCGGAATTCTCTTGGAATTCAGAAGGGCTAATCCCTCCCTGAGAACCCTGTCAGGACAATCCCTTAAGGCTAGTGGTCTCAAGAAGTCCGAGGTCATGACCCGTAGGTACAGCTCGCGCCGACCCAACGAGCCCACCTCCAGGGCCGTTATCCTCCACCGCCTCAGTACCCTTAGGGCAGTTGGAACATAGGCGGGGAGGTACCCATGGGATCTCTGTAGATCACCGGGGCGACCACCCCCCTCCCACCCACTCGGGAAAACCAGAAACCAGTTCTTACATGAGCGCTCCCACAGGGAGGGTTCGTCCTGAAAAATTGATTGTAGGTTGAACTTAAGAAACACCACGGTAAAGAAAACCGTGGGATTAATCATGTCCAACCCACCCTGCCTCCTCTGTCGGTACGTCACCTCCCTCTTTATCAGATTCAGCCTGTTTCCCCACAAAAGCAGGAAGAACAGACCGCAGATCCGCGCATAGAGCGACCTTGGCAGAAGACAAACGTAGCTGACAAAGAGGAATTCGGGAAGCAAATAGGTTTTGACCAAGCTCACCCTTTCCCTCAGTGACAGCTTCCAGCCCTTCCAGGCATTAACCTTTTGGGTGGCACTCACCAGCCTGCGCTCCCAGTTTAGTTTGGGATAGTCACCATGGCCAAAAAGAATGCCCAGAATTCTAATTTCTGGCCAGGGCGTGGGGAACACGTCCAGGAGGGCAAACTGCTCACCCTCCCTCCCCAACCAGAGAACTTCACTCTTAGTCCAGTTGACCAGCGAACCGGACGCCTCGGAGTAATCTCCAATCTGTGTTTCCACAAACTGGGCCTCCTTTCGGCTAGCCACCACTACCGAGACGTCGTCCGCATAGGCCACCACCATTACCCCCTCGTCTGGGCCACTGCAGGGCTCCGCCTGGACCCCCCTCAGGCGTCCGCAATCTAGCCTCCTTACGAAGGGGTCAACCGCAAAGACGTAGAGCAGGGGACTCAGCGGGCAGCCCTGTCTAACACCAGAGTCCACCGGAAAGGTAGGACCCACCCAACCATTGACAAGAGGGAAGCTCTCAGCCCCCCTGTACAAAACTCTGAGCCAATCGATGAATTGATCAGGCAGACCGTATCTCCCCAGGAGAAGCCAGAGATACTCATGGTTCACCCGGCCAAAAGCTTTCGCCTGGTCCAATGCCAACAGATACCGCCCATCACCCGTTGCCCTGCACCTTTCCACGGCCTCCCAGACGTTGAGGACAGCACTAAAGGTGCTGCGGCCAGGAACCGTGCAGTGCTGGGAAACAGACAGTAGCTTGCCCGCGACTGCAGACATACGCACAAACAGTATCTTCGCCAGGATCTTTCTATCCGTGGAGAGAAGGGCGATAGGGCGCCAATTCTCCACCAGGGACGGATCTTTCCCCTTTGACAGAAGGATCAAGGCCGACCTTCTCATCGAGGGAGAAAGCAGGCCAGATGCCAAACACTCGTTGATGGGAAAACGGAAAGAGGTAAGTGGGACTGTTACGGTGCTAATGTTGGTGAGAGAAATATAAATTTTTAGTTAAAAAAGAATATTTTATTAAGTATAGTAAAAACGATCAAAGGGGTACAATAAGATCAAAGTTCACAAAACTACAGATATTGATTTTTATACAAAACAGTGTACACAATCCATCAATTTAGTTAAAATAACCATATTCTTGGCAGTTCAGATGGAAAATTCCCGACATGTTTCGCCTATTGTTAGGCTTCTTCAGGGGAGCCAATAATTGGTGGAAGAGAAATTATTTTGTTTAAAATACAAATGAGAAAATTCTCTGTGAATAGAAAAAAACAAAATTAATGGAGCCGGTCATGTGGAAAGAACACAGCCCAAATCCCCATCATAGCCCACCTGTCTCAAAAAATTAGTCAAAACAAAACGAGACAAGAAAATGTATATGTCTCATTAGAAGGTATGTGCAAAGTAATACCTACCAATCTCAAACAAATTCGCCTAATCCCTAAAGAGAAGACCCCACTCAGAATTTGGGGAGCGAGCCAATCATCCGGACCGCCAGAAAGGTGACTGCAGGAGACAATTTAAGCGGACAAACAGATCTGATATCGTACAAAGTTCACAAGGAGCTTAAAAAAGCTTCCATAGGGGTAATTAGTTAACTAAAGGGTTAAAGAGTCCATTTCAATAGAGGGTAGATTCAAGTCATACCTGTACTAATAGAGTATGAGGTGTATCACATATGGAAAACTGGAGATTGCACAGAGGGAAATCCTTAGAAATGTTTTTGAAGCCCGTAAGGTGATCTGAGTTGTAATAAGGTAATTGGAGAAAAAAAACAAAAGGGTAATGTTCAAGTATAGAAAAAAACCTTAAGATAAGCAGAAAAGGGGGAATTAACTGAGCAGTGTGCTCAAAGATGGTTTTTAATCAACTAAAATAGTTAATGCTTACCAAAAGCATGAAAAAGATGCAGACTCAGTTGTTGCTGTATATATCAGGTAACAGCATAAACACACCATATGGCAAATAGCTCCGGGGTTACACCGTTCAAGCTCTAAATGAGGCAGTTTGAAAGAATTGGTCTGGAGTATAAGAGAAGCCAAAACAGATTGTGAGAAAATATGCAAAAAGAGGAGAAATTGGAACAGCAGCACGAAAAATGGAAAAAAAAATGGGAAAAAAGAAAAATAGAAGGGAAAGAAAAAATTATTAAGTATAGAAACTGACGATTTGGCGGAAAGTGGGTGGCCCTATTTCCACAGCTCGGGCACCCCACAGAAAATTCTATGGGATAAAGATTGAACATACTAGTTGTTGAATAATGTAAGAATAATTACAGAAAATGCTTATATGTAATGTATTCATTTAAGCCTGGATAATTAGTAGCTTCTAAGGTATATATCCATTGAGTTTCCAATTGAAGTAAACGCGTGTCGATCTCGCCTCCCCGAGCATGGATGGGTACATGTTCCAGAGCCGAGAAATACACACCGTTGGAGTCAAAATTATGAGAGTGGCCTATATGTCTGTTTAATGCTGTAGTGCATAATCGTTTAGATAAAGGCAACATGTGGTCTCTGATTCTTTTATAAAATGGGCGTTTGGTCTTTCCAATGTAAAAACAACCACAAGGGCAACTGGCAATATAGACAATCCCCACAGTTTTGCAGGTCACATTATACCTAATGGTGCGAGTAGAACCATTAGGCAGTGTGACTTGTGGTGATCCTGAAATGAAAGGACAAATATCGCAGTGGCCGCATGGGTAGGTGCCGGTGCGATTGGGTTTTACAGGTCGATGAGTGTTGAAATGACTTGTAACTAATCGGTCTCTCATGGACTGGGATCTGCGGTAAGTAAGCTGAGGAAAAGGCTTAATATATTTATGAATTGTTGGACACTCGTTGAACACTTCCCTCAGACAAGGAGCCAAGAGGCCCTTAAAGGTCCTGTAGAACTCCGCCATGAACCCATCGGGTCCCGGCGACTTCTTTAGAGACAAAGAGTCTATGGCCTGTTCAACTTCGGCCACAGAGATATCCTCTGTCAAAGAGCCAAGGGGGTCAGACTCCACCTCAAGTGGAGTCTCATCAAGAAATTTCTTGGACTTCCCAGGTCCAAAGGCTTCTTCTTCAGGAGGTCCGAAAAATGGGCTCTGATGATCCCCAGGATTCCCGGCCTGGACCTCACCAAAGAACCCGAGGGATCCCTCAGTCTGTGTATGACCTTCCCACTCACCGCGTCACCACAGCTCTTTTAGGGGTCCGGGTTGGTGAACTTCCCGTAATCCCTCTCAAGCAGCAGGGAGGTGAGACGGTCATACTGACACTCCTTCATCTGAAGCTTCAGATCTGAAATCTGATCCTGAGGGCCACCATCAGAAACCAAGCGGTCAAGCTGCCTGCGCAACTTCTGGTAGGCCTGGTACCGGGAAGCTGCCCGACGACCAGAGACTTCACGGAAGAAGCCTTCCGACCTCTTCTTCATTACTTCCCACCATTCCTGGCGAGAGCAGCCACTCTCAAGGAGCGAAGCTTGTTCCATAAACAGTCTTCATAGGCCGACCTGACTTCAGGGTCCTCAAGTAGCGACCCATTTAGTCGCCACAGGCCCTACCCTTCTGAGGGGTGTCTGCCACATTCAGAGTGACCGACACCATACAGTGATTGGAAAACTCGACCGCATGCAGCACAGGAGCCGCAAAGGACGAGTCCCCCTTCAAAAAAACTTATCTAGTCTACTCTTACTACTACCTCTGGAGTATGTGAAACCAGTGAGGTTAGGGAAGTTGTGAACGTGCACATCCACCAACCTGCCCTCCCTCACTATGCGATTCAAAAAGATACTATCATATTTCAGAGGGCCCGAGGTGCCTGCCCGGTCCTTTGACCTGGTGACTAGGTTAAAGTCACCACCAAAGACCACCTGCTGGGATGTAAACAGGTATGGTTTCAGCAGCGCAAGAAGGTCCTTCCTCCCTCTCCTTGACTGGGGACCATAGAAATTTATGAGGCGGAGAAATTCCCCTCTCACGACTGCATCCACAATCAAACACCTACCGATTTCTAATTCAATCACTCGTCGACAAGCCACCGAACCGGTCTTAAAAAGGGCCACAACACCACTGCAGGGCTCAGCCGCAAGAGACCAGAGGGAGGGCCCATGTCTCCACTCCCTCTTTGCTAGGTGCATCTCTGCCACAGTTGCCAGCCAGGTCTCTTGCAAAAACAAAATGTTGGCTTCAACGCGGCCGAGAAAATCAAAGGCTGAAAATCTAGCCGCCGCAGAACGCACACTTGCAACATTAATCGTCGCAAGGCGTATTGGAGCGGGTACCATCATCCTTAGTTATTAAAGTTTACGTTCCTCTCTATATTACAAACCCAAGTTAATCCTCCTCGGAATTGGAGGATAGGACCCCAAAACGGTTCCAGAGGGCGAGCGAGGATCCCCCACCCGCCCCCAGACTGGTGCTGGGCTGAGGGTCCTCGCCACCCTCCTTCCCCAGGCCCTTCCTCTTCCGTTTTTTTGTCTTTTTCTTAACCCAGCCCGACTTGGGGGGCTCTCTCCCACTCTCACCGTCCGACCTCCCACTAGACACCTCCTTGGGGCGCTTATTCACCCCCTTACCCACCTCAGAGGTGTCCATTGGGATACCACCCTCCAGGCCAACCCACCGACCACCCACCACCTCCGTGGAGGCGGGAGGAGGCATGAGAAGGGCCGCCGGATCTGGAGGCAGACATGGTACATCTGGGGGGGGAGAGGTGGACGGGGAAGGAGAAGAAGGGGGGAAAGGGAAGGTGGCGGGGACGGGAAGGGGAGGCAGGGAGAGGGGAAACAAGGGGGGGAGGGGAAAGGGGGGCCGGGGAACTGGGGGAGGGGGGGAGGATGCTTCTTGACAGAGGGCTTTTTTGGTTTAGCCTGAACCTCTGCTGGATTTCCTACCGTCGCCCCATCGGGCACAGAACCGGAACGGGGCCGGGGAACCTGCTGACATACCCACCCCTGCAGTACCCGCCCCCTGCTCACGCCTGGGGGGTCTGACCCTTTGAGGGAGGGGGGCACCCTCATTCTGTGACCCAGAAGGATTGGGGCCCCCACTTTGTCTAGGGACCCGCCCACCCTCCGGGCCTGGAGCACTCTCCTCAGTCTGGCACCCCCTAAAAGCTTTGGGGCAACGGCTGAAGGGGTGCCCCATTTCCCCACAGAGGTTGCAGACTATAAGTCTGCAACCCTCAGGTGAGTGGCCGAAACCATTACACCTCACGCAGCGAGGCATAGTGCAGTCCGCGCTAAGGTGCGTGGGACTGCCACATTTGAAACAGCGACAGGGCTGGCTAGGGTAGAAGACCAGGATCCGGTCTCTCCCTATAAACGCACTCCCGGGTACATGCGCCACGGTGTTGTTGTGGCGCTTGAGCTGGATCCTAACCAACCAAGCACCTGTCCAGACCCCGCGCTCATCCAAATTCTTCCTCAACCCTGTCTGGAGCTGCCCATACAAATTTTTTATCTCCTCCTGCCTCGAGAGAGGTACTACATGGAAACCTTTCCACGGATCTGACTTCCTGACAGGGTCAGGAAAAGTTCCATAGAGACCACGGAGACAAAGCTCACATCGAACTCCTTGCTGTTCGCAGGATGTATGACCGCGAACAAGTCAGAAACCTTGAAGCGTAATCCCAGCAGGTAGTCAATTACTTGACCCCTACTGGGACACGCGGTCGTCCCCTCCCACCTGAGCTGCACCACATTCTGCCTGCGCCTCTCCGGACCCCCCGTACCCCTTGACCACGCCTGTGCCCCCTGGAGCTGTTCCTCAGGGGGGGCCCTGAAGTTCTGGGCACCAAACTGGCCATACAGGGGGCCCAGAGGAACCTGCCACCTGGGCAAATGAGCGCCCAGCTTTCAGGGCACCTAAGAGGTTTGCCTCTTCCTGCATGCCCAAGATGGTATTCGGGACTGTGGGGGAAGGGCCAGACCCCTGCTGAGACGAGCCCATGGGCTCTGACGGAGCAGCACACACACCCCCACTCCCACCCTCTATCCCCCCCAACAGGTGACTTGTTCTCAACCACCTCCATAGATGGGGACGTAGCCACACCCCCCACAGCAGCGGGGGCTTGAGAGGAACCCACTTCCATCCCCTGTGCCATATCCTGCTCCTGCTGTTGGGTCCCCTCCAGCTCCCTGATGAAATCCAGGGCTGGGCACTCCCCCCTTAGTTCCCCCATAGGGGACTCCCCCCAACTTGTCTGTCCACCAGGTAAAGCTCCACTGGAGCATTCCGGGGTACCCATGGCAGTAGCCACCAGAGGAGCCCCCGAGACCCCCAAAGCCCCTACCTGACCCAGAGGAGCAGGAGACTTGGTCACCGAGGCCCGGGGTGTCCCCTCCTCCTCAGTACATTTTTTCACAACCTCCGGGGTCACCGCAGGGGGTACTTCCAGTTCACGGAGGTCACTTCCGGCCCCACCTCCGGAAACAGGAAGTGACACATCCATCTCCCCGCCCCCACCCTCCCTGGTGTCTGCAGAGGATGTTTGTCCAAGATGTTTTTCCCGAACATGGTCCGTGCTTGCCGGCACCTCCCCCTCACCACATGCGGCCGCGGCGGGGGCCACCATTACGGCCGGCACCCCTCGCACTGTCCCGGATGCTGCGAGCTCGACCGGGGCCACTGGGGCGGCCCGCATAGCATCACCGTCCACCAACCTCTGGCCGCCGGTCTTCACAGGTCCCTTCGGGTTAGGGTTGCCACCTCATCCCTTTAAAACCGAACACATATTAATTACACAGTTTCTGTGGCTGATTAAGGTGATAATTAAACTCACTTGGTGCCTTATCTGCATGAAATTTGCCTCAAAACCTGTGTAATTCATATGTGTTCGGGTTTAAAGGGATGAGGCGGCAACTCTACTTCGGGTGGCCCCTAGCAAGGACCACCACCAGCTTCCTTCCATGCTGTTCCATCCGACTTGCCTCTCCCCAGGAGCTTCCCTGTGCATCATGGGGTACCCTACCCGGATCTATCTGCTCCACAGCCTCTGGCTGAGAAGGTGAGACAACAGGGATCTGGGGACCCTCCGCACTTACGGCTCCGGGGGCCACGCTCACGCGGCTGGTCTCCACCTCGGGGCGCTGGTCTTCCTCACCCATTGAGGCTACTTCCTCCACCGGGGTTCGCAGCTTCTCCTCCGATTCCAGCAACACTTTCTGGGAAGAGCCCCTTCTCCTGGCCGCCTGGGATCCCTCCTGGCTCGCCCTCAGGAGCTCCTTTTTTACTTCAGAGAGGAAGCCTCTCTCACCGACATCGCGTTCGCAGAGACCGTCCAGCAACCGCCACAGGTCCCTGCATTCATGTTTCAGGCCCTCAAAAGCCTCCCGGTATTCCCCTCTTCTACTACTGGCTGAGCGGTCTCTGCGATTCCGCAGGTCCGCCAGTCTCTCGGACTTCAGCACGTAGGCCAACGTGGCCTTCTGTATAAGGACTTTCACCCTTGTCCGGCGCTTCTGTATCCTCCCCGGGTCCTCTCCCAGCTGGGCCCGGGTCCAATCCAGCAGCTCAAACTGCATTTGCAGGAATAATCTCTCCTCCCTGGAGAGGTCTTTCACTCCAGGGGGATGAACCGTGGGCCCAGGCCGGGAAGAGGGCCCCGGACCTGGGCTGGCCGACGCCATCAGCTCCCTCTCCTCCTCCACCTCTCTGGAAGCTCTCACAGTCCCAGGACAGATCAGAGCACGCAGCCAGCACGCACAAGCTCCTAACACTGACTGCAAGCTCTATTTAAAAAGAGCAAGATAGTTAGCTATATAGGTGGATATAGCGGTGTATACTGGGTTCAGGGCACGCAGACAGCACGCACAATCTCCTACAACTGACTGCAAGCTCTATTAAAAAAGAGCAAGATAGTTAGCTATATAGGTGGATATAGCGGTGTATACTGGGTTCAGGGCAAGCAGAAAGCATGCACAATCTCCTACAACTGACTGCAAGCTCTATTTAAAACGAGCAAGATAGCTAGCTATATAGATGGATATAGCGGTGTATACTGGGTTCAGAGCACGCAGACAGCACGCACAATCTCCTATAACTGCCTGCAAGCTCTATTTAAAACGAGCAAGATAGCTAGCTATATAGGTGGATATAGCGGTGTATACTGGGTTCAGAGCATGCAGACAGCACGCTCAATCTCCTACAACTGACTGCAAGCTCTATTTAAAATGAGCAAGATGGCTAGCTATATAGGTGGATATAGCGGTGTATACTGGGTTCAGAGCATGCAGACAGCACGCACAATCTCCTACAACTGACTGCAAGCTCTATTTAAAACGAGCAAGATAGCTAGCTATATAGGTGGATATAGCGGTGTATACTGGGTTCAGAGCATGCAGACAGCACGCACAATCTCCTACAACTGACTGCAAGCTCTATTTAAAACGAGCAAGATAGCTAGCTATATAGGTGGATATACCGGTGTATACTGGGTTCAGGGCACGCAGACAGCACGCACAATCTCCTACAACTGACTGCAAGCTCTATTAAAAAAGAGCAAGATAGTTAGCTATATAGGTGGATATAGCGGTGTATACTGGATTCAGGGCACGCAGACAGCACGCACAATCTCCTACAACTGACTTCAAGCTCTATTAAAAAAGAGAAATATAGCTAGCTATATAGGTGGATATAGCGGTGTATACTGCGGTCAGGGCACACAGACAACAACCACTACAGAAGAGCAAGAACGAAAAATCGGCTGATAACAATCGGTGTATACTGTGTTGAAGGTACACAGAACACCCACTAACTCCTACAGACGCCAACACACTACACAAGGCCGCCGCGCTGGCGGCCTTATATAGTGTGGGGCGTGTACTACACAGCCTGAGCTATGATTGGCCAATCATGGCTCTCCTCACTGCCGGCGCTGTGATTGGCCAAGCATGCGGGGTCACAGTGCATGCTTGGCCAATCATGAGCCAGCAATGCACTGTGATGGCGCAGTGCATTGTGGGCCGTGAGCGCCACACGAATTTGGCGCAAACAGCCCATAACGTTCAAAATTCGCCTAACGGGCACGAACACGAAGCTTATCCCTACCCGTGATTGAGGAAAAACACAGGCAGGTGTGCATGCAGATTGCTGAAGAGCTGGAGACCAGAAGCTGATTCCTTCAGTCACTCTTGCGAGAATGATTCCCGTAATTAGGAGTGCATCAGATCTGGTAAGAAGCTGCTTGTTTTGCACATCCGCAAGGATCGATGTGCAATATCTGATATACCATTAGGTTTTATCATAATGTACACACATTTTCATATACACTTGTGTTTCAGAAGCTTTTTTAATGTCATTATTTCACATGCAACATTTATGACCCATCTTTACTTGTTTCTTTTTTTGAACTTTTTGCATTTTTATCACGATTTTTATAAAATAACATTAATTATTTCAAGGGTGTTTTTACACACACATTTTCACAATTTATATTTGCGCAACTTGTCCAAGCTTAGACTCAACATGCCTATCAGTAAAAGGCTTGGGGTGTCTACTTTCCAAAAAGGGGTCATTTGGGGGGGTTTGAACTGTCCTGGCATTTTATGCACAACATTTAGAAGCTTATGTGCACACATCACCCACTCTTCTAACCACTTGAAGACAAAGACCTTTCTGACACTTTTTGTTTACATGAAATATTTTTCTTTTTTTTTGCAAGAAAATTACTTTGAAACCCCAAACATTATATATTTTTTAAAGCAAAGGCCCTACAGATTAAAATAGTGGGTGTTGTAATTATTTTTCTCAAGTCCTCTTCCAGG
This sequence comes from Lithobates pipiens, assembly GCF_037356315.1. Lineage (NCBI taxonomy): Eukaryota > Metazoa > Chordata > Amphibia > Anura > Ranidae > Lithobates > Lithobates pipiens. The sequence continues at coordinate 103,228,881 of NW_027507789.1, forward strand.
AAGGCACACCTGAGAGATGAGAGGCTCCTCCCTACAGGAAACACAATCAATCGACAGCTGTTTTAAGTCCCCACCCTTCCCCTTGATCCTCAGTTTTTGATTGTGTTGTTCCCTACACAGCGCAACTGTTTGTTTTTTTCCAAATGACCCGAAGCCTGCGGCTGGTGGTCTCCCCCTGGGAGCCGGACCACAAGCTTGGGAAGCCTCTGGGTCTGGTAGGATATTCTTATCCTTCCTGGGGGGTTCCCCTATCTTTTCCTCAGGGGGGGCAGCAGAAATTGGAAGAGCCCCCCCCCGAGAGCCGAAGGACCCTGGGTACAGTGGTGTATCCAGAACTTCAGGGGCCATTATCTTGTCTCCCCTCCTTACCTGTCCAGGTGGCTGTTCAGACGGGGGTGCTGGTCATCGGTTCTTTCCAGGGGGATCGTGTCCCCGACTCCTAGGCCCCTGGTAGCTCATGTGGGCGGCTGGAGAGGGAGCGGCGACAAGCACTCGCGTCATTTTCAAACTTCGGGAAAATGGCGGCTGCGTTATTACCCAGGAGGGAAGGCTGAGAGTCAGCAGGAGCAGGCGCCCACATCCTCCTTTCGCTAGAGCGAGGAGGCACCAGTTCACTACGGTGGATGTCTGCCTTAACCCCCTCAGATGGTAATGAGGAACGGAAGGCATTGCCTCCGCCCCCCCATGTGTATATACTGACTGGTACAGTGCAGGACACAGCCTAACCTTGCACCTCCCTATGGGGACAGAAGTTGGGGGGGTACTTTGGCGGCTATCCTCCTTGCGTGTGGACCATAAGGATAGAAAAGCAAGCCCGCTGGCTGTGGCAAAAGGGGAAGACGACAACGGTGAGTACTTTCCTTTGCCTTGGGAATTTAGCTGCAAAATCCCCAATTCCAGCCACAGGGTTTCTGGGCATTTGAGATAATCTCCCCTGGGGTCTGGATTCAAATAGCCCTGAAGCTTCTGCTATAAATACCAGCCGTAGCTCCCTCTTACATCAGAGATGATGTATGGCGGACAGGTGGTGCAGAGGAATGAGTGTGCCTAAACCACCTCAGATGGGAAAGAGGTAGGTAGGCCATTGCTCCCCTTCCCCATGTATATACTGACTGGTGCAGTGCAGAACCTGGGGTCCGGATACAAATAGCCCAGACGCTACTGCTAAAACCACCAGCCACAGCTCCCTCTTACAGCAGAGACACTGTGGTTATCAGGCCAGGTATACCACTGAACAAGTTATTAATTGGGCAGTGGTTGGTGGATTCAGAAGCTCCCCTGTTCAACAGGTGCACTAGGTTACCGGCCCTATTAGCCCAGCTGCTAGGAATCTGAAGTTGCTTCAGGATGCTTAAAAGCTGACCTAACATTCAGTGATGGGCAGGGAACAAGCTTCTGTGTGGCACAGTAGGGGTTCCCTTGTGACAGATCCTCCTTTTGGAGGTTGCTTGCTATAGGTAACTTTCATAAGCTCCAACCACCCACTCCACCTTTATACTGTGGTTATATTATAGTGTAGGAGGTAAGAAAAACCTTTTTTGTTGGTTTGTAGTGATGGACGAACTTCCGACGGGACGTTTCGCGAAAGCGAAATGCGAACGGACCCAAACGTTCGCGAAACCGAACGTTCGCCGCGGGCCCCATTGACTTCAATGGGAGGCGAACTTTGCAAACCTTCATGTCGAATTTGCGGCCACGTGGTAATTATTAGGGGGTAAAACGTAGTCCCACCATCTGGACAATGACATAATACATGTATGAGGTGAATTTGGGATCGATAACTACAAGCATTTTTATTTTATTTGGGAAATTGTTCTAACAATTCAGGACTATGGAGCTAATGAAGGCAATGGAGGAGAGGGAAGGTCAGGGACCAGGGTAGGCAAAGAAGAGGGTGCAGGAGATGATCACCAGCAGCGTGACATACCGGAATGACACATGCACCGTGATAGAGGCATCTGACAGCAGCACCGTAATACAGAGCGCTGACAGCAGCACCGTGACATACAGCGCTGACAGCAGCACCGTGACATACAGCGCTGACAGCAGCACCGTGACATACAGCGCTGACAGCAGCACCGTGACATACAGCGCTGACAGCAGCACCGTGACATACAGCGCTGACAGCAGCACCGTGACATACAGCGCTGACAGCAGCACCGTGACATACAGCGCTGACAGCAGCACCGTGACATACAGCGCTGACAGCAGCACCGTGACATACAGCGCTGACAGCAGCACCGTGACATACAGCACTGACAGCAGCACCGTAAGCAGCCCCAGGAGGAAGTCAGCACAGCACAGGGATGGTGTGATCCCCTCATAATAAGAACCCCCAGGAGGAAGTCAGCACAGCACAGGGATAGTGTGATCCCTTCATAATAAGAACCCCCAGGAGGAAGTCAGCACAGCACAGGGATATCATAAGCAGCCCCAGTAGAAATATGACACCGCTCAACCTCTTCAAAGAGGAGGGTAGGGGCATATAGTACGGTGTGCTTTTTTGGGTCAAGGAAGTGAGCCAAATGAATTAAGAAGGTCTGTGTGCTTGATTAAAAAAATAGTTTATAGACATATACATGGTCTACTGGTCACATGTGTTGAATTCCTCCGAGATCCATGCCTCATTCATTTTTAGAAATGTGAGGTAGTTAACACTGTGGTGAGCTAGGCGAGTACGCTTATCGGTCACAATCCCCCCTGCTGCGCTGAACGTCCTTTCGGACAGGACACTGGATGAGGGGCAAGCCAACAGTTCGATTGCAAATTGGGCAAGCTCTGGCCAGAGGTCAAGCCTGCCCACCCAGTAGTCTAGGGGTTCATCACTCCTCAGAGCGTCCACATCGGCCGTTAACCCAATGTAGTCGGACACCTGACGGTCTAGGCGTTCCCTGATGCTGGATCCGGATGACACCTGTCGATGGGTCGGCTGAAAGAATGACCTCATATCCGAAGTCACCAACACATCTTCAAACCGGCCTCTTCTTGCAGGCGCTGTTGGATTGGTACCCGCAAATCCTTCTCTGGGAGTGGGAATTGCTCCTCTGCCAGCGCACGCAAAAGCAGAATGCAGCATTTCTCGAAGCAAGGCCTGGAAGTGCTGCATTCTGACAGCCCTCTGCGACGGCGGTAACATTTCCGCCATTTTGTGTTTGTACCGGGGGTCTAAGTACGTTGCCACCCAGTACTGGTCCTTGACCCTCATGCTTTTTATACGGGGGTCCCTATTAAAACACTGGAGCATGAAGGCCCCCATTTGCACTAAAGTGGAAGCGGTGTGGTGGCCTGGCTCCTGCTCATCATCCAGGATAATGTCGTCCTCTTCATTCTCCTCTCCCCATCCTCGCACAACAGGGATCCCAGAAAGGTTTAAAGCATGCTCTTCTTGCTCCTGCTCATCCGCCCCGGCACCATCCTCCTCTGACTCCTCATCAGACTCCTGTTGTTGACTTGTCTCAGATAGAGTAGCCCCCCCTGGGAATTCATCCAGCATTGCGACTTCCTCATCTTCCCGCTCCTGCTCCTCCACAGCCTGATCAATGACACGACGCAATGCACGCTCCAGAAAGAAGGCATAAGGTACCATGTCACTGATGGCGCCATGGCTGCGACTGACCAGTTTGGTGATCTCCTCAAATGGCCGCAGAAGTCTGCATGTGTCGCGCATGAGCAGCCACTGGCGCGGTGAAAAAAAACCCAGCTCCCCAGAACCGTTTCTTTCGCAGAGTTCATACAGGTAGACGTTAACTGCACGTTTCTGCTGGAGCAGCCTATCAAGCATATAGAAGGTTGAGTTCCATCGCGTCGGGCAATCGCAAATAAGACGTCTGACCGGCAGATGGTGTCGCCGCTGAATGTCAGCAAGGCGAGCCATGGCCGTGTAAGATCTTCTGAAATGGGCCGAGATTTTCCTTGCCTGCCGCAAGATGTCCTGGACCCCAGGGTATTTGACAAGGAATCGCTGCACGACCAAGTTTAAGACGTGTGCCATGCACGGCACGTGCGTGATTTTGCCCTGTTTCAATGCGCTAAGCAGATTGGCACCGTTGTCACACACCACTTTACCAACTGTCAAATTGAGCGGTGTTAGCCACTCATCTGCCTGTGAACGCAAAGCTGAAAGGAGTGCCGGGCCAGTGTGGCTCTTTGCTTCCAGGCACAACAGACGCAGCACGGCATGGCAACGTCTCACCTGGCATGTGGAATAGGTTCTGGGGAGCTTGGGCGGTGCAGTGGAAGAGACGCTAGCAGCGGAAAAGGAGGAGGCAGCTGAGGAGGAGAGGGAGGAGGATGGAGTAGGAGGAGGAGAAGAAGAGTCAGGCCTGCATGCAATCCGTGGCGGTAAAACCAAATCTACACGGGTGCCACGGGTTACATGCTTGACGGCCGTCAGAAGGTTCACCCAGTGGGCAGTAAAACTGATATACCTTCCCTGCCCGTGTTTGCTAGACCACGTGTCTGTGGTCAGATGTATCTTGGCACCGACACTGTGTGCCAGAGATACATTCACTTGCCGCTGAACATGGCCATATAGCTCTGGGATGCCCTTCTCTGAGAAATACTTCCTTCCTGGGACCTTCCATTGTGGTGTTCCAATGGCCACAAATTTGCGAAAGGCCTCCGAGTCCACCAGTTTATATGGCAGTAGTTGGCGGGCTATGAGTTCTGACAAGCCAGCCGCCAACCGTTGGGCAAGAGGGTTATCCGGCGTCATCATTTTTTTACGCTCAAACATTAGGCCCACGGAAGCCTGCCTTTTTGCAGAAAAATGTGAGCTTGGCGTGATGGAAGGTGGAGTGGAGGACAATTGTGAGGAGAGAGGAGAAGGAGAAGTAGAAGACGAGGCTGGACGGTGAGAGCCTGCAGTGTGGCTTTGTGTGTTCCGTTGCTCCCACTGGGCTCGGTGATGGCTGCTCATGTGCCTTCTTAAGGCGGTCGTCCCTAGGTGAGTATTGGGCTTACCGCGACTAACGCGTTGACTGCAAAGATTGCAGATGGCAACGCTATTGTCAGCAGCGGACACGTTAAAAAAAGCCCACACTGCGGAGCCATGTGCCGGTGTCCTGGGAGCGCCAGATGTGACCGTACATGGTCGATGACTCGCTCCTGATACATTTGCAGTCTGCTTTGTCCCTGCTGTGCAATGTAAGTCATTGCTGCTTCTCCTCCCTATCTGCTGGTCCATATCTCCCTCTGAACTCCCCTCCTCTTCCTCTCTTGTGGGCACCCACGTGACATCACTAGACACGTCATCATCAACGTCACCTTCCCCACCGCTATAAGTAGAGATCTCGGAGTAGGCAGCAACACCGGGGACCAACCTCCTCCTTGGGCTGATCTGGGTACTGGCGTCAGACTGCTGAGTAGCGCTTGTTGCTACCTCCTCTTCCTGATCCAATACCAAGAGTGGCTGCGCATCAGAAATGTCCTCTTGATATGGATCGGAAAATAATTCCAGTGACTCAAGCGGAAGGTATGTGGTGGTGGTGGTGGTGGTCGTGTTGTTGGTGGTAGTGTCTTTGGGGGTGCACATAGCAGAGAGTGAAGAAGAGGGTGCAGATCGAGAGGATGAGGAGGGTGCAGAAGAGTAAGGCTGAGCGAGCCACTCAACCAAGTCTGGTGCATCCTTTAAAGTAATTGAACGCACCTTCTGCAACTTCCCACTTTGGCTCAAGCCTGTTGCTCCTGCCCTACCCCTACCACCCCTGCGGAAGGGCCTGCCTCTTCCTCTGCCTGTCATTTTTTAAATGACCCTGTGACAAAACTCTTAGTCCCTATACCGATGAAGGACTGCTGCAGTATAGGGCAGCGGTCAGCAGTGGTGCACGTCAACCCTATCTATTGTGGACCGATAGCGGTCCTTACAGAACAGCAGACTGTGCCGCACTCAAGCCTATGTACCGTAGCACCCTATACCAAGTTACCAGTCCTTATAAGAACTTTTGTGGAACAAGCAGGTTGTGTGTTAGTGATTAGCAGACTGTACGTCAGTCCCTATACCGCTGAAGGACTGCTGCAGTATAGGGCAGCGGTCAGCAGTGGTGCACGTCAACCCTATCTATTGTGGACCGATAGCAGTCCTTACAGAACAGCAGACTGTACCGCACTCAAGCCTATGTACCGTAGCACCCTATACCAAGTTACCAGTCCTTATAAGAACTTTTGTGGAACAAGCAGGTTGTGTGTTAGTGATTAGCAGACTGTACGTCAGTCCCTATACCGCTGAAGGACTGCTGCAGTATAGGGCAGCGGTCAGCAGTGGTGCACGTCAACCCTATCTATTGTGGACCGATAGCGGTCCTTACAGAACAGCAGACTGTACCGCACTCAAGCCTATGTACCGTAGCACCCTATACCAAGTTACCAGTCCTTATAAGAACTTTTGTGGAACAAGCAGGTTGTGTGTTAGTGATTAGCAGACTGTACGTCAGTCCCTATACCGCTGAAGGACTGCTGCAGTATAGGGCAGCGGTCAGCAGTGGTGCACGTCAACCCTATCTATTGTGGACCGATAGCGGTCCTTACAGAACAGCAGACTGTACCGCACTCAAGCCTATGTACCGTAGCACCCTATACCAAGTTACCAGTCCTTATAAGAACTTTTGTGGAACAAGCAGGTTGTGTGTTAGTGATTAGCAGACTGTACGTCAGTCCCTATACCGCTGAAGGACTGCTGCAGTATAGGGCAGCGGTCAGCAGTGGTGCACGTCAACCCTATCTATTGTGGACCGATAGCGGTCCTTACAGAACAGCAGACTGTACCGCACTCAAGCCTATGTACCGTAGCACCCTATACCAAGTTACCAGTCCTTATAAGAACTTTTGTGGACCAAGCAGGTTGTGTATTAGTGTTTAGCAGACTGTACGTCAGTCCCTATACCGCTGAAGGACTGCTGCAGTATAGGGCAGCGGTCAGCAGTGGTGCACGTCAACCCTATCTATTGTGGACCGATAGCGGTCCTTACAGAACAGCAGACTGTACCGCACTCAAGCCTATGTACCGTAGCACCCTATACCAAGTTACCAGTCCTTATAAGAACTTTTGTGGACCAAGCAGGTTGTGTATTAGTGTTTAGCAGACTGTACGTCAGTCCCTATACCGCTGAAGGACTGCTGCAGTATAGGGCAGCGGTCAGCAGTGGTGCACGTCAACCCTATCTATTGTGGACCGATAGCGGTCCTTACAGAACAGCAGACTGTACCGCACTCAAGCCTATGTACCGTAGCACCCTATACCAAGTTACCAGTCCTTATAAGAACTTTTGTGGACCAAGCAGGTTGTGTATTAGTGTTTAGCAGACTGTACGTCAGTCCCTATACCGCTGAAGGACTGCTGCAGTATAGGGCAGCGGTCAGCAGTGGTGCACGTCAACCCTATCTATTGTGGACCGATAGCGGTCCTTACAGAACAGCAGACTGTACCGCACTCAAGCCTATGTACCGTAGCACCCTATACCAAGTTACCAGTCCTTATAAGAACTTTTGTGGACCAAGCAGGTTGTGTATTAGTGTTTAGCAGACTGTACGTCAGTCCCTATACCGCTGAAGGACTGCTGCAGTATAGGGCAGCGGTCAGCAGTGGTGCACGTCAACCCTATCTATTGTGGACCGATAGCGGTCCTTACAGAACAGCAGACTGTACCGCACTCAAGCCTATGTACCGTAGCACCCTATACCAAGTTACCAGTCCTTATAAGAACTTTTGTGGACCAAGCAGGTTGTGTATTAGTGTTTAGCAGACTGTACGTCAGTCCCTATACCGCTGAAGGACTGCTGCAGTATAGGGCAGCGGTCAGCAGTGGTGCACGTCAACCCTATCTATTGTGGACCGATAGCGGTCCTTACAGAACAGCAGACTGTACCGCACTCAAGCCTATGTACCGTAGCACCCTATACCAAGTTACCAGTCCTTATAAGAACTTTTGTGGACCAAGCAGGTTGTGTATTAGTGTTTAGCAGACTGTACGTCAGTCCCTATACCGCTGAAGGACTGCTGCAGTATAGGGCAGCGGTCAGCAGTGGTGCACGTCAACCCTATCTATTGTGGACCGATAGCGGTCCTTACAGAACAGCAGACTGTACCGCACTCAAGCCTATGTACCGTAGCACCCTATACCAAGTTACCAGTCCTTATAAGAACTTTTGTGGACCAAGCAGGTTGTGTATTAGTGTTTAGCAGACTGTACGTCAGTCCCTATACCGCTGAAGGACTGCTGCAGTATAGGGCAGCGGTCAGCAGTGGTGCACGTCAACCCTATCTATTGTGGACCGATAGCGGTCCTTACAGAACAGCAGACTGTACCGCACTCAAGCCTATGTACCGTAGCACCCTATACCAAGTTACCAGTCCTTATAAGAACTTTTGTGGAACAAGCAGGTTGTGTGTTAGTGATTAGCAGACTGTACGTCAGTCCCTATACCGCTGAAGGACTGCTGCAGTATAGGGCAGCGGTCAGCAGTGGTGCACGTCAACCCTATCTATTGTGGACCGATAGCGGTCCTTACAGAACAGCAGACTGTACCGCACTCAAGCCTATGTACCGTAGCACCCTATACCAAGTTACCAGTCCTTATAAGAACTTTTGTGGAACAAGCAGGTTGTGTGTTAGTGATTAGCAGACTGTACGTCAGTCCCTATACCGCTGAAGGACTGCTGCAGTATAGGGCAGCGGTCAGCAGTGGTGCACGTCAACCCTATCTATTGTGGACCGATAGCGGTCCTTACAGAACAGCAGACTGTACCGCACTCAAGCCTATGTACCGTAGCACCCTATACCAAGTTACCAGTCCTTATAAGAACTTTTGTGGAACAAGTGAGTTGTGAATGTTTAGCAGACTGCAGCAGAAGGGCAGCAGTCAAGTATAATATCCTTTCTATATTTGGAAGAAAGAATATTATACATGTACAAGCCTATTACTGTACCACTGATACCAGTCCTGAAAAGAACCTTTGTGGAACTAATAATAACAGCAAGTCTTTAAAATTACCCTCACTGCCTGACAACACTGCTTCCTTCCTGTCCCTATACAAATTGGCAAAAAAAGAGAACGATTAGTGGTTACTGGAACAGCTCTTTTGTGGACCTTGATAGTAACAGCTAATGATGATGATGATGATGATGATGATGAAAGACTAATCTGGCTGTCCCTGTAGCATACACCGTCCTTTCCCTTTCTCTAAACTAACAAAAGACACTCAGGCTGCTGCAAGAATCAGCAGCACAGCAAACCTATCAACACCTAACACCTATACCAGTCCTGAAAAGAACTTTTGTGTACCAAATAGCTAGTGGTTTATCTCTCCCTACTCCACACAGGAACCTGTCCCTATCGTAACAGAAGAAAGAATGTAAAATGGCCACCGGATCGGGTGTATTTATAGGTTAGGGGGAATGTACAAGTGTCCATGTGCTGTCATGTCTCAATTGGCTGTCCTGTATCACATGATAAACGTGTCACCAAAGGTTAAAGTTCTTGTATACATTAAACACGTAAGTCCGCCGCGGCGAACGACGGAAAAAGGCGTTCGAACGTGCGGACCGCGAATGTCGGAAATTCGCCGCGAAACGACCGCCGGGCGAAACGTTCGTCCATCACTATTGGTTTGGGCTACAATCCACTCAGTGGCAGATCTAAAGGCGTTTCACCATAGATCGCTTCCTATATCCTTTTAATTGAGGATTTTCTGTGCAAACCTATGCAAGAGCTACATGATTGTTTGTTTGAAGCCTGCAAGTAGCTATTTACCCCCAGGCTAAATTGGTAACCACCCCTTCTAGAGACTGTCTTAAATTGGTCTCTAGGGCTGGGCTCATTGCGACTAGTTGCTAATCAGCCCCACCTGGGTATGAGCTGGCTAGTGTTTCCTCAGTCTTTGGAGGTAAGGTAGGACAACCACTACTATAGTAGGGTGTCCAACCATTTTAGGATTTGTTCCTTCACTGGTGGTGAAGGTTTAGTATCTACAGCCCAGGCTATGCCTATGAAATAAATCGCCTGTTGGTTATTTCAAAAAGGGATAGACCATGACTCCTCATTGGCTGCACACCAGTAGACCTCAGTAGTGAAGGTTTTTCCTTGCTGGGATGTTTTTGTGGCACAGCAGAAATACACATTGAGATTTGTGACATCTCTGCTCATAAGGGCTATATTGCTGTACATCACAAATGCACTGCACCGAAGCTTGTTTGCTGTCCTTTATATCCTAAAGGTACTGCTTTGTTTGGCTACAGATCAGAAAATTAGAACGGTGAAGGTGGTCTGTACTTTCTGGTTTTGTGCTGCACAGCAGGAATGCACATCATTGAGTCTGGTGACATCTTTTTTTTTTTTTCCCTCAGTGTCTGTTTTTATGTTGTTGCACAGCAGAAATACTCAAGATTGAAGCTTGTTGGTGCTTTCTGTTTCATATTGCCTTGCCTTACTGCTCTTCAGGAAAACACAATGCTGCAGGTTGCTTGTGTCCTTTCTCAGTGTTGGTGCTATCTGAACTACACTACATAAGTGCATGACAGAAAGGATTGTCTTGTGTTCCATATTTTACCCTGTGGCATAGCAGAAATGCATAACACGGGAGTTGGTGTTCATATTGATCTTATAACTGTATTTGGTGGTTTGTCAGAAATACGCAACGTAGAAGTTTGGGTCTTTCTGTCTTTATATTTATAGCCTTGTTTTGTTGTACATCAGTAAAACACAACAGTAAAGGGGGTTCCTGTCCTTTCTGTATTTATATATCAGTTATGACCTAGCTAGCTGCACTATAGAAATACGCAGCATTTAGGGGTTGCTTGTGTCTTAATGTTTTTACATCTTGGCAGCACATCAGAAAACCAGACTGTGAGGACTGTTTGTCTAAATTGAGGTTCAGATTTGGGTCTCTTCCCATATTTGATATATTGGTTTTGCTAGTCACACTCAGGTACACAACATTGTTGTCTATGCTTGTGTCCTTTCTGTCTAAATCTATTGTGCCGTGCCCACAATCTGATATTTTTATTTGTGATATTAATAATACATGTATTACCTTTTGTATTTCAGCCTTCTTTTCCATGGAGGGGCCAGGAGTTCTGGCTGCAGACGTCACATGTCAGAAAGCCTCGACCCCTTACATTCAGGGATGCCAGAACCATTACCTAGGGTTGAAGCCCTGTAGGGTTATGGGACACTGGAGGAAGGGGAT